>NC_064931.1:24666249-25897516 GCF_023897955.1 Schistocerca gregaria | reverse complement strand
TCGGTTTGAAGAATATTCTGGGCAATCCGAGCGAATGATGTGGCCACCTCGGTTGCACGAAGTGGGACATAACCGAAAGGTCAGTTTGTGCACAAAATCCTGCACCACAACCCCGTTCGCAATTATGGTCGGCTATGGAGGCACAACGGCTCAATCTTTTTTAGGGTGTTGCCAACGACTTATTGACTCCATGCCACGTCATGTTGCTGTACTATGCCGGGCTAAAGGAGGTCCGACTCGATATTAGGAGATGTGTCGTATGACTTTTGGCACCTCAGTGCAATGAATGTGAATTTTATAGTTTACATCACATAAAAAGGGTCAAGCTGTTGACATTTAAAATTCCGTCGGCTGTTCGCAGTCATTCATGCTGCCTATACGGAGGTGTTCGCAGTCGTTTTTGTTGTCTATACGGTGGTTCAACGACCGAAGTCTGTAGCGAAATGTAGGAAGACCTGCAGAGGAGGGAGAACTGGTGCAGGAACCAGCGGTTGAGCCTGAGCATAAATAAATTTAACGTACTGTACCTAAGTAGATGAAGAGATGCAGTACTGCTCGATTGCATAGTTGGCGATCAACCACTGGAAACAGTAATAACAAAACTATTGTTAACATAATCGCCATGAGAGAATTCTCAACTGTATACGGGTAGATATTTAAGATAACAGTACTCTGATAAGTTTTGGTGAGTAGACAAGACGGGTTGCTGATGCAATTACTTAGATCTGAAGATGATCCATTGCGATCCAAACATTTAGTCGAATTAAAAAAGTGTGCAGCAGACACGGAACAATAATGAGATTATCTTAAATATCCAGCAATAACAAAACTCGAAAGAGTAACACTGTGGAGCGACAGTGTGTCCGGAGAGTCTCGCTATCAGTCCAGAAAATTATTACTTGGAAAATATTAGAGATAGAGTATCGTGGTTTGTTGTAAAACGTTTAACAACTCTCAAAGTTTGTCCTTTTGGAGATTTGACTCGAAGAGCGTAGAAACGGCGATAGACCAGGAGAAGGTCCAATGTGGCATCTGGTATGTAGAATTCAATATTCAAATCTGTGCTACGGTATTATCGAAGCCAGTATGGGAGGGCAGTGCCGGCAAAAACAAATATAATGAACTGCTTCAAAAATCTTAAAGAGTTTGACAGTGTCGAACACCTTCCCCGAAGTGGACACTCCCTAGTGTCTTGAGTACGTGTTGACAGAGTGCAAGCTGTATTTCAAAACATCCCCCTCCCCCCCCCCCCCCCCCCACACACACACACAGAATTTAATTGGTCGTGAATAAAGCGAATTGCAGCTAGCAAGATCGACTGCCTATGAAATGTTTCACGAGCGGTTACGCCTTTCTGCGTACAAGGTGAAAATGGTCAAAGCACTGCAGCGAAATTATCGTCCTCTGCACTATGCAATCATGTGTTCCATACTGATCTCCATAGATGCTTACAATGACTAAATTAAGAAGTGTGTCTTATTAGATGAAGCAACATTCCACATTTCTGGAAATGTGGATCGCCACATTAGGATTTGGGGCTTCTAAAACATCACAACACACGGGAAGCTTAATATTTGGTGTTATGGTGATAGATTTGTTTTTCCTCGCAGACAAGACCATAACGTGAAATGTTTACCTGGGCACGCTCGAAAAGTTCCTGCTGCCATAGATCAAAGAGCTGCTACCGACCATCGTCTTCCAGCACGATGATGCGCGCCTACATTGGAGTTTGAATGTGCGGGATGTGTTGAATGACACAATTCTTCGGAGGTGGTTTGGTAGAATAGTCCAATCGCATTACCTCTTCTCTCTCCCGGTGGTACGTCATTAGGCTTCTTTTGAGAGGTGACGTCGAGGCTCGCGTATACACAGCACCACTCCATGACAGTGCTACCCTTTGTGCACAAATCAATAAAGCAATCCGAACTGTTGATGCAGCAATACTGGCCCATACATGGGCAGCACTGGAATATCGCTTTAAGCGACGGGTGGGGTACACAATGTAATCCTGGCATAATAGAAAAAGCCTTAAGAGCTGCTTTACAAGAAACAACGATGCTCTATCTCTAATAGTTTTCAATATTTTTTGAAATGAAAATAGGACTTTATGGTCACTCTCTAGAATGGCGTCATGAAACTAATTGTAGGGAATGCAGATGCCAGACTGGGTGAAATTTAAAGGAAAGAAAGTCATTCATGAGATAAGTGGCATAAAAAACACTCGTTCCACTGAATCAAGAGAATTGCTTGTCAGTGTGAACTCTTACCAGTTTGGATTTATAGAAGAGACAAAACGAAGAGCGCTGGGTTTTTTAAGAGCCACAGTGTTACACTTCAGTGCTAGACTCAAGAAGAGAGACACTGTGCAGCCTGGAGGAAGATACTGTTGAAATTTAGAGAATGTACGTTCCAAGAAAAGTTGGAAGGCATATTACTTCCTCCCACATTCCACCTACGAAATGGATGCGATGAGAAAATTAGAGCTCATACAGAAACTTACCGACAGTGATCCCTCCCACTCACCATTCACGAATGAAATAGGAAAGGAGGCGGGATGGGTGGGGGTGAGGAAGTGATTGTGTTTCTTGAAGTACCCTCCGCCACAAACCGTTAGGTAGTCGGCGCTGTACAGATGTACAGGGGATATACAAAAATATAGAAACAACAAAAAGCCAACACCTTACCGTTCCTAATACCGTGTAGAAAACCCGTCGGAGTTGTAAACAGCTCCCAGTCGTCTCGGAATGGATAAAAACAGTTTCTGGATGGATGTAAACGGAACCCTATACCACTCTTCCTCGAAAATAGTGGCAAGCTCAGACACCGATGATGGGGGTGGACAGCGATCACACACCCTTCACCCCAAAGCAGAGCAAAAAGGCTCAGTAATATTGACATCTAAGTCCTGAACGACGCGAGCTGTGTAAACAGGGGCTCTCTCGTCTTACCACCTCTGTATAAAAGAAATCTTGTACCGTGGGATGGTCCTGATCACCCAAAAAGGTCGCGTAATGCTTGGCTGTAATGCGACCTTGGAGAATAACCGTGGGGCCCGTGGTATACCTGCCCAAATCATAACGGAACTCCCGCCAAGTTTCGCTCTTGGGAAGTAAACTCGGCCAGAAGTTGAAACAGTGTGAAATAAGACTCATCCGACCAAATGACTTTCATCCATCGCTCTACAGTCCAGATTTTATGGCTGGGGCATCAATGTTTCCCTGTTATGTGCATTTACATAACAGGTGAGTCGTTTTAGCATTACAACACGGCCTGCAATTCCCTGATTATGGAACTCGCTCCGCATTGTTTTTGCGCTGACAGTATTCGCGAGTGCGACATTCAGTCCTGCCGTGATCTTTGCAACTGCCACCCTGTTATTTTTCGTCAGAATCCAATTCAGCGACCGTCTGTTACGATCACACAATTTTGACTTACGTTGGTCGATATGGGGGGAGAGGGAGGGGGGACACCAAACAGCGAGGTCATCGGTCCCATGTGACTTAGCGGACGATGTTTTCCGCTTTCCCTGCCTGCGGCATAAATCATCAGTACGGTGCCTCTTGAAACACCAATCACTACGGCTTCCGTGGTTACGGAAGCAGCCACCATTCAGCACCATCAGAGTGCGCTCCGACATAAACGCACTTTCAACTACATAGACACAGTTTACAAAATGCATAACTCTGTGCTGTGTGTGGTAATGTTATTTATTCTGCTACCGGTTTCGGTCTTAATGGGGGTAGGACGTCAAACGGGCCGACTTAAAGCAGGAGAGGCACCAGAGGACATTTTAATTTCCACTGTCTATACTTTTACAAGTAAATTCATAAAACTTTGTCAGCATGACCAGGAAGGATTCAGGAGTCACACTCATAACAGCGGAAGTTCAAAAACATAACAAAATAAATTTTTTACGTGTGAAATTTCATCATTTTTTCACTTACTATTGGCTGCATTTGTTGCTATAGGTACACTTTTCTTCATAAGTAAGAGAGACTGTTCGATGAATTTTGCACAGCATACAAACCATACTTACAGGTGTCTGAAACTCTAGAATCTATTTAATTTCTGAAAAATTAATGAGCTCTTACGTTTTAAGCTTTATGTTTAGAAAAAAATAAAATTTTGTGGTTAATTATCTCAATTTTTACCACAGTTTTTAAAAAATTTGGAAAATTCTAGAGTTTCATACACCTGTAAGTATGGTTTGTATGCTGTGCAAAATTCATCAAAGAATCTATTTTACTTGTGAAGAAAAATGTACCTATAGCAACAAATGCAGGCAATAGTAAGTGAAAAAATGATGAAATTTCACATGTAAAAGAAAATTATTTTGTTACGTTTCCGAACTACCACTGCTATGAGCGTGAATCCTGAATCCTTGTCATGCTGACAAAGTTTTATGCATTTATTTGTAAAAGTATAGGCACTGGAAATTAAAATCTCCTGTGGTGCCTCTCCTGCTCCAAGTTGGCCCGTTTGATGTCCTACCCCACTTAAACCATCATCAACGGCAGAAATATTATCGCAGATGCATACCTGCTTTGACATACTTTGCCACTGACAACCATAACTGCCAATAAAAATGAAAAATTGTAGCGAGATTACAATACGATGGCTCATTCACCATCATATTGTAATCTTGCTACAATTTTTCACAGAGAGCGCATTGCTATGCATTTTGTAAAATTCATACGTACTGTTCACCAGCGCCTAAGCAAGCTATTCAGTTTACACAGACACAGACACTGTTGCGACCACAACTGACCCTTGCAACGTATGGAGGATGTTGCACGCGAGCAGCAGCATCGGCATTTATCTTCGACCATACATTTCTCGCAGTGTTCGCATATTTTTGTCCAACTCCTGGAGATGTAGGACACAAGACTGGATTGTTGTGGATCCTCGAAATTAGTGTAATTTACGAATATGACTTACTATGCTTCTGTGAAGATGTTAAACCGTAGTAACGGACGGAAACAAACGTGAAAATATTTCAAATTATCTGCGTTCAGTTTCAAATTAGCGTCGTCGTGTAAACAATTCACGAATCCTTGTGTGGCAATACCTGCGACGAGGTGGTTTCGTGTTGACGAGCAGCTTGCGTCAATACGGAACGGCTCGGACCAGCTGCAGAATCGTGTTGTGGTAAACGACCAGCTGAGTGCGCGGAGCGTGGGGGTGGACGCTCAGCTGCCGTGTATTTTGCCCGCGGCGACGCAACGGCATGTGCAACCAGCCACCTGGAGAGAGGGTTGGCGCGCAAACAGTTGGCGGCGTTACCCAACCCGGAGTCCCCTGCGTGCAAAGCCGGCCGCAGATGCCTACCGACGGTCACCGGCCCCGGCGCGTTGCACTCTCAAAGGCGATCCGGAACGGGAACAATAAAAGGCGAGAACACTCGCCTCACTCCTTCTGTGTACAAGTGAGGCTTCATTTATAGCAGATGGAGAGCTGGCGTTTCAAAGTCGTCCCGACGTCAAGTTCGTAAAAAACGGAACACAGACTCAGCGAGGGCAGACAGCGCTTTGACGTATTTTTGTGAAAAGTACTAGGACGAGAGAATCCGGGTTTACACTCAATGCAGAAGTTCAGTGTTTTAAAGCAGTTTATCGTCTCGATTGGTAGTTCGACTGGTCGTCTGGAAGAGGCTATTTATTACAACAGATCAATTTTTTTGTCTACGTGCACGAGTTTAAAGACACATTACCTGTTAGTAATTTTAATTCAGGAACGTGAAATTTGTGGTTGCTAGTCTAAAGCTAAAAGTTGTGCCAAGGAATCGAATAACAAATCGAGCAATCTGCTCGAGTGATGGTAATACATCGTAATTTACATAGAAGTAACGAGTTTGAAACTATTATTTTCCTTTATAATTACACCCACCAGAACTACATAGATAGTGCGTCCAACTACGAGGGTCGTCCAGTAATTAAGTTTCCCTACTTTATTTCTCTGCATAGTTAACTGTGCCTCTTACATGTGATGGCTGGTGTGTTCGACTGGTATGTGTTAACAACACTCACACCGACATACGCTGCATACCGCAGAATGTTGCCAGTACTCTGCAAGTTAGCATGGAATTACTACTACAAAGTGTTTTCGTATGTGTATGGTGTCTGTTCTTTCTGACATGTCCGGGAGAACAGCCACCATATGCATATAATTACGGCTATCACAGGCCAAGGATCATTTTTGTGTGGATGCACACATACGCTCGAACTCAGGCGGGAATAGGTGTTGCGGCGAAAATTGATATTAATGGGCAGGGAGCACTACGTTCGAAGTGTGTGGAATAAGTTGAGAATAAGAGTGCACTGGGGGCGTGCGTGGGATAAGTCAGTGCAGGCGCGCTAGTTCATGTGTCCTCGGTGGATAGCTGTCCTCTGTAACAAAAAACTGAGTGAAAGGATCAACGATGAACTTGAACAAGCTTCATGGCACGTCTGCCCCCAGCAAATACAACTACCAATAACTAACGAAATGAGATTTAAAAAAAGGTTAGAACGCCTGCCTAGTAAACAGAAGATCCGTGTACGAACCCGGGTCGGGTACTCATTTTCAACTCTCCCCGTTGACTCTATCAACGTCCCATACACAGCTGATGTTTGTAATTCATTGTTATTTCAAACTGTTTTCGCTTGTGAGTTGCGCTCTTTCATTCGTTTTTTCGCTGCAAAAAGCTGTCCGCTCTCGATATCCACCAAAAGTTAACCTCTCTTTATGTATGACCATACAAATGGGAATGAAACCCAGGTTCGTCATTTGACACCTGAGGCGAGACGTCAGGGCATGGTGTGGAAGAAACCTGCCGAAAGTGCTCCAAAACAGGCAAAGGTCACACATTCATCAGGGAAAGCTATGGCAGCCATCTTTTGGGAGTGTAAGAGGGTGTTTCTCATTCATTACCTCAATCGCGACACCACAGTGAAGGCGGAGATGTATCGTAATGTCTTGAGGAACCCATGAGCTGCCATCAGGAGAAAAGGAGTTGGATTTCTATCTCGCATACTTCTCTTCCTTCAGGACAATGCTCGGCCTCATGTAGCTTGAATGACCCAGGTAGAACTCTGTGAAGATTCAACTGAGAAGTGTTCTCGCATCCTCTGTATTCACCAGATCTTGCCCAAAGTGACATTCACATATTCCTCCAACTCAAATGTCATCTTGGATGATGAAGTCACATAAAGAATGAACAACTGGTGACGACCACAGGAACCGACCTGGTACAACACTGGTTTGGAAGCACTTGTATCACGTTACCAAAAATGCTTGGCAAAACGAGGCGACTATGTAGAAAAGTAACAGAAACATTGTACAGTGTCCGTAAAATTATTTCAAAATGTTACAATGTGTATAATTTTTTTTATGAAACAGGGAAACTTACTTCTTGAACGCCCTTCGTAGAATATTCGCCTGTGAAGCTAAATTACCTGTTCCACATGTCGGCCTGGTATGCAATTTTCATCGATCAGGAAGCTCAACATATGAGACCAGTTCGCTTAGTGAGTGAAAATTCCAATCCACAATCTCTCCGCAAAGTTTACACCAACAGCACTCAAAACGAGACGGAATTTTATCACTGATTATCAATTACCTTACATGTTGTCGAAACAATAAATCGTTGAGTCGTATGTGAAGAAATGTTGCAAAAATTGATAAGGCTGCGGTGGTCTCGCGGTTCTAGGCGCGCAGTCCGGAACCGTGCGACTGCTACGGTCGCAGGTTCGAATCCTGCCTCGGGCATGGATGTGTGTGATGTCCTTAGGTTAGTTAGGTTTAAGTAGTTCTAAGTTCTAGGGGACTGATGACCACAGCAGTTGAGTCCCATAGTGCTCAGAGCCATTTGAACCATTTTTTGATAAGGCTGAATAGTCCTTTAAAAGAATTCTCATGGGAGATCAGTTGAAATTATTGTCCTCGTTATCGATTAACCCTTTCGTAATCCAATGAATTAAAATTCCGCATATTACTGTAAAAATTGTTTTTCTGCTTTTGGAATGAATACTAAATAAGGCCGTGTTTTTAAATTTTGATTGTTGTTTATAGTTTCATAATTTCTGGAGTGGGACGTATATGTCCCTCTGAACTCGAGGCGGAATGGATTGGCTCCCTAAATTTATTCTTCCTCCACTGCAGCGAAACATAAGGGTCCCATTTAATTTTTTTTTTTTTTTTTTGCTAGGGATTAGGATCTGTAAAAAGAAGAGAGCACTATTATTGTGTGAAGTTCCAATATAATAGGCCAGATACACTTTTGTCAACTGCTCACCACCCGAAAGATATAACATTCGCCACAGGAAAAACCGGAGGTAGTACATCCTCAGTTATATCCTGCCCTGCATCCATAGCAGCGTTTACAGCTGTAATGGAGGCTATAGGCCAATTCGAGTATCGGAGAGAAAGAAATGCTACTGGCAGTAAGTCACTCAAAAGGTGGCATCGTCTTTCTTGTCTTCTTTTGAACACTGCAATAGTAAACAGTTTCATCATGTGGAACTATAAGAAGGGAGGAAAGTGTGAGCATATTTCCTTCCACCTTCCTCTTGTAAGGCAACTTTCAACTGGGAGAAATATAATGAGAACGGGAAGGGAAGCTTTGGGCACAGAAAAAGACCACGAGTTTGTGGAATTTCCCGTTTCATATCAAATCAAGGGAAATAAAAGATGATTATACCACTAATTAAAGTATACAAATGTAAAACTTTAGACACAAATATCAAGAAAAGGCACAAATAGAAATTTTCTGCACACAGTGGCCATGAGGCAAAACCACTAAAAGGATTTGAAAGTGATTTATCAATAAATATGTGCACGAATCTGTATATTTCTAACATAGGGAAAAAGACTATAAATTCCTTCAGTGAGCTTATCAAATGCAGAGAGGAAAAAAATTACATAAAACCACCAAAAAAACGACACACAGTGCTCAAATGTAACAATTAAGCGATATCTCGAGAATTAGGTCCCAAACAATGAGCCTGTTGGCGCCAGATAGTTTGATACAGTTTCATAATCCTGTGAAATGAGGGAAATAAATTTGTAAGTGGTACACACTCTTTAAGAAAGGGTTAATTTACACTGATTTATTTAATTCAATCGTATGGCTAGGGCCCCCGACGGGTGGACCGTTCGCCGGGCGTCGATCTATCAATTTGACGCCACTTCGGCGACCTGCAGTCGATGAGGACAGCACAACACCCAGTCCCTGCGCGGAGAAAATTCTCCGACCCAGCCGGGAATCGAACCCAGGCCCACAAGATTGACAGTCGGTCACGCTGACCATTCAGCTACCGTGGGAGTTGCACTGAAGAAGTTTAGCTACATAACTGACAGGATTATTAAGTTTAGCATATCAGCGGTATAATAATTCGAAGGATGTTTTTCATTTCCTTTGTTACGATTTATAAGTTTCAGAACTTCCACGCATTTTCTCAATATCCTGCCAAGGAAAGGAGGTCTGCCACCTGCCTTACCTACGACTGAGACTATATGGTCATTCCACTTCATAGCCCTACATAATGTTCCACACACGTATTTGTATGAATTAACTGATTCCAACCGTGACTTATTGATACTGTAGTAATGGGATATTACTTTTTTATGTAGTGCGCAATTTTAAATTTCTGAAAATTTAAAACAAGTTGCCAATTTCTGCAGCACTCTGAAATCTTATCAAGAGCTGACTGGACATTTGTGGAGCTTTTTTCAGATACTGCTTCGTTATAGATAATTGCATCATCTGCAGAGGTCTGAGATTACTCTTACTTAAAATACAATATGAACATTAAGTGTCTCAAAATATGCTCCAGAGGCATACTAAAAGCTATTTCTTCTTTTGGTGGTGACTCTCCTTCCAAGATAACATGCTGCGTCCACTATAGCAAGAAATCGTCAAACTAGTCACTAATTTCGTTAGGTATCCCACACAATTGTAAGTTTGTTAATAAGTATATGTTTTCAGAAACCATACTGGTTCACGTAGAGGATATCATTGTGTTAGAGGTATTAGTTGACCACAATATTATTGAACCTGAGAGTGAGAGCGTTTCGGTGGGCTTATCGTGCCTCTTTATCTTGATATTTCATCAGGACAAGCTGAATCACAAGTTTCCCGGAGGCATTAACAGTGCGATGAGTTTTCCTTAGTCGCCACTGTACTTGTTTCCTGTAACATCACCGCATTTTTCCGACAACGGGCACGGGATGCAAAGTGCAATAACACCGTGGTCGGGTTGTATATCGTTACGTTTGCGCTCGGAATGTTGTTGTTGTTGCCGTCGCCTTCAATCCGAAGACTGGTTTGATGCAGCTTTCCACGTCAGTGTATCCTGTACGATCCTTTTCATCTCTGCATAACTACTGTAAACTGCATCCACTTGAACCTACTTAATGTAGTCAAATCTTGGACTCCCTCTACAATTTCAACCACCTCCCCCTCAAACTTCCCTCCTTTACCTGACTGATGATTTTACGATGCTTCAAAATGTGTCCTGTCAACCGATACCTTATTTTAGTCAAATCGTGCCATACATTACGTTTCTTCCCCAACTCGGTTCAGTAAAACTGATGTGAAACCATCAAACAACTGTTATTCAAACAATGTTGAATATATTCAGTCCATTTGTCAGTCGTATGATTATTGCTACAACATGTTTCGAGACAACATTAACCCATTTTCCATTACTAAAAACAAGGAAACCGAATAAAACAATCCTCCTTACACCGACACAGATGAGAACAGGGTGGAGAAATCGGGAGTGTATGAAGTAAAAGTCAAGATTGTGAAGCGAGATATGTGGGGCAGACGGGATGGAATTTTTAAGTTAGGTTTAAAGAGCATAATAATATAGAGAACGGATCATTAACTGTAGCAAAGAATGAATAGCATTCGTTACGGGATATACCGGAAAGCGTGAGGGTGTTGTAAGTTGAAGAAAGAGGTTGGCGTTTTAAATGAGAGCACGAAGGTGTCCAAAGGGCATTTCTGGGCACACTTAGGAAGCAGCCACTAACATATTTTACCTAGTGACACAGGATTTACGCACGCAGTTATTCGTTCAGATTGCAGTGTAGTGTTAGTTTTCAGTTAGAATGGGCTAGGACCAGACAGGCATTACTCAAAGATTTTATGACTGCCAGTAGCATCGTTGATGCTGAGAATTAGACATTAAGTAAATATCATCATAGGTAAGTAATGGCAGCAGCTTTCAGTTTGCAAGTGTACCTTGGGAACGGTGGATGCAACTGCTTGTGATGTTTTATAGCTTGAGTTGACGGTGCATCTGTGCTGCTTGTTTTTAAGTTGTAATGAGGCCTAATTGCATAAAAAATTTTAAGGTATACATTGGTAATTCTTATATGCCTGTCAGTATAATGAGGATTGTTTTATCTGGTTTTCTCGTTTCTGGCGCCGCCCGTTGTTGCCGAGAGGTTCTAGGCGCTTCAGTCTGGAACCGCAAAGCCGCTACGGTCGCAGTTTCGAATCCTGCCTCACGCTTGGATGTGTGTGGTGTCCTTAGGTTGGTTTGGCTTAAGTAGTTCTAAGTTGTAGGGGACTGATGACCTCAGATGTCAGGTCTCATAGTGCTCAGAGCCATTTGAACCATTTTAACCTTGTTTCTAGCACTTGAAAATGAGATACTGTTGTCCTGAAACTTGTTGTGGCAATAATCACACGATAGTCAAAACTCACCCTGAATAGGCCACGAAGGCGCAACGGTACCGACCGGCCGCCGTGTCATCCTCAGCCACAGGCGTCACTGGATGTAGGTATTGGGGGGGGGGGGGGGGCATATGGTCAGCACATCACTCTCCTGGCCGTATGTCAGTTTCCGAGACCGAAGCCGCTACTTCTCAATCAAGTAGCTCCTCAGTTTGCTTCACAAAGGCTGAGTGCAACCCTCTTGCCAACAGCGCTGGTAGACGGGATGATCACCCATCCAAGTCTTAGTCCAGCCTGACAGCGCGTAACTTCGGTGACCTGACGGGAACCGGTGTTACCACTGAGGCAAGGCCGTCGGCATACGATTGACAACTGGGCTCATTACCAGTTCAGTATCTCCTCATTAGCCGGCCGGAGTGGCCGAGCGGTTCTAGGCGATACAGTCTGGAACCGCGCGACCGCTGCGGTCGCAGGTTCGAATCCTGCCTCGGGCATGGATGTGTGTGAAGTCCTTAGGTTAGATAGGTTTAAGTAGTACTAAGTTCTAGGGGACTGATGACCTCAGCAGTTAAATCCCATAGTGCTCAGAGCCATTTGAACCATTTATCTCCTAATTAGTTATTTGATCCTCCCATAAAATCTTCAGCATTCTTCTGTAACACCACATTTCAAAAACCTCTATTCTATTCTTGTCTGAACTGCTTATCGTCTTCGTTTCACTTCCGTACAACGCTAGACTGTAGACAAACGCCGTCAGAGAAGACTTCTTAATAGACTTTCTAACTCTTAAACGTATGTCCGATGTTAATGAGCTTCTCTTTTCATAAGTGCTTTTCTTGCTGTTGCCATTATCATTTGAACTCCACTCTATTTCGACACCTCCATAGCCGAGCAGTTAACAACTACAGACTCTCACACGGCGGACCAGGGTTCGACTTCCGGTACAGATAGAGATTTTCTTGCTGTTGCATTATCATTTGATCTCCTCTCTGTTTCAACCCCCACCCCCTCGTAGCCGAGTAATCAACGCGACAGACTGTCTTGCTGCGGACCGGGGCTCGACTTCCGGTACAGCCAGGGAGTCTTACTTGGTGGGTGGACTGCACCTTGATACACTCAGACTCGTGATGCCAGTTGAGGGATAGCGGCTCCAAGGTGGAAACGTGGACAGCGGCCGGGAGTATAGTGTGCTGATCCCTAAGCTCCTCCATACTGCATCCGATGACGAACGCTAAGGATGAAAATGCGGTCGATCGACTATCGCGTGATCTTCAGGGCCTGATCGAGGGGTCTCCTTCTTTTCCTTTTTCTTCTATTTCTGTCATCGTCAGTTATTTTGCTGCCCAAATAGCAAAACTCATCTACTACTTTTAGTGTTCATTCTCTAATCTAATTGCCATATCACCGTCCGATTTAATTTGACTACATTCCAGTACTCTTGTTTTACTTTCGTTAGTGTTCATCTTATAACCTCTTTTTAAGACACTGTCCACTCCGATTAATATTAATAAGAACCATCGCCGTTGAATTAATTTACATTCATTATGTGACGACCGGTTTTCGTCAATGAACATCAAATGTGCTCACCATACCGTGTTGCCTGCACTAGCTGCTCGCGATGCTTCTGCCAGGCGGTCGTTATGTACCTGAATGTGCCTTTAACGTTACGTACGACAATCAGACTACTTAAGTCATGACACTGATACAATTTTCTGAGGAAGAATGTTGGGAATATCATCTGATGGTGCTCACTGAACGAAACGGGTCGTGAAGTAATAAATATAGTTTAATATTAACACGTATCAACTGTGGAGCAGAAGATGATCAAGGTTATTTACTATACGATGCATTAAACAGTGCTTCAGAATCATTTGCCGTCTGTGACAGAAATACAATGTCATTGCAGAGTTTTTATTTCTTTTCCCTCAAATTTAATTTACTTCTCAAATTTCTCCTTGGTCTCCATTACTGCCTGCTCAATGTACAGACTTAATGTCTTCGAAGATAGGCTACAACAGTGTCTCAGTCCCTTCTCACCGACTGCTTCGCTTTCATGTTTCTCGACTCTTATAACTACTATATGGTTTCTCTACAGGTTGTAAATAACCTTTCACGCCTTGTATTTTATACCAGCTACCTTCAAAGTTTCAAAGATCCTAGTCCAGTCAACAGTGTCCAAAGCTTTCTCTAGCCCTACAAAAGCTATAAACGTAATTTTGTCTTTCTTCAGCCTATCTTCTGCAGCAGTGGAAATCTGTATAAATGCCGGGTCCTACGAAAGTAATAGTACAATGCCTGACGCATAAATGTATCGAATTTATTATGAAAGTAAAACATACACATAATACGAACATTCATGACCGAATTACATAGGTACTTCATTAACACAACTAAAAAAATAAGGCATTTGCTTTTTCTGAAGGTAAAATGGTATAAAGTCACTCACTGTCCTGTTGTTTTACTGTACTGTTAGTACTTTGTCTGCGGTTCTAGGCGCTACAGTCTGGAACCGCGCTACCGCTACGGTCGCAGGTTTGAATCCTGCCTCGGGCATGGATCACGTGATGTCCTTAGGTTAGTTAGGTTTAAGTAGTTCTGAGTTGTAGGGGACTGATGACCTCAGAAGTTAAGTCCCATAGTGCTCAGAGCCAGTACTTTGACATTCATTGGTTAAATTTTTTCGGCATTGATTTTGGTAGGGTTCGTAGTTCTTGCAGTGAAACAGTCGTCCACACTTTTCGTATCGCTCTTTTCAGCTCGCTTACGTCCTCAAATTGTCTTCCAATGCGGTTAACACACTGCGCAAGTATTCCCCAAAGGTCCTCTACGGTGTTAAAATATGAGGTATGTGGAGGCCATTGCGAGACTCCGATATCTTTTACCTTCAAAACCACATTTTGGTTGCACAGATTCATTATCTTGTTGAAACATTAGATTTTCGTCGTTTAGGTCCTCATAAATCCGTATCAGTTCTGTCTTTAGCATCGTAGTGTAAATGTTAGAGTTCATTTTAGCGTTCAGCGGAGCGATGCATGAGTTACCTTCAGCGCATAAGGCTACCCAAATCATTTACACTTCCACTACCAAATTGCCTGTTCATACTTAACTGCTCCTCTGTTCTGAACAGACGAGGGCAGCCTGTACGTTATTGTGCTGTAAGTGTCCCTTCACACTTCCACTTCAGTATCACATCGAAACAGTGGACCTAGGGATGTTTAGGAGTGTGGAAATCTCGCGTACAGTCGTATGACACAAGTGACACCGAATCACGTGCCCACGTTCGAAGCCCGTGAGTACCGTGGAAGCGCCCCATTCTGTTCTCTCACAATATCTAATGGCTACTGAGGTCACTGATATGGAGAACCTGGCAGTAAGTGGCAGTACAATGCACCTAGTATGAAAGAAGTATGTTTTTGGAGGTGTCCGGATACTTTTGATCAAATAGTGTATGTTTTTCACTGAACTCCAATGTAGCCTCTTTACATTTGGGTGTTAGACCAGGTTTATCCTCTCGTATCTCGAATACAGGAGGTTTGTCATGTGACAAAATTTTGTTATATACATCTGGAAGTTACTGTCAACTGAATAACGGTTTGTGGCCCTTGCTTTGCGCAAAAATAACTGTTTTGATGCATCACATAATTTTCTACTTAGCCCATATTTCCCGTTCTGTCCATACCGTGTGCTAAGCCTAACGAAATTAACAATCACTGTACGTGAAAGATTTAACTTCTTGGTGGTTTCACAATTAGAGAGTTCCATTTCCTTGCACGGACCGATTATTGCTTTTTCATCACCTGGTAACAGTTTTCTATGTGCCATTGTCATAATCGTGATTTATGTACTTAACACGGACTGTCACTAATGATGTTTGTTTCCTCTCTGCAGTAAAGGGTCGTGCGTAGACACCACCGCACAGAAGCGACTATATACCGAATTCCACCCTCTACCACATGAATCGTTGATGTCTCAGTATATACTGTACTACTGACATCAAATGCGATTCCATTTGACTGTATTTGTCGGTATACGGATCTCATACTACCGCATATTCACTGTATACAACTATTCCAACCTCTTGTTGTTGTTGTGGTCTTCAGTCCTGAGACTGGTTTGATGCAACTCCCATGCTACTCTATCCTGTGCAAGCTCCTTTATCTCCCAGTACCTACTGCAACCTACATCCTTCTGAATCTGTTTAGTGTATTCATCTACGATTTTTACCCTCCACGCTGCCCTCCAATGCTAAATTTGTGATCCCTTGATGCCTCACAACATGTCCTACCAACCGGTCCCTTCTTCTTGTCAACTTGTGCCACAAACTCCTATTCTCCCCAATTCTATTCAATACCTCCTCATTAGTTATGTGATCAAACCATCTAATCTTCAGCATTCTTCTGTAGCACCACATTTCGAAAGCTTCTATTCTCTTCTTGTCCAAACTATTTATCGTCCATGTTTCACTTCCATACATGGCTACACTCCATACAAATACTTGCAGAAACGACTTCCTGACACTTAAATCTATACTCGATGTTAACAAATTTCTCTTCTTCAGAAACGCTTTCCTTGCCATTGTCAGTCTACATTTTATATTTTCTCTACTTCGACCATCATCAGTTATTTTGCTCCCCAAATAGCAAAACTCCTTTTCTACTTTAAGTGTCTCATTTGCTAATCTAATTCCCTCAGCATCACCCGACTTAATTCGACTACATTCCATTATCCTCCTTTTGGTTTTGTTGACGTTCATCTTATATCCTCCTTCCAAGACCCTATCCATTCCGTTCAACTGCTCTTCCAAGTCCTTTGCTGTCTCTGACAGAATTACAATGCCATCAGCGAACCTTAAAGTTTTTATTTCTTCTCCATGGATTTTAATACCGACTCCGAATTTTTCTTTTGTTTCCTTCACTGCTTGCTCAATATACAGATTGAATAACATCGGGGAGAGGCTACAGCCCTGTCTCACTGCCTTCTCAACCGCTATAATGTTAATTTCCTTACACAAATCCAAGACTTTATACCGATTTCCACCATTGTATGACAATTTGTAAGGTGAGTATTGTTTCGCATATTCCTATTCCTCCGGAACCCAAACAGATCTTCCCTCGATGTCCGCTTCGACCAGTTTTTTTTCCAAATGTCAGTAAATAATTCGTGTCGTTATTTTTCAACCATCGCCCAGAATATGTTCTACAGTTGTACAATAGAACGAATTGACGGTAGTTTTGTGGATGACTTCTGCTATCCGTTTCGTATACGAGCTGACAGCGGCGTGTGTTTACTCATACGGAGTGCTCGGAGGTGCAATCGGTGGTGAAGAGCGCACCGGAAGCGGCTGGCGGGCCGTGTGTAACGGCACCGGCCGACTAATCTCACGCCAAACCTGTTGCCGGCGCTGCGGCCCGCGGCTCTGCTGGGAGCAGTGGCCAAGCTCTCGCCACAAGTATAAGGGGCACTCACTCCAAAACCAGACAGATGGAAAAAATAACCTGTTTATTACTTCAAAAGTAAGATGTGTAGCAATGAAGAATAAAGACTTAAAATGTTAGTAACGTTGTTTTACCTAAAAAAAAAGTCGGAGGCATTACTTTTCAGTGTGCCCGCTTGCATTTATCTCTCTCTGAAACGACACAGTCAGTGCCTCCGTGGAAATATGTTCGCTGTTGCCTACAGCCTTTTCGTCGGAAGATCGGAACTGTACACAGGATGTGTAAGGGCACCCTAGCGTAACTTGTGCAGCGTAGTCGAGACAACATGTGGACGTGCTCTCAAACTGACAGAATTGTTTCCATTACGCTGCAGATGTTCCGTTGGGAAGCCCTTTCACATTCTCCATACACTCGCAGTCTCTCCAATGCAATTTTCATATTTTTGGAGCTTTGAAAAAAGACATTCGTCGACGTCGATTTGCTTCGGACCGAGGGGTGCACGCCTGGGTACAATCGTGATTCCGAAGACATCAGCGAACATTTGCCTACAAATGCATTGACCGTCTTGTCCCACAATAGGTTAAATGTATTAATAGTTATGTCAATTATTTTTCGAAATAATTAACAAAAATTCAAATGGCTCTTAGCACTATGGGACTTAACAGTTCAGGTCATCAGTCCCCTAGAACTTAGAACTACTTAAACCTAACTAACCTAAGGACATCACACACATCCATGCCTGAGGCAGGATTCGAACCTGCGACCGTAGCGGTCGCACGGTTCCAGACTGAAGCGCCTAGAATCGCTCGGCCACACCGGCCGGCGAAATGATTAACAGTTTCTCAATTTCTTTTTTCCTACTTGTCTTACTTTCATTTGACTGCTCCTTCTGGATGTCGATAACCGACGGCATTGCCGCAGTGGTAAACGGGTTCCCGTCACATCACGAAGGTAAACGCTATCTGGCTAGGGTAGCACTCTTAGCGCTCTTAGCAAACGGGGTGCTCTGAGTCCTTGTGAGGCCAATTGAGAATCTACTTGACTGAGAAGTAGCTGCTCTGGTCACGAAAGCAGAATATGGTCTGCAGAAAGATGTGATGCTGACATGCCCTCCACATCCGCTTTCAGCGATGCCTGTCGTCTGAGGATAACATGGCGGTCAGTCGGTACCGTTGGGCTTTCCGAAGCCTATTAGGACGGAGTTTAGTATAGACGTTGATCGTACTTCAGAATTTTTGTACCGGGATCCGCAATTTTTGTTATTCCTTTTATTTCTTTAGGTTTGGCTTTCAAAGAAGGTAGTGGCGCAATGGTTCAGCATACAGCACTCGCATTCTGGAGGACGACGGTGCAAATCCGCTTCCAGCCATCCAGATTTAGGTTTCCCGTGATTTCTCGCAAATGCAGGGATGGTTTCTTTGAAAAGGGAACGGTCAATTTCCTTCTCCATCCATTCTGAACCGTAACTTCTCCATCTCTAACGATATAGTTGTCGACGGGAATTTACGCTCTAATCTTCGTCTGTTTAACTTTAGTTTTCATATTTTAATGAATGCACGTATTCCGTTGATTTGCCATTGGAAATTTGCATGTTTAGTATGGGTTAGTTTTCATCGGTGAAGCTAGTCTTGCCAAAGGAGAATTGGTGGCCTGTGTTCTCTTCGATCGAATCGCGTAATTCTGCGTTACGAGAGCTCTCGTCCGCTTCGTAGAAGACGGCGGCGATCTCCTCAGATCGTAGTCGCAGTTTCAACTACTTCCTCGAAGTAGCTCAATGTGTGGCCACTTAGTCAACGTGAAGCGCAGGTGTTCCCCACACTGTGATTGTTGGTGTGTCCTGCGCTTGTACCCCAGCCGTTGCCTGCACTTTCACTGCTGTTTCAGGTCGTTTGCTGCGGCCTGTCGACGCCGCTGCATCATACAGGCCGACATTCTACGACAGTACACAGCCGTATCATCTGCTTTCATCGAAATGTGCGCGTTAAATCGGCTGTACGCAAACAGAAGAGCGCCGTAGCGAGAACCGAACCGCCGCGCACCTCCTCGCGCACGCTGGCCCGCAAGCTGACGGCAGACTTGCCTTTCTTGCCAGCCACGACTAGCCCGAAAGGAATGCGATACAGACGTGCTAACCTTATAACAGTGTTGTCCAGCAGAACTTGTATACGCAAAGCCTATTGGATGCAGGCGATTGCAACACAGGACCTGTAGATCGAGAATGAAAAAGTTTTACGCCATAATGAAGCGAATCGGGAGCACGAGAAAGTTGCTAGTCAGCTGGGAGAAAACTGCGCGTGTGCACGCTTTGCTACTAGTTTTGCCTCAAGTGGAGACTTGTCAAGCGCACTGAGTGATTTAACTGAGTTTCTGTTCTTATACTCTTTTTCTTTATGTTTCATCACTCTGGAGACTTATGCTGATCTGCACAATGGATCGAGTGCAATGCTTTAACAGGCCATCAAATAAAATAAGTCGGTTAGAGCGGGGGGAGGGCTGTCTTAAATATAGATAGGGAAAGCTATATAGCATACGAGGTCTGGAGTACTGCGTTCCAGCTACAATGAATACCTTGAGAGTAGTTCATCGTTTTTATGTAAAAGAGCAATGAAGTTTCTTTCATGTATGTCTACTGCAGCCTCTAATGCTTTTGCCTATGACGTCTCAGGAGAGAGAGAGAGAGAGAGAGAGAGAGAGAGAGAGAGAGAGAGAGAGAGAGAGAAGGAGGGAGGGAGGGAGGGAGAGTGAGAAAGAGAGAGAGAGAGAGAGAGTGAGAAAGAGAGAGAGAGAGTGAGAGACAGAGAGTGATAATAGAACTTGAAATATTTCTATATACTCCACCAGCGTTTAGTGTTTGACTTGCCTACAACGTGTAGCGTAACATCTCCCTAAAAGAACATACTTATTTACAGTAAAAAGCTTATTTAAAATGGCGAAGAACTATTCATTCGCTTATGCAACGGAGATTATATGTCCTTGGAATTTCCTGTCCAGTCGGCTATTTACAGTTATTATACGAGAGGAATCATGCACATCTAGCATTTTTGTTCTTATTCACTGTATACAAAGTGTATATGAGTATGTGATGTACATACGACAGGAAAAGGAGACTGTAGCCATTGGAGACAGTGCCTCTTGGGAACGAAACAATGGATCCCTGTGTCAGTAACTAGTAATGCTAATGGCTGGATCACTGAGACCACCTATTGCATCAACATCTTATGTTTTATCACGACACGTGACAAGTTATAGTTCTTAAGTGTAGTTCTTTCTAGTACCTGTATTATCGCATGAATAAGAGTAGCATTCTCGCTGCAATCAATCGACCTCAAAATAAACAAGTAAATATCAACGCTAAAATTTGCAGCAGTCAATTTCTTGTCCTTGGCAGAGACAGGGAGACAGAAGTGAAACCTTAGATTTTTATCCAAATTTGATACTCTGAGAGAAACAAGCAAGATTTTTTCACTGATGCTAAAAATTAATGCAAGTGCTTCCTACGAAAGGGACATCATGTTTCTTGCAACGATTATCGTATATGTTTCGCCACCATCTTTGTAACACTGTGCCGATCAAACCAGCAGGCTACAACTTCTTCAGCACACTTCTTAAACTTCGCAATACCAATTGCTAGGGCCGGCCGGAGTGGCCGTGCGGTTCTAAGAATGGTTCAAATGGCTCTGAGCAGTATGGGACTTAACTTCTGAGGTCATCAGTCCCCTAGAACTTAGAACGGTTCCAGACTGTAGCGCCTAGAACTGCTCGGCCACTCTGGCCGGCCGTGCGGTTCTAGGCGCTACAGTCTGGAACCGCGAGACCGCTACGGTCGCAGGTTCGAAATCTGCCTCGGGCATGGATATGTGTGATGTCCTTCGGTTAGTTAGTTTTAAGTAGTTCTAGGGAACTGATGACCTGAGAAGTTACGTCCCATGGTACTCAGAGCTATTTGAACCAACTGCTGGGGCGGAGGGGGTTACTTTGTGCCACATTTTGAAAATACCGTAATCCAATTTGATACTTTATATTTTAAAATATTGAAAAAAATATTTAATGTTTTAATTATTTCTTGTATCAAATTCAGTAACTTTTAAATTTTTACAGTAAATTAAATCTTAGTAGTGAATTTGACTTTTCGTAACAATGTCACATTCATATTTCCGGTTCAGGAAGCTTCTTACACATCTATATAACTTTGAGAAAAATATGTCGTGAATGAAAATAAACGACAATTAACGAAAATTGTATTTTTTAAATTTTTTGTGGTGGTCATAAAGTATCCGTTCACTCGGTGTAAACATTACAGAATATTCCGTTGGTATTGCTAAGTTCTGTTAAAAATATTTTCAGCCTACTTATACATCAGCACTCCATCTTCAGGCCAGAAGTGGCTAATCGGGACCATCCGACCGTCATTTCATCCTAAGGCGAGGATGTGGAGATGAGGGGAGTGTGGTCAGCACACCGATCGTTATGATAGTTTTCTTTGACCAGAGCCGCTGCTATTCGGTCGAGTAGCTCCTCAACTAGCATCTCGGGGCTGAGTACAGCCCGAAAAATGGCAACATCGCACGGCAGCCCGGACGGTCACCCATCCAAGTGCCGGCCACGCCCGACAGCGCTTAATTCGGTGATCTGACGGGAACCGGTGTATCCACTGCGGCAAGGCCGTTGCCACTTATACATCAGAACCTATTTAAAAAGCATATTGTGAATAAAAATTAAAGACATTTAACGATTTATTTTATTTATTTATTTATTTTTTTGGGTGGTGGGTATAAATTACTCCCCTTGGTGTTACTAATTGCGGAAAATGCGTGTTGCTACGGTTAACAACTTCGATTTGAGGATCCGAAATATTCTATTGAAGAATCGGTCACACAGGAGCGTTAACGCATAATATTAATCCTCCTACGAAGATGCATTACGTTTTTTTCCAGAATACTGTCACTAAATTAAAGTCCTCCACCACACCATAACATTACTGTTTCACGGACAATCGGAGTGATGAACTTAGCAGTGCAGCACGGACGGCTAGCTATGGTGGAGATGCGCTGCTGAGGTTTGCACGTGCGCCCACTCTGTGTACTGAACGAGCCGTCCCTTCCTGCAGGATGTTGGAGCCATCCGGGAAATCGCTTTTGTGCCAGTGAATAGACTGCGTCTTGCATCTCGCGGACGGCTTCAAATAACAGGACGCCAGCGCACGAGTTCCGCACACGCAACACGCCGAACCTGATCGCTTCCTATGGGCTCTCAGAAAACTCCGGAAGAGGCTGTCAGTGTCAGCAAGACCACTGTCCGAAATATACTTTCTCTTTTACAGCATCCCCGTCGATAGAGATTTCTTTTCAGATCAACAGGCTGTAGGCAGATGAATAGGTGATGGCACAAAAGCTGTGTAATGTATAGGAGACGACGGAACCTGGAACTAATTCTTTGTCGAATATATTTACACAGAACAACACATACTCCTACAGAAATAGAATTCTCATCCCTTTGTTCTTTCCACGTTTGATGTAACAGATATAGTGTCTAGCTGTCGAATAGTAGTGTTACTGAAAACATCTGACAACTAAAGAATGCAGAGATGAGCTCACGTTGCTCTGATGTTTTCGAATTTTAGTAATGAGAAGTGTCAGAAATGAGAACAGCGAGTAACTTAATATCAAAGTTATGGATCACGAAGCAGAAGAAGTTAAGGAGTTCTGCTATCTAGACAGCAAAATAAACCATGACGGACGGAGCAAGGCGGCAATAAAAAGCAGACCAGCGCTGGCAGAAAGGGCATTCCTGGCCAAGAGGTCTACTAGTATCAAACATAGGTCTTAACTTGGGAAAGAAATTTCTGAGATTGTACGTTTGAAGTACAGCATTGTATGGCAGTAAGACGTGGACTGCGTGAAAACGCAGCTAAGGAATGAGGAGGTTCTCCACAGAACCGACGAAGAAAGGAGTATATGGAAAACACTGAAAAGAAGAAGAAGAAGGAGCAGGGTGGTGGGACACTTCTTAAGCCATCAGGGGATTACTTCCACGGAACTAGAGGCAGCTGTAAGGAATAAAAACTGTAGAGGAACACAGAGATTGGGATGTATCCAGCAAATAACTGAGGACGTAGGTAGCAAGTGCTGCTATGAGATGAAAAGGTTGACCCTGGAGAGGAATTCGTGGCGGACCGCATCAGACCAGTCAAAAGACTGATGGCTTAAAAGGAAGGAAAAAGTGTGGGTTGTGGACAACGACTTCTCAGACTGCTGAACTTCAGAAACAGTATTTAGAGGAAAGAAGAAAAACGTACACAAGGCTGAAGAACATTGACTGTAATACTACATGGCCTTTCAGCTGTTTTTAAAATGCGCTCTGTATGGAAACATATTCGGTTACGGTGACGATACGTACAAAATAAATACGTATAAAGCCGCATAGGAAGTCAGTTAAGCTCCTGTCAATTTCAATTGTGCTACCAGCGATTGGTGCCTGCAGTTGTAGGTCACTTACAGATTCCTGACCACGATTAGGTCAAACAATTCACCGAAGAAGACCTCTGTCTGCCGTTTGATACGAGCAGCTACAATGTAGACGAGGGCAGGCACAAAAACAATGAGCTTAACTACAGCAACCAACCCCTTAACGGTAGCTTCCAGCCCGGCTGAAAATAGCTCCAACACTTGTCTGACCTTCGGACAATGAAAGGAGATATCCCTCTGGGTTACAATACGTCACCTGCTAGGTACTTCAATCATTGTCCAGTTATTACCGTCACTGCGTTCTTATTTTAATAGGGTCGTTTATTTCTTAACTTTATACTTACCTCTTCCTTTCGAATTAGTCAATGAAACGAAAAAAGTATCACACAATGTTCGGCTGAAGTAGAGCTTATGACTGGCACCACATGGAAATTCGGGGTTTTCGTAAGTGAACCAACCTTAAAGGTGTTTCGAGTAATCACAAAATCAAAGTAAGTTCAGTAGCAAAATATTTGATTTTCCACCCATTTGTTCTTAAATTCACAGTGTCGGTAGTATAATATCGTTATGCAACCGCTTCGAAGTTATTTTATGTGGCAAGAATGAGTAACTACATGAAGACAAAGACACGTTGAAATGGTCGAAACAGAGACTCGTTCTTGCAAGCATCTAAACCTACATCCGGCTGGCGGTTCTATTTAGGTTGTATTTAGGACGTGTTAACATCTTCGACTGGTCATCACGATTTAAGTTTTACGTGTTTCCTTAAACCAATTCAGATAAATACCTGACTGGTTGCATCAAAAGGTCTACGGGCAGTTCTCTCCCAGTTCTTGTCCAGCTGATCCAGTGTTTCGTCTCTAGTGACATCGGCTTCGACCAAACGTGAAATGTAACTTCGTTTCTAACACACCTATCTGTACAAAATAAACTGAGATCGTGTGACTTGTTTATGATATTGATGATGTGGCTGATATGTTTGGCGGCTTAGTATGAAACTAACTAAAACTATGTTAATAGCTCGGTACTTGAAGTAGAGGAAAAGTACAAATCCTGCTGAAGTCCGCTGAATGATTAAAACTGACAACCGGACCGAAACACGAACGCGGTCTCTCGCTTTTCGTGGGAAATGTTCTTACCGACTCAACTATTACGTCACAACTTGAAGTTTACATGCGCCAGTACTGGTCTATCATCTTCTGAAATCCTTGGATATGTTGCTGGACTACCATTCACGAAAAAGGGATTAAGAGATTCTACGAAGAGAGACTTAACAACGGTTTATTCAAAAACATTGCCCGTGAAAGGCAAGGTTGCGGACTCGAATCCCAGCCCGGAACTTATTTTTCTGTCAGAAATTTTGATATACCTGGAGATTCCGTAGCAGAATGAAAGGTTCATTCTGCAAACAACTTGTAGACTGTGGCATATTTCAACTGTTTGCCCGTCCAAGGCGCTTAGAGAATTATTTTTGCTCGAATATATTGGTATTCTGTATAGAGGATTTTACTTTCTAGAGTAATAAGTGGACAGATAAAACCAGTTATAAAAATAGGAATAAAATATTTAGAACTCTTCTTGTGCCTTTTCGAAGATCACCACATACAAGACTCTGTAGCTTTGAGTGCTGATACAGTATTTTGTATCAGTAAAGTAACCGATTGAACGGCAATCTCGAAATGTTTCGGAAACGTACGTTCACGCTTGCAACAGGCTGGTTTAGTCACACTAAATTCTTATACGGATGCCTAAGAAATCGTTGCAACAAAGAGTACGTATTACTCGCTAATTCTGCTGTTGTAACTAAGTATCCAGGTATTCATGTGCATGCATCATTTGTATGTAGCACATAAGAATATGAGGGTTATTACAGGGTGTAGAAAAACATCTTTGCCATGCTCGATTCATGAATGAAACTGCAGAGGACAGAGACTCATATACTTCGGAGTACCTGTCCCTGTGCACGATACAATTACCTGCCGGCTGTGTACCAAGTTGTAGGTGCAAACATGCGTTGAGCTACTTTCTTGTTTATTCGTGTAGCTCTTAAGTGGGTAGCAGATGGCACATTGGGCCGTTCCTAGATCATCCACTTACAAAGAAGTTTAAACCGAATACCCAGCATCATACGGCAACACTCAAAGCCGTAAGGAAAGCGGTCCGTGCTAACTATTCGTCGTGGAATTGCTGAGTTCCACGTCGAGACTGAGCAAGCGTAAAACACAAAATGTTCCATTCCACGGTCAATTTTGGATTCTCGAAAACGAGATGTATTTTATGCTTTTCATTTATCATTCAGTAGTCTTCTAGTGCTCAAAGTAAACGAATAGTACAAACGAAATAACATACTGAAAGTGATTATTACTGCACTGTCGAGGAAACAATACGCCTGGCTTTGGTGGTGTGAACGGAAGTCAAAGGCGGATATGTATATGAGGCTGTTTTGATTTGCTAATGCATATAATGTCGTTTAAAATTTTTGTTGGAGTTTCACGAAGCATACTCATGCTTAAAGGGCGAGTAGCAGAAGTTGTTTGTCTCCATGTGCTCGAGATAATTGATCCTCGAACGGGACGTAAAGAGTTAACCCCGTTAGGTGCGTGACTCCTCCCTCACCCACCCCCACTCCTCCCTGGCACCTGACCCCTGTGAAGAGCCTACCCCCACCTTGTTCGGCTGGTAACCAAGTTACTAGAGAAGTGGGGGGTGGTGCGGTTCAGAACTACGAGATACAGTGCGACATAATTTTTTTTTTTTTGGCGATTTACCATCTAGATAACTTGTGAGGACTGTTTCATCTTCTCCAGCCAGTCACACGAAGCGCAGTACGCGAACGTAGGCATCTCCAGCGAGATGAATTGATGAAATTTTCTGGCGTCATCGAGCGAGTAAATTCGTCAGCAGGGCCCAGCATTTAGAGAAGTTGCTCGTTAGCCATCACTGCCTGAACGTTGCATCGACCAACGTTCCACCGAATCATTCCTCCTGACAGATGTGACCGTAACTGTTTAATTTAAAATGTAATAATCTTACAATAAAGACGGTAGGTTTCATCGAAATGTAAGTTGTGCTATGTGCGCACTTTAACCAACTCGTAATAAATCTGTGATGGTGTACCTGTCCACATTCATCTTATTGAAGAGGCATGAACATTCGGGAGCCATTTTCAGACACTAGATTGTAGCTCATACTGCCATACTAATAAAAGCAGGGTCAAATCCCACTCCCATTATCATGATTAACTTTTTTATTGGTTATGCTAAATCTGTTCTGGAAAGCCTGCGACACAGAACACTGTTGTACTCTTCTCTATCTGAGCTAGCGCTTGACCTCTGTGTTGTCGGGACAGTAACAATAAACTCCCTTCTTGTTATTGTGAATTACGGGCAATCCTCTAAGATGCAGCCAGTGGTATTTGTTGTGAACAACACTTAGTGGTGTATAGCCGAGAGAATTCATGGAACGTGCATTATAAATCAGAAACAAACACCTTAATTGTGTCTTTGCGATAGTGGTCAAGCGAATACGATCCCTCATTCAGTCCCATTCTCGGAGATAAGCATGGGAGAATGGCGCATTTGTTTATACAAATAGAAGCATGCACTGAACTTCGTTTTCAATGTCAAAGGGCTATCTCGTAAAGGTCATGTGATCTGACGGAATATTTTGCCGATAAACCGTGTGAACTTCCGCGGTAGATTAAAACTGTATGGCGGACCGGAATTCGTATGAAGTCAGAGAAATGATTTACACTCTCACTCCATCATAAATTTCATTGTGTCACATTATTTATCAGAGGTGACACTTTGCTGAAAGAGTCTGTCCCGGACAAACTGTGTGCTTACCGCCTCAGAAATGACGCTTGTAACAAACACCATATGTCACTGGTAGTCCTCACATACGATTACACACATTTTCACTGATAGCCTAAATCATCTGCTGATATTATTATGTTACGTGGAACATGAAAAGCCGGTCTGCCCGTGGTGCCTTCCAGTGGAACTGCTTGACAGTCACATGCTGGCACTTACCTCCGTATGTCGTCTTCACTATGAAAACGTTGAGCCCCCTTCTGAGTCTAAGATCAAGTTAATGAACTGATCTAGAGTTTCAGAAACAAATTATGTAAATGTGTAAATGAACTGTCCGTTTAGAGACTTCTTGTTCATTTATGAAAAATGTGAAGCTTTTACAGGCAGAACAGGAAATGCGGTATGCAGTCTTTCAAAAACTGCACCCACCAAAGTTTCTAGGTCGTTGCGAAGAGGAAAACGACTTAGTTTTGTTGGAAACTGGGTGCTAATTGTTTTAAGCATTTACATCGATTGTTTGGAAGGATAAAGGTTATCAAATGAAGAAGATAATGCAGAGACAGACTTTTGAGCTGCTTTAGTGGCGTTCCAAAGGTTGAGCAAACAAAAAGAATTTGATTAGTCGTAATTACAAAATACTCACCGGGAATGAAATGTTTCAATGGGAAAGTTATAAACTTATTATAGCTTTGTAAGGGTGTTGTGCTGAGAATAATTGTTAAGAAAAATCACACTGTGTAATATAATCCAGAAAAAATATTCTTGGAATGCCGTTGCTATTATACAGGGCGAATCAGGAGGAAAGGTACATGCTTTGAGGGATGATAGTGTTGGTGATTCTGAACTAAAAACTCCATGTGAACACATGTCCTATTCCGAATGGTTGCCGAGATAGATCACATTTAACGTCACTTTCGTGCGCTTGTCCTGAATAAGTCGAAAACCGCACCATCCAGCGAAAATGTGTAGCATTACAAAATTAAACTATGCTAAATTTCCTGTAAAAAAAAGATGTCATTAATTTTTTTTCTCTAGAACTAACAGTTTGCAAAGGAGAGCGCGAGAATACTGAAAACGGACGTGAGTGCGCTGGAGCTCAATTAGTTTTTGTAGGCCAGTTTGAGTTAGTTTCACGGCGTGATAGACAACAAGAGTTTTGTATCAAACTGTTCGTCTCAACTTCGTCTAGACTTCTGTGGTACGTTGTAAACAATGACAGTGTTTGAATGATACAAAAAATAAATAACTACGTAAGTTAAATGTGTTCTACATCGGAAACTATTCGGAATATGACATACGTCGGTATGAAATGTTTTGTTCAGAACCTCTCAAAGCATGTACCTTTCCTGCTCACTCGCCCCGTGTTATACGTTATATGCTTGCATTACAGTCCGACATGACGCTGAAAGACATTTCAATTTGTTCTTGAAAAGAAGTAGGTCTAAAATATTTGTCTGTTGTTGTTAATAGCTCGTAACCAACAAAGGGCAAAAGCCTTTAAATTACACATGACGGCCTGATGCCCTCTATAGCTAGGCTGTTCCTACGTAATGTCGAGCTTCGGTAACCTGCCGCCGGGGGATACAGTGTTCTCAGTAAGTGAGAACGTATATCTGCATGCGAACAAGGGATCAGCTTACAAGGATATACGGTATTACCATTTAGACACAAAACCAACTGAAAACGGAATGCCATAAACATAATTTTTCTGTTTTCCAGTTTAGGCATTTGTGAAAATTCCGTTACTAAGGACGATGCATGTGACTGAAATGAAATAATACCATAGATCAGGTACCTATCAATATAATCTGATTGTGAAACTTCCTGGCAGATTAAAACTGTGTGCCCGACCGAGACTCGAACTCGGGACCTTTGCCTTTCGCGGGCAAGTGCTCTACCATCTGAGCCACCGAAGCACGACTCACGTCCGGTACTCACAGCTTTACTTCTGCCAGTACCTCGTCTCCTACCTTTTAATCTGCCAGGAAGTTTCATATCAGCGCACACTCCGCTGCAGAGTGAAAATCTCATTCTGGAAACATCCCCCAGGCTGTGGCTAAGCCATGTCTCCGCAGTGTCCTTTCTTTGAAGAGTGCTAGTTCTGCAAGGTTCGCAGGAGAGCTTCTGTAAAGTTTGGAAGGTAGGAGACGAGGTACTGGCAGAAGTAAAGCTGTGAGTACCGGACGTGAGTCGTGCTTCGGTAGCTCAGATGGCAGAGCACTTGCCCGCGAAAGGCAAAGGTCCCGAGTTCGAGTCTCGGTCGGGCACACAGCTTTAATCTGCCAGGAAGTTTCATATCTGCGCACACTCCACTGCAGAGTGAAAATCTCACTCTGGATAATCTGATTGTGATTACAGAGCTGTACATGATCTCACACTTGCAGAATTAAGTATGGCGTGAAGGCAGTCATAGCTTCCTAACGTTTTGGTAGGCAAAGAGGCCCTGGGTATGTTCCTAAGGATGAGACTCGGACTCCGAACTGAGAGCTCACATTCATAAATTTGGAAAACTAATATTCAAGGTATAATTAAACGAAGTGTAAATACCACATCTACATATGTACTCAGAAAGGCACCGCATGGTGAGTGTGGAGGGTACCCTGTTCCACTCGCAAACAGAGCAAAGAGAAAAAGACTGTCCATATGTCTCTGTACGAGCTCTGATCTCTCCCGTCTTATCTTCGTGGTTCTTATGTGAAATGTACGTTGGCGGCAGTAGAATTATTCTGCAGTCAGCCTCAAACTCCGGTTTTCTAAATTTTCTCAATAGTGCTCTTCGAAAAGAACATCACTTTTCCTCCACGGATTCCCATTTCAGTTCCCGTAGCATCTCCGTAATACTTGCGTGTTGTTCGGACCTACTGGTAACAAATCTAGCAGCCCGCCTCTGAATTGCCTCTAGCTGGTGTGGATCCCAAACACACTAACAGTACTCAACAATGGGTCGTATCAGTGTCTCATATGCGGCCTCCTTTACAGAGGAACCACACTTTCCTAAAATTCTTCCAATAAACCGACGTCGGTTATTCGCCTTCCTTACTACAATCCTTACCCGCTTATTCTATTTTGAACTGCTTTACAACGTTAGGCTTAGATATTTAATCGACGTGACACTGTCAAACAGAACGGTACTAATGCTGCATCCGAACATTAGGGGTTTGGTTTTCCTACTCATCCGCATTTACTTACATCTCTCTACACTTAGAACTAACTGTCATTCATCACACCAGCTGTTTAAGTAATCTTGTACCCTCCAATAATCATTCAACGACGACTCCTTCCCGTACATCACAGCATCATCACCAAACAACCGCAGATTGCTGCTTCCCCTGTTCTTCTGATCGTTTCTGTATATAGTAAATAGCAGCGGTCCTATCACACCTCCCTGGTGAACTTCTGACGATATGCTTGTCTCTGTTTATTTATGTATTTTTATTTACACGTCAAGTCCAGTAGGACCAAATTGAGGAGCAAATCTCCAAGGTCATGGAACGTGTCAGTACATGAAATTACAACATAAAAGTAATAACAGATAAAAATAAAATGTTTATGAACCCGAAAATAGTCAGTCCATAAGTTTAAGTAAACACAGTCAACAACACAACAAGAAACAGCTTAATGTTTCAAGGAACTCCTCGACAGAATAGAAGGAGTGAGCCACATACTTCACACCTTTCCGCTCAAGAATTAAAGAAGTCCGATCCAAATGCAGGTTTGATTTCTGCCGAGCATTAACTGAGTGAAAACTGCTTATTCTTGGGAATAAGCTGATACTGTTAACAAGAAATGACAGTAAATGTCAAAATACCCAGACTCGTGAATAGGGGTCGACAAGAGGTTCGTGAACTTATACCACTTATCTTCCGAACCGCCCGTTTCTGAGTCAAAAATATCTTTTTGGAATGGGGAGAGTTGCTCCACTCTCTCTGTAATGTCACTTTTCTGTGACGTGCCTCCCAAGCCCGTGTAATTAAACGACGATGCTCTTAGATGTGACTGGCTGTATTCCGTGACTCACATTCAGGGAATTGGGTTCTGTTATCCAATAATAAATGTCAAGGCGTAGCTGTCGGTTCAGCGAACCCTACAGCCTATGTACACTTTAGGAAGAGAAGAGTTACGATTTTTTACAATCAAGAAATCGTTAAGAAATAATTATTCAGACACCTTACAATGAGTGAGTGCTTAAAAAATAGTCAGACATCATTCAGATGAACGGAAGAAATGTACTTGAAGATGCTTCAAGAACTGATCCATTTCTTTCCAGAAGTGTTTGAGGAAACCAACGAAAATTTAAGTGCTCATATCGATCTCCGGAGTGTTTTACCTTCGGTTACCAACCAGTATCGTTCTATAGCAACAAAAATTGGTTACCTACCGCACTTAACGCAAAGTAAAGTTCATGTAGCACCAGTGTGATAGGATTTTCAGGTTGCATAAAAATGCCTCGTTACTGAACACTTCCCGATTGACATAGCCCGGAAGCCATTACATATAGTTCGAGATCATCCGAGATGGTTATCATATAACAATCAAACCCCGTAGTATTATGGAATTTGCAGTCAGAAAGTTTGTTCACGGATCGCCGATCTGCAACCTACTTGCTGTACTCGCTTAACAAGAAAATCTGTTCTGTTCCTCGTAAGCCGCCCAACGCTTCGAGAGTTACGTCAGTGCAGTGAACTGCAAGCAGCTACATCGCGGAGCAGTGCACCGAAGTGAATCATCGGAGAAAATGAGTACAGCCATGGCACGAGCAGCTTTCTATTAACGGCGCTGATACGGACCATTTGCTTTATGGACCAAGTTGCACAGTTTCACTGTCGCCACTCTCACCCCCAATTCCTTCCTCTTACGATCAATTTGTCGCTCTCTCACTCTCTGTAATGTTTGATCGCTTGCCTGTGACGTGTCTCCCAAGCCCGTGTAATTAAACGGCGAACGTCTTTGATGTGACTGGCTATATTCCGTGATCTAAAAATACTTTCATTCATAGTTGTAACCGAAGATGCACAAAAATAAATTATCACTCCATCGGTAAGTGTAATGAGAAGTAGAAATGAGATGTCAATCGTGTGAGGTATCCTCGATGCTTTTGGAGATGGGCTCAGACTCTAATTTGTTGTCTTTATACATGTTTAAGTTCTTATTTTCATCGGTGTGATGATCAGACAAGAACGATGTTCTTTTATTTACGACTCATAACTAATTTATTCTCCATTTTGGGCGTAACTTGTTGTATCATTTAATAATCTTCCGCCTCACTGCCACGCACGATTATTACTTATATTTAAGCGTAAAGAGTACGCTCACTCACCTGATTCCATCTTTCTGTGTATAGTTTAACGCCTCGTCGATAACTAGGTCACTCCAAATGGTTCACTAGCTTAAATTGGAGGAAGACAGCGAAAACCATGCCCTTACTACAGACATTTCTGTTAATCTGGAATGCTTCAGTGAAACTTCGGTTAATTCAATTTAGAATGGCAACAGTGGTAATACTATCTGGCTCCACCACTTTTTTGAACGTGAAATATTTGTCTAGAGTATTAAATATGATTACGAATATCTCTGTCAGCCCTCCTGGATGAAGTGGTGGAGTAACGTTTCCTGTAAACCCCTGCACTTATATGCAACGGTGTTCTGTATGTAATTCGTAAAGAGCCGTCAAGTTTACACTTTGATCAATCAACGCTCTGCAGGCCGTAAGAACATCAGATACGAAGCGGTTGTACTCTTTGGACGTGAGATATTTCTGAACAGTTCGAAAATGTATTTCACTGCGAGACTAGCAAGAATGTGAAGTGGTTAAAGAAAAACCTGAGAACTGCAAGTGGGTACGAATGTTGGATCTCCCAGAAGACATTTAGGTACGAAACATGTTCGTCGCATTGTTCTAGGAAGAAACTTCTCACCAGTAAGGCAGGATGTGTTGAACAAGAAGCAAGAGAGAAAAGAAACAAGAGTGAAGAAAAAAATGAAATTCGCTAAGTTTTATGAAATATAGGTAGGTGGTTTATTGGTAAATTCTTCTATCACCCCAAGAATTCTAGCAGATAACTCACACAGAGTATAATGTGAAATAATAAGATAAAGCTTCTTGAAACTGTATGACCTAGGTAAAGTTCCACAATCTAGAGGCATAGAAAGGTCTTTACACAATTCTTTTTAAAATATTTCTCATAACGCATTTCCAAAACGAATGTATCAGACTCAGGACACTGTCAGTTCGTGGTCAAGTTAGCATGAGTTGTTGCATGCTTTGCTTATGAGAAGATTACCAAGCTCGGAGGTGAACTGTACTAGGTTTCCCACATACTGGGACATAACTAAAGCACACGAGGACGTAACACCCATCTTTGTCAAAACTAAGCTGTGCTGCCACTCTGATGTCATCACCGTGGGGAAAAGGACAGCTCAGGAGCTTCACAGTGTCACAACAGAGAAAGACCCGGCAACTAAACATTTAACAGCTTCCTGACAAATCACATCCGTATTGCAAACAAGGATTCGAAACTAAACCAATGAATTTCGTGGCTAATAGCTTAATGTGCTGAGTAAGCCAGACATACTTCAAGACCTGATCCCAAGTTTCAGTCTGCCGATATACTCTGGAAAAAGTAAACAGTCCTACGACTTACCAGCGTCAACATTTTCGGTACAACGGAATGGGAGCAAGGGAAGGTTTAAGATTAATGTCCCGTCACTGCATAGTTCACTAGAGTCGGCGACTTACTTAAGAAACATCTCAGCATTTGTCGTATATTCTTTACAGAAATCTCGGAAAAGCTGAATCATGGCGATTAAGCAGGAATCTGAACCCTAATTCTCCTGAAAAAGAATCTGTTGTGAGAGAGATTCGACCGAATATCGGGAACGTCTCAAACAAAACCCTGTCTGGGACCATCTACAGAGGATCGTCGGTTTTGAGCAGAAAGACGAACACCGAGAAAACGGATAAGTGGAGACGGCACTAAGGGTAAACAAAGTTCATCGAATAATCCGGAGAGAGAGAAACTGAGACAGCTGAGACCAAGAACCAATGATACGCTGCGACGAGACGATAGTGAAGCGAATACATCACTTAGAAGGGGACAGCGCCTATTCGTCATCACCAATTGCGACCAACTTAACTGTGCATGTAGGACATAGTCAGGAATGAAAGTGACAGAAGCGGGACCTCCAGATACCCAAGCGGTTGGGTTGGATTGTTTGGGGGAGACCAGACAGCGAGGTCATCGGTCTCATCGGATTAGGGAAGGATGCAGAAGGAAGTCGGCCGTGCCCTTTCAAAGGAACCATCCCGGCATTTGCCTGGAGCGATTTAGGGAAATCACGGAAAACCTAAATCAGGATGGCCGGAGACGGGATTGAACCGTCGTCCTCCCGAATGCGAGCGCTTAGAACATAGCATTTTTGGTGTAGGTTGGGCTAGGCATAAGCCATTTATGAGTTATTTATTTATTTATTGCAAATTTAAAGACCTGCTATCTGATATTTCAAAACAGGTCGTACATATTACGTTTTTCGTTTGTCATCTTTCTTGTAGTATTTTGTTTTGTATTTTATGTGCAACATTTATAAAGAATAACAGTTCTTTAAATAAAAATCTCTTAAGGTTCAAATATGAATAAAATTTTGTTGTTTTAAGATGAATGTAAAACGATGGTATGGTAGAGAATAGGATAGAGCAGAGACTGGTGGCGAATACTTCGGAATGGTTTCTTCGAGCTGTTGAGCGCCGGTCACAACAAAATAGTTTGTAGTCAGTAGTAGAGGATGGTATAAATAAATAAATAAGCCATTGATGGTAGCGTAGTTTCCATGCAGTGGTTGGCGCTGCAGTAAGAATGCAGCACGATAATCAAAGGATCGTGAGTTCGATTCACTATGAGAGAGTTCTTTTGTTTGCAGTTTTTACGTTACTTTCACTGCAAATAAACCGAAATAATGCTCACTTTACTGATATTTTCGTAATAGGCATGAAAAGGAAAGAAAAAAGAAGGTTTGGAATTGCAAATATGCTTCCAAGAAAGAAGTTACGACGTCCTCGAGGACTCTGTAAATATCTTTCCAAGAACGGGTTGTAACTAATTTTTACAGGAGTACTTTATATTCCGTTAGTTTCATTTTGATCTTCGTACAGCCCGCGGCAGTTCCAAGAGCAGATAAAATGATAGCTACGGCTGTGGAGGGTTTTTACGTGTTAGCGTTAGACCGAGTAACGCCAGGTTTTCGATAATATTGTGACAACACAGTGAGAGTATTGTTTTTCTACAGAAACCTTAAAACAGCCATATAATTGTAAAAAAAAAGTGACAAGATACCGAGAAAATGAGGCTTCCACTGTTTTTACGGCGAATATTACCCCAGCACATATAAATCATCGACGGTAAAATAAGAAAAGTATCTAATTTTATGTACGAAATTCTCGTATAAGCCTTACCATCCGTTCGTCAAAATTTATTTGCAGCCCCAAATTTATTTTGCTGTCCTTTTTACGTCTTTTATGAAAATCTTAATAAATGCAATAAATTGAGCATTATTTCGGTTTATTTCCAGTGTAAGTAAAGTAAAAATTGAATATAAATGAAGTCCTACTTTTGAAGTCGAACCCACAACCTGCAGATTACCGTTCTGTACTCCAAGTAGCGCGTTCAATATACGCTAACATAAATGGCTCAAGCCGCACCCAACCCGCGCAAAAACGCCGCTTTTTTTCTAAAAGACAGGGCATCTGGAGCTCCTACACGTACCAGACATTTGGCCGAAATCGGCGATGAATAGGCGTGGTCATCACGTTAGTCCCGTGTCGCTGTGCAGTGGAACTTCGCGCGTCCGCGAGCTCCAGTTGGTTGGCGCTGCGGTAAGACGACGCTGGTTGTAACAGCCCCGCCTAGAACCCGAAATGTAGTTCATGCGTTTCGGTGTTTTTTCAGACAGTGTGTGCAGAACTGATTGAAAGCCATCATCCTGGATTGAGGCCCATTGTCTGACACTATAGTTTGGGGAACTCCTTAGATAGCTGGAACATGATACAGCGCGTTTATTGTGGCTTCTGTCGTGGTGGACGCTATGCTTATCGCATATGGGTATTTAGAGTATACGTCCAAACTATAGCCACGTAGTGCCCATAAATGGGCCTGGAAAAGTCCAAAGGAATGTAGCTCCATGGTTTATAGGGGATGAGGCAGATTAGGGTGCTGCTGCCTTTCTCTTTTTTGAAATGTATGTCGGCCGAACACGGAATACACAGTGATTGACTTCTCATAAGTTATTGTCGTTGTGGGTGTCTGCAGCGATTCGAGACCCCTTTGTATGTCTACATGGAGGCGTTATGCTGTTTGTTCTGAAAGACTAAAGCGTGTCTCGATACCATTGCCAGTGGCTTTTTCCCTCGATTAAAGTGAACAGTCTCGAATTGGTAAACATGGAACTTATTAATTGCAAGTACAATCGCTAACGCCTCCTTTTCTATTTGTGAGTGATTCTCTAGTGAGGGTGTGAGCGTTTTCCGACGCACAGGCGCTGTTCGGTACCGCCATCGTCTGTGTGTGCCGGCGCTGCACCAGTGTCACGTCGAGTTGCATCCGTGGCAAGAACCAATGGAGGCGATGGTGAAAACGGTAGGGCGCCGGGTGCAGCACACACTTAACAGTATGAAGGAGTGCTCACAGGCAGTTGTTCACCTGTACTGAACAACTTCCTTCCGCAACTGGTTTAGTGGTTACATGGTACGGGCCGCTTGTGCGACGAACAACAGCTTGCATTTCTTGTAAATTTCGGGAACGGGTAGGGAGTCGAAGCTGTTGCATTTAGATCAATGGGCTGGGTCCCTTCTTTATTTATCAACTACCAGAAGCATCCTACTTGCCCCCGGAAAAAGTGGCATTTGTCTAAGTCGAACTTCAGCCCTGTATCACGTAATGTAGAAAATAGTATGCAGAGGTTTCGTAGGCTTCACTTCACTCGTATAGGTAGTTATTTCAAGCGATTATGAACATGGTTAACTGCTCCAGGTACCTCTGGAAGATTATAGGAAAGGAAGAGATCCTAAAAGGCAAGCGCTTGTATTTTTACAAGTCGAAGGGAGTGTTCATAAGTAAAATGTTATGCGACTCTTTATCCAGCGGTATTTGCAAATATGCTTCGGCAAGGTCGGTCTTAGAAAAATATTCCCCTCCAACAAGTTTTATGAGATCTTCTGGACGTGGTAGGGGATAGGTTTCTACTTATGTCTATGTATCGATTGTTAATTTAAAATTTCCACATAGGCGAAAGGAGCCATTAGGTTTCTTGATTATTACCAGGCTCGTACCCAAAGCGCTGGGTCAATCATCCCAGCCGCTTGGAGTCGATCAAGTACCTCCCTCACGTCTGACGTCTGTCCGCGAGGAGACTGGAATGGGCCGCGTTCGGCAGCAACGGGGCACCGCGTCTGTTCGCAAACAGATATAAGGTCTGGTTCGAATATAGCTACGAATACGGCACAGAGGTCAAGTTCCCGGAAGGGCCTGTGTCAGAGACTACCTGAACTTTGTCATTGATGTAGAATCAAAGCACAGAGACCGAAAATGTTTCCGGCTGAGTGACTATCGACAACAAATATCGTTATCAGCCATGTGACCTTTAAGGCTGCGACATTTGTGAAATAACACAGGAGGGAAACTGACCTGACATCATGCGCGACCGAGGTTCGGGAAGGTGGTGTGACTGATACTCGGAATCTAGAAAACGGTACGTTTGAGGATTTATGAAAGGAACTACAGCTGTTTTGTCCATCCGGAAATGGACATCTCTGTTATCTATTGTGAGGTTTATAAATAGATTGTTAGCGAAAAGATCGCATGGAGGGACCGCTGCCGGAAGTTCATGCACTGTCCCTCGGCGTAAGTTACTTCCCCTGCGTGTACCCCAACTGCAAATAAGAAAACACTGAATGATGTGAATAAAATGTAGAGTCTACATTGTAGTCCCTAGGACTCAGATTTAGCGCCGACTACTTGTGAAGTGAGTAAGCAGAAGCTAAGTCTAGGTAGCTCTATCCTATTCAGTGGGAAAACTGCAGGGAGAGTCAATAGGGGTAGATACAACCCAAGGACAAGATACAACTTGTTTTTCACTGTGAGTCAGCATTCGCGCCAAATCGCTGCTATAATGTATCTAGCGTGGACCAAATTGAATCGTCTCTGATCAGCACTTCTTGCTGGCTGAAATGAAGTGACTAACCATGGAGATACTCCATACCCTGTATCACCAAGTAAGGAAGCATCCCAGTTGTAGCCTGAAATTATATTTCTAATTGGGCTCCATATTGTAGTATCATGCATGCTACCAGGTTGTTCTGCACTTACGTCAGTAAATTTCTAACCAACATCTACGGCAACCAGCACGTTAATACAGGCATAACCTTTTTGACTGATGTATTTATCACCATATAATTTTGGCTTTCTAATTTCTGTTTGGGTGCAATCCAAAGCCCCGCCCCTATAATAGTTGGTAGTCGAAATATGTTTTGCCATTATAGCTTAGCCGTATTAAATTCCTGCATTTTAGACGGGAATTGGATCCAGTGGTGAGCTTTTAAAACTATGTGATCGATAACATCATTCACTGTTTTTCACACTGTTGTCCGATCAACTCCCAAATCCTCGCCCACACCTGTCTGATATCCAGGACCGCCAACACAACGAAAAAGTATCTCCCTCCGTTTTCCGGAAGTAAAGGCTTCTCCAAGTGTTTAATCACTTATTTTCATAAATTCAGCAGTTAAAAACTCCACTTTTTCAGTTTTAAATAGCTCTTTACATCTACTAACATCTCTCCGAATCTGATAACGTATTCGTGTGTGGAACATCGCCATAGCATAGACTGACGGACTAGGCTTATGAGCAATAACGTTCCACCACCGTCTTAAAAATAACTAAGACGTATTCTAGCGTGAAAACTAGGATCTAATCTTTATTCACAGCTTAAGTCTAGCCCGTTCGGGAAAGCGAAGATACATCTGATATATTAGAATCTACAAAGTTTATTCACATACAACTTACACTGATGAGCCTAACATTGTGACCACCTGCTTAGTAGCTTGTTTCTCCGTCTTTGGAACGAAATACATCACTGATTCTGCGTATCACGGATCCGACAGTTTGCTGGTAGGTTTGTGAAGGTATGTGGCATTAGATGTCTACGCAGGGGTCATGTAATTCGCGTAAATAACGGGCCTCTGATTTAGGTACGCGGTGATGGCGCCCAATACTGACCCAGATGGGTTCTATAGGATTTATATCAGGGGAATTTTGTCGCCGTGACATCAACGTGAGTTCACTATAATGCTCCTCAAACCACTGTAGCACGGTCCGAGACACGGACAATTATACTTCTGAAAGATAACATCGCCGAAGTGGGAGATATCAAATATGACGGCAGGCAGGTGGTTCGCAGCTGTCAGCGTGTCTTCGATTACTGCCACGGGTCCCATGCAAGCACAGCAGAATGTCTCCCATAGCATAATACTGCTCCCACCAGCCTGCGTCGGTGGCGCACTGCACGTTTCGAGCCGCCATTCGCCTGGATAACGGCGTTTGTGGAGACGAACATCTATCTAGTGTAGCAAAAATGTGATACATCCGAAGAGCGGACACGCTTCCATTGATCGACGGTCGAATCCCGATAGTCCCGTGTCCACTGAAATCGTAATTGGCAATGTCGTTGGGTCAACATGTGAACACATAGGGGTGGTCTACTACGGAGCTCCATGTTCAACAACGACCGGTGTGCATCGAAACGCTGGTGCGTACACCAGTATTGTGCACTTTAGGCAGAGTTACCACAGAGCACCATCAATCTTACTTACAGAGCAGACAAGCCTTTGGACCTCCAGTTCTGTGAAGAGTCCTGGACGTTCAACCATTTAGCGCCTAGTGGTAGTTTCACTGTCCTAGCTCTTTCCGCAGATGCTCACGACAGTAGCACGTGAACATCCGACTGGCTTCACCGTTTTCGAGATATTCATTCACAGGCTTTGCGTAATAATAATCTATCCTTGACAAAGTCCCTTATCTCAGTGGATTTCCCCATTTTCTGCCCATTTCTTCGCTAGGGTGATCGCCCAGCCGGCTCTCCTACGCTAACATACTTTTCATAGTTTGTCACGTGCCCGCAACGTCACCAGGTGGCATCCAGCCTTGCGGTGGACAATGGTCATAATATTCTGGCTGGTCAGTGTGGTTGCTTATTAAACTCTTGAAAGACTTAGCTACATCACTCATTATTACAATTATTGCTGTACTATCTCACATTTCCTAGATGAATAGCATTTCTACCTTCTCTTCGTTGGTGTACGCCGTACTCGCGCCAACCTTCTTTTGAAGACAGTTCTTTGAATGACCGGTTTGCATTTTCCTTGTGTTTCAATTTTTTTTACTGTCAGCTCTAGCAAGTAGAAGTGTTACGTTACCTCAGGTTCTAGCTCAGTGTGCTGGTACGGGAGGAACACAGTTAATTTTGTATTACGTTCTTAATAACGTCATGTTTACGTGTTACGTGAATGGGGTGGGGGGCTGGGAACGGCATATACTGGAGTAATTAGAGACATTTTGAGCTGGTCCAGCGTGGTGCATTGGGAGGGCGGTAGGAATATCAGTGGGCCGAGGCGCAAGGACATGCGGTGTCAGCTGTGAGGCGGTCGGGCTGTCGACAGATAACGTGGCAGCTATCTCCGAGGCACAGCCGCGCGCCCTTTGAGACCAGACGTCCTTCTGGCTCATCGGGTAGCATCAATGCGGACACTCCTCACCTATGTCTTTGATGCCTCATCAGTACTATAAAGCGTCTTTGCTTCTGTCTGATTATGCAATTGAGGTTCGGGAAGGCAGCTTGCACTGACTCATTGTCGAAGCTGTGGAACAAATCCCCAAAATTTACAGCCATTATTTAACCAAATAAAATATTCTGATTTGTCTGGCTCTGTCACTTTACCCTCGTTTCTAGGATTCGACGTTTATTCGAATTACTGAAGCCTTTCTCGGGTGCCACTGTTCTTCGAAGATTGAGCACTACAGAGATCAACAAACAGTCGTACTCGAGACAGATTTCAGTAGTGAAACTGAAACTTTGAGTCTTGAAGGCTGAAAATTTGGCCGATTAAACAATTCAGTTTCGTCCTTTATTGAGGAAGACCCCTTTAGAGGCTAAAAGTTAGTTTACCTTTTAAAATTAACCAACGACATTTTTATAACCTCTGAAGATATCTCCCGTGAAAAGTGACGAAACGTAAGACACAGGAACATGTCATTGACCACGGTTTAATGTCCGTAAAACGATTCTCACTTACGATATAAATACCGGCCTGAATTGAACGATCATCAGGGTTTATTCGAGAAATAAATTCAATGTCCTGAGTCTGTAACCTCGGTTGGCAGTAGAATTCATTTTAGAAATTTGCTTGACCTTCAGTTTGGATAACTGTAGTGTATGTGAAAAATTCTTAATCGTTTCAATAGTGTATATGACGTTAAACTGTACGTCAACGCCTAGTCTGAGGAAAGAGACGACATACCAACTCCTACAGGGCGTTGTGCTGCTCAACCCGTCGTCATGGGATGGATGTTCAAACAGACGACCCTGATTCATTAGAGATGCTATGTCTTAACGTTCCACATAAACAAGGTCTCCTTGAAAAAAAAAAGGACATTTTAACATTCGATAAATAAAAAACTGGCTTGAGAGAAATTTGTGTTTTAGGAAAATCTATTCAAAATCCGAAAGGTCGATCACTCGAGTACCAAAGCTCATCTTCTGTTTTGAGCTACCTTCTGGTTTTGGACGGTTTGCTACCTGAGCACATGTTACTTAAGTCGAAAAATTTGGTCATGAAACTGAAGCAAATACCATCATTAGTTGCTCACGCATTCACAGCTACGAAATTCCTCTACCTCAATATTAAATGGTTCAAATGGCTCTGAGCACTATGGGACTCAACTGCTGCGGTCATTAGTCCCCTAGAACTTAGAACTACTTAAACCTAACTAACCTAAGGACATCACACACATCCATGCCCGAGGCAGGATTCGAACCTGCGACCGTAGCAGTCGCACGGTTCCGGACTGCGCGCCTAGAACCGCGAGACCACCGCAACCGGCTCTCAATATTAAAAGGAGGGATAAAATGTAACGTGTTCTCAACACTGCTCGAAATGAAACACCAGCTCGCACGCACAAAGATGGCGATCGTTTAGAAAGAATCATTCCAGCATTGCTCTGAAGTGACGAAGAAACAGCAGAAAACCTAATTTACGATCGTCAGACGGGGATGTGGAAGTCTCAAATGCGGGATGCGAGTCTATTGCCTTAACCACCACTACATCACCTCATTTTGTTTGAATTCTAAAGACGGCTCAAACCCATGTTACAATTTCACCGATGTCTTAGGTTTAGCTTTTTATAACATCTCCATCTCAATGAATGCAATGGTAGTGTGTTCCCGAAAAATGTCTGTACAACTAACCGCTTCTGCACAGGGAAGAGTTATGATCACGTAGTCTGACAACGCAAAGATTCCTTCCTAACGCAGAACGTTAATGCTGTGGTCTTTCGTTTCATCCCTCCAATTATATACCAGTTTAACAGTATAATTAATCCAAATAATTGCAGGGCTTGAAACTTAGATACCACTAAGGTCCGCGAAGGATGAAGGTCGTGGTAATCCTATAATGAAGTTTTGTTCTATTTCTGTATCCTTCAAGTCCTGACTGAGTCCCTTAATGAAGGAAGTTAGCGCCAAGCACCTTCTGTAGCAAAAGCGAGAATAGAGCAAAGGAAAATATCGAAAGAATCGTGCAAAAGTAAATAAACAAGCGAATTCGATGGATAGCTGAAGTGAGTGCGTAAGAGAGAGAGAGAGAGAGAGAGAGAGTGAGTGAGAAAATGGAGCGGCGGGGGAGAGGGGGGATGGGGATGATGGGAGTAAGAGGAGGAGGCAAGAGAAAGGGGGGGGGGGGTCGAGGAGCGAGAGCAGACAAATTCTTGCTTGCTGATCCATAACCGCAAACTGTGCAGATTTCAGACCAGTGCTGACAAGTATTAAGCTCGATTATAGACATTTTTCAGTACTCTCCCGTTGTTGCGCCACAATTGGACCAGCCAGCATGTATATTCCGTAAGCTACTGTAAAGTGTATGGCAGAGGGTACCTCATACCAATACTACCCACTCTCTCTTCTAATCCATTCGGAAATGGAGCGAGAAAAACACAACTGTTCGGATGTTATTCTCACGGTACGTACTCGAGGTATGAGATGGAGACATAGCCTGCCTTAAATGTAGATTACCTAATTTAATCCAACAGAGTGATGTGAGATCGTCCTTATTTAAGCGATTTTCATTCAAAATTTCAATAGTGGTGTACAACCCTAGATTAGATATTAGATGGTCATTGAGTCTTGCATCCTGTTTCCTTCAGAGACTACACCTCCCAGGTCTTCCCAACGTTTCACCTTCCCAATTACTGGTTTCGCGTGTTGATTTCAACTGATACGTAATATTTTTACTAGATATTTAAACACGGTGACAATTTCAAGAACCTTTAAATGAATTAATACAAAAAAATGGTTCTAAGCACTATGGGACTTAACATCTGAGGTCATCAGTCCCATAGAACTTAGAACTACTTAAACCTAACTAACCTAAGGACATCACACACATCCATGCCCGAAGCAGGATTCGAACTTGCGACCGTAGCAGCCGCTTGGTTCCGGACTGAAGAGCCTAGAACCGCTCGGCCACCGCGGCCACTAAATCGATTAATACAGGATTGTTTCTTTTATTTATGGTCGTTGCAAACATTTAAGCCCAGTCCTTCTTCATCATACTAGATTAAAATATTTTCTAAGCCTTTTGCGTTTTCTTACACTTATAGAGCGATCCTATTGTCCTGTAAGCAACAGTCACGGCAATAAACAATTTTGACAGCTGTTGATCCAATTTGCAAGAAAACTTTATTTAAACTGAGAGTGTTAATGGTCTTACCACAGTTTCCTGGGGCACACCCGTTAGTAAATTTTTGTCTATAATTCAAACTTTTTTCGATCCAACGACACATATGAGAAAGTCCTCACAATGATCTTAACCTCATTATCAGTCGACAGTGCGGTACAATGCTGAAATGCTGAACGCCCTTCAGAAATCTACTAACATTGCATCTAGTGGATCACCTTCGTCTACTGTTTCCATTAGATAAGGATGATCTCATTGTCAACAGAATGTTAGCGAATAACAGATCCTACTTCAATGGAAGACAAGAACATATTTTGTAAGCCAGAAGAGTAAACAATAAACCATTTCCCACAGCGAAGCTCTCACCTTGAAGTAGGATATGCGCTGAGTTGAGGAGTTGAGACAGATAAAAATTGTGGTGTAGCGGAACAGCACGAATGTATTACTGGAACATGGAGTTCTAGGTTGTTCGGGCAGACCCTGGTATAGAGTTCTCCAAACACACACACACACACACACACACACACACACACACACATACACACACACACCATCTTAAACGCTGTTTACTGCACAATGAGAAAGGAACGGAGAGTGAAGTGTTATCGCAATTGCTGGCTGGTAATATCTTTATACGTTATAGCATGCTACAGTCTTCAGGTGCTGACGTAAATATCACGCTTAGTGGTAACAGTTACGACATTCTTTGTTAAGAATTGTCTGACGTAAAAGGAAGGCCTATGGAGCTTGCACTATAATTAAGAGACCTTGGGCACCACGAGGAAGACCAGCCCGTGTATCAGGAAACGTCCTTTCCGGTATTAATTTTAAGAAATGACTGAGGAGACTTAGAGGGTTAAATTCAGAAGTCTCAATCCTCTTCCCCGAGAGAATTTCGACCTGCTTTATTAAATGATGAATCACCATATTTCAATAAGCTCGGAAGTCTCAAGATCTTAATACGTCTAAAGGTAATTTAAATGGACCTATTCAGTCTTCAGCAACGTAAGCTGGAGACCAGACTCGTTAGCTTGCGTATTAGTAAACACTAAATCAATTAGCGTAGGAGTGTATAAAAGTGTACATAACAGGAAATATAAAATGGCTATTCTGTAGTTTGATACATTGACTACGAAGGTTAATTACCGTTATTTTTGAGATGTTTCGATGAATTAATAGGCTTTGAGGCGCATTCGCTTAAAATGTAATTATGATTTTCGGAAGTGACAAAAGTAAAGAGAAATCTGTAGCCAAGTGTTTTTATTGTGCACACTGACGTGCGAACCAAGTGAAACAAAGTGTGAATTTCGTTGCTGTGATCTGTGTGTTCTAGAGCACAATTCAAAAAATTGTGAGATATTTTAAGGTAGATCAGTTTATTTTTAAATTTATTAAGTGTGCTTAGCAAGGTGAGTGCATTGTTCACTTTCTCGAACTCTCCCGTAGTAATGTTAGTAGTGTTCGTAGTACGTTAACAGTGATCCCAAATGCTTACAGTTGCAATTCAAGTGCTTAAAAGCAGTGACATGTCACAATACAGCAGCGACAAATTCTGCATTTTAGTTCCCAGCATGAAACAGTTGAGTGTGTTTCCTGGACCGATCAACTCCTCTAACGGCAGATTTCTGCTTCACTTCGGTAAAATCGACAACTCTGTCGTAACATACACCTATTGATTATCCATCATTAGGAAATTCCCAGAAAAAAACCAGGTGTAGCTATCCTCGATAGCTTTTCTGATTTGTACAAAACGCGCTTCCTCATATTCTGGATCAATCCAACACAAGCGAGGCACAACCCAAATTAATAAAACTCAGCAATCAGTGATATTCGTTTAGAACATTTTTGATATTCCGTCATACTTCACAGCTCTCTCGCGTGTTTCAATGGAAGAATTCTTCAAGAACAGTAGCGAAGTATTCGCATAATATAAATGTGTAAGATACGGGCCTAGAACAGGCTCTGTTGAGATAAAATTCGAACAGTCAGCCAGAGACAATAGTGCGATATCACAGAACATCCTCAAATGATTTGGTGACGTTTCTTTCGTATTATACGTTTTCTGTCATCATCTCTCGCAGTGCAGGACCACGGGAGATTCACTACACATAATAAAACGTTACGTAACTTCTGATCACTTCATCCTTGAAACACAATAACGCACCAAGGGCCAATCGATTACTGCAGACATTTTTATGTAGATCTCTTTATTTTAAAACCTTTTAAGAGTGCGTAGTGAGTTCAATGAACAAAGAAATCTTGGCTATAACCGTTGTTGGGAAGATAAACTTAGTCTCACTAGAAAACTTACAGTGAAAATATGGCAGACATTCTGCAAGGCATACATTGAGAGTGCACCTTGTGTGCTCTTCAGCGCAATGCAAGTTTCATACGAATGTGCAAAATCCATTCATTAATGGATGTGGTTTGATATTGGTATTTAAAAATAAATGCTCGAACGCCACAAAAATTCCAGAAGACTAGTTTAAAATTTTATTCCATTAGTTATGAGCACAAAAACAGATGTAACTTGTACATTCAATATAAAAATACACTTTTGTGAAATAAGACTACCACCTGAAGGAGTAAAAAGTCTCGTCATTTTCAAAGTTACACTAGACTTGAATGACTATTAGTCAAGTCAGTGACACGTACTGAGTCGATTACTTCCTCTTGCCACAGTACAAATGCATTTTGTTACTACTGGTGAATAACTTAGCAACCGTGTTCATCGACAGCCCATACGAAAATTAGACACCGAAGTAGCCGAGAAGTTTTATAGCCCCCGTGTGGAGTGAGAATAAGACAGAGATGTGAAACAGGGGCAGATTACTGAGTAATGCATTCGCTGTGCACCCTCAGTCGACTTGGTGTAAGGCGGAGTCCTATCGCGCTCCGGCTCGCTGTCTTTCTGGGAAACCACGCATTACCGCTGACAGAACGCCTACAGCTCTAATCTCACCAACTTAGCACCGCAAACGGAATCGCTAAGCCTGCAACGTGAATATTCAGGGCCTGCCGTTGTTTTATTACGCGATATTTCACAAGGCCGTAGCACGTTTTTATTATTTTTTACACGAGTCGTAATTGTTTGCTTAGTATGGAACGTCTTGTTGAGAGTGAGGTCATTAGAGGCGGAGCAGAATATGTATACCACACAAAAGAACTTTCGAGGAAGAATATTTGACAGTTTCTATAGTCTCCCCCTTTAAAAACGAAGCACTAGGTGAAACATTGAGCCACCGCGACCCTTTTGCACGTCACAACGAACGTAGACAGTCTCACGAATAACGCACTTATTGTTAGGAATAAGTTGGTTAGGACTGCATAGCACGCGTTTATTGACTAATATTCTCACAAGTACAAGTCCGCGAGAAGATGAGTGAAGATGAAATACAGAATTTCTGACGATGGACGATATTAATCGTAAAAAACTGCATAGGTGAAGATAAGGACTTCCTGTAATTGCCATAACGAAAAACGGCCGACTTCGTGTTGCGTACAGATTCCCTCCCCACGGATTATGATTCCATGTGTATCGCTGAATGGTTTAAAGTGGAAGCTGGAGATGTTCCCTCGAGAGCAACAGGTTAATTATAGCCAGTTACCTGGCTCGACATTGACGAAACGGTTGTCTCAAAAGGGGTGGAGAACATAGACAACAATTATGACAACGCAACTCGCAAGGTGTATGCATTGTTCAGTTTCTCGAACTCTTCCGAAGTAACGTTAGCAGTGTTCGTAACGCGTTAACAGTGTTCCCATACGCTTACAGTTGCAACTCGAGTGTTCAGAAGCAGTGACATGTTACAATACACTGGGAAAAATTGTACGTTTTAGCTCCCTGCGTGAAACAGCCGGGTATGTTTCCTAGGCCGGTCAGCACAGAAAGTCTCGAACAGCAGATCTCTGCTTCACATCGGTAATACAGACAGCCTTGTAGTATAATAAGCTTGTCGATTATATATAATTAGGAAATTCGCAGAAATAACGAGACACAGTGATCCTCAAAAGACTATTAATCTTTTACGTTTTGAATAAAACGCGCTTCCTCACATTCAGGGTCAATTCAAAACGAGTGAGGCAAAACTCAAATGAAGAAAACCGAATAATTAGTGATACTCGTTTACACAACTTCCCTGTGGAGATTTTGATATTCCGTTATATTTCACAGCCCTCTCACATGTTACACTCGAAAACTTTCTGAAATATAGTAGTGAAGTATTTGTGTGCTTTAAATGTGTAAAATTTGTATCTAGAACAGGTCTGGAAGAGAAAAACTTCAAAAGTTTGCCGAAGGTAGTACTGCAGTATTACAAAAAGTAGCAAACTGATACGGTGGCATTTCCTTCGAATTGTACATTGTCTGACGCCTCCTGTCAACAAACAAGTCGTGCAGTGCTGGACCACTGGAGATTCACTAAACGTAACATAACATTATATAACTTCCGATCACTTCTTCCTCGGAACACAACGAAACACCTACGGCCAATCGATTACTACCATCAGTGACAGCTGCTGTGGTACGACAAAGGAGAAGACCGTCTCAAGGGCAATACACGAACGTTTTCCGCGCACGCAACAAAGGCAGAGAGCAGCCACTCGGCGAGACGACCGACCGCGATCGTGTTCCACCGCAGCGAAATAAGAGAAAACGCGGTGCAGGAAGTGGAAACTAACCTGTGATCAGTTCTTCCACCGAGCGCAATAAAGCACGAAAGACCAATTACCGAGAGCTGTTGCTCTCATATAAAACCTAGCACCGAGGAAGAAACGAAAGGAGCGAAAAATTAAGTACGGAGCGTAGCACAAAATTTCGCGTAAGCCGGCGCTACGTACGCTGCTGACGTAGACAGTTCTTGCCCCCGTCACCGCTTCCCCTGAGCCCGGCGCCGGGAAGTGCTGTCGCGAAGCGGCAAATGCTTACCTGCGGCCGTGGCAGATGCAAGATGCTGCTAGCACGTGCGCTGTTGGCCGCACACTGAGGCTCGCTCCGCGCCGCGCCGCCTCCAGCCGCCGCCTCGCCGCGCCTCGCCGCCCCATTGGCCGACGCTGCGTCCACACTCCCATAACTCTTCCTCCACTGCCCACACGCTCTCCATGTCCCCAACGTGCATGGGACGTTCTCTGGCCATTCACACCTGTACACAGCTAATAAAAAATTATGACGCTTCTCGAAGAAGTAACCGTGACGGTTTCTTACGAGGAACCTCTTAAGTGCGAGGTAGTGTTGTGTTAAAAATGTTTCTTACGAGGAACCTCTTAAGTGTGAGGTAGTGTTGTGTTAAAAATGATGACAGGAAAAATATTAGCTTCTAATGACTCACAACGTGCATCAGGAGGGTGAAAGAAACTACGTGTCCGTGAGGTGCAGAGATCGATCATCTGTGGGATGTACAGGGTGACAATTACTGAAATATACGAAATTTATCGTCATAACTTCTGAACGGTTTGCCTTAGGACGTTCAAACTGCCCGGTTGGCAGCGGGGCACGATGGGAAATAGTACGATTTGGTTTAGTGACGAAGCCCACTTTTATTTAGATGGGTTCATCAATAGGCAAAATTGGCATATTTAGGGGACTGAGAATCCGCATTTCGCCCTCGACGAATGACTCTCTGGTGTCAATGACCAGTCACGGTATAATCGGTGCGATATTCCTTGATGGCACTGTGACTACCGAACGGTACGTGAAGGTTTTGGAAGATGATTTCATCCCAGTTACTCAAAACGACACTGATTTCGACAAGATGTGGTTCATCCAAGACGGAGCTTTACCCCCATCGAAGCAGGAGAGTGTTTGATGTCCTGGAGGAGCGTTTTGGGGACCGCATTCTGGCTCTGGGGCATCCAGAGGTCACTGGTTTAGGCCTCGATTGGCCGCCATTCTCCGGATGTGAGATGATCCACATGAGTTCCAAAAGAAATCCGTTGGAATTCGAGTACTCGATAAATAGTACAATTCTCAAGGCTGTCAGTTCAACTAAGTACCTGGGTGTTAAAATTACGAACAACTTCAGTTGGAAGGACCACATAGATAATATTGTGGGGAAGGCGAGCCAAAGGTTGCGTTTCATTGGCAGGACACTTAGAAGATGCAACAAGTCCACTAAAGAGACAGCTTACACTACACTCGTTCGTCTTCTGTTAGAATATTGCTGCGCGGTGTGGGATCCTTACTAGGTGGGATTGACGGAGGACATCGAAAGGGTGCAAAAAAGGGCAGCTCGTTTTGTATTATCACGTTATAGGCGAGAGAGTGTGGCAGATATGATACACGAGTTGGGATGGAAGTCATTACAGCAAAGACGTTTTTCGTCGCGGCGAGACCTTTTTACGAAATTTCAGTCACCAACTTTCTCTTCCGAATGCGAAAATATTTTGTTGAGCCCAACCTACATAGGTAGGAATGATCATCAAAATAAAATAAGAGAAATCAGAGCTCGAACAGAAAGGTTTAGGTGTTCGTTTTTCCCGCTCGCTGTTCGGGAGTGGAATAGTAGAGAGATAGTATGATTGTGGTTCGATGAACCCTCTGCCAAGCACTTAAATGTGAATTGCAGAGTAGATGTAGATCTGAACACGTGTGACTCCTTTTTGTGGGGCTATATTAAAGGCAAGACCATTACTGAATTACAAACAGCCATTCAGGAGGTCATCGACAGCATCGAGACCTCCCTCGGGCATGGGTGTGTGTGTGTTTGTCCTTAGGATAATTTAGGTTAAGTAGTGTGTAAGCTTAGGAACTGATAACCTTCACAGTTAAGTCCCTTTTTTTTTTTTTTTTTTTGACAGCATCGATGTTCCGACACTTCAGCGGGTCATGCAGAATTTCGTTATTCGTCTGCGCCACATCATCGCCAAGGATGGCAGGCATATCGAACATGTCATAACCTAAATCCAAATACTTGCAGTGACGTTTACATGTTGAACAAAGTTTGTGCTCGCCGTAGTTTGTAACTAATTTACTTTTCTTTTTCATGTAGTTCAATAATTCTCACCCTGTATGTATTGCACTATACGAAATGGACATCATGGACATTCAAGAAAAGTTCGAAACAAACCATTAACTTGCACTCCGAACACCGAATGAAAAATGGTGCGCCACAGTAACCACAAAGGTTCGCACCATAAAGCCCGAAGGCGAATTCCTTTGGAGTTACAAACTGTGCAGAACGTTCACCTAGGTATCCAGTCTTAAAGAATGCATATAGAATCATATTGTTGTAACGGAGTGATGAGAACTGATAGAATGTGATGACATGCATCCGAATGCGAGACCGTGCGTCCCGGAACTTATCGTGAAACTGGCTATCCTTCAAGGCATAGCTACAGATAGTGCAATAATATGTTTCATATCCCGGAAAAAAACAAATATTCAAAGGCCGAATTTGTCCAGCGGTTCCAGGTGGTACGAACTGCAATGTCACACACTTTTCAGGAGGCATAATTTGCTCTAAACTAGTACGATTTTTATACTCAGACCAGGAAGCAGGTAAAAGCAAGTTATTTTGACCAGCTCTTGGCCCAAAGTAGTGCTCTTACCCCAGTTGTAGTTCCTTACTCCCATTTTCCCACTCTTGCTTGCTGTGACGTAAACACTCCCTACAGCTCTTGCAAGATCGCCCTCACCAGAAAAAATCGTAGGGAGCAGAGCACCTTCAACTTTTCGCAGAACAATAAATAACTATCCTGCCAACTTACCACCCATATTAATGGTCGGAGTAATTGTGTACTATTACGTTAAGGCATTGCTGTTAGTTGATCTTGATACAGCTCTCTTGGTACTTTTAATTTCCAGGGTTCTTTTCACATACATTTTCTTTTGAAATCCCAATTGGTCGGAGTTGAAAACGAATTCATTAATGAACGACGGGATCTCATTTACGAATTTCCGGCCGATTCCACAGCTTACTGTGCATAGTCAAGTTGACGCTTGGTCCGAAATTTCGATCTGATGTCTCTTCCAATTTTGTAGCACTGTTTCAAGTTATGCAACCATCCACTACTTCCCTTGAAATCACTGTAATATATGTCGTGAGCAATTTGGCGTGCATAACGTAGTAGGTTACTATTGTGCGCGTCCTGTAAATTATATCGAGCATCGTTGAAACGTGCAAACACCAGATTTTGTAACAAGTGCACCTTGTTCTCCCATGAATGTCCGTAGTTTTTCCTATGCACTACATGCGGACTTATTCGAAATTGTTCATAACCGTTTTTTTTCTATTTTTTTTTACTACGCAGCGGGTGATCTTCCATGTAAGTAATTGTGTTAATACCCGTCCCTTGGACAACAATTATCCTTTTGTATGTTTCACTGGAGACGGGATTTATGGCTCCCTGTTCGACAAGGATAATGAACTACGTGGCTCGACACCTGTTTCGTTATTAGTTTAATTTGTTAGAACATATCGTTATCATTATAGTCCTCTTGTACATTGTCCGCACAGTCGAATATATACGACACCACACAATCCAGTGGCTCATCTTGCAGAAACGCTAATGTTTCATCTGGGACTTCTTTCGCACTCTCCCAAATTTCTTTGGTTCTTTTCTAACGAAATGTCAACTTTGGCAAATGTTATTGTAGCTACGATGCAATGTTTACTTTGTTTATCGCTGCCAGTAGTGGGACAATCTTCGTGCGCCCCAAAGTACCGTTATCCAAGATGACGGCCGTGAAGTCAGCTGATGACGTCTTCCAAGATGGCGGCCACGTCAGTTGATGACATCATCCAAGATGGCGGCCGTGACGTCAGCTGATGACGTCATCCAAGATGGCGGCCGTGACATCAGCTGATGACACATTTACCATTATCAAAGATGGCGCCTTTTGCCGGGAAGTTTGAATTTTTGGAAGACGATAGGTCAGTTGGGCTACCTCCACTAACCTAACCCCCTCCCCTCCCCCAGAAAATGGCGGGAAGTTCAAATTACATCAATACAATGCAACAAAAGGCTACCTCCATTAACCTAAGGAAATGGTGGGAAGGAAAGGGCACTTGGGCTACCTAAGTCATCCGACCGCTACCTCTTCTTAGTAACTGGAGGAGAAAAGAACTCAGGCTGTGCTGCCACATAAGTCTTTATTTTGCATGCAGTCTTTATTTAAACAACTAAAGTCAGTACCACCATCAAGTGTGTTCACCATGGGGTCTGAAGTCCAACTGGCCTAGTTCACAGTACCGCCACCAGAGGGTGCTGTCATCCCTCTTGTCACATAATCCAATATGGCGGTTTGGGGTGTGGGAAAATGGCCGATCACGCCGCTGCCGATGGCATGCGAAAGTCAGGTCCAAGTTCTTCGAGTGTTATACTGATGTCACATGTCTACCTCAATAAGCGCCAAGTCATTATTTGGGCTGCACACATGTGTGTTTACTATTGCTGATGCGATACCATTGGATACTGACATCACAGATAGCACTATATAAATCTGATTGCCTGCTTTCTCTTCCCCACGATCCTAACGGGACATATGAAACGCGTCTAGCCTGTGCGTGTGTCTGACACATCGCCGCAAAAAAATGCGCTCGCATAGCTACACACCATCGCAAGCGCATCTAACAAGGTTTTCAATGTTATACCGATGTCACATGGCTATGTAAAATAAGAACCAAATCGACCTCTCGGAAATTGTATATTGTCCCAGAAACACTTCACGTTTGTTTTTTCTTGATGTCTCAGCTTGTCTGCATGGAAATTCTTGCCCTAACAGAAGCTGTTTATGAAAATAGCGCAGAATTTCATCTTTTTCGCTGCACACCATTCCTACATACTAAACCTCTCCGTTTTCTCATCTCAAGACTTTCTAAATCATTTGATTCAGCGTTTACAAAGATAAGCTAAGTGTAAGAAACACTAGTCTTAATAGCAGCGACCTAGAATTACCTGTATATAACATTCAGCTTCGAAAATCACTAAGGTTGCAGACTTCGAGCGAGATGCAATAAAAATACCTCCATTCCTTGATCAGGAATACATCTAACTGCATTCTCCTCAGCTGAGATAGTAATACACATAATGACTCCACATACAGAGGCGACTTCAAATATCATCAAGCGTATATTCCAAATAGCATCTTTACTCATAATATGAATTCTTTCACTGTAAATCCATAAATTATCAGAGGCTCAGGTCTCCTCGAGGTACTGGAAGCATCTGGTTGGTTCAGCTTTCACGGAAGATACAGGACGACGTAGACAAAATTTCTAGTTGGTGTGACGAATGGCAGCTAGCTCTAAATAAGGAAAAATGTAAGTTAATGAGGACAAGCAGGAAGAACAAACCTGTAAAGTTCGGATACAGTATTACTAGTGTCTTGCTTGACATAGTCAAGTCATTTAAATATCTAGGCGTAACGTTGCAAAGCGATATTAAATGGAACGAGAATTTGAGAACTGTGATTGAGAAGACGAATTGTCGACTTCGGTTTATGTGGAGAATTTTGGGAAAGAGTGGTTCACTTGTAAAGGAGACCACATATAGAACGCTGGTGCGACATAAGGAAGACATGGAAGCAATTCACAGGCGGGCTGTTTGATTTGTTACCGGTTGGTTCGAGAAACACGTAAGTGTTATGAAGGTGCTCCGGGAACTGAAATGGGAATTCGTGGGGAGAAGGCGATCTTCTTTTCGAGAACCACTATTGAAAAATTTATAGAAGTAGCATTTGGAGCTGACTGCCACACGATTCTAATGCCGCGTAAGGACCACGAAGATAAAATTTGGGAAGTTAGGGCTCATATGGAGGCTTATAGATAGTTGTTTTTCCCTAGCTCCATTTGCGAGTGGGACAGGAAAGGAAATGACTGGTTGTGGTACAGGGTAAACTTCGCCACGCATCGTATGGTGGTTTGCAGAGTATCGATGTAGATGTAGAAATTCAAATGACTGCTCTTTAATCCTCAGTTGGCCCTAGTATTTTCAGTGTCACTCGTCACATATTTTACCTGTTATAAGGATCCCGCCTATTAGACGGGTGGGGGGGGGGGGGGGGGGAGGCGGGGAGGGGGGGGTCCGACAGCCCATCGATTCCAGTCATTCCACCAAGAAGGAGGAACACGGCTCTCGTTCTCTGTTGTTCAAACATGCCAAGACGATCAATACCGCGGCCCGATCGCGTCCACACTGTTGCTTTGTCCTAGGAAGGGTTCTTAACAAGGGAAGTGTCCAGGCGCCTCAGAGTGAATCAGGAGGAGATACAGAGAGGCACGATGAAATGCCTCGCTCAAGCCGCCCAAGGTCTACTACTACAATGAATGACCGCTACCTAAGGATTATGGCTCGGAGGAACCCTGACAGCAACACTATCAAGTTGAATAATGCTTTTCGTGCAGCCACAGGACGTCGTGTTACGATTCAAACTGTGCGCAGTAGTCTGAATGATGCGCAACTTCACTCCCGACATCTATGGAGAAGTCCAACTTTGCAACCAGGACACCACGCAACTCGGTACAGATGGGTCCAACAACATGCCGAACATGCCGAATGGACCGCTCAGGATTGGCATCACGTTCTCTTCAGCAATGAGTGCCGCATATGCCTTCAACTAGACAATCGTCAGAGACTTGTTTGGAGGCAATCCGGTCACGCTGTACGCCTTAGACACACTGCCCAGCGAGAGCAGCTAGATGGAGGTTCCCTGCTGTTTTGGGGTGGCATTATGTGGGGCCGATGTACGTCGCTGGTGGTCATGGAAGGCTATGTAAAGGCTGTACGATACGTGTGTGCGATCCTCCGACCGATATTGCAACCATATCAGCTGCATACTGGCGAGGCATTAGTCTTCATGGACAATAATTCGCGATCGCATCGTGCACGTCTTGTGAAGACTTCCTTGAGGGTAACGGCATCGCTCGACCAGAGTGGCCAGCATGTTCTCCAGCCATGAACCCTATCGAACATGCCTGGGATAGATTGAAAAGGGCCGTTTATGGACGACGTGATCCACCAATCACTCTGAGGGTTCTACGCCGAATCGCCGGTGAGGAGTGGGACAATCTGGACCAACAGTGCCTTGATGAACTTGTGGATAGTATGCCATGACGAATACAGGCAAGCATCAGTGCAAGAGGACGTGCTTCTGCGTATTAGAGGTACTGGTGTGTACAGCAATCTGGACCACCACCTCTGAGGGCTCGCTGTATGGTGGTACAACATGCAGTGTGTGGTTTTCATGAGCAATAAAAAGGGCGGAAATGATGTTTATGTTGATCTCTGTTCAAATTTTCTGTACAGGTTCCGGAACTCTTGGAACCCAGGTGATGCAAAACTTTTTTTGATGTGTGTATTTGCCTGATCTCCAATTTTCTCTGATTTTCAATCAAGCTAGCTTTATAAATATGGAGCTGTTCAATTCAAGTAATGCACTACTCTGACTTTCTGGACACATTACAGCCCCAATCATGATGCGTCTGTCTGTGTAACTGACGCTACTGTGCATTTAAAATTAGTTGCGACTTTTAACAGTTCGGTAAAGAACAAGTGGATGGAAGCATAGAAGCCAGCGTGTTCTGAATGCGTCTGCAGGTGACTATAATGCAAGGACTACTCGGCGTGGCACCTGTCAAGCTCGCTTGACTGCATGAACGGCAAGCCGGGCAAGCTCGCCGATCTGAAGTCTTTGTCAAACGATTTTAAAGAAACTATTTAGTAATGAACTCTGATTCTCACACATCTTATAGCTTAATTCGTCAGCTTCATGATGAACTGATTATCATCTCGTTAATGCTCATTGTTCAAAAATGGCTCTGAGCACTATGGCACTCAACTACTGAGGTCACTAGACCCCTGGAACTTAGAACTAGTTAAACCTAACTAAGCTAAGGACATCACACACATCCATGCCCGAGGCAGGATTCGAACCTGCGACCGTAGTGGTCTCGCGGTTCCAGACTGCATCGCCTAGAACCGCACGACCACTTCGGCCGGCAATGCTCATTGTCATTGTGATATTTCGATATTAGGTAAACTACTGCAAGAAATTCTTAAACGTTTGCAGTAAAAAATGGGAGTCGCTATGAATATGCGTCTCGGGGACGTTAGGTCTTATGTTTCCGCATATAGATAACATATTGTATTAATCTATAAACTTGGAAGATTTTTTTTCTGTCTCCACTGACGAGAAAATGGAATGTACGTAAAGTAAGCCATGACAAAAGCATATGCCAGTGAAAAAGCCAGAATGAAATATTCATCAATCCCTCACGAATGGTCTAAGATATGGAAACAAGACTTTGGCAAATGATAGCATGAAAAGAGGAGAGTTCTTTGCCGTATCATTAATATGCAAAACTTCCATACCTTCTGCAATATTCAAGCAAATGCAGTTGTTTGTAGTGAAATAATGTAATTTTTAAGTGTCGTCGATAGCTGGTGAAACGAGAATTGCTGTGGAGTTTGCAACAATGTAAGTAAAGTGGATACACATTTATTTTTAAACTGAAAATGTACTTGTTCATAATTATTGACTTGTTTTGGCCTCAATTGCTAGTTTAATAATACACTGTTTGAGGAATATGTCGCCATGTCATCTGCATTAATGTATGGATGACATGAATATTTGTAAACTCTGCTGTGTTTTGACAAAAGAAGCAGACTTTAACACGGCAACAAGAGAAGATACGACTTTCTGTAAACTCGTCACAGTCCATGAATCCACGTCTCCGCAGCTGCCTTCTTGGTAGGACTCACAACTCGACACCAGTGTTGTGGTGTAACATTTACCGTGGCTTCTCTCGTCAGAATTTCAACTTCATTTCTTGTTGTTTTTTGCAACATTACTTTTCACCTAGGTCCATATATTCCCAGCCAGATTTAAATGAGCATGATATGGAGGAAACCTGATTAAACTATGCCCTTTAACGTCAGCCAGTTTGTCGACTGGAACTTTGGGGTTTTTAGCTTGTACAACACTACATATTCCATTAACTACGCCTTGCACTTGCTACATTAAACGTTATTCAGCAGAACATTTCTTTGTGCCCAGAGTAAAATTTCCGCTTTCCTCCACTACATTGTCGGTCCTTTATCCATCACAACAGAGCAAAAAAAATGGTTCAAACGGCTCTGAGCACTATGGGACTTAACATCTGTGGTCATCAGTCCCCTATAACGTAGAACTACTTAAACCTAACTAAATCACACACCTCCATGCCCGAGGCAGGATTCGAACCTGCGACGGTAGCAGTCGCGCGGTTCCGGACTGAGCGCCTGAACCGCTAGACCACCGCGGCCGGCACAACAGAGCACTATGGCGCATTGGCCATTACTGGTGCCGAATTCTGAGGAATATTTTGCAGCAGAACGTTATTTTCAGAGCCAGTGAATGTGTTTTTGGACAACCACTTTTACTGTGAATCTCGTGTTCGGGCGTGCTGCACTGTTATTATTATTAAAATGCCAACACAAAACTTTTGCTCACAATACCAGATGACTGGAGAACACATCGGTGCCAGAAAATACCACTTTAAAATGAGAGATAAAGAACGCAGATGCAACTAATTTGCGACACCACATAATGGTTCTGCACAAGGTGTCAACAGTGGCGTTATACCAAGCAAACAGCCGGCAGCGTGGTGCGGAAAGCCACCTCTTCCACTTGTGCTACGTGGAAATTGTTCAGATGGCTCTAAGCACTATGGGACTTAACATCTGAGATCATCAGTCCTCTAGACTTAGAACTACTTAAACCTAACTAACCTAAGGACATCACAAACAACAAAAATTAATGCAGGTGAATAGGAAAGAGAATCCCGTAATGTTTGAATACTCCATTAGTAGTGTAGCGCTTGACGCAGTCACGTCGATTAAATATTTGGGCGTAACATTGCAGAGCGATATGAAGTAGGACAAGCATGTAATGGCATTTGTGGGGAAGGCGGATAGTCGTCTTCGGTTTATTGGTAGAATTTTGGGAAGATGTGGTTCATCTGTAAAGGAGGCCGCTTATAAAACACTAATACGACCTATTCTTGAATACTGGTCGAGCGTCTGGGATACCTATCAGGTCGGATTGAGGGACGACATAGAAGCAATTCAGAGGCGGTCTGCTAGATTTGTTACTGGTAGGTTTGATCATCACGCGAGTGTTACGGAAATGCTTCAGGAACTCGGGTGGGAGTCTCAGGAGGAAAGGAGGCGTTCTTTTCGTAAATAGCTACTGAGGAAATTTAGAGAACCAGCATTTGAGGCTGACTGCAGTACAATTTTACTGCCGCCAACTTATGTTTAGCGGAAAGGCCACAAAGATAAGATAAGAGAGATTAGGGCTCGTACAGAGGCATATAGGCAGTCATTTTTCCCTCGTTCTGTCTGGGAGTGGAACATGGAGAGAAGATGTTAGGTGTGGTACGAGGTACCCTCCGCCACGCACCGTATAGTGGATTGCGGAGTATGTATGTAGATGTAGGCGTAGATCCCCGATGAAAGATTCGAACCTGCGATCGTAGCAGCAGCACGGTTCTTGATTCAAGCGCCTGGAGCCGCTCGGCCACGGCGGCCAGCTGCTACGTGGGCAATGGCGTCACGTCCCCTCCAGTGAGAGAAACGTCAAAAGTCGCAACTAGTGTTAAACGCACTATAGACTGCGTGTTCCCGAAGTCTAGCTCTGGCTTTAGTTGTCACAAATTTGTCTTGGCATCGGGGTAAATGTCATCAGCCTTGCTTTCATCGGTAAAAATCACGTGACTCCAATCTGTTTTACAACTCAGCTGGTCGTGCAGTAGCATACATTGTGCTTGCTGGTACACAGAGAATAACCTCTGATTTCTTTTTCGCTTCGTGTTATTAGCAGTAGTCACAACCAGAAAACACAGAGTGTCTTTGCGGCTGTCCATCATATACTTTATATGGATGAGATTGGTTACGACATTAGCACACTTACCTAAGTCTTTGCGACATATGTGATGGTAATTTTCATTTATATAAACTTACTGAAATTTGTATATATAGCATGACAGAAAAAGTGAAGCATCCAGAAGGCATGTAACTTCATACGTGTACACACCATCGGCGGGTACTTAAATGATTAGAGTTGCCGTTCTCTGTGACAGAATGGCCACCAGAGTGAATTAGTGATGTTCGCGTTTAATGTTGTTACCAGGCGTGATAGGATACGTAAGAGCATTACCAGCACCTGACAAAGTTTCAAAGGGACTTCATGTTGGGCCTCCATTTGCCTGGCTGGTCGAATCGTACAATACTCCGATTTGTGCGGCATTCGCATGTGACAATGGCCTGATATTGGACAGCATAGGAACGTCAGGGCAGGCCTACATATTGTCAAGGTACCAGCTGGCCACATGTGACCACCAGAAGGGAGGGTCGTCTTATTGTACACCTCTTTACATCTGTGACGGCCATCCCAGGAACTCCCTGCTACACTCTGTGTTGCTCTGCACCACTAGTCGATTACTAGCACAAGGCAGAGTGCGGAATTACCATCCTATATGTAGGATGCCATTAACGTCAAAACACAAATAGCTGCGTTTTCAGTTTTACTGTGATTGGGAATCATGAAATACTGACAAATGGCATCAGACTGTGTTCAGTCATGAATTGTGGTTCTGTTCTACCCTCGATGACCAGCGTTGGTGGGCATGGCGGCGATCTGGAGGATGGAACAATTCTTCCAATGTTTAGGAGAAGTACACTGGAGATACTCCTGGCGTCGTAGTATGAAGAGCCATTGGGCACGACTTCATGTCACGGCTGGTAGAAGTTTGACCGTAAAACAGTACTACGTGGACATTCTGTGTCCTCGTGTGTTACTTCTGAAGGGACTGTATCATGGTGCAATTTCTCAGCAGAAAAATGCTTGTTCACATATGTCCCACGTCTCTATGAACTTCCGGCGCTATTTAAGGTACTCTCATTGCCAGCAAGATCTTCAGATCTGTCCCCAATAGAGCGTGTGCGGTATGAGTTCTGATGTCAGATCCATTCGAGTGCCAGTATGCAGGATGTCAAGATGCAGCAACAAAAGTTGTGGGGCAGTAGTCCCTGCCCGGAGATCCGAATGGGGGAACTTTTTACCTCCGGAATATTTTCCCCAAGAGGACGCCATTATTTAACTATATAGTAAAGCTCTATGCCCTCGGGAAAAATTTCCCTTGATGTTAGCCGTTCGCAGTACCAGCACAGCAAGGCCGTTTTGGTTAGTGTTACAAGTCCAGGTCAGTCAATCATCCAGACTGGTGCCCCTGCAACTACTGAAAACGCTGCTGCTCCTCTTCGAGAACCACACGTTTGTCTGACCTCTCACCAGATACCCCTCCGTTGTGATTGCACGTACGATACGGCTATCTGTATCGCTGACGCACGCAAGCCTCTCCACCAACGGCAAGGTCCATGGTTCATGCGAGGATATATATATGTAATTAAGACGAGGACTACCAATGATCTCCTCAGTGCAGATGCACACCAGACTCGATTTCGTACGGGAATTCTTACGGGAATTGGCGAAATGCCGCGAGTAGTGAGGATAATGAACAAGGGCACTACATTAGAAGTGTGTGGATAAGTTGAGAGTTTGGATCTGACAGGAAGATTGCAAGGATAGTCAGTGTACTTACGGGGTCACTGTGTCCGGATGGAGCTGTGGTCAGCGCATCTGCCTAGTAAGAAGGAGACCGGGGTCCGAATCCCCTTAGGTACAAATTTTCAACTGTCCCCATTCATTTAAATCAATGTCCACTTACAGCCAATGTCTGTAATTCCTTAATGTCTTAATTCATAGTAGCTGCTGAATGAAAATTGTGTCTGCTCTTTCAGACATGTCCGAAAGGACATTCAGTACATGCATATATATTTCTACATTCAACAGTAGAAAGTGGGCAGACCGAGTTATAAGCTACGGTAATGCGGTAGTGAGCGTAAAAATGTACTCTTGTACTTAGAAGTTTCGGATACCTGTTTATATGTTAATAATCACAGAGACTAGACAAAAATCTTCCTCTCTTTCCTGAAAAACATGAAAAATATGGAAAACGCAAATAAATTGGGTTGAGGAAAATAAAATCACAACAAATTAATGGTAGAAGGCGGCTTATTGTTCAAGCATCAATCTATGAGGTGCATTCAAGTTCTAAGGCCTCCGATTTTTTTTCTCCGGACTGGAAAGAGATAGAAACATGCGCATTGTTTTAAAATGAGGCCTCGTTCATTGTCAATACGTCCCAGAGATGGCAGCACCGTACGGCAGATGGAATTTTACCGCCAGCGGCGAGAATGAGAACTGTTTTAAATACTTAAAATGGCGACGTTTTCCTTACTTGAACAGCGTGCAATCATTCGTTTTCTGAATTTACGTGGTGTGAAACCAATTGAAATTCATCGACAGTTGAAGGAGACATGTGGTGATGGAGTTCTGGATGTGTCGAAAGTGCGTTCGTGGGTGCGACAGTTTAATGAAGGCAGAACATCGTGTAACAACAAACCGAAACATCCTCGGGCTCGCGGGCTCGCACAAGCCGGTCTGACGACATGATCGAGAAAGTGGAGAGAATTGTTTTGGGGGATCGCCGAATCACTGTTGAACAGATCGCCTCCAGCGTTGGCATTTCTGTTGGTTCTGTGCACACAATCCTGCATGACGACCTGAAAATGCGAAAAGTGTCATCCAGGTGGGTGCCACGAATGCTGATGGACGACCACATGGCTGCCCGTGTGGCATGTTGCCAAGCAATGTTGACGTGCAACGACAGCATGAATGGGACTCTCTTTTCGTCGGTTGTGACAATGGATGAGACGTGGATGCCATTTTTCAATCCAGAAACAAAGCGCCAGTCAGCTCAATGGGAGAACACAGATTCACCGCCACCAAAAAAGTTTTGGGTAACCGCCAGTGCTGAAAAAATGATGGTGTCCATGTTCTGGGACAGCGAGGGAGTAATCCTTACCAACTGCGTTCCAAAGGGCACTACGGTAACAGGTGCATCCTACGAAAATGTTTTGAAGAACAAATTCCTTCCTGCACTGCAACAAAAACGTCTGGGAAGGGCTGCGCCTGTGCTGTTTCACCAAGACAACGCACCCGCACACCGAGCTAACGTTACGCAACAGTTTCTTCGTGATAACAACTTTGAAGTGATTCCTCATGCTCCCTACTCACCTGACCTGTCTCCTAGTGACTTTTGGCTTTTTCCAACAATGAAAGACACTCTCTGTGGCCGTACATTCACCAGCTGTGCTGCTATTTCCTCAGCGATTTTCCAGTGTTAAAAACAGACTCCTAAAGAAGCCTTCGCCACTGCCATGGAATTATGGCGTTAGCATTGTGAAAAATGTGTACGTGTACAGGGCGATTACTTCGAGAAGTAACGCCAGTTTCATCGATTTCGGGTGAGTAGTTAATTAGAAAAAAAATCGGAGGCCTTAGAACTTGAATGCACCTCGTACAAAAAAGCTGGACATGCCATTTCTATAATTCAAGTACCTAAAATGAAAAATGAAAGCATAAGTGACGTCCGATAAAGAACGATACGAAAAACTCACATACCAATGGTGCAAGGTAAGTAGCTGCATGTTTAAGAATCAAAGTCAAACCAGATCTATCAGTTGCAAATTCGAAACCAGAGACAAGTGAGATAAATGTAATGCTTAGTGACCGAAAATTGGCTACATCCTCATTGCTTCACGTTCTGTTGTATCTATTGGCCATACATTTGTCACAATTCTCTTGGAAGGCGTTCTTCATGTCTGTTTGATCAGGAATGCTGTGGCGTCTGATGGAAGATGCTAAAGTATCCCACAAGCTCTGGGCTTTGTCTTGTAGCTTTGTACACATAACGACCGTGCTTTTTAGTGTCGTGTTACCGCCTTATCACTTTTTGAGACTAATTGCTTTGATTAAACATATCTTTTCTGAGCTTGTGCGCATATTTTCTTAAGTATTTAGACATGCATACTACCTTCCAGTGTATGTTTAGTGCAAGCACATTCCCTAACAAGTTCTGAACAAGCTCCACGCAATACGGGTGGAGCTAAACGTTTGGGCATTGACTCCGCACGCTTTTCACATTCGGCTGTATACCTCCCATCAGATTCGGATATAAATTTATTTCTGTGTATAGGAATTACGTTTTGTTGGTTGCTTGTAACGAGATTTGGTTGCTTCAAGCGGAACGAGATTTTGGTACTCCAAGCGGAACGCTATCTTCTTCTGCCAGCCCCTAACAAATTTATTCTTCTTCTCTAGTTGCCATTCGTGATTACTCCCCCTCTTCGTATATTCTCCACTGTACTTAAGAAAGAGTAATGGTGTTCACGGTTGTGGGTTGGTCATCTATGATTCATATTTGATGACGGCTGATCACACATTTTTCTTCAACTTCGGTTCCACTTTTGCAGGATCGGCTGGTGATGGGTAAACTCTTATTCATAATTTACTAATTTATTAACTTGTTTTTGCGGCCGGATTCTCTTCATGTTCCCCTCAGTCGTCATTTACTGTCAGTGATGGAAGTCTTGCATAAGGACATATGACCTTTCTACTTGGAGATAGTAGCACTAATATGGTTGAAATATACCAGTTAAGTACTTACGTCGCTCCAACAATTCCAAATTATCTGTTAGAACTGGATTATACCCACTTTAATACAAGTTTGGTAAAGCAGTCGCACTGATGGCGGTCTCTTACCATACCAGCGTTCCAGGCCAATAACGAACTCTGCCAAATGCCTAGAGAAGCCGAGCTTACTGTAATCTGCACTATTGATCGAAGTAAAATAAAAGAACGCTTGATACGTCCTCAAAAGGCAAAGTCCAGTTCGTTGAGATTAGGGTGAGGGTGGTACTCCGTCGTGTGTGAACTGCAATACAATCGACGCGTATATTCGAACAGTACATAGCAACTGCGGCAGTACGTAGGTCGACATGTTTGAGACTCCCTGTCAGTCTTTACCACTGAAAAGTGGGACCGCACAACTTATCTTGGAAGATAGATTAAGAAAAGGCAAACCAACGTTTAAGGCTTTGGCAGATTTTGAGATAGCTGGTGACAATGTCGACTGGAATGCACTCTTTGAAATGCTGAAGGTAGCAGGCATAAAATACACTGAGCGAAAATTATGTACAACTTATACAGAAACGAGACGGCAGTTATAAAAGTAGAGGGACATGAAGGGGAAGCTGTGGATGAGATGGATGAGAAACACGGTTGCAGCGTATCCCCAGTGTTATTCAATCTACACATTGAGCAAGCAATAAAGGAAACCAAAGAAAAATTTGGAGAAGAAATAAAAACTTTGAGGTTCGCCGATGACATTGTAATTTTGTCGGAGACAACAAAGGACTTGGAAAGGCAGCTGAACGGAATGGACAGTGTCTTGAAAGTAGGACATAAGATGAACACCAACAACAGCAAAACTAAGGTAATGGAATGTAGTCGTATTAAATTAGACGATGGTGAGTGAATTAGATTAGGAAAAGATACACAAAAGTAATAGATGAGTTTCGGTATTCGGACAGTGAAATAACTGATGCTGACCGAAGTAGACAGGACATAAAATGTAGACTGGCTATATCAAGAAAAGCGTCCCTGAGGAAGAGAAATTTGTTAACATCGACTATCGATGTAAATGTTAGGAAGTCTTTTCTGAAGGTAGCTGTCTGGAGTGCAGGCTTTTATGTAGATAAAACATGGACGATTAATAGTTCACACAAGAAGAGAATAGAAGCTTTTTAAATGTGGTGTTACAGAAGAATGCTGAAGATTAGGTGGATAGATCATACAACCAGTGAGGAGGTACTGAACAGAATTGGGGAGAAAAGAAGTTTGTGGCATAAATTGACTAAAAGAAGGGATAGGTTGTTGGGTCAAATTTTGAGACATGAAGGGATCACCAGTTTAGTACTGGAGGGAAGCGTAGGGGTGAAAATTGTAGAGGGAGACCAAGAAACGTGTACAGTAAGCAGGTTCAAATGGATGTAGGTTGCTGTAGTGATTCGGAGATGAATACGGTTTCACAGGAAAGAGTAATGTGGAGAGCTGCACTATAGCTGCCTTCGATAAAATTGTCAGTTTATTTTAATCGTTTTCTTATCCTTACGATCTTCCTTGCTGTATATGTGTATTCTGTTGTTCGGAACACAATTAACTGGACTATTTCCAACAGGAAGGCAGACTGTGTTTTCCCTATGAGTCAAAGGAAATTAGTATCTTCAGTCGCAAGTAGTTCACCGCTCACGACAGCGATTGCAGTTTTGACTGTTCAAAATGAGATAGTAATGTTTATTTGTCTGTTGAATAAAATACATACGTAAAGAAATAGACAATTGTACTAGGAGCTCTTCATAGTGTTGGATTTGTGTCGTATCCCAACAAAAACTAGGCAGGTCACTGAAGAGGACCGTGTAGAAAGTGTAAAACAAGATCGTCGCTAATGTGGTGACCTAAAACACTGTGGAGATCGAACATTACGAAGTAGCGTGAGCTTCAGTCGGTACCAATGAGCAAAGTGTAAATCGACGTAAACAACACACACAGAGTTCCTGAATGAAAGCCCAGGCCCAGAGAGCTAAATAACAGATTTATTTGCGGAACAGCGTGCAAAAGCTTCAACAAGATACCAACAGTCGATAGGCCTGGTATTTATCTTGTGTTGCAGGCCAACAGCCACACGCATTTCACACTTTCACCGCGACCTATAGAATCGTGGGGGGACGCGTTGGAACCGGCGACGTGGGGGGAGGGAGGAAGGGGAGGGGCCGGGGACAGGACAGATTGACATTCCTGTCAACGGCTCTGTTGCAACTGGTAGCTTGACAGAGCTATATCAACTTCTCAGGTCGACGGGGATAGGGCTTCCGCAGGTGGGGAAACGAGTTTACCTCCATTAGTTCCCCATAGTCCACTGCACTTGGTGGTCTGTTGTAGTCCTTCAGGAATCCGTCCTTGGTCCATTGCTTTTCTCCTGTTTTACTGATGATAATTCATCTGTGCCTCTTTCTCTCAACAACCAAGTAGGATTATACGCTGATGATATCCAATTGTACATATGCGCCAGCACCAGGAACACTGCTGCCGCAGTATCAGGCATGAATGACGATCTCTGATAAGCATCACAATAGGCACAAAACCTGGGTCTTATGCTAAACTCTAAGAAGTCACAAGTCATCTTCACATCTCATGGCAAGTTGACTAGCGGCCATTTTTGTGGTATAGGCGTTCTAGTGCTTCATAGTGGTAGCAATTACCATTCCAAAAATCAGTAAAACACATTGGCATAATCATGAATGAGCATATAAACTGGGAAGGACAAACTGTGCATGCCTATCTAAAATTCAAAATTTTATTAAAATATTGCCACTTGAAACTAAACAGAACGGGTCCAGTCTTTCGTCCTGCCAATCTTTATTACTGTGATGTAGTTCAACATGGCACAAATAGTGAAAACTCCAGACGACTCGTGCTAGCGATGAATGCTTGTGTAAGATACGTGTGGAACATTCGTTTATTTGATCACATCAATCCTTCCAGTATTTCGTTACGTTAGATGTGACTGGTTAGACGGCGAGATCCGCACTCACTCTATTTATCTCGTGGGTTTCTTAGCCACAGGTGTTTGCGATATGTCCTCTTACATATCAGATATCTACCATTATTTCACTGTTGCAGCACCAGATCGGATACGTCGAACACCTTGGCCATACCGCAGCACAAAACTAAGTTTGTTCTCCATTTCAACCATAATGCCTTAGATCAGATTATCCTGTAACATGCGTCTTATCAAAAACTACTCTGTATTCACGAGCAGATTAAAGCTTTTATCTTGTACTACCAGCCAGGTTCCCCTCTGTATACTTTCCACATCTCTTTGTTTTCTTCTTAACATCTCACTTGCCAAATTTACCCTATTATTATTTGCTCTTTCTCAGACCAGTCAACTCCTTCTTCATTTCGATTCCTTTTGTACTGCTTTGATAGATTTATGCTAGAGGTGACTACCCATATTTTACAAGAACTCGTTGGGAAAATTGCTTAAGGTTAATAACACTGAAATTTCTTGTATTCCATATTTTCGTTATGTCTTGTGATTTTTCAGTACGAAAACAAGTTTGATGCAGCTTCCCATGCTACTCTAACCTGGTAAAGCCTCTTCATCTCCGAATAACCACTGCAGATTACATGCTTTTGAACCTGTACTGTATTCATCTCTTGGACTTCCTCTACAATTTTGACCCATACTCCCCCCCCCCCCCCCCCCACTGCTAAATTAACGGTTGTTTTAGGTGTCACAACGTATCCTATCCGTTACCTTCATTTAGCAAAGTTGTGCCACAGGCTTACTTCATCCGCAATTCTGTTCAGTGCCTCCTCATTAGCTACACGATCCACCCATCTGGCCCAGCATTCCTCTGTAACACCACATTTGAGCAGCTTCTATTTTCTTCTTGTCTAAACTGTTTATCGTTCAAAGCTTCACTCCAGCCAAATACTTCCTAACACCAAAATTTATATTCGCTGTTAACAAATATTTCTTCTGCAGAAACGCTGTTCTAGCTACTGCCAGTTTACATTTTACTGTATATCCTCTCCTCTTTAGGCGTCTTCAGTTACTTTACTGCCCAAATAGCAGAACTCATCTATTACTTTTTGTTTCTCATTTTATTATCTAAAACTAATTTAATTCGATTACATTCCATTACCATTGTTTTGCTTTTGTTGGTGTTCATCTTACATCCTCCTTCCTAGTCATTTTACATTCCGTTCAACTGCTTTTCCATGTCCTTTACTGTCTTCGACAGAATTACAATGTCATCGTCAAACCTCAAAATGTTTCATTCTTCCCACTGAACTTTAATTCCTGCTCCAGATTTTTCCCTAGACAACATAGTCAAAAGCTTTTCTAAGTCTACAAATGTTTTAAATGTAGGTTTGTCTTTTCTTAACCTATATTCGAAGAGAAGGCGTAGGATCAGTAGTACTAATAGTCAGAATAACAAAGAACAACCGCCTTCAGCCACAATCCGTGATTTTATTAAAATGCACGATGCATTTCGAGACTTGGGGGCTCGTCTTCATGTGCTTTGACTGTCTACATCAACTTTACATTGCGTTTAATTCTGGGCCTCGCAATATCACATTGTTGTATTACAAAATGCCGCATTATGAAATATGTTTATAAAATATGACAATCGAAAAGTAATTTACTGTTTCTAGTAGTAGGTGTATGGTATTGTGGAATGTTCATGAACAAATACACACTTTCTATCAAACAGCACATTGCAGAAACATTGTGACACAGAACATTGTCGATCACAATTCAAAACAAGCCAAAGAATTTCGACTGTGAAGATAGTGAATTTTTACAGATACACAGATATTATTTACAAGATGTTACATTATTGTTTACATAGATGTCCTTAATAATACAAATATTTTTGAATGTGGTAAATGTGTCTATATTTTATGAAATGATTACATTATTAAATAGTTTTTTCTGTAGGAAAAAATAAACTTTTGAAATTACTGAAAAAATTGTGACTACTAAACTCTGTTCCTTCAACAAGTTTTCAGAAGCTTTTAGGATCCTCCAAAACGTGAAATTTTGCGTACATCTAGGTTCCCAAACGTGAAATTATGTATACATATAACTCCATGTTATGGAAGTGATGTGTCCAACTTCAAGACCTCAAATTATATTAGTGCTTTTACATCTTTATCTTCCAGAATTTTGCCAACTTCAGAATAGAGAAAAATGAGCTGCTAAACATGTGCATGTGTATCTGCTTTAGTGCCCCAGTAGCCTCCGCGATCATCTTAACATAAATTCCACTTCTCCCGATGTTTGTTGAAGACTAAGCCCTGCGTGCTGTTCCTTTAGTCGTTCGATGTATGTTCCTATGTACTTTCCTTATTTGTTTGTCCTTTCTGACGCCGATCTCAAATACATGAAACAAGTAACGTTGGTATGTTACAAGAAGATGCTATTTGACTAGCAGGTTTGAATGTGAGGGGAAGTATACTCGTCGTCAAGGTAGCGGTCAACCAGGCCTGAGTGCCACAAGCTGAGATCGCGGTATTATGCCCCCTTGACGTCTGTGCCTGCTAACCGAGAACAAGTAACGGTCTCCCTTCAACATTCTGTGTCGTCTCACGTCACTGGTTTGATACTAACAGCAGCCGGACTAAAAAACTACTATCTCATGCCCTGGCTACCGCTAAGACTAAAAGATAGACGGTTGAGGCTGGAATGGTGCTGTGACTGGGATGCATTGACTGCTCATGTACGGTGTTGCATTCTGTTCAGCTGTACTTCGCTGCCCCGGATGACCACCGTGAAAGACTACGGCGGTGACGCAGGCATACTCCCTGTTCTCCCAATTTTTTAGGAACCTACAGCCGCACTCGTGCAGTGACGGCGTGGGGAGGCAATGAGTATGGCTTCACGTCAAGACTGGTAGCAATTTAGGGAACCCTGACGGCACATTTGTATGTCACAGACAACTTGTGTCCTCACGCGTTAATTCTCATGTGACATTAGCGCGTTTCAGTACCCAGAATATCAAGCCCCAGTTACAACATTCATGGCCTGTCTTGCCTCAGAAGATGATAGAATGGCTTTATGACACCCTTTCCAACCGAATTAGTGCATACATCCAGGCCAATCGTCATACCGATAAGTAGGCTCATACTGCCAAGTTATTTGCAAATATGACTCGATTTTGTAAACACTGAAACAACGTCAGATACCTCCTCAAACCGTAAAGTTTCGTTTCGTTTAGTCCTCCCTTTCTACGTGCTTCACTTGTTTTGCCAGGTGGTGTATTTTACCTTTCTTTTCCATCTAGGGATGGTGTGCAAGAAAAACGATTGCGTATCAAGCTGGGTGATATACAGGGTGGAGAAAAACTGTGTCACGAAATTTTAACCCTATATAACTGATTACAGTACGAACCAAAATTACTAATGTTGTGTAGGTCGACAACGCACCATTTTTTAACTACGGAAACTTGGCGCCACACGCTCCGATTGGCCGTGGGATTGCCATGTTGCTGCTCGTCGGTTGACGGGCAGCGCTATGGTTGTCGGTTCATGCATACAAACGTCCCTCACCCCGTCACTGCCCCAACGTGATACGCGCACGTGTCGGATAAGTCTGGCTGTTCGTCTCCACCTCACGTCAGAGGCATTCACACGTAAGCTTCGCTTCGGAGCACACACATGTCACCTGCGATTTAGTCATACAGTAAGCATGGAGGCACAGTATTCGTTTGAAGAACCACGAGATACGATTTTTGTTTATGTACTAGCCGACGGTAATGCACATGAAGCTCGACGGTTATATGAGGAACGGTACCCAGCAAACGTTTACAGCAATTCACTGGCGACTTGACGAAACATGATCGTTAGCGGGATATTATGGTGATGCTAGAAGACCTCGAACACGACACGAAGCTGCATTTGAAGAGACGATTCTCGAGCGGTTCGAGGAGGCACCTACGATAAGTACTCTAGCTGTTTCACACGACATGGGGGCGAGTCATCGATTAGTCTGGGAGGTTTTGAGGGATGACGGCCAGCATCCATTTATTTTCCACCCTGTCCAAGACCTGAACCCTGTGGCGGACTACGAACACAGGCTAGGGTTTTGCAGGTGGTTTCTGCGACGGGTTGCACGAGATTCCGACTTCTCCGCCATTGTGTTGTTTACCGACAAGTGCACCTTTCATCGGGATGACCTTGACAACACTCGAAACGTTCATTCCTGGGAAAGGGGAAATCCTCACGTCACGTACGTCCACAGAAACCAGAGACGATTTTCACTCAACATTTGGGCAGGAATTGTGGGTGACCATCTGATTGGGCCGGTCTGTTTACCTCCTCGACTTACTGAGACAAGTTATCTTCACTTTTTGCAAGAAACTCTACCCAGCCTGCTGGAAGATGTTCTCCTGGACATATGGCTACGCACGTCGTTGCAGCATGACTGGGCGCCCACAAATAACAGTCGTGCTGTGCGCGGATATTTAAATGAACTCCTCGACGGCCGGTCAATTGGCAGAGGTGCTCGTAGGACATGACCCCCGCGACTTTTTCCTGTGGGGATTCTTCAAGGTTCTAGTTCACCCATCCGGACGCGAATCACGTAGAAACGAAGATGAATTAATGGATCGCATTCAAGATGCCGCCAATCACATCGGGACAACGCCAGGAATCTTTAAATAGTTCGGCGAAACACCGTTCGGCGTTACGAAGCTTGTGTCGCGTCACAGGGCCGCCAGTTCGAGCACCTGCTTTAAGTAAACAATGTCCTAGTCCCGAAAGAATTTGTAAAAGACTTTCTGTACGCAAAATAACAGCTGTTGGCGGGTTTGTTAGCGGTACGGATCCCCCCCCCCCCCCCCCCCCCCCCAAGGCCCCAGAGAGGAAGACTGGCGCGCCATCCCCGATCGTACTGACCGCCTCAGATACATCGCGATCTCCGGCTGGCAAAGCACTCGCGGTCATGTGTTGTCCAGAGCATCCGGCAACAGTGCAATTCCGCGGCCAATCGGAGCGCGTGGAGCCATGTTTCCGTAGTTTAAAAACTGTGCGTTGTCGACCTACACAACATTCATAATTTTGGTTCCTATTGGCATCAGATATCCAGGGTTAAAATTTCGTGACCCAATTTTTCTCGAGCCTGCACAGCAAAACACTATCGCTTGTGTATCAGTAGCACAGTTTTCTTCAAACGATTTCCTGTAACCTTACGACTTTTAGGAGCCTGTTCGCTTTGAACCTGGAATTTGTAAGATAAACAATTTGTAGTACAGTTACTTTTGTCTTTTTCGTGTGTAGTATCTGTTCTCGCTTCACAAAAATTTTTAGTAAAATTTTAAGTGAGCTTAAATAAGATGAGATGCTCCGAAAACCACTGTCAGTTAAATTTCGGCGTTGTATTGTCGCACAATGTGCATAGCACGAGCTGTAAGCTGGCAGTGACGGTGAATGAACGGCATGGTCGGAAATGGATGACGATACGGATATGGAAGCTGGTGTGTTTGCACAGGAAGGGCGGCTGAGAGAGCTGTTCGCATCCCGACGTCGGCTTCTGGCCTCCGATCGGAGACGGACAGAAATCGCGTGCGGATGGTGAGCAGCCCTCACCACGTCTGCGTTTCGTCGGCTGCCGTCGCTACCTTGCTTGCACTGGATGTCATAGTGTTGACATGAGACATTTCTTGTCAGAATTAGCCTGTATTACGGTCACAGATATTGAAATAAAAGTGAGTATTTGATTACAAATGTTGATGGTGTTAGGACAGCAACCAGCGACAAATTTACTTTCAGTTCCTTTATTCAAAGGATACCGTTACCGGTATCGAATTGTTGTGATTCATCCTCAGACGGTTTACACACTTTCTTTATGACATGTGGTGTGTTTTTACAGATTAATTGTCCTAAAATATAAATAATACATAATTAAAAGCACGCCACACACACATGGTTGCGTTACAGATTTTCGTTGCATGTGACTTACGTGAAACGTCGGTTTCGACTGTTTGTTTTCATAACATTCATCCAACACCACGAAGATGACGTGCTACAGACGCGAAATTTAACAGACAGGAAGAAGAGGCTGTAATATGCAAATGATTAGCTTTTCAGAGCATTCACACAAGGTTGGCGCCGGTGGCGACACCTATAACGTCCTGACATGAGGAAAGTTTCCAACTGATTTCTTATACGCCTCGTGTAAGGAGGAGAAATGCGTACCATCACGTTTCCAACTTTGATAAAGGTCGGATTGTGGCCTATCGCGATTGCGGTTTATCGTATCGCGATATTGCTGTTCGCGTTGGTCGAAATCCAAAGACTGTTAGCAGAATATGGAATCGGTGGGTTCAGGAGGGTAATATGGAACGCCGTGCTGGATCCCAACGGCCTCGTATCACTAATAGTCGAGATGACAGGCGTCTTATCCACATGACTGTAACAGATTCTGTAGCCACGTCTCGATCCCTGAGTCAATAGATGGGGACGTTTGCAAGACAACAACTATCTGCACGAACAGTTCGACGACGTTTGCAGCAGCATGGCCTATCAGCTCGAAGACCATGGTTGCAGTTACCCTTGACGCTGCACCACAGACAGGAGCGCCTGCGATGGTGTGCTCAAAGACGAACCTGGGTGCACGAATGGCAAAACGTCATTTTTTCGAATGAATCCAGGTTCTGTTTACAGCATCCTGATGGTCGCATCCGTGTTTGGCGACATCGCGGTAAACGCACATTGGAAACGTGTATTCGTCATCGCCATACTGGCGTATCACCCGACGTGATGGTATGGGGTGCCATTGGTTACAAGTCTCGGTCGCCTCTTGTTCGCATTGACTGCACTTTGAATAGTGGCCGTTACATTTCAGATTCCCCCCCCCCCCCCCCCCCCCATGAACCATGGGCCTTGCCGTTGGTGGGGAGGCTTGCGTGCCTCAGCGATACAGATAGCCGTACCGTAGGTGCAACCACAACGGAGGGGTATCTGTTGAGAGGCCAGACAAACGCGTGGTTCCTGAAGAGGGGCAGCAGCCTTTTCAGTAGTTGCAAGGGCAACAGTCTGGATGATTGACTGATCTGGCCTTGTAACAATAACCAAAACGGCCTGGCTGTGCTGGTACTGCGAACGGCTGAAAGCAAGGGGAAACTACAGCCGTAATTTTTCCCGAGGGCATGCAGCTTTACTGTATGATTAAATGATGATGGCGTCCTCTTGGGTAAAATATTCCGGAGGTAAAATAGTCCCCCATTCGGATCTCCGGGCGGGGACTATTCAAGAGGATGTCGTTATCAGGGGAAAGAAAACTGGCATTCTACGGATCGGAGCGTGGAATGTCAGATCCCTTAATCGGGCAGGTAGGTTAGAAAATTTAAAAAGGGAAATGGATAGGTTAAAGTTAGATATAGTGGGAATTAGTGAAGTTCGGTGGCAGGAGGAACAAGACTTCTGGTCAGGTGACTACAGGGTTGTAAACACAAAATCAAATAGGGGCAATGCAGGAGTAGGTTTAATAATGAATAAAAAAATAGGAGTGCGGGTAAGCTACTATAAACAGCACAGTGAACGCATTATTGTGGCCAAGATAGATACGAAGCCCACACCTACTACATTAGCACAAGTTTATATGCCAACTAGCTCTGCAGATGACGAAGAAATTGAAGAAATGTATGATGAAATAAAAGAAATTATTCAGATAGTGGAGGGTGACGAAAATTTAATAGTCATGGGTGACTAGAATTCGGTAGTAGGAAAATGGAGAGAAGGAAACGTAGTAGGTGAATATGGATTAGGGCTAAGAAACGAAAGAGGAAGCCGCCTGGTAGGATTTTGCACAGAGCACAACTTAATCATAGATAACACTTGGTTCAAGAATCATAAAGAACGCTGTATACATGGTAGAAGCCTGGAGATACTGACAGGTTTCAGATAGATTATATAATCGTAAGAACGAGATTTAGGAACCAGGTTTTAAATTGTAAGACATTTCCAGGGGCAGATGTGGACTCTGACCACAATCTATTGGTTACGACCTGTAGATTAAAACTGAGGGAACTGCAAAAAGGTGGGAATTTAAGGAGATGGGATCTGGATAAACCGAAAGAACCAGAGGTTGTACAGAGCTTCAGGGAGAGCATAAGGGAACAATTGGCAGGAATTGGGGAAAGAAATACAGTAGAAGAAGAATGGGTAGCTTTTAGGGATGAAGTAGTGAAGGCAGCAGAGGATCAAGTAGGCAAAAAGACGAGGGCTAGTAGAAACCATTGGGTAACAGAAGAAATATTAAATTTAATTGATGAAAGGAGAAAATAGAAAAATGCAGCAAATGAAGCAGGCAAAAAGGAATACAAACGTCTCAAAAATGAGATCGACAGGAAGCGCAAAATGACTAAGCAGGGATGGCTAGAGGACAAATGTAAGGATGTAAAGGCTTATCTCACTAGGGGTAAGATAGATACTGCCTACAGGAAAATTAAAGAGACCTTTGGAGATAAGAGAACCACTTGTATGAACATCAAGAGCTCAGATGGAAACCCAGTTCTAAGCGCTAAGCCAGAGACCACTGCTACCTGAAAACAACCCTTGTGGACTGTGTGGCTGTTTCCGGCGGAAGTTAGAGTCCTCCCTCGGGCATGGGTGTGTGTGTTTGTCCTCAGGATAATTTAGGTTAAGAATTGTGTAAGCTTAGGGACTAATGACCTTAGCAGTTAAGTCCCATAAGATTTCACACACATTTGAACATTTTTGGACAACCCTTGTGTGAACTTTTATGTAAAAGCACCTGTTTCTACCTGTCGTTAAGCCTCTCTGCCCTCCTGCGTAATCACCCTACATTGGGAAGATTGCCCTAACCGACTACAAGGCTTCTCACACACTCAGACCAACTACACAGATTACAAATGCAGAGCTAGAACTTGTGAAAACGTATTAGGATAACAAAACATAGATGCAATGATTAAAAGAGCAAAACGAAACACTGCTCTTTTCCTTCCTTGAGGTTCGCCTCCATGGCATTTAGGAAGGTAGAGCTACAGATAATCCCGAAACAATACAATTAAATGAAACAAACGTATGAGATGGATCTGAAAGATCCATTACACAACTTCCTGTAAAGTTTTTAATTACACTAGTTCATTATACAGGGTGTTTCAGAAATACTGCGGTTGTAGAGATTGTCTTGAGGAGCAAATCGAGAATAGGAACCAATGTCTGGAACGTCATCCAACGACGCTAGAGAGCGTCGAAGTGATGGGCACTGGCGCCTGTCACTTCAGCTGCGAAAGTTATTTCGTAGGCGGACGGACCACTGGAGGAACGTCTCACATTGATCGCGACTGAGGGCCACGATCGCCAGGGGAGAAGATGGAGCTAGCAGCTGCATAGAAAGGCCTTCTTTCCTATGAATGCTACTATCAGTTGCCTCGGTACATGACGGTTATGGACAAGGGTTTCCATCTGCAGCTTACTTTTCTCCTGGAACCCTCTAAAATCGCCAAAGATTTTCGATAAATAGGAGAACAACAAACTGCGGACGGAAACCCTTTCCTGAAATCGTCATTCACCAAGGCTACAGAGCATTGCATTCATAGGAGACAAGGACTTCCTCCAAGTTCTCCGTGGGAGGTTGTGGCCATCAGGCAGGATCACTGCATAACAAACAACGTTGTCAGACGTTCCACTTACAGTCCGTCAGTGTACAAAGTCACGTTTACTGCCTAGTGGCAGGTGTCAGCGCTTATAACTTCGATGCTCTCTAGCATCGTTGGATGAAGTTTCCGGACACAAGTCCCTATCCTCGACTGTTTTCTTAAGACGCTCTCTACAAACCCTCGAAATTTATCGTAACATTTCTGGAACACCCTGTATAACTGACTTTACACAATTTTTATTTCATTTTTACGTCATTTTCTTTGACATTTTAGTGATAATTTTCCTGCATTTTCGGTGCTAAAAATCCGGGCCTTGTGGTTAGAGGAACTTTTTCATACTCGTTGACTAAGTGGATTTTCAGAGAGAAATTTTCACTGTGCAGCAGAGTGAGCGCCGATATGAAGGTTCCAGCCAGGTTAAAACTGTGTGCCAGATTGAGACTCGAACTCGGGACTTTTGCCTTTCACGTGTAAGTGCTCTACCGACTCAGCTACCAAAGCAGGATTCACGGCCCCTCCTCACAGCATTACATCCAGCAGCACCTCGTCTCCTACCTTCCAAAATCGCCCGCTTCGGAGGCTCCTTCAGTCTGCCGTTCGCAGTGGAGCAACTCGCAACTCTTATTTACATTCTAGCTGCGCGCGCTCGCGGTCGAGGTTGTGTTTAGTGCAGCCCGCTTCGCGTATGTAAATTCTTCTAGACAATCACCATGGCACACTCTTTGAGGAAACACAATCTCAATATACGTTCTGCAACGATTATGCGAGAACTGAGGCACATAAAATCGAACGATTTTTGCGAGACAAAGTGTGAATTAATTACGACGATCTTACTGGCACCTACACTATGTGATCAAAAGTATCCGGACACGCCCCAAAACATACGTTTTTCATATTAGATGCATTGTGCTGCCACCTACTGTCAGGTCCTCCATACCTTACCTCAGTAGTCATTTGACATCGTGAGAGAGCAGACTGCGGCGCTCCGCGGAACTCACCGACTTCGAACGTGGTCAGGTGATAGGGTGTCACTTGTGTCATACATCTGTACGCGAAAGTTCCACACTCCTAGGCATCACTAGGTACACTGTTTCCCATGTGATAGTGAAACGGAAACGCGAAGGGACACGTACAGCACAAAAGCGTACAGGCCGACCTCGTCTGTTGACTGACAGAGACGGCCGACAGCTGAAGAGGGTCGTAATGTGTAATAGGCATCTATCCTGACCATCACATAGGAAATCCAAACTGCATCAGGATCCACTGCAAGTACCACGACAGTTAGCAGGGGAGGGAAAAAACTTGTATTTCATAGACGAGCGGCTGCTCATAAGCCACACATCACGCCGGTAAATGCCAAACGACACCTCGCTTGGTGTAAGGAGCGTAAACATTGGACGATTGAACAGTGGAAAAAGGTTGAAAGGAAAGACGAATCACTGTACACAATGTGGCGATCCGATGGCAGGGTGTGGGTATGGCGAATGTCCGGTGAACGTCATCTGCCAGCGTGTACGGTGCCAACAGTAAAATTCGGAGGCGGTGGTGTTATTGTGTGGTCGTCTTTTTCGTGGAAGGGCTTGTACCTCTTATTTTCTTTTTGCGTGGCACTATCTCAGCACAGACCTACATTGATGTTTTAAGCACCGTCTTGCTTCATACTGTTGAAGAGAAATTCGGGGATGGCGGTTGCATCTTTCAACACGATTGAGCACCTGTTCATGATGCACGGCTTGTGGTGGAGTGGTTACACGACAGTAACATCCCTATAATGGACTGGCCCGCACAGACTCCTGACTGGAATCCCACTGAACACCTTTGGGGTGTTTTGGAATGATGACTTCGTGCCAGGCCTCAGCGACCGACATCGATACCTCTCCTCAGTGCAGCACTCCGAGATACACGAATGAACTCTTACGGACTGTGGATTCGAGAAGTCAACTGGCGTTCCTCTGTAGGAGATACGGATGCTCTTTCATTTGGCGTTTTTGTTATTATTAAAAAATTTTCAATAAATATACAGGGTGGTCTATTGATCGTGACTGAGCCAAATATCTCACGAAATAAACGTCAAACGAAAAAAGTACAAAGAAGGAAACTCGTCTAGCTTGAAGGGGGAAACCAGATGGCGCTATGGTTGGCCCGCTAGATGGCGCTGCCATAGGTCAAACGGATATCAACTGCGTTTTTAAAAAAATAGGAACCCCCATTTTTTATTACATATTCTTGTAGTAAATAAAGAAATATGAACGTTTTAGCTGGACCACTTTTTTCGCTTTATGATAGATGGCGCTGTAATAGTCACAAACATATGGCTCACAATTTTAGACGAACAGTTGTTAACAAAAAATACAGAACGTTGGTACGTTATCCTTCTGCCCATAATACCGCACCATACATTAACCCACCAAGGTCGCTGATGTTACACTTGTCGCAGCCATCGTGGATTTTCCGCTGCCCAATAGTGCATATTATGCCGGTTTACGTTACCGTTGTTAGTGAAAAACACTTCGTCGATGAACAGAACGCGTGGAAAAAATCTGTCATCGTCTCGTAATTTCTCTTGTGCCCAGTGGCAGAACTGTACAAGACGTTCAAAGTCGTCGCCATGCAATTCCTGGTTCATAGAAATATGGTAGGTTGAAATCGATGTTGATGTAATATTCTCAACACCGACGCTTTTGAGATTCCCGATTCTCCAGCAATTTGTCTGCTACTGATGTGCGGATTAACCGCGACAGCAGCTAAAACACCTACTTGCGAAGCATCATTTGTTGCAGGTCGTGGTTGATGTTTCACACGTGGCTGAACACTTCGTGTTTCCCTAAATAACGTAACTATCTGGCGAACGGTCCGGACACTTGGACGATGTCGTCCAGGATACCGAGCAGCACACATAACACACGCCCGTTGGGCATTTTGATCACAATAGCCATACATCAACACAATATCAACCTTTTCCGCAATTGGTAAACGGTCCATTTTTACACGGGTGATGTATCACGAAGCAAATACCGTCCGCACTGGCGGAATGTTACGTGATACCACGTACTTATTGGTTGTGACTATTACAGCACCATCTATCACAAAGCGAAAAAAGTGGTCCAACTAAAACATTCATATTTCTTTACGTACTACACGAATATGTAATAAAAATGTAGGTTCCTATTTAAAAAAAAAAAAACGCAATTTATATCAGTTTGACCTATGGCAGTGACATCTAGCGGGCCAACCATAGCGCCATCTGGCTTCCTCATTCAAGCTAGAGGAGTTTCGTTCTTTGTAGTTTTTTCGTTTGATGCTCGCGCAGTCCGGAACCGTGCGACTGCTACGGTCGCAGGTTCGAATCCTGCCTCGGGCATGGATGTGTGTGATGTCCTTAGGTTAGTTAGGTTTAAGTAGTTCTAAGTTCTAGGGGACTAATGACCACAGCAGTTGAGTCCCATAGTGCTCAGAGCCATTTGAACCATTGAACCATTTGATGCTTATTTCGTGAGATATTTGGCCCCGTCACTATCAATGGACCACCCTGTACAGCTATATGTTGGTTTCATGGACTGCCTTATATTTTTATCTTTCTGGTAAATACCTTTTTGAGTTATTTTTAGCAGCGTCGAAACAAAAGCGGCCTAAAAACAGAAAAGGGAAAAAAAGTCGGTTGAGCACTTTCCTGCAAAAGGCAAGTATCCCGAGTTTGAGTCCCTGTCCGGCACACACAGCTTTAATCTGTTACGCAGCTGCCCACACTGGAGCCTCCTCCCCACCCTACGTTCGCGACTCTCCTGATCCAAGTAGCTCCTCAGATGGTCTCACGAGGGTGGGTGTGCTCCGCTCCAGTCCTTCCACTAAGGAGACGTACCTGGCAGTACCTGGAATGGAACCCAGGCACTTCTCATGGCAGTCAGACGCGCTGACCCCTTCGGCTAAGGAGGTGGATGAAAAATTAGTGCACATTCTCTCCATTTTGTTTCAGCAAACTCTTGAAACCGAACACTAAAACTTATATGCAAGAACTAAGGTCTAAAATACGTCCACATTAGTGACTGCATTTTTCTTTAAGTTAACAGATCAAAGCTCAATGTTTACTCAAACGTGAAATCAGAGTCTTATGCATCAGTTTAAATCATATCAATAATGGCAAGGTTCATTACCTAAAGAAATGTTCAGCAGAATATAACTAAACCGTACGATTACATTCACAAGTAAAACTGCAATATTATGCACTATGATTCATATAGTGGACATGTTATTTTGTTGTTTAATGTATTGCTTATGTGTGTGGCAAATATTACATGTCTGTGGACGTCTGATTTGTGATATCAGTTGTCTAGAACATTGTGAAGAATTGCGACACAGTTTTGTTATACGTATCTATTACTGACCAGTATTGTCCACATCTCGGTCGAGCAATAATCTGTATTCAAACCGAAGAGGAAGTGTTTAGGTTTTGGTTTGCTTGGAGAGTATCATGAGATATTTCATTCACTGGATTGTGTTACGCGTTTACTAAATCTATCAAAAAGGCAAAGAGCATTCTACCGTCTCATTTCAGAGTCTGTAGTTCATGTATCAACTGCTTCAAAGTTTGTGACGATAATAATCGACTGCTTGGTTTTGATTTGACTTATATTCCGTTGTATTATTATGCAGAAAATGACTTGTAGCTTTTTAGTGTCACTCTCCTATTAACCACTGATTTCCTAATTTCGTTGATACATTGATGTTTTGGCGTTTTACAGTATATTTCAAGTATAATCACACTAATAATCACCCATTGTTTCTGCGAGATATCAGAGCAGACGTGGAAGCTCGTTTCGGGTGTGGTATCTAAAATTCGGCGACCAGACAGCCAACATTCCTCGGTTAATAAATAAACCTAATCGAACCATTACATCGTAAACAAACTACATTGTGGATTACACACCCTAAAGCCGTCCGAGGTCTCGTGAACTGATAATTTTTTGTGTCCAGAAGGTTATGAACTGGCAGATACGTTGGCATCTCCCTGGAGAACTCATTTTTTCATCTTCTTTTTTTTTTTTGTAAAGTTCGTTACGATACGTCCTCAGAATGAAAGTCATGCGTTTGATAGCTAGAACACGTATCATTTTACATATACTGGTACGAAAATGGTATTAGCTTTCGCTTCAGACATCAGATTAACAATCAAGGCTTCACTCTTCAAACCGTAACTTTCAGTGACTGACAGTTTTCTTCTAAACCAAAAAATACGATATCTATGGAAACACGGCAATTTCATGTTCATAACTGGTGGATAAGTAAAAAAAAAAAAATATTCACTCGAAATATGTCTTCTTATTTGGGAGTTATTTGGACTCATTTCAAAACTGAGCTCATTTTATACAAGGTTTGAGCTACAAAGCTTCGTATTCTATAGTATACAACAGTAACATATTAATTTGTCGTTAGATTAGACTTACTATTGATTATGTTTATTCCCCGTTGTTGCTCTGATTCAGTGGTTGCCAACCTTTCTGAGGCACGACCCCTCAATGGAATCAGATATTAACCAGTGCTCCTCTCCCCCCACCATCGTCAACATTAGCGCTTATCTATGGTTTAAAATGAAGAAATTTCTATGAAGAAATTTATTTTTTAAACGACGAAAGACAACTGAGATTTAGTTTATGTGAATCTTTTATTAAACTACTAACTAATGAGCCATTGTGATAATTGATACTGCTTATTTCTGACAACCATTTTTATACTTTATTTATATTTTTGTTGGAATAATGTAGCAATTCTCAGTGTATCGTGAGTGCTACTTACAGCTACTTCTCATGACAGATACTGACTACATTGAGAATAGACACTTGTTACAAAACATGCGTCCTCTGCAGCAGCACTTCTCTTCCTAGCAACACTTTCTTCATCCATATTTGCATCCCCATTTATTGTACAATCCACCAAGTTAAAACGTGCACACTATACTTACCATTTGTAAATGACTTCCTTTTCAAACTCCTTACTTCTGAAATAGCAGAAAATGGAAGACATTAGGCTGTCACAAATAATAATAATAGTAATAATAATAATAATAATAATAACACAACAAAGCCCATATAACAGTGCAGTACCCATAGCATAGCTACTGTAGCATTATGTTATCCATTAGTTCATTTATTGTTGCGAAATGGATAATGAAGCAATTTCTGGGAGAAGTCATTTTCATGCGATATTTAAGCAAATGTGATACACATGTCTGAATTTTACTGACATATATGCATAGTAGAAAGTACAAAGTATGTGGATAGTGGAGGACTGTGTGAAGAAGATGTTCACATATTCATTTCTCAAGCTGTATCCTCCAAAATCTCGTGTCACGTGTTAATATCTATATTTGAAAAAAATAGAAGAAATTATTGATGACGTATATACTCAGTATTACAATTTTACAGAATAGTCACAACGTAAATGAGTTTTTAAAAACAATCCACCTTCGTGACCCGAAACACAATCGAAACATTTGTTTTATCCCTCAGAAAATTTCATTTTGCACCTCAGGGTAATTAACCCCAACTGTCCTAATTGTATAGCCCAGGAAATAAATATATAACATGAATGTGATACCTTAGATAAAACGTACGACTTGAAAATGTTATGGCTTGATTTTACTTTTTTCACTATGTATTCAACGAAAACTCCGAAATGTCATAATTGTAATAGAGTTTTCTTGTATTACATATCTCATTGAAAACCGGAATGAAACTGGTCAGAGGTACACAGTCGGTGTTTAGTAAATAAGAGTATGATTAGACACTGTAGAACTCCCAATTGACGTTATAAACAAATATTTTTTGTCGAGATGCTCATAACATAACTATTCTACTTCGAAGCTGAAGTGGAACAGCTAAAATCTGCTTGTTAGGGTCTACGTTCGGCGTCGAGGCGGTCCCTCACAATTCGCTGTGACCGTTAGCTTACTGCCACGTCATGTATTTGTGTTTTTTTTGTGTTCTTCATATCCAAACAAACAACTATCAAACAAATACAACAGTGTTCCCAATGGCAACATAATAGAGCAAGTCCTAAAGCAGGCTTGCACATCAATTACAATAAGACTAAAGTAATGCATAACAGACATATCAAAAAGAAAGTAGTACGAACTTATAATAGAGTGATCGAATCAGTGGATGAATTTATTATGTTCGTGCGGCTGAAGAAAATGAATGGATGAACAGGAAAAGGAATTAACAGAACAGTTAACATCGCCTGGAGTGCTTTTCGAAAAGCAAATAGGATTATCAAAACCAAGCTTCCGATGTATCTCAAAAGGGATGTCTGCAACCAGTTCATATAACCAAATTTGAATTTGAAGAAACTATTTGTCAAATGATATGTAGGAATCGGTTGTCTAAGTTTAGAATGCGCATCAAGGAGAGTGGATTACATAGTAAGAGAAGCGAAGGCGTCTTGTAAGAGAACTTAATAGATACGTTTGTGAATTTACGAAACGAAAGACTAGATGCAACTTCCAGTGGCTCCATTCATGACAGGGAACTGTAAGTGCGTATCTTGTTGTAATTGATGACAAAGTAAAAAATTCGCTATAGTCTTTAAATTCACAGAAATCGAGTGGGTGGTCATAGAACACATTTTGAGGGACTTTGCTTCAGATTTGCATGAAAAGAAAGTAGTGGCATTCGAGAGTAGTGGCTCGAAGGGTAGATTTACTAACCGGCTGCGGTGGCCGAGCGGTTCTAGGCGCTTCAGTCCGGAACCGCGCGACTGCTACGGTCGCAGGGTCGAATCCTGCCTCGGGCATGGGTGTGTGTGATGTCCGTAGGTTAGCTAGGTTTAAGTAGTTCTAACTTCTAGGGAACTGATGACCTCAGATGTTAAGTCCCATAGTGCTCAAAGCCATTTGAACCATTTTTTGGTAGATTTTCTGATGCAGAAATTTCTCTCTTGCTTTTATATAAATTCAGATATGTTCCTGTTGAGTTGTGGTTTGTGGTCGCACCTTGCGTATAATTTCGACTCACGCAGATTCTTTTATTAAAATTACCGAATTCAAGGTCTAATATAACAAAAAAAATGCAGGCAAGCTATGTGACAAATTTGTTAATCGGACATGGACAAAACAAGAAATCGAAAACAAACCATATTTGTGATCCGGAGCGCATTTCTCTGAAAATGATAATATTTTATGAAATCACTTATAGTCTCTAATAGTCCATGGTCGAGAGCGTGCTCTATCAGAGTGGTATCCCATAACTCTTAATGGCCTAAAACGTATATTCTCCTGTAATCATAAAAAGACTGAAATTAATACTCCGTAAGAATCTTCTCGATCACAGCATCTTAGGTAACTCAGTAAGCAGTAGAGTGTTAAAGATACAATGAAGAATAGCCATTTATGGCACGAAGTAGCCTTTGCGACATATCATAAATTAAAACATATGTTTGTTTGGATTACCCACTGATTGACATCTGCTCTCTCTCCTAATCGTGCGATTCCTCACATTACTTTTATTGTCCTGTGACTTGCTTCACCATTACTTTCAAATGTCACTGGATTCCATTTCCAGCCACCCTACTCTCGACTCCAATTTCAATCCTCACAATTTCATTCACGTGCCCACATCCACTCTTTCTCTTTGTCAGTCTCTCTGAATTTAGCCTCAAGTTCACAGGTATCCACTTCTGTATCGACTACTTTCTGATTCCGGAGTTGGAATTTCACGGGCGCTCCACAAATTCGTCGAAATCGCTCCATTCTTACAAATGACCACAATTTTAAACCTTAGAACAAATTAACCATTACAAGACGATGAAATACCCCACCATTAGTCTCCTCATCAGAAGATGCACGGCTTTCTGTGCGAAATGACACTTTCTTTAAGACCATTTAAAAACTTTAACGAATAAATACCTCGAAATTGTCACTTTGTTATTCAGAAAATCTCAAAATTTCCTCTGGACACAAAACAGTTTGAGGATAAATGTAATATTCCACTGTTCCAGCCTGAGACAAAGAAGCACCTCTATTAGCAAGTGTCAAAGTAGGCCTGTTATTACTCAATACGTTTGAAACTTCCTGGCAGATTAAAACTGTGTGCCCGACCGAGACTCGAACTCGGGACCTTTGCTTTTCGCGGGCAAGTGCTCTACCAACTGAGCTACCGAAGCACGACTCACGCCCCGTACTTACACCTGTACTTCTGCCAGTACCTCGTCTCCTACCTTCCAAACTTTACAGAAGCTCTCCTGCGAACCTTGCAGAACTAGCACTCCTGAAAGAAAGGATATTGCGGAGACATGGCTTAGCCACAGCCTGGGGGATGTTTCCAGAATCCGCTGCAGAGTGAAAATCTCATTCTGGAAACATCCCCGCACTACTGCTCATCTATCAACGTACTGTGGACCCATGGTACGACAAGTGATGCAGGTCCCTCAGCAGCCAGACTTAGATTTCCTTGTTAAATAGTTTCATTCTTTAACGCTGAGCATTGAGTCTCCTTTCTATCATTCCTGACAATATCCTCCGCATAGGAGGAAGTGCAGTACAGTTAACTAGAGTTCCTATTGAACTGTTGGAACAGTATAATCCTTGCTATGTGTCCCACAGAAAGCCCAAGAAAACATACTACTTCCCTCTTCAGAAATCAGCACTCGGCCCTGTTCATAATCCAGTCCCTAAAAAATCCAGGAATAGTCTAATTTTCGACTTTTCAGTGTATCAGTGCTGGAGTCGCTGAGGGGTTTGGATTTTGAGTCAGTCATGGGCATTCTCATCGGAGTGCTACAAATAGCAACATACTGACCCCAAGCGTCGCCTCTCGTACTGTTACTAACATTTCCAATATTCGGAAAAATTCTTTGACATTTTGATAAACTTACATGTCAAACCAGTAACTTTAGAAAAAACGAAGTCCGAGGCTAGAAACTTACCCGACGCTAAGCGTTCTTAGGATAAACAAGGTCATCGACAAAGTGTTGCCGACAATGGGGCCATCCAACTAGACGTGCTTTGGTTGCTTCTTCAACAAAATTTAATTAATATCCTCAATGACGCAAAAATTCCATTCAAATTGCAGCAGTATGATCCGTCACCCTCAAATTGCTGCTTGTTCCCACAAGGCAGGCAGACGATTTTTTACATATTCTGCGAAGTAAATAATTATGAGCCATTGTAATAGAGCAGTGATTTAGATCGGTGACAGATTTCACTTGCCTTCTCCCAGAAACACGCTGGTAAGATGTAACGCTACTTGTTGCAGCACCGCTCCTCCGTGTGGATTACACACTCCATGCTGAGGAGGGCAAGTGAGCTGCCTACGAAATCCTGCTCCCGGTGATAGTACAAGACGCCAGTTCGCTGAAGTGGCGAGCTACATTTCCCTAAGCACGTTGCCTTGTTCCCCTACATTACCGAAGACAAGGAACTGTCCCAACAAAACTGGACAGAACCACAATAAATACTCACTACTCAGACCCCAGCAGTATCTTGTCTTCGGCTACTACCAATGTACACTGAGATGAGAAAAGTCGTGGGATAGCGAATGCACAGACACAGGTGGCGGCAGTACCACGTACACAAGGTATACAAGGTCAGTGCATTGGCGGAACTGTCATACGTACTCGTGCAGTTTATGTGGAAAGGTTTATGACGTGATTATGATCGCACGACGGGAATTAGCAGACTTTAAAGGCAGAATGGTAGTAGTTGTAGTTAGACGCGTGGGACATTTCATTTCGGAAATCATTAGGTATTTCAATATTCCGAGATCCAAAGAGTCAAGAGTGTGCAGGGAATGCCGAATTTTAAGCATTACCTCTCATCACGGACAACGCAATGGCCGACGGCTTTCACTTAACGACCGAGAGCTGTGGCGTTTGCGTAGAGTTGTCACTTGGAACAGACAAGCAACTCCGCACGAAATAAACGCAGAAATCAGTGACTGACCTATGAGAAACTAACGGATACTTAAAGGCAGTATGGCGAAATATGGCGTTAATGGACTACGGCAGCAGACAACTGACACGAGCTCTTTGCTGACAACGCGACATCGCCTACAACGCCTCTTCTGGCTCGTAACCATATCATCTGGCCCTAGACCATTATAAAACCGTGGCCTGGTCGGATGAGTCACAATTTCAGTTTGTAAGAGCTGATGGCAGGGTTCTAGTGTGGCACAGACTCCAAGAAGCCATGGACCCGAATTGTCATCGAGGAACTGTGGAAGCTGGTGGTGGCTCATGACAGTGTGGGCTGTGTTTACACGGAATGAAGTGGGTCCTCTAGACATTCGGCTACTTAGAGACCATTTGCAGCCATTCTTGGACGTCATGTTCGCAAACAACCCGACATGAATCCCATCAGACATTTATCACATTAAGCGAGAGCTCAGGTCGTGCACAAAATCCTGCGCCGGCACCACTTTGGCAATTATGGACAGCTATAGAGGCATCATGGCTTAGTATTTCGGTAGGGGACTTTCAACGACTTGTTGAGTGCGTGTCGCGTCTAGTTGCTGCAATACGCCAGGTGAAAGGAGGTCCGACACGATATTAGGGGGTATGTATTGACTTTTTTCACGTAAGTGTATACCACGCCATCCTAAGGACCACGTTCACCCCTCTGTAGCCGCATCATCCACTAGCTGCTACCCTGCGAGCCACTGCTTCATGTGATGTTTTGGGGCTTGGGCCAGAGCCAACAAGACTGGGGCCCCTTCATGGTGACTTCATCTCTCTCCAAAGGGCCTAGTGCACCACACGCCTGGCTGACAGCTGAAGCAACTGGCTGACCAGCACACTTATGTCTGTGGCCTGCCGACATCTGACGTCAGGCTCACGTCTGCAGGCGCCCCCGCAAAGCCGCTATTATTTTGCTGAAGCCACTGCTCCGCCTCCACGTGTTGCCAACAGCCAAACTCTCTGTCCTCGACTGAGGTAGCCACTGCTGCCTGGGGGTCAACACACACCACCGAGCCCCGGCCATCAGCCACTGCACCAGCATCTCACTGAATAAAGAATGTCTTTGCTGGGTCAAAGACGACTGTCGTGACAATGGTGTTCGCAACCCCGCACTATTACATATCAGAGATGGCAGAAATGGTGATTGAAACAGTCATCAAAGTCCTAAATAAAAGCCAGATTCACAAACTTACGTGTTTCATCTGCTCGTTGAAGGAGACTTTAAATGTATTCAAATACATGAACCTTCTATTCAGACCAAAGAAATGGCTATCACTATGTTACGAATTAGCTCCTGGAAAGACTATCCTTTGAAAGTCTCATCAGACGGACTGACGGAAATATTTCAATTGATGCTACTGTGATTTCAGAGAATTAAACAAGGCTAAACAGTCCTAATTACGCAGCGTCAACTAGTGTGCTAACATCACCGTAATATCCACCGATGAGTCACAACATTACGACCACCTGCTTAACAGCATTCTGGTCCATCTTTGGAACGCAGTACAGCAGCCATTTTGCGTGACATGGATTCGGAAAGTCCTTGATAGGTGTCCAGAGATATGTGACAACACATGTCTATCAAGAAGTCAAAAAGTTACAGAATTCCCATAAATTACTGGCCATTGGTTTGTGGGCGCGGAGCTGCTGCCCGATAGTGTGCAAGACATGTTTCAGCGAATCCAAATCAGAGCAATTTGGTGGCCATAATATCAATATGAGTTCACTGCCACGACCCTCAAACCACTGTATCACGATTATAGTCTTGTCACAGTGTCAATAATCCCACTCTAAGGCGCCATCGATGTCTTAGAAGACATGGTGGGATGTAGGTGGTCCGCAATAATGTTCACGTAGGACAGAGCTGTAATGGCACATTCAGTTACTGCCACAGGCCCCATAGAAGTTCAGGTGAATATACCCCATAGCATATTACTGCCGCCACCGGCCTGTATCCGTAGCGTGGAGCACGTTTCGAGTAACCGTTCACCCCGTTGACTGTGTATCCGGACACGACGATCTACTTGGTGTAACAAGAAACTTGATTCATCAGGCTAGACATCACGTTTCCATCCGAGGTCCGATCTCTATGATCCAATGTCCACTGCAATGGTAACTGACGATGTCTGAGTAGACATGGGAACATGTAGGTGTCGTCTGCTGCGGAGCCCCATAATTGAGGATGTGCACTAAACAGTGCACACTTTTGCCTACTCCAGCATACTCAAATCTGTCAGAGATTACCACCTATCCTGCTTTACAGAGAGGGAGAGCCTCCGACCTCCACATTTTATGATGCTACGTGGTCGTACAACACATTATCGCTTACTCGTTGCTTCACTGTGTTTCGAAGTTTCCATAGAAGCTCAAGGCAATAGCACGTGAGCAGCTGACCAGCTTCGCTGATTCCGAAATGATCGTTCCCAGGCGGCTGGCCATGCCAATCTCCCCATTCTCATAGTCGCTTATGTCAGGAGATTTCTCCATTTGCGATTTGCGCCCCGTATCGTTGCTAGAATGATTTATCTTTAGTCTATGCTCCGCATATACAGGGTACGCGTTAATAAAACCTACAAACTGCAGGGACGACCCCCTGATTGGAAATGGAAGAGAAAAGGTATCAGAAAATGGATGGCATGTGTGCAACGGGCAACAAATCATCCTGGAACAAAGCATAGAGTTGCATTTCATCCACGTCACAACAAATGTTCAAAGTCACGTCCATGGGATGCAGTGCACGGGTTCACACGTCGCTTCATGGACTACCGCACTATTTCACACAGCGAGCGAGGTGGCGCAGTGGTTAGCACACTGTACTCGCATTCGGGAGGACGACAGTTCAATCCCCCGTCCGGCCATCCTGATTTAGGTTTTCCGTGATTTCCCTAAATCGCTCGAGGGAAATGCCGGGATGGGTCCTTTGAAAGGGCACGGCCGACTTCCTTCCCTAATCCGATGACACCGATGACCTCGAAGTTCGGTCTCTTCCCCCAAACAACCAACCAACCACTATTTCACACGTTCATGGTCGGTTGCTTTGTTGGTTGGGGGGAGGGGACCAAACAGCGAAGACATTGGTCCCCTTGGATTAGGGAAGGATGTGGAAGGCCCTTTCAAAGGAACCATCCCGGCATTAGCCTGAAACTATATAGGGAAATCACGGAACACCTGGATCAGGATGGCCGAACGCGGGGTTGAACAGTCCAGTATGCTAACCACTGAGCCACCTCTCTGGGTGCGCTTTCATGCCTCTCTCTGAATAGCGTCACAGGCATCGTGAACACGCTATTGGAGGGTCTGCACATCAGGAACTGGCTCAGCATACACAACGCTTTTTAGATGCCTCCAGAGGTAAAAATCCTGGAGGTTTAAGCCTGGTGATCTAGAAAGCCATGCTACAGGGCCTCAGTGTCCTATCCAACGTCCAGAGAAGCTGTTGCTGAGGTGTCAGCGACCTGTAATGGTCTTCTAAATCTTGTGTACGCGCAGTCAGACTTCTCCCTGCACGTTCGTTTGGCAGAAATGACCCATGATCACACAACGCCCAAAAAGGGCTTGAAATGTTTTGTGATGTGGTTGGTGTCCGTGAGGGTACTTGTTTTGGTATAGCCACGCTGCCCTCGACCATCTGCATCTGCTTGGCCGTACACAAACACTGTCTCGGCTTATTCCTGACATGAATACTGGATCATAGTGCTGCTTACAGTATGCTGCATCAATCATACAGCCTGCAACGGATAAGAGACACACGGTACACGGTCAGAGGCACTTTCCTTCCTCGGCGCCATATACGGTAGCAACGATGCATTTCCGGTAACTTGTTCCTTGGACCTATTTTCCTTCATTACTGGGAGGAATCCGTCCCTGTCGTTTGTTGGTTTTATTAATGTTCACCCTGTATATTTTCCTTACTGCCTCACGTGCCCTCAAAGCCGGTGTTCAATCTTGCAGTGGGCAGTGGTCATAATGTTTTAGCTTAGCAGTGTAGCTACACTTATGAATTAAGCTGGTATTCGGAAACATGAGTTGCTCTTTTGTAGCTTTATGAAAACGACTACTCATCCGTTTAAGAGCGTGCGAAAAGTCTGTAGCCTCCAACCAGTGACCGACTCTTACGACCAAGAGATTTCAGTACCATACACTAGTATTGGTCAATCCGAGAACCAAAAGCTGATTTTTGCACGATTGCAACGTGTTCTCGGGAACTGACGTCGAGTTTTGGAATACCACGTCCGAGAACGTGTCATCTCCGATCATAAAGATGCCGAATGGTATCCTGCAATAGATTCTTCCAAGCATTTTGAGCATTTTTTTACAGTTCGGCAATAGTTCTTGTAGGCTCTGGAGAACGAATAAGTTCCCAGTTCATCATGTCCCTTACGTATTCAATTGGTGATAGATCTGGTGATTTTGCCAGCCAGAGCAGTTGTTTTATACCACAAAGATCACGTTGTGTGGCAGCAGTCGTAGGTAGATGTGTGTTGTTCTGCTGAAACAGCACATCACCTTCCTGCCGAAGAAATGGCGGAAGCACAGGGTAACAGCCTGTGCAGTGTGACAGGTCTGATTAATTTACTCTGCAGGAACACCAGATGTGACTGCGAGTTGTAACTGATGTCTACCAACAATATGAATCCTGGGTTGGGACCCACGTATCATGGGTGAATGCACTCTGGAAAAGGCAGTTCACAAGGTCTGTGGCTCCACAACATACACACGTAAGTCCAACACTCGCACACAGACAATACCTGCACTCATCACTAACGACAACAGAGCGCTATTCCATTTCCAAATCGACTCTTTCGCGACACCAGATCAGCCACGCTTGTTGGCGTCTTGGCGTCGTTGGTAGCCTGGCCAGAGGCACAGACGGTCTTAGTGTTGTTGCAAGTGATGGTTCCTAACGGTCCTAATGACACAGCAGGTGCCACATGTGTCCACATTTCATTCCTGGATGATGTTCGATAGGACAGCGCTGTTCGAATACTATGCTGATTCTGACGTGTGCCTGTAGTACGCACACGTCCGTCACCTGGTCTCTAGTTGTGGGAATGTCCCACAGTTGACTAATGAAAACAGCGACACACCGCCGATGCAGTGTACCCAAACTGTGTAGCAGTACGTCGGTACGTCCATCCACCTTCCTGCAGGCACTAATGTGACCCAATCTAAATGGCTGAAGGTATTCCAAAGGAGTACGTAGTAGTAGTAGGTGAGACATAGTTGTACCGTAGAACGAATGTTGCAAATACTGTTCACATCTGAACTCAGCACTGTTACCGCTGGCAGAGTCAAAACAAAGAGTGCACAGCGAGGCTTCTTGTGCGCGCGATACATGAATCACCAACACTACAACGTGTGATACCCTGGTGCCGATGAGCACAGTCCTTTAGGAAGTTTCACTTTTTCCGGCAGTATAGATAGACGTAGAGAGCAGAACGAAAACAACTACTGGTTCTTCTCCTACTATGTCTCAATTCTCGGTGTGTAATCATTTCCGTTTGTTTCCAGTTTTTTCTTGCTATGGGAATTAGAGAACAACTTTCAGTTTTTATACAAAAAAGTTATTCTGTGTTCATAGATTTTTCGTGACGTCGTTGTGATAAAATCGTAACTTAAGATGTTGCAGTGCTTGTGTTATTCCGAACTACGATGCAATGTTCCTTCGGGACATGCATGCATGTCCGAAGGAACAGGCGCTGCTGCGATTACAGCCGTTATGAAATGCATTAAATGTATTCACAGTTGCGAATGTGGACAACCATCAGCTGTATAATGAACTGACAACAAGGAAAACCTGTGCCAGATCGAGACTCGAAACCGGATTTCCCGCTTATCGCGAGTGGTCGCCTAACCATTTGGCTATCCGAGCACGACTCACGACCAGACACAAACTTCCATATGTGGTCAACCATGTGTCTACAGCCTGTACTCGTACATCCATTATGTATATTTCCGCACAGGAGAGACATTTTACTTGATAGTCGTTTGTCAGATGTCGGTGGATAAATGCGATATTGCAGTGGCTGTGTTATTTAGAAATACGATGCCAAGTTCCTTCGCACATGCATGCAAAGTCGTGTTTATCCGCCGACACCGGACAAGTGACTTTCAAGGAAAATGCCTCCCCCGTACGGGAATATACATTGTGGATGTACGAGTAAAGGTTGCAGACAGATGGTTGACGACATATGGAAGTTTGGGCCTGGCCGTCAGTCGTGTTCGGATAACTCAGTTTGCCTTCGTCTGTGCATCGGCGCGGACGTCCTCAGCGCTCCGCTAGCGTGTCTTTGTTTAGTTGCGCGGCGTTGTGTAGTGGTTTTATTTAGATCGACTTGAAGCTCAATGGCTCTTTCGCACCGAAAGGCGACGGTCGAGCTTACGTTCAACGCACAATACGCACGACCGAAGGCTCATGAAATCGAACGATTTTTGCGTGACGTAATGCACTTAGAACCATAAGATCTGCTAGGAATTCATCTGTCCATTGTCTACAGCACGGTTTACCTAAAGCTCATACACGAAGCGGCTTGTGACAGGCTGCTAGGCAGATCCGCCGATGTATTCTACTTTTGTTATTCCGACTGGAACGTGAGTGTGGTGGCGGTTGATCCTGCTTGTCTGGGAGATCGAACGCTGCGCGTTTTCAACTCCCCTTTGAAGTCTGCACCACTCTCGTCATAGACGCTTTACGGCCGTATGGCACAGTTCTCAGCCATGTCGAGGGAAAATGGAAAGCTTTTGAGACGTATCCCGAAATCAGTGGAGTGTGACAAGTTCGTATTGAGCTCTGAAAACACATTTCTTCATATGTGTACGTAGGTCGATGTCACTCAATTGTCATTTATGACAGACAACCAAGGAACTGTTCTGGTTGTGGACAACAAGAACATGTTCCCCCAGGCTGCCTTCAGAGATGCCTTGTGCAGGTACCTATTGCAGAGCAGACATTGATGCCAGTGATGACTTCCTTCTCTCTCACGTAAGTGGAGGCGTTGAGGAATGATGTGGGTGTCGACCACGACCATCCTTATCTCACGTGACCGTAAATTCTGGCCCCGATCCTATACTGCATCGGTCACATCTGACCCAGAAGCATCTCCATCCCGTCACCCCACAGCTATATTGCTGTCAGAAACATATGACGGCGCAGTTGACCCATTCTCCCGATTTGGATGCAGGGCTTCAAGAGGATAATACCTAACCACAACCCATGTCAGATATGGAGACGTGCCAACACAAACAGAAGTCTCCCAAACGATGTAAGAAGAAGAGGCTATCCACAGATGAAGGGCTACGTGAGGGAGGTGCGCATTCAGAGGACGAGGGCGAGCGCAGCACGTCACTGCCCATTGGATAAGACGCAGCCACTCCCGTCACACAGCTGCCACAAGTCGACCTGAAGGACAAAACGCATGGTGGGCAAGATGAGGGCTACAATGCAGCACGATGATCTCACTACTACGGGCACTAGCGCACGCCAACCGAAGCGACCAGTCCCATAACAATGGGAGATGGGGCTAATGACGTGGAACTAAACGCTGTAATGCAGGAGACAGATGGTCAACCGATTTCCCTCGCCGACGCTGCGTCGGACGGGCCATGCACCCAAGGTGACCTTTATCTTGCGTGTCAGCTGCCCTACTAACGAGACGAGGATCAGCCCACGGTCACGGCGAGCCGTGATCATTCTCAACCTACCTAATTAAGTGAAACGTCTCAATTATACCATATAGATACCGTTAACATCAACGGCATTCTCGTCCCGTTAAGGCTCTAAAATGTTAACGGATACGCTATGGGCGGCAGACATGGATATTGTTTTCCTCCGAATGGTGGGACCCGACATGAGATTAGATTTTTACGGTTACGACGCTGATACACACCTCAACAAAAGTTTGGAATGTCACAGAGTTTACTACAATGACTTCTTGTAGTACAAGTGGTTAAATGGCTCTGAGGGCTATGGGACTTAACATCTGAGGTCATCAGTCCCCTAGAACTTACAACTACTTAAACCTAACTAACCTACGGACATCACATACTTCCATGTCCGAGGCAGAATTCGAACCTGCGAACGTAGCGGTGGCGCGGTTCCAGACTGAAGCGCCTAGAACCGCTCGGCCACACAGGCCAGCTGTCTTGTAGTAAACCCACTGAGGTTTGTACAATACCTTATGAACAAAATAAACATAATTCCTTGTGAAAAAAGAACGATTTTTGTTAGTTACAAAAAATCGTTACAAACAAAGCATAATCTCTCAAAAGTGCATATCTTGATAACAAAAACAGTGAAAATCTTTATTTCATGATGATGATTATCGGTTTTTAGTCGTGAGTATGTCTTCATCACACACTGATGAGTTCTTCCACTCTGCGAAGCATGCACCAGTTCAGACTATCAAGTTTTTCTTGGGGTATGAGGGCCTGAAGATTGTCAGATGGATTCCGACGCTGTAAAACGGCTACCTTCAACACGTCCGATGCATGCTCAGTTGCATTCATGTTTGGGGACTGAGCTGACCAATGCATTGGTTGATGTTGCACCTCTGAAAATACCGAGACACTGCTAGAGTATTGTGCAGTCTTGCATTGTCATCGACTAGGATGAAGCTGTCACCAACTTCAAGTTTGCAAGTCCTTACAATCGTTTGTAGGACTTCTTGGAGGTATCACGGACCAGTCAAATTTTCGTATTTGGGAATTAGAGGGGTCCGTCGTCCCATCATTATTGCCATATAGAACATTACAATTCCACCTGAAAACGGTTGGCCTTCGTGGTCGTCTTGGCGTTCCTGGTGTCGCCTAGCACTTCTTCATACCCTAATACGTCTGGTGTCCAGACGCAAACCAGTCCTGGTCTCGGCAGTAAACAAGACATTACTCCATCCAGCAATAGTCCAATGTTGTTCTGTGGGTTCAGTGCAAAACTTCTCACTGGTCTTCTGGAATGAAGACTATCCTGATGCAATCTTCTCTACACTGTTTGGTCTGAGATATGAATCCCTGTAGCCCGGGAAAAGTCATTTCCAGTACTTCTGGTAGTTGATGTTTGAGCCTGCGAGCCGACAGTTGGAAGAAACGACCGTGTATTAATGTTGTCATACGAGGACGACCACTTCGAGGTCTATCGTCTACATTTACCGACTTTCTGCACTTTCTCCACACCTTAGATGTACCAGTTTGGGTGACATGTAAATGATAGACGACATCTCGTTATGCATAAACTGTTGAAAACATAGCCACTATCCTAAATCTGTCAAAGTGTTGTTGATACTGGACTGCCCGCGGCGCGCCGCTGCACCAGAGGTATGTTTACGTGACTGGGAAACTGCAACAAAACATGCCAGCAGTAAACACCGTCCAGTATATAGTTTCTAACTGGATAATGCATGAATTGCCTAGGTAAGTAGTATCGTAGACTACATTTTAGCCGGCCGGAGTGGCCGAGCGGTTCTAGCCGCTACAGTCTGGAACCGCTCGACCGCTACGGTGGCAGGTTCGAATCCTGTCTCGGCCATGGATGTGTGTGATGTGCTTAGGTTAGTTAGGTTTAAGTAGTTCTAAGTTCTAGGGGACTGATTACCTCAGAAGTTAAGTCCCATAGTGCTCAGAGCCATTTGGACCATTTGAACTACATTTTATGATAGCGTTCCAAACTTCCGTTGAGCAGTGTAGTTTACTGGGTGTCGGAGATAGTAGTGGCACGGCCATACTGTTGAGAGAAGAGATTGAGGTGTCGGACGTGACTTGCTTTCCGTCGACGCGTGGTATGAGGCTAACGGTCGATGCGGTCCGTCTGGTGAACGTTTACGCACCACCAGGCTCGTCAAAGCACCGAGAAAGAACCGTCTTCCACTCCGACGAGCTGAACTCGTTGTTTCAAGGAAATGCGGAGCATACATAGTGGGCGGCGATTTCAGATAAATTCTGCCGGGTGAGGACCAATACGCACACTTCGTCCCCTGCGAAGCGCTGTATGCACTGGTAGGGGACCTCGTGCTACAAGAGAGCTGGCTCTTACAACACGGCGACATTCGTGGGTATACGTTCCTTACCACTCACTCGGCCAGTCGCTTGGATAGGGTGTATGTAACACGAGGTCTCTGTGTGGCAACAGTAGGCGCTGAGATATGGCCAACGGCTTTCACTAACCACCACGTTTATAACTGCCTTCCCTCGCCAACGGACAACCAAGACATAGTAGAGGACCACGAAAACAGAACTGAATAGTGCACGGTACATCCAAACCGTCATCGAACCTATCGTTCTACCATTCCTAGACCGGCAAGGGAACTTGCTGTTCCAACAGGACAATGCACGTCCGCATGTATCCCGTGCCACCCAACGTGCTCTAGAAGGTGTAAGTCAACTACCCTGGCCAGCAAGATCTCCGGATCTGTCCCCCATTGAGGATGTTTGGGACTGGATGAAGCGGCGTCTCACGCGGTCTGCACGTCCAGCACGATCGCTGGTCCAACTGAGGCGCCAGGTGGAAATGGCATGGCAAGCCGTTCCACAGGACTACATCCAGAATCTCTACGATCGTCTCCATGGGAGAATAGCAGCCTGCATTGCTGCGAAAGGTGGATATACACTGTACTAGTTCCGACATTGTGCATGCTATGTTGCCTGTGTCTATGTGCCTGTGGTTCTGTCAGTGTGATCATGTGATGTATCTGACCCCAGTAATGTGTCAATAAAGTTTCCCCTTCCTGGGACAATGAATTCACGGTGTTCTTATTTCAATTTCCAGGAGTGTATAAAGAACTCATGACGTCCCCACAGAATTTGAGGGAGGCATCATGAACCCTGTATGTAAACGTGGCGGTGGGTGGCACCAAAAAGATTATCGACCCCTGTCTTTTTTAAACGCTAACTGTAAGCTTATTGCACACATCCTCTGTGCCCGTCTGCACTCCAGAGTCAAGGATGCAATATATGTCGATCAATCGTGCCTTGGTGGAAAGAGAGCTATTCGCACAGCGTTGGGATCGTATAGTGACGTAATGACTCTGATGTCGGCCTCCAACCTCCGGGACGCGCTTGTTGCGGTGGATTTCGATCATAGTTTTCTGTATGTGGTCATGGAACGCGTGCGCCTCCCTCTCCTGTCCGTCAATGCGGACCTGCACTTGATATACAGAACACATTCGAGGGTAATGGTGAACTGTTATCGATCAGAACTCATTTCTATCGAACGTTCCGTGAGGCAAAGATGCCCATTGCCCGACGTTCCGTTCGCAGTACCCATCGAACCAGCCCTGCGTTATCTTCGCCGACGTTTGGAAGGGGTTAGGTTACGTACCGTAAGGTTCCGATGTTGTGCCTATGCCGACGATGTATTCCTCGCCAGGTCAGTGGATGACATACAGGTGGCGCTACAATGGCTTCAACAGTACGGTACTGTGGGGGGCAGTATTATCAATCTAGTGAAAACGAAGTGTATGGAAGAAAAAGAAACACCTACAGCTGTCATTAAGATGTCATTTACTGTGTGGCTACCAGTTTCGGTGCTTCAGTGCACCTCCTTCAGGTCTTAGCTGATGCCAAGAGGGTCAACACAATCCGTATACACAATGTACTAGAGGCCAACATCTATTACTGAATTACTCGGACCCCACACGCTGCCCACTATGAACATGTTCCAGCGGGCACAGTACTTTAGTGTCTACTGTGCTTCAAAATTTTGAAATTTGTGGTAAGATCCTATGGATCCAAACTGCTGTGGTCATCAGTTCCTAATCTTACACACTGCTTTGTCTAACTTAACCTAATTTATTTACGCTAAGGACAACACAAACACCCATGCCCGAAAGAGAACTGGGACCTCCGACGGGAGGGGGTAGGGGGGGGGGGAGGCACGGGAACCGTGACAAGCCCCCCCCCCCCCTAGACCACACGGCTACCCCGCGCGGTTTGCTCCAAAAGTAAAGCATTTTGCTCAAGTGCTACCGATACCCACGATACCCATTACGATTGCTACGAGGCTACAAGGTGCATTTGGACATTTTGAGTGTGATGAACTTGTATTTAAAATTTATTGCGATAACTTGACATCAGCCTCACATTAAGGTGGCGTAGGTCTGACCAATGTCAGAAACAGAGCGCGGGGCCCCTTTCTTGGAACGATGCGCCGACTATGACGTTCTGGCCAAGTGAGTCTGACAGACACCGTGATCGATAAAGTGGCACCACAGTCACCGCACACTCCAGTCGCTGTCGGTCATATTTCGCCGCAATTCAATCACATTTCTTCTTGGACTATAGTTATTTGTTGAATGACCTAAGCTCTACACGATCGCCGCCGACGGACCATTGCTGCCAATTACGAAGATACCAGCGCGCCAACATGACTGAACGATGCCACTCTGGCTTACGATGGAAAAGAGTACGGCGTGCGATCCAATCCATCTATCCTTTTCCCCACGGCAGTGCGGGCTTCACGATACGTGATAGTGAACGACAAATTCTCTACTCGCCAACGATTGCACCTCATTCATCTGGCCGATGCGCCTTTGTACCCACTGATTCTCGCGCACATCGGTTGACATGTGGTACGGCAGCTGCATGTTGGCTACTTACACGATTGTTAGCCCTACTCTTACGACGTCCGCCCGAGTCAATTGATTCTGAAGCTCTATTCCCTCCGAATGCCAACTACTTCCCAGTCGTCAGGACAAATACAATCAATTTTATTAAACGAATGGCGTCGTATTATTTCTTCCGTGACGGTGACAAAGACGTGTTACATTATTTGTCCTTCCTGCTGGACAAACACACGGACTTAAACGCAGCGCGAAATACCGGTCCTCTTTGCCAAGTATCTGGGTTCATTGTTCATACACCCTCCGGCTAGGTAGGGTGTTACAGCTGCGAGAAGAGACAAATGACGATGGTTCACGATTCGAGCTCGATTTCCGTCTTTGTACACAGAGACACAGGAGACAGTACGCCTTATCATAAGAGAAGACGATCTGGACAATCTCCATGTTCCGTTGGCGTAGCGCTTTCTTTGCTCAGTTAGTACAGTATTTACTTTGTAATTAAAACAAAAACAAATAAATAAATAAAAACAAAAAAGAAGAACCCTCGATATCTCTCCCTTCGATCCCTCTTCCAGAACCGTAAGCAGGGTGACCTGTGGCCAGGCTCGGGTGGCGACCCCTGTCCTCTCTGCCGCCATGCTCCACCACTCACAAAAAAAAAGGTAGCTGCATGCCCGAAGGAACTTTGCATCGTAATTCAGAATAAAACAGTCACTGCAATCTCGTATTTATCGGCCGACACCTGGCAGGCCACTTACAAGTAAAATGTCTCCCCTGTACTGGAATATACGAATGGATGTGCGAGTACGGGTTGTAGACACCTGAATGACGACATACGGGCGTAAGTCGTGCTGGGGCAGTCAAATGGTAAGGTGACCGGTCGCGGGAAATACGGATTCGAGTCCCTGTCCGCCACAAATTTTCATTTTCGTCATTCAGTTATGCAGCTGATGTTTGCCCATATTCGCAACTGGGAATATACTTAATAAAAAACCATAACAAATGTTTCGTTGTAATATGAGTTTTAAACATCCGTCTCTTTAATACAATGGTTACACAGAGTAGTATAATGGTTATAGAATAGAAAAATTACACGTCTAAAGTGGCGCTGGCTGCTGCATGGCCGCTGTGTTAGCTAAGTAATCGCTTGGCGCCATTTTTTTCATTCCTTCTCCACCCTACCGTAACCCTCACATTCGCTCGGCAATGGACTTTTTAGGCTTTTTGGATCCCTTTCGACGCGAGCTTTCCTTTGACTTGTGTTGTCCGTAATTCCCAGATTATTTTCGAGGTATATGAACGACATCTCTCTTTATTATGTGATTTTAAATTTAATACCAATTCTCACTTATATTCCGGCTAATATTTTTATTTAATTCTGGAATATTTTTATTGTTCCACTTTGGATTCTGGAAAATTTGGAAATTTGTGGTAAGGACTATGGGACCAAACTGCTGATGTCATCGGTCCTAGGCTTACGCACTACTTAGTCTAACTTAAGCTAACTTACACTAAGGACAACACACACACGCACACACACACACACACACGCACACACACACACACACACACACACACACACACACACACACCCATGCCGGAGGGAGGACTCGAACCTCCGACGGGGAGAGCCGCCCGAACCGTGACAAGACGCCGCAGACTATACGGCTTTTGGATTATGATACTGTTTCGAAAGATCTTCCCAATGACACAATGTCCTACCTCAACATACTTCCACGCTATATCATTTATAACTTCAAAAAAAGCTAATTCGCAACAAACACATGCACGTGCCTGCACTGGTACGATGACTTCACAGGCAAAACAAATCCTGCGTGACAAACACGTATTGCTCGCCAAAGCGAAGTGGTAATCTCACTACGGTGGAGGAAGTCATGTTTAGGCCCAAGAAGCAGGGACGGGGAAAAAATACTACAATCCAATATCCTTACGAGTGGTCCGGTGTCACACGCCGCCTGCCGCAACGTGTTTACGTGCGACTGTATTTGCTGAAGACGAAAATCTAATTTCGGAATCCGAAAGCGATGTTAGCTGTGTGTTTGTATGTTGGGTCTGTACATATTTTACTAACCCGATCAAATATCGGTTCCGAGAGCCACTTGTCTAATATGAATAGATTATGTAAATGTGCTGTTACGATTTAGTAGTAGTTTTTTTTATTTAACAGAGAGATATATCGAAGGTAAAACAATTGCGAGTAATAAACAAAGAGATTTTGCGTGATGCTCGAGACTCAAGAAACTACCGCTTAAAACGAAGAGACTTCTACATCTACATCTACATCCATACTCCGCAAGCCAACTGACGGTGTGTGGCGGAGGGTACCCTGAGTACCTCTATCGGTTGTTCTTTCTACTCCAGTCTCGTATTGTTCGTGGAAAGAAGGATTGTCGGTATGCTTCTGTGTGGGCTCTAACCTCTCTGATTTTATCCTCATGGTCTCTTCGCGAGATATATGTAGGAGGGAGCAATATACTGCTTGACTCTTCGGTGAAAGTATGTTCTCGAAACTTTAACAAAAGCTCGTACCGAGCTACTGAGCGTCTCTCCTGCAGATTATTCCACTGGAGTTTATCTATCATCCCCGTAACGCTTTCGCGATTACTGAAAGATCCTGTAACGAAGTGCGCTGCTCTCCGTTGGATCTTCTCTATCTCTTCTATCAACCCTATTTGGTACGGATCCCACACCAGTGAGCAGTATTCAATCAGTAGGCGAACAAGTGTACTGTAACCTACTTCCTTTGCTTTCGTGCTGCATTTACTTAGGATTCTTCCAATGAATGTCAGGCTGGCATCTGCTTTACCGACGATTAATTTTATATGGTAATTCCATTTAAAATCACTCCTAATGCCTACTCCCATATAATTTATGGAATTAACTGCTTCCAGTTGCTGACCTGTTATTTTGTAGCTAAATGATAATGAATCTGTCATTCTATGTATTCGCAGCACATTACACTTGTCTACATTGAGATTCAGTTGACATTCCCTGCACTATGCATCAATTCGCTGCAGATCCTCCTGCATTTCAGTACAATTTTCCATTGTTTCAACCTACACCACAGCATCATCTTCAAAAAGCCTCAGTGAACTTCCGATGTCGTCCACCAGGTCAGTTATGTATATTGTGAATAGCAACGGTCCTATGACTTTACCTGCGGCACACCTGAAATCACTCTTACTTCGGAAGACTTCTCTCCTTTGAGAACGACATGCTGCGTTCTGTTATCTAGGAACTCCTCAATCCAATCACACAATTGGTCTGTAAGTCCATATGCTCTGGCTTTGTTCATTAAACGACTGTGGGGAACTGTATCGAACTCCTTGCGGAAGTCAAGAAACACGGCTTTTATCTGTAAACCCGTGTCTATGGCCCTCTGAGTCTCGTGGACGAGTAGCGCGAGCTGGGTTTCTTACGACCGTCTTTTTCGAAACCCATGCTGATTCCTACAGAGTAGATTTCTAGTCTCCAGAAAAGTCATTATACTCGAACGTAATACATGTTCCAAAATTCTACAACTGATCGACGTTAAAGATATAGGTTTATAGTTCTGCACATCTGTTCGACGTACCTTCTTGAAAACGGGGATGACCTGTGCCTTTTTCCAATCCTCTGGAACGCTACCCTCTTCTAGAGACCTACGATACACCGCTGCAAGAAGGGGGGCAATTTCCTTCGCGTACTCTGTGTAAAATCGAATTGGTATATATCAGGTTCAGCGGCCTTTCCTCTTTTGAGCGATTTTAATTGTTTCCCTATCCCTTTGTCGTCTATTTCGATATCTACCATTTTGTCGTCTGTACGACAATCTAGAAAAGGAACTACAGTGCAGCCTTCCTCTGTGAAACAGCTTACGAAAAAGACATTTAGTATTTCGGCCTTTAGTCTGTCATCCTCTGTTTCAGTACCAATTTGGTCACAGAGTGTCTGGACATTTTGGTTTGATCCACCTACCGCTTTGACATAAGACCAAAATTTCTTATAATTTTCTGCCAAGTCAGTAGATAGAACTTTGCTCTCGAATTCATTGAACGCCTCTCGCATAGCCCTCCTCACACTACATTTCACTTCGCGTAATTTTTGTTTGCCTGCAAGGCTTTGGCTATGTTTATATTTGCTGTGAAGTTCACTTTGCTTCCGCAGCAGTTTTCTAACTCGGTTGTTGTACCACTGTGGCTCTTTTCCTTCTCTTACGATATTGCTTGGCACATACTCATCTAACGCATATTGTACGATGGCTTTGAACTTTGTCCACTGATCCTCAACACTATCTCTACTTGAGACAAAACTTTTGTGTTGAGCCGTCAGGTACTCTGTAATCTGCTTTTTGTCACTTTTGTTAAACAGAAAAATCTTCCTACCTTTTTTAATATTTCTATTTACGGCTGAAATCATCGATGCAGTAGCCGCTTCATGATCGCTGATTCCCTGTTCTGCGTAAACTGTTTCAAATAGTTCGGATCTGTTTGTCACCAGAAGGTATAATATGTTATCGCCACGAGTCTGTTCTCTGTTTAACTGCTCAAGGTAGTTTACAGATAAAGTACTTAAAAAATTTTCACTGGAATCTTTGTCCCTGCCACCCGTTATGAACGTTTGAGTCTCCCAGTCTATATCCGGCAAATTTAAATCTCCACCCAGAGCTCTAACGCGGTGGGGAAATCTACTCAAAGTATTTTCCAAATTTTTCTTCAGGTGATGAGCCACAACAGCTGTTGAGCCAGGGGGCCTATAGAGACATCCTATTAACATGTCTGAGCCTGTTTTAACCGCGACTTTCACCCACATCATTTCAAATTTCGAATCTCCGTCAGTTTCCTTCGATACTATTGCACTTCTTATCGCTATAAACACGCCTCCCGCTTCACTGTCCAGCCTGTGACTTGTTCCGACTAGTGGTGTAACTAGACGTGTGAAGTATTTATACCTTACATGCAAATGATTGAGTTCTAAGCGGTTCACAGACATTGAAATTTTTAAATCTTTATCAAAATGAATCTATTCATCACTTAATTAACTGTTTTTATTTTATTCCTAATCCCTTGCCGCATTATTTACCTATCCTAATAACTTTTTTATTCTCCCAGCACAGTATAAAGTGTTTGAAAAAGCCGATCCGAACCCTCTCCTTGTGAGTTACCGAATATATTGTTACCAGAAGAGAAAGTGGGTATACCAGTTTAAAAATTAGCGTGCTACTAAGTACAATAAGGTAGCCGCCAGTCAGTTTTGTTATGTGAATTTAGAAAATATTTCATCATTTGTGCATCTTGTTTCGTCAAAGGTAGACAAAATGTGATTCTCCTCAAATAAATAAACAAAAGACTTCATGGTATATTTCTGAATGACAGTGCGACGTTTTGGTGTCTGAGTCATATACAGTATAGTGGTGAAACATTCATTACGGCTCTAAGGCTGAGCCTACCGAAAAATTCCAAAATAATTCGTCCACATTGAATTGAATCCGATCTCATCACGTATACTCGTATTTGTTTTGAAATATTTTACGTTTGAACTTCGTAAATGCACCCGCCAGTATGACGCATCACACCTATACTTTTGCAACCAATAGCTGCTCGGAATTCCATGCTCCTTACGAGCATGCGCAGCAAGCCCGTTTCTTTCACGTGGCGGACTGTGGTTTCTGCAGCGTGGATACGGTTTTTTAAAGCTGGCGTTTGATTTGTTTCTACACGCCTCAGTGGAATGACAAGTCATTCAGCAGTTTCCAGATAGCACTACTTCGCGTCGTCTAGTACGCTAGCAGAAAGACGGGCAAATTGAGAAACCGTTAACTCTTCATTTAAGTGTTTACTTAAAATACAAATAAGAAGAAGACATTCACAGTTCATAGAAAATAAATCTGAATGCATCACTGGATGTTGTTACAAGACGATAGGAAATAGTCTATTTTCACTGTGCCCCAGATTAAAATTTAGTATCCTTAATTATTTTAAACGTTGCTAGTTCCGTAGCGTGTCTGTAGGTTCTCATATCAACAATACTAGACGTGAATTCTGTCGTTAAAATGCCAGAGGGGCGTTCAGTAAGTAATGCCCCACATGTTTTTCTAGAACACATTTATTGCTAAGAGTCAGAATTTGGTGGCAATATACATCAACATGTCTTGTCCATGTCCTATTTTTCTACGTAGTCCACATCACGTTCTATGGCCGTACCGACGTTGTGGAAGAGCATGCATTCCCTGATGGTAAAAGCTCTTGTCCTGTAGTCGTAGCCATGTTTTCATTGCATGACTGACACTCTCGTCATATTCAAAATGCACTCCCCGTACAGAATTTTCAGGCGGCCGAAAGAGATGAAAGTTGGAGGGTGCCAGGGCTGGACTGTAGAGTGGATGAGGCAATGATGTTCAATCCACTTTGGCGATGTGTTCCTGGGTTGTCAGACTTGTGTGTGGGCGTTCATTATCGAGTTGGAGCAAGATTTCTGCTGGATTCTGGTCCGATTGAACACGTCGGAAACGGTTCTTGAGTTTATTCAGTCATCACATATGCCTCTGAATTTCTGATTGACCCTCTTGGCATCACATCCATCAGAATAAACCATCACAATCCCAGAAGACTGTCACTATGACTTTTCCGGCAGAGGAATTTGTCTTGAATTTCTTCTTCTGTGGTGAATAAGGACGACGCCACTCCATGGACTTGCTTTTTGTTTCCGCATCTCCATCGGCCTCAAAACGCTCCAACAATTCAGATGAAATGTCCTTCCAGTATTGGGGCAAGGGGATTCTATCCCACAGGGTGCCCAAAAAGTTGCGTCACGATGGCGTCATCCAATATGGCGGAAATGACGTCATTCAAGATGGTGGATTTTGGCAGGAAGTTTGAATTTTGGCAGGAAGTTGGAATTTTGGCAGGAAGATAGGTCAGTTGGGTTACGTCCACTAACCTAAGAAAACCGCGGGAAAAAAGGGTACTTGGGCTGCCTCCTCTAACCTAAGTCATCTGACCGCCACCTCTTCCTACAGATTGGTGGGTAAAGGACTCGGCCTGTGATGGACATAAGTCTTTATTTTCAGTCGTTATTTAAACAATTAGAGGCAGTAAAGTAGGTCACTTGGGCTACCTTCACTAACTTAAGTCACCCAACTGCCACCTTGCCCTAGGAAACGGCGGGAAGAGGACTGGACCTGTGCTGCACGTAAGTATTTATTTTGCATGCACCATTTATTTAAACAATTTGATGCAGTACAGCCATCCAGTGTGTACACCACGAGGTCATGATATCAGTTGATGACGCAACTACCGTTATCCAACACTGAGGGAAACAATGTGTTCACCATGAGGTCTGGACCTAGTACACAGTACTACCACCAGAGAACTCTGTCGTCCGTTCCGTGATGCAACCCAAGGTGGTGGGGGAAAATGGCGGGAAACAGTGTGGTCGCCACAAAGTATGGACCTAATACACACTACTGTCACCAAAGGGCACTGCCGTCCCAAGATGACTGTCTAGAGGGGGAAAGTGACTCCTGCTGGAGAGAGGAAGGAGTGTACTTCATTTGTTTTGGAACAATTTATTTAGGGATGGATTTGAGATAGTATATTTATCACACTGATACAAAACACACTCTCTGACATGCTTGGAGTCATGTCACACAGCCCACAGACCTGTAAACTACTCCTAAATAATGCACTACAAACAAATCTTAAACTACCGAAATAATTTCAGTACAGACATTCAAACTCCTAAATAATGCAGTCGAGTACAGTGCTACATTATGCCTCCTGATTAGTGCATTTGGGCTAGATGTTGGCAGCTGTGCTACATTTTCAAGCAGTTTTAGAATACAGAAAGAAACGTTATGTCATGAACGCATGGATAGAACCTAAATTTAAAAAAATCGATATAATTGCGAAAAATGACGGGAATAGGTATAAATTGACCGATTATACACTGAAGTGCGGGGAAATTGAGGAAGTACTTGCATATCTTCTTTTTCGCGCAGAACAATTTGTACATGGGAGCTAGTATACGGCAGCAATGGGAAAGCGAAAGGGATCAGGGAAGCAGTCATTTATTTTCTCCATCGAGGTAGCATTATACTGTATGTCTATTGAGGTGCCAGTGAACACCTGAGTTGACTGTATTTGAGGCTTTTCTGGAAGACAGAGAACCATCCACCTCTAAACTTTCTTGCATCTGAGTTAAAGGATAACAGAGAGTGGACGGGTGATTGATTGAGATGGAACTGTAACAAGGTGCGATTTAATGGTACACTGATGATGCATTCTAGAGAGGGAGAAGGTGCTACAGGTCAATTTTTCCACTGTTCTGTCAGGATGCATCAGTCATGTGACATAACCTGCGTTCGACTCGTATACAGTGACATCTTCTGTATGCGATTTAAAACACTGTCTGCTTGCGGTCGTTAACGGTAAGCCTGTTGGTCATCAGAGGACTTCCATCTCATGTGTGATGAAACGTGACACTTTCCTCTAAACGAACTTTGATTTATGCGATGTACTCCATCCCCCTGTCGCATCTTGGCTGTAAGATCGAGACTTCAGCTTCATATCTGAGTTAGCGATAGGTGCCTGTGAGGTACTGCAATCCCCGTGTATACATTTCCCTGACAGATGTGCTGTTTACAGAGTTAGTGGCTGAATGACTTGTATTTTTCACATGTCGGACGCTGCTGCTATGCGTTTATCTGTTTCCTTGTAAGAGGTATCCCCCGTTACTACCGATCATTTTACATCGGGCTGATGCAGGCATTGTATAATTTCTAAACCGTGATCAGATGGGAACGGTGAATGCTATACGTCTCTGGAAAGCTATATTGTGCTTGTATTACACAGAGAAAATGTTTTACACAAGTACTTTTTTCGTTTTACTGTTCGATAACATAGTTTATCATAGAGAAACCGGGAAGAAGGACGTATGTCACTCGCTTGAAATATTTTTCTTATATTGGAATATTAACACTGCTACATTCCTTACAACGGATACGTCGGAAACGCAAGCGACCTAACATTATAGCCCGTTATAAGTGCAGAACGTTGTAGCCTTAGGAGTGCGTGTGTTTATGTTCTCTCTTACTAATACATTCCAGGTCCTGATCCTAGACTCTGGAATAAAACGTTAAAATTGATAGCTTGGTTGATTTAAGTAAAAATGCTTCGAACTCTGTCTGTCTGGAGCTCCATCACGCATAAAAATCATCCAGTTCTCGTTATTCTTAACCGTCTGCTACTACGACACTTTTAAATCTGTTACTATACACCGATAAGGAGTGCTAAGCTCCACGACATGGATGCATCTCGAGAAATCTCATGCACGTGGAGTGTAGCGGTCTTCTTCTGGTCGGTTGCAGATTAAATCGGTTATGGTGCTGCAGGGCGGGTTGGTCAGCGACAGTGTGAGGAGGGTCTTTCACTCTCTAATTTTACCCTAAGACAGCGAGGATGCTCTGTGACTCCCATACGCAAAGAGAGAGATAGAGAGATAGTAAATTAAGCACTATGCTCGACGTGTTAGAAATATGTAGAGCGCTGTCTGAATACTTTGATGGTGTATGTGTTCGAGAATTAACAATGAATTGACGTACTGCGCAGTCATCTATCCACGTTCGCAATGATACTCGCAAAGTGGAGAAGGGGTGGTTTAGCTATGATACTGAAAACGAAAAACATGCTGTCATTGGTCGGTGTCGAAATTACTTTAAAATGTTGTTAAAATTGTGCACACTATCAACTGTGATGCTTACTATTAAGACTACATCGATGGTGTCTTTTCCATCCCATCCGTGCACTGGCACACTGTTGGTTACCTCATAATGATCGACTGATATCGCTTGTTTGAGTTGGAGAAAGAGTTTTGGTGGATGGACAGCACCTTCTGGGGTGGATAGCATAGCACCAGAACAGTCATTGCGTACATGACTGCAATATGATGAATCAGTCGAAATGGAACATAGGGTCATCAGTTATTCCGTGACTATGACATATGAGTTTAAATGTAGAGCTTGTGAATCACTTTCGTACTGCAGTTTGGAAACCGTCCACGATGCTGCAAAAACTCCCCCAATTTGCTTATTTTGTAACTCTCTTTTCTTTAAAATCACCCAGTGTGTGTGTGTGTGTGTGTGTGTGTGTGTGGCATGTTATGGCAGCCTCAGTAATAACATGATTTACATGGTGCAACATCTAGTTTTCTGTGAGAGGCCATGGATAAGAATGTCTTAATGTCAGTTTAGAATCTGATACAGGCCTCGAAGTAGAATGTCTTAATGTCAGTTTAGAATCTGACACAGACCTCGAAGTAGCGGCAGAAAAACAAAACGTGTGGCGATGCACAAAGCGTACTACAGAAGAAATAAATAATGCTTCACAAAACCAGACAGAGACAAAGGGGACGTCTCTTGCGATTTACAGTATAGCCCGTGGGATACGATCATCTTACAGTACAGGTGAAGGAACCTTAAACTGGCCTCTGCAGTTAATTGAAAGCTGTATATTTAATAGGATCGGCCCACACTGACAGCAGCTACTGTTTGACGGGTAAATTTAGTGACTGATGGGCTGTTCCATTAGAATTGCTAGGAGGAATGCTATTCTGGGAAGCATTGCAACATCTGTCTCTCCGTGCTGGACCCCGACGCAGCTATGCATCATTGCGCCAGATTCGGTGCATAGGTGAGTTCTATATCGGAAGAAGTTAGTGGAGCTTGAATAGTTCGTAACTTTTCTCTGTTGGATGGTACAGAATAAAGATGATAGCATGTTGGGCTGATAGATGTGAATGGATGCGGATCTGCTTCGGCCTGTAGTATCTGTATCTGGTTTGAAGACGCACCACTATGCGTGCATTTCCACTGAATGGTCAAAACACGGTCCTGATTCCCTAACTCAGGTCGTTCTGTTTCTACATGGGTTGCAGAAGTTGGTGGATATTGCTTTCCCCGACTTCTGCTCAGTTCTGATTTAAATTGGAACGAATGCACAAAGCTGTAGAAATAGGATTAGTTGCAAGATGCGCAGGGGTTGACTAAAAGTAGGTTGGAATTTTATTGTAGCAGACAGGTTCTAGAAAGGTGACTCGTTTCGAGATATGAGAGTGCCAGAAATATGATTGAGTAGTGGTTGTAATCATTAAAGGAGTTGTCAGTAGACTCCAACACAGGTATGTGCTTGAATGGAAGCGTAGCACTAGAGATCTGAAAAGCTAGTGTACATTTTCTTACAACCTCAATCAGCACACCATCTACTATTGTTTGTGATCCTTCTCAATCAGCCATCGTCTATAGCTCAGTGGATATATCATAGAACCTCTGACATGGTATCGAGACAGAATACGCTACAAATACTATAGAAATATCTAGTGGTGTGAGAGAGTTGCAGATAGCCGTTTCATACCACATTCCTTAGCCCAATCACTTTCAAAATTCAACGATTTAATCATGAGGTTGCATTGTGGGTTACGTGTAATCGGGCTGCTGGTATGCACTCCAGCGATCACTGTCTCAGTATTTGTCTGGATAAAAATCCGCCTCATTCAGAGGTAATGTCATACCTCGATTTATAAAGCAAGTATAGCTTTTAACACAGATACTTGTGTGCACCTGGAGAACCAAGAGCGCTTTTGTAACATATGAGACAATTACGCCTATCTTTCTAAGACATAGTGGTATCACTCACAAGAAAACCTTATTAGACATATCCACCCATCGCTGATTTTATCTAGGTATTATTTCATATCGTAGGCAATCAGTTATTGACGAAGTATGATACTTAGTATTAGTAGGGGATGTGTGATAGGTTCGTCTTGAGCATCAGGCTTATAAATTATGAGTTTGTGTTCCAACATGTGCATAGGAGATGACTGTGGAATACTGTGATAGCAGAGGGAAGAGTATGTCAACTCAAAAGAATGGTAGAGATATTTCTATTTCCAGAGCCATGGCCATCAGCAGGATGAATTTCTGATACTTCACTCATTGTCAAATGTCATTCAACTGAAACCACAATCGTAACATTTAATTGTAAGTATAGCGATCAAATATATTTGCGACTGGTTTTGTAGGATGATTCCATCTATGCGTGGATTGTGGTGGGAATGATTCACATTTACAGCTAACGGTAAGGTCTGCCTGAATGGAGAGGGCTGTTGGAGTGTGGGAATGTAGATGACTTAACTGTATTGCCCTCTAGACGACGGAATGGTAAACTAATGCTTAGTATGTGTTGGATAGCTTTCGTGATCGCGTGGAAAATCGCGTGGAGATGGGTGTAGAAAAGCAAACAGGTCCAGACCAGAAACAGTAACGCCTTTGTGCCGAGGGGAAGCAAGCCCAAATTTGTAGAGCAGTTCTGAGAGTGACTTCGGTCTGCTGACGGTGCTCTGGTCACCCGTCGGGCGTGGATGACCGCCAACCTCACAGACAAATATCTAGTGCTCTGAGGGGTAAATAGGATGCTGTCTGTCTTTGCGGTATATCTACAAATGATGTATGTTGAATGATGAATGATTTTGTATGGCGCGGGATGGGAATTGTATGTTTATTACGTCGACACGGTACACCGTGATATATTGCTGGGCTGGAGATCGGTTTCACCATCTAATATTCAAGCTACTTTCCTCAGTGGCAGAGCAGTGTATATGAGTAAGGGTCTTCCCATATTTGACGATATGTAGGGGCACTTTGCAGGGTTTAATTGTCTTTGCAATATGGCGATCTGTGTAAAATAGTTTTTCCCCCCCTGAAAGTCTCAACTGCAGAAAGGAAGAAAAGGCGGCTGGTGCTTCAATACACGTGGCATCAGTAATTTGGAGGGTAAATTCGATAAGAGCCAATCATAATGCTTGATTCATTCACAAGACATTCTTTTGTGCTGGGATATAGAAGTCTCTACATGGCGGTGGGAACGTTTGTGTGTGTTGAAAGTATGAAGGGTAACATGTGATGGATGGGGTACTACGTTGGGACTGCTAGGAAGACTGCATTCAATGATACTGCTGTGCGGAGTGGCCGTGTGGTTTGAGGTGTCGTGTCACAGACTACGCAGCCCCTCCTGTCGGAGGTTCGAGTCCTCCCTCAGGCATAAGTGTGTGTGTTGTTCTTAGCATAGGTTAGTTTAAGTAGTGTGTAAGTCTAGGGACTGTTCACCTAAGCAGTTTGGTCCCTTAGAAATTCACACATTATTTGAACATTTCGATGTTATTCTGCGCTATTTTCATAAACTGGTACTGTTATGTCAAGAATTTCCATTTATGCAAGCTGAGGCATCAAGAAGGTGAGCATTAACTATTTCTGGAACACTAGATGATTTCTGAGAGGTTGACTCGCCTCTTATTTTACATAGCCCTGTGTCATCAGTATAAGATTGAGAACCTTGTTAGGTGCACAGTTTGTAGCTACATGTGTGCACTTCGCAAAATTGCGTCAGTCAATCTGGGCCGTTATGCATGCTTAGACGTGTCTCGCATGTCGCCCTAGGAACAATGCACCTTGTGCTATTCGGTGACATCAGTATCCCCAGGTATCAGATCTGCAATGGTAAAACACACGTGCTGCCCAGAGGTGTCTCACATATGGGACCGGCGCGTGAGCATGCGTTGGAATTCTGTGATGTCAGTATAACACTCGGAAAACTGTATACTGTATACCCAAAAATAGAAGCAACTTTCACCTGCTCACTGCAGGTAGCAGCGGCGTGAAAGTGGTGGCTTGTGCTGGCTTGTGTCCGGCAGTGGCCTGTGGCGGCGTCGGCGCGCTCTGCAAAAAGGTCTTTGCTCCCATCCAGTCGCATCAGCAACGGTGCCTAGGTGAACAATTATTTGAAGAGGAATTTCTCAGGTGTCAGGTGTGAAAGGGATGTCGCCGTGTCATGCTTGTGGGCACCTGTGCGTGGCTTGGTAATTGACGACTGCGTCACTTTGCTGGGGCTGCCTCTAGCCTCCTGTGTGGTCCAATGGACAGGGGGCAGCTGGCGGTGTCTGCATGCGTTGTTTGAGTATCAGTTGCATTATTTTGCGAGCAGGTCTGTAGGCTGTGCTGTGCGTTATTTGGACAGTTAACGAGTTGATTTCATGTCTGCACATCAGTGTACTGCATTATTTAGGAGGACTTTGCTTGTCTGTGCTGAAATTATTTCGTTAACTTAGGAGTTGTTTTGTAATGCGTTATTTAGGAATAGTTTACAGGTCTGTGGGCTGTGCAGCGTGACCCCAAGCATGTCAGAGTGTGTGTTTTGTATCAGTGTGATAAATATACTCAAATCCATTTGTTCCAAAACAAATGAAGTACACTCCTTCCTCTTTCCAGCAGGAGTCACTTTCTCCCTCTAGACAGTCATCTTGGGTTATGTCACGGAGTGGACGGCAGTGCCCTCTGGTGACAGTAGTGTGTATTAGGTCCATACTTTGTGGCAACCACACTGTTTCCGGCCATTTTTCCCCACCTTCTTGGATTACATCACGGAACGGACGACAGAGTTCTCTGGTGGCAGTACTGTGTACTAGGTGCACACCTCATGGTAAACACACTGTTTCCCTCCATCTTAGATAATGATACTTGCACTGTCAGCTGGTGTTATGGCCAATATCTTGGATTACGTAACAGAACGGGCGACTACGCCCTCTGGTGGCAGTACTGTGTAGGCCCAGACCTCGTGGTGAACACACTGTTTCCCGCCATCTTGGGTAATGGTATTTGCATCATCAGCAGACGTTACAGTGGCCATCTTGAATTACATCACAGAATGAATGATGGTGCCCTCTGGTGATGGTACTGTGTACTAGGTCAGTAGGAGCCCAGACCTCATGGTGAAGACAATGGATGTCTGTACTATATCAGACTGTTTAAATAAATAGTGGATGCAAAATAAAGGCTTATGTCCAGCACAGTTCAAGTCCTCTTCCTGCCATTTCCTAGGATGGAGTGGCGATTGAGTGATTTAGGTTAGTGGAGGTAGCCCAAGTGACCTGCTTTACTGCCTCTAATTGTTTAAATAAAGACTGAAAATAAAGACTTATGCCCAGCACAGGCCGAGGTATTTTCCCACCAATCCCTAGGAAGAGGTGGCGGTCAGATGACTTAGGTTAGTGGATGCAGCCCAGGTGCCCTTTCTTTCTGCCATTTTGTTAGGTTAGTGGTAACCCATTTGACCTATCTTCCTGCCAAAATTCAAACTTCCTGCCAAAATCCACCATTTGAATGACGTCATTTCCGCCATTTAGTATTACGTCATCGTGATGGAACTTTTGGGGCACCTTGTGGGGTAGTGTCCCTCTGGTGTGGGGGTGACTTCATCGCTGCCCTCTGCGATGATGGAAGTTTTGGGGCATCCTGTGGGGTAGAATTCCCCTTGCCCTGGTACTCCTTCCTTCAAATCTTGTGGTCCGCTGTGAGCATTCATGGAACCTGTTGTGAGCAGCTCTTTGAATATCCGAGAGTCTCGATCATTGCAGACGCACTTCCAATGCTGACCGACAACTGTAGAGCCAATTGTCAAGTTGTGATGCGCCTGTCGGTACGAATAATGACATACACACGTTTCAGCATACCTGGAGCAGTGACTGTGACAAGACGTCCTGAGTGTTGCTGATCATGGATCTCAGTTTCTGCATTTCCTGAGTCGGTAACTTTCTTTACCCATCGCCCAACTGTACTCCTATCAACTGCAGCCATACACTGCATTCAAACGTTTCTTTTTCTACACACAAGAATTCAATAACAGCACGCTGCTTGTAACGTGAGTCATGTCATATGTAGACGCCACTATGTCGCCGTACTACGGCTCTGCCATCTGCCAGAACGGTTCGAAACTTCATCGGCGCACAGAACAAGCATCAAATGTGAAGCACCAACAAGGACGTTTGTCAATATATATTAATAGATGTTTTTTAAAAAAATATGGGGAATTACTTATTGAACGACTCTCGTAGTGAGTAGTGGCAGTGTTTAACTGATTAGTGAACTGTATTTCGGTGTGCCGCGTCACGTGTGATGTGTCATCGTCAATTTGTCTTGTCTTTGTGTTGTCTAGAGGAAAACTGTTAGTTGTCTAATATTGAAATCTATAACTTGTAACACACGGTATTGCTGACTACCTTAAATTGCTATGGTCGCCTTTATTTCATCATAAGATCTACTAATTTTCTAATTGAGACCCTGCATTGTTCTCTCGCCTATCCTTGGAAGATAAACTCCTGGTGAAAGAACGAAAGCTGACGCTAGTTCTGTCTATTAAAAATCTTATGGAAGATTCGTAAGACGTTTCCAAACGCAATGTTAGAATTCAAACCGTGGTTTGTCGCAGCTTTGTAAGGACCAAACTTTTTTGTTATTACCTTATTGTGAACTGTTTAACCGGGTAATAACGGTTTTGAATAGCGTAAGTGGGGAGTAGGCGAAGAGAGTCTTCAAAATCACATTGTGGTAGCTAGAAAGCATGAACGTTCCATTTCAAATATCACAGCAGCTGTAAAATACAATCAGCTAGATACAATAGTAATTGACCATGCTTTTTCAGAAGCATCGCGCCTTTGAAATATACCGAGAAGGTTCATAGAAACGGAAGTATTATGAAGAGACTTATTTCGACTGCTTTTTAGAACGGCGAGAGTTAGCTCTTCCAGGTCTTGACGGATCGGAGGAGTCAGTAAATAAAGGAAATTATTAAGAACTTTTGGATTTCTTGAAAGAAGAAGAATCGTACATGGAAGATCATTTAGCATCCGATGGAGTATTTAAAAGCACTTCCTCTGACTCACAAAATGAATTAATAGCTTGTAATTACGGATGTTACTAAAGAACAAATTTCAAGTGAAATTAAAAATAGTCCTTTTAAATCAGTACAAGTTGATGAAACAACGCACGTCTCAACTAGAAGTCAAATAAGTTTAAGTTTACGTTTTGCACATAACGAATCAGCAGAAATACAAAAGACTGTTTTATGACGTATCAAAATATCGGAGTTCACAAGGAATAGCCGCTGTTTTGTTGCAAGTGCTAAGCAGTTGGAATATTGATAAAACTAAATTAGTATATCAAACAAACGACGGCTGCAGTGCAATGGCAAGAAACAATTATGTTGTCCATTATATTGGGAAGCAAGCATATCCCGAGCTCTCTTTATCCACTGCTACGCACGTCAGTTGAACCTGGTCCTCCTCCATGCTCGTAAAAAGCTACTCAAGTGAAAATCTGTGTGGAAAATCTACCAGGAGTGAACTTCTTGGGGAAACGGGATTTAAATTACCAAGTCCTTCTGAAAAAAGGTGGAATTTTCATTCAGACGCTTACGAACATTATTCTTCACTATATACACATGAGAGCAGTGTTTAATGATGTGATAAACAATGAATTGTGGGGTGATAATTATTTACATCAAGCAATCGGGCTAAATAGTATACGGGATAATTAAACTTTTCTTTTTCTACTGCAACCATACAGTTCAGTTTCCCCAACATACAAATATCTTGTTTGACATCTTGCAAAATAAAACTGTGGACATAAGATGCTGTAAGATCGAAACTGAAAACCGTTTTAAGACTGTTGAAAGACTAAGATGTGAGGAAATTATTCTGAAATGTATAGTGGAAGCTAAGAGCCTTACCAATTCAGCTGGAATATCTGAAATTAATGCTAACGAAACAGAAGAAAGTACTTAGAAATTGAAAAGGCTAGCACTCGAAATAATTGACATAGTAATAGTAAACATGGAATCTAGGATCCAGGACTGTCGTAAAACAGATTTTACAGAACTTGTCAATGAGAAAGAGTTCTCAGGTAGTAGTAGGCCAAACAATTTGCCGATACGTGAAGTATAAAACTACTTAAAACATAACCTTCCTTTGACCGTGAAAAACTGAAAGGAGAGTTTACGTTTATTTTCAGCAGTGAGGATAAACGTCAACAGCCTCAGGACCTCCTTAAATCGATTATAAATAAAGGATTAAAAAACTGTTTTCTGAATGTGTGAAATTTCTATCGTTGGTTCTTGCAATTCCAAGAACCACCGTTGCGAAACGTGCACGACTAGATTAAGACGTGTTAAAATCTACCTTTGCTACACAATGACACATGACAGACTGTCGAACTTGGAGATTTGGGCTAAAGAGAACGGAACTATAAATCTTCAGCCAAACGGCAGGAGTTCATATCACGCGATATCGATTATCGATGTTTACGCCAAGAAAAAGGACAGGAGGATAGAACCAATTTATAAAAAGATGTAACAGTGAGTTACTACGTATTATATGTTTATCAACGTGTAGCTGCTTAATATTTTATGCATTTATCCATAAAAATTTCTGTAGTGGTCTCAATGTTAATGGAAATATGTGATTACGTGTTTTTTGCAGTGTTTTTATTTTACAAGTTTTTGTTTTAAGATTTTTTCTTTTTTCAGAATTCGTTATTTTCAGGCTATCCTACAGAAAATTCCACCCTTTGCCTCTGGTCATATATGAGAAGTGAAGACTTAATGGTCAATCCATGTCACCGCCTGCATACATAACAATTAAACTCTGACAGGCATTGTAATTTCAATAACACCCCTTGCACAGTGTCACTTCGCCAACATTTATTTAGAGTGTAATGTGTGTGAATTCATATTTCATCTAAGTAAATCATGAGCCCCTTTGATTACGATGGTTCATTCTGCCTTAAACACCTAATGTAATATGCCATTTTTGGAACTATGTATTCTCGTTCACACATAACACGTTTATTTTAGCTCCTTTTAAAACTAAATCCCATAGACAGAACATTTTTATAAGAAACTCTTAATAGACTTGAAGTTCATTTCTGAGCCACAAAAGCTGTGTATTTTTTCCAAAGTTGGTTTTTCTTTATATTCTCCGCAATAGTGTAGAAATTACTGCCTGGTAATACATTTACCCATATAGTTACTGGAATACTTATCGTGAGCATCTAGCTTCTCTTTCTTTGCCGTAGAAACTTAAATTCCACTCTGCTCGGTTTCACGTTCCTTCTTCCGTAAACTGCAAGCCATCATCTTACTCAACTTTAACATTTTCGCTGCACACCGCGTCGCCTTCTCCGCCGGCACGATAAATGTCTTCCCTTTCTCATCGTCAGGATGTTTAGTCAGTTAACCATAAGCCATCGGACCAGCCAACGAAGCCATTTATAGCACTCAATTTCCACGCTTGCACTGCAACATAACAACGCGCGCTGCTTCAAGAAGAGCGTGGCTGGACCTATTCACGTGAGCTTGTTAAAAAAAAATGGTTCAAATGGCTCTGAGCACTATGGGACTTAACTTCTCAGGTCATCAGTCCCCTACAACTTAGAACTACTTAAACCTAACTAACCTAAGGACATCACACACATCTATGCCCGAGGCAGGATTCGAACCTGCAACCGTAGCGGTCGCGCGGTTCCAGACTGAAGCGCCTAGAACCGCTCGGCCACTCTGGCCGGCGTGAGCTTGTTAGTTCCTGCTATTGCCGCATTACCACTTTCTCTTGCCGGGTAAAACAGATATCATCCATCCGTCGTGAGCTCAAACATTTTTGACATATTGTCTCGTAGGTATTAGCTATTCAGATCTGCGGTTATTTTGGCAGACAAGAAAGTTCGATCACCAAAAAGAACATGTTAACCCTGAAACAGAGTTTTGATTTTTTATTTTTATGCAAATTTTTCCAGTAAAACTAAACTTAGAAAAGACTGTAGATTTGCTTCCTTTGAATAAAACTATCTTCTTTAGAGGCGCAGCAGTGGACATAAAGTCCCACATTATGGACGCGGGCGAGCTAGATACGTGTCAAGAACCGAAAATTGAGAACTTTAAGAGTAAACATAGCTGTGTGGCTGAAGCGTATGGCGCCCCTAGAAGCTACGCTGCACTCTTAAAAGCTCTCGGTTACGGGATGTGTATCGGATCCCTCTTATTTCTCGTAAATAGAGTTCTCGATCCCCTGAAATTCTCGATTATGCCCATTACTGTGATATAGTCTCTGTTTTCTCATTCTGACAAGGGGACTGTACGAACTTCCCCTCACCGATGCGATACATCGCTGGTTGTAGGCCACGACTAGGACTTCCATATATGTAAATAGGAAGACGCAGTTATCAACTGTTTTGGAGAAAATGGAGTTTGAAAATTTCATGCGTGGTTGTATATTTTGTATGGTTGCTAGTATTCAAGGAGTCCGTGCGTGAGTGAGTACACACTTTTTCCTCAAGCGCGAGGTCTCTGTCTGGATCGAATCTCGCTGTTCGTATTTCCTCTTTTTTTCATTCCCACGCAATTCTGAGAACAGACGTGTGTGGTACACTATGAAATTGTGTGATGAGCGAAAATCGTTTATGAATGTAAAACAAGTTTGTTTTGCTATAGAAGCATGAAAAGAACCATGCAATGCAAAAACTGGGCATTCATTACATGTGCTGTAGGTTGCAGCAGTTATTGTTTTCCATGTTTCTACGATCAATATCATCCCACATAAATAAAATGACTGTGCTGAATTGAGTGAAAGTTTTTGTGTATCGTCTTTTTATTTTCAGACACATTAAAAAAAAAAAAACAGGGTGTTCAGAAATTCCCGCTACAAACTTCTAGGACTTCTAGAGGGGAGTGAGTGCATGATATTTTGAATAGGAACCCAAGTCCGGAAACGTACCGTTTTCGCTATACGACGGTTTCAGTTAAGATGCTTAACTCATTCATTTCTACGTGAAATTAGGCGTGACGCAGTTCAATTATTAGGTAACAGATCGAAAGGGAACAAAATGAAATATCCATTTATCTCCTAAGTGCGTCTGGTTGTAAGAATACTTAAACATTATGTCTTTACGCTATTCCAAGACAAAGAGAACCCAGATACTGTACATACAGAACAGTGCTAATGCATTACATCAACCACCAACGTGGTAACAGACATGATCTGGTACACACTCTCCATTCTACCAAGTGTATCCTCAGTTTCTAGTGCAGCGGCCGGACATCGCACCAGCAGATCTTCCTCTCTCTCCACAGGAGTCCCGTCAATGAAACTTTGCAAACGGCCCCAATAGAATTAGGCCATAGGAATTATATTCGGCGATTTCAGGGACGACGCAGTTGGACCACCTCGACCTATCCATCTTTCACCATATCGTCTGTTGGAATGTCTCCGAACCGCATGTGAGAATCGCACTATTATGATAAAACCACATTTCCTGACGGACATAGCTGGCCGGTGTGGCCGAGCAGTTCTAGGCGCTACAGTCGCAGGTTCGAATGCTGCCTCGGGCATGGACGTGTGTGATGTCCTTAGGTTTAAGTAGTTCTAAGTTCTAGAGGACTGATTGCCTCAGATGTTAAGTCCCATAGTGCTCAGACCCATCTGAACCATTTGAACCTGACGGACATACAGTGTCGCAGCTTTGTAGGAAGCTTTTGTAGGAAGGTGAAGTATGCAGGACCAATTAGCTGAGTGGAAGAAGGTATGGCACATCTGAATTGAAAACGTCGTATATCGGAGACAGTACCCTTGAATTCTACCTACCATACAAAGTGTAGAATTACACCTAAAATTTTCGAGCTCGGTTTTCTCGAAAATGGTTGAAAATTGCGCCTTCCTGCTTACATGTGCTGAAGTCCTGGTCATGCCCTACACATCCTGTCAAGATGAATCAGATCGCTGGGGGAAATTTGTAAAGTCCCCTTGTCAGCACAAATGCAATCTAGTAATGCACGAAATGGACACGGACGCCTCACTAAAAAAACACTGAGGTTGTGCGACATATAAACAGTTACAGCGCTAGTCAGCGTGCCCGTATCTGCGACCTTCAAGAACGGCGGGTCAGGGAACTCACAGCAGAAGCCAATGTGCGAGCCGCTTTTGAACGCGCGACGCGGTGGGTCACTAACCTCTCCTTGGCTCCCGCGCGTCGCCGTCACCGCCATTTCAGACAATGACTTCACCTACGGCTGGTTTACTCAAAGATTGCCACCTCCTGATAACCAAGATATTATTTGCTTGTCGTGCCAGGGAAAACAAGTCTGTCTAAGCCTCAGGTTCCAAGGTGACGAACGAGGCATTTTTGTACACTCACATCGAGAAACGAATTTGGAAATTTGTAGCGTACAAAACGAAGACCGTCGCTTAAAAAAATTCACCAGTATATACATGTAACAGTGGAAGTGGAAGATTAGGGAAGGTAAACCTTCTCTAGTGGATGTACACCGTCACTAAAATTATCAGTGAGAGCTTATCATAAACTGAAAAAACACATCCACTAGTGAAAGTGAACCATCACTGTACTGGGCTAGGGAAAGTGTACGGTAGCACATTATCCATTATTGAAGGTGTACCATCGCTGCTTCTTGGTTAGTAACGGTGCGTCCAACAATGCTACCACGCATCAGCATGAATGTAATTGTCAGCTCGTTATTGTTATGTTATACAGCAGTGTAGGTATTTTTGACAGTAGTGCAGTTACAGTTTACATCAGTGCAGCTGTGGTTGACAGTAGTGCAGTTCTGGTTCACATAAGTGCGGCTATGGTTGAACCTGTGAAGTTCTTCGGACATCTTAGAGTGGAACGGGAAAAGCTCAGCTATAATTCTGTCTTCATGGACAGAAAAAAGTACGAGTCACTTGTCAGCAACGCTAAATCACTAAAATCTGGACGAAAAAGGGACGGCAACGACTAGAGATATGAAATGCTGGAAGTGAACGAAGTAACAAAATTAATACAACCTAAAACTGAAGAAGGTAAGATTAAATACTGTGTTTATGATGACAAACTGTATGATATTCTGCATGATGCTCGTGGCAGATGCTACCTAATGATAAAATGCTTGAAGTCAAAGTTCTGTAATATAACATAATGAGGTGTCCAAATTTATCAGTTTGTGTGAACCTTGTCTACAAAAGCAAAAACATCAGAAAAAGGAATAGTAGTGAAGCCAGTACTGTTCAAGGAGCTAAATTATAAATGTCAAGTTGATCTCATCGACTTCCAATCGCAACCAGATGGAGATTACAAATTCGTAATGGTTTATCAGGACCACCTCACTAAATTCGTTGTTCTCAGGCCACAGAAGTTCAAAACAGCTGAAGACGTATGCGATAACATTATTGACATTTTTACATTGTTAGGCGCTCCCTCAGTATTGCAGTCAGACAATGGTAGAGAGTTCGTTAGCAAAATAATGAACAGCTTAACTTAACTATGGCCGAATTTTAAGATTGTCCACGGTAAACCTAGACACAGTCAGAGCCAAGGCAGCGTAGAGCGAGCAAATCAAGACATAGAAAATATGCTAAGTACATGGGTAGAGGAGCACAACACCGCGGAGCGGAGCTGTGGGCTAAGATTTGTGCAGCTAATGACGAACAGCGCTGTACATTAAAAGATCTCCGTACGAAGCGATGTTTGTCTATGCTCCTAAACATGGTTTGTCTTCTACAAGGTTACCTCCTGAAGCATTGATGAACGTCACTCTGAGAATGACTTTGAAAATGTAATTAATCAAGTGAGTGTTAGCAGTGAGACAGGGACTGAAACGTTGCAGGATAATGATCACAGTAAATCTCCGTTGCAAGAGGATGACATACCAACAGTAACAGAAATGGAGAACAGAGAGAAAGAAAGTATTCCTGACAACAATGACTACAGCCTGACTGATTTAGACGAGTCAACTCGTGATATTAAAACACACAGAATTGAAGCGTACAAGCCGAAGCCGAAAGAATGCGGCAGTGTTCAGATCGCTGCTTTCCAACAGTGGAAAAGGGCTGTACTGCGAGAGTTCCAGTTCCTGGCTTCACAACCAAGCGAGGTGGCGCAGTGGTTAGCACACTGGACTCGCATTCGGGAGGACGACGGTTCAATCCCGTCTCCGACCATCCTGATTTAGGTTTTCCGTGATTTCCCTAAATCGCTTCAGGCAAATGCCGAGATGGTTCCTTTGAAAGGGCACGGCCGATTTCCTTCCCAATCCTTCCCTAACCCGAGCTTGCGCTCCGTCTCTCTCATGACCTCGTTGTCGACGGGACGTTAAACACTAACCACCACCACCACCTGGCTTCAATAGAGGAAGAAGAGATGCTAGGTCGCTTTCGGGCGCCATCCTCGAGACAATGGCCGATGGCTTCTACCGAATCGGGACGAGAGATCGGGTGTTGAGCAAACTATACGCACGGTAACAAATTGTTTGTTTTTAAATAATTATGGAAGGGACGGTACAATATGCCACTGCGGCTAGAACTACAAAATTTTGTTTTAGGCCCCAGTTCAGTACTTGCTCACTAAGAATAGTCTCAGAGGAGGAAGTTCCAGCAGAGGAAACTGTTGCCGTGAGGACACTTGACGTCTCAGTCGATGGGAAGCGGCCAGGGATTCTTCACATGCAACTGCCAGCAAAAATATCGGACTCTGAGATGTTTTTGCAAAAACAAAAATGTGTTGCGCAATTCAAAGTGCCACGGTGCACGTTCTTGCTGCAGTAAATGAGTTATACATAATATGTTTTCAACTACAGGTGATAAATGCAAGGTTGGAACTACGACTGTTTTGTTATTACAGCCATGATTCACATTCCTTAGCTCTTGGCAGTAAAGGTGATAGTGCACTGTCCCTAGTCAATATGTATTGTTTGATAGAACTGGAATCAGTAATCCACTTCCACTAAATGGGCCAGTGAAGGTGCACTGTCACCGGTGATGGTATACTTTCCCTGAAACTTCCTCTTCCACTGTAACATATACACGATAGTGGTGTAGTTTGATGAGATCATAAGTTTCTTAATGGTATTTAATTTCAACTCAAGACAATTTTTTTAGGGATTTCAGTACAGATATCTCACTGTTGTTCACGCCTATTTCTAATAACGCCAATGAGGAGGAAAATATGTAAACTTACTAATTCTCAGCATGAGTGTTAAATCCGACGGAAACGTTTTGAGTATTTTGAATATCTTGTTCGTGTTTCAGCAACCAGGCAAGGTAGTAGAGTCAGCTTTGGGTTTTCCGTGGTTTCTCTTAACCGTTTAAGGTGGACGTCGGTAGGGTTCTTTTTAAGAGGCGACGAACAAATTTATATTGATCCTTGTCTTGCTTTGTTCGTAAGGAGCTTGTCGTCGAATGGACGTTACATCGTCATCTTCCTTTATTTTACAATAGGTACCAGTACTAATTTAAGCATAGATAGTCTGTCATCTGTAGGTAGGTTGCTACTGCAGTCTCATTTTCGTATTGTACAACATTAATGTTCCTCTGCTTCGTTTCTCTTGTTTCCCGGCTCTACAGGTGAGCCATCCAAGTTGGATACTGAGGGAGCAATCAGGAATGAAGCTGTCTTCCTCCAACTGAAGTAGATGTTTTCATAGAGCGAAGTGGCGCTGTGGTGAGACACTGGTGGCCGTATTAAATCCCCTTCGGGCCATCCCTGATTTCCTTAAACTGCGTAAGCGAATGCCACAATGCTTCCTTTGAAAGTGTACGACCGATTTCCTTCCCCAGCCTACCCCTGTAAAACTTCGTGCGCCATCTCTAATGACCGCATCGCCGACAGGATGTTATCGCTAATCTTCCTTCGTTTTTTGTAACACATTTTCCCACAACATCAGAGATGGTAAAAACAAACATCTTACTCAGGTTCAGTTAGCGTCTCAAGCTACGCGTTTCAAAAGATGACCAACAGGTAAAGGAACATACATCCTCTCCTAGCGACTAAAAAAATTTCGAGTTCATCTTCCTCGATATAAATCCAAGGAATCACTGAGATTAAATGGATCAGTCAATAAATAACCGAAAATGGCACCGCATTTTTTCAAATTACAACCTCCTTCCTCTGCTTCTCTCTCTGTCTCTCTCTCTCTCTCTCACGCACGCGCAAACACACGCACGCACACACACACACACACACACACACACACACACACACACACACACACACACACACACACAAACATCCACACACAGCGACCGGGAAAAAATACGTGGACACCAAAAGTACAACACATTAACATGCCTAACACGATGTAGCAAACCTGTTGTGTTTCAAAACAGCTTCCAATCGTCTCTAAATGGATACAAATAGACCCTGTATGGTTTTCGAGAGAATCTTATAATACAATTCATGCAAAACACTGCCAAGTTCAGATGACGAAATTGGAGGTGGATATCGATCACGCAAATTTCTATCCGAGGCAGGCCACAATGGCTCAATAATATGAAAACCTGGTGACTGTGATGGCCACGGGAGTTGCGACATTCATCCTCACGCTCAAAAAACCAGTCCTCGACGATGCTGCTGTAGCTGCGTGAACAGGGGCACTGTCATCTTGGACACAGCATCACCGCTGGGGAACAAATATTGTAGATGGGATGGACACGATCAACAAAAATGGTGACATAATCCTTTATAGTAATGCGATCATGCAGAGCCACCATGGGGAACATGGAATACCGTGATGTGGCTGCCCAAATCATCACTGAAGCCATGCTATATTCCACTCTTGGGACGAAAACTCGGCCATAACTTATGAACAGTGTGAAACAAGACTCATCCGATCAAATGACTTCCTCCCATTACTCCAAACGCCAGGTTTTGCGGCATCAGCACTAAGTTTTCCTGTTACGGGCATTTGCATCATTTATGAGTGGTTGTGGAATTCCAGCTCGCCGGGAATTCCCTAATTATAAAGTTCCCTCCATGTTGTTTAGGCATTGAAAGGGCTGGTTCAAATGGCTCTGTGCACTATGGGACCTGACATCTGAGGTCATCAGTCCCCTATAACCTAGAACTGCTTAAACCCAACTAACCTAAGGACATCACACACATCCATAATCGAGGCAGTATTCGAACCTGCGACCGTAGCGGTCGCGCGGTTCCATACTGAAGTGCCTAGAACTGCTCGGCCACACCGGCCGGCCACTAACAGGGTTCTTGAGTGCAACATTCATTTCTGCAGTGGTCTTTGCTGCTGTAAGTAGTGGGACAAGGAGAGCACAGTCCCATATTGCATTGTTGCCAAATTTATTCAAGATGGTGGATCCAAGATGGTGGTGATAAATGTGGCATCGACGCAATGATGTAATGGTGGAAGTTCAAATTTTGGCAGGAAGATAGGTCAACTAGGCTACCTCCACTAACCTAGCCCCTTCCCCTTCCCTCCCTCCTCCACTCGCCAAGAAAATGCAAGAAGTTCAAATTTTGGCAGAAAAAGGTCAACTGGGCTTCCTGAACTAATCTTAGAAAATGGCAGGAAAAAAAGGTCACTTGAGCTACCTCCACTAACCTAAGTCATCCAACCACCGCCTCTTCCTAGGAATTGGTGGGAAAAGGATTCAGCCTGTGGTGGGCTGGTGGATAGAATGGACATAAGTCTTTATTTTGCATGCAGTGTTCAGTTAAACGATTTGAGGCAGTAGCTCCATCCCGTGTGCTCACTATGGAGTACAGAGCCCTACTGAGCTACTACACAGTACCGCCACCAGAGGGGAGCGTTGTTCCTCCCGTGACATAATCTAAGATGGGAGTCTGGGAGGGGGGGGGGGATGACAGGAAAAGGACTTATCCTGTGCTGGGCTGCTAGAGAGAGGAAGGAGCGTACTTTATTTATTTTGGAACAGTTTACTTGGCTCTAAGCACTATGGGACTTAGCAACAAAGGTCATCAGTTCCCTAGAACTTAGAACTACTTAAACCTAACTAATCTAAGGACGTCACACACATCTATACCTGATGCAGGATTCGAACCTGCGTCCATAGCGGTCACGCAGTCCCAGACTGAAGCGCCTAGAACAGTTTACTTATCAACGGATTTCACGTAGTGTATTTATTACACTGAAACAAAACACTCAACCTGATGTGCTTGGGGTCAGAGTAAATAGTCTACAGAACTGCAAACTACTCGTAAATCACCGAGGTAATGCAGTATAATGATGTACAGATACGAAAGCATCTCGTTAATTGTCTAAAAAATGCATGTATAATACTCTGCAAACACGCTTGCTAATTGTAAACTGTCACAAAAATGCATTGCACAGCCTTCAGACTTGCAAACTACTCGTAAATCACCGAAATAATGCAGTTCACTGATCTGCAGACACGAAAACAACTCCTAAACTGTCAAAAAATAATGCATGTATAATGCTATACAAACATGCTCACGGCGCTTAAAAAGCTGAAAATGATGCAGTGCACAAACACTCAGTGCATGTAAAAAATGATTTTGAACTGTTGTCAACCACTATGTATCAGAAGCACCAATGTGCGCACTCAAAAACGCCGTTGAAACTGCCATGAGCTGGACAGGCGAATGCAGAGGCATGAGTCTTTGCTCTCAGGCCATTGTCACCTACAGCCAGCAGGTGAAGGTCGCATCTATTTTCCGGTATACAGTTAGAATTCTTCGAGTGTTAAACTGACATGACATGTCTATGTAAATAAGAGCCAAGTCACCATCTGGGCTGTGCACATGGGTTCACTTAACCACTGTGGCTCAGGCTTACCTGCCGGTCCAGAGAAAGATGTTTGCATAGTGGCTCACCCTCCCTGGCACAATTAAAAGGTTCTCAATGTTATGCTGATGTCACAGGTCGCGCTATAGATTCTGTTCCAATGCTTCCCAGAATAGCACAGGGTGCATTGTTCCTAGAGATCCTAACGGGACATGCACACTGCATCTAGCCATGCACACATTTAGCTGCCCAGCAAGGCTGACACATCGCCACAAAATATTCGCGTAGTGACTTGCCATGGCAGGTGCATCTGAAAAGTTCATAGTGTTATACAGATGTCACTTGGCTATGTAAATAAGAGCCAAATCGACGTCTCAGAAATTGAAAAGTGTCGCACAAATAGTTTATAGTCGCTTTTGTAGGAGCTTTCGTGATGACTCAGCTTGTCCGCATGGTAATTCTTGCCCTAACACAACTTGTTTATGAAAACAGCCCAAATCGTTAAGTCCTGCTTTCAACAAACATCTCTGAAATGCAAACACTCTCACCGCTATATAGAGGCTCCTATGTCCTAGCACAAAGGATATCTTGTGAATGAATGGTACTTACTGAATTTTCCCTGCGTGTGTGGAAGCACTGTACACCTTTTTCTTACTGCAGACGATACTATTACTGGCAAAACTATTTTGTACAGATCGCCATACTGCACTGACAGTTAAACCCTGACAAAGTGTCCTAGAGATTGTTAAATATGGAAAGAGTCTTACTCAATTATACTGCTCTGCCACTGAGGACAGAAGGTTGAATATTAGAGCGTGAAAAAAATCTCCAACCTGACAATAAATCACCACATACCATTTGTAGTAAACATACAATTCATACTCTGCACCACACTAAATCGCCGCTTTCGCATCATTCATATAGCTATCGACAACCAGGCACTCGTACATATACCGCGAAGACAGACAGCACAAGCCCACGCACTGTACGTATACTCCTCACTGCACTGGATATTTTCCCATAAGGTCAGGGGGTCATCCACCACAACCGAAGGTCACAAGTCATCCATTCCCGATGCATGACCAGAGCAACTTCACTGGATCAAAGTCACTCTGGCGAACTGTTGTACAAAGATGAGCTCATTTCCTCTTGGCACCAAGCTTTTACTCTTTCTGGCCCCGACCTGCATGCTTACTTGCTTTCTGCAACCATCTCCAGACTCTGGGATTACAAGAACAGATGTAATTTCACATGGTTTGCCAGAATATCATACCACTTACGCTATACTACTAGATATCAAGGACATATCAATATTGCTTGCATAGCAGTAGTATCACTCACACATTATAATTCCGAAGATACAAACTGGAAATTATTTCTCTAAAAAATCGGATCTTTAGTGAGGTGTGGCATGCTGTTAACCACTGAGTAACTAGAAACCGTCTGCAAAGACCTTTATGTGAAAACTCGCTAAAAAAATAGAGGAAACTGATATTTCCACTCTCAAATACCGATGTCAGTGATGTTCCAAGATCCAACTCCAGGCGGGTGTAAAATGAATGTGCACAACGGAAAATTATAAACACTAAAATGAAGATTTGGCACTGTCTGACCACCCCCTGAAGCAGATCTTACAATCTCTTAATTCTATAAATTACAATGTAAACATAAATGAATGATGAAAGCAACTAATCCTACTAAATGATAAACGTTGTTCCTGCTTATATATTTATTGTAGATTAAAAAAAACCTTTATATTACAAAGATTACATTTCCTAAGTAAAATTACTAAACAATTGCCCAACTTTGCCCCTTATGACTGTGCGATCTAATATCAATAACACGAAATCACTGACATCATCTACGTACCAAACAATAGAAGACACTACTTTCAATCCACGGTGGTGTGGAGCCTCAGTGGAAATAAACTAACGTGATCACAGGTGTTTCACTTTATAGCCCTAATAAGCCAAAGCAATTTGCGATATCACCGTATGTACTACTTCTGGTGCATCGGCGTGCTGGTTCTCGTACACGTCTGCGTCGATGGAAGAACTCCAGCCACAAAACAAAAACTCTTTCAAACACTAATACGGCAGAAGGCGGTCCTCTGACTAATATACTATCATACTGCCTTTTCCTCTCTGTGTTCTACAGACGAGAAACGCGAACTCCCAGCCACAAGGACGGAGTTCGGATAATGTCTCAACGTAAATATAGGAAGTGCTCTCAATTACTGAACGCTGCGTACTGAATGACGACTTCCAACCCCGAGGTGAAGTCCAGAATCGTATAGGTTCACAACAGTGCGATGCCTAACTGTTCTAACTATAAACTCTCTTGAGAGCAAAGACAGCAAGTAGGTCTGTACCAACAAAGCTGATATCGAGAGAACGTCACACGCGGGCGCTCGCAACGGAACGGAAGACCACGTCTCTTCACCGCTGGCCGCCCAGCAAGGCTCTGCTCCCCACCCTCGTAATTCCGAAAACGAATCATATTTCCGAAACCACGGAATATTCTCCCTCTCTACAGATTCTTCCAAACGCCGACCAACCATTTTTTAGTCTTTTGTCGTGCAGCGCGGAAAGTTCGCGAGGAAATACCTATACTCATACAATGGTACAGATTCTTCCAATCGCCGACCAACCATATTTTAGTCTTTTGTCGTCCAGCGCGGAAAGTTCACGAGGAAATACCTATACTCATACAATGGTACGCCTCTGAGTAAAACTAGTAGGAAATAACCCAGCCTGCGCGGTTTCCGAGGTGCCACTTCTTCGTTCCTCTCCTGCATCCAAGATTTGCAGAGTCTGGAAGTATTATCCGGTTATCCTTCCGGTCCTGCTACACCAGCGGCCGATAGTTTCCGGTCGCCCCTGCATTGTTTCTTCGCGCCCAGGTGTCCAGACTATCCGTCTCGGCACTTCCTGTGTGGAGCTGGACCACCACTCCTGTGTTGGCCTTCCACCCAGGGCTTCAGTTCTGCCTGCCATTTCATTTCCACTATCGTTCCAACCTCTACTAGTATAGGCAATCATTCATTACGCCGTGCTGATGATAAAGACACTATGTCACCTTTCATGCAATAAGCGTTAACAGTTATTTGCAAGGTGTACGTGGCACTGACAACCTCCTTTATACATCCATATAAACGATGTACAACCTATCAAATGATATCTAATTGTGGTTGTAGTTCATGGCAAAGTATGTGGATGAGTGCTTGTAAGGTGGGAAATGATAGACATCTTACAATACCCCCACCTAACGAGCTATTTTGTACTAGGATGGGGTACTTCTTGTCTACATCTACAGCTACATCCATACTCCGCAAGCCACCTGACCGTGTGCGGCGGAGGGTACCTTGAGTACCTCTATCGGTTCTCCATTCTATTCCAGTCTCGCATTGTTCGTGGAACGAAAGATTGTCTGTACGCCTCTGTGTGGGCTCTAATCTCTCTGATCTTATCCTCATGGTCTCTTCGCGAGATATACGTAGGAGGAAGCAATATACTGCTTGACTCTTCGGTGAAGGTATGTTCTCGAAACTTTAACAAAAGCTCGTACCGAGCTACTGAGCGTCTCTCCTGCAGATTCTTCCACTGGAGTTTATCTATCATCTCCGTAATGCTTTCGCGATTACTGAATGATCCTGTAACGAAGCGCTCTGCTCTCCGTTGGATCTTCTCTATCTCTTCTATCAACCCTATCTGGTACGGATCCCACACCAGTGAGCAGTATTCAAGCAGTAGGCGAACAAGTGTACTGTAACCTACTTCCTTTGTTTGCGTGCTGCATTTAATTAGGATTCTTCCAATGAATGTCTGTCTGGCATCTGCTTTACCGACGATTAATTTTATATGGTCACTCCATTTTAAATCACTCCTAATGCGTACTCCCAGATAATTTATGGAATTAACTGCTTCCAGCTGATGACCTGCTACATTGTCGCTAAATGATAAAGTATCTCTCTTTCTATGTATTCGCAGTACATTACAAATGTCTGCGTTAAGATTCAGTTGCCATTCCCTGCACCATGCGTCAATTCGTTGCCGATCCTCCTGCATTTCAGAACAATTTTCCATTGTTAAAACCTCTCGATATACTACAGCATCATCCGCAAAAAGCCTCAGTGAACTTCGATTGTTATCCACACACACACACACACACACACATATGGAAATGGAAAAAAGAACACATTGACACCGGTGTGTCAGACCCACCATACTTGCTCCAGACACTGCGAGAGGGCTGTACAAGCAATGATCACACGCACGGCACAGCGGCCACACCAGGAACCGCGGTGTTGGCCGTCGAATGACGCTAGCTGCGCAGCGTTTGTGCACCGCCGCCGTCAGTGTCAGCCAGTTTGCCATGGCATACGGAGCTCCATCGCAGTCTTCAACACTGGTAGCATGCCGCGACAGCGTGGACGTGAACCGTATGTGCAGTTGACGGACTATGAGCGAGGACGTATAGTGGGCATGCGGGAGGCCGGGTGGACGTACCGCCGAATTGCTCAACACGTGGGGCGTGAGGTCTCCACAGTACATCGATGTTGTCGCCAGTGGTCGGCGGAAGGTGCACGTGCCCGTCGACCTGGGACCGGACCGTAGCGACGCACGGATGCACGCCAAGACCGTAGGATCCTACGCAGTGCCGTAGGGGACCGCACCGCCACTTCCCAGCAAATTAGGGACACTGTTGCTCCTGGGGTATCGGCGAGGACCATTCGCAACCGTCTCCATGAAGCTGGGCTACGGTCCCGCACACCGTTAGGCCGTCTTCCGCTCACGCCCCAACATGGTGCAGCCCGCCTCCAGTGGTGTCGCGACAGGCGTGAATGGAGGGACGAATGGAGACGTATCGTCTTCAGCGATGAGAGTCGCTTCTGCCTTGGTGCCAATGATGGTCGTATGCGTGTTTGGCGCCGTGCAGGTGAGCGCCACAATCAGGACTGCATACGACCGAGGCACACAGGGCCAACACCCGGCATCATGGTGTGGGGAGCGATCTCCTACACTGGCCGTACACCTCTGATGATCGTCGAGGGGACACTGAATAGTGCACGGTACATCCAAACCGTCATCGAACCCATCGTTCTACCATTCCTAGACCGGCAAGGGAACTTGCTGTTCCAACAGGACAATGCACGTCCGCATGTATCCCGTGCCACCCAACGTGCTCTAGAAGGTGTAAGTCAACTACCCTGGCCAGCAAGATCTACGGATCTGTAACCCATTGAGCATGTTTGGGACTGGATGAAGCGTCGTCTCACGCGGTCTGCACGTCCAGCACGAACGCTGGTCCAACTGAGGCGCCAGGTGGAAATGGCATGGCAAGCCGTTCCACAGGACTACATCCAGCATCTCAACGATCGTCTCCATGGGAGAATAGCAGCCTGCATTGCTGCGAAAGGTGGATATACACTGTCCTAGTGCCGACATTGTGCATGCTCTGTTGCCTGTGTCTATGTGCCTGTGGTTCTGTCAGTGTGATCATGTGATGCATCTTACCCCAGGAATGTGTCAATAAAGTTTCCCCTTCCTGGGACAATGAATTCACGGTGTTCTTATTTCAATTTCCAGGAGTGTGTACATATATAGTGAATAGCAACGGTACTATGACACTCCCCTGCGGCACACCTGAAATCACTCTTACTTCGGAAGACTTCTCTCCATGGAGAAATACATGCTGCGATATCTTATTTAGGAACTCTTCAATCCAATCACACAATTGGTCCGATAGTCCATATGCTCTTACTTTGTTCATTAAACGACTGCGGGGAACTGTATCAAACGCCTTGCGGAAATCAAGAAACACGGCATCTACCTGGGAACCCGTGTCTATGGCCCTTTGAGTCTCGTGGACGAATAGCGCGAGCTGGGTTTCACACGATCGTCTTTTTCGAAACCCGTGCTGATTCCTACAAAGGAGATTTCTGGTCTCCAAAAAAGTCATTATACTCGAACATAATACATGTTCCAAAATTCTACAACTGATCGACGTTAGAGATATAGATAGGTCTATAGTTCTGCACATCTGTTCGACGTACCTTCTTGAAAACGGGGATGACCTGTGCCCTTTTCCAGTCTTTTGGAACGCTGCGCTCTTCTAGAGACCTACGGTACACCGCTGCAAAAAGGGGGGCAGGTTCGTTCACGTACTCCGTGTAAAATCGAACTGGTATCCCATCAGGTCCAGCGGCCTTTCCCCTTTTGAGCGATTTTAATTTTTTTTCTATCCCTCTGTCATCTATTTCGATATCTACCATTTTGTCATCTATGCGACAATCTAGAGAAGGGACTATAGTGCAGTCTTCCTCTGTGCTACAGCTTTGGAAAAATAGATTTAGTATCTCGGCCTTTAGTCTGTCATCCTCTGTTTCAGTACCATTTTGGTCACAGAGTGTCTGGACATTTTGTTTTGATCCACCTACCGCTTTGGCATAAGATCAAAATTTCTTAGGATTTTCTGCGAAGTCAGTAAATAGAACTTTACTTTCGAATTCATTGAACGCCTCTCGCATAGCCCTCCTCACACTACATTTCATTTCGCGTAATTTTTGTTTGCCTGCAAGGCTTTGGCTATGTTTATATTTGCTGTGAAGTTCACTTTGCTTCCGCAGCAGTTTTCTAACTCGGTTGTTGTACCACGGTGGCTCTTTTCCAATTCTTACGATCTTGCTTGGCACATACTCATCTAACGCATATTGTACGATGGCTTTGAACTTTGTCCACTGATCCTCAACACTATCTGTACTTGAGACAAAACTTTTGTGTTGAGCCGTCAAGTACTCTGAAATCTGCTTTTTGTCACTTTTGCTAAACAGAAAAATCTTCCTACCTTTTTTAATATTTCTACTTACGGCTGAAATCATCGATGCAGTAGCCGCTTCATGATCGCTGATTCCCTGTTCTGCGTTAACTGTTTCAAATAGTTCGGATCTGTTTGTCACCAGAAGGTATAATATGTTATCGCCACGAGTCTGTTCTCTGTTTAAGTGCTCAAGGTAGTTTTCAGATAAAGTACTCAGAAAAAATTTCACTGGATTCTTTGTCCCTGCCACCCGTTATAAACGTTTGAGTCTCCCAGTCTATATCCGGCAAATTAAAATCTCCACCCAGAACTATAACATGGTGTGGAAATTTACTCGAAATATTTTCCAAATTTTTCTTCAGGTGCTTAGCTACAACAGCTGCTGAGCCAGGGGGCCTATAGAGACATTCATTTACCATGTTTGAGCCTGCTTTAACCGTGACCTTCGCCCAAATTATTTCACATTTCAGATCTCCGTCAATTTCCTTCGATACTATTGCACTTTTTATCGCTATAAACACGCCTCCCCCTTCACTGTCCAGCCTGTCTCTGCGGTATACATTCCAATCTGAGTTTAGAATTTCATTACTGTTTAAATCTGGTTTCAGCCAACTTTCTGTCCCTAGTACTATGTGGGCATTGTGACCGTTTATTAATGAGAGCAGTTCTGGGACCTTTCTATAGACGCTCCTGCAGTTTACTATTAGCACATTAATATTGTTATTCCCTGTTGCGTTTTGCCTACTACTACCTTGCCGCGTCTCAGGAGGCATCTTGTTGGGCGTAGGGAGGGAATTCTCTAACCAAAAGAGCCGACATGTGCACTCCAGACGTACTCCGCTACCACTGCAGCCGCTTCCTGCTTGTACTACACGCCTGACCTATTCAGGGGCCCTACATTTCGCCCCCCGATAGCGGAAGTCTAGAACTTTGCACCCCAGATCTCCGCAGAATCGTCTGAGCCTCTGGTTTAAGCCTTGCACTCGGCTCAAACCAGAGGACCGCGATCGGTTCTGGGGACGATACTACAAATAGTTAGCTGCCAAGACAGAAAATACGTCAATTGGGCTACCTCCACTAACCTAATTCCACCACCTTGCTCCCCTCCTCTCCTGCCCTGCCCTCTCCTCTACTTCCCTCCCTATTTGTAAATTGGTGGAGGAGGGACTCGTTCTGTTCTGGGCTGCTGGATAAGATGTACATAAGTCTTTCTTTTGTATGCACTGTGGTATATTGTTTATTTAAACAATTTGTCATAGACAGTAGCTCCATCTAGTGCCTTCACTTTGAGATCCAGAGTTTAACTGAACTCATTCGCAACAGCACCACCTGAGGGCATTGTTGGCCCTTCCCCAATAATCCAAGATGGCGGTCCAGCAGGAAAAAATGGTGGGATATCCCTCAATCTGTATCTAGCTGCTGGACTGGGAGGATGGACGTAATTGTTCACTGTGGGCACCTTTTTGTTCAATGGATGAGATGTCTGTGCTGGAGAAGGAGTAGTCTAATGGGTATACTAGTAGTAATCATACAGCTCAAGACTGTGTCCATAGCCACCTGCATGGTGCTTGGAAGGCAATAATATTTGGTGAATGTATGAAGAAAATGAATACAATCATCAAATGATGAAGATGCTGCAGGATGGGGCTATGTTACACTCCACAACTCATGCTGATGAATGCATGTGCTGTAACTGTAAATCATTTGATAAAATTTCAGTCAGTCTTCTGAACTGCAAGAAGCAAAACGTTCACCCACTCTGATATGTGAACTCTCTGCCCTAGAGTCTTCACGCCCACTGGGAGAGGACACGCACCGGGTCACAGCACCAGCACATGACAGCTGCAGGACGGCCATCTGCTGATCAGAAATACTTCAGCTCCTTGTGGCATACAGATCACTCTTATCGTTGAACACAAGCTGCCTCAGGAGTTATTACATCTGAAGTTAAGGCAATGTGTGGGGTATTGCTACATACGTGTGTTGAAGATGTCATAGTAAATACGTGTACCACTGCAAAAATAATAAATAAAATAAAAATAAACGAGATATTTGCAGATGATGCCAGATTGTTTAAACAATTTGCTATACACACACACGTTTTATTAGCAGGAATAGCACCACCACCGCACTTGAACACGGACTCTAAAAAGATTGCAGCACCTCCCAGAGACACTTTGCGTGCTGTTGCGGGAAATACCACAGCCTTCCCTTCTGCTTGAGCACGAGCTGCTTCAGCAGCTACTAAATCCAATTGAATGTGTCTCTAAAAAGAGTTTCAGAAAGATCGCTGCAGAGCAGTTTGCTTCAGCTTTGCGGTGTATACTGCCACACTTGAACACGGACTCTAAAAAGATCGCTGCACACTTGTGAATCCTCCCTGAGACACTTCACATGCTTTTGTGGGGAACAGATCCCGAAACCGATATCAGCAGCATTATCTGATTTTACACGCCAAATCGGCGATATCTTAAAGTCGAAGTAAATACTTCTGTAACTCTAAATAGGACGTTCAGCTGTTTCAGCTGCTCGTTTGAAGGCACTGCCAGCGAGAGAGAACAATTTCTGACGCCTACAAATGTGTGTGAATTCCTAAGGGACCAAGCTGCTGAGGTCATCGGCCCCTAGACTTACACACGACTTAAACTAACTTAACGCTGAAGACAACACTCACACCCAAGCCCGAGGGAGGACTAGAGCCTACGGCGTGAGGGGCCGCACGATTAGTGACATGGTAAGGTGTCTAAGCACAGACGGAAATACCAGAACAATTACACAAACAGAGTTCGAAGCACTGTTCTACAGCCGACCGCGGTGGCCGTGCGGTTCTGGCGCTGCAGTCCGGAACCGCGGAGCTGCTACGGTCGCAGGTTCGAATCCTGCCTCGGGAATGGGTGTGTGTGATGTCCTTAGGTTAGTTAGCTTTAAGTAGTTCTAAGTTCTAGGGGACTTATGACCTAAGATGTTGAGTCCCATAGTGCTCAGAGCCATTTGAACCATTTTTGAACTGTTCTACAGACAACAAAAATGGCTGGAATTTCCGGTGAAGTTTTGATGTCCTACAGCCGCTAGTCTGCAGATCCTCTAAGCGAAATGGCGGGTGAGGTATAGCATCCCACCTCTACGAACCAGAGGAAGGGGAACAGTCTGCTTTTACCGGTCTCTGAATGCTCGAACAATGAAGACGTCACTTGACTCTCAGACGTCACAGTAGTTTCCGTAGATACCTTGCACTTGTCTTGTTTGAACCAGTCGCTAAAGGCTCCTACGCAAAATGGATGTCTTTGACTCTCTGATGTCATGAAATTTCCTGTAAATGGAGCATTCTGATTGGTTCTTACTGAATTTACCTGGCAAACTGCTGCTGCTGACAGTGTGAGAGCACTGTCTGCCATTTTCTGCAGACGGACAAATTACGTGACTTTCAGCAGCAGAAATATTTTGTAGAGATAAAAAAAATACGCCAGACATACTGCACTGACAGTTAAACCCCGCAAAAGTGTCTACAAATTATGAAATACAGAAAGTATCGCCAAAGACAACTCCTCAATTACGCTGCTCTGCTACTCTCGAGGAAATCTTAAATTTTTCAGCGTGAAACCGATCCAGAACCAGGCTATATCATGACAAACCATTACCATATCGATTTAATAGACACAATTCGTATCCTGCACCATACAAAATCATCACCTCTGCATGCTCGATATAAGTATCAACCACCAGACACTTATATATATATATATATACTGCGAAGACACAGAGATCCCGAAAAACTAAGCCCATGCACCTCATATAGCCGCAGCACTAGATACTTCCCACGAAGTCAGGCGGCCATTCACCCTGACCAACGCTCACGAGTCAAATGGCCCCGCCGGCAGGTATGGCCGAGCGGTTCTAGGCGCTTCAGTCTGCAACCGGGTCACCGCTACGGTGGCAGGTTTGAATCCTGCCTCGCGCATGGATGTGTGTGATGTCCTTAGGTTAGTTAGGTTTAAGTAGTTCTAAGTTTTAGGGGATTTATGACAGATGTTAAGTCTCATAGTGTTCAGAGCCATTTGAACCATTTTTTGTTATTTTTTCTGATACATAAATACAGTCTATGGCCGGTAGCTTAACTGTTCAATTAGAATATCTTTTGTTCCAGTTGTTCCCTTTTTCGTCTCTTTTTCTTATGTAGCTCTCCCACAGATGGTAGTACAACGCTCTTTCGCTGAGGAAACATTACAATAATCTATAAGGTGGTTGCTCATAACTTTGGGATCACACCTGGGCCTGTGATCTGACATATTACTCTACATTTTGTGGTCAACCACGTCAAACTTTCTGTTCCAGCCATCTTATCGCTGACGATGAAAAATGACTGATTCTCTTGGTTCCCAGTGCTTCCATGACAACTTTTTTTTCGAATTCTTCTTAATGTTTCAAACTCATTCCCACGTAACGGATTTCCTGCACCAAGTCGAAGACATGCAAGTACTCCGCAAAGTTCCCCACATTTCAGCGTACATTTTCCCTCAATTTATATGTGTTTTCCGTCAGTTTTCGTTATTTTTATCGATTTTATGCCACTTCTGTCCATGCGATCATGACGTCACTGCTCGCCACGTATTCTGTAATTGCTTGTAAATGTAGTACAGTTGTCGACACCTTGTGCAAATCCTTTTTTTTGCTGGACCGACAGTATAGTATAGTTCTGTACTTGAGCGCATCCAACTACGTACTCTACAGGAGCAGTACATTTGCTCTGTTTCTGTATGTCTGTGTGTCCTGGGTGGCTCAGGGAGGAAGGCATCGTGGCTTCAGGTCGGCTGCCGGCTTCGCGTGATGTGATCGGTATTACCGGAAGAACAGGAAGTGTGCTTAGGGTAAGCGCCTCCACGAGCGCACCTTTACTTCTCAGGCCCTCGCCAGTGTGGCGCAGCCCGGCAGCTGATGCGTGTTGCAGTCCAGTAGACGACGGGGCGCTATGTTAAGGAATGTTGTATTATCAGCTGTGAGATTGCAATATACAACTACAGAATGGATTGTGCGTTTAACCCAGTGCAGGACTTATTAGGTGTTTTAAACCCAACAAACATTACTTACAATATGCTTCTCTGTACGCTTCGCTTCGCTTATCATGAGTTGACTCGTGTCTTTGATGCTTCCCAGAAGGCAGATAACCATCGGCCTCTAAACTGACTTTCATCTGCCTTAAAAGATGATAGAAAGGGGATGGAGTGATCGGTCAAGATAGAGTTGTAACGAAGTATGATGTATTGGTAGACTGATGATGTGTTCTAGAGAGAGAGGGAGATGTTGCTCCACAGCATTTATCGCACATTTAACCATTTTTTTCTTTGTTCTATGGCGGTGTATTAGTTGTGTTGCTTAACTTGTAATCGACTCACATACAATTGCATGTTCTTTGAGTGACTTTGAGCTCTATGTACCTGCCATCGTTAACAGCAAACTTCTCCATACCACAGTCGTCAGAGGACTTCCATCTCATGTGTGATGACAATGAAATATATCCAACTTTTTTAGTACCTTCCTCTACGAAGATTTAAGCATGTGCTGCATTCCTTTGGTCATAAAATCGAGTCTTCAGTTTCATAACTATGGTGATTGTAAGTTAGTGACAGATGTTTGTGAGGTACTGAAATCTATATCTATACATCTGCTTGACAGGTGTCCTGTTTACAGAATTAGTGGCGTGTAATTTCACATGTCAAACATCGGTGCTATGCGTTTGTCTCTGATTCCTTGTAAGAGGTATTCTCAATTACTAACAATCATTTTATAGCACTGCTACGAGCATAGCATAATTTCTCAACCATGATTGGATGTGGACAGTGGGCGCTATACACCTCTGGAAAGCCATATTGTGCATATATCACGAAGACTTTGTTTTTCTTCCTTGGGTGTAGAAGGATGTAGTTTCATCTTCTTACAGTTTGTCACCATAGCGAGTGGGATAGAAAACTTCCACAGTGGCTGTATGTGAGATGTTGGCTTTTTGTTTATGGACGTTTGTATACGTTCTTTGATCATTTCTCTCTTACCAATACCTTCTTGGTTCTGACCCAAACCTCTAGAACAATACTTTAAAATAGATAGTGCAGTTGATTACGTAAAATGCTTCAAACTCCATCCATTTGGAGTTCCATCATGCATAAAACCAAACGTTTTCTTCTTAACCATCTGTTATATCTACTATACTTCGATAAAGGGTGCTACGTTTCTCAACGTGCACACATCTTGACAGAATTTGTGTACTTAGATGAGTGCGCTGAGTAAGACTGGTGGAGAACTGAGATGGGTGAACAGCAGTTATGTACTCGGCTCAATCTGTCCCTCCACGAGATGTGGAATGTAGTCTCCTACTTCTGGTCAGCTTCAGATTCAATCAGTGACAGTGTTGCGCATAGGGTTGGTAAAAGACAATGCCAGTAGATCTTTCAATCTCTAACTTTATCCTCAGAATGCGAGAATGGTTTGTGACCTTAATCCATGTAGGCAAAGATGGGCAATCGTAATCGCAAGTTATGCACTATGATCGTAATGCTAGAAATATGTAGATCGATATAGGATGTTACTTGGTATACTATACTGTATACATATATGTTCAAGAATTAACAATGAATGGACGTACTGCACAGTCATCTATCTACACTCCTGGAAATGGAAAAAAAGAACACATTGACACCGGTGTGTCAGACCCACCATACTTGCTCCGGACACTGCGAGAGGGCTGTACAAGCAATGATCACACGCACGGCACAGCGGACACACCAGGAACCGAGGTGTTGGCCGTCGAATGGCGCTAGCTGCGCAGCATTAGTGCACCGCCACCGTCAGTGTCAGCCAGTTTGCCGTGGCATACGGAGCTTCATCGCAGTCTTTAACACTGGTAGCATGCCGCGACAGCGTGGACGTGAACCGTATGTGCAGTTGACGGACTTTGAGCGAGGGCGTATAGTGGGCATGCGGGAGGCCGGGTGGACGTACCGCCGAATTGCTCAACACGTGGGGCGTGAGATCTCCACAGTACATCGATGTTGTCGCCAGTGGTCGGCGGAAGGTGCACGTGCCCGTCGACCTAGGACCGGCCCGCAGCGATGCACGGATGCACGCCAAGACCGTAGGATCCTACGCAGTGCCGTAGGGGACCGCACCGCCACTTCCCAGCAAATTAGGGACACTGTTGCTCCTGGGGTATCGGCGAGGACCATTCGCAACCGTCTCCATGGAGCTGGGCTACGGTCCCGCACACCGTTAAGCCGTCTTCCGCTCACGCCCCAACATCGTGCAGCCCGCCTCCAGTGGTGTCGCGGCAGGCGTGAATGGAGGGACGAATGGAGACGTGTCGTCTTCAGCGATGAGAGTCGCTTCTGCCTTGGTGCCAATGATGGTCGTATGCGTGTTTGGCGCCGTGCAGGTGAGCGCCACAATCAGGACTGCATACGACCGAGGCACACAGGGCCAACACCCGGCATCATGGTGTGGGGAGCGATCTCCTACACTGGCCGTACACCTCTGGTGATCGTCGAGGGGACACTGAATAGTGCACGGTACATCCAAACCGTCATCGAACCCATCGTTCTACCATTCCAAAACCGGAAAGGGAACTTGCTGTTCCAGCAGGACAATGCACGTCCGCATGTATCCCGTGCTACCCAACGTACTCCAAAAGGCGTAAGTCAACTGCCTTGACCAGGAAGATCTCCGGATCTGTAACCCATTGAGCATGTTTGGGACTGGATGAAGCGTCGTCTCACGCGGTCTGCACGTCCAGCACGAACGCTGGTCCAACTGAGGCGCCAGGTGGAAATGGCATGGCAAGCCGTTCCACAGGACTACATCCAGCATCTCTACGATCGTCTCCATGGGAGAATAGCAGCCTGCATTGCTGCGAAAGGTGGATATACACTGTACCAGTGCCGACATTGTGCATGCTCTGTTGCCTGTGTCTATGTGCCTGTGGTTCTGTCAGTGTGATCATGTGATGTATCTGACCCCAGGAATGTGTCAATAAAGTTTCCCCTTCCTGGGACAATGAATTCACGGTGTTCTTATTTCAGTTTCCAGGAGTGTATATTCGCAATCTAGTATATGGTACTCTCAAAGTAGTAGAGGGGTGATTTAGCAATGATACAGAAACTGGCAAACATACTGCCGTGTCAATGGTCGGTGTTGCAATTACGGAAAAATTGGTAAAATTGCTAAAATGGATCGCACTATCAACTGTGATGCTTATTATTACAGTACATCGATGGTGTCTTTTGATCCCATCCTTCCAATTATTCGCTGTTGATTACCACATAATGATTGACTGACATCAATTGTTTGAGATGGCGAAAAAGACTTGATGGAGGGCCAACGCCTTCTGGGGATGGCTAGCACCAATGCAGTTATCACATATACACTATGTGATCAAACGTATGTGGACACCTGGCTGGAAATGACTTACAAGTTCGTGGTGCCCTCCATCGGTAATGCAGGAATTCAATATGGTTTTGGCCCACCCTCAGCCTAGATGACGGCTTCCACTCTCGTAGGCATATGTTCAATCAGGTGCTAGAAGGTTTCTTAGCTCATACTTCATTCAGTGCTGCAGTGAGGAGAGGTATCGATGTCGGCCGGTGCGGCCTGGCACGAAGTCGGCATTCCAAAACATCCCAAAGGTGTCCTATAGGATGCAGGTCAGTACTCTGTGCAGACCAGTCCATTAGAGGGACGTTATTGTCTTGTAACCACTCCACCACAGGCCGTGCACAGGTCCTCTATTGTGCAAGATGCAATCGCTATACCCGAGTTGCTCTTCAACTGCAAGAAGATGATAAAAACATAAGTGTAGGCCTGTGCTGTGATAGTGCCACTCAAAACAAGGAGTTCAAATCCCCTCCATGAAAAACATGACCACACCATTGCACCAGCGCTACCGAATTTTACTGTTGGCACTACACACGCTGGCAGATGACGTCCACCTTCCATTCGCTATACCCACACGCTGCCAGCGGATCTCCACATTGTGTACCATGATTCGTCACTCCACACAAGGTTTTTTCACTGTTCAATCGCCCAATGTTTACGCTCCATACACCAAGCGAGGCGTCGTTTGGCTTTTACTCTCGTGATGTGTGGCTTATGAGCAGCCGCTCGACCATGAAATCCAAGTTTTCTCACCTCCCGCCTAAATGTCACAGTACTTGCAGTGGATCCTGATCGAGTTTGGAATTCCTGTGTGATGGCCTGGATAGATGTCTGGTCATTACACGTTACGACCCTCTTCAACTGTTGGCGCACTCTGTCAGTCAACAGATGCAGTGAGCTTATACGTTTTTGTGCTGTATGTGTCCCTTCACGTTTCCACTTGACTATCACATCGGGAACAGTGGACCTAGGAATGTTAGGAGTGTGGAAACCTCGTGTACAGACATATGACACAAGTGACAACCAATCATCTGACAACGTTCGAAGTCCGTGAGTTCCGTGGAACACCTCAGTCTGCTACTGAGGTCACTGATGTGAAGTACCTGGAAGTAGGTGGCAGCACAATGCACCTAATGTGAAAAACGTATTTTTTTGGGGGTGTTCGGATACTTTTGATCACACAGTGTATGACTGCAGTATGAGGAACCAAACAAAACGGAACACTGGGCCCTCTGCTACCCCCTCACTATCAGTGATAAGTTCAAAGGTAGAGGCCCTTAGTAAACTTCAGACAGATGTTGGGAAACACTCCACAACGCTACAAAACCCATAGAGTTGCCTTATGTTATGACTGTCTTTTATTTGAAGTATTCTGTGTGTGTGTGTGTGTGTGTGTGTGTGCGTGTGTGTGTGTGTGTGTGTGTGTGTGTGTGTTTGTGTGTATGTGTGTCTGTGTGTGTGTGTGTGTGTGTTGTATGATCTACACCACGCAATGTCCAGGTTTCTGTGAGAGAAAATGGATCGACATGTACTAATGTCAGTTTAGAACCTGACTCAGGCACTGAAGTCGTGGTGGAAAAAACAAAATGTTTGGCGGTGTGCAAAGCTGTAGTCATACACTGCTTGGAAGTGTTACAGTAGAAAAAAAAACAAAAAACAATGTACCAAACCATAACACGGCGACCCTCTCTTGTGACTGATAGTCTGCGTGATATGGTCCTCCTACAGTACAGGTGACGAAACTGTAGGTCTGTGGAAGCGGCTTCAACGACTGGCCACCTGCTCCAGTCGACCAGTACCTGCATATTTAATGGGATCATCACATAGGGTCAATGGTAGCATGCAGTCGGTATTTAGTTCTTGATATATTGGAAGACAGGGCTATTAGCTCAGTTCACCCTGTTTCTACATGGGTTGCAAAAGATGATAAATATAGCACTCTCCATCCTTTGCCGAGTTAAACTGGAACAATTACATAGGCAAAGCAGGGATGGCAGGGCAGAACTAAGGAGAAGCTGAAAGATGCAGAGGGAATGTCTAAAACCACATTGAAGTTTTACTGTATGGGGTACTTAGCAGATAGGTTCGAAAAAAGTGACTCGTTTAGAGATATGAGAGTGCCTCAAATGTGATTCACTAGTGGCTGTAAGCATTAAAAGACATCGACAAAGGATCCAACGCAGTTATGTGGTTGCATGGAAAGACTTGATTCCAAGCTGCAGCCAGCATTTCTACCAAAAAGTGTAACATTATAGATTTGAAAAGTCATAGGATTTGTTACGACCTCAGTCTAGGGTTGCATGTTTTAAGTTATTCGTCGCTTAGCACACCATATATTGTATATGTTCATTCTAAGTCAACTATCATCCTGCTTCGCCAATAATCCAATGGATATGTCGCAGAACCTCTGACATGGCATTGGGATAGAATGCATTACAAACATTGAAGATATAACTAGAGGTAACATGAAGGAGTTGCAAATACCGGCTTCATACCACATTCCTTGGCCGAATCACTTTCTAAATTTTGTTATTTTATTACGAGTTTACACTGCCAGCGTCGTATACCTGTGCTTTCAGTATGTTAATACAAACGCCGGCGATCTCCATCTATATTCAATGTCACGGTATTTGTGTGGAAAACTACTTCACTCAGAGGCAATACCATATCTCGATTTATAAAGCTTGTATAGTTTCTAACATGGATATCATTAGCGATACTTGTGTGCGTTCTTTATACATGGCGACAGTAACATAGTCGCTTCGATTGCGTTTTTTTAATAGCTGATCGCTTAGAAGATGGTTACGCCTCTCTTCGTAAGACACACTGGTACCACCTGGAAGAAAAGTAAAGGAAGCATGTCTATCCATAAAGGATTTTTGCTCAATATTGTTTGTTGTCAAACCGCGTTAAAAACCATCCACATACTGGCTGGCACACCGTACCTCGACACTAATCCGCCGGGCGGATTCGTACCGGGGACCGGCATGCCTTCCAGCCCGGAAAGTACTGCATTTTTTTAACATATCCTGTTTTCTTCCATTTTTTCTTTTTTTTTAATAATCTTTATTGAACAAACTAAAAGTACATATATATTCACTATGCAAGAGTTCTTCAAGGTAACATTTAAACATATACAAATCACGTAGTTAAACAAAAAAATACACTCCTGGAAATTAAAATAAGAACACCGTGAATTCATTGTCCCAGGAAGGGGAAACTTTATTGACACATTCCTGGGGTAAGATACATCACATGATCACACTGACAGAACCACAGGCACATAGACACAGGCAACAGAGCATGCACAATGTCGGCACTAGTACAGTGTATATCCACATTTCGCAGCAATGCAGGCTGCTATTCTCCCATGGAGGCGATCGTAGAGATGCTGGATGTAGTCCTGTGGAACGGCTTGCCATGCCATTTCCACCTGGCGCCTCAGTTGGACCAGCGTTCGTGCTGGACGTGCAGACCGCGTGAGACGACGCTTCATCCAGTCCCAAACATGCTCAATGGGGGACAGATCCGGAGATCTTGCTGGCCAGGGTAGTTGACTTACACCTTCTAGAGCACGGGACACATGCGGACGTGCATTGTCCTGCTGGAACAGCAAGTTCCCTTGCCGGTCTAGGAATGGTAGAACGATGGGTTCGATGACGGTTTGGATGTACCGTGCACTATTCAGTGTCCTCTCGACGATCACCAGAGGTGTACGGCCAGTGTAGGAGATCGCTCCCCACACCATGATGCCGGGTGTTGGCCCTGTGTGCCTCGGTCGTATGCAGTCCTGATTGTGGCGCTCACCTGCACGGCGCCAAACACGCATACGACCATCATTGGCACCAAGGTAGAAGCGACTCTCATCGCGGAAGACTACACGTCTCCATTCGTCACTCCATTCACGCCTGTCGCGACACCACTGGAGGGGGGCTGCACGATGTAGGGGCGTGAGCGGAAGACGGCTTAACGGTGTGCGGGACCGTAGCCCAGCTTCATGGAGACGGTTGCGAATGGTCCTCGCCGATACCCCAGGAGCAACAGTGTCCCTAATTTGCTGGGAAGTGGCGGTGCGGTCCCCTACGGCACTGCGTAGGATCCTACGGTCTTGGCGTGCATCCGTGCGTCGCTGCGGTCCGGTCCCAGGTCGACGGGCACGTGCACCTTCCGCCGACCACTGGCGACAACATCGATGTACTGTGGAGACCTCACGCCCCACGTGTTGAGCAATTCGGCGGTACGTCCACCCGGCCACCCACATGCCCACTATACGCCCTTGCTCAAAGTCCGTCAACTGCACATACGGTTCACGTCCACGCTGTCGCGGCATGCTACCAGTGTTAAAGACTGCGATGGAGCTCCGTATGCCACGGCAAACTGGCTGACACTGACGCCGGCGGTGCACAAATGCTGCGCAGCTAGCGCCATTCGACGGCCAACACCGCGGTTCCTGGTGTGTCCGCTGTGCCGTGCGTGTGATCATTGCTTGTACAGCCCTCTCGCAGTGTCCGGAGCAAGTATGGTGGGTCTGACACACCGGTGTCAATGTGTTCTTTTTTCCATTTCCAGGAGTGTATTTAAAAAATCATTAAATACAACAAAATATAACATATTCTGTCTTCTTCCTTTTTTTCGGTCGCTGCATGAGAACGTGGATAAGGGAGATGCATCATGTGACATGTAGGCATGGCACACCCCAACACCCCAACTTTGTGTGTGTGTGTGGGGGGGGGGGGGGGGGGGGGGTCAGGGAAGACGCTGCGGAAATAACCGGCATAAGTTTGTCGGTAATATGGTTTTCGGGTGAGGGTGCTATGCGCGGTCACAACTTTGTACCAGAAGTCAAGGACTGTATGCGGACCACTCTGAAAGAGGTATTCTAAAGCCTGTCCTCGAAACCAGATTAGGGTATGGTGCTTAGTAAGAGGGTAGTGATATGTCTGAGGCAACAACAGGAAATCCGGGGTCACCGTCGTTGGCGGGGCACGGAGGTAAAAGCCCACGATTTGTTGGATTGTAGGTAGCCTGTTTAGGTTTTTATATTGATAACGACACGTAGCGCTCTGTATAAAAATCACTGGCTGTGCTGTGTGCAGTGTGTGGATGGTTGGCAATGTTGAAATATTCTCTATTGTAGTGGGCAGTTGGCTGTTAAAAGCGCGTAGCATTGCGCAGTTGGAGGTGAGCAGTCAGCAGTGGTGGATGTGGGGAGTGAGATGGCAGAGTTTTGGACAGAGACAGTAAATTTGTAAGACTGGATGCCATGAACTGATGCCTATCAGTAGTTAGTGCAGTAGTTCGAGTAACGAAGATTTTTGTGAGGTAAGTGATTTGTGTAACGTATAGGTTAATGTTAGTCAGAGCCATTCTTTTGTAGGGATTTTTGAAAGTCAAATTGCGTTGCGCTAAAAATATTGTGTGTCAGTTTAGTGTTGATCAGAATAAGTAAAGAGAGTAATGTCTGACTACGTTCAGTTTTGCTCAGCTGTTTGGAAATCAAATAATGTAAGGGATTTACCAGCACAGTAATTCACAACTTTTTCTAAGGAGACGATTCAGGATGAGGAGCCATATGTTTTGTTTCAGGGGGCACGTAAGACGGTGCTCGTTGGTGTCTTCGAGCTGACAGTCAGGGCAGAGTGGGGAGGTGGCCAGTCCTATGCGATAAGTCGACTATTAGTCGGGAATTTTCCATAGACTAAAACGTATCAGAGTGCAGACACAGACGACGGTAAAAAGGGTGCATGAACACACCCCCAAACCGTTCGCCAGTTAATGTCAGGATGCTGTAGCACCATGGGGTCACAAGGGTTGGACAGCATAAACAAACGATAATAATCTTTAGTACGGGGAGGACGGGTGACTGGAAGATCGGCCCGAACGTAGCTGTGTTCTATGAAACAACTGGCGACGCGGTACAACAATGGAGAGATAGGTGCCACATTGATCGGTGGATCGAGAGAAGCTGGTCGGAGGATATCTAAGAGACTGCGTGTTAAGGACGGGACCGGCCCCTGCCAGTGTGACAACAGAGTGTGGACAAAGAGTGCAGAAGATCGTGCACGCACGTTGACGAGACCGAGGCCACCTTTTGCAGGAGGCAATGTTAGAGTGTTGTAGCGGACTTTGAAAAGTGCCCCTGCTGACACGAAATATCGAAAGGCTGATTGGATGCGGCGACCAAGGAGTAACGGCATTGGGAGGATCTGGGCGACGTGTACCCGTTTAGGGGCGACATACATGTTGACATAGGACACACGTTGAAGTTGGTTTAAGTTACGGTGCACTTATCCGCGGACATGGTGCCGAATCGACTGCAAAAGCCGCCGGTAAGCCAGGGCCACTGTGCGGTGTGTGGAGCTCGTAAATTCGATACCCAAGTAACGAAGGGTGGTACTGACTGGGAGCGGGGTCGGCACCATAGCCGGGAGGCCGCGCCCAATGTGCATCATAGTCGATTTACGGACATTAAGAATGCTACCAGAAAGACGTCCATACTGGTGGATCCATTGGATGGCGTCATTGAGTTCCGTGGAGGAGCAGGTGAGAAAGAGGAGGTCGTCCGCATAAGCCCTGCAGTGAAAGGTGTAGTCACATAAGTGAGACCCTGCAGTCTAGAGGTAAGTCCAGTGATGAGGGGCTCAAGTGCAATGGCATATAAAAAAGTAGACATACGGCATCCTTGACGCACAGAGCGGCGTATAGGAATCGGTCCTACAAGCCTCCCATTGACTTGTACCATCGAGACTGCGGGAAGTAGTAACCGGCGAATGGAATCGACAAAAAGTAATGGGAACCCCATACGTGTCGCCAACATGAGGAGGAATGGGTGTCGAACGCGATCAAAGGCACTTGTGAAATCGACGGATACCAGTGCTGCACGAAGGCGACAAACCGACGCCAGTGCGATGACGTCACGCCATTCTCCTAGGGCTGCTTGTAAGGTGGCCTCAAAACCACGCGCAGTCTGCTCCGGTGAAAGGACCGTAGGTAAGACGGTGCGTATGCGCGCTGCTAAGAGGCGTGCATAGATTTTATAGTCTGCATTCAGTAGTGTAAGGGGGCGATATGCAGAGACATGAGACCCTCCCTTCGGCTTAGACACAGGTAGAAGAATGCCAGTGACGAATTCAAGTGGAATTGGGAAGTACGGAGTAAAGAGTTCCTGAAGCATTTCCGTCCAGCGAGGAAGTTTTAACGTGGTGAACGCCCGGTAAAACTCCACTGGGAAACCATCTGGTCCTGGTGATTTGTTCTTGGCCCCTTTGTTGATCGCATCTACCACCTCTTCTGCGGTGATTGCAGACATCATGGACGTTGACTCCGCTACCGTGAGGGTCCGATCAGGGGAAGGACGGAGATAATCTGGAATTGGCGTTGCCATCATCACAAAATTGGCGATAATGTTCAGCAAAGGCAGACACCACTGCCGCCTGTGTTGTGTGGTGAACACCATCGGAGGTCGTGGTGTTGGGGACGAAAAGTCGACGTCGACAACTATGGTCGGATGAGGCATGGATTGTGGATGGAGTTTCGTCGTGGAGTAGGTCTTGTCGTCGGAAACGCACCACAACACCATGAAGTCGTGCACGTTGGAGAGAGAGGAGACGAGCTTTAGTACGCTGTCGTTCCCTATGGGTGTCAGGCGATGGAGGGAGCGTATCGAGCTCATGGAGGACGGCCTAGTGAAAATTTGTGGTGTCTCGATGTCATGCTGCTGCTTCCTTGCCACATTGCATGAAGACCTTTCTGATCGCAGGCTTGGCACATTTCAGCCACCAATGGAACGTGGATGTGTACTGCCGGAGGCGTCTTTCACAAGACGCCCATGTAGTGGCAGTACGTTGTCGGCAGTGTGGATCATTGAGGAGGGAGGTATTAAGCTTCCAGTAACCTCTGATGCGCCACACTGACTAAAGTGGCAGAGCCAGGGAGCAAATGCCGGCGCAGTGGTCCGAAAATGCGAGGGGCCATCGTTCAGCTTGGGCTACTTCATTGTCAAGGTGGGCAGATACATAAAACCGGTACAGTCTGCTTGCAGAATGTGCTGTATAATGGGTAAACCTGGGGGTATTTCCATGAATTTTCTGCCAAAGGTCCACTAGATGAAAATCTTCGATTAAGGTGAGCAGCTCCGGGCATGGCGAATAACCAGGCATTTGGTCTTGCTGATGGAGGACGCAGTTGAAATTGCCTCCCATGATAAGACGATCATAGCGTCCAGAAAACAGGGGCGCCACGTCATGTCCGAAAAAAGTGGACCGCTGCCGACGGTTAGTGGAGCCAGATGGAGAGTAGATATTGATGGCGCGCGTGTCGAAGATGGTAACAGCCAAGCCCCTTCCACAGGGAAGGATTGTCATGTCCTTGAGTGGGATTCCTTCGCGTATGTAGAAAGCCACTCCACGCACTGATTGATCACATGTGGACGTGTATGAGTCGTATCCGTAGACTGGTGGTAGTGCGGCAACGCTTACTTCCTGAAGAAGGGCGACGTCAACGTCAGAGGCCCGAAGGATGCCACATACGAGTTGCAGCTTGGGTGCAGTGTCGATCATGTTGATACTCAGTGTGGCGAACCGGTACGCGCATCTACCATCACCAAGGGCAGTATGACGAGGTCACCGACAGGAAGTTCCGTCCCATTAGCTGCAGTGCCTCGCTTTTGATGCCTTGTCCGGTGGAGACAACTCATCTTTAGGAGGCAATTCAACCGGAGGAGGGGGCGTATCTTCCTCAATGTCGTCGGCACATGCTCCTGTGCCGTGGGTCTGTCCAATGTCCATGGGAATTGCGTCGTGGTGAGAGAGATCTGGAGTTGTCGGTGGGGAGACAGGCGTCTCAACCTGCGCACCGATCGTTACATTGTGCGTGGCGACCTCCATGGTGGTCCCGTCCTGCGAAACGTCTTGTTCATTGTGAAAGCTGTCCGCCGACCTCTGCGTGGAAATGTCGGCTGGTTGAGTGTCGTCTTCGTCGTCGCGGGTGGCGACGCTCTGAGAGCCCGTGGGTGAACGGCGACGGCGTTTGGGCCTACGTGGCGAGCGTTGTTTGCGCACGTGTTCTCAGTGTCGGACGACGGCAAGGAGGAGCGTCGACCTGGTTCGAAGGCGTCCGTGGGTACAACGAAATTGTCAAACAGGTGTTGTGAAGAAGTACTGTTCTCTTCAGCGTCCGGTGCGGGAGCCTGTTCGGCGGCAAGGTTGTCAGGTGGGACGTCCGCACCGTCCATAGGTGACTGGGACGGTGGGACGTGCCGATCGGAAGGACCGGGCGACGGACCGGACGAAACTGTAGACGTGGCGAGAGCCGCTGCGTAAGTGACCGGTAGGGCGGTCATCTGGGTGTGACGAACGCTTCCGACAACGGGAGCTGCGCGACACGTCGTTGAATGTATTCAGACCGTAGGTGACCTTCCTTCCCGCAACCGGAACAGGTCCGAGGTTGGCCGTCGTACATTATAATGGCTCGGCAGCCTCCGATACGTAGATAGATAGGCACGTGTTTCTGCAACTCGATGCGGACCTGACTAACACCGTTTAAAACGCGATAGGTTTGCAATTGTACCCATCGTTCGGCAACATGTTCCAGAACGTTGCGATAGGGACGGAGCGCCTCGATGACGACGTCTGCAGGTAGTTCGAACGGCAGTTCGATGATCCTTATCGTCCGTGTGCCGAGACCTGCGTGATCGGTGGTAACGGGTCCGACGTTGCCGTCGGAATGGGAGAAGCGCAGTCCACGTTTTGCCTCTTGAAGCACCTTGTCGCACGCCGCATCGTTGATCATTTTGACGTAGACGGTACTGCTAACTATCGACAAGTGGATACCAATTAGATCCGTTGGTGGTATCTTAACTTCATCGCGAATAAATCGTTCTACCTCCAGGGCCTTGGGTCGGGCAAAGTCGGAACAAAAGTTGAAACGTAATGTCTTCTTCCGATAGTTGTGTGCCATGGTGGTCTAGAAGGGAAAACAGCACTTACAGAGGCCGAAGTAAACACCAACACACCGTGCGCGCCTCGCCCGCAGCGCTCTGGTGCGTGACCGCCTCGCAGCACTGCCGACGGCAGACTACCGCACGGCTAAACGGGCGGGAAGTGTTATACTTAGTAGGGGATGTGTGATAGATTCACTGTGATCAGCGGGCTTATAAAGTAAGTGCACTGTTGTCTGTGTTCCGACATGTCCAAAGAAAATGACTATGTCCTGTCGTAAGGGGAGGTATCGATTTGATGTTGAAAGCTGTAATAGCCATAAGTGGGATGAAAAATTTTACATGGAAAATTATATCCAGGCATACGGAGGATACAGATATTTGTATTTCCAGAGCCACTTCCGTCAGTAGGGGGTATTTCTGATACTTTGTTCATCGTCGAATGTCATCAGTCGTAATAATTCATTATAATTACAGTGATAAATATGCGGCTTATGTGGGCGCGCGTAGCGGTGGTAACCTGTGGCTGGAATGATAGACATTTCCAGCTTACGGCGGAAGCCGTCCGAACTGGTTAGGCTGGGGTACAATGTGCAGCTGACTTTTTAACGTATCGCCTTCTAGGTGGCTGAATAGCGAACTAATACTCGGTATGTGTTGGGCTGCCCTCATGATTGCGTGTGTTGGTAATATTCTCCGTTGAAATTTGAGAACATTCAATATGGGCATGATTTGCACGAGGCAGGATTCGAACCAGCGACCCTAGCAGCACCGCGGTTCCGGACTGAAGAGCCTAGAACCGCTAGGCCACAGCGGCCGTCCATCGAGCTCCTTTTGGAAGTCAAGGAACACGGCATGAGTCTGGTTACCTTTAACTCTGAAGAAGTCCCGGCGTAACGAGTATTCCACGAGGTGTCGGGTTGGAATATTGTGTGCCGTTGTCAAACGCGCTCATGAAAAGAGCGAGCTGAGTTTCATCAGATCTCCGTTTTTAGGAGCTCATCTTGACTATCACTGAAGTTTCGTATTGAACGAATAGGAGTTGCGGTTTTATAGAGTATAATGACTTTTTAATGGGATGTATGCTGATCTCGTTTGCTCGAAACACATTCTTGCCAACAATTACCGAAAAAATACAGTCAGTACAGGAAATTACAGTCTACATAGTTTTATACTTGTTCGAGTAATAGCACTAATTGTTTCTTATGTAAAAAATAACGCCAAAAACTTTTTAGCAAACTGTGTAATGGATGTCAGAAACGTTTTCTGAAGATAAGTTACATAACGGCAGCTTGGTTCAGTAGAAACTTTGAGGGACAAAGATTTTATGCATTGCAGATGAGGCTTATCACACATGCAGCGAGGTCACAACGTCTCGATAGAGACCGACAAACAGGACCAGAATAGAGGATATAACAGTCAAAAAACATGCGCTAGCGCCCGCGCGTGCGCGTTCACACACACACACACACAACCACACACAGCATGAATTCGTCAGTTGCTTACGTCAGTCCCTGCTGGGTGACTATCTCCGTGAAAATCCGCCTTGTCTTCAGCCAACGAGAAGACTGGAGAAATGGTTCGAGCTAATGAAGAGGGAATTCGTGCACTTATACGAAGGAGCAATGCGTGAAAATGTAGCAAAAAAATGGTTCAAATGGCTCTGAGCACTATGGGACTTAACATCTGTGGTCATCAGTCTCCTAAAACTTAGAACTACTTAAACCTAACTAACCTAAGGACATCACACACATCCATGCCCGAGGCAGGATTCAAACCTGCGACCGTAGCGGTCACGCGGTTCCAGACTGAATCGCCTAGAACCGCACGGCCACACCGGCAGGCGAAAATGTAGAGAGAATGTTTTTTGCCACTACCTACGTCATGGAAAAGTTGATACGACAGCGAGATGAGCAGCGAAAAGAGAGCGGTAAGATTAATCGTTGCGTTTTTGAAGGAGTATGAAACGACCCCTTAGAAAAATTTGCCAATTCCTGTGCTGGTAAACCCCTTACGTTATTTGATTTTCGAACAGCTGAGCAAAACTGAACGTACTCAGACATTTCTCTCTTTACTTATTCTGATCATTACTAAACAGATACACAATTGTTTTAGCGCACTGCAATCTGACTTTCAATAAACCCTACAAAAGAATGGCCCTGACTAACAATAACCTATACCTTTCATGAATCACTTAGCTCACAAAAATCTTCGTTACTCGAACTACTGCATTGCCTACTGATAGGCATAGTTAGCAAATGACAGATTTTGACAGAGAACAAACAATGTATTTACCTTATATATCAGTTCATGACATCCAGTCTTACAAATTTACTCTTTCTGGCGGACACAACGTCCAGATCATCCGCTCTCAAAACTCCGCCATCTCTCTCTCCACATCCACTACTGCTGACGGATCACCTCCAACTGCGCAACGCTACGCGCTGTTCACATCCAACTGCCCAACACTACAATAGAAACTATTCCAACAATGCCAACCAGCCACAGACTGCACTTATTCCTATAAATCAACAAATATTGTCTCAAGGGTAAATTTCGAAATTCCGAGTGTAAGCTGAGATGTGGAGCAAAGTGCTTGAAATTTTCATCAATTTTTTATTCTAGTTACAAAATTGTAGTTGAAAAGTTATTAAAATTCTCCTATTCGATATATTCAAAAAACCTTATGAGAGAAACTTAATGTATGAAAGAAAATTAAATAGAGAAAGTTGTGTAGGAAATTCTTGAATAGTTTCTGAGAAAGAGGTACTATATTATTTTTTGACAACAAAACTTCTAAATTCCAGAAAAGAGTTAAGTAATATAATCCAAGGAATTTAACACTAAATGTGTTAATTTCATGTTAAGCATGGTACAAAATTTCATTGCCGTATATTCAGGATTGCAAATTTGGTGCAGCTTTCAAATAGTGTATGTTTCTCTGAACGTCTCCGCTTAAGGATTCATTACAGCGTATTTAATCATTATGTAGGCTATAGTTATTTTATTTAAATGTTAATACCATTCTGGTACAAATGCAAGAAAATTAAATAGCAGTTTTCTACAAGCTCTTAACAACAGTCACCAAGCAACAAATTGTGGGTGCATCAGTTCGTAAGACCTTAGAGAAACTAAAGAAGCCAAATACGCAAACTACTCTTAGTACATGGCATTTAATTGTAACTACGTTGTGCCTATTCCACACGCGTCACCAAATGAAGGAGGAGGGGGAGGATGAGATTAGAGTTTATGTCCCGTCGACAACTAGGTCAATACAGACGGAGCACAAAATCGGATTAGGGAAGGATATCGGCGGTGCCCGTACAGAACCATCCCAGCATTTGCCTGAAGCAATTTAGGGAAATCACGGCAAACCTAAATCAGGATGGCTGGACACGGGTTTGACCGTAGTTCTTCCTAGCGCGAGTCCAGTGTGCTAACCACTGCACCACCTCGCTCGGTGCGTCACCAAATGGATTCGTGACTTTTTATCCAATAATAAAACCGAGCGAGGTGGCGTACTGGACTCGCATTCGGGAGGACGACGGTTCAATTCCGTCTCCGGCCATCCTGATTTAGGTTTTCCGTGATTTCCCTAAATCGCTTCAGGCAAATGCCGGGATGGTTCCTTTGAAAGGGCACGGCCGATTTCCTTCCCCATCCTTCCCTCACCCTAGCTAGCGCTCCGTCTCTAATGACCTCGTTGTCGACGGGACGTTAAACACTAATCTCCTCCTCCTCCTTTTTTATCCAATAATGTCCTTCGGGGTTAAATACCAATAAAATATGTACTTGGATCGTAACAGACAGATCGGAAATATTCCAGAAAAACTTAATAAGTTAGTTTGGTTGGATAGTGGCGTACAAACAAACCGTTTCACATTATAATAGCTTCTCATGATATTTCTGTGTTGAGAGTGACGTGATTGCGCTGCCTTCAAATTTTAATTATTTACTCGCATCAGCATTACTCACATGAAGTCTTTTTCTTACGCTTGCCTCAAGGATTCACTCATGTAGTTGCAATTTTTGGTTCAAACATGTACAATATAATAACATTTCTGAAGTTTGATTCCTTACGTCCAACGTCTCTTTGTTCAGCATTAATAGACAGGCTTACAGAAGTAAAGTCAGTCACTGAAATTTGGAACTGAATCGCGATAAGCCTCACGTCATAGAGAATAAGTTCAATCTTTTCATGGGTGTTAGTGTGACCTCATTTACCTCTGATGTTAATCGCTAGTCAGAACAGTATCCACCACAGATCGCAGAGGGAGCCGTACGCATCGACATGTGTAGGGGTCGTTACAGTCTTCTAGATGACGTCAGCGGATGACTGCAGGCGATGTAGCACGAGCCTCACAACATGGGTACAGAGCAACGTCGCAGACTTTGTAACTAAAGTCCACATTCGTGTGTAAACCTTATACGATAAAAAGATACCACGAAACTCGGGAGAAATAACAAAATTGGAAGAAATAAAAAAATATATTAAAAGAAGCTGGATCATTAAATTTTGCCTAATAAGAGACAGCTGTGTTATAAGCAATGACGAAAATTACGTCTTCTACTTAACATTTCCTGTACACATGCGCTAACTCAATGTTCCGTTTCAGATTCCGAATGATCGTTGCTACATTTCAGCTGTAGTATCATTAATTTCGTCCTGAACTCCTTGTTACAATCCAACCAGTGCCTTTAAGTTGCTCCTGTGGAGCAGATTCGTGAGGTAGCTTCACAAATTTGACACTACGGCAGGAAATACGAGCGAATCAAGAGATGGTTGTTGAACAGTTACGGCACTGTTACCATTGGTTGTATTGCAGCATGCAATAAAACAACGTCCTGTTGAAATCAAACGCCCTCAAATTGGTGCAGCAAAAATGGTAGCTATCACCACATCCAACCGAGGTGATTAACATTGCGACCTACTCTTGACGGGAGAGGTGAAACAGTGGTTAAAGGAGGAAGAGCGGGGACCCAATTCCCGTCTGACTGTATAGATTTAAGGCAACCATGATGCCCCTACATTGATTAATATAAATACTGCGAGAATTTCTTTGAAAGGACATCTTATATTTCCATCATCATCTTTGTCGAACTCGAGACTGTGCTTTCCCTGTGATGACCTCATCGTCAATGTTATGTTCAATTCTGTTATTTCTCTTTGTCTCCTCACTCTCCATTTTGGAACAGTCAGTGTCAGACGACCTCTAGTGATAAAAGTACACATCTTATAGCCACCTTGGGTTTGAGTGTAAATGGTGTTCTTTGCCCAGAATATATAAGCTGAGAGATGACTGAGAGATAAACTGAAAATAAAATGTACTTTTATGTGCCTGTAGACATTTACTGGCAAATCGATCATTGTTCTCATCTGGTCCTTGTACCAATGGAATGAAACAGTCATGTTTACCTGAAACCAGTGGCACACCTTTCAGATGATTTCTTCATGTATGGATCCACAGTCTCAATGTAACTTCTAAATGATGAAAACATTTTGAAAACATAATTAGGTATTAATAACGGCTTCAGCTGAAGCGATTATTAATACCCAAGATGAACATTGCTAGCTGTGGTTGCCCTACCTACAGCGTTGTCTGTCAGTTTTATTATGCAAGATGTCGTTATTTTGCCATGTAAATGTATCACATTATTGGCCAGTTTCGGCCTTTGGTCACTTTCAAATGTCTGCAAGTACAATACCAAAAGAAAAGACACACACTCACACACACACACACACACACACACACACACACACACACACACACACACACACACACACACACACACTTGTTGTTGTTGTTGTTGTTGTCTTCAGTCCTGAGACTGGTTTGATGCAGCTCTCCATGCTACTCTATCCTGTGCAAGCTGCTTCATCTCCCAGTACCTACTGCAACCTACATCCTTCTGAATCTGCTTAGTGTAGTCATCTCTCGGTCTCCCTCTACGATTTTTACCCTCCACGCTCCCCTCCAATGCTAAATTTGTGATCCCTTGATGCCTCAAAACATGTCCTACCAACCGATCCCTTCTTCTAGTCAAGTTGTGCCACAAACTTCTCTTCTCCCCAATCCTATTCAATACCTCCTCACACTTATCGAACGTTTATTAATACGGTTTTGCAAATCACATCCTGCTTCCAAGCACACATTATACAACTCGCCTTGTAAGTAAAAACACTACTAGCAGCTAGCTTACTGGTCCTATCAAATTCATTTAACTGCACGATGTGTCCTTTTACTTCCTGATACATAAAAATACCTGTTATAAAAACGCGGGAAACACTAGACTATACAGGGTGTCACTACTGTTGCCACCGAGAGTAACTCCGAAAGTAAAGTTTGTGAGACAAATGTTGTATGGGGCTACGGGGGCCATAATATGACGTTGGTGTTTTGTTGCTAGGTGAGGTCGAATCAGAGATATCAAGGTCTACTCAAAAGGGGTCCTATAGCTTGGTACTTATTTTCTGATAGCGGCTGTCGAGATGAATACAGCGATGTATAACAGTAAGGTCTTTGAAGGACACGAAGGTCATAACGGTGGCATGAACGTCCATTTACAGAAGGTGTTCGAAGTGATGACCACTGGTATCAATGCAGTGCTGCAATCTTGAATATCGTGGATTGAGTGGTATTCCTTATCACTTGGGCCCTTATCGAAGCACATACTCTGACAATTCTCTCTCGCATACCTTCAGGTATAGTTGGAACGTCTTTATAAACAATGTCTTTTACGTATCCCCACAAGAAAAAATCGAGGGGAGTCAAATCTGGCGAACGAGCCGGCCACGACACATCTCCTTCGCGTCGAATCCAACGATTTCGGAATTGTCTCTGCAACTCATTTCTAGCCATGAGCGGAAAAAGTGCCGGATACACACCGTGTTATTACCACATGCCTATACGTTCCATAACAATGCAGGTGTGCCCCAAGACTCTGTCCTCTCTCCTCTACTTTATTTTCTGAACACTGCCAAAACCAACTCTGCCAGTCCATCTCCTTCAGTTTTCGTCTCCTCTATCAACTAATCCAAAACTTAGGCATTATATATAGGACAAACCATCTGCACCTTCCATCTCCATGACTTTTCCCTTATCATTAGTAACCACTCTATCCAGTTACCGAACACACTCAAATACTTTAGGCTAACTCTCGACCGACAGCTAACATAAGAACTTATAATTATATTTTTCCCTGAGACATTTAAGTCTCTTCTTTGTCTACTGTGGTGTCACCGCCAGACACGACACTTGCTAGGTGGTAGCCTTTAAATCGGCCACGGTCCGTTAGTATACTTCGGACCCGCGTGTCGCCACTATCAGTAATTGCAGACCGAGCGCCGCCACACGGCAGGTCTAATCTAGAGAGACTCCCTAGCACTCGTCCCAGTTGGACAGCCGACTGTGCTAGCGATGGTTCACTGTCTACATACGCTCTCATTTGCCGAAACGACAGTTTAGCATAGCCTTCAGCTACGTCATTTGCTACGACCTAGCAAGGCGCCATATTCAGTTACTATTCTGAACAGATAATATTGTGAATCATATACCGTCAAGAGCGACGTTCATCATTAATGGATTAAAGTTAAGTATCAAACTAATTACGTCCGCTTTCTGAATTCTAATCCCTTGTCATGTTCCAGACCTCACATCAGCATAGTTCTTCCCTCCTCACGCCAGCCTGCGTGAGCTAAAACGCGTGCATTTCGGCCTCCTCTAGTACAACGGTGTTGGCTCTTCTGCCAGCACAACATCTACAATAATGATAGAAGCAGAAGAAATGGATTAAATTTGATATTATAAGATCACCTATGGCACAGGACTTTCCCGTTACGACTAACGCTGGGGTGCTATTCCAATGCCGGAGCGCCCTGGCAGTACTGACAATGCAAGGGAAAACAAGCAGATGTGAATTGAAGTTTGTGTTGGAGAGGGCAATCAACTTGGGTACATCGTGCAGCAATATTTGCAATAGTGGTGTGGTGGAGTAACGGTTAGCATTTCTGCCTAGTAAGTAAGAAGACCTAGCCGGCCTGTGTGGCCGAGGGGTTGTAGGCGCTTCACTCTGGAACCGCGCGACCGCTGCGGTTGCAGGTTCGAATCCTGCCTCGGGCATGGACGTGTGTGATGTCCTTAGGTTAGTTAGGTTTAAGTAGTTCTAAGTTCTAGGGGAATGATGATCTCAGATTTTAAGTCCTATAGTGCTCAGAGCAGTTTGAACCAGTTCGAGTCCTAGACGCAGCACAAACTTTAATTCATTTCCTCTGCTTCAATCAATATCGTTGATTAAGAAGACACTTACGTGTCTCAGGGAAAAATATAATTATAAGATCGCCTGTGGTACAGGACTTTCCAACATCCAACGCTGGGGTGCTATTCCAATGCTGGAGGCTCCTGGCTGTAATGACAATGTAAGAGAAAATAAGCAGAAGATATGAGCTGAATTCTGTGTTGGGGAGGGCAGCAATGTTAACCATAGTGCTGTGGTGGTGTAATGGTTAGCTTTTCTGCCTATCGAACAAGAAGACCCGGGTTTGAATTCTAGCTGCAGAACAAATTTTAATCCATTTCTTCTGCTTCAATCAGTAACATAAAAACCTCACCTACTAACTGTACTACAGAAAAGTCACAATAGACTTAAACTACTAAAACTATTAATTGGTCGAACCTCGGGATTATACCCTTCTACTCTCCTCCACACGTACAGAACCTAGATCTTACATATTCTCTCCTATGCTAATGAGGCCTGAGTATCCACCCGACCACAGTTCCGTAAGTCCCTCTAAATGCACGAATGTCATGCACTCTGCCTCGCTTTCAGAATGTTTTTATCTTCCGCCACGTGTGTCCTATAGTATCTCATCATATCCAGCCCCCTCCTCGCTCACGTTAAACCTGCACCCACTCCACATCCTATCCCAGCGCATCTTCAATTGGCACCCTCTCCCAGACAATAAAATCCACCCCGATATCTATCCGTCCTACCAACTGTAATTCCCTGCCTATCATACAACACACCAGGGCTCCCACCAACCTCTTATCTATCCACATCTTCACATCACATCCCTTCTTGATCTGCTGCCCTGCCTACCCGTCAGACTCCTCCTCATCTTCTATCTTCACTCTCTCTACGCCAAGACATATCTTCATCTCCATAGTTACCTACCTTACAGACCCCTACATTTTTTTCTACCCATTACCCTCAACCCTGTAGAACACATTCTCTTTCCCCAGAGCAGGTCCTTCAACTATTAATTAAAAGTGCAGTACTGGTTCTTAAAGGAACATCACCTTTCGCCGATTTGATTTTAAAAGTATATATTTTGTAATCTTTTTAACTTTCAATCCTATGATTTTAATTTAATAACAAAACGACAAGAGTCAGCCCGCTTCTTTATGCAAACGCCAACAAAATTCAATCTTCTACAGGTGTTTTTTTAAAACAATAATTGTAAATTGTTTGCCTTTTAATAATATTTACTTTCATCTTTGAAATATGTATTAAAAGCGTTTGGTTGAACAACGGAATTTTGTACCAATTACAATAAAGAACAAAAATGTCCTTCGCCACTGTAGTAACAAACAGTTCTTATAAGTGACAAAAGGCCGTGTGTCACACAAGTCTGTGAACTGTTAAAACTGATTACAACACTGTCTAATACTAAAATAGTTCACACTCATTATTGCAGTGTACGAATAAAGAGTAATTTTTGTTTGTCTCTTCTAGAATGATCTCATGTGTTCATTTTTACTAAAGTAGTACACTAAAATTAGCGATATATGTCGCTAGTAAAAATACAGAAAACACTCCTACCAAAAACACAATGCTGCTCACCAAATATTGCCAGATTTCATTAACGCAGTGGTTAGCACACTGAACTCGCATTTGGTAGGAAAACTGCTCAGACCCGCATCTGACAATCCAGATTTAGGTTTTCCGTGATTTTTCTAAATCGCTCCAGGCAAATGCGGTGATGGTCCCTTTGAAAAGCGCACCAACGATTTCTTTCGTCATCCATGATAATCTGAGCTTGTGGTCCGTATCTAATGACCTCGATGTCAACGGGACGTGACACCCAATCTCCCTTCCTTCAGATTTCAGTACGATGAAAACAGTCCTCCGTATTAATTAATGCACATAGGACGCAAAACACGACTAAAAGAGTCTAAAAATCTTCTATTTCGGAAGTCTGTCTATAGATTTAACGTCTGTGTTAGGTGCTTTATCAGATGTTCACGTATCCCTATGTCTTGTAAGACGTCCATGGTTTTTCCATTACTGCTCTGCGTAAAAATTTTAAGGTTTTGTTTACGTCCAGCACTGAGCGGCAATTTCCTCTCGTAGGCATTCTGAACGTGGACGGATTACTCTGTCCTTGACTGACATTTTTATTTGTGCGTGTTTTAAAATTTCTCGTCATTTGGCCAAAGTAAAATTTCTCGAATTCTCCCCATTTTATTTTGAAATTACCGGATTGACTGAAAGGCAGCTTTTCCTGCGTTTTATGATGAATGATGTTATTCAGCGTTTTGTTGGTACAGAAGCTACCATGAGCATTAGTCTTACGGAATATACGTGCAACTTTATCTGACATCTCTCCGATGTATGGCATCACAGTGTATTTTAGATTTTCTCTTTTTACTTCTCTAGCTAGAGTGATTTCAACGTTTGTTATTAATTGTTTCGTTCTCAGCTTTTTAGTTAGTTAGTTACGTGTTCCATTGATCAATAGCATGGAAAAGCCGTTATGATGCGGACGTAACAAATGCACAAGAAATGCGCACAGGAAATAAGTTTTTTTTGTTTACATTATAGTGTTATACCTAAATATTTCTATTATCTATCCGAGTCCCTTAAATGGCACAAAATGCATATATTATATCTCCAGATTTATTTACTCATATTCGAGAATTCATCTATGGTGTAGAAGGAGTTGCGAAGGAGGTATGATTTCAATTCGTTTTTGAAACTATGACTGCTGTCTGTCACCCATTTTATTTCATCTGGTAATTTATCAAGCAATTTATAGCAGCATGTTTGAGCCCTTTCTGTGCCAAAGATATGTTACGTAAAGGATAGTGTAGGTCTTTGTTTTTTCTGGTATTGTAATCATGAATGTCGCTGTTTATTTTAAACTGGTCCATGTTGCTGACAAAAAATTTCATTACTTTCAAACAGATGCCTACAAGATGTGCGACTGTGAACCCCACTCATTATTCTAACTACTTTCTTTTGAGCAGTGAATACCTTATGTCTCAGTGTTGAGTTGCAGTAGAATATTATTCTGTATGACATCACAGGGTGGAAGTATGCAAAGTATGTTAGCTTACTAATTTCTACATCCTCAAAATTGGCAATTATTCTGATTGCAAAAGTTGCTGAACCTAGTCGCTTTAGGAGATCCAAAATATGAATTTTCCAATTAAGATTCTCATCTATATGTACACCCAAAATCTTAGTATGCTCTACCCTGGCTTCTGACTTATTCTGATTTGTTATGGTTTTTGAAGGAATTGTACTTTTTTCAGCGGTAAACTGATGTACTGTGCTTTTCCAAAGTTCAGAGCAAGTCCATTCGCAGAAAACCAATTAATAACTTTTCCAAAGACCTTATTTGTATCATTTTCCATCGGACTTTCTTTTACTGGATTAATAATTATGCCTGCATCATCAGCAAACAGTGTCACTCCAGCATCTTGTTTCACATAAGAAGGGAGGTCATTCACGTATATCAACAGGAGGGGACCCATGATCGAACCTTATGGAACACATAATGTAATTTCACCCCTGTTAGATGAAGTAGCAAACTCCTTTGAATCACTTGAAGCATATAAAGAGACTTTTTGCTTCCTGTTCTGTGTGTATGACTTAAACCACTCATATGCTGTTCCATTTATACCATAGAATTGTAGTTTCTCTAAGATAATGTCATGGCAACACAGTGTATTTTAGATTTTTCTCTTTTTAATTCTCTAGCTAGAGTGATTTCAACATTTGTTATTAACTGTTTTGTTTTCAGCTTTTTATGGTACGTTTCATTAATCATGTTTATGATAAGCCATTGTAACAAATAGCGGCTACGATTTGTTCCTATTTCTTTATCAATTTCGTCTTTTTCCAATGGAAGGCTCGTATTGCGATTGGCACGGATTGGAATAAAGCATTTTTATGAGTATAGGGTAACAGGAGTTCCTGGTAACTACCTTGTCCATTTTTTAGACTTCGTACGACCTCCAAGTTTATATTTCGTTTGCTGTTTACTATTTTTAAATCGAGAAAATTCATACTCTTTTGTGATTATAATTTTATGGTAAACTTCAAATTCTTATGCATGCTGGTTAGCTGCTTGTGCATGCAGTTTGTTTCTTCAACTCTACCGTTAAGAAAGGTCAATGTGTCATATACTTATCTTTTGTATTGTTTGATTTTAGTTGCGCTCTGTTTGTATTTATTAAAAAACGTCATTTCGAACATGGTTAGCAGAGTTGTTTGCATGTGTGCTCGCAAGACAGTTTCCCCTTCCCAGGCCGTCTTTTTGCGAATATATTTTGCTTTGAAATGGAAAGCAATTGTACGATACCACAGGCTGATAAATTTCAATCAGTTCATACGGTTTGACCACGCTAGATTTACCGTATTTGAATAAACTGTTCTTAATAATGTTTATCGTTGCTGTCACTGGAACATTTGTATAAAGGGTTGTAATGTCAAATGAAATAAAATTCCCTTTATTAGGAATGTTAATGCTTTTAATCTCATTTGCTAGTTCGAATACATATAGTTTATTAATGGCGCGGTTCAGCTTATTGCTTAAAAATACGCAGGGCTTCCTATGAAATTAATAATTGCATGAATCGGTGTATCCTTCCTACGAATCATTGGCTGGGCCGTAGGTTTTTATATCCAATGTTCATTACTACACAATTTTTAATTTACCTTTCTGTGAAAATAGAACCACATTTAAGCGTATTTTTTATTAATGAGTTAAATTTATTGGTTGAGTTAGGTTGTTCTTTGCGAAACATTCTTGTACTTTCTTGTCGTACTTTTCCTTCTCGATGGCAATCGACGTGTTATCCTTGTCTGCCTACATAAAGATGGCATCTTTATTTTTAGTTCATTAATAATCTGCCGTGCTGTATCGTTCTCTTTGCATTAGTAACTGACGAGTTTTTTTGCCTATAATCTGTTCACATAATAGTTTTGAGATTTACTAATGAGCTCATTCTTCTTTCAAACTGACAAATGCCCCATGTCTAGTGCACCCGTAGCACTAACTGTTAAGCATAATGATGTTCACCAATGTGTCTTACCTGTTTACTGTTCTTTTGGTATTGTATTTGCAGACACTTGAAAGCTGTCAAAGGCCGAAGCTGGCCAGTGATGTGATATATATATATATATATATATATATATATATATATATATATATATATATATATATATATATATATATATATATATACATGATAGAATGTAGGCATCTTGCAAAATAAAACTGACAGCCTACAGAGGTTTCCATAACGATTTCATCATTACAACCTATGGGCTATGGGATGAGATAAAACTTCGACTTTACTCCGGGCACCAGGGTCAAACACAAAATTTTCTGTTTTTTCGGCTCTTGAGAAAAAATAGCCTGCCGTTTCTTTAGGGACACTCCGACGAGTCATTGAAAATGTCCACAGCAGAGTCCAACCCATCAGAAAGGCTACGGGTGGACACATCCCATGTTAATATCCACTAACAGGTGTCCAGACGCCTTTTATCAGGTAGTGTGTGCTTACGAACTAAGCAACTAGATGATTTCGACCTGGATATTATGTGGATTTAACTTTCCTACCTCACAGCCAATTTCTTTTTCCCCATTATTCCAAAGCTTGGAATAATGGGTTTTTCAAGTGTTTTGGGTACCTAATATTTAGACGATAATTGGAAATGTCGTAATTAGTTTGGCAAAGCTTCCAAAGTATCATCATTTTCATAAAACATTTTTACAGTGAAAGATCAATGTTTTTAGTTCTTTAGTTCCATTGACACTAAAAGAAGAAGTGGTCCTGCACTCACCCTCCTCTTTAAACAGTGTTTTCAACTGTACACCCTTGTTACGGTTCGCGCGGCTCCCCCCGTCGGAGGTTCGAGTCCTCCACCGCGCATGGGTGTGTGTGTGTGTGTTGCCTTTAGCCTAAGTTACTTTAAGTTACATTAATTAGTGTGTAAGTTTAGAGACAGATGACCTCAGCAGTTTGGTCCCATAGAACTTACCACAATTTTCCAATTTCCAACTGCACACGACATTTAACTTACATTTCTTAAAATTCTCGTTTACAATTTTAAAAAATACGATTATTGTTCTTATATCAGAGAACTTGGTTTTCACTTGCGTGTTATCCACACTCGGTTGCAAACAAGAAAGGGACAGATGTAGAATATAAAAATGTTCAAATGCTGCCTAATGACAGTACTGTTCGCAATATTTAGGAAGAAACAAATTGTGTAGCCATCAAATAAACATTATTAACTAGTTACTAGTGATATTAGTTAAACTTTTACAGAAAGACAAACGCACTTGATGAAAATAAAAAGCATAATACATCTATTCTTTCGGACGCAAAGTTTGTTCACCTGACAATCGTACATGTATTCACTCATCATATTTGGAAACATAAATTGATAAAAGTATCCCAAACAACACGCCTATTTTTGATCATGTGATCAATACCACAAAACTTCTGACAGGTAGCAAAGACATTTTTAGATCTAAGCTAAAATTATTTCCTGTGGACGAATTTTTCTTTTCCATAGACGAATTTTTATTTTAAGACTGTTTGCCTGCAAGAAAAACGCCAGTTCTAAAATGTGTTTTCATGATTATTAGAAATAAAATCTTATACATTCGTTATTGTTAAAACGAATGACGTATACATATCCTGTAAACTGACTCGTTCCACATCATTTCGATGATATAATCTTTCAAATGATCTATGGAACATGTAAGCAACCAACTAACACTAACTAACACAAAAAAGCTGAAGGATGTGAAACCGTAACTCATCAACGTGAATGATGTTTCTGACTGAGAAGAAACAATTTTACAGTTCCACTCTTTTATGTATATGGAAATAAATTTGTAGTCAATGCACATAAAGAAGAACAAGTTTTTTTCAGAGGTACCACGAGCACAGTACTGAGTCACAACAGATATCAATAACAAACTGTGAGTAAATTGTTTAAAAAAGGATTATTCTCTTGTTTTCCCTCTCGTAATAAAAATCATTCAGTCTCTACGTTTACATACTAATGCGAATTAAAAAAAAAACTTTTTAGAGTATCTTATAGACGGTTCTATCACTTTTACACTCCGTGTCATTCCAAGTATGTTAACATGTTGTTGTTGTGGTCTTCAGTCGGAATGCTGCTTTGATGCAGCTCTCCATGCTATTCTGTCTTGTGCGAACCTCTTCATATCCGAATAACTGCTGCAACCTACATCTTTGTGACTCTTCATACTGTATTCATATCTTGGTCTCCCTCTACGATGATTATGACACACACTTACCTCCAATTCTAAACTGGTGACCCCTTGTTGTCTCAGATTGTGTCATATCCATTGATTCCTTCTTTTGGTCAAGTTGTGCAACAAATTCCTTGTCTCCCCAGTTTTATTCAATACCTCCTCACTAGTTACGTGATCGACTGATCTAATCTTCAACATTCTTCTGTAGCACCATAGTTCGAAAGCTTCTATTCTCTTTTCAACCAAAGTTTTTAACGACCATATATCACTTCCATACATGGCCACACTCCAGACAATTACCTTCAGAAAAGACTTCCAAGCAGTTAAATCTGTATTCGATGTTAACAAATTTCTCCTATTTAGAAATGCTTTTCTTGCCATTGCCAGACTGCGTTTTATATCCTCTCTACTTCCACCATCTTCAGTTATTTTGCTGTCGAAATAGCAAAACTCACCTATTACTTCAACTGTCTCGCATCCTAATCTAATTCCCTCAGCATCACCAGATTTAATTCGACTACATTCCATTACCATTGTGTTAATTTTGCTGATGTTCACCTTACGCTGAAGCGCCAAAGAAACTAGTATAGGCATGCGTATTCGAGTACAGAGATATGTAAACAGGCAGAATACGGCCCTGCGATCGGCATCGCCTAAGTAAGACATGAAGTGTCTGGCGCAGTTGTTAGATCGGTTACTGCTGCAACAATGGCAGGTTCTCAAGGTTTAAGTGATTTTGAACGTGGTGTTATAGTCGACGCACGAGCGATGGGACACAACATCTCTGACGTAGCGAGTGTACAGTGAATATCAGGAATCCCGTAAAACATCAAATCTCCGACATCACTGCGGCTGGAAAAAGATCCTGCAAGAACGGGACCAACGACGACTGAAGAGAATCGTTCAACGTGGCAGATGTGCAACTCTTACGCAAATGGCTGTAGATTTCAATTCTGGGCCATCAGCAAATGTTAGCGTGCGAACCGTTCAACGAAACATCATCGATATGGGCTTTCAGAGCTGAAAGTCCACTCGTTTACCCTTGATGACAGTACGACACAAGACTTTATGCCTCGCCTGGACCCATCACCACCAACAGTGGACTCTTGATGACTGGAAAAATGTTGCCTGGTCGGACGAGTCTCGTTTCATATTGTATCGTTCGGTTGGAATTCTGCGGGTATGGAGACAGCCTCATGCATCCATGGACCCTGCAAGTCAAGAGGGGACTATTGAAGTTGATGAAAGCTCTGTAATTCTGTGGAACGTGTGCAGCTGGAGTGATATGGCACCCCTGATACGTTTAGATACGACTCTGACAGGTGACACGTACGTAAGCTTCCTGTCTGATCACCAAAGTTCGGAAAGCTTCTATTCTCTTTTTAACCAAAGTTTTTAACGACGATATTTCATGTTCATTGTGCATTCCAAAGGACTTGGGTAATTCCAGCAGGAGACCCCACATGTCCAGACTTGCTACAGAGTGGCTCCGAGAACACTCTTCTGAGTTTAAACACGTCCAGTGGCCACCAAACTCCCCAGACATTATTGAGCATATCTAGGACGCCTTGCAATGAGCTGTGCAGAAGCATCTCCACCCCCTCACACTCTTACGGATTTACGGACAGCCCTGCATGATTCATGGTGCCAGTTCCCTCCAGCACTACGTCAGACATTAGTCGAGTGCGGCACTTCAGCGTGCTCGCGAGCGCCCTACACGGTATTAGGCTTGTGTAGTAGTTTCTTTGGCTCTTCAGTGTGTATCCTCCTTTCAAGAACCTGTCCATCGTGTTCAACTGCCCTTACAGGTAGTTTGCTGTCTCTGACACAATTACATTTTCATCGGCAAACATCAAAGTTTTTATTTTTTCTCCATGAACTTTAATTCATACTCCATATTTTTCTTTGGTTTCCTCCCCTGATTGTTAAATGTACATCTTGAATAACATCAGGGATGGGCTACAGGCCTGTCTCACTTCCATCTCAACCACTGCTTCTCTTTCATCCCCCTCGACTTTCGTAACTGAGTCTGGTTTCTGCACAAGTTCTAAATAGCGTTTCCCTCCCTGTATTGTACCCCTGCTACCTTCAGAATTTCAAAGAGTGTATTCCGATCAACATCATCAAAAGCTTTCGCTAAGTCGACATGTGCTGTTGTAAGTAGCCTGTTTACTTGTTTGTATAGACTGCATTAATAGCACTGGCAGCGCTCTGCGACCTCGAAGAGACTCTGTGGCTGGTTGGACTCGCAGTTAAGAGTTACAAGTTAGCAGTGATGGAGGTTGGCAGCATTAGCGCGAGCGGACGGTCTGAACGTGTGTCCGTCATGGAGATTTAATATTGGTTGGAAATGGATTTTAAAATGATGGTTGATGTATCTGCTAATGCTTGGATAATGGAATTATTGGCGATTATATTTTTTTGGAACTGGATGTCACATAATTAAGATAAAATATGCTAAATACAATGATTGCTCTGCAACAAAATCGTTCCTTTGCATGCCTATTAGTAGTTAGAGCCTACAGTAGTTAGAAACTTTTTATTTAGCTGGCTATAGTCGCTGCTTACTGTATTTGCGGTAGTTCGTATCATGAAGATTTTCTGTGAGGTTAGTGACTTATGAAATGTATGGGTTATTGTTAGGATTTCTTCTAATCCAGGGCCATTCTTCAGTGTTAACTATTTGCAGTCAGACTGCGTTGCATTTGTACATCATGGGTATTAAATGAATAGGAGAATTCTGAGTTGTATATGTCAGGCAAAATTCTGTAGGTCAGTGTTTGGAATGAAATGATAAAACAACCAAAGAGTCAGTACGTTCAGTTGCACTCAGCAGCATTCAGTGCGTACTATTTGACTAAGCAGTGTAAGTAAAAACTTAGACGCTTCACCTGCATCCCTGCCAGGATACGTTACTGGAATGTTCTGATTTTTTTGTAGTTTGAATAATTAGTGCATGATTAGAAATTAGTTACTGTTTATTGCTAGCGCATAATTGTGTGTATGGAATATTCTTTGTAGTGGTAGTCTCTTATTGTTGTACTATATTTTAATGAGTTGTGGTATGCATGTGGATTTGCACGAAGCATCTCGCAGTCGCTTTTGTAAGTAATTAAATAGTTGTTATTTTCAGTGCTATTTTAGTGTGTCTTCTTATTTTTGCTTTTCGAATAGTATTTTTTCTGTGTTATCGTGTGAAATAGTGTGATAATCATGGCGTGTGACAAGCGTAACACTAGGCTGAAAGTAAACTGAGAAATAACTGTGAAGACGAGAGTAGCTTGTTAGCGCCACCTACTAATGAATTGACAAATGTTCAATATAATAATTTGGTAACAGTGCATAGGGACATGGATCAGGCAGTAGATAACGTGGTAGCTCCTAGGCGCTTTAGTCTGGAAGTCTGCGACCGGTACGGTCGCAGGTTAGAATCCTGCCTCGGGCATGGATGTGTGTGATGTCCTTAGGTTAGTTAGGTTTAAGTAGTTCTAAGTTCTAGGGGACTCATGACCTCAGATGTTAAGTCCCATAGTGCTCAGTGCCATTTGAACCATTTGAACGAAATAACGGGGTAGGCATTGAAACAATCAGTGAACAGAGAAGTATTGTCGATCGATCGGTCGGTAACCGTTCGCCTCAGGATTGAAAAATAACAGAACCAAATCTTGCAAATACCGTAGATTCAGGTTTGGCGTCATTACACTTTTCTCAATTAAGTGAAGACACACTCTCTGCTTTTCAAAATGCGAATATTTCCGATGCAAACGCACTGATGAAAAACATAATGGAATATGTTTCAGTCTCTAATCATTGTTATTGCTATTTATTCAAAACGCAAAACAAATACAGCAACAAATGGAAGAAATTCAGAAACAAATAAACCAGAAGCTTCCGAAGCTAGATACAATGGAGCAATATCAGAAACGAATACTGGAACGGCTCCAAACATTAGACACAATTGAACAAACATTTGAATAAACACGAGAAGATGTAACCGCTGAGACACTAGAAATCGAAATATCCAAAAGTTTCTGAAGATGTAAAAACACAAATGTGTGAGTGTTTTCAGCTTATGTGTTCGCAACATGAAAACGCATTAGAGAATCATGAAGAAGCCATAAAAGTACTGCAGATCACTGTGCACAAAAACCTCTACACCTTGCAGAGTAAAATTGACTCAGTTCCATCTACTGACAAGGTCGCACAACTTGTAAAAAATCAGGAAAATTTTAAGGAAACAGTAGATACGTTTACGATATAAAAGTCTCATAGGAATAATATATGGTATTTTGAAAGGAATCAGCAGGGTGCACCGAACTTTCAAATGGAACCGCTGAGCCGGCCATTGTAGCCGAGTGGTTGTAGGCGCTTCAGTCCAGAACCGCGCTGGTGCGGCTGCTGCTGCGGTCGCAGGTTCGAATCCTGCCTCGGGCATGGATGTGTGTGATGTCCTTAGGTTAATTAGGTTTAAGTAGTTCTAAGTCTAGGGGGCTGATGCCCTCAGATGTTGAGTCCCATAATGCTTAGAACTATTTGAACCAATTTTTGGAACCGCCGACACGATGTAAGAATGAACGATTTGGTACTCAGCATCACGATGACTTTGATTATACGCTCTTCATCACAATGAGTAAATTTAAAACATTCAAGAATTCTAGTAATAACATACATTCACAGGCATGGTTTCATCAATTTTCTTATTGCTTTCCTCCTAATTGGTCATTAGCGTACAAAAAAAAAATTGCGAAAGGTTATACCACACTACTCGTGTATAACCGTTTATTGAGAAATAGTTTGCTTTCTGACTTAGTCTTTGCTATTAAATTTTTCATTTCAAGTTACTATTACGCTTGGTCACATTTAGCATACAGTGATATTTTGAAGTTAACTATCTAATCAAGAACCTATGGAACTTACTAAGACAGTAATTTCATGAGTCACTTTTATAGCGGACAGACGACAGAGTCTCATTGTGTGTACATTTTGCTTGTTAGTTGCAGCATTATGTAACGACTAAAGTGCTCATATTCTCGGAACATATACTGATAGTGAGGTTTTACTGCAATATTTTGGTTTAATTGACAAGACGTTTTTATTTAAAGTACTTTCTGAGAGGTCACAGATGACACAGTATTTGGTTTGTCTGACAGCTGTACGATTATACTATGACGCTACTTATGAGTGACACAATCCTCATTATTTCTTTTGCACTGTATCTGTTTTATGTCTGCACAGTTTTTCTACGTTCTTCTGGGAAGTAAAACATGGTTTGGTAATGACTTCTGTGGCATGGCTACTATGAGACAGCTTTTTTCGTAACACAACAATACATTACAGTACAGTACTTTCAAGATCACGGCAATGAGCGTAATAACTACGACATTTATACGCATAGCACTTTACTTTTGTATATGGCAAGGTAAGTTCATTGATGTTTGGATAGCTTTACTTATAAATGACAATGACTACGACACTTAGCAAGGTTTTACATTCAAGCGATGATAGAAGTTTTCTTACAGCAAGAACTGTGATTTAGCGCTGCATGACATGTATTTGAGTGGTTTCATTTTGTACTTGGAACATTTTTAGAAATATTTTTGAACTACAATGATACAGAGAAGATTTTCGGTGATACATTTCATTCTGCAGTTTTAATCTGTAATATCTGAGGTGCAATTACATTATCCCTCATGGGGCTACGCTTACTTTGTTTACCATGCATGTGGCAAGTGCAAGGACCCCTAGCTAATATGTTCTTTGCTTATACAATTTACACAACTGTACCATATTTCTCTATCACAGAATTACACAGCTATCTGGTCATTTACCTGAGAGCAATAAACTTTTTTTTACTACGTCTTGGACACATGTCTACGTAATTACACAGTTGGATTATTCGCATGTAAGAAATTGTACTTTGTCTGCATTTTTTGAACTGTTCACATATATTTTCTGAACAACTGCGATACTGTGAAAGATTTGAGTGTTGTATATTGTATGGGATCATGTTTTTTAAAGTACGTTTGAAGTAGATGACGATATTGAAACCAACAGAGAGAAATTTTTTAGAGGTTTCGAGATTATTGGAGAATGCTACGACGATTTTGAGATTTGACTGATGTGTTGTGATGATATTATTTCGAAGACGATGTATATTATGATGTTGATATATGGTTATGACCAGTAAGGTGATGCTATATGCGGAATATGATTATGCTACGTGTTTATTAAGATGAAGTGTTGAAGAAGTATCGACGAATATGTAAATGAGTAATGAGGCAATGAATAATGAGTAGGGGTTAGGGACTCTGCTTGTGGATAAGAATGTCGGAAACCCAGAATCGTATTTTAAGAGTTATGAAAAGTGAGTATAGGATTGAATGTGAGTACCAGAATGCCGACAGAAATTTTTTGACACTGTTATTTATGAGATTTCGTTTTTACACACTTCTCCGGTAATTTTTCAACCTGCGAATTTTTTAAAATTTTGTATTAAACTGTCGTTGTAGCTCAAACTGCTGTCGTAAATATCTTGGTAAAGAATATAGTTGACCTTGACATAATGCTCTGATGTGCCCGACTGCGCGCTAGCCGCCTGGAAAAACCCATACTTGTGTTGCCTGTAGACTTTAATGGTGTCTAGTAAGCCACTTTTAAGCTCACCGCACTTACGCAAGCACTTGCACAGCTGTAGAAAAGAGAGGCTGTTGACCACGCTATTGACATTTCTTTGTAGAACGCACCACAAATTCGACACACTATTACTTGGAAACATATGATTACACTTTGGAGATCGTAGTTTGTGCTGCTTAGTGAAATGCTTATGAACTGATGAGAAGTACTCTTATGTTTATGCACCTGATTATGCCAAGTGTCTCTCTACGAGAGTTGAGAGAATTTCCACTGACTTACGAAATGCCACATGGCTACTGAATGATGTTTTTATGATTTGTTTTGCACATATTTGCTTCTTTTATTCGATACCTGGCTTCTAGCTGCCCGCAGCATTGGTTTTAAAGGATAAAATTTAATACCTATGCTAAAGTGAACACTTTATGTCAACAGATCGATTAAATAATAGTTTTATGATCCACATTCTTAAAAAAGAGCACTTGGAAAGGAAAGAACAATAATAAGCAGAAGCGACTAGTAACAGGAACTGCTTACATAATTTTCTTTTCAAGGACTTGGTAATGTTTTGGTAAAATAAGTTGTTGTGGTGCATCACTTTAGCGTTAAGATGTGACATAGACATTAAGATGTGAATAGACATTTCACACATTTCCCTTATCTGCATTGCTGTCTTTACTGTTATATTTTTTCGGCTCGTGCTTTGTTATTTTTAGGTGTAAGTTATTACACTTGCTGCTGTATTTGTCAGGCAATGTCCTGCTGAATTTTACTTTGTTTTACTATGCTAAGCCAGTTTTACCATTGATTTATTTTTCTTGTTTACTGCAGATTGCCTTATATTAGTTGTAATGTTTCATTTTTTTTGCTACCTTAAATATGCTAGTGCTTGATCGGCCAATTTTTATTTGTTTCGTTGTTTTCTGTGTTAATTTTTTTCTGCTGCTGCATTGCCTCGTTCTCTAGTTTATGTATCTGATCTCAGTAGATTTAAGTTAGTTTAAGAGGGGGTATGCTATATAAGAAAATGAGTTGTGATAAGTTGGGAAGAAATCCATTCAGGAGCTGTTAGAAAACGGTCTGGCTAAAGGGTATTGTATAATGAGGAACTATTATTTTGAAAGAGGAAATAAACAGACATAGAAAAATATGGAAGCGTAAGTACTGGTTGAAAGTACAAATACAGATAGTATGCTTAGGTACGGTTTTTTGGGAACAAATGTTGAGTAAGAGAGGTAAATGAAGTTTTGGATGGAAATGAAGTACTTTTGGCTGAAAGTTAAAGAGGTGTGAGCATGAAGTATATTATTGAAAAGAGAAAAATGAAACAGAGGTATAAAACGCTCACCACAGGTACTGCAGTACTAAAAGTTACACTGAAAACAGACACTGTCCTCTCCTTTTGTGTTATTCCACTATGTTTATGTGCTCTCTTGTGTGTCTGTGATCTTTCTGTCTCTGTGTGTTTACCTGATCCGATAAATTTCGTAGAATTTTTATCTATTAATACTAAGCTGCATTTACTATGACGAGGAATACTGTTATCCCCAAATCTAATCTGTTTTTATACGACATTCTTTACTTTGAGAATATGTTCAGACATTATTTATTTTGTTATGTTTTCTTTTAATGCTTATATATCAAGCTAATGTTTTTAAGGATATTCTTATTTCTAATTTATTTACTTATGTCATAATTCCTGTAATGCCCGTGTATATGCTTATTCCTACTCTTTTTATAAAGCCTGTGTTACTACAAATGTAATTTGTATTATCGTGTTATATACTGTAATGATGTTTTCTTTACATTTGTAAATGTATTCTTATGCTGTAAATTTGTAATTGTTTAGACATCAGTTCTTCAAGTTAAGTAAATAGTAAGGATTCATTTTACTGCACTCATTTATCTGTTGGTCATACTATATGTATAAATTCTCAGAGGTTATATGACTGTGTTAGTGCTTGTACATGTGTTGATAATTTAGCAAGGGAGTGGTTAACAACATTGATGGTTCTAAGGATACAACGAAAAATTAGTGAGAGCACAAGTGGTGGTTCATGGAATGCTGCATCATCCTCAAGACTCTTCAGTTGTGATTGTGCACCCCCACAACGTATCTGGCCATCTCTACAAGGACTGGAGTGGGTCTGCAACTTTTGTGGCCCACTACTGCCATAATCTCTACAAGGATTACAATGGGTCTGCACGTTTGGTGATCCATTACTACCATCATCTCTACAAGGAATGCTGCGGGTCTGCTCTGTGGTGGCCCATTACCAATCTTCATGTCAAGAGTCAGCACTGTGTTTCCGTTGGGAGGACAATACTACTCCTTCAAGACTGCATGGTGGTCCACTGCTTACGTCTGCATTTTTTACTGCTCAGCCTTTGTGCATAAAACTGTCATAGACTACTCTTCTGATAAATGATTACGACTGTCTTTAGGGACTGTGAGAAGAATTTTTGCTTTCTTGACCAACAGTATATTACTAATTGTGTGCATCTTATCTGTTTGGTTGATATAAAAATTTTAACAAATTAGTATTGGCCACTGCTCGGAACACATAGCAGAGGGGGCTATGTAAGTAGCCTGTTTTTATGGGCTGGATTAATATCACTGACAGCGCTCTGCGCCCTCGCTAAAAGACTCTGTGGCTGGATGGCCTCGCGGTTAGAAGTTAATAGTTAGGAGTGATGGAGATTAGCAGTATTAGCGCAAGCGGACGGTCTGGACGTGTGTTCGTCATGGAAGTTTAATACTGATTCGAAATGGATTTTAAAATGATGATTGATGTATTTGCTAATGCTTCGATAATGGAATTATTGACGATTATATAATTTTTGGAACTGGATGTCACATGATTAAGGTAAAATCTGCTAAGTACATTGTTTGCTCTGCAACAAAATCTTTCCTTTGCTAACCACATGCCTATTAGTAGTTAGAGCTTACAGTAGTTAGAATATTTTTATTTAGCTGGCTATAGTTGCTGCTTGCTGCATTTGCGGTAGTATCATGAAGTTTTTCTGTGATGTTAGTGACTTATGAAATGTATGGGTTATTGTTATAATTACAATTAATTCAGGGCCATTCTTTAGTGTTAATTATTTGCAGTCAGACTGCGTTGCGTTTGTATATTGTTGGTAATAAATGAAAAGGATAAGTTTCAGTTGTATCTGTCAGGAAAAGTTCTGTAGGTCAGTGTTTGAAATGTAATGATAAAGACAAGCAAAGAGACAGTACGTCCAGTTGCACTCAGCAGCATTCAGTAGTTTCTATATCACTCAGCAGTTTAACTGAAGGCTTAGAAGGTTCACTGTAAATATAGGTTTAACTTTCCTTAACCTATCTCCTAACACGAGTCAAAGCGTCAGTATTGCCTAGCGTGTTCCTACATTTCTCCGGAATCCCCAGATCTGCTTCTAACAGTTTTTCCCTTCTTCTGTAAAAGATTCATGTTAGTATTTTGCACCCATGTATTATTAAACTGATGTTCACCAATTTTCACTCCTGTCAACAACTGCTTTCTTTGGAACTGGCATTGCTACATTCTTCTTGACGTCTGAGAGTATTTCGCCTGTGTCATACATCTTGCACGCCAGATGGAAGATTTTTGTTATGGCTGGCTCTCCCAAGGGTATAGTTCTGACGGAATATCGTGTACTACCAGGTCTTGTTTCGACTTGTATCTTTCAGAACTTTGTCTAATTCTTTTCACAGTATCATGTCGGTCATCATATCTTCATTTACATTCACTTCCCTTTCTATAATATTGGTTTCAAGTTCATGTCCCTTGTATAGACCCTCTATATACTCAGCTTTCCCTTCTTTGCTGACGACTGGTTTACTCCCTGAGCTCCTGATATTCATACTTTTGCTTCTCTTTTCTCCAACTGCCTCTTTAATTTTCCTGTAGGCGATATCTATCTTTCCCGTAGTAAAATATGCTTATAATCCGTACATTTGTCCTCTAGCCATTCTTGTTTAGCTTAATTTCATGAGTAATATTCTTTGTCCAGTTACACCGTGGTTTGGGGTCCACGTTAAACTGTTGATTCCCCTACAATCAGTTTGATTGAAAACAGACAGGCTCATGGAAAACTTTAATCTTAGGATGTGAGTCGCACTCCACTGAGTGTAACTGATTTCATCACCTCTCGTAACAATTTAAAGAGTAACATATTTCGACTACAGCATATATTCTGACCTGAAATTTGGTGTCAACAAGCAACTATATTTGAGAAAGTGTAATGTTGTCTGTAACATGATGATGATGATGTGATGATGATTTTGGTTTGTGGGGCGTTCAACGACAAGGTAGTCAACGCCCGTACAGAGTCCCGATCTTTCCCCTGTTCAGTCTCACCATTTTCCCGAATGATGATGAAATGATGAGGACAACACAAAAACCCAATGCCCGGTGTCTGTAAGAGAAGAAACAATTACCGTGATTTATGCTCAATAAAATTTACTTTATCTCAGAAGGGGATGAAAAATGTCTCCTCCGACATTTTTCAGGTCTCACCTGATGGTGTACTGTGTCTGATAGACAGAAAAGTTAAATGTACAAACAATTTGAAAAATCTGACTCGGGCTACTTCTTCTATTCCTTGGAATAACATCGATTGACAATATCTACATCTACATCTACATGGATACTCTGCAAATCACATTTAACTGCCTGGCAGAGTGTTCATCGAGCCACCTTCACAATTCTCTGTTATTCCAATCTCGTGTAGCGCACGGAAAGAACGATATGTCATTACACGCGAGCTCTGATTTCCCTATTTTATCATGGTGATCGTTTCTTCCTATGTAGCTCAGCGTGAACAAAATGTTTTCGCATTCGGAGGAGAAAGTAGGTGATTGGAATTTCGTGAGAAGATTCCTCTGCAACGAGAAACGCCTTTGTTTTAATGATGTACATCCCAAATCGCGTATCATTTCAGTGACACTCTCTCCCCTATTTCGCGATAATACTAAACGTGATACCCTTCTCTGAACTTTTTCGATGCACTCCGTCAATCCTATCTGGTAAGGATCCCACACCGCACAGCAGTATTCTAAAAGAGGACGGCCAAGCGTAGTGTAGGCAGTCTTTTTAGTACATCTATTACATTCTCTAAGTGTCATACCAGTAAAATGCAGTCTATTTTTATCCTTTCACACAACATTTACTATGTGACCCTTCCAATTTAAGTTGTTTGTAATTGTAGTTCCTAAGTATTTAGTTGAATTTTATATTTGACTGATTTATCGTGTAACCGAAGTTTAACGGATTCCTTTTAGCACTCATGTGTATGAACTCACACATTTCTTTATTTAGCGTCAATTGCCAATTTTATCACCATGTATATCATTTCTATATCGTTTTGCAATTTGTTTTGATCCTCTGATGACTTTACTAGTCGACAAACGACAGCGTGATCTGCAAACAACCTAAGATGGCTGCTCAGATTGTCTCCCAAATCGTTTATATGGATAAGAAACAGCTAAGGATCTATAACACTACCTTGGGAAACGCCAAAAATCACTTGTGTTTTACTCAATGACTTTCCGTCAGTTACTAAAAACTGTGAACTCTCTGACAGAAAATCACGAATCCAGTCACATTACTGAGACGATATTCCGTAAACACACAATTTCACTGCAAGGCGCTCGTGTGGTACAATGTCAAAAGCCTTCCGGCAATCCAGAAATACGGAATCCATTTTAAATCCCTTGTCGATAGCACTCAGCACTTCGTGTGAGTAAATAGCTAGTTGTGTTCCACAAGAACGATGTTTTCTAAATCCGTGTTGTCTGTTTGTCAATAGACCGTTTTCTTCGCGGTAATTCATAATGCTCGAACACAACATATGTTCCACAATACTGTAACGAAATGACAATTAAATGGACACCCTCACTGCAAACAGGCGTTGGTGTACTTCATTGGTGACATGTTGAAAATGTGTGCCCCGACCGGGACTCGAATCCGGGATCTCCTGCTCAGATGGATAGCTAGGGTGTCCATTTAATTATAATTTCATTTCTAGCAAAGCTGCACGGCCATCTACAGGAACTGTTCTTTCGGGAACAGACATTACCGTCGTATATATAGTTCCAGAATACTGCTACATATCGATGTTAATGATATGGGCCTGTAATTTAAGGGCCTGTGATTTAGTGGATTACTCCTACTAACTTTCTTGAATATTGGTGTGACTTATACAACTTTCCAGTCCTTGGATATTGATCTTTCGTCGAGCGAACCGTTGTATGTGATTCTTAAGTATGGAGCTAATGCATTTTATTAACAAAAAGGCCACGGAAGCTATCCGTCGTGACATGTTGTTACACCCTGTCCAATCACACTTCCAGCTGTATCATACGTTGCATTTGCCCTGCTCTTCGATGCCATCGTGCTGAGGTAAAATAAACTGCATGTAGGGGTGGACATGGCCCCAAGCACAGATGCACACAGCTGTTAATCCACTGTGCCTTCCAGAGTGACGAGATCATGCAGGAAATACCACGGAAACATTCCCCAGACACTAATGCTCCCTCCTTGTTTTGCTTTTACATGTCTTACGCCGTAATCGCCAACGGTCTTCTGTCCGATGGAGCATAAAGCGTGGTTTATCTGAAAAGGCCACCTGTCGCCACTCCGTGGACGTCCAGCCTCTCGTTACATCTGGGCTGTCAGTTGCACGTCTATACGGCCGGACACATCCCCGCATCCAACCTTGTGATCTGTGACCCTCGGTGCCGGGCGAGTCGCGAGAGCCGCACCGAGCGCTGCTCCGCCAGTAGCCCGAGTGCGCGGCCGCCGAACGAAATCTCTGTGGCCTGTAGGCAAGCAGCTTTTTACTTCGCATAGTAATTTCTGAGACAGTATTTCACCTCCGGTGCTACATTACAGTAACTGATGGCTTTAACATCAGAAGCAAGATGGGGATGGTGATGTTGATTTGCGGGGCGAGCAAAATCGTGGTCATTAGCGCCAGTCCGAGGTCCCAATCTTTTCAGTTCTAAGCCCGCCACTTCCCGAATGATGATGAGATGATGAGAACAGCAAAGACTTCCAGTCCCGGAGCGGAGAAAATCCCCGACCCGACCGGGACTCGAACCCGAAATCCCGTGAACCAGAAGTAGCAACATTAGCTACCAGACCACGAGTTGCGGACAAAATGGTTACTCAAATCTCCGTCGTTACTTGTAATTGTTAAATCAGCTTATTGTCACGTGCATGTAAAAAAGTCTGTACCTTACGATGCAGTCAAAACAGTTAATTTTATTAAATTATCGAATTTTCATTGTACTGTATCTACATCTACATCTACATGATTACTCTGCAATTCACATTTAAGTGCTTGGCAGAGGGTTCATCGAACCACAATCATACTATCTCTCTACCATTCCACTGCCGAACAGCGCGCGGGAAAAACGAACGCCTAAACCTTTCTGTTCGAGCTCTGATTTCTCTTATTTTATTTTGATGATCATTCCTACCTGTATAGGTTGGGCTCAACATAATATTTTCGCATTCGGAAGAGAAAGTTGGTGACTGAAATTTCCTAAATAGATCTCGCCGCGACGAAAAGCGTCTTTGCTGTAATGACGTTCATCCCAACTCGCGTATCATATCTGCCACACTCTCTCCCCTATTACGTGATAATACAAAACGAGCTGCCCTTTTTTGCACCCTTTCGATGTCCTCCGTCAATCCCACCTGGTAAGGATCCCACACCGCGCAGCAATATTCTAACAGAGAACGAACGAGTGTAGTGTAAGCTGTCTCTTTAGTGGACTTGTTGCATCTCTTAAGTGTCCTGCCAATGAAACGCAACCTTAGGATCGCCTTCCCCACAATATTATCTATGTGGTCTTTCCAACAGAAGTTGTTCGTAATTTAAACACGCAGATACTTAGTTCAATTGGCAGCCTTGAGAATTGTACTATTTATAGAGTAATCGAATTCCAACGGATTTCTTTTGGAACTCATGTGGATCACCTCACACTCTTCGTTATTTAGCGTCAACTGCCACCTGCCACACCATACAGCAATCTTTTCTAAATCGCTTTGCAACTGATACTGGATTTTCGGATGACCTTACTAGACGGTAAATTACAGCATCATCTGCGAACAACCTAAGAGAACTGCTCAGATTGTCACCCAGGTCATTTATATAGATCAGGAACAGCAGAGGTCCCAGGACGCTTCCCTGGGGAACACCTGATATCACTTCAGTTTTACTCGATGATTTCCCGTCTATTACTACGAACTGAGACCTTCCCGACAGGAAATCACGAATCCAGTCGCACAACTGAGACGATACCACATAGGCCCGCAGCTTGATTGGAAGTCGCTTGTGAGGAACGGTGTCAAAAGCTTTCCGGAAATCTTGAAATACGGAATCAACTTGAGAGCCCCTGTCGATAGCTGCCATTACTTCGTGCGAATAAAGAGTTAGGTGCGTTGCACAAGAACGATGTTTTCTGAAACCATGCTGATTACGTATCAATAGATCGTTCCCTTCGAAGTGCCTCATAATGTTTGAATACAGTATATGCTCCAAACCCCTACTGCAAACCGACGTCAATGATGTAGATTTGTAGTTTGATGGATTACTGTAAGAGGAAATGGTAAGTATTTACAAGTTTTTGTTGACATACAAGGAGGTTAGAAGGTTATACCACGGCAGAACAGTCCTCACATTGTATGAAGTTTATCTTTTCTCATCAGGTATACCAACGGCATAGTCTGGCTTCAGATTGGCTTCCTAGTCAAACAATTTGTTAAAAATCAACGCTTTAAAATTATCACGTCAGAGACCAAACACAAAACTGTCTAATGTGCAGGACCGTATCGAATCGTTCATTAAAACCTTACATTTCAAGAAATCTGTTTAAATTCCAATCAAATTGAGTGCTTCGTTACCAAAAATGTTTCAGAAGGCTCTGTGTGCTATGAAACTTTACATCTGAAGTCATCAGTCCCCTAGACTTAGAACTACTTAAACCTAACTGACCTGACAACACACACATCCATGCCCGAGGCAGGATTCGAACCTGCGACCGTAGCAGCAGTGCGGTTCCAGACTGAAGCGCCTAGAACCGCTCGACCACACCGGCCGGCTGCTTCGTTACCCCTCAAGATTTCCTAGTAGAAATTTATCTTTCTTCAGAACGAAAATATCAAGTTCATAATTAAGGATTTTTTCAAGGGATTTGGAAAAGCTGTCAAACACTGTTTCCGGGCTCTGTCTAGTAATAAGAATTGGATTCGGAATCTTTTGGAAGAGACAGTAATTTTCGAAACCTCATGAAATGTACATTAAAACAAACAGGTAATCGAAACTTCCAGCGAATTAAATTACATAAAATAAATCTATCTTCGTCACCGGTAAGTTTCTGGTTAAGCTTAAAGGCGGAGTTTCCAATGATGCTAAACAAATTGATCGCTTGCTCCTTCTTACACTCACGTAAGAAGTAAATAAAGATACAAACTTCTCAGTGAAAGTAATTTCAGATACCTTTAACTTCTGGTGTTTCTGATTTCAAAATTATGCGACATGCAAACCAGGTGGATCCTCCACAACGATTTCCAAAGAAGAATCGATCCAGTTAGTTCTACAATGAAAACTTGTAGGTTAACAGAAAAGTGTAAAATACTTTAATGTTACATACTACAGTTCTCCACTGTGCAAAAGCCTTCGTCCGATGTTTTAGTGTGGTACAAATCAAATGTAAAGCACTTTAAAAGCATTAGAGTTATTAAACCATTTCTTTGGAATTCAATTACTTCCAAATTACAGTAAGTCCTTTTTCTTTTATAAGACTGGGCTGCACACATATCAGAGTTGTGTGGAAGGCGATCTATCAGATTTGTGTGGAAGGAGATCGCATATCAAAAAAGTTTAGGAATTACTGCTCTTTGGTATGTGCATAAATGTCTGTGTGACAACAACTAAACTATCTGTTGGGCGCAAATGCACCTGTTAAAATTAAAATAATAAAGGAACCTAAACTGCAGACAAGAAAGAAATAATTATGAAGTTTATTGAAAACTTTCTTCCTTCAAGCAAATAAAGAAATATTCTTTACCTCGTAATGCTGTAACGATCTTCTGGATGAATTTATTCCTGAAACAAGCTATTAAGTCGTTAGAGATTTATGACAACGATAATAGCATGTTTTGTAAATGTATCTAAAGTTACACGGCGGTGCAGTGTTCCGTAAGCGGGTTATTCGCATTTTACGTAGCTATTTCATTACGTTTATCTATAATGACGAGCCCAGATACATTAAATATCCTCTCGCTAGAGACACTAGTGAGGCACAACGTCTTTTTTAAATACGATCTCTTATCCAGTTCTGAGTGTTTAAAATATTTAACTAAAATAAACAATTTAATAAGTTTCCAAATGCGTCGTTTTACACATATGGAAGTGCTTACCTTACTGTCCGCTGCATTCTCAGCACAGTGTTCCTGTACGTGGTACACCAATGGCACAAGCAACTGCGGCGTCGGACCACTGTCAGCTTCCATACCCTTAGTGACCTTTGGAATACTTCGGAAAAAAATGAATTAATTTGTCAGATAACTAGTAATCCCAGTTCCGAAACAACTGCATTTTCTCGAATTCACGTAACACTGTTACGGCTTAAAGTCGAGAGCCGGCACGCCAGTCGGGAACGATAGATAAGAGATGGCTGTGAGAAGACGTCAGCCAATCGCACGATGACCGACCCCTCTCCAGGACGACAACCCGACAGCAGCGGCCCCTATGTGAAGAGGAGATAAGCGCCGCGACCGACTGGCAACGCCCCACTTGAATAGAAGCTTCAAGACCAGCGACTTGGATAGAAGCGAAAACGCTCGTTACTTCTCTTGTACACTCTATGTAGCTCAGACTAGGAATTTTTTAACACTGAAGAAGCTTGATTATTTTGTATGGCGCCCTTTTGCTTGCGACACATCTGTGTAATTCCAATGTTCAGTAGTGTCTGTTTTCTTTTTGCAATAGAACTCATTAACACGAACTGTTTGATTTGATTGTCTAGCGAACCGAGTACGAAGGATTCCTAGACACCCTATATTTGACGACAAAGCTGGACATAATAAAAACTTCAGCAATTCGTTTATGCTGCGGAAACAAAATTTTAGAATGATACACAAAGTATTCGAGCGGGTCCCAACGTGATGCTTTACGGTAAACAATAACCGTGGTTTTTTCACATGACCACTCCTTTTTAAATAAGTTACGTCATTTTTCGTTGATTACAATGACGGGTGAACATTAGGACAAGATTGCTGCAACCATTTATCCACAAGTGTGTGGCGTAAGACAGTGCTGAGGGAGTAGTTGTTGTATGGAAGGCGACAGTAGTTCTCTAGCGCCATTTTCTCATTTGCCTCGAAATCGGTAACGAACGCAACACTCAAGAGATGGCTTGTAAATATCCCTAACTTTCTCACGTTAGTTACAATTTCGTTGCATATTTGTAGCTCTTTTGTCCATATCAGATGGGACCTCTGCAACAGACAGCGCCCGATTTTGGCACTGCAAGGGTCGCGAAATTGAATACAAAGTAAGAGTCAAATAATGTGTTTAGTGTACGCGTCCGTCCACGTGTTAGTCGTACATGCGAACAGACCATTGTCCATATCCTATATCACTTGGGGGATGGTAGCCACGCGGTGTTCGTCAGCTACTTCCTGTTCATGCCGAGAATTGAGGAAGCACGCTTGTTGCACTTACATTGGGGTACTGTGCTATTTGTGGCAGTGTCTGTGCCAGATCTACAAAGCCTTCTCCTGCTCCTTTGCTGAATGGCCACAGATGTCTTACATACTTCTCCAGAACAATGGATTTTGCTGAGGCCGGAAGGTTTCCACTAGTGTTCCTCCGACTATTAGGAGAAGCTTTGCAAGTATTCAAGTGTTGCGACAGGGTATTAGTATTGCCATCACGGAAAGCTAATAACCTACGACAGCCACTACACTCTGCAAAATCTGCAGACTCCTTTTAATATCTAAAACCTGTGTAAGATCGTGCCATACGATGCTACCTTCAGACGAGTGTCGGTTCCCTCCTCCAGCTTCCGCGAAACTTTTTTTTTCTTCCAAATACTTTCTAATCCTTGGACGATGGAAGGACGTTTTCTGTTCAGTATGTATTTTTGACAGCATAATAATAACAATAATAATAATAATGTACAGGGTGAAGCGAAATTCGAGCACTCAAGCTCCGCAGCGCGACTCCTCACGTGCCAGCGATAAAAAACTGTGTCACAAAATTTCGTCCGGCGAGTACAACTGGCAGGAAAAGGACGTTAAAGAGTAGCAATCTGGCAACACTGTAACCACATGTACGGTAACTGCCTCTGTCAGCACATACTAGTTGTTCAGTATAGTTGGTGCAACGGATAGAGTTTTGGGTTAGCCTGCAGGATGTCGAGGCTTCAATCCTGGGTGGTGGCGCAATTTCTTATTTGCTAATTTCATTCTGATATTTCATACTGTAATATACAACGTTTCCTATGTCACATGTATCCTAAATTTACAACATTTTGTAATGCTGAACACAACAAACACTTGGTTAGACAAATAAGAAACAGACAGTTGAAACAAATGACCTGTCATAGGACAGAATAACTATACAGGGTGTTACAAAAAGCCACGGCCAAACTTTCAGGAAACATTCCTCACACACAAATAAAGAAAAAATGTTATATAGATATGTGTCCGGAAACGCTTAATTTCCATGTTAGAGCTCATTTTAGTTTCGTCGGTATGTACTGTACTCCCTCGATTCACCGCCAGTTGGCCCAACTGAAGGAAGGTAATGTTGACTTCGGTGCTTCTGTTGACATGCGACTCATTGCTCTACAGTACTAGCATCAAGCACATCAGTACGTAGCATCTTGATTGGGCCCATGGACTTCCACCTACGCTCAATGGAGCACGTTATCATGATTTCATACGGGATACTCTACCTGTGCTGCTTGAACATGTGCCTTTACAAGTAGGACACGCCGGCCGCGGTGGTCTCGCGGTTCTAGGCGCGTAGTCCGGAACCGTGAGACTGCTACGGTCGCAGGTTCGAATCCTGCCTCGGGCATGGATGTGTGTGATGTCCTTAGGTTAGTTAGGTTTAAGTAGTTCTAAGTTCTAGGGGACTAATGACCACAGCAGTTGAGTCCCATAGTGCTCAGAGCCATTTGAACCATTTGAAGTAGGACACAACATGTGGTTCATGCACGATGGAGCTCCTGCACATTGCAGTCGAAGTGTTCGTACGCTTCTCAACAACAGATTCGGTGACCGATGGATTGGTAGAGACGGACCAATTCCATGACCTCCACGCTCTCCTGACCTCAACCCTCTTGACTTTCATTTATGGGGGCATTTGAAAGCTATTGTCTACGCAACCCAGGTACCAAATGTAGAGACTCTTCGTGCTCGTATTGTGGACGGCTGTGATACAATACGCCATTCTCCAGGGCTGCATCAGCGCATCAGGGAGTCCATGCGACGGAGGGTGGACGCATGTATCCTCGCTAACGGAGGACATTTTGAACATTTCCTGTAACTAAGTGTTTGAAGTCACGCTGGTACGTTCTGTTCCTGTGTGTTTCCATTCCATGATTAATATGATTTGAGAGAAGTAATAAAATGAGCTCTAACATGGAAAGTAAGCGTTTCCGGACACATGTCCACATAACATATTTTCTTTCTTTGTGTGTGAGGAATGTTTCCTGAAAGTTTGGCCGTACCTTTTTGTATCACTCTGTATAAAAATATAAATTTCCAGATGCTAAAGATGATAGGAAAGTACAATAACACAACATCTACTTATCATTTATACCACATGTTTTTAACATTTTTATGCAGCGACAGCAACTGATATGGTTTATATAAGAATATACAGCCTACAGTTGCAGGTTAACTTTATCGTTTACCTAGGTTTCAACGTTAGTAATAACGCCTTCTTCAGTAACAAGAGCAGCATGAACACATGCTAGCAGTTCTTCCACATTCGTCGGCAGAGTACAGTACACGAGCTCCTTCAGGTGTCCCCACAGGAAGAAATCCATGGGACTTAGGCCAGGTGAACGAGGTGGCCATACAATTGGACCTCCACGTGCGAGCCATTTCCCTGGCAAAGTTTTGTCCAAATACTGTCGCACATTAATTCCAGAGTGTGGAGGTGCAGCATCACGTAGGAACCATGTCCACTGCCGAACATGTTGTAGAACGTCTTCCAGCGCATCTGGCAGATAGTTTGAGAGGAGCGCATGATACCTTCGTACAGTCAACCGGTCAGGCAATATGTAGGGACCCAAACACCTGTCGCCCAGACGTTGATACCAAACCGAACTTTATATCCATGGTCGCGGGTGACGTGCGTGTTAACCTCGCACCAATGGTGAGCACTGCACCTATTGAAGACTCCCACACGAGTGAATGCTGCTTCATCCGACCATATTACAGTGTTCACGATATCATCGTTGGCTTCCTGTCGTTGTTAGAAGCATTCACAGAATTGCATATGCTGACGGCGATCAGCAATATTCAGGTGTTGCGTGAAAACATTATGATACAGGTACAGGCCATGCTCGGGCAGCACGTTAACGACCGTGCGTTGCGAGACACGCGGCTGCCCTGCTACGCTACGTGTACTTCGCTGATGTTCTTGGTGCACGACCTCCATAGTAGCTTCCTCAGTAGCTGAAGTACGGCGAGTCCGTCGACGAAGGAGAGAACCTGACTCCCGAACGCGCTGCATCAGGTGACTAAACACATTTTTATCTGGATGGCGTTGACGAGGATATCTAGGACTAAATTCACGAGCGGCAACACCAGCCCGGTTATAAGATGCACCAAGGACCAGAAGCATACACACGTATTCAACGTTTGTGCGTGCCATACGTGTGCCACACTGGTTTAGAGGTTTACAATGAGAAAATTCGATACGTGTGCGCATGTGCATTGGAGTCTGCCACGGGCGCGCTATTCCGCTCGCAACTAGCCCCGTCTGGTGGACAGCGCATACAGTATAAACATGCCGTCAGTCCTGGGCGCTGTTCCACTGAAGGTGCATTACTCGTCTGACAGATAGTGTTTTGCATGATTCATCCCGACACCGCTGTGAAATGTTCGGTTTCAAATTACACTGTTTCACTAACAGTAACAGACGTGAAGTTTCCAGAATCTCACTGGTATAATAATAATAATAATAATAATGTATTGAGACACTTGGTACTAATCTATGGGACCATTGGAGGAGGGAACAAGGAAAACAGGTTCCGCATCTAGAAGACGAAGTGGTACGAATAAATTCACGCCCGCGACGTGGAAACGGCCTCTTTCAAAGCTGACCAATCTTCCATTTCTACGATTGCAGTATGTAAGTGCAAATGTTTTCTAGAGAACCCGCTGCAATCGCTGTTGATGATTAAGAGGCCAGGTACTGTATCACCTGGACTACATTTACCAAATAAAAAAACACACGCTTCAACCCCGGATCGAACCATTGACCTCCTGTATACTAAGCAAAAGCTCTATCCACTGCACCAACTGTACAACGCAACTAAGACATGCTGACAAAGGTAGTTACCATATATGTGGTTACAGTGTTGCCAGATTGCCACTCTTTAACGTCTTTTCTCTGCCGGATGCTCTCGCAGGTCGAAATTCTGTGACAGACATTTTTTTATGGGTGGCATATGAGGGGGTCACGCCGCAAAGCCCGAGTACGCGAACTTCGCTTCACCCTGTGTAATAACCCAAAAGGGGAGGGTCATAGTTTCTTGTCCTGAACTGTCTGCATGGGGTTGCATTAGCGGATGTTAGGGGCGGGCCATGGATGTATCCGACTGCTTCTGGAACACCTGCAGTCTTCGTCTGTGCATTAGTGGAGACACGATCTCGATGCCGTCAGCTGCAGTTCACGGAACAGCCGATCCGGCCTCCTCGGCGCACTCGTGCGTACTTATGTAGGAACGAGCCGGGCCACGTTCAGAAACTCCACTAGTTTTACTGCACACTATAGCAGGTTCTAGTTGCTCCCAGTGTGGAGAAGGAGAGGACCACTACCTCAAAAACTTGCAAAATATTACCGCAAAGGACCATGTTCGTGGAAAATGACTCAGGAGCATTACACGAAGAAGAATATAAATAGTAGGGTGTATAAAGATATTGTTGAAATGTTGCTAGACGACATTCCAACTGCGGACCAAATTGTAACAAAATCTTATCTACAAAATTTGAGATCAAATTTCATTAAAGAGCTCAGAAAAGTGGAAATTTTAGAAAGAAGTGGAAAAAGGAAAGGATGAATTGTATATACCGATAGAAAGCTGCTCGTACTATGTTTATTATTGTACTACACATTTTATATTACGAGCTATTTATCAAATGGTTCAAATGGCTCTGAACACCATGGGACTTAACATCTTAGGTCATCACTCCCCTAGAACGTAGAACTACTTAAACCTAACTAACCTAAGGACATCACACACATCCATACCCGAGGCAGGATTCGAACCTGCTACCGTAGCAGTCCCGCGGTTCCGAACTGTAACTCCTAGAACCCAACGGCCACCGCGGCCGGAATCTATTTCTCTTTACAAAGAATCAAGAGCGCCCTGCCCTGTTCCTAACATATCACATCTCCACGATTCTGAAAGGAGGACGGCCGATTCAGAAAGCAAATCCGCTCGCGTGTGGCTAGTCACTGCCACCTTCCCTGCGCTGTATGTTTCCCTGTTGCGCGGAGCCCTCTTGACATCCGGAAGCGGACGGGTGCGCCTCGACAGGGCATCGCGGATCGCTCACTCTGTTCCTGGTACAGCTGAGCTGGAGTAGCCGCAGGCCGGGCAACAGAACGGAGTGGTCACCGCAGGCTGGCTCGGCCAGGTAAATGTGAGGTGACGCACGGCTGTGCAACACAGTGGTCTCGGTGCCGGTTTTGGAAAGCGCAGTTTTGGCATGCACTGTATACTTTAACCACTACGGCACACGAGCAATTTACAAATGTAGCCGTTCCGAAAATGCTTCCACCGTGACCTGAAAGCCAAGCATCACTGTGGTGTCACAGCCAGACACCACACTTGCTAGGTGCTGGCCTTTAAATCGGCCGCGGTCCGGTACTATACGTCGGACCCGCGTGTCGCCACGATCAGTGATTGCAGACCGAGCGCCGCCACACAGCAAGTCTAGAGAGACTTCCTAGCACTCGATCCAGTTATACAGCCGACTTTGCTAGTGATGGTTAGCTGACTTCTACACTCTCATTTGCCGAGAAGATAGTTAGCATAGCCTTCAGCTACGTTATTTGCTACGACCTAGCAAGGCGCCAGTATCCGTACTTTCGATATTGTGAATCATGTACCATAAAGAGCGACGTTCGTCATTAATGGATTAAAGTTAAGTATTCCACCTGCTACGTCCGTTTTTTCTCAATTCTAATTCCCTTGCCATGTTCCAGACCTCACGTCAGCCCGCGTGAGCTAAAACGCGTGCATTTCGGCCTCCTTTACTAACACGGTTGGCTCTCCTGCCAACCACAACATTGGCGACCAGAGTAAAAGTGTTCTTATCTAAATTGCCTGATTTACTTGTGTAATGGCTTCGCCACAATCTCCAGATGTACTGTCCGAATTTTATCGCTTACAGAATCAGCAGACGCAGGCCTTACTGGATGCCCTTGGACAGCTCGTCCAGGGTCAACGTGCGATGCAAAACGATGCTGCAGCAGCCGCTTCACCGCTAACGCAGTCACAACACGCTGTTGCACCAACTTTTCGAACTTTTGATGCTGCACTGGAAAGCTGGACGGAGTGGTCACGCCAATTTGAATTCCATCTCGCCGCCTACAGAATTCAAGGTAACGAGCGGCAGCCATTTTTGTTGTCTTCCGTCGGCGTGACTACGTACCGTGTGACAGTCAAATTATTTCCCCGACGTGACGTAGCAACTCTGTCCTACGAAGAAATTTTGTCTGCATTAGATGCATATTTCAAAGAATCAGTCAATGTAGTTGCCAAACGGTATACCTTCTCCCGTACAAAACGTACGGCAGGTCACACTAATCGGGAGTGGGTTGCAACCTTGCAAGGCCTTACTAGGGATTGTGCTTTTGAATGTCAATGTGGACTCCCTTATTCAGATACTATGGTACGTGATGCAATTGCACAGAACGTTTCTGATGTTCGTATAAGGGAACAGATTTTGAAACTAGTAAATCCCTCCCTTCAACAAGTGATGGACATATTGGATCGGCAGGACACACTTGACTTTGCTCATGAATCATTTGAAACTTCGCCAGCAGTGTATCAGGTTAACCGGCCCGCCGGGCGAGCTGCACGGAGCCGTAAACAGCCCTCGCGCCCGGCCGCGCTGCTGCCGCCAGGCTCTCAGGCAAGTCTGCTGTGCAGACAAGCAAATGCAGTGATCAACTCATGCCCGCGGTGTGCTACTAAACATTCGCGTGCGAATTGCCCGTCACGCCAAGCTATTTGCTTTTATTGTAATAAAAAAGGACGTGTTCAAAGTGTTTGCCAGAAAAAGCTCAGATCGGAAGCTCAAAACCGTTCCAGGCCCTTTGAAACTTCGCCCATGGAAATTCATGTAGTTCATTCCAGTCCGCGCAGTGCCACTCTCTCTACCAGTGACTGTGTTCGTCCCAAAAATAGAGTGCGTCGACATCGCCGGAACTCCCTTCAAGTCGCACGTGATTATGTACCAGTGTCAGTTCACGTTGCACGAGACAGTCGCTCTTGTCGTCAGCAGGACAATAAACTTTTTGTGGACTTGGACATTAACGGCAAAGTGATACCATTCCAACTCGATACCGGTGCTGCAGTTTCACTGATCAATCAAGATACTTACAAACTGCTGGGAACACCTCCGTTGCGTGCCGCCAATGTTAAATTATCTAGCTATTCCGGTCAAGATATCCCTGTGTTAGGACAGTGCAGCCTTCTTCCTACCTACAAAGGACAACCAAAACTTGTGTCATTTTACGTCCTTCTTTCTTCTTCTGCAGTGAACTTGTTTGGTTTCGATTTATTTCAGTCGTTTAACTTGTCTATTGTAAATCAGGTCCTCTCAGTGAACCAGACTGTGCCTTCAGACAGTGTTTCTCGTCTATGTGAAGAATTTGCATACATTTTTGCACCGGGCCTCGGTTGCGCTAAGAACTATAAAGCACATTTGGAACTGAAAGTAAACGCGCAACCGAAATTTTTCAGAGTGCGCAATGTTCCCCACGCATTGCGTGATGAGGTCGCAAAAACATTACACGATTTGGAATCACAAGGTGTGACTGAACGTGTGCAGGCTTCTCTCTGGGCATCACCCTTAGTAATTTTGCCAAAACCCTCCGCAAAGTTGAGACTTTGTGTGGACTTCAAGGCAACAGTGTATCCACAACTAGTGATTGCAACTTTTCCATTACCCCGTCCGGAAGATATTTTTGACAAACTGTGCCCGGGTAAATATTTTTCGAAGTTGGACCTAGCAGATGCGTACTCGCAAATACCGGTGGACGAAGAATCCCAGCGCGTATTGGTGGTTTACACGCATCTTGGTTTTGCATCAATTCAAACGACTGCCATTCGGGTGTGCATCCGCCCCTGCATTGTTTCAGCAATATCTACAAGCTGTTTGTGCGTCGGTCCCTACTGCAGCAAATTATCTGGACGATATTGTGATCTCCGGAAAGACGGAAGAAGAACATTTGGCCAATCTCAGAACATTATTTCAGGTCTTGCGACAAAATGGTCTTCGCTTGCGGAAGGACAAATGTGTGTTTTTTGCTCGGGACTTGCCATACCTGGGACATGTACTCAATGCCCAAGGCATACATCCCAGTCCCACGCACCATCGTGCCATACAAGACTTGCCTTCACCGCAGTATTTGAAGCAGCTACAGAGTGTGCTGGGAAAACTCAATTATTACCATCGCTGTGTGCCGCAGGCCTCTTCCATTTCAGATCCGCTTCATCGCTTAGGCCGTAAATGTGTTCCGTTCGTCTGGACGACGGAATGCGAACCCGCCTTTCGCCAGTTGAAATCAGCGTTGCTTTCCAATACTTGCCTTACGCCATTCGATCCCCAGAAGCCCCTTTTGTTGATGGTGGATGCATCGGATTTCGGGATCGGTGCTGTGCTTGCGCACAAAGATGGATCGCACGATCGCCCTATTGCCTTTGCGTCCAAATCGCTCTCGTCTGCTCAAAGAAATTATTCACAGATCGAGAAAGAAGCATTGGCTCTCGTATTTGGTGTTACAAAGTTTCATGATTTCTTGTATGGTCGTCACATTACCATAATCACAGACCACAAACCTTTGACATCACTTTTTCATCCGACCAAGCCTGTACCTCCACGTACAACGCAGAAATTCATTCGCTGGTCTATTTACCTCTCGCAGTACCGCTACGATATCTTGTATCGGTCCACTGCTAAGCACGGAAACGCCGATGCGTTGTCCCGCTTGTCTGTTGCTGAGGATAGGGCATTCGATTCCTCCGAACTTGCTTGCATGTTCATTGATGCAGAAACCGAATACGTGGTCGAATCGTTTCCGATTGATTTTCGTCGTGTAGCTACAGCCACAGCTGCCGACCCTGTCCTTGCTCCCATTCTGCGTTTTGTTGCTACGCAATGGCCGTTGTCAAAGTCACGGATCGGAGACCCGTTGGTTTGCCGATTTTTTGCTCACAAGGAGAGACTTTTTGTACGACGTGGGGGTTTTGCTGTTGCGTTCTGATAATGATCAGTCCAGGTTCATTACAGTCCTCTTTCTTACAGCTTCTCCACCAAGGACATTGGGGTATAGTGAGAAAGAAACAACTTGCTCGTCAGCACTGTACTTTGTTCGGAATCGATGCCACTATTACGAATATGTGCTCTTCTTGCATGGTGTGTGCCGAACAACAATCAGCACCACCGCGGAAATTCTTTGCACGGCCAAAAGCCACTTCCCCTTGGCAACGCTTACACATCGATTTTGCTGGTCCATTCTGGAATGCTCGATGGTTGGTTCTGGTAGATTCATTCAGCAATTTTCCTTTTGTTGTCCGGATGTCTTCCACGACGTCATCTGCCACCATCCAAGCGTTATCCGCTATCTTTTGCATTGAAGGTCTTCCACGGTCTATTGTTTCCGACAATGGCCCACAATTCATGTCCGCAGAATTTCAGTCATTCTGCAAGGCCAATGGTATTCAACATCTGGCCTCCGCGCCGTTTTTGCCACAGTCAAATGGTGCCGCTGAAAGATTGGTCAGGACTTTCAAGTCACAGATGTTGAAGTTGAAAGAGTCGCATTCTCGGGAGGACGCGTTATTGCTCTTTTTGTCCTCGTATCGCTCTCAGCCCCGAGATGGTCGCTCACCGGCTGAGTTGCTCCACGGTCTCCCTCATCGAACCTTGATGTCTTTGCTGCATCCGCCACATCAGGTTCCTGTGCAGCTGCAGACACCTGCTTCTGCTCCAGGCGACGTTGTCTACTATCGCCACTACCGAGGTTCACGGCGTTGGCTCGAAGGGCGCATTCTTAGCTGCCTCGGACGGGCTATGTGTCTGGGTTTGGGGGCCTCTGGTGAGGTGCGTCGGCATCTCAATCAGCTGCGCCTCTGTCGTAGCACGGGATCTGCCGTTCGCCGTCTGCTTTCAGCGACGGTGCCGTCCGGTCAGCGCTCCGGGGACCCATCTACTGGCTCGCCTCAGCCCCAGGTGTTACCGACGCTGTCTTCCATTTTGCCCCATGGCGACGCGCCGCCGCCGCCGCCGCCGCCTGTTCTCCCGCGGGCGATGCCCGCAGTGGACGCGTCTCTGCAACCGCAGGGCGCCTCCATGGGTCACGGGCCGCCGATTGCTTCCCGTGACCAGTTGTCGTCCGACATGGAACTCTTGCCCGCTCCGGACCACATGTCTTCGCCCGTCGGGTGCCCCGGCACGATGGAGGTCGACCCTTCGGCCCCTCCTGTCTCTCTACGGGCGCATACACCGCATGTTGGCCTGCACCCTGGAGCACGTTTTCAGCCGTTTCCTAGCTCCCCGCGGTCCGAATGGCAGGGTGCGGGTGGCACAGCCTCGCCTGTTGTTAGGCTCCCCACCTCGTCGCATACGTCAAGATGGGGTCCTCCCCGCGGCGGGCAGAAGCCTTATGCCACAACCGTACGCCGATTTGCGGGGAAGGAATGTGGTGTCACCGCCAGACATCACACTTGCTAGGTGGTAGCCTTTTAAATCGGCTGCGGTCCGGTAGTATACGTCGGACCCGCGTGTCGCCACTATCATTGAAGACCGAGCGCCGCCACACAGCAAGTCTAGAGAGACTTCCTAGCACTCACCCCAGTTGTAGAGCCGACTTTGCTAGTGATGGTTCACTGTCTTCTACGCTCTCATTTGCCGAGACGATAGTTAGCATAGCCTTCAGCTACGTTATTTGCTACGACCTAGCAAGGCGCCAGTATCCGTACTTTTGATATTGTGAATCATGTACCATAAAGAGCGACGTTCGTCATTAATGGATTAAAGTTAAGTATTCCACCAGCTACGTCCGTTTTTTCTCAGTTCTAATTCCCTTCCCATGTTCGAGACCTCACGTCAGCCTGCGTGAGCTAAAACGTGTGCATTTAGGCCTCCTTTACTAACACAGTTGGCCAATCACGCCCTTTGGGCGTCAGAGAAATCACTCCATTTCCGCATTAAGACAACGACTGCACTATTTTTCTCGTTCCTTCCCCATCCCCCCTCCCCTGTCCGCACGGTTTATAGACCCTTCACTGCTAGTGCTTGCACCTGCCGTCTGTGGTTGGTTATTGCACTTGGATGTCACACATAGGCAGCGGCTACGTTAATGTGACTGGGTCTCCGTGTTGTTTGTCAAGTGAAGGCAGTAGGTTCAAATCGTTCAAATGGCTCTGAGCACTATGGGACTTAACAGATGAGGTCATCAGTCTCCTAGAACATAGAACTACTTAAACCTAACTAACCTAAGGACATCACACACATCCATACCCGAGGCTGGACTCGAACCTGCGACCGTAGCGGTCACGCGGTTTCAGACTGAAGCGCCTAGAACCGCTCGGCCACTCCAGCCGGCGAAGGCAGTAGGGCTCCATAAAAAATTATACCGAAAGTTTTACTTAATATATTACAAAATATATATATATATATATATATATATATATATATATATATATATATATATATATTACTTTTTCTTGTCGGGTAAATATATTTTACATTTATGTTAACTCATCTGTAAATGGTAACTATTAGCTGTAGTTAAAAGCGAAATAATTTAACCGTGTCGACTAATTTGTTTCGCACCCGTACGGTAAGTCATACAAATGACCTATAGAACATGAACTAACTTGTTCTGCGTCATTACGGTGCGTCATAAAAATTACCCACAGAAAATGCAACTTATTAAAAAACTTTCCGGATACACTCTCTACCATAGTGACGTAGAATTCTCGACGATACTTTATCGAAACAAGTCGAAACGTGTGGCAATAGTCTTGCTGGCTACGAGAAATTGACAGTAAATCCCTGTGCTCTAAGACGGTTTCTTAGCGTTTCATGGTTTCCACACGGTATTCACACACTTTTGTAGACCACAAAAGAAACTTACAGCACAACAGTTTGCCTCAGTGGCCATGTTGCTGCCATTACGTACAGCTGCCACCGAAAAATAATCTAGGACACGATGTAGATGAATGCGTGCAAATTAAAATTACACAAGGTACTCAGCACGACTCGAATTTACTATTTGCCATAAAGGCATTGCTAACCATCCTTTACTTAATGTGACACACAAAATTAGCTTTTCTTGCATACCGAGAGAGCGATTAAATAAACGAGTGATTTGATGGCGACGGAAGCAGATTTATTCACTTTATGCATTACGAGACATTTATTCAACTTATAAAAGAAACTATCCATAAATTTATTAACATTAACAGTAAAATTGGCGGATGAAGATGGCACAGTGGTAAGGCTTCATATAATATTCCGGCTTTTACATGGTTCTAGAAAATCGCAGTGAGTAAAAGTCCCGACGGTTAGTTCAACAAGGCAACGGTTGATTCCTTCTGCCGTACCTGGTCAGTTACAGGTTATTCTTCGTCTCTGATTACCTCAACATCAAAAAAGCGATGGACTCTAACTTTCATTCCCTCCTTACTATCTCTCTCTCTTTCTCGCACACACACACACACACACACACACACACACACACACACACACACACACACACACACATCCACACGAGAGAGAGAGAGAGAGAGAGAGAGAGAGAGAGAGAGAGAGGTATACAAGGCGATTCACGAATATATGCAAATATTTTAATATGTTATTCTACAAGTAAATTTAAAGTTAATTTAAACATAGGTCCGCAAATGTTTAGTTTCGGATTTACGGCCAATAAAAGATTTTGACTGATATTTAGTAAAAATGGTTCAAATGGCTCTGAGCACTATGGGACTCAACTGCTGCGGTCATTAGTCCCCCAGAACTTAGAACTACTTAAACCTAACTAACCTAAGGACATCACACACATCCATGCCCGAGGCAGGATTCGAACCTGCGACCGTAGCAGTCGCACTGATATTTAGTAACTTTACTAATACGGAACCATCGCAAAACAGTACGAGGTTAAAGTAAAGCACGATTTCCATTTATTTTGCTGTTATTAGTCTGTCGAATCTAATAAAACATGTCCCAGACTTGTGCCTGCAGTAGTTTCCAAGAACATCCAGAGAGGCGAAGATTATTATACAATTCAATTTGTTTACTTGCCATTAAGAATTTAGAAACGTTTATGTCATTGTTGGCAAACGTTTGTGAGTTGTTTCAGTCGTTTCCTAACCTTGAAACGAGTTAGTTTTCTGTATTGTTCAGTGAAAGAGCATAATAACAACAGTGTATTTAAGTGAACAGTGTATTTAACAGTGTATTTAAGTGAAAGTAGTTTGTACATTATTTATGAAATAGGGATGCCATTCAAATTTACGACAGAGGAATACGCCGATATGGTGTTTATTTACGGTTAATGCAATGGTAATTTTACGGCTGCAAATAACGAATATCGCGTACGAAATTACGTCTTTGCTTCTCTGGATGTTCTGGAAAACTACCGCAGAAACACGTCTGGGACATGTTTCATTAGATTCACCAGATCAGTAACAACAAAATAAATGGGTATCATGCTTTACTTTAATCTCTTACAGTTTTACGATGGCTTCATATTGCCAAAGTTGCTAAATTTTAGGCAAAAGCTTTTATTAGCCGTAACTCCGTAACTAACATTTGCGGAACTATGTTTATATGAAATTTTTTCTTTAGTTTTACTTGTGGAAAAACATATTAAACTATTTGCATATCTTCGTGAATCAGCCCGTATATGCATATAAACGTCTTGTGGGTTTTGACCTAGTTCTACACTGCCAACATGTTTGATACCTCTGATTCTCTGATATCTATTGTGAGAGCGTAGCAACTGCGAAAACATGAAATTAATTTGATTTTAAATAGTATAGCAGAACTTTGTCCAAAATTTACTACATGATTCTAACTCATAATGTAATTCTGAAACAATCTTATGGCTTACTTGTTAGGTGCGGTGTGAAATCGATTTTTTCATCCAGAAAACTTTGATAGACGAACTATTCGTTCAGCGGCTTCATTAACCTTATACAAAGAGATCTGTCTCGATTACGTCGTGTCACCACTTTCATGGATTTGATTAAATACTTGTTACTGCACTCTTAGCTAAAGATGTTCTCGAATCGTGTAGTATTTTGTATTGTGGGAGTTGATTACAAAGGCAGAAAGAAGGAACAGCAGAAGAAAATACGTCCCGAGTGACTCCACGTAGAATGGCAGAAGTGTTTGACGCGCACGCTGAGAGGTGCTTCAGAAGTATCCGAAGCCGAGTGCTAAAAGCACCTCTCCTCTTCCTCTTCTCTTTAAGCTCTGCTGGCGCACGGGCGAAGTGACAAGGTGTCCCACTGGCCATGTTGTGACGCAGATATTCTTAGCTGCTGCAGGCGCTATTATCGTCCGAAATGTTGAAGCGGCCTGCTCTTAACTCTCTGGAGAATGCAAGGATGTGTTGCCTACTCGAGACAGCTCGGCTGTATTATCCCTTCAAGAGTGCGCTATAAAAACAGGAAGGATGCGACTACCGAGATGGTAGAAGGCACATCTGTTTGTCGTAACAGTCCGCAAGGGAGGCGCTCCTCCAGCCTGGGGGATCGTACTCTGCTCCCCACCTCCGCAGCGAATTCCGGATACGCCAGACTTTCGACCTCGTTTAAACATGGCAGCGCCGTTTATAAGAAAACCATTTAATTAAGGACTAAATGAAGGGGGAAAACCACAAAAAATATCTTACCTGGAGTTACCGTTGTTACACTTCTGACTTCCTTCTATATCTCGTGTGCTCTCAGATACTGTGCAAAAGAAAGAATGTATTATTCAGAAGATGCTAACACGTTCACCCTCACTCTCACGTTACTTACGGTTCGGTAGAAAAGTGTATGCCATCTCTGGTGTAGATCAATTGAAGACTTTAACCAGGAACTACACGACACTACAATATTGTGACTAAGTAATTCACCTGCCAATTACTTTTTTAGAGAAAATAACCTCAGCTGCAATATTTTACGTATATCTCTGGGATGGGCTTGGTATTGATATCCGTTCTGAGTACCTCTCACGTGACAGTATGCTGGCTTGTGTTCATTCCCATAGAAAGATACAGCTAAAAATAATAATAATAAAGAAGCTTTTCATGACATATTCTGACATACTCCCACAACACTAAATATACCGTCTTAATCTTGCCCCCATGAGTAGATATCTCACCGACAAGATTTTTCTCTCTAAATTCGGAATGATTTCTGAGTTTGCATGAAAATAGAAGTATTTGATTAACTGAACATTTTCTGTTTGGCAGAACATGATTAGAGTATTCAAAGGAAAATACATCATAATATTCTGCAAAATTGTATTTATACTCAAGCGCCAAACAAAATGATACAGGCATGCGTATTCAAATACAGAGACATGTAAACAGGCGGAAAACGGCATTGTAGTCGTCAAGGCCTATATAAGACAACAAGTGTCTGGCGCAGCTGTCAGATCGGTTACTGGTGCTACAATGGCAGGTTATCAAGATTTAAGTGAGTCTGAACGTGTTGTTATAGCCGGCGCGCGAGCGATGGAACACAGGTGCTCCGAGATAGCGATAAAATCGGGATTTCCACATACGACCATTTCACGAGTGTACCGTGAATATCAGAAATCTGGTGAAACACCAAATCTCCGACATCGCTGGGGCGGAGAAAGATCCTACGAGAACGGGACCAACGACGACTGCACAGAATCGTTCAGCCTGAGAGATGTGCAACCCTTCTGCAAATTGCTGCAGATTTCAATGCTGGGCGATCAACAAGTGTCAGCGTGCGAACGATTCAATGAAACATCATCGATATGGGCTTTCGAAGCCGAAGGGCCACTCGTGTGTCCTTGATGACTGCATGACACGAAGCTCTACGCCTCGGCTGGGCACGTCAACACCGACACTGGACTGTTGATGACTGGAAAAATGTTGCCTGGTCGGACGAGTCTCGTTTCAAATTGTATCCAGTGGATGGGCTGCACGGGTATGGGGACAAGCTAATGAATCCATGGACCCTACGTGACAGAAGGGGACTGTTCAAGCTGGTGTGGGGTGTGTGCAGTTTGAGTGATATGGGATCCCTGATACGTCTAGATACGACTCTGACTAGTGACACGTACGTAAGCATCCTGTCTGATCACCTGCATCCATCATGTTCATTGTGCGTTCCGACGCACCTCGGGCAATTCCTGCAGGACAATGCGACACCCCACACGTTCACTTGCTACAGAGTTGGTCCAGGAATATTCTTCTGAGTTTAAACACATCCGCTGGCCACCAGACTCCCCAGAGATGAACATTATTGAGAATATCTGGGATGCCATGCAACGTACTTTTCAGAAGAGATCTCTACCCCCTTGTACTTTTACGGATTTATGGACAGCCCTGCAGGATTCATGGTGTCAATTCCCTCCAGCACTGCTTCAGGCATTAGTCGGGTCCATGCCACGTCGTGTTGCGTCACTTTTGCGTGCTCGCGGGGGACCTACGCGATATTATGCAGATGTAACAGTTTCTATGGCTCTTCAGTGTATTTTGTCTCGAACAACTTTCAGTTTCTTAGGCCATCTTCAGGTGACAACTGACTGTCCCAAACACAGGATAAACATGACGTGTGACGTACATGGATATTATCTTTACAGAAGACACAAAAATGACAGAGTGTCTGCATAGGAATACATTACTTTTTTGTCCCGCAGAAAATTTTTTTTTAAATAAACGGGGGAAAAAATTATGTCGAGATACATTTCACAACTCACGAAAAATAGGATGAATTTAGAGTTTGAATCTAGTATTCCTAACGAGAGTATTTGGAAAAGGAATTAGGAGAAAATATCTGGAGACTTTTGTACGAACCAGTAATGCTATTGACCTTGGATAGTAATGAATTAAAAGGGTTCGCCATCTTGTAAGAACACAATTTTCTTTTATTCCCAAACATGGTCCCTGACAGTTAAGACATCGGCAGTCAGTTTTTATTTTATTCTGAAAGATATACATAAATAATAGAAATGATAGAGAGATCCCCTGGAAATGCCATAAACGCAGTGAAACATATTTGGGGATTAAAACAACGTTGTATGCTTGCAGAGGGCGGGACCTTTTAATTCGTTATTATTATCTGCCCCCCATGAACCATGGACCTTGCCGTTGGTGGGGAGGCTTGCGTGATTATGGATTGGGGCTAAGAAATGAAAGAGGAAGCCGTTTGGTAGAATTTTGCACAGAGCATAACTTAATCATAGCTAACACTTGGTTCAAGAATCATAAAAGAAGGTTGTATACATGGAAGAATCCTGGAGATACTAAAAGGTATCAGATAGATTATATAATGGTAAGACAGAGATTTAGGAATCAGGTTTTAAATTGTAGGACATTTCCAGGGGCAGATGTGGACTCTGACCACAATCTATTGGTTATGACCTGTAGGTTAAAACTGAAGAAACTGCAAAAAGGTGGGAATTTAAGGACATGGGATCTTTATAAGCTGAAAGAACCAGAGGTTGTACAGAGTTTCAAGGAGAGCATAACGGAACAATTGGCAGTAATGGGGGAAAGAAACACAGTTGAAGAAGAATGGGTAGCTCTGAGGGATGAAGTAGTGAAGGCAGCAGAGGATAAAGTAGGTAACAGAAGAAATATTGAATTTAATTGATGAAAGGAGAAAATATAAGAAATGCAGTAAATGAAGCAGGCAAAAAGGAATACAAACGTCTCAAAAATGAGATCGACAGGGAGTGCAAAATGGCTAAGCAGGGATGGCTAGAGGACAAATGTAAGGATGTAGAAGCTTATCTCACTAGGGGTATGATAGATACTGCCTACAGGAAAATTAAAGAGACTTTTGGAGAGAAGAGAACCACGTGTATGAATATCAAGAGCTCAGATGGCAACCCAGTTCTAAGCAAAGAAGGGAAGGCAGAAAGGTGGAAGGAGTATATAAAAGGTTTATACAAGGACGATGTACTTGAGGACAATATTATGGAAATGGAAGAGGATGTAGACGAAGACGAAATGGGAGGTAAGATACTGCGTGAAGAGTTTGACAGAGCACTGAAAGACCTAAGTCGAAACAAGGCCCCCGGAGTAGACATCATTCCATTAGAACTAATGACGGCCTTGGGAGAGCCAGTCATGACAAAACTACCAGCTGGTGAGAAAGATGTATGAGACAGGTGAAATACCCTCAGACTTCAAGAAGAATATAATAATTCCAATCCCAAAGAAAGCAGGTGCTGACAGATGTGAAAATTACCAAACTATCAGTTTAATAAGTCACAGCTGCAAAATACTAACGCGAATTCTTTACAGACGAATGGAAAAACTGGTAGATGCGGACCTAGGGGAGGATCAGTTTGGATTCCGTAGGAATGTTGGAACACGTGAGGCAATACTGACCTTACGACTTATCTTAGAAGAAAGATTAAGAAAAGGCAAACCTACGTTTCTAGCATTTGTAGACTTAGAGAAAGCTTTTGACAATGTTGACTGGAATACTCTCGTTCAAATTCTGAAGGTGGCAGGGGTAAAATACAGGGAGCGAAAGGCTATTTACAATTTGTACAGAAACCAAATGGCAGTCATAAGAGTCGAGGGGCATGAAAGGGAAGAAGTGGTTGGGAAGGGAGTGAGACAGGGTTGTAGCCTATCCCCGATGTTATTCAATCTGTATATTGAGCAAGCAGTAAAGGAAACAAAAGAAAAATTTGGAGTAGGTATTAAAATTCATGGAGAAGAAATAAAAACTTTGAGGTTCGCCGATGACATTGTAATTCTGTCAGAGACGGCAAAGGACTTGGAAGAGCAGCTGAACGGAATGGACAGTGTCTTGAAAAGAGGATATAAGATGAACATCAACAAAAGCAAAACGAGGATAATGGAATGTAGTCAAATTAAATCGGGTGATGCTGAGGGAATTAGATTAGGAAATGAGACACTTAAAGTAGTAAAGGAGTTTTGCTATTTAGGAAGTAAAATAACTGATGATGGTCGAAGTAGAGAGGATATAAAATGTAGACTGGCAATGGCAAGGAAAGCGTTTCTCAAGAAGAGAAATTTGTTAACATCGAATATAGATTTAAGTGTCAGGAAGTCGTTTATGAAAGTATTTGTTTGGAGTGTACCCATGTATGGAAGTGAAACATGGACGATAACTAGTTTGGACAAGAAGAGAATAGAAGCTTTCGAAATGTGGTGCTACAGAAGAATGCTGAAGATTAGGTGGGTAGATCACGTAACTAATGAGGAGGTATTGAATAGGATTGGGGAGAAGAGAAGTTTGTGGCACAACTTGACTAGAAGAAGTGATCGGTTGGTAGGATATGTTTTGAGGCATCAAGGGATCACAAATTTAGCATTAGAGGGCAGCGTGGAGGGTAAAAATCATAGAGGGAGACCAAGAGATGAATACACTAAGCAGATTCAGAAGGATGTAGGTTGCAGTAGGTACTGGGAGATGAAGCAGCTTGCACAGGATAGAGTAGCATGGAGAGCTGCATCAACCCAGTCTCAGGACTGAAGACAACAACAACAACAACAACATTATTATCTGCCAGCACGGGAAGAGAGCTCAGATTTGATGATGACAGCTGAGATAATTCATGGAATTTATGACATGCTTAATTAGCTATTCTTATCTGGAATGATGAATAGAGCTGTAGCGAAGCACGCTGCATGAACTAAAATTATGTAGCAATACGTTGTCCTCGGTTAGTACTCGTATCCGAGTTTTCATTTTTCTCATGCTTTTGCGTTAGCACTTAGCAGTTCAGGTATGCAGATGCCTTTGGTAGCTTACTAGATCAACTGCGGCATGAAACATGCGGCCATACAGGCGACACATACCCGTGTGCAGTTGCTAATCTCCCATCGGGCGCCTCATCAGACGACGGATAGGGCAACAGTCATCAGATATGGTGGAACTGGGGAGAAAAAAATACCCGGGGTGGACCAAAACTAGCAAGCTGCTGCCTTGCATCAGGGAGGCTAAGGCTAAGAGAGTAATACCCCGATTAAAAACTACCCGTCCAAGGAATGTGAAAAAACCATATAAAGTGTAAATCGAATTTATTCATCGCTATTTGGAATGTGAGATCACTATACAGCCCAGGAGCGCTGAAAGTGATTGCCAGACTAAATAATGAACCTGAAGCAGAGCATCATAGCATTACAAAAAGTGTACCAAGTGTGGAATCTTGGAAAAGAAAGAAGCAAACATATTTTACAGCTGTAGTGAAAGGAACCATGAGTTCGGGAGAGGATTTGTGGTGTGTAACCAACTAAAGCACTTAATAACACGATGCTTCCCCATAAAACCAAGACTATGAACACTTAGATTAAAAGGAAAATTCTTCAGTTACTCTATTAGTAATGCCCACGCACCATCTGAAGAATCAGAGGATGAGAAGAAAGAAGCTTTCTACGAATCTCTGGAAAGAGCATATGATAAATGCCCAATGGATGATATAAAAATATTAGACGGAGACCTAAATGCCCAGGTGGGAATGGAACAGCTCTATCGACCAGCAATCGGTATCTATAGTTAACATGCCATAAGTAATGATAACGGGACAAGGTTGGTATTACTTGCAACATCTAAAAACAACGTGGTATGCTCCACGTTGTTCCCATTCAAGGAAATATATGGGGGAACACGGACAGCACCAAAATGAAATACAATAAATCAGATCGGCCATGTGCTAACTGATGCAAACCACAAGTCAGGCTTACTGGATGAAAGGAGTTTAAAAGAAAGACGTTACAACCACATTGTACCAGGACGATAATGCAAGAATATAAAGAAAAACGGAGAATTGCAAAACGGACCCATCAAAGGAAAAAGAGGGAGTGTATGAAGGCAAAAAATGGAGAAATGGAGCTTCTGAGAAATGAAAATGATGGAATGAAATTGTATAGAGAGGTGAATAAGGCACGGAAACCTCTCAGGGGCTGAACAAGTTAAATAAAAGATGAGAATGGTGAAATTATAAGTGAAGAGAAGGGGATACGTGAGAGATGGTGTTGCTACTTTGATAAACGTCTTACCAAGACCAGTTGTACGAAGGAACCCAACATAAATACAGGGGGAAGTGGACCCCGACTACAGTGTGGATACACCCAACTTAGAAGAGGTGAGAACTGTAATGAGGAAATTAAATAACCTCAAGGGGGCAGGAACGGATTGCACTACTGCCAAAGTTTTCAAGTAAGGAGGCTCTGGGTTGGAAAGGAATATCCTGAAACTGGTTAATCTAATAGGGGAAGAAGAGGAATGCCTCAAACATGGAAAGAGGGAATTATATATATATATATATATATATATATATATATATATATATATATATATATATATATATAATTGCTCTAGAAAGGGTCCAGGAATACTCCTCTGAGTTTCCTGAGTTTAAACACTTCCGCTGGCCACGGAGTCACAGAAGACCTTCGGAAGATGGGTCACAGGAACTGGAAAATGCTAGCAAGGGACCGGGATAAATGGAAGGAACTAGTTGAAGAGGCCAGGTCTCATCATGAGTTGTGGAGCTGGAGGAGAAGAAGGAGTAGACAATGACACAGAACAGAGAGTGGTGGCCGTGGCTGGGCCTGGCGAAGTTTGCATCTATGACGTTTTCCATTTTCCTGCCTCAGACGTTCCTGCTAAAACCGTAAGAATGCAGCTGAAGTAGTTCTGCGTCAGCGCTTACGATCATGTAGTGTGGCGTACCGATTATTCGAGTTGAGGAGTTCTTCACGTTAGATGTTACCATACAGGTTTCCCAAATTAGAAGAAACAAGGAGAGGAGTCTGGTTTTAGAGCAAGCCACTATTCTGAATGACCTCTAGAGAGATGTTGTCAAGTCTGGGTGCTTTCCTCGGTTTCGTATTGTATAGAGCCTTGATGAATTCACGAAATGTCAGTGGAGCTGCTACACAAGGTTGTATTGAAAGTTGTGGGACATGTTTGAGAAAGCCGCCAGCAATAGTAGAACTACGGTTTAAGATTGAGCTGAAATGCTTTTTCCAGCGATTCAAGATGTCCTGACTATCAGTGAGGATGGTCGTACTGTCGGTGGCTCTCAGCGTTTCTAATGAGAAACGAACAGCCCCATATATTTCTTTTATTCCAGTGTAAAGACTCTGCAAGTCCCTGACACCTGACAGGTTTGGAGTTCGCTGGCTTTTTGTTACCACCAGTTGTTCTTGATTGTCCTTATTTCAATTTGACATTACTGCATGAGCCCTTGAAAGTGTGTTTTCTTTTCCATGCAGAATGAATCATGAGCAAGCATCCCGCCTAACACTTCATTATTGTCGTCAAACCAGTCATTATACTTCTTTGCATAAAAGCCAATGACCTCCTCTGCAGTCTTTTTGATGTTGTTATTTTAAAATGTTCCGTTCCTGTTCAACATCTGTTGTGTTAACTGGCGTATTGCTAAGTCGATCCACAAGTGTGCCTTGTAAGAGAGACTGAACAATTTAATTCTACAGGATGTTGATGTTGAATTTTCTCCTGGAAGGATTTGATAAGTAGGATGGTTGTTTACGATGGAAGAGGATCCTCAGATGGCTAATCAGCAGCTTGTGATCGCTTCAGCAGTCATTTATATTTTGAGCTGTTTCGTGATCAGGACATCTTTCTTGTCACGATGCCGAGTGATGAAATATGCCATGAGATGACAGTGTTTGCAGTGTGGATGCATCAATGTATTCATAAAACGATTAGATAAGCGGCATTAGTTTGTTAGTGATAAATAGCACATTCACAGCACAGAGGCCAAGAAGCAGCAGTCCATTTGCATTGCAGTTTCAGAACACCTTTATTACCCATGATGTTTCTCCAGAAACGATTTTCTCTTCCCTCGTTAGCTATCTTCAGTGAAAGGAATTCGAAGAGTCATAATTCTTTCATTGACACCAATAAGCGTTAGTCGACGTCTCACTATTTTTAATTTTTACTGCAAACCCTACACCATGGTTCAAATGGCTCTGAGCACTATGAGACTTAACATCTGAGGTCATCAGTCCCCTAGTACCTAGAACTACTTAAACCTAACTAACCTAAGGATATCACACACATCCATGCCCGAGGCAGGATTCGAACCTGCGACCGTAGCGGACACGCGGTTCCAGACTGAAGCGCCTAGAACCGCTCTGCCAAACTGGCAGGGTCCTACACCATGTTCTCCTGCATCCTTTCCTTTCCAGAAGATAGCGTACCATGAACTAGCCTCACTGATGTCTCCTTCACCTGATAGTCTGGTTTTACTTACGGTAGCAAAGTTTATGCCTAATATATTAGAGGTGTTCTTCTTTCCGTACATAACTTCCTGGCAGATTAAAACTGTGTGCCGGACAGAGACTTGTACTCGGGACTACAGAAGAAAAAAAATGGTTCAAATGGCTCTGAGCACTATGGGACTCAACTGCTGTGGTCATCAGTCCCCTAGAACTTAGAACTACTTAAACCTAACTAACCTAAGGACATCACACACATCCATGCCCGAGGCAGGATTCGAACCTGCGACCGTAGCAGTCGCACGGCTCCGGACTGCGCGCCTAGAACCGCGAGACCACCGCGGCCGGCGACTACAGAAGACCTCAAGCACTTGAAACTGAACGTTTCATCCGAGAAGAACTTCATATTGCACCTCAAGACGTTATTGGGATCCACTTTTCTATAAGAACCAATGTCGTATACATAAAACTGATCAATGAAGAGGCATGCACTGACATTGTGAGCAGACGCACTCTCTGACGTAATTTTAAGCATCCTGATGGCCACATAGGAACAGTAACGATCGACCACGCTGGATTAGGCCTTCGCACTCTTAGGGTCTTCGAGCCGCCATTCGAAGTCCCGCCAGATGTTGTGACGACAGCTTTAAAACCGTACAGCAACATGCTAAGCCACCTCGCTGAAAAATTGGAAACGTTTTAGACATACTCCGTCTTAAGCGGAGCGCGACAAATTAAGGTTGCACTGACAAAGCATGTGCCATCCTATCTAGTAACTGGAGGCTGCTGAGCCATTGTCATGTACGAAGGACAACCACGTACTTGCGCTGGCTGTGGCCAGGAAGGACATGTCCAATCGGCCTGTATTCAGCGCTAACTGACTCAGACACCGGTTGATGAAGTTCAATCCCCAGCGACACCTACTTCATTTCGCATCACTTACGCAACGCCCGCAACCGCAACAGCTGTTCCTGCCCAGGATCGAAACACCATGTTGCAGTCAATGGTCGATGACAATGTGGCGGACACCATATCTCTCTCCACTACGTCATCGGCAGACTTGCCTAAGACGGTGATTAGTTGTGCCACCTAGACGAGCCTAAAGAGAAGATGGAAGTAGAAACAGAAACTGTCCCGACTTCTGCCTTCCTACCAATGGAGACCGCATCAGACGATTGCCGCCAGTACTCTGACACAGAACAACATGTCCGAAAACAACGGTCCCCACGAAAGCGCAAGAATCGAGCCATTCGGCATCTGATGATTGCCTGCTTCGGATGTGTGACCCGGACGACGATCCGGCGGCGGATGACACACAGGACTCTACCACCACACCCTGCCTGTCCCTTCACGATGCTATGGCGAATACAGTTCCTGAGCCTCGGACTGACAACACCACTTCTGCTACTGAACATGCGCGCGAGCGCTCTAATGACAGCGCTCATCAACAGTTACCAATTGCTACATCTGATTCTTGGGCGGATGATGTCGAGGATGAGCCACAGTGCCCGGAGGATGCCAAGGGCTGAGATGCTCCCTCGGCTGTACCCAGCTCCTACCAGCCACAGTGACTACGGCTGTATCGTCAGCCTTTGTGGGGCCACCCCTGCCGCCCACACCTGACCTCCTAAGCAACCCAGTTGCCGACCTGGCTGACCAAACATACCGTCTAGCTAAGATTAACATCAATAAAATACGTATACGACATAACCTAGCCACGCTACTGGATCTGTTTAATTCAGCAGACATCGACACTACGCTCCTTCAACAGGCGTATGTCGAAGACTTCAAGGAACGCTATGGCTACAAGACTTGGGTCTCACATACGTCGGCCAATGGCAGTGGTGTGGCGATCCTCCTCCGCGAAGGTATACCAGCAGAAGACGTCGAGTATCTCCCTGACGCCAGAGTCATGGCTCTTATTATCCAAGGAGTCAAACTTATTAACATCTGTGCGCCGTCGGGTTGTGGGCGGCGTCGCGAACGTTCCACCTTTTTCGCTCATACAATCACGCCCCTCTCTTTGGGCCGTCAGGACGCCTTGATATAAGGAGGGGTTTCAACTGCAGCCAAGCACCTAAGGATCAGTTACCACACCATTCTCCCTGCACAGATGGTTCAAATGGCTCTGAGCACTATGGGACTCAACTGCTGTGGTCATCAGTCCCCTAGAACTTAGAACTACTTAAACCTAACTAACCTAAGGACATCACACACATCCATGTCCGAGGCAGGATTCGAACCTGCTACCGTAGCAGTCGCACGGTTCCGGACTGCGCGTCTAGAACCGCGAGACCACAGCGGCCGGCTCCCTGCATAGACCTTGCGACAATTATAAATAATCTTCAAATGGTGGACTCGTGAGAACATGTTTGTGGAGATCGGCCCGGATTAACGCACTGGTTCAAATGGCTCTGAGCACTATGGGACTCAACATCTTAGGTCATAAGTCCCCTAGAACTTAGAACTACTTAAACCTAACTAACCTAAGGACATCACACACACCCATGCCCGAGGCAGGATTCGAACCTGCGACCGTAGCAGCCCCGCGGCTCCGGACTGCAGCGCCAGAACCGCACGGCCACCGCGGCCGGCTAACGCACTGCACCAGCCATTCTTTCAGCCGCATCGACCGGATTCACATCTCGCACTCCATAGCCGCGGGGACGAGAGCTGCCGAAGTTTGGCCCACAGCGTTTTCTGACCACCAGGCCTACATCTGCGCCGTTACCCTCGGCCGCCAGAAGGTATGGCACAGCCATCGTTCTTGAAAGTTGAACGGCGCCCACATAGCCTCTCAGCAATGCCGACGCCTTATGCAGAACACGTGGGTTTCCTGTAATCACTGGTGTGGCACCTACCGGTCTACTCTGTCGTGGTGGTTACTCCCTTCCAAACCAGACCTCCGGAAGAGCTTGATAGGCTACGGTCAAGATGTAGCAGCATGGAAGAGACATACCATGGACTTTTATTACAGCATCTTAAGGGAATGTACAACACTGCAGCTGACGGTGAACCGTACCAAGGCACAGATCCTCAGATTTACACATTGCCACCTTGAAGGTGCGATCGTAAGAGCGTGCACTCAAGACAGAGTGGCCCAGGAGGAACCTTCCATGTACAATGTCATTGCAGAACGACGGCACCGACGCAGGGCACTGATCCAAACAATCACGACGGCAGCCGGACGACGCCTTGATATCCACCGCAGAATAGGAAACGGGCTTCATGCTCACTACACTAGGCTATACTCGTAACACAGACATCCCGCAGACGTGATCGCCGCAGTCTCTCAACTCGCTTCTGGCACGATCTCTCCGACAGCGGCAGCTGATTTGACTGCAGATGTAACGGAGGAGGAAATCATTGAAGCAATACAGGCGGGGGCTGCTCATAAGTCCCCGGGGCCTGATGGCCTTCCTCTGGAATTTTATCGGACATTTCAGCAGTTGCTGGCACTAACATGGACTGATATTTGCTGAGATCTTATGTCTCCCACTACGCAGATACCTGGGGCGTTCCTAGAAGGACTGATTGGGCCCATATACAAACCAAAAGGCGGATCCAGGATTAGTGATAATCGCCCCTTGACCTTACTCAACAGTGACATAAAGATTTTCACCCGGCTTCTGGCAGCACGGCTAAAGCGATCGGCCCATTGTGTTGTGTCGCAAGACCAGGCATCGTTAGAAGGTGACCACAATATTCGCACTGCACTATGCCGATATCGAGATATGATCGCGCTAGCCAACGCTCGCCAAATGTCAGGAGTTTTGGGCTCACTCGACTTTAGCCAGGCCTTTGACAAAGTCGACCACACATTCTTGATGGAGGTACTGCGACGCACGGGGTATCCGGACATCATAGTTGCTGTAGTGATGCGTCTCCTACGCGGCGCGACGTCCTATGTGTTATACAGGGTGGTCCATTGATAGTGACCGGGCCAAATATCTCAAGAAATAAGCATCAAACGAAAAACCACAAAGAACGAAACTCGTCTAGTTTAAAGGGGGAAACCATTTGGCGCTATGGTGGGACCGCCAAATGGCGTTGCCATAGGTCAAACGGATATCAACTGCGTTTTTAAAAATAGGAACAGCCATTTTTATTACATATTCGTGTAGTACGTAAAGAAATATGAATGTTTTAGTTGGACCACTTTTTTCGCTTTGAGATAGATGGCGCTGTAATAGTCACAAACGTATAAGTACGTGGTATCACGTAACATTCCGCCAGTGCGGACGGTATTTGCTTCGTGATACATCACCCGTGTAAAAATGGACCGTTTCCCAATTACGGAAAAGGTCGACATCGTGTTGATGTATGGCTATTGTGATCAAAATTCCCAACGGGCGTGTGCTATATATGCTGCTCGGTATCCTGGATGACATCATCCATCTGTCCGGACCGTTCACCGGATAGTTACGTTATTTAAGGAAACAGGAAGTGTTCAGCGACATGTGAAACGTCAACCACGACCTGCAACAAATGATGATGCCCAAGTAGGTGTTTTAGCTGCTGTCGCGGCTAATCCGTACATCAGTAGCAGACAAATTGCGCGAGAATCGGGAATCTCAAAAACGTCGATGTTGATAATGCTACATCAACATCGATTGCACCCGTACCATATTTCCATGCACCAGGAGTTGCATGGTGACGACTTTGAACGTCGTGTACAGCTCTGCCACTGGGCACAAGAGAAATTACTGGACGATCACAGATTTTTTGCACTCATTCTATTTAGCGACGAAGCGTCATTCACCAAAAGCGGCAACGTAAATACTATGCGCTACTGGGCAACGGAAAATCCACGATGGCTGCGACAAGTGGAACATCAGGGACCTTGGCGGGTTAATGTATGGTGTGGCATTATGGGAGGAAAGATAATTGGCCCCCATTTTATCGATGACAATCTAAATGGTGCAATGTATGCTGATTTCGTACGTAATGTTCTACCGATGTTACTACAAGATGTTTCACTGCATGACAGAATGGCGATGTTCTTCCAACATGATGGACGTCCGGCACATAGCTCGAGTGCCGTTGAAGCACTATTGAATAGTATATTTCATGACAGGTGGATTGGTCGTCGAAGCACCGTACCATGGACCGCACGTTCACCGGATCTGACGTCCCAGGATTCCCTTCTGTGGGGAAAGTTGAAGGATATTTGCTATCGTGATCCACCGACAACGCCTGACAACGTGCGTCAGCGCATTGTCAATGCTTGTGCGAACATTACGGAACGCGAACTACTCGCTGTTGAGAGGAATGTCGTTACACGTATTGCCAAATGCATTGAGGTTGACGGACATCATTTTGAGCATTTATTGCATTACTGTGGTATTTACAGGTAATCCCGGAGTAACATTATGCGTTCTCAGGAATGATAAGTTCACAAAGGTACATGTGTCACATTGGAACAACCGAAATAAAATGTTCAAACGTACCTACGCTCTGTATTTTAATTTAAAGAATCTACCTGTTACCAACTGTTCGTCTGAAATTGTGAGCCATGTGTTTGTTACCATTACAGCGCCATCTACCACAAAGTGAAAAAAGTGGTCCAACTAAAACATTCATATTTCTTTACGTACTACACGAGCATGTAATAAAAATGGGGGTTCCTATTAAAAAAAAAAAAGAACGCAGTGGATATACGTTTGACTTATGGCAGCGCCATCTAGCGGGCCAAGCATAGCGCAATCTGGTTTCCCCCTTCAAGCTAGGCAAGCTTTGTTCTATGTAGTTTTTTCGTTTGAAGCTTATTTCTTGAGATATTTGGCCCAGTCGCGATCAGTGGACCACCCTGTAGATAGTTGTTTTTCCCTCGCTCCATCTGCGAATGAAACAGGAAAATAACCGACTAGTAGTGGTACAGGGTACGCTCTGCCACCTAACGTACGGTGGTTTGCTGAATATGTATGTGTGTAGACATCGATTACATGTAAGCCGGACGCTGCTTCGGTCGCAGGTTCGAATCCTGCCTCGGGCATGGATGCGTGTGATGTTCTTAGGTTAGTTAAGTTTAAGTAGTTCCAAGTCTAGGGGACTGATGATCTCAGATGTTGAGGCCCATAATTCTCAGAGCCATTTGATCATTTAGATCACATGTAGATGTGGACATGATTACCAGCACAAGAAAGTTATAGCGTTAGTTGAGATCTTTTGTTACAGATAAAACAATGACGAATACAGAAGTAGGAGTAGTGAGGAACAACTGTGCAGGAAAATTAAACAACTAAATTTAAAGAAGAGAAAATCTAGAATGATTAATCACGGGTACCAGGTTGGGGCCGGCCGCGGTGGTCTCGCGGTTCTAGGCACTCAGTCCGGATCGCGTGACTGCTACGGTCGCAGGTTCGAATCCTGCCTCGGGCATGGATGTGTGTGATGTCCTTAGGTTAGTTAGGTTTAATTAGTTCTAAGTTCTAGGGGACTGATGACCACAGATGTTAAGTCCCATAGTGCTCAGAGCCATTCGAACCATTCGAACCAGGTTGGGACGAACGAAAACAGCGTACGCAAAGGAATGTCTGAAAATATCAACCCCAAAAACTCCTCCCTAGTGCAAGTGCTTCGAAGAAATCAGAAGTGATGTGAAAGAGATGAATATTGGAGAACACTAAATTCAGAAGTCAGATAAGTTTCGAAAGAGCAGACCAGAAAAGCGGAACAATGTGGCCAGAAGTTCGAAAAAAACAGCACTCTGACCAAATAGAAATTATTGAGAAAACCGGAACTTACACCAGAAGTAGTTATTTAAGTGGCCCATAGAAAGCCCAAATCGAGTGAAGAAAAACAAAACCTGGAAGATAGCACATGAAATCCTGAAAGTTGAATGGCACATGAAAAACGTTTAAACTGTATCTTGCATAAGATGGAAAGTTTCTCAAGGAATATTTCAACCTAGGATCGATTTTACATTCAATATTAATGCATGTGATCTATGATTTCCCACAGGAGAAAAACGGCGTGTGAGAATTAAGTCTTTTTTTCGAAATTAGAACCAAGGTGCAGGTTTCCTTATTTTATCAGTCAGTTTGCTGAAAAATTGAAACCTTTCAGTATTTAAAGCTACAGCTCACACTTGTTCCTTGATTTGATCGAAACTAAGGGAAAATACTATTGGTAAAGGTTTCCCGTAGCCGTCCCCTAATCCACTGTAAATCTGATTTCCAGCTGTCAAACAGGGCGACAGAAGCTATACAGGACGTAACAAAAATGTACGGCACAAATTGCAGGATACACTCCTGACACGTAGACTAAGAAAGTATGTTATACGAACACTAGCCTGAAAACGCTTTGTTTCCATGTTGCAACCCATTTTCTCCAACCCATTAATCATGGGAAACACACAAGAATAGAGCGTTAGAATCATGGGGAATGTGCACCCTCGGTGACGTCTATTTACGTTGTGAATCCCCTGTGTTTTGTTTTGTTGGTCCCTGTTGCCATGTTTCGTACGTCATTGCTTGTTTACAGGTAACATCAACTGCTTCAGCGATCAGTACGACCGGCGCAAGCCCACGGGTTACTTCGTGGAGTTAATCACAGACTTGGCTCGTGCAATGGCAGTATACACGAATGCACAGATAGCAGATGGCCATTTGATGTGTGGATTAGCTGACGGCAATGGCGATCGCAGTCAGCGTTTGTACCGGGAGAGATTTCCAGGACGAAGGTGCCCCGACAGGAGAACCTTTGAGCCATTGGTCGTCATTTTGGAGAACATGGGGCAATTAAGCCTGACGCTGGTGACCGAGCGAGGCCCAGAAGGAGGAGGGCACTGCGACGGCAGTCGCCAGTTCTTCGTGCAGTTGACGACGACCCTAGTGTCAGCACAAGACATGTAGCTGCAACACTGATGTTAACCACATGACTGTCTGGCAAGTGTTACACGAGGACCAGTTGCATCCATACTATTTACAGCCTGTACAGACACTATCAGCAGCTAATTTTCCTGCAAGGGTACTGTGCTGCTAGTGGCTTCTTTAACACATTGTCAACCCTAATTTTAGTGCAACGGCGCTATTCACAGATGAGGCGTCATTTCAGTGACATTAGATTGTAAAGTTTTACAATCGGCATATATGGGCAGACGTCAATACTCTGTTGAAGCAAGTCATCAACAAAGACTTTTTGTCAATGTTTGGAACGGCACTGTTGGTGACTGGTTAGTAGGGCCTCGCTTTCTCCCACCCAGGCTCAACGGACAAAGTTAGCATAATTTTGTATAGAATGTTCTACTTAATCTGTTTGCAGATGTGCCTTTAGCTGTGCAACAAATCATGTACTTCATGCACGATGCAGCACCTCCTCGTATTAGTGTTAATGGTCGTCGGCTTCTAAATAACAGGTTCGGTGACAGATCGATAGGTACAGACGGTACAATTGCTTGGCCTCCGCTCTCTCCGGACCTAAACCCACTGGACTTGGAGGCACTTGAAAGCTCTTGTGCATGGAGCCCCACTACAAGAAGTTCAGAGTTTCCGTACTCGTGTTATGGAAGGTTGCCTAACCGTACGCTACACTCCAGGGATACATCAGCGCATCCGCGATTCACTACAACGGCGGGTTGATGTATGTATCAGTGCCCACGGAAGGCATATTGAACATCTCCTGTAAGAAAGTATTGCATGTGGCATTGTAATCTCCCCGCCCCCCTCACTTCCTAATTGCAGTTATTGTCGGTAATAAGCAAAGCCTTTTTTGAAAAATTTGAGAGGAGCGAAGATTGCAATAAAGTTTTTAGTTTACTTAGCTTTTCATGTAGAGTTGGCTCCAGTTCTTCTTGTCTAGAGGTCTGATTCTTGAAGCTGAAATTCTCACATTTTAGTTCCTCACGGTTGAACTGATCTAAATAAAGTTGAAGATTGTTGTTGCAGAATTTCTGTTGTTACGTAATTTATTTTGTCATATTTTAGTGTATCGGTCAGTCTATTGAATTTTCTCATTAACAAACCCGAAATTACATTGTTCGCCCAAAATACAAAAATAAGTCCGATGACATCAGAGGCATGCTTACTACTGCTTCACTCAGCCGAAATTACAATATTCCTAATTGTTTACAATTTTTCTTGACAAATGAGTTTCTATTAGTTTCGATTATTATTTCATAAATGAACACAGAAATAAACGTAATAAACAGTAGTAGGTTACGTGATTAATAATAGAGGTTTTAAGTGTGCCACATAATTAGTAATTTCAAATGTTTATAAAAAAATAATTTTAACATCGAAAATAAAGTAATTCGTTTTCATAATTTTTTAGCTTGAAATATAACATATTGTGTATAACATTATATGAAAGCTTTCAGAAAAGCAGCTACAATAATATTGATCTGTCCAAAATTCGCAAAATAATACTGCTATCGACAACTACTGCTGAGGTAAAGTAATGCTAGAGGAGGATGTTCCATTACAGAATGCTAGAGCATGATGTTCGTGTGTGTTTCCTGTGGATAATGAGTTGGAGAAAATGAGTTACAACATGGAAACAAAGCGTTTCCAGATCCAAGACCATATGACATAATTTTTTCGTCTAGGCGTGAGGCATGTGCCGTGCAGCCGGCCGGAGTGGCCGTGCGGTTCTAGGCGCTACAGTCTGGAACCGAGCGACCGCTACGGTCGCAGGTTAGAGTCCTGCCTCGGGCATGGATGTGTGTGATGTCCTTGGGTTAGTTAAGGTTTAATTAGTTCTAAGTTCTAGGCGACTGATGACCTCAGAAGTTAAGTCGCATAGTGCTCAGAGCCATTTGAGCGAATGTGCGGTGCAACTTGTGCTGCACATTTTTGTTACACACTGTCTTGTTCACTGCCGGACTGTGCTGACTAGTCTTGGAATACTTCTGAGAAAATAACGGCTTGTTTCAGTAGTGGAATGACCAGCGACACGAGGTATCGCGCATCTGCGGTTAACAATAGCAGCCGTAGGTGTCCCGGCAGAATGAGGTGCGCGTCTTCTGAGAAGGCAAGAGCGGTCGCTGGGAAGCAGTGACCGCCTAACGGGAACGTTTGTAAACCGGACCGGACGCGGCTAGCTATGTTGACTTCCTAATACGGCATGCTGCCTACTCGACCACGCACAAGACGACGTGCCGTTACCCTTTCACAGATATGGCGTATGGCGCCGCTGTCATGCCAGTAAGGTGCCTTCAGTATTTATTTACACTACTAGTTTACCAGACCTTCAGTGTGCTGAAGCGACGCTCACACCATCAGTTATATTGTCAGTATTGTCAGTTGGCACAACGCGGTTTTACAAGGCTGAGATACCGAACACCCAAAAGAAAGCGTATGTCGCAGTTATTTTAGCTATAGCTGGTAAACAACAGAAAAACACAAAAATGGGATTTGGGTCCGAGAATGATTGCAAAAAAAAAAAAAAAGGATCCCACTTATGCAAATACGTTACCTGATCAAAAGAACACGGACATCCCTTTATAATGCGGAACTGACCCCTAGATGTCGCGAGAGACGTATACGCCAGTATAAAATGAGACAGGGCGTACGATACTGCCAGTAGAAAAGCATAACAGCAGAATGGGTAGGTCAGGAGAGGCCACTGACTGGACTAGTCATTGGATGTCACCTGAAGAAAAAAATCCCTCAGGAACATTTGAACCCTTCTAAAGCTGCCTAAGTGGACGTTTGGTGACATGACTGTGAGTTGGAAACGCGAAGGAGAAGCCGTGGCTAAATTAAGACGTGGCAGACGGACAGAGACTGGCGAGCATTGCGGTGGATCGTTGTAAGGAAATCGGCAGAAAGTTACCCGGCATCATATGTAGTGCCAACAGACAAGACGCCTCACTGAAATTGTCCTCAGCAGAATTCAAGCCGTCACAAGGGACAAGGATGGATGCACCCCACTAATAGATGTCCGGACACTTTTGATTAGAAAGTGTGTCATCAGACATAATAATATGTAATTAGTATATGAGCACCTCATGGTAGCGGCATGCAGACGAAAGGCATCGTTCCAAACAAAATATTGGTATTAGAACGTGAAAGAACCAAAAAAGTGTATTGTAAAAACTGTTCTTTAAGTGGCATTATTTTGTACCGAACTTCGTTCACTCCCCTCCCTCTCAGAGATTCGTGCTTTCTGTGTAGATATGCTCCGTGCCTCACGTTCCGCTGCTAGTAAGGTACGTTGGCAAGTACGTGTTTCGGCATAGAGTAAGATTAGTTGTAAAACATTCTGCAGACAATGTGTAATGAGTCGTAAATCACATTCCTGAGTTCCTAAAATACAGTAGAACTCCTGTCTCCATGCTGTATGAGATGAACTAGCGTATTAGCTTTTTGAATTTCGATGAATTGGTGACATTGTGCACATTCGCGACTCATTTCCGATTTACCGTACCAAATGAAAACTTAACACTAGTGGAAGAAATCTGCTGAAAGAGAAAGTTCTGTACTCGCAATGATCGAGTGATAAATTCCTACGAACATGTTTACATTTCATAACACACTGAAATTATATTAGCTAGCGTTTGCCTTCAAATAATCTAGAAAGTTAATTGTAAGTTTTCAGGCATTAAATGGAATTACAGGCAAGCCCGATGACTGTTTTGCTTGTAAAAGATTGCAGGGGTTTTATATTTACATGCCCGACAAACACGCGCCTCAATGTAATAAAAGAAAAACAATTATCAGTATAAATAAAGACACGGCGGAATAAGATGTGTGAAGAAGCACTAGAAAAGAGAGATCAAAAACGGAGAAAGTGGCGATGTTCAAGTAAAGAAGAACACTCAGAACAGTTCGCACAATAAAGAAAAGAAACATCAAGAATAATGCGGACAAACAAAGGAATCTTTGAAAATTCTCAGCTTAAGGAAATATAAGAAAATTTCGCCAAACATAAATCTGGAATTTTTTATCAAACGTTTAAACATGTAACTAAAGGGTATCAAGCACAAAATATTTGTTTAAGAGATGAAAATGGCAAAATGTTATTAAATAAAAAAGAAAATAGTGAAATATTTTAAAATTTTGTGACAGGCTCTTAAAATGTCAGTTTACAGCAATCAGATTAGAATTTCCAGGAATACTACAAAATGTGGAGGAAGATTTGTCAACAACAGTGTTGGAGATTCATGAAGGCATCAAAGCACTCAGAAACAACAAAGCAACTACTGAAGATTTCATTACAGCAGCATTATTGAAACGCCACTTTAAATACGGACTAGTCGAAAAATAATCGGTGCAAATACAGACTATAGATATTTGGAGAATGAATGCTAAGGGGCTAACGAAACAAATATTTTTCTATTTCTGGAAGAAGAAATCGACAGTGGCATGGATTACAGAAAGACGGATAGAACTAGAAAGAAACAACATGAAAGAATCGAAAGTAACAGATAGAAACCATTTTAAGAATAAAATACTAAATTTAGGTTTTCAAAGCATGAGAAATAAGAAATCGGGAACAACAAGGACGCAAGGAAGGAAAAGAGAACATGAGGAGGAGATGAGTGACTACTGGAAAAATACGAAAGAAAAAGGACAAGAGGAACTGAAGTTGTTACGTGATGCTAGTTAGCCAATACGAAATTTAAAAAAAGAGTTAGTTAACGGTGACAAATTTGATACAACTTCCTCACCGGAAACAATAGCTCTGCTGACAGCAGTTGTCGTATGTAATTACAGTGGGGAGGGCGAATCAGTTTCTAGATAACTGCTTGCACATTGTGCAAAACCTAGCACATTCGTGGCCCTACTAGGAGCGCTGAGACATGTGGGGCAGCAGCGGTACGTTGTCAGTTACTGGTTCTGCGGCTCTCTTTCTGCTCCCGCTAGACGCAGAGAGCTCGTACCTCCCACCTCCCGCTTTCCGCTTAGCATCTGGATGGTACTCCCCAGGGCACAAAAATGCCCAACCCGTATCTTCCACGTCAACTTCCCCTTCTGGGAGCACGAATCAGATGTCCGCTTCCTCGCACGCACTTTACCAACTTCATCGCGAGCCATCCCGTTGGCTTCAAGCAAGGTGGTGTCCCCAGCGCTAAATCGTCAAAGACGGGGCGCCGGTGGGCAATTGACGATACTCAGTTTTCTGTGCTGCCTGCCAAGATGGAGGAAGCGTAATCAGCGTCCATTGTGCACGCCAGGAATTTCTATCTTCAAACAAAGAAAACGCTCACCACAGGAAACGAAATCGCTCTTCTGAAGAACTACGCCGTTTCTGCAGAATCAGTATTTCGTTGTCTACTGTATTCATCGCATAAGTGATATGTCCACACGCGTCTTACTACCATTTCTGTCATTAAAAAATGTCCCACCAACTAATATTTTGCGTACGGATAACGAGGAAAAGAGAAGAGAGATCAGGACACGTGATAAAGGTATATAGAGAGTGATATTTCTCTGTCTCAACACGAGAACAAACTAAGAAGGAAAATAGATGATACTAGAAAAGTAAACTTCGTAATGTGCTGCAGCTTATGGAATAGAGCAAAACGGACGCAGGCTGTGTGACCCCAAAGATTATTTGTGTTACCTTCTTATATGAGTTTTACATTATAAAAGTCCTCTTTATTCTGTATTGAGCACTAATACAAGTTTCTGTTGGAACATAAACTGTCGGAAATAGAACGTATTAAAACATGAACGCCTTAAGGGTTCATTATCGACAGTCAGCCAAAAATTTTAGTGATTTTTGCAATTTTTTTAAAACTCTTTAGTTAGTCAACGTAAACATTTTTGCGTATCATTTATTGAGTTTTGGCGTTAAGGTTGCACTGCCGAAATATTATCTGAAAGCAAAAGCAAATAACTTTCTTAATCTATAGTATGTAGCACATGAAGTATAGCTTTTTTTATATCGTCTGCTTTGGTCACATTTTCAGCAATAACTAATGAATAAATTAAAATATAAAATAACCTATTACTCATTGCGGACACACCTGCGGAGTAATTATCCAAATTTCAGGAAGGAATCATTATTAATGTGCCCGCAATCCTTTCCTTCAGTTTTAAATACACTGGTTTTTTATTTATAATAAGATTCGTCAGGGACGCACTTCTTTTTGGACAGAGCAACTTTAACTCCTCGAATGGGGGCTTAATGATGAATTTCTTAAAAAAAATCAGAAAATGTTGTCCAAGAATCAATAAATAATGTGCAAAAAGGTGTACCTTAATTGCTTCATTACTTTTTCCGAAAAAAACATTGTAAAAATCGTTTATACATTGATGGAAAAAAATCACGCCACCAAGAAACAATCAATGTAAAGTAATGAAACTTTGTAGGTAAATTTGTCCAAGTAATATATTTAAGTGATTAACCTCGAAAGATCACAGGTTAACTTAAGTGCGAGATAAGCCATTGCAAATTTGAAATGGTGCTACATTAATAACCGATGTAACAGCCACACTGTTGAATCCAAGCAAGCAAACGTGCATGCGTTGTGTTGTACAGACGTCGGATGTCAGTTTGTGGGATGGAGTTCCATGTCTGTTGCACTTGATTTGTCAATACAGGGACGGCTACTGGTGATTGTGGATGACGGTGTTGTCGTCCGATGATGTTGCATATCTTCTCGGTTGGAGACAGATCTGGTGATCGAGAAGGTCAAGAACACATGTCGACACTCAGTAGTGCATGTTGGGCTACAAAAGCCGTTTGTGGACGAGCGTTATCGTGTTTGAAACAACGTGCTGGAATGCTGTTCATGAATGGCAGCACAACAGTTCGAATCACCGGACACAGGTACAAGTTTGCAGTCAAGGTGCATTGGATGACTACGAGAGAGCTCCTGGTGTCATATGAAATCGCACCCCAGACTCTAGCTCCACGTGCAGCTCCAGTGCGTCTATCGCGCTGACAGGTTGGTCGCAGGCCCTCAACTAGCCTCCTTTTAACCGACACAAGGTCATCACTGGTACCGAGGCAAAACTAGCTCTCAGCAGAAAACACAAAAGACTTCCACCCTGCTCTCCAATGAGCTCTCACTTGACACTAATAAAGTCACAAATGACAGTGGTTTGGGGCCAGTGTAATGTACGCTGCAGGAGTCTGTCTCGGAGCTGTCCTTGAAGTAACCGGTTCGTAAAGTTATTTGTGTCACTTTGGTACCAACTGCTGCTCAACCTGCTGCTGCGGATGCAGTACAAAGCGCCAGAGCCATACGTCGCATACGACGGTCTTCTCTCTCGGTAGAGTCACGTGGCCGTCTGGAGTCTGATCTTCATGCGACCATATATTCTCTCGACCACCTTCGCTAGGAGTCATGTACAGAGGCGACATTCCTGCCAAGCCTTTTTGTATATCGCAGAAAGAACATCCAGCTTCTCGTAGCCCTAGTATAAGAGCTCGTTCAAAGTTCTTGACTAACATCAACTCCCTACGTTCAATCTCAAGCGTAACTAACGCTCACAATCGTTACAGCGTGTACTTAAGGCAAATCTGATTTACATCCTCATACTGCCACTACTAGCGCCAGTCTTGCGCGATTGGCACGACATTTGAACAGACATTATCTTTCAGATGTAGAAACCCGCCTACCATCTTTCGTTTTGTCACACAACTCCATCTTGTTGTAGCACTGTTTTCCGTCAGCGTATAAGGAGCTATCCGAGCAGAAAAGAGAAAATTTAATAATCCTAAGCCAGTGGGAAACTTTATCCTTAGGTGGGCTTAGTTACTTTATGTACAGAAAAAAAGCCATTCTTACAGATGAAGTGTGAGGTCAGTACGCGATGGCTGTTGAGTGCATGTAACGTTACAGGAAGTTAACAGGTGGAGATCGCACCACAGCTTGCCCAGAGATTGTGCAGGTGCAGCTTATCGCCAACATTCGGACTGTAACAAAGGTAGAATTATTGGCTTGAAGAACATGAGAACATCATACCACCGGATGGCACCGAAAGATGGCTTTCGTGCAATGACTGCAGAACTACTGGTGACGAGATGGACTCAGGCCAACATTGTGGCTTGACGAATTAGGCTCTCATCTTTACAGAAGGACTAAACTAAGATATGATCATAAGATTGATCGATTACCTATGAAGAATGTGTTATCACGTGTACGTACTACTCCAGGGGCATCTTTAAGCTGACAACGGAATTGCAAGCCTCCGTCAGACGCCAATAGTGGTAGAGAGGCACGTGGAGGACCCTCTGGTGTGCGCCCACTGAGTGGCTCTGGGCTACGAGCGCCCTCTGCCACCACAGTATAGGATGGGCGGCGGCAGCCACTCAGCCCACTTGCACTTGAAGCCTCTGCTCTACGTGATGCTACACAGATGCCGCCTCGATCATTCGTGCTTAGTGCAGAGACCTTCTTTCTTGTTGACACAGACCAAAGTAGCGTAGTGGTTAGCATACTGGACTCGTATTCGGAAGGACGACGGTTCAAACCCGCGTCCATGCTGATTTCCCTAAATCGTTTCAGGAAAATGCCGGTATGCTTTCTTTGAAAGAACACAGCCGACTTCCTACCCCATCCTTCCCGATGACCTCGCTGTTTGGTCCCCTCGCCCGAATCAACCAAACTTGTTGACATTGTGATAGATGGATTCTGTTTCGTGCTGCGTTATTTCTAGTGAGCCTTCATACGCTTGGAGAAAGGCAAGTTAATTGTATGTTCTGTTTATTTTGTTACTTGCTAGCTAATAATTTTTGCTCCTGTCCAGCTTTCCAGTGACGACAATTGCCACACCAATATTTAGCGCACTTCTCTTTACCATTGTGTACAATGTCGTACACAACAAAGAATAGATGCATGACAAAAGGTGGAAACGAGCTTTACAGGCAGTGTGTCACCACAAACATTTGGGAACAGATTACTGGAAGCTGGACTGAGATTTCGAGTTGCCATGCGTCGTTTATGACATCATATCACATGCAACAGGGACCTGAATTGTGTAGAGCGAGAGTCAACTGGGACAAAGAGTGGCGTTCTGTGGTGTTCAGCAATGACTGTAACTATTGCTTGTGGCTGCCAGATCGACGCCAACCTGTCTGTGGACTACCTGGCAAAAAGTTACAGGAAAAATGGAAATGAGCGTTTGGCGTCATTGGCTGGGAGGCTCCTTGCGGGGCAGGTCCGGCCGCCGTCGTGCAGGTCTTATTCCATTCGACACCACATTGGGTGACCTGCCCGCCGGATGGGTATTAAATGATGATGAAGACAATACGATACCCAGTCCATGAGTGGGGAAAATTCCCCAACCCAGCCCGGAATCGAACCAGGGCCCGCAGGACGACAACCCGTCTCGCTCACCACTCAGCTATCGGGGCGGACAGTTGCAGGAAGCAGTGATATTATAAACCCATACATTTCGAGCTCAAGCAGTGATGGTGTGGGGAACCATTGGATATGATAACAGGACTGAACAGGGTACCAATTGTCAGTTTTCAGGAGGATAATGCAAGACCCACACTGTAATTTACACTACAAATACCTTGAGGAAAGTATGAATGCCTTGAGGAAAGTATGAATCTTTGACTGGCCTGCTCAGTCCAACAATTTGCTACTCATTGTCCGTATGCAGGATGTGATAGGATGACAAATACTTTCATACCGACCTCCAGCCAGCAATCTTCTCTTACTGTCACAGCATCTTTTTAGGGTAGTAATGCCTCATGATCACGCTCGGAGGTTTTTGCTTTCATACCACAAAGAATACTAGAGTATATTCGTGCCCATGGGTATCACATCTCATGCTGATTTTGGTGATGGACATCAGTCCCGAATTGAATGAAAGTTTAATCATTTAATATTCGTTTTGTGATGACGATCTCCAGGAAGTTGGATGCTTCATTATGTGACACTCTACATTCCAGTCGGTATATTACTTCGGTATAAAAGGAACGTACGTGATAGCAGGCGTTACTGGGAAGTTCACCAGGAGCTGATCCACGGAGGGAGGGAGGAGGGGCAGCGTCGGAGGGCGGTTAGCTTCAATGGGCTCATGACGCCCCCTACTTGAGATGTGACGCCTTTTCTCCCAAAGAACATCTCTGTATCTCATAAAAATGGATATACTTACGTACGTATGCAAGTTCAACATTTCCGCGTAAACTACTGGGTCGATTACAACCAGACTTGGTACACATACCCCTTGCTATCTGGAAAGAAATACAGCGGGGGTCAGAACCTCCTACTTTTCAAAGGGTTGGATATGGAATGGTGAGGTGAAAAAGAAGCTTAAGTCACCACGCACAAACTCGAGACTTTACTGATCCAGTTTTTGGGAGTAACACCACTTAGCGACTTGAAACAAACTTAACACATAATTTTAAGCCTGTACGAAACTTTTTGTTGCTGTCACCTCTACAAAACTATAAAAGAGAAAAGGAGTAACGCCTACTACGGGTACATTTTCGCTGTTCATGCGGTATAACTGCCGCATCAGGTATTATGACGTTTTAACTTATTACTTACTTACTAGTAATTCTATTCGCAAAATAATTCGCAGACACAGTCCACATACACCACTAAATGTGTCTGCAAAATTATATCACTGTACGACACATATTTCAGCAGATATGATGTCATGAAAATTGCGAAGCGTGAAAATCTATGGTATCAGTCACGGGGTTTTAAACTGTTACATTGTTACTACTATCTCTACTGGCATTTCATAGACGGTATCCACACATACAACGCAATGTATTTGAAAAATTATATCATTGTACGGCGCAGTGTTCAGGAGATATTACGGCATAAACACTGGGATGCGTGAAAAGCTAGGTTTTCTTTAGACGGAGCGCAAATTATTCGGGCTTTACTTATCCAGTTTTCGATAATGAGAGCACTTAGCGACTTCCAACAACCTTTTTACATAATTTCAAACTTTATCTAAATTTTTCTCTTTTTTACATGCTTAACGTCAAGTACACTCAAGAGCCAAAGCAACTGGTACACCTGCCTAATATCGTGCAGGGCTCCCGCGAGCACGCAGAAATGTCGCAACACGACGTGGCATGGACTCGACTAATGTCTGAAGTAGTGCTGGAGGGAACTGACACTACGAAGTCCATAAATACGCAAGAGTACGAGGGGGTAGAGATCTCTTCTGAACAGCAAGTCGCAAGGCATACCATATATGCTGAATAATGTTCGTGTCTGGGGAGTTTGGTGGCCAGTGGAAGTGTTTAAACTAAGAAGAATGTTCCCGGAGCCACTCCGTAGCAATTCTATACGTGTAGGGTGTCGCATTGTCCTGTTAGAATTTCTCAAGTACGTCAGAATGCACAATTGACATGAATGGCTGCAGGTGACCAGACAGGGTGCTTAGGTAGGTGTCACCTGTCAGAGTCGTTTTTTAGATGTATCAGGGCTCACATATCACTCCATCTGCATATGACCCACACTATTACAGAGCTTCTACCAGCTTGAACAGTCCCCTGCTGACATACAGAGTCCGTGGCTTCATGAGGTTGTCTCTATAGCCGTACGCGCCCATCCGCTCAATATAATTTGAAGTGAGACATGTTTCCAATCATCAACTGGCCGATGTCGGGATACACCGGCCCAGGAGAGGCGTAAACTTTGTGTCGTGCAGTCATAAAGTTCACCCGCTGCTAGCTATTGACGACCCAGCATTGAAATCTGCAGCAATTTGTCGAAGGGTTGTACTTCTGTCACGTTGAACGATTCTCTTCAGTCGTCGTTGGTCCCGTGCTTGCAAGATATTTTTCCGGCTGCAGCGATGTCGGAGATTTGATGTTTTACCGGGTTCCTGATATTCACGGTACACTCGTGAATTGTCCGTACTGGAAAATTCCCATTTCATCGCTAATTCGGATATGCGGCGTCCCATCGCTCGTGCGCTCAAACTCATTTAAATCTTGATAACCCGCCACTGTAGCAGCAGCAACCGATCTAACAACTGCGCCAGACACTTGCTGTCTTACATAGGCGTTTCCGACCGCAGCGCAGTATTCTACCTGCTTACACATATCTGTATTTGAATACGCATGCCTATACCAGTTTCTTTGGCGCTTCAGTGTAATTAACATATTAATTCATTTGTAAATTAATAAAAAAATTGAAGCTGCTTTATACAGGGGACAGGGTAATTCGATTCTTTAAATTATCGATGGTTTACTAGTTACTTACTATCTGGAAAAAGCCGCTGTGGGGTTATAAACTACCTACATCTCATAGCGGTGAAACGAAAAGGGGATGTCACTGAGGCTAAGCTCAGGAATATGTGGAGCGATTTCAGTAAAAAGTTAGAGAAGTGCTTACATGAATAGCTATTTGTATAAGAATAGTGTGGGAGTAAGTTTTCACGTACTAGGGGCAGCGGTATGGATGAGTAAGGGGTTGCGTAAAAGTGTACGGAAACGAACTGTCGGTATTTATTCCCTTTATGTAGTTGGCTTGGAATACTTGTAAAGGTATGAAGTGCAACTTGTTTCTCTACTTGTGTGTCCAGTGGCTCTACCAGGTCGCCAGGCAAGAATGCACACTGCAGCTAGTCAATAATTTTGTCTACGTGTTTCGGGACCTAAAATCAAGCCAAACGGGTGAATACCACAGATAAGTTTAACATTCTCTGGAGCTGTATGATGTAAAACAACATATATGTTTACAATATACGTCACATACGCATATGTACAGCATCTAGTCCTAAGCCGCTTGGTCGATTTCAGCCAAACATGGTAAAAACATTATTTACTATCTGGAAGGAAATACTAAGGGGGTAGAAAACCATTCTTCAATTGAGGTTGGGAGTGGTGATATGGGGTTGATGAACAGAGAAGAAGGAGGAGGAAGTGAATGGAGAGAGGGGGGGCAGGAAGAGGTTCACAGGTAGATGGGAGAAGAGAGGTTGGACAGAAAGAGAGGAGGAGGAGGAGAGAGATACAGAAAGGGGAGGACAAGACGGACATAAGGGGGAGGAGATGGAGGGGAAAAGGGGGGAGGGAGACATGGATGAGGGGAGGAGGGAGGAGATGCACTAATAGAAGATCAGAGTAAATAAAGACGGCGGCAACGCCAGGTTTCTCAGCTAGTCCTGCTGTAAACGCTCCTGTTTTACATATATCAACTGCTACATTTTTCAGATAAATTCCTGTGAGTGAAGTGGCCTGAAAACTAAATGTCTCGAAAATGTATATCATTTTCTTGGAAGCTATGTAAATCGATGTACTGAGCGTTAATATAAACAGATTATCATTGTATCATGACGTTTTATATATTTTTTGTTGCAATTATTAACAGCCTAGGTGACCGTGGCACGATAAAAATGGGAAAAACAGCGAGATATAATTATTTAGTGAGTGGGGCAGGGGGAGAGACGGCAGCAAACTGCCAAACAACCCGAGGGCCGAACCATGGGTCTGCATCTAAGGGCCTATTAATGGGTTCTTTCATGGGTTCTCCTACAACTTCATGTTCTTAACAAATATGTGCAGTTAGTGAAGTCACCTTTAAACTACGACTCATCTGAGTTCACACACGTCGCTATACATTCCTACCACTATTCAAAACATTCTGAATATTTTTCGCGAGGCTACGCGTGAAATCGTCCGTGCTTGATTCGTGTTGGAACGCTAGATCTGAAGTCAATTACTGGTGCTCTGCCACTGAGCTAATAGATTTTTATTATACTCTCATGAATTAAGGAAGTTCAATATTAAAGAGGCTATACCCTAAAACGTAGTGTCATACAGCTTGTTAATCGTGCGTGTAGTCTCGTTTTGTGTCGAAGTAATATATTACATGCTTTATACTGTATTACGACTCAGGTTCTGTTTGGAACGACCAACCACCTCTAAGGCCACGTAATGACATGTGGACAAACACATTAGAATGCGAGATTTTAGCTAAATTTCCAAAATGCTACGATTTTGATGGACACATAAGTTGGCCCCTGCTACGGTCGCAGGTTCGAATCCTGCCTCGGGCATGGATGTGTGTGATGTCCTTAGGTTAGTTAGTTTAAGTAGTTCTGAGTTCTAGGGGACTAATGACCTCAGATGTTAAGTCCCATAGTGCTCGGAGTTTTTTTTTTTTTTTTTTTTTTAAAAAAAAGACTCTGGATTCAAATCCGCGTCCAGCCGTCGAGATTTAGTGTTTCGTGGTTTCCTTGAAATCGCTTAAGTAAATGTTGGGATCTACTTTAACATAGTGCACGGCCTATTTGATTTCTAACTCTGCTTCGTTCTTACCCTGTGCTCCGTCTCCAGTGAGTTCGCTGAAGCGTAACAACTTTAATCTCGCTCCCTTCTATCCCGTTTATTGGACGAATTGTACGGAGGGGCTCTAGAAAGTAAATTAAGCATGTTGCCCCACGCTAAGACCATTGAGCAAGAAGAGTGGTGAACTGTCAGAAGAGAAAACAGGTTTCGAATTTCATGCAGACAGTTCTGACAGGAGCGTCAGGATGTGACAGTGAAATGGCGCGGCAACTGGAAACGTCATCCAAAGTTGAAGTGCGCGGACAGTACGATTCTTGTGGGCAAAACGTCTAAGTTTCACCGTGAAATTCTGATGGTTTACGCGACGTCGCGTCCAGCCGCAGTGAAATGGTGTCAGACGTGGCTGATGTTGCTCAGGAACGAAGCGACAACTTGCATTTCGAGCCTTCCATCTTTTCGGCAAGCTGAAAGAACATCTGCGAGGAAAGAGATTTTCCAACGAAAAGGACGTTCGAAATGAGGTTCTGGAATGGCTGTGACCAAGGAACGGATTTCTATCGGCGAGTAATTGAACGATTGGTGGAACATTCCAACAACTGGTTACAAAGGTTTGGTTACTATGTTGAAAACTAGTGTCTTGTATTGGTGTCCCTTTGAGATGTAATGCAGCATTCAATAAAAGCTACTTGGCTTGACATAATAACATGTGGCTTATTTAAAGTTCTCTCATGTAAGTGCTTAATACCGCTAGGTTGTAGGGTCATATAGCACCGAGCACTGAATTTACACAAAGTAAGACAGTTCTTCTTCCATAAATAACAACTCGTAAATAAAGTACTGTAGAACGCTGAAATGGTGATACCTTTTACTGGCGAAAAGAGTGAAAGCAAGAACCTGGCGGTAGCATGCACGATACTGGTGGGCGTTACGCAAGTATGCTATATGAATAATCATTTGGCAGACTTACATATCTCTGTCGAATTTTTGCTTACCTTACGCTCAACACGTATAAACTCCTCCTTCTCCCCTTATAAACTTCGAAAATCCTGCATACAGACACGTGGAAACATTTTTGATAGCTTTGTATAAATTTTGCAAGCAAATTACTGAATTTACTTATCTAGCGAAATGACACTGTAATAAGACATTCAACGCATATTGGGGAGAACGGTAGTTCAAATCCCTTATTTGCCATCCAGACTACGATTCATTGTTATTTCCTGAAATCTCTTAAGGCAAATGACGAGAACGTTCCTTGAAAGGGTGCCGTCGATTTACTCCCCCAACCTTCCCTGTTACGAGCTTGTACTCGTAGCCTGGACACTGAACTTCAATCCTCTCTCCTTCGAATTTTTGACAATTTCTGTAGTTACTCGAACAGAAAGTATATAAATCAGGAAGCAGCGGAAGGATTCCTTAATTTGATATTGGACTCTTCTACGGAAGTATTGTACGATTGTAGACTTTTGATGAAATTTTTCAACACTTTTGATGGTAAATACAGAAAACTACTAGCTAAGTGTGCATTACTCCCTTACTATCAATTGAGGAAGTTTTTCCAATAAATGGCAGGGCAACGTGTGGACTGGACTGCTGTTCAGTTGTGATTTAGCTTGCTTAATGGCAAAACAAATATTTTGAGCCGGAAAGAAATCCTATTATCTAACAGCAATGAAAGGGATGCAATCAGAGAATTTGGTATAACTCTTTGGGTTGACGCACTCCACCTCTTTTTCAGCATCTATATCTGTACTTAATGAATAATTGCTAAATGGGTGATAGAGAGTACTTTTTATCATACCATACACAGAATAAATAATTAGTACTACTGAGTTTTCAGAAGAGGACTGCACGAAATCTACAAAATATACAGAAAAATGACACGTATCAGTAGACACAGCATATCTCCAAGTTTCGATTCGTAATACGCGTCTTTAGGTAGTTGCAGAGAGTATAACTACGGGTAGTCGCGTTAGAAAACGGAGTACAATTGAGCGAAACGTGAGTTTTATGTTCTTGAATTCGCTAAATGTTAGTCAGTTGGGATGGTTCAATGACTTTTTGTACCAAATTACAGGTAAAACTCCGACAGAGAAAAAAAAATATCCATGGGTGGTACGGCTCATTCAGGGAGAGTTGCTGCTTACTTGGTGTGAAGGAAACAGACCGGCTGGGATCATCAGCAATGAAGGTGAAGCGGGTGTGGGAATCATTGGTCAAGAGCCCAAATAGACGTGTAAGCGGGAGATTACTCGGAATCAGCGGCAAGATGTACTGGACAGGGATCTCTCGCTTACTAAACAGGTGCGTTAACCACTGCGCCATCGAGTACATAGCGTTACCCGGCGGAGGTTCAAGTCCTACTTCGGGCATGGGCGTGTGTGTTTGTCCTTAGGATAATTTAGGTTAAGTAGTGTGTAAGCTTGGGGACTGATGACCTTAGCAGTTAAGTCCCATAATATTTCACACACATACACATACACACACACACACACACACACACACACACACACACATACACAGAGACACATAGCGTTATCGTATCCGCTCGGACCACCTGGTCACTCCTCACAGTCGATTCACATTCCCACCAAACGCCACCTATCCAGTCACTGACCATAAAACTGAGGGGGACTGTGGATAGGTGGCGCTCGGTGGGAATGTGAATCGACTGTGAGGCATGACGAGATTGTCCGCGCGGATACGATAACGTTATATCCTGGATGGAGCAGTGGTTAACGCACCTGTCTAGTAAGAAGGGTCTACCCGGTTCGAGTCCCCTTCCGGTCCGAAAGAACAGACACCATGCATTCATATAATAGACGACACGTGCCAGTAGAGAACTGCAGATACCACAGTCAACTGTCTGGAGCGTTCCAAATGGTTCAAATGGCTCTAAGCACTATGAGACTTAACATCTGAGGTTATCAGTTCCCTAGAGTTAGAACTACTTAAACCTAACTAACCTAAGGACTTCACACACATCCATGCCCGTGGCAGGATTCGAACCTGCGACCGTAGCAGCAGCGCGGTTCCAGGCTGAAGCGCCTAGAACCGCTAAGCCACCACGGCCGGGTGGGAGCGTTCCGCGTAAACTTCTGTGTTTAAAACAATACTGATTGTAATTGCCACAGGCGCTGACTATTCGAGAAAAATGAACTTTTTTTTGCTTTTTGCAACGACCAGCAGGGGCTACTAGAATAAGACGGTTTCTCTTAGAAACTGGTCCTCAGTGACGAAGCCACGCTACATGTGTCTGGAAATGTGAATCGTCATAACGTCTGTGTTTACGTTACAGAACATCAACACGAGATTGGGGGACATATTCGTGACTCACATAAAGATGTCGTCTCTTCTGCTATGTCCTCTGAAAACCTGGAGCTATTTGTTAATGACCTTGAGTGTGGGAAGAACAACTCTTTATGTTTCTTCGTGCGAGCTGTATGGGGCGATCAAAAGGGTTCCGTTTAAGGGCGTTGATGTACTGTATATGCAACGTAGTGCGACTTCGATGCGGGTATATAAGAACCGACATGTAAGCAGTGGATTAGTATGGCTCGATGTCCAGTCAACTACACAGTTATGACCCCACATCTCCCAAACACGCCGAACGTAGGGGAACACTATGTGTTGTGACTGTAACACACCAGGCACCACGACAGTCCGTTGAAAGGGGCGAGCAGGCAAGCAAGGGATTTAGCGTGGCATTCTTGTCTTCTGACTTGCGTGTGGTAAAAGCAGAAGCGTGAACTATGACAACGGTATTACCAAAAGCGTCCAAACAGAACCAACGTACCGATATTCTTTTCTCGGCTGCCGGAGGACAAACACTGCTAGACATCCATCGGGAACTGAAGACTGTTTATGAAGCATGCAGCATGTCTATCGTAAACCACCGTTGTGGTATGTTGCGCGACAAGGGGTGCCGCTGATTCATGATAAATCGCGCCCCCATAACGCAAATAAACTTACGCAGAAGTTACACCACCTTAACTGTGTGACACTAGAGCGACCGCCCTATAGTCCTCGTCGCAGCCCATACAATTATCAAGCCTTTGCTCCCTCGGATGAAGATGTGCAGCAGGCAGTTACGGACTTGTTCATGGAGCAGGATACGGTGTTTTACCAAACGGGTTTCGTCGGCCTGGTGCGTGGTGGGCTGATTACCTCAATGCTCACGGCGCTTCTGCCTGACCGGCATTCCGATTCTGAACTGTACGGCCTTTGAACAGAAGCTTTTTGATTGTCCGTTATATTATTTGCGTGACTTGATCTGCACAAGTTTTAAAGAACAGGTACCTAGGGGGGTTTGAGAATTGTCTTATTTTCTTCCCTGACAGATAGTTATAGAAGTTGTCTACTAATGTTTCGCGCGAGATGCATAACAGCTTTTTTCAATTGTCTGCAAGTTAATGCTCCTATTTTTATCTTGCCACCCAAGGGAACCAGTGACGAACTACCTCACTCGTCTATGTGTACGCTCATATACGTATCCTATTAACCCTACCTGAAAGAGCTTCCATGATACACTCCAGCAGTACTCAAGCATGGACCATAAAAGCGTTTGTGTACAGTCTTTTTTGTATATTATCTGAAGTTTCCCAGTATTCTACGAATGAATCTTATCGTGCAGTTGTATTTCCTACTACTGAGTCTATGTGGTTTTTTTCACTTCATAACTGTACGCACTGTAAACGCCGATCATTCTTATGATATGTTGTGACGCTTTAGTACTGTAGTCGAAGATCACCAACTTTTATGTTCCACGAACTGCATAATGTGTGTCTCTATTCATTATGAGGTAGTTGCCAGTCAATGCACCAGGCTGATGTTCTATCAAGATCAGACTGCCTATCACTGCCGTTTTTACCGGATATAACTTTCTCGTACGTAACTAAGATTGCAAATAATAATATACGCTAACTCATTAATGTAAAACACGAACAGCTGTGGTTCTGTTACATTTTCATGAATCGCACTAAGAATTCAATCCAGTAAAGCATGTTATGTTCTTCCTCCCACGAAATTTTCGATCTAGTGGCAAATCTGGTTAGATGTCCCATAGATGTTTATTTTCCTTACAAGACTTCGGCATGGTATTGAACCAGAAGTACACTGGTGTCCGAAATTAAAGCAAGAATTGGAAATTTTGCAAGGTTGCGTTTATTTTGCCACAGAACACCGTAAACAGGTGATAGTAATGAAGAAAGAATATAAAGAATACAGAATGTAAACAACTTCAACATGCATAATGGCAGCCAAAAGTGGTCTTCGTTTTTTCCAACTTAATGGATTTGCACACACATTTCGACAACTAGGTAATGTGCTCCATATGGGGTGTGAGCACCTTTGACGGCAATACAGGCCTGTCAACGAAGGAACATACAGTGAATGATGTCATCAACTTCATGTCGACACAATAATGCCCATTCGTCCGGCAGAACTGCTCTAAGGCCTTGGTGGATGCTGACGTGATGCAACCATGTCCCTAAAGCAGCCTAAACATGCTCTATGGGATTCCAATCGGTGGAGCGAGCAGGGCCACGGCATGAGGGCGAATCTTCAGTTTTCAAGAAAACATTAACCACTTGTGCTCTATGAGGTCGAGCATTGTCGTCAATCAGTACGAAATTTGTGCCCACATCAGCCCGCATCAACCACACATGAAGTCTCAAGATCTTGTCAAAATGAAGAGGTGTTCGATTGATCAACATAATCTCTGCTCACACCATTAGAGAGCCGCCTCAATATCGGTCTCTTTCGATACAAATCTGTCGAGAATCACTCTCCAGATCAAATCGGGACTCATTTGAGAAAAGAACGTTGACTCACTGTTCGACTGTCCAGATGGCGTGTTGAAGACTCCGCTCTATACGTTCCCTTCTGTAAACACGCATCAGAAGCACACATATAGCAGATCTCCGACAATAAAGGCCACTCTACCGAAGCCTTCTGTACACCGTTTGCCTCGATACAACACGTCCAGTGGGTGGTGTTAGGTCTGATGAGAGTTGCTGCGCAGTGATAAAGTTGCACCGTCGTGCTCTCACAGCCAAATAATAGTCCTCTCTTTCTGATATGACCTGTGGTCGGCATGGCCCTGGTCTTCGGAAAACAGTTTAGGTCTCTGTAAACTGTCGCCACAGCCGAGAAACAACAGAAACATTCACATTAAGCCATCGGACCACATCAGTTTTGCGACTGTCCTGCTTCCATTCTTCCTAAGGCCCTCCACCGCAGAGAGTCTGGTAGGCTTCTTGTCTGCCATACTGCACCGTCTGTGACTGTGTGGATGTGGAACTACCCAGAAAACAGTACCCCGTTTGACAGGTGCTGTGATGTCACCGTTGTGAACTAAATGCCGTCCTCCGTGAAAAAGACAGTCGTACGGACATCTGTTGACAGTTTGTACAGGGTGTTTCAAAAAGACCGGTATATTTGAAACGCCAATAAAAACTAAACGAACAGCGATAGAAATACACCGTTTGTTGCAATATGCTTCGGACAACAGTACATTTTCAGGCGGACAAACTTTCGAAATTACAGTAGTTACAATTTTCAACAACAGATGGCGCTGCAAATGATGTGAAAGATATAGAAGACAACGCAGTCTGTGGGTGCGCCATTCTGTACGTCGTCTTTCTGCTGTGAGCGTGTGCTGTTCACAACGTGCAAGTGTGCTGTGGACAACATGGTTTATTTACTTAGAACAAAGGATTTTCCTGGTGTTGGAATTCCACCGCCTAGAACACAGTGTTGTTGCAACAAGACGAAGTTTTCAACGGAGGTTTAATGTAACCAAAGGACCGAAAAGCGATACAATAAAGGATATGTTTGAAAAATTTCAACGGACTGGGAACATGACAGATGAACGTGCTGGAAAGATAGGGCGACCGCGTAAGGCAACCACAGAGGGCAACGCGCAGCTAGTGCAGCAGGTGATCCAACAGCGGCCTCGGGTTTCCGTTCGCCGTGTTGCAGCTGCGGTCCAAATGACGCCAACGTCCACGTATCGTCTCATGCGCCAGAGTTTACACCTCTATCCATACAAAATTGAAACGCGGCAACCCCTCAGCGCCGCTACCATTGCTGCACGAGAGACATTCGCTAACGATATAGTGCACAGTATTCATGACGGCGATATGCATGTGGGCAGCATTTGGTTTACTGACGAAGCTTATTTTTACCTGGACGGCTTCGTCAATAAACAGAACTGGCGCATATGGGGAACTGAAAAGCCCCATGTTGCAGTCCCATCGTCCCTGCATCCTCAAAAAGTACTGGTCTGGGCCGCCATTTCTTCCAAAGGAATCATTGGCCCATTTTTCAGATCCGAAACGATTACTGCATCACGCTATCTGGACATTCTTCGTGAATTTGTGGCGGTACAAACTGCCTTAGACGACACTGCGAACACCTCGTGGTTTATGCAACATGGTGCCCAGCCACATCGCACGGCCGACGTCTTTAATTTCCTGAATGAATATATCGATGATCGTATGATTGCTTTGGGCTATCCGAAACATACAGGAGGCGGCGTGGATTGGCCTCCCTATTCGCCAGACATGAACCCCTGTGACATCTTTCTGTGGGGACACTTGAAAGACCAGGTGTACCGCCAGAATCCAGAAACAATTGAACTGCTGAAGCAGTACATCTCATCTGCATGCGAAGCCATTCCGACAGACACGTTGTCAAAGGTTTCGGGTAATTTCATTCAGAGACTACGCCATATTATTGCTACGCATGGTGGATATGTAGAAAATATCGTACTATAGAGTTTCCCAGACCGCAGCGCCATCTGTTGTTGACAATTGTAACTACTGTAATTTCGAAAGTTTGTCTGCCTGAAAATGTACTGTTGTCCCAAGCATATTGCAACAAACGGTGTATTTCTATCGCTGCTCGTTTAGTTTGTATTGCCGTTTCAAATATACCGGTCATTTTTGAAACACCCTGTATGATCATATCGTGAATAAGGCACATGACTTTGAAATAGCGGTTTGTTGCTTTAATTTTGGACACCCGTGTAAAAAAAAAAAAAACTACGAGTAAAATCCGTTCGTACCACTGAGGATGTTATATGTGAAGAGTGCAAACTGAGTTTCGCAAGATCGATGTTTCTAGATGTCGCCTTAATTTCAAATGAGAAATTTATTTTGCCCCAGGCAGGTCACAATATTTGAACTAAAAAAATCGTTAAAATGGCTCTGATCACTACGGGACTTAACTTCTGAGGTCATCAGTCCCCTAGAACTTAGAACTACTTAAACATAACTAACCTACGGACACAAAATGGTTCAAATGGCTCTCAGCATTATGGGACTTAACTGCTGTGGTCATCAGTCCTCTAGAACTTACAACTACTTAAACCTAACTAACCTAAGGACATCACACACATTCATGCCCGAGGCCTGATTCGAACCTGCGACCGTAGCGGTCGCGCAGTTCCAGACTGTAGCGCCTAGAACCGCTCGGCCACTCCGGCCGGCACCAAAGGACATCACACACGTTCACGCCCGAGGCAGGATTCGAACCTGCGACCGGAGCGGTCGCGCGGTTCCAGACTTAAGCGCCTAGCACCGCTCGTCCACATCGGCCGGCTTTTGAACTGAGAAGTTGTTATAATATTCTACTACAAATAGTTGTGGATGACATAGAACGGCAATTCTATGGATCAGTTCTACTTCCTAAGGCTGTGACCAGTGTCCTTTCTCATCATGTGGAGGTTTGTAGAGATTTTAGCCTTGATGTTTATGCACACCCTTATGGCACTTGCAATATAATTTCATAAGCGACTATTGATTATTGGAGGAAAATCGATCACGACACCTACCAACGGTCTCTGTGGTGCTAACCTAAATTGACATTATGTCAGTTCTATTTTTTTATACGTTAGACATGTTTTAACAACAGAAAAGCATTACAGATCACTTGTTGAATCCATAAATATTATAAAAATCCTTTTCAGATTGTATTTGAAGATTCATGTAAAAAGTATATTTCATCGAATGTTGAAACCAGTTAAATTCATCACCCCATCTTTTGCTACCATGCATTAGGATCTATAGTAACTAAACATCATAATAGGATAGTAGGTTTCATGGTGGATCTTCTCGTTTGGATAATTTCAAAATTGTGTCACCGGTTAACAGAAGAAGTTTTGATGAAATATTGAAATTCAGTTAAACGACTGTTTTCAAAAGTCGCCTTCATTCAGTTAGAACTAGAGGGAAAAAGATGGTGTTTTACACATACAACTGCCACTCAAGTTCATCAGGTTAATTAATATCGATATAATACTAATATAATATTAATCATAATATTAAATTCCTCGTAACTCCAGAAATATTAGTGAGTCGCAAAATTTAAGATTTGGAATGAGCACTAAATTCCTGAAAGATGAGACATTTTACACATCATTTCACAGCCGTTTTAAATTTCGTAAAAATTACATTTATTTTGCTAAGACGCCAGAACGAGTTGTCGATGGAATATTTGAGTCAAATATATTTGCTACCACATTAACAAGCATTACAACTCATATAATATAGAAAGGAAAAACTCATTTATGTGAAACTAACATGAATTAAAATAATTCTAGCTCTCAGGCAGCTTAATTATATTGTGAACCGCATATCTATACTTGCATATCTAAAGTTATGGGGAGAGTCATGTTTGTGTACAGATCTCTGAGGGGTACCAGTAGGAAGTTTAGAACGAGCTGATGCTGAGGTGGGTCGATTTGACCGACAGTACAGGTGTTTCTGTAAATGCCTTCCTGAAGAATGTTGGCAACAGTGGAAAAAAAAAACATAGCCACTCACTGTTTTTACTGTGGATTCGTAATAGGCGTTGTATTTACGAAATAAATTTTATGAGCAGTGTTAACAAAATAAACATTATAGTATGAAAACATGCTTCTGACTTGATAATATTAACCTAAAAGAGTGAACTTTGGGACTAAGCTGCTGGAATGAACTGTAGCTAGTTTAATTAATCATTTGTTATAAATGAAATCTGTAAGTATTTATGACGCTGGTTGAACGAAGGCTCGCCATTTAATTTTTTATTGACCTCAAGGATAAAAAACGACACACATTGTAACACGAAAGCGACTATTTCATCCGACAAGACGAAAACGCTTGTCGCTACTGGGCATGTGTTACGTGTTGTGGTTGAAGGCAGGCGCGGTCAGTGACTGGGTTATGGAGTGAGAAGGGTTACAGTTTGTCAGTGACCGTACATCCCCTCCCTCCCACTCCCGCGCCATAAAAAAATAAAAAGAATGAAATTTTTAAAATGCCATAGATTCTCTGGATTATAAATAATACAGCAAAATATATAAAATGTTGTCATATCATAACAGTTTGTTTATATTAGTCCTAATACATAGCGTGAGGATAACTTCCAAGTATTTGTAATGCAGAGGAAGACAGAATTCGAATAACATATGTCTTAAAACTTGTGAAGTACATGTGTCATGGAGTTGAGTTAAGGACAGTAGCAACATACGCTTATAAAGTCATAATTTACTCAACACCAAAGTGAGCACTCACAATTATTAGTTAGCTCCACGTTGGTAAACATTTGTTTACAGACTAGCCTATGCAAGCAATTAATTGAGGAGAATGCTTTTACTGTCATTTATCGGTACGTTTAAACCTGCCAGGATAGCCTAGAGCGCTATTGCGCTGCTTCCTGTACTCGGGTAGGCTCGCCGGGCCCAGATCGAATTCGCCTGGGGAATTCGCAATGTAGGCCGGTGTGCTGGTCAGCCTTGATGTGGTTTTTAGGCAGTTTTCGACACCTCACTAGGTGAATACCAGGCTGGTTCCCACATCCCGCCTCAGTTACATGACTCACAGACATTTGAAACCAGTTCGCACACTTTCATGGTTTACCTTAGAGGCAGACAGCAGGGGTACACTGATTTCATCCTCGGGGAGGGGGAGGGGGGGGTATGGTGGTTGGAAGGGCATCCGGCCACCCCTTTAATTTAACCATGCGAAATCCGATTGTAACAATGCCGACCCTGTAAAAAACTGCGGGACAAGGCACAGGCAAAGGAAAAGTAAAAGAAAGAATTTCTGGATACGTTCGATTTCGTTTGTTAGAGGAGGCTCTTTGCCTTTCACTCCTCTCTTACTCAACTTCGTATGGTTTGCCGGTGGACTCGCGAACAGTGTCCGATTTGTTATTGACAGAAGGAACGGTAGGACTGTGAATGTGCACCTTCTCCTGGCTGATCTGTTCTCTGCACGCAGACTGGCTGCAAGATCGACCGAGTGGGCTAGTCCTCAAGCAGTCACCTGAAATGTTTCATAAGTTAAACATAGCTTGTAATTTCCAAGACTCTTTGCCAATTTCAGGACTCTTGTATGTATGTATGTTGTATGGATGTATTGAATTGGGGATCTAGAAACACAGAGAGGCTTCGTCCCCGCCGTAGCCCCCAGTGGTACACACCCCCACATCAGGCTACAGCAGTCCACTCACCCAACCGTCGCCCCACACCGAACCCAGGGTTATTGTGCTGTTCGGCCCCCAGTGGACCCCTGGGAACGTCTCATTCCAGACGAGTGTAACCGCAATGTTTGCGTGGTAGAGTAATTATGGTGTACGTGTACGTGGAGACAGTGTTGGCGCAGCAATCGCCGACATAGTGCAACTGAGGCGGAATTAGGGGAACCAGCCCTCATTCGCCGAGGCAAATGGAAAACCGCCTTAAAAACCATCCACAGGCTGGCCGGCACACCGGATCTCGACACTAATCCGCCGGACGGATTCGTGCCGGAGACCGCTACGCCTTCCCGCTCGGGAAGCAGTGCGTTAGAAAGCACGGCTAGCCGGGCGGGCTTCAGGACTCTTAGTTTTCATGCTGTTTCATTCTAAAAACGGATGTGGGGAGAACGGGAGTGGGGATGAGTGAGTGGAATCATGAACCGCGCGTAACCACCCTCTTGCCCCGATGAGCTGGGTTCCGTGCCTGAATAAATATGTCCAATGGCAACCTCTGTCGCAGTGAGAGCAGCTTTGTAATAATGACATTTAATTCCTCCTGATCGCGTAGACACCATCGTTGACACCATCACGCAACTAAGAACGTATTTAATTGCTGCTTGGTGTTGCTATCCCCCGTATTGGCATTACTTGGGCTGTACCGCTTTCGCATATGCATACTTAGTGTAAGAGTTACTTGTCTGTATAGCGCAAAGGGCAGTGCACCATCTCGCGAGACAGGATGGTGAGACAGATGTGATAGAATCCGTGCAGGGATTAATGACCGTAGCTGGTGCACAGATAACCTTGAGTGTGGCTTTTAGGTGGTTCACCACGCTCTCTTGGCAAAATTATGCGTTTGTCCCCACTTCGTCTTAGAGGATACGATATACAAGCAACTGAAATGTGATCGCACTTGAAACGAAGTTTACACAAGTCACAGACAGGTGGTGCACAATACTTCCTTCAGTTAGGTAACTGAGGACTGCTGGCATAGGAAAGCATTCGCCCAGCTAGTTAAATAAAATAAGTGTGACAAAATTTAAGCACAGTGGAGCCGATCCTAGACGGAGTGAACGTTTATGAAAAGAAAGAACAAACATTTAGTATATTACACTGGACAAAACTTTAAACACCGCTAGGAGACGTCACGCTAATACTGTGCACTACACCCTCTAGCATTACTAATGTTCTAGAGGTATGTCACAGCCAGCTGAAGTGACTCATTGATGATTTGATCTTTTAGAGCTACCAAAATGTAGGAATGTTGATTGCTACGTCTCATCCGAAGTTCCACAAATACTAAGACATTTTAAATTGGATTAAGGTAGAGTGATTTAACGCGTCAGATGACAGGGTGCGTAAGTATCGACAAGCCAGGAATGTATGTGCGCAGCCGGTGAACACGGCTGTTGTCATCTTGGGAAACGCAACTGTTCCCAGCGTAATCATTACGAAGATGTAGAAGAGAGAGTAACGCTTGGTCAGTGAGAGTGCTGAAATAAAGGTCCTGGTTCATGTTTAGGATAAGGTGAATGAGTGAGTCCAAGTTATGGTACCAAAAACACTCCAAAACATAGAGAACCACCTCCGGCTTCAACAACTGCGGATTAAACTACACACTGGGACGTCGGTGCACCAGACGCCTTACATCATTTTAAAAGAGCCTAAATCGAGAAGCGCCACCCTATATACCTCCAGTCAGCTAATTTCCAGTTTGTTCATGTTCAATCCACTGAAGATGTGTCTCTGTGAGAAATGTACTCTTGCGAGGTACTAGACTCCAAATATCCATTCATACAGTTTTTTGACCAATGTGCCCCGGGAAACTGGTTGAGATGGACACTGACAGCAGCAATTCCTGTCGAGTTTGAAACGTGTTGTCATTGATAACGGGTGACACTCACGTCCTATCTCTGTTGGTTAGGATCTTCTTACGATCACTTTCCTCACGTCATACATATGGCGCACAATTCCTTGAAGACCTGCTGGACACCCGATGTTGAGACACCAACAAACCAGGCAAATTCAGTCACGTAGTCGTCGTGAGCACATCCAAAGACGTTAGCCCCTTTCGACCATTATTCCACGTCTGCAAGTCTATGGTGTGGTATGCTAATTTCGTACAACCGTCTGTCAAATAGACACGAATTCACTGCCACGACTTTCGTCAGTCGTTGACGGTCACGTGATGTCATACTTACAAAAATTTGGTGTCGTAAATTTACGAAAGTTTCGTAAAATTCATTACGTTAAATTATACTCATAAAACTAAGAAAAGAGGGGAAGCTATTCAGGGTTGCGCTGAGTTAGCACGAAGGATCCCGGAATTACTAAAGGAATTACAATTCCCAACTCTCTACCGAGTCATGATTCGTAACTCCTTCAGTTACAGGGGTTAACAGTAATACTAAGCAATACTAAGATTGCTTTTGGTTTGACTTCAATGCTATAACCTTTGTCCGTTTCTCTGAATAAACCAAGGACGTCATGCGTGAACAAGTGAACAACTTGTTGCCGGCCGAAGTGGCCGAGCGGTTCTAGGCGCTACAGTCTAGAACCGCGCGACCGCTAAGGTCGCAGGTTCGAATCCTGCCTCGGGCATGCATGTGTCTGATGTCCTTAGGTTAGTTAGGTTAAGTAGTTCTAAGTTCTAGGGGACTGATGACCTCAGATGTTAAGTCCCATAGTGCTCAGAGCCATTTGAACCATTTTTGAACCTCAGAAGTTAAATCCCATAGTGCTCAGAGCCATTTGAACCATTCTGAACAACTTGTTGATGAGTGGGGAAAGGTCGTACGCCAGAGATGGAGGTATGCGGGATGCCTCACTTGATGCTTTGTGTGATTTCGTGATCAAATCATGGGGAGAAGTCAAGGAGAAGACAGTGATGAAACCCTTCAAGAGGTGTGGGACTTCCAGTGCTGTGGTCGGCACTGAGAACGATTTGTTATGGGATACTGATAAAGTGGAAATCGATTCCCAAGATGCAGAATGGGAACCATATGACGTGCTCCTCAACAACGAAAGTGAGGATGTACTTGACGAGCTGCTTTCCTTGTATGAAGACTGTGATGATTTTGCAGCGTTTTAAATGCGTTGGCGAATGAATTATTTTATTTTATTTTATAATGGTTTTAATTAATATCAAATTCAATGTGTTTTATATCTGTCGTATAAGACGACCCTGATACTGGATGCCTGTATTTGTGCGTCAATTATAGTCTTATCTACCGAAATATACGGCTGTATTGCACCTATTTATCAAATGTCTCTGTTTCTCGTTTAGGTGCATGTGGGAGTGCTTAGGTTATTACTGATTCTTGTCTCGCCTGTTTATGTACAGGTTGGCCAAAATGAAACTGATCGGGAAAATACTGCCTAAGGGAAGAAAAAGGAAGACACAATACGAAGAATTTATGCAAAAGGGCCACAAATCAAAATTTAAAAAAATGGTTCAAATGGCTCTGAGCACTATGGGACTCAACATCTTAGGTCATAAGTCCCCTAGAACTTAGAACTACTTAAACTTAACCAACCTAAGGACATCACACACACCCATGCCCGAGGCAGGATTCGAACCTGTAACCGTAGCATTAAAATTCAAAGGAAAATGCAAAATGGTAAACTTTGACGACCAATGGATGAATGAGTGACGTTGCTGAGAAATTTCTCCGCGCAGCTGGCATGGATGGTAAGCATAAAGTTTTTGCGAATACCTCACAGACAGGCGGGTGGACAAGTTACACAGATGCCGGTATTTGAGAGAGGACGTCTTGTTGTGTTCAAACAATCCGGTTGGAGCAATCCGGATATCGCTCGACATTTGAACAGGAGCGTTGCCACTATTCGACGATGTTGGCAGGAACGGGTGAACCATAGCCGTACACATTGTCAAGAAGGAAGTGGTCGAGCTAGAGAGACGACAGATCGTGAGGACCCAACTTCGTGCTCGCCAACCCCTACCGCCGGATCTATCCCCAATTGAGAAGATAGAAGTATTAAGGGTAGAACCCTCCAACTAGCTCGTGTTTCTGATGATCTAACGTACCAAATGGACAGAATTTGGCAAGATATCCCTCAGGAGGACATCCGACAACTCTGTCCATCAATGCCAAGCGGAATGACTGCTTGCGTAGCGGCCAGAGATGGATCAACGTGTTACTGACTTGTTCAATTTGTGAAGCTCTTTCTCTTGAATAAATCATCCAATAAGTAGTGTCAGTTCCGCACCAGTCTCATAAATAGCCTTTTTATGTTGCCCACCCTGTGGCTCGCTTATAATTGCATTTAGATTATGACATTTTATTAACAAGATAGAAAATTCCTGGATATTCAATATTGCCTTCAACTGTCCTATTCTTCGATTTTTACACGTATTGATTGAAGGTAAGTCGAGAGTGCTACTAATCAACGGTGTTTACCTTTTGTAGTACAATTCTTGTGTTTTTGCCACTGCTTCGAATAATTTTACGAAGATACATGTTTGTGGAGTAATCCTGTTTGGGTATGTTTCAAGGCTCGTGATTTCTTCCTTCCGTGTGCAAGGGGCATGGATTTAAGTTTCAAGGTGTTCTGTACTATGAGATAGGAAGCTGTCGATATTTGTCAGTTTGTCTCAGGAGTGTCGCTAATATAAAAATGTTTGCGTATACTTGTTAACAGAACATATGTACTAGAATTTGACAACTGGATAGATACATTCTCCTAGATTTATAGAAAAAATGTTCCAAAAACTGTATATACTATAGGACTTAAGCTGATGGCCATGGTATAGTCATAATGTCACATTCATTCAGGTGCTTGTTGTCCCCGAATTCCTTCAACACTGCATTAAGTATGGCCAGATGATGCCTGAGAATTCTACTCAGCTTTTGAAAATGTATACCAAAATATAATCGGAATATTCTGTCCAAGTTACGAGATATTTGCACAACTTCGCAAGTAATTCTCTTATGCTCTTTTAGAATTAATGTAAATTTAAATACAATTACTCTATATACTTCTAAGCTGAGCAAGATCGCGCAATGGTTAGCACACTAGACTCGCATTCGGGAGGACGACGGTTCAAACCCGCGTCCGGCCATTCTGATTGAGGTTTCCTGTCATTTCCCTAAATCGCTTCAGGCAAATGTCGGGATGGTTCCTTTGAAAGGGCACGGCAGACTTCCTTCCCTAATCCGATGGGATTGATGAACTCGGTGTTTGGTCCCTTCCCGCAAATCAACCAACCAACCGATAAGCCATTGAGATATACTTCCGAGAAGGCAGTAGTAGTACATCTGTGACGCCTCCAGGCCACGTACCGAGCGAGGTGGAACAGTGGTTACCACACTGGACTCGCACTCCGTAGGATGACGGTTCGGATCAGCACCCTGCTATCCATATTTAGGTTTTCCGTGATTTCCCTAAGGTTGTGGTCACAGCAGCATCGACAACCGTGGATTCCGCTGCCGACCGTCCTCATTTCAAATCAGTATGTGTACGGTCACAATGCAGCCGACCTCATCGGCCGAATGTCCAAACTTAGGGCGAGAATCGGTGAAATTCAGATCAATTCGTTTACAATAAAATCAGTCATCTTCATCATTATTTTTCGGGCTGTAGTGATGTAAGCCAAAGTATTCACGGCGCTCTACCGTCCTATGCAAACACCTTCCTGTGCACTTTACGCTTATTTACTGTTACACCTCGGCTTCCTCCTCCTGTCCCCCATCAGTGTTACTGTTTTCGATGTCACAGTCAGTGTCGCCATCCACCCCCTGGAGACTGATGTTACGTTGTATATAGTTATGTCTGTCGTGTCTTGTCCGCAGGTACTCTTCGTGTGTTGTTTTTGAAATACCGTTTGTCGATGCATTTAACTGTGCCCATCGTTAAGGTGTGTGAATTTGTAAGAGACCAAACTGATGAGGTGATCGGTCCCTAGACTTACACACTGCTTAAACTAACTTATGCTAAGAACAACACAAACACCCGTGCCCGAAGGAGGACTCGAACCTCCGGCGGAAGGGGCCGCGCAATCCCTGTCATGGCGCCTCAAACCGCGAGGCCACACCGAGCTGCGTGCCCATTGTTCTTCGTCTCTTATTACTTTATATATATGTATGTCTATTTCTGTGTAACATAAGTGTAGTGTATGTCTATCGTTTTGCCTGCAGAAGAAGACAGTGTGTTCTGCGGAACCTCCTTCTCCGCATGCGACACTCCACACATCCAGAATTGCTGCAGAGTGGCTCCAGGATCTCTCGTCTGGTTTTAAATACTTCCGCTGGCCACCAGACTCCCTAGACATGAACATTATTGAGCATATCTGGGATGCCTTGCAACGTGCTGTTCAGAAGAGATATCCACGTCCTCGTGCTCTTACGGATTTATGGACAGCCCTGCAGGATTCATGGTGGCAGTTCCCTCCAGCACTACTTCAGACATTAGTCGAGTCCATGCCAGGTCGTGTTGCGACACGCTCGCGGGAGCCCTACACGATATTAGGCTGGTCTACCAGCGTTTTTGGCTCTTCAGTGTATACGGCAAATCTTACATTATTGTGTGCTGCATACAGTATAGGAACAGTATGGAGACGATGATGACAGTTTGTATTAGCATTACAGTACACTCTGTCATAAGGAACCACCTGTGCAGCAGTAACATGCCTGAAATGGACTGGTGTGTCCAGCGTCTCGACATGAACCCAGTGGAACATCTTTGGGATGAGTTAGAACATCGACTTTGCTCCAGACCTCAACATCCTACATCACTACCTTCTCCGGTGTAACTCTTGAGCAGAAGCGGCCAAGATTTCGGCTCGCGGGCTGCGCCCGGGCCCGAGTGCCAAAGCTCTCAGCCTCGCAGCATTTCCCCACCACCAAAAAACGTTGTCAGAACCCGAGGAGGAACCGAGGAGGAGGAAGACGGGAAAACTGCGGACACGCCGCATTTAAATGGCAGTGCAGTCGCACTTCATACTGTTTGGTTTTATATTTCACATTTCTCAGCAACATAGCTCACAAACAATTATTTTTGGCGCACTGAAGTTATAATTTTTATATGGTTCACTTTGTCGAGGTACCGATAGACGCAGACACTTACACAGAGTTTTGTACTCAAGCTGCCACGTGCTCGTGACTTCACACAAATATGTCGATGGAAATGTTGTAGTACTTTTGGAATCTCATTATGGAGACTTGGAAGCTCTACCCGAGGAAAGCAATGTAAACGTCTTTGACAGTTTTAACTTAAAAAGATTTGTCACTATGCCTGGAATTACCCTGTAGGTCACTCAGTTGCAATTGCACATGCAAGAGACACTTTCAACTGAAACAGCAAACAGTCTCGTAAACAGATGCGTGAGTGACAGTACCCTCAAAACTTTTATAAAACTATCCTTATAGTTCTTTCAAGGCCACAATCAATTCTTCAAACCTCGCGTTTTCTTTAACGCCAGTGAGTATAGGGAACTGGACTGTCTTTGACAGAATGTGTTCTTCCTACAACGCGATTTTCTTTTCAAAAGGCATCCCCAACAAATCAGGAAGAAATTACCTTGAAATGTCTTACTGTGAACAGTGTGCAGTCAAGTCCACTTAAAATGTGTAGTCTGCAATCTGTTCCGGATGCTCTAATTTTCGTTGTTGCACTCCTTTTTCCTTCATAAATCCAACAACAGTGAGTTATAGACATTAAAATAGTCCCAGGTATGCCCCTTGACTTAATCAACGTACTTTGCAGTAGTATATGAGGTGTCCATACTCTGAAAACTATTGCAAATTACAGTGGAATAATGCCTGCGTTTTCAGAAAGTTTACTATTAGTGTCATTAATTTCTTTACGTCCACAATGCCTGCAAATTTACCACAAAGTGCTTCTTGATGTGATAAACAACGAAAACTGTCTGTCGATAGTTGTAATTTTTCTTCTTTCATTGTCAACTAAATCTTTAAATACTTTCTGCATTGCACTGTAATGTCGTTTCACAGCAAATAGGCTGAGAATTGTGATCCCTCTCTTCCGTCATTCCCATTAATTTTAAAAAATTGTGAAAGTGGATCGACAGACTGCCTCTTCTTGTGCAAACAGCCACTAGACTTGTGAACGTCCTTCGTACCAAAAACAAATAGCGAAGGGTGAACCTCGAAGACACAACGATTCTGACGAAATCAGAGCTTTGACGTCCGAAACATGCCGCACCGCAATGCAAAATAAAATGTGGTGCTGTTCCGGGTACTTCCGAAGAGGACCGAGTAAAGCCGAGTGACAAGCAGGGCCTTTGCCCACACACGCTGCGTTCGTGAAGTTTGGCGCACCGTAGCCAGCCCTCCAATTGAGTATGAATGGGTTGCCGTTACTCTACAGATATTCAGAACCCTCACCGAAGGTCTCCCCAGCAGAATTCAAGCTGTCATAAAGGCAATTGCTGAACACTCCCCGTATTAATGGCCAATCTAAAGCAGTAGGCAATAACTCACATGATAAGGAAGAGAAAGACTTAATTACTTAATTGCAGATTGGGACATTCCATAGCAAAAAAAAAGTTTAGGAAACAGTTCATATTACTATTGTATGGGATTTCGCAGCAACAACTGGATCTAGTTAACAGATGGCGACGGGTCATATTACATTTCACAAATGTGAAAATATAGGTAAAATGATAGCGTCAATTTTACATGCTTAACTCAGTGGAGGATATCAGGTGCTGCTCAGCCGAGTGTCTGTCTTACTTCGCTCTTCCCGGGAGGGGGCTGGCGCTCACTGGCAGCTGTTTTGACGTATGAAATGCTGCGGCTTGGAGGGGGGGGGGGGGGGGGGGGGAGTAATTGGGTGGGGGCGGGAATGGCATCCGGCCACCCCTTAAATTAAACATGCCAAATCGGTTATTAACCAGACCCTGCGCCAGTTCGGGACAAAGCCGAAAGTAAAAGAAGAATGTAATCCATGAAGAACGGAGATGCAGAAAGGCACCAAGTGCATTTAGGTTCCTAGACTGTTCCTATCTGTTTTCTGTTCCTCGAAATGTAGAGATACAACGCACACATTTAAGACTGAGTTTCCTTGATTATGCATATCTCGAAACATGCATACCTCTGAGACCGTGTTTCTTGAAATGTAGTTTTATTTATTTTATCGTATGGCTAGGGCCCCCCGACGGGCAGACCGTTCGCCAGGTGCCGGTCTTTCAATTTGACGCCACTTCGGCGACCTGCAAAAAGAAAATGGCTCTGAGTACTATGGGACTTAACCTCTGGGGTCATCAGTCACATAGAACTTAGAACTACTTAAACCTAACTAACCTAAGGACATCACACACACATCCATGCTCGAGGCAGGATTCGAACCTGCGACCGTAGTGGTTGCGCAGTTCCAGACTGTGGCGCCTAGAAGCGCTCGGCCACGCCGGCCGGCGGCCACCTGCAGTCGATGAGGATGAAAGGATGATGATGCACAACACCCAGTCCCTGGGCGGAAAAAATTCTCCGACCCTGCCGGGAATCGAACCCGGGAACAGAGGACTGACAATCTGTCACGCTGACCATTTTTTTAAAATAAAAACGTGGTTCCTCCGCTGTATGGTCCAACAACACGACCACTTTTTTTTTCTTGGAAACAGGAAGGCAGGGTAAACAAACAATCTTTATTTGTACAATTGTGCTGTCCTAGGGAGAAGAAAAGTATCGAGACAGCAAAAACAGTTTGGAAACCATAAAATCAACACAAAGGCCGCCCTCTTTTTTTTCTCTTTTTTTTCTTGTATCAGGAATAAAGTAAATGACAAGCCTAGTCACGGGCAGACACCCCAGCTATCGGGCGGATTGCGAAAAACACTTCCTAAAAGATTGGAAAAGTAAGTCTTGTATTTCGTATGACTCTGTATGAGCTCGTGTTGTTCTTGTAAATACATCCAATAATCCATTACGGACTTAATATCGTACGAATACAAATATTTCGTAGCATGACCAGCGATCCAATTGACCGCATACGTCTTTTGTTTGGGAAAAAAGGTCTTGTCAGGTAAAAAAGTACATCCGATGTGATTTCTGTGTAGTTAGTGCGCCGAAGCAAGGCCAGTATTCGACGCGTCAGCATCCAGACGTCCCTCGCTGTGCCACACACTAAACCATGTTCTTCCGTTGCTAACAGTCCACAGTTTGTGCAAAGAGAAGAATCGACCATATGAATTGTATGTAATCGACTCCTGGTCACAAGTTTACGGTTTATAAGAGTATACCACATCGATCTCGCTGCTGTTGACAGTAATGGAGTATGCACTGCACACCAAATGTGATTCCACGTTCTCGACGGGTATTTGAATTCCATTATATTGCGGCCATGGTGACCCATCAAGCATCTATAGATCTCCCGAGTCGTGGGTATTCTCGTCGAAGGTACTTTCAGACGAATATAAGGCGCTAAGTCCGGAACCGCGTGACTGCTACGGTCGCAGGTTCGAATCCTGCCTTGGGCATGGATGTGTGTGATGTCCTTAGGTTAGTTACGTTTAAGTAGTTCTAAGTTCTAGGGGACTGATGACCACGGATGTTAAGTCCCATAGTGCTCAGAGCCATTTGAAACTTTTTTTTTTTTTTTTTTTTTTTGAGGCTATGTGTGCAAGAGAAGGCGAAATATTGCCCACCGCAATAGGGGGTTCGTACGAAGGCAGAACAAGTACTTCTATCAGAGTTGACGTTATGGTATGCTTTCTTTGATGCCAATTTCGTATCATCGCTAGCATGTAAAGTGCCAGAGGTTTGTTTCCCACGTTTTTGAGGTTGAGGCCACCGTTCCGGAACTGTAGCGTTAACGTATCATACTTGATCTTAAATAACATCCCAGTACTAACATAGTAACCAAAGGCAGCCATGAGGCGGTCTGCAATACCCTTCGGTATTGGTAGGATCTGCGCTAAATGGGGCAGTCGTGACTCTATGTGAACGTTGGTGTATGCCACACGTTGGATCATGTCAAAGGCTCTCAGTGAGTTGTTGCATATCGTCAGACGAACATTCTGCAGAAGCCGCCGAGAACTCGCCGCCGCTGACCGCCGTAGTGAACGGGTAAATGTAATCCCCAGACATCTCAGCGATTCCACCGTCTGAAACGGTCCCGGTACGTCTGCCAGACCCCGTCCAATGTGCATAATTTTGGATTTCGTCATGTTAACGACACTGCCTGCCGCCGTCCCGTAAGAGTCTAGATGTTCAACAGCCTGACGCACTTCATGTCCTGATCTGACAAGGAGGATCAGGTCGTCCGCATATGCGCGACAAACGAAAGAGTTCTCATTAAGCGCTATCCCAGTAAGTGAGCGCCTCATAACACACATCAGCGGCTCAAGCGCTATCGGAAACAGCATCATGGGGAGTGGGCACCCTTGTCGGACTGAGCTGTTAATAGGAATCGAACCCGCTTCCCGGTCGTGCAAAGATTTTATAGTCGGTGTTTAGCATAGTGAGAGGCTGATATTGATTCACACTGCACCTCCCCGCCATCTTCGGGATGGGAAGAAGAAAGCCCGTCACAAAATCCGACGGCAGGCGCATGTCCGGACGCACCGCCTCATTGTACATCGACACCAACTGTGGCATCATCATGTCCACGAATTCTCGATAAAACTCTAGCGTAATCCCATCTGGCCCTGGTGATTTATGGGCCGCTCCTTTTGTGAGTGTCATATTTATATCGTCTTCTGTGAGTGGCTCCATAAGCGCTGCCTTATCCGTCTCTGTCAGTGTCCTTTGCAGATGTTGCAGTATCTCTTCCCCCACCAGACGGTCCGTCGGTGTACCGGCATAAAGGAGGCGGAAATGCTCTAAAAATTCATTTGCAATGTCCTGTTGTGTTGTCAGGTGACTGCCATCTAAACCGTGGAGCACTGTTACCAATGCCCGGCGGTGACGTTTATTTTCCCGCGACACATGGTGCATCGATGTACGTTCCCCAGTGATGGTGTCGAGACATCTTTGCCCGTATTGGGATGCCATCCAGTTGTCGTCGCGTGATCGATAGGATTTGTGCCTTGACACGATGAACTTCCGCATGATGTTCTGCAGACGGCACCTGAAAGGACAGCTCACGAAGCATGGTGTAATAATAATCATAAGTGTCTCTTTGCCATCTCGTCCTATCCCGACCATACTGTATGAGAGCTCTTCTTATTGCCGGCTTAGTACACTCGAGCCACCATTGAAGCACGGAGGTATATGTTGGTAGACGGCGTTGACATGTGGCCCATACCTCCTCGACTCTCTGACTACATTCGGGGTCCGCCAAAAGTGACGAATTGAGCTTCCATGTCCCGCGGCTTCTCCACACACTTGGCCTAGAGAGTGATATGGTACAAATGTAAGCCAGATGATCAGTAAATGCCACAGGCCATCGTTCCGCGTCGCCCACCTTATCCTGTAGGCCAACCGAAACATATATTCGATCGAGTCTGCTCGCCGAGTGACTGGTATAAAAGGTATATCCCTCACGGTTCCTATTAACCATGTCCCAGGTGTCGCTTAACTCCATATCCCGGAATAGCACATGCAATTCACGACAGGTATTGTAATGTGGAGTCTGGTCTTTTTGGGCTAAAACACAATTGAAGCCACCACCTATAATGAAATGATCGAATCTGCCGGTAAATAAGGGCACAATCTCTTCCGAATAATATCTCGCACGCGCCCGTCTGTTGTCGGTGTCGGAAGGGGCATAAACATTGAGAATGCGAATTCCATTAACAGTCATCGCCAGTCCTCGTGCAGTAGGTAGATAAGCCAGGTCGCGAACCGGAATCCGGTCCCGGACCAATATCGCCGTTCCACGGTCGTTGTTCGAGTGCGGCGAGGTGTAAGAGATGTAGCCATGGACTTCCTGGAACTCAGGAATGTAGATTTCCTGCACCATCAGTATATCCACATCCGACGCGTATATCATGTCCCTAAACAACTGCTGTTTCATGGGCGATCTAATGGTATTTACATTCACTGTCCCTATTCTGTATGCCTGGGGTCGAGTAGCTGTCATCTCCACATGATGTTAAAATGACAGAGTTTCACCGTACCGACAGTCCCTTTGTACATCCGCAGAGGGTCGCCCGACGGACATGTCCCTGCAGTATTAGGTTTCTTGAGATGCGGACGGATGCGAGTCCCCACCAGCAGAATGGTCCGCATCGGTGATTTCGTCATCCTGCTCATACCAGCTGCTATTATTGGGGTGCTACAAATTTTCCTGTGACATCTGTTGTTCTTTCTCAGCTTTAGACTCCACCGCAGAAGGGGTAGCAGGCCCCTGAGCGGATGCGTCGTCTGAGCGACATGACATCTTTTCAGTGTCCGAATTCATATGGTCTGCGACATCCGAAGCTTGTGGTTCCAAGTCAGACAGGTCTATAGTGTTAGACTCATCTGGGCTCCCAAGAAGAGAAGGGAGCGTCTCCGCAGAGTTTAGTCGGCGCTCTTGCGGCGCTTTGGCGAGCGTTGTTTGCGGGACCTAACCTCGGCCTCTGGTGTCGGTGAATCTTGTATCTCCTGCTGACTCGCCGCCACCATAACTCCCTGGGGCCGTTCCACTTCAGCTTCCATTCCTGTTGTGATGCTGTCAATCTCTTTCTACACCACCTGTAATGTCTGGGATTGGAGGTTGGTCGGAGCCATTCCTTCTTCAGTGGGGTCTGAAGGCGCCTCAATCAACTGCGGCGTCGGTTCGATAGTGCGCTCCGACCTCGGCGTCACCTCCCCGCGAAGCGCCGCCACGTAAGTCATCGGCAGTGACGTTGGTGTAGTCGGATTCTGGAGATCTCTGCTGGGGAGTTGCACGAGTCTCCTCTGCATACATGCAGAGCGCAGATATCCTTCACCACCACACCCGGAGCATGTCCGGGGCTGTCCATCATAGATGACAATAGCTCGACAGCGGCCGATGTTGATGTACGATGGTACATGTTTCGTAAGGGCAGTTCGCACCTGCGGACACCATTGAGCACTGGATACGTGCTAAAACTTGCCCAACGTTCGGCCGTATGACTGATAACTCTGCCATATGGCTGGAGCGATTCAGTGACCAATGATTCTGGCACCTCGAAAGGCAGCTCGAAGACTCGAATCGTACGCACGCCCAGGCCCGAATGAGCGACTAAAACTTCGCCAATATGACCATCGGAGTGTCGGAACTGGAATCCTCGTTTGGCGGCTTCAATAATCCTATCGCATGCTGCGTCGTCAATCATCTTTACGTAAAGTGTGCTGCTCACGATTGATAAATGAATTCCAATAATCTCCGTGTAATTAAGTTGCACTTCCTCTCTCAAGAAACGTTAGATTTCGAAAGCCTTCGGTCGTGCATACTCGTTACAGAACGTGAACTGTATCGTGGTTTTTCGGAAATTGTGTGCCATGGCGTTCGATTCAAACAGTAACACAAGCGAGTGACGACGGTGTAAATACCGCTTCGTCCGCGAACGTTCGCAGCCGGGACGTAAACAAGTCCGAGCTGCTCCGCGGCTAAAGGCGGACTGAACCTGCGACCGTAGCGGTTGCGCGGTTCCAGACTGTAGCGCCTAGAACCGCTCGGCCACCCCGGCCGGCGGCTACCTGCAGTCGAAGAGGATAAAAGGATGATGATGAACAACACCCAGTCCCTGGGCGGAAAAAATTATCGGACCCTGCCGGGAATCGAACCCGGGACCAGAGGACCGACAATCTGTCACGCTCACTATTTTTTTTTATTATCAGATTGACTTGGTATATTTCACGAGAATTCAGACAACCATAGTCAAATCATCATTTAATATTAGCTGCAAAAAGAAAATCAACAAATTAGTTGAAACACAAATAAAACATTACTTATGAAGGGGAAGACCAACCCGTTATCCCACCCGTATGAATTTTGGGTGTATATGTATACATGCAAAAGAGAAAAAAAATTACAAAAAAATACAACAAGGGAGGGGACTCAAGCTCAGGGAAGAAACAGGAATCACAGGGGAACTTAACCAACACCTTGACGGTTAAACACAAGAAAAAGCATATTCGCAAAAAGCGTTCGGTATTGTGGTAACCGCTGCCATTTCCAATGCGCAGTTGACAAATAATGGTGAAAAACGCGGGGATCTGGGTCATTACCGCCTTCAATGACGTAGTGGACATAGTAACCCAAGAGCCAGACAATCGTGTTCGTTTTCGTCTGAGGAAAATAAGAGATGTCCGGATGTAAGAAGATGTCGTCTGGGAATGCGGTTTCAGGCCCTCTAGTAAGAAAAGCTAATTGACGGCGGACCCAGAGCCAATGATCCCGTCCGCAAGCAACTAGCCTGTGAAGTAAGGTGTCAGTTTGATGACATTCCTCACACTGATCAGTCGGACGAAGGCCAATACGAAAAAGACGATCACCAGTAGGTATCAGACGGTAAATGACCTTATACCACGTTGAAACAATCTCCATCGGCAAAATGGGAAGACTAAGATGAGACCAGACCGTTTTCCATGACGTTGACGGGGAAGCAAGTTCAACAGAAGAAGGGAAACATGCTGTACCCCAACGGATTTGTAGCATGTTGGTAGTAATATGCGTCATAGAAAGTATATCAGCACCCAGAATACCGACAAGTACAAAGTATTCACGAATGTGCCGCAATTTAGGATTAATCCGTCCAACATCAACAGGAGGGGTCAGACTGGCCGGCCGGAGGCGGGAAAGTAAACGAGAGGTGACTGAATGCGGAGCCCGCGTACAGGTTAAAACATTGCGGCGGGCAAATAAGATGGACGTCTTCACTTTGATATCTGAAAGACCCAATCCCCCAAGCTTCCGAGGCCTGGCCACAACTTCATACCGGACACGGAAGACATGGCGGCGCCACAGAAATCGACTAGACAGCTGTTTCAGCCTGCGGGCCATCATCGCGGGAAGCGGGAAGACCTGCGCAACGTAGTATATTTTACTGAAGACATAGGTCTCTAAAACCCGTGCCTTGTGAAGGAGGCTAAGGGAACGGCGGTCATGTTCAAGGATCGCCCCGTGAACACGACTCGTAACCTCACGCCAATTTAGTGCCACCATTTTGATCGGATTACGATCCACTATGATCCCCAAGGTCTTATGGCGATCGACAACCGTCGCCCAAGGAATGACGACATGATCAAAGCCTCTCAACGGCAGGAACGTGCATTTGCGATCATTAATGCGAGCACCAGCAAGACCACAAAATGAATCCAAGGTATCCTTAAGCCGCGGTATGTCCTCGGCATGTCGTACTAAAACCATGACGTCATCGGCGTATGCACGGACTGCAAAAATTTCCCCCAATATATTCCAGCCACGTAATTGCATGGTGAGATGGCGAAGTAAGGTCTCTAAGGATAGAACAAAAAGTGACATGGATAAGGGGCTTCCCTGGGGTAACCCCCGTCTGATCGATATCCGGGGGGTAGGGTGACCGTTCACAATCACCGAGACACTGATACCGGTAAAAAGATTAGTTAAGACTTGTCGAGCATCATTATTAAAGCCGACAGCGGTGAGCACTCTCGATAAAAAATCATGGCTGACGCGATCGAACGCTTTTTGGAAATCAAGAAAAAGCAAAGCCCCTGGGATATTAGCGGCAGCCGCCACCGAGATTACATCGCGACATTCGAGAACGGAAGTCAGTATCGTGCGTCCAGGCACACAGCTTTGGTGGGCGGCAATAATGGTATCGAGCAGCTTAGAGAGACGGATATTAATTGCTCGAGCGACAAGTTTATAATCAAAGTTAAGGAGAGTAATAGGACGGAGGGAATCAATTGCAGGTCGACCTGTGGATTTCGGGAGGAGGACCATTCTGCCTTCCTGAAAAGGAGCAGGAAGTGAGACTCCCCGCATCACTTCATTTACCATTGACGTTAAGGTGTCACCAATGAGCGGCCAAAATTGAACATAGAACTCCTTAGGAATACCATCTAATCCAGGCGACTTGCGGGACTGCGATCCTGCAACAACATCATATATGTCATCCTTCTGAAAGGGACGCAGAAAGGCGTCGTTTAATTGAGGAGTGACGACGCGAGACAGCAAGGAGGTAAAGTCGTCAAGAGAGGTTTCCGCCGGGACATGAGTATCGTACAGATCAGTAAAATAGGTGTAAACGAAGTCAGAAATGTCACGGTGAGAGGTGAACACGCGGCCGTCAGCGGTTGTGAGGGAGGCAAGGCACCCACGTTTCCGGCGCGACCGTAAACGGACTAGATGGTAGAGTGACGTCAGTTCCCCTTGTAGAAGGGAACGTGGTTGAGACCTCGTCCGCAGGCCCTCCATTTGAATGCGTTTGAGCTGCAGCAATTTGGCTTTGATGCGCTGTATATCAGTAACCCGTAGGGGAGCATGCGTAGCACTATCGTACAGTTGACGTAAGACAGAATAGTAAAATTCTTGCGTTCGTCGATCTTCTGCCACCTTCGCAGCCCCAAAACGCATGAGAGCCCTACGGATGTGTGGTTTTGCATACAGTGTCCACCATGCCACGATAGACGGGTACCGGTCCATAGTACGAGAAAAACGAGTCCAAATGTCCTCCAGGACGATACCAAGGGAGGTATCTTGCAAATACGCGATATTGAGCATCCAAGGAGGTCGAAACAATTTTACCGGTTGTCGCTCGTCATTAAACGTAACGGCTACAGCGCAATGATCAGTAAAACAGGCTGGTATCACATCAACAGCCAGAAGTTGCCCACACAAGGAATCGGAAAGGTAAAAGCGATCGAGGCGACTGCTAGACGTGGGAGTAAAGTAGGTATGTCGCACAAGTGTAGGATAGCGAGAAACCCACACGTCACGCAGGTGCAAGGAGCGCACAAGGTCGTCGAGTACTTTACTGAAATTAAAATTAGGAGACTGATCTACCGGCCGTAGAACACAATTGAAGTCCCCACCTAAAATTATCTTTGTCGGGGATTTACGAAGCAGGTAAATGACTTCTTCTTTATAGAAACTCGAACGTGCGGTAGTACAACCCGAACCAGAAGGGGCATAAAGAAGGAGTAAACTGAGATCATAAAACGTGCACCCGATCCCCCTTCCACTGTCGAGTACTTCGAAATTCATCAACGGAATGCCTTCTCTATAAAACAAGGCAGTGCCCGTAGAAAGTTCAGAAGCGACATTAAAAAACGTCGAGAACCCAGGAATGGAAAACTGGTCGAATAGGACTTCCTGTAAAAAAACAACATGTGCCCCAGACTGATAGATAAACTGTCGCAAAGCGGCGAGCCGAAGCTCAGAACATATTCTGTTAATATTCAGAGTAAGAAATGTATATGCATGCATGGAACTTCAACCAAGAAAGAAGAACAAAGATCGGTAGAGAGCCGTCAGCTGACGGAGCAACATACAAGTAATCATACCAGAAACAAGCGCTGAACCACAGAGAGAAAAACTACGAAACAGAACCCTCATCTTCCCACTGCTTTTTCTTTGGCCGTGACGCGGCTCTCTGTGGCTGTTTACGGATTCGACTGCGGCTCCGCGGTGCCGACGCTGCAGCGTTCGGCTGCGTGGGAGCATCATGTAGACATTCCGTGTCAGATTGCGGGAGAGAGGCCTCTACATCCCACTCGTCCGCAGACATGGGTTCACGGTGGGACAGTTGGTGAATAACAACGGGATCCACTGGCTCTGGAGAATCAATCAGTTGTTTGATGGGAGGAGGCTGTGACCCAGAGGGGGCGACAGAAATTCCAGAAGGGGGATGCGAAACAGAGTCAATAGGGGAAGTGGCAGAGAGAACCGGAGAAGACACGTGGCAACCAGAAGCAGGTTCCGTCACGGGCGTCTCCGAAGAGGCTGCCGCGGCAGCAGGAACAACGTCAGATAAGGTGTCAGGGGGCTTCTGCAAAGGCGTGATAGCACCTGTGGCGTCCTCATCCACGATTTCCGACCGAGAAAGAGAGTCCTTTACCGGAGGCCCATCGGAAGGGCGAGCCAATAAGGAAGATTCATCAGCCGCATCATCCTGTGTTCGCCGACGCTTGTTGTGAGAAATCAGCGCGGGCACATCGGAATTAAGGGCAGCAACATCCCTACTCAAGGACAACGGGGGAAAATCACGGCCGTTGTCGGGCAACGGATCACTGCGTCCCTCAGTAACAGTGAGCGATTCAGTCCGAGATCCTTGCGGGAGAAGATCAGCTAAAGTCAATTTTTTACGCTGTTCGTATGTAGGTTTTAATACCACCACACGCCGCGGACAATTAGTACGGAAATGACCAGTTTCATTACAATAATAACATGTTCCTTCCTGGCCACTGTACGTGATATGGACCCTATAACCACATACCTGTAGGTGAGAAGGAATAGGTTTTTTGACCACCATTTCCACCGACCGAATACCACTATATACCTGTAAGCGGTGCTGAGCAGACCAGCGTTCCTTTCGAATATGGCGCACGTCCCCATAAGGAAGCAAAACGGACTTCAGAAAACAGTCGTCAACCTCGGGCGGAAGGTTAAATACCCGAACATTCGTATATATCACTTCTGCATTTGCCAAGAGAACCATACTAGTGGAACCATCACGGTGCGTAAAGGGTACCTGAGAACCATGACGAGAAAGTAGCCTATCAATCTGGAGCGGGTCAAGAAACTTAACAAAAAACACATATAATTCGCTGTCGAAATATGCGGTATGCACCTGATCAGTAGTGACCTTAACTGTATCGACTAACCAGTCATGTATCTCCAAAGAACCGGGCTGGACGTGACGCGTGGATTTGTCAAAGGTAAAACTGACTGTACCTGTACGCGTAACTTTCGTGGGAACCATGGTGGACATCACGGCGAGAGACGACGCCGCGACAGGAAGGGCCACACGAACACCAAACACCAGCCGACAACCAGCGATGCGACGCGCACGGAGACCAACACGGCACTAAACTGACAGGAGGAAAACACGCTGCGCTACGGTAGAGGCGGAACTAAGAGCACGACCTAGTCGCCCGACGCGCGAAGCGAGAATGATTCAGCTACCTGGGAAGGACCATTGAAATGTAGATGTGTAATGATTGTGTAGACAACATGGGACTTGCTGACTAATGACATTCTTCTGTCTGTCGAATCATGTTTACCCGTAATCACTGTAGTCGTTATAGTTGTCGCCACCGTTTCTTCTTGTTTGGACACACAATGTAAGTATGACATACTACTTTTCCTAATAAGATTTTTATTTCGATTTACACTTACTTGTTGCAATTGAAAAAGCGTGGTTTCATCTTCTTGCATGTCAGTACTTACGGCATTGGGTGATGGTGGAAACATAATACACAGTGAAAGACTATCAGTAATGAAGAAGGGAGAGCGTCATCCAGTATTGTGTGGTAATCGTGTCAACACAAAATTTGGAGTGGAGCAGCAATGCTAGTTTCTCTGAAAGAATGTACAATATATCTGCTGTAAAAATATCTGCTTTCTCACCAGCGGCACCATGTGCGTGGTATTTGATGGAAGAGTGAACAAAATGAATGCCCAATTGATTTTGTAAAATAGTGATACAAATTACCTTTTTTTTCTTAAGTGTCTCGTAGAAAAGCTCAATGTTTAAAAATGTCATATCCTGTTCCCAAACCATCATGCAGTGGATCTATGAGTCGCTGTCAGGATCTTTCTTCGACGCCCTGTTAAACGCCTGTGAGCGATGCACCATTCGTTGTAGACTCGTCGGCCAGCTTGCGTAGGTACACCAAGTGACTAAGTAGCTCCATTGAAACACGATAGCTCCTCCTTGGCACAACGTCACGTCTAAAAGTCGGCAAGTCTTAGTGCGCTGATTCCTTAAATAGGACTGACATATACAAGTAACTTCACTGCCTAGGCTTACGTTAGCGCTGGAGGGTCGCATGACCACTGGTACCAATTCTACATCATGTACAGCGTCCCAAAGCGACCAGTGCGATCTTTTGAGGGTGCTTGGTACTATGTCCGGTGGGCTAATTCAAAGCACACGAATAACATACACTCACGAGTAAATGATTTAGCAGCGTCTTCTACCCTATTCCACCCGACGACTGCGGCGAAACGCCATGTCAGGGATTTCAAGAGGCATCGAAAGCCTTCGGGAGTCATCCTGTTCTACGAACGAAATCAAGGAGACCAGTCAAAGCTGGAACCGAGGCGTGCACATGACACGGGTTGGAGTCCCAGAAGGGCTAAAGATCAAGTGGTCCTAAGGGATGTCGCATATAGTCTCACAACCATGGAGTGTTCATTAAACTATTCTGACACATTTAGCTTGCGACAGGACAGTGCACTGTGATTCTGAAGGCATACGTCACCTGCAGGGTACTGTAGGCGAACAGACTGATGTACGTGCCCAAGCAGTAGGTTCGTCTACGAGAGAAGATGTCAGACGTACCAAGTGCTCATTTCGCCCATGCAGACATCCCCCAAACGAGACTGTCTCGACGGCCAGCCTAAGCGGTGCCTTGCTGGCAAGTGGGACACATCGCTTATTATGTGTTCATACCGTGCCCTCAGCTTGTACTGGCATGCCAAGAGCCTCATCACTCTAGGCTACCTTCTTCTCTGCTTGAAGAATCCAATGGCGACGATCTTGCATACGTGTTAATCTCTGTGAAGCGTGCTGAGCGGACGTGTTTGTGTCGGGTGGTGGCTTTTTACTAATTCGTGACGTGGGAGTTTTGAATGGTACGACTGCTCTCCGTGAACTGGTGCGTGGTTTGATATACTGGCTCCGTTCATCCGCTGTTCAATTCTGTAGTAGTTGTCTGTGACTCCCGACATCAATGCGTTGTTGTCGATGGAACTTAATTCCGGCGGCGATGGTTTTTTTTTTTTCAAATTGTAGTATCACGATAAATCTTGTCAAAGTTATACGTAAAACGCCCAACTCCCGCACAACCTCGGAGGATGAGTATCTTATACGACGGCCTCCCCTTCTTGACCGAGATCAAATATGGAGATACCGCGCATTTTGTTTGAAGGTCAGTAGAAGGTTTTCCGTGTCCCAGTCATGTGGCATCTCGTTCCATTCACCTTGGCAACAGGAACGCTCTTTCCGAACCACTTGCCACCTCTAACTGAGCTTCTTAAGAGTATGATTAGCGTTTCAGTCGAGATAACACCGTTTAATCGTGCGAGTGCGAGTACTGGCACTGCTACCGCTTCGTGAATCAGAAAATTCTCAGCGTCTGTCCAATTAGAAAGCTGAGGTACGATGTCTGCCAATGCGCAGTGCATGCAATCGTGCGTATCGGCTGGGTCTCATCATCACGCTGAAAAGATGACACTGTACACAAGTAAGAGGCTATTGGGACCGATAATTCCGTGACAGTGTAAGGAGGTGCGGGGCGGTTGGGTTGGTTGGTGGAATGAGTGTTTGTTAGAGTGCTAATAAAAAATGACGAGTAGAAGTTCGCATCCACTGTCTGTGGTCGATGGAAAATATTTCTGCAAAAGACATTCGCAGTAAACACTGCGCAGATCTTGCCAAAGTTGTTGCGACTATGCCGCAGAAGCTTCACCGGGAAGCCATTAAACGTCCTCCACACGCTCCTGATCTCTCTCCATGTGATTTACATATTTTTGGAGCCCCTAAGAAAGAAATTTCTGGCTATCGATTTGTTACGGACGAAGGGATGCACGCCTCGGTGCAATCGTGTTTCCTTAGTCAACAACATTTTTCCATGGAGACATGACCGTCTTGTCTCACAGTGCGATAAACCAATTACGGCGATTACCTTTGAAATCATAAACAATTTACTTACTTTTTCCCGTGTGTGCACTTTATAAGAATGGGTTGTCTCCTTCCTTCGTTAGTAGAGCCTCGAGGTCTATAGCTTAAATTACCCGCGGCAACAAACCGAAGATTCCAAGGTTTAATTCCAGAAGAATTTCGTTCAACGCAGCTTTAACTTTCTGTTGCTGCCGGCTGTATGACTCGTCACATCGCATAACGTATCACGACGATAGGAATTTATTGTAAAACTGTCATTCAGATTGTTAGAGACGGATTACTCGCTCAGTCGAACAAGAATGAAAGACAGACTATGGAACGGTTTTGTTGGAGGAACCATCCCCGTATTCGTCTAGAGTTATTTAGATAAGCTACAGGTGAAGTAAATTAGGAGGCCCTCAGTATGATCTGAACTCACTACCCGTTAAAACCAGTCCTGTCTTAACCACCGCACTGCCTCGCTCGGTACGAATCACGCCGTCAGAGTGCTATTTTTGTAGACTAAATGCTGCCTTTCTACTGATAGTCTCTGTTGCGTGGTGATTAGCGTCTCTATTTTCTTCATCTTAAATTTATAATTCGATTATAGATGATGACTTTGAATTCCTCCGTAATAGGAAGGTCAGAAACCCTCGTTATGTCAAACGAGATGGTTTGTGAGAAAAGTGACACGCCATCCTTCGAACTGGCGTCAAATCGGTAAACGCTTTCCACACACTCACATTTTGTCTCCAGGGAGTCGACAGCTCTTTTGTGGATACGTGCGTGGCGAGCACGGGACTCTGAGCTCGTGCAGCTCTCTTTCCTTTCCTGGCTGCATGCCTCCTCTTTCCACATTCCTCCCTGCTCCCGATCCTCCCCCCCCCCCCCCCAACCCCCGTCTCTTCCATTCCCCTTCTGCCTCTCTTTGGGAGAGTGTTTTGCGCTTACGTCTGGAGATAGACTCTTATGAACGAATGAATTGGGTTCTCTTCTTTATCTCTATAATGTACAGTATCTGTTTTTACTTTGTCCTTCTCTTTTCTTGAATCTTCTTTTTACCTTCTTCTCTGCTGCAGAGTTTGAGACTTCTTCTCTTCTTTCCTTTTCTTTGTTCCTCCCTTTTTCTTTCTTTCCTCCCTGTGCTTGTCTGAAGGCCGACCGACGCGCTCCCACTCGTAGCCGGTGACGGGATAACGCGTAATCCCCCCCCCCCCCCCCGGATAGACAAGTAGGACGCGTACGTATTCCCTGGTAAAGGCCAGGCCCTGGGTGGGTTGAGTTGCCTAGCTGGTACCTTCCGAACATGCCGATTGGTCCCTCTGTCCGTTTTTCGGCAAATGTGCGCTGAGGCGTGGACAGTCATCCAAGGCGGGAATGCCCTCAGAGAGGGCCCCCACTAGGAAGGAGAGCGCCATCGGAGATGCCGGTAATCATGGGGGATACTCTTGCAACGATTTCTTCTACTTCTACAATTTATGCCCCCAAGAGAAAGCTAGATTAGTCTCAGATGCGGAAACGTCTTCCATCAGTGCCAAAGTTCCTAGTTGTTTCTCGGTCTGACGAAAGTCAAGACTTCCCAACAGTAAACCCTTTCTTTATTCAGAAAGATGTCGACGTAGTTGCAGGCCCTGTAAAGTCTCGTTGCCGGTAACGAAATGGCACCTTGTTGTTAGAAACAGACAGTGCACAAAAATTGCTTCAAACTACTCTGCTACACACCTTCCCCGTCCGGATAGATGCGCACTGTACTTTGAACTCATCACGCGGGTGGTTTATACAAGACACTCGACGGATTATCAAATGAGGATATTCACAATTACCTGTCTGATCAGGGAGTAACGCCCGTACATGGAGTAATGAAAAGGGTTGAAAAGGAATTGGTACCGACCTGCACTCTCTTCTTGACATTTGACAGAGTTCAACTTCTATCGAGCATTGAAGTGGGATATGAGAGCCGGCCGAAGTGGCTGTGCGGTTCTAGGCGTTGCAGTCTGGGACCGCGAGACCGCTACGGTCGAAAGTTCGAATCCTGCCTCGGACATGGATATGTGTGATGTCCTTAGGGTAGTTCGGTTTAACTGGTTCTAAGTTATAGGGGACTAATGACCTCAGAAGTTGAGTCACATAGAGCCCAGAGCCATTTTTGGGCTATGAGATAATTTCAGTTCGCCCCTACATCCCCAACCCTACACATTGCTATCAGTGTCAAAGTTTAATCATACCGGCCAGTCGTGTTCCAGTGCGGCCAGATGCGTTACAAAAATGTTCAAATGTGTGTGAAATCTTATGGGACTTAACTGCTAAGGTCATCAGTCCCTAAGCTTACACAAAACTTAACCTAAATTATCCTAAGGACAAACACACACACCCATGCCCAAGGGAGGACTCGAACCTCCGCCGGGACCAGCCGCACAGTCCATGATTGGAGCGCCTTATACCGCTCGGCTAATCCCGCGCAGATGCGTTACCTGTGGCAAGGACGCCCATGAGGGTGATTGTCCACACCATTCCCTCGTCACATAAACCGTATGTGCGATCCTTCTGCTTCCTCTAGAGATGGCCTTATTTTTAAAGATTAATTATTCGCGAAATTCGAGTGAAGAAAAAGGTATCTACCTTTGCTGCACGTAAGTTATTCACCAGTAGAAAGTCCACTGTGCTCCCAGCGGGTAAATATAGCACTTGCCTCGCCTCTTCTCGATCTACTAAGGAGATAGCCACACAGACTTGCGATCTCATCTTTAGTGTCACGGTTGTCAGATCATCCAGCCCAAAGATGGCCCGTTCAACCTCCTCACTATCACCCACTCACTCTAAGGTTCAACTTTCATTGACTCCTGCTCAATCATGGGCCCCAAAAACGAAAGCCCGGACTTCCAAAAAAGAGTCTACTCGTGAAGATTTTTTACACACCCAGACCTCACAACCATCAACTCCTCCTTAATCTCAACGTCCTGCTTTCAAGAAGGCTCATAAGAAAAAAAATTCCTCTCCTTCTCCACCACAGCTTGTCTCTTCAACAGGGCCACTCAGTGGTGGCCGCCCTCGGCCATCTTCCGCGTCGCCGAGACGCACTGTAGTGGCCGTTCAACCAGCCGATCACTGGCAGCAGGAGTTGTCTTGAACAACCTATGGATCAGGGTCTTCTGCTTCTGGCTGAATGCCATTCCATGCCATTTTCCACCGGCTCTCAGCGGTCGCTGAGTTGACGGCAACCATGGTGAGATTTTTCCCTTTTTCTTCCACGCTACGTCAATAATCCATTGGAATATCCGTGGAATTCGCTCCAGCTGGGATGAACTGTCGGTCCTCTTGACTCCCTAGTCATCTTCTGTCTTCAGGAGACAAACCTATGTCTCCATGATCGCTTTCTCTTCCCTCATTTCCAATCAGTTCATTTGATCTCTCTCTTGCAGCCGTTCCGGCACATGGGGGACATATGATTCTTCTCCATGATATTATCCGTTATTACCCAACCCACTTACACAGTTCCTTCCAAGCTGTTGCTGTATACCTTTGTTTCAAATGGCTCTGAGCACTATGGGACTTAACATCTGAGGTCATCAGTCCCCTAGAACTTAGAACTACTTAAACCTAGCTAACCTAAGGACATCACACACATCCATGCCCGAGGCGGGATTCGAAGCTGCGACTGTAGCAGGAGCGCGGTTCCGGTCTGAAGCGCCTAGAACCGCTCGGTCACCGCGGCCAGCTGTATACCTTTCCCTTTCTGAATTCACCGTATCTCTTTGTACCATATACGTGTCATCGTCCACATCAGTGGCAATAGTGAGTGGAGTGACTGTCGTGCAGGATATCTTAGTGGGCCCAGTCGCAACCTCTAACTCATAGGGTCAACACTTTGCTGAGATTGCGAGCTCTTCTAATTACCCACCAGCCTTTCTTCCGAAGAAACGGGTAATGCAAGAGCGACCTCTTGCTTTTTCCTCTCAAAATCGCGAAGGCTATAATGCCGTTTTTTCTGTGTGGGAACTCAGACATGCACTCTCCTCCTCTCATCTTCTGCTCTGGGACCACATGGTATCCAAGTCCAAATGTTGCTGCATCTATCATACCCTAGTCTGTGCTACCTCCTTCGCCTTTGTAATCGACTTTGAGTCGACAGTACATTTCCCAGAAGATGGTGGGAAGCTATCGTCATTCTATTCCGAAACCGGGAAAAGACAAACATCTCCCCCCCTCCCCCCCCCCCCCCCCCAGCTATCATCCAATCTCTCTCACGAGTAGTGTTTGTAAGGTTTTGGAGCGTTTGGTAAATTGCCGTTTAGGCTGGTGGCTGGAGTCCCGACACCTTTTAACAACTGCCCAATGCGGTTTCCGAAAGCATCGTTCCGCAGCTGACAATCTTGTTGCTCTCTCCTCTCATATCATGAACAATTTTCTCAGGAAAAGCCAAGCGGTGGTTATATTTTTTGATCTGGAGAGGGCATACGATAACTGTTGGAAAAATGGCATCCTACGGACATTGTTCTCTTGGGGCTTTCGAGGTCGGCTACCCCTTTTCATCCGTGAATTTATGACGGGTGCGGGTGAACACTGCTCTATCGCGTACTTTCTCCCAAGAAAATGGGGTGCCCCAGGGCTCCGTGCTAAGTGTTGTGCTGTTTGCCATCGCCGCCATAAATCCAATTATGGATTGTGTCCTTCCCGATTTCTCGGGCTCCCTCTTTGTCGACGATTTTCCTATCTTCTACTACAGCTCTCAACGGACCAGTTTTCTGGAACGAATTCTTCAAGTATGTCTCGATCACCTCCACTCATGGAACATCGAAACCGGCTTCCGATTTTCTCCCAGTAAGACCATCTGTGCAAATTTTTGGCGTCCTACGGAGTTTTATCCGCCTTCCCTACAACTAGGCCCTATTGACCTTCTGTTCGCGGACGTTGGCAAATTCTTGGGACTTGTGTTTCACAGAAAACTGTGCTGGTCTTCCCACGTTTCATATCTTTCGGTTCTCTGTCTGAGGTCGCTCTACACCATCCATGTTCTGAGTGGTACCTCCTGGGGAGCGGATAGAGTGGTCCTTCTCCGCCTATATCGATCCTTAGTGCACTCGAAATTGGACTATGGAAGCATACTCCTCTGCACGGCGGTCTATTCTTCGGCGTTTACGTTCTACCCACCACCATGGATTACGTTTAGCTTCTGGAGCTTTCTACACTAGCCCCATGAAGAGCCTTTACGCTGAGACTGCTGAACCTCAGCTGTCTACTCGGTGAGCTGTCCTTCTGAGTCGTTACGCTAGTCATCTGTCTTCCATGCCTGTTCATGCGACCCATACCCTTTTTTTCGACGTCTCCTTGGATTTAGGGAATGCTGGCAGCCCTTCCTCTCTCCTACCATTCCGTCCAATTTCTTAAAACTTTCTTGACAAATGGGGGTATGACGACACCTTGGCTTCGTCCCCGGATCTGCCTTCTCTGTACCCTTTGTCAACTTCATTTAAAGTCCTATGGGACCAAACTGCTGAGTTCATCGGTCCCTAGGCTTACACACTGCTACTTAATCTAGCTTAAACTAACTTACGCCAAGGGCAACACACACACACACACACACACACACACACACACACACACACACACACACACACACACACACCTTTGCCAGAGGGAGGACTCGAACCTCCGACGGGGGGAACCGCGTGAAAGGTGACAGCACGCCTTAGACCGCTCGGCTACCCCATGCTGCCTTTTTCAACTTCCCAACGATAGTTCCCCCCCCCCCCCCCCCTCCCTATAGTTTATCGGCAGGCATTTGCTGCTCTATGTGCACAAATGGAGGATGCCACATTTACTTACAATGATGGCTGCAAGGTCACCTTTGGTGTCGGGAGTGCCTGTATTATTGACGACACCCTTATTAGATTTCGGCTTCCTGTTCAGTGTTCAGTTTTTACTGTGGAACTTTAAGCTCTTCTCCAGGCTGTCCAATACAATACATTCTTTGCCAGCAGCGGATACAGTATATTATTTGCTCGGATTCGCTCAGCTCTCTTCTCAACCTCTAAGCTCTTTATCCCATCCACCCTCTGATCCACCAGATTCAGGACTGCCACCACATGCTCCATTTGGAGGGCATCTCTGTGGCATTCCTCTGGATCCCAGGGCATGTTGGTATAAGCGGAAACGAGGTAGCCGATATAGCAGCAAAGGCTGCTGTCTCTCTTCCTCCGCCTGCTGTTCGCAAGGTTCCCTTTGCCGATCTTCAAATTTTATGTTGTCGTGTTGCTCTTTTATGGCACACATATTGGTCTGCACTTCAGGATAATAAATTACGGGATATAAAACCTCTTCCCTGTGCTTGGACCTCTTCCTCCCGGCCTCGTTGTCGGAAGGGTGTAATTTTAACGAGATTCCTGATTGGGCACTGTCTTTTTAGCCATCGACATCTTTTAAGTGGCGCTCCTCCACGGCTTCGTCCCCATTGCTCTCAATCGTTGACGGTGAGACACCTTTTACTTCAGTGCCGCTACTTTAATCCGCTACGCGCCCGCTTACAGCTGTCGCCTGATATATTTTCCCTTTTAGCAGATGACGCTCGCTCAGCCGATCGCGTCCTTGAGTTTATAACTGTTAGTGAGTTGATATCGGTCATTATAAGCTCTTTTCGGGGAAAACACCCCTTCCAATAGTACTTTTCTAAGATTTCCTTCTGTTTCTAGTTTCCCTGCTTCATGAGTTTCGCTCCCATTCCTGCTGATTTAAATTCCGGATTTTACCCTTCACTAAGCCACAGAATAGGCCCTTATGACCATCGCTGTTTTGCACCCTAAAATCATAGTAAAAAAACAGTCACATTTCTTATTTACAGGTTATGATTAAAATTAAGGCTGTACCACCACAGGAATATTGCAGGACAGCTATGCACATTCTTAAATGTACTGGAGAAGTGTATTAAAATCTCCAGCACACTAGATGGTTTTATTAATTTTTCTTTGATTTTCTACCTGGCGACATCTGTAACGAACATAGAACTAACGTATAAGAAATATCATACGGCAATATCACCGGCGAAGGCAATGTAGTTTCTCGTTTCTTGGTGGATCTCCATTGGTAAGATTATTTATGAAACACGGGCAACTCATCCAGAGAATCAGTTTGAAAATTTTGTAAACGCATAATTTTCAGTTCCAAGGCCTCCTTGCGCTGTAATTAAGGTCTAGCAAGTGTACAGTCATAAAACTGCAACATTTGAAGATTTATAAAATGAACATGAAACAAACACGATGGTTCCAGAAACAGCGGGCCATTGAGTTGGGAACTAGCACGCATCCCAGGCTGTGGTCACGTTTTCCCCAGTCGTAACGACCGCAGTCTCTTCTGATCAGATAGATACGACGAACACGTCCGCAGCGCCTGGGAGTAGCCGAGCGGCTCTAGACGCTTCAGTCTGGTACCGCGCGACTGCTACGGTCGCAGGTTCGAATCCTGCTTCGGGCATGGGTGTGTGTGATGTCCTTAGGTTAGTTAGGTTTAAGTAGTTCTAGGTCTAGGGAATTGATGACCTCAGATGAAGAGTCCCATAGTGCTCAGAGCCATTTGAACCATTTGAATTTTGCAGCGCTTGAGTGAATTTCGAAATGTTGAGTACATACTGTATACACCATAAATAACTCGTAACACTATCAGAGCACTGGTGAATTTGTAAGTCCAACGAGGACTTAGGAGGTAAGTTAGATAATATAACCATCGGTATAGTGCGAATCCTACAACGTGGCAGTTGGTCACGAGCGTAAACAAAATAGAACTGAGACTACGCGAGGTGTGAGGACCAAAGCGGATGAACATTCACCGTACCCCTCTCATAGGGCTCTCAGTCTGTACTTCTGAGAAATTTGAGCTGACGCATGGTCATAGGGATCGTCGATTCCTTCTGGTGTAGTGGGAGTTATGGTATCGTCCACAAAATGTCGAGGAAACGTCGACGAATCCAGTAGTTTGACCCCTCAACTTGCCCGTCAGGTAAAAGAGCCTTACTTGGTGTAAGGTTCAAGAGGACTGGACATTCTCTGAAAGACCTCTAATGCTAACCTTTTTACCGTATGAAGTGATCGTAATTTATTTTACTTTCTATAGCATGCAAATACAACATTTTTATTATGTCTGTATATCTGTGACGCGTATAACGCCGCAATAGTCTACATCTACATCGACATCTATATACATTCTCCACAAGCCATTGTACTGTGCGTGACGTGGGGAACCCTGCACCACTTCTAGTCATTTCCTTTCCTGTTCTACCCGCAAACTGAGCGAGGGAAAAACTACTATCTATATGACTCCGTACGAACTCTAATTTCTAATCTTCCTGGTCCTTACTCGAAATGTATGTTGGCGACAGTAAAATCGTTCTGTAGTCAGCTTCAAATAACGGTTTTCTAAATCTTCTCAGTAGTGTTCCTCGAAACGGAAGTCACCTTCCCTCCAGGGATTCCCGTTTGAGGTTCCGAAGCTTCTCCGTATTACTTGTGTGTTATTCGAATCTACCGGTAACAAATCTGCCAGCCCTCCTCTGAACTGCTTCGATGTAATCCTTCAGCCGACGTGGTGTGGATCACAAACACTCGAGCAGTACACAAGAATGGAACGCACTAGTGTTCTACATGCAGTCTCCTTTACGGGTGAATCACCCTTTCCTAAAATTCTCCCAATTAACCGAACTCAGCCATTCGGCTTACTTGCTCATTCCATGTCACATTGCCATACAACATTAAGCCTAGATATTCAATCGACGTTACTGTGTCAAGCATCATACTACTAATGCTCTCTTCGAACATTACGGGTTTGCTTTTCGCCTCATCTGATTTAACTTACATTGTTCTACATTTAGAACTAGCTGCCATTCATCATATCGACTAGAAATTTTGTCCAAGTCATCTTGTATCTTCTTATAGTCACTCAAGGACGACTTCTTCCCGTACACGATAGCATCATCAACAAAAAGCCGCAGATTACTGCTCGCCCGTTCCACCAGACCATTTATGTATATACGTAGGAAATAACAGCGATTCTCTCACACTACCCTGGGGCATTCCTGACGATACCCTTGTCTCTGCTGAAGATACGCAGTCGAGGTTAACATACAGGGTACTGGTACTTAAGAAGTATTCCAGCCACTCGTATATCTAGTAACTTAGTCCGTATGTAAGGTAACTTCGTTAACAGTGTGCAGTGGGGTACGGTGTCAAATGGTTTTCGAAAATCTAGGAATAGGGCATTTGCCTGTTGCCCTTCACCGTGAGATATCACGTGAGAAAAGGGCAAGCTGAGTTTCTCGCGAGCAATGGTTTCTAAAACAGTGATGCTTCGAGGACAGAAGCGTTTCCATCTCAAAGAAATTTACTATAGTCGAAATGAGAATTTGTTCAATAATTCTGCAGCAAACCGATGTCAAGGATATTGGTCTATAATTTTTTGTGTCCATTGTTTTACACCTTTTTCTGGTCGCTTGGGACTTGGTGGTGTGCGAGAGATTTGTAATAAAATGGAAGCTAAGTAAGGGGCCAATGGCGTACAGTATTATAAGTGAAACCGATATGGGAAATCATCCAGAAATGGCGACTTGTTTGTTTTCAACTCTTTCAGTTATTTCCCTACGCCAGGGATGACTATTACTATAACCTCCATAGGAGAATCTGTGTGACGATCAGCTGACGGTATGTGTGTAAGATTATCCTATGTGGATGATTTCTTAAACGTGAAATTTGAAACGTCGACTTCGTTTTTGCTATCTTCTACTGCTACACCAGCCCTGTCAACGAGTGACTGGAGACAAATCATAGAACCTCTTAGCGATTTTACGTAGGACTAGAATTTTCTCGGATCCTCGGAAAAGATATTTACCTACCATATGATGGTGTTACTTGTTGCATGTTTCGTGCCTAGCTCTCTTTGTCGCCATTTGAGCTCTTTCTTTCGAACCGAAAGTGCAACAGCATTTGTTTCTCAACAATTTTCAGATTTTTTGCTGTTGTTATTGTTGTTGTTTCCATCCTTATTCTGCTTACTCGGCAAGTACGCCTCCAGAGCATGGTTTACAATCCGTTTGAACTTCGCCGTTAATTCCTCTACTTTCAACGTACCGGAACTAAGTGTGGCCCCTCTCGCCGGAGGTTCGAGTCCTCCCTCGGGCGTGGGTGGCGTGCTGTTCTTAGCATAAGTTAGTTTAAGTTAGTTTACGTAGTGTGCCAGTCTAGGGACCGATGACCTCACCAGTTTGGTCCCATAGGAATCCACACACATTTGACCATCCGGAACTAAGTGATAGTTCGTTAGGCAAGTGGGATACTAGCAACTGCTTACCTGCTCGTTCTAGCAGAAATTCTCTCCTAGCCTTCTTGATTGATTTATCGACTTGAGTAACGATAGTCGCTATGCTGACATCATGGTCACTAATTACTGTCTCTCTAATGCTGCCGGCCGTTGTGGCCGAGCGGTTCTAGGCACTTCAGTCTGTAACCGAGCGACCGCTACGGTCGCAGGTTCGAACCCTGCCTCGGGCGTGGATGTGTGTGATGTCCTTAGGTGAGTTAGGTTTAATTAGTTCTAAGTTCTAGGTGACTGATGACCTCAGAACTTAAGTCGCATAGTGCTCAGTGCCAAAAAATGCCTTGCATTACTTTCTGGGAAACCCTCGCATTTGAGACCATTCTGCTTCGGGTTCCAGACAGCTCTCGGTCCCGAGAACAATTTTAGTGCGAGACGAATCCTGGATATCAGTAAATTCGGAAATTTTGTTACGAAAACTTCGATGACTTACTGATAAAATTTTGACCACCGTTGTGACATTTCTGGTTTCACTATCTGCATGTCGTCTGGCGAGTGATCATCAGAGTGTCTCAAAGTACCCTCTTCTCTTTTTCTTAAAAAAAAGGATGGTGCAATCCACATGTACTCTGTTAACACAGTAGTGGCTGCAAGTTTGTGTGCAGCCTTTGGTCAGGTCTCTTCACTCGGCTCCAGTTTGTGTTCGATGTTACCAGGTCTGGTGGGGTCTATAAGGGACGCGAACTGCGTCAGATTTTGAGTGATCACTGTTGTGGACACAGTGATGCGGTATTCTGGTATGACACAGCATTATCAGCGTCTGATGGAGTTTGAACGGGGCGCAGTTGTGGGTCCCCACTTTGCAGGCTGTCGAATCGTAATTTATGGGGAATTCGGGTGTGATACTGTTCCGATGTTGGACGGCAAGGGAACACCAAGACAGGCATATTCGACGTCAAAGTTCCGGTCGCCCACGTGTGACCACAATGGAGGAACTCCGTATTGTGCACCGAGCATATCGTTGCCCCTTGATACCTCTGCCTTTCATCCAAAAACAAGTAACATTCTTTGTCATTTCGCACCATTGGTGGGAGATTGGCAACTTTAGGACTAGGGAGTTACCACCCAGTGCGAAGATTGCCGTTAAGACCATAACACAAACGGCTGTGTACGGGGTGGTGCCGTTATCGGGAGGCATGGACTACTGATGCGTGGCAGCGCATTGTGTGCAGCGCTAAATCATCGCTCTACGCTGTTCCCGGTGCCATAGGTGGGTAGTATGCGGTGCCAGTCCTGGTGCCGTGGTGTGGGGAGTGGTCGGGTACGACTTTAGGCCACGACTCGTAGTGAGAGAGGGAACAGTGATGGCATAACGGCACGTGACGGACACCCTGCGACGGCACGGTAGTGGCATTTTTCATAATGTCAATGCTCGTCCAGACACGGTACATGTCTCTACGATCTGTATGCATGATGCTGAGGTACTCCTGTGGTCAGCCAGATCAGATCTGTTCCCAACAGAACATATGAGCGACCAGCTCGTATGTCAGCTTTGTCTCTGTGCCAGTAATATAGAATACCGAGGACCAGTTACAACCGTTGTGGGACTACTAACCTCAGGAGATGATACAACACCGACAACTTTGCCAACCGGATAAGTGTTTGCATTCAGTTCAAAGGTGGTGCAAACTTTATGGTGCGACGTGCGCTCATTCTGCCAATTTCTTTGCAAATTTAACACGATTTTCTAATCGCTGAAATAACATCACATACCTTCTCAGCCTGAGAAGTTTCATTTTTTCTCCCCTCGGTTTTGTGTCACAGAGACGACATAATGGCATGCTCCACTCGAAAATTAGTTGTGACAACTTAAATGAATTAAACAATAGCTACCGAGAAATAAAATGAACTCTTCAAAAGTTCTTAATTTGTTCGAACAGATAGTCCCATTTAAAAAAGAAGATCGTAATTGATTTCACCAGCTAAGGAGCGAACATATGAAATGAAAAAAAAGCGGAAACTAGAAGTATATGAATGCATGCGTGTCCAAAGAAACAGTGCATCGTTCTTCTTAACTACACTGGTACTGAAATATCGCAGAAACTAGAAGGTTCAGACGTGTAGTATTGTTACGAGACAACAGCGAATATTTATTACTATTTAAACGGCTATCCTAGTGTTCGCCGGCTTATGTGCGATGGGCATAAATCTCCCATAGTCTGTATGTTTTGGTGAGTTCCATATAATTGTGTGACATGCTCATAGCTAGCCTGCCTGAACTGAGAAGTTTAAGGATCAGTTTCTTCCCTTAACCTGTCTCTCGCGGAGGCGATTTCCTTGTGTAAATTAATATATTATAAATTATCCCCAAAACTTGCTGATATCCTTCACAAAGTGCTATTCATGCTTCTGTAAAGATTTTTTTATTTATTCATGTTCGAATATGTCTGAATGGCTATAAAAAAACTTTTCTAGATCAAATTAATTCATTCTGGTAATTTAGTCAGTAACACAATCTTCTGTTGTATTTCTTTAACATGAGCATAATTGCAATGATAAAATGGTTTTGGTTTAAACCATTTCATGTGGGCATGGTTAGTATGTATTTGGAATGTGTAACATTTTTCCTTCAATAGATGTTTAAAAAAAAGAGGCTGGTTGGTAACGTGCTCGCCTCCCATGCAGCCGGTCCCGGGTTCGATTTCTTGCCGCGTTGGAGATTTTCTCCGCTCGGGGAATGGGTGTTCTGCTGTCGTCATCATCATTTCATCAGATTCGTCGTTGAGTACACCATCGCAGGCGCTCCGTCTGTGATGCACCGTCAAGGGTAACCGCGGCCATGGTCTTCGAGCTGATAGTCCATGCTGCTGCAAGCGTCGTCGAACTGTTCGTGCAGATGGTTGTTGTCTTGCAAACGTCCCCACATGTTGGCTCAGGGATCGAGACGTGGCTGCACGATCCGTTACAGCCATGCGGATAAGATGCCTGTCATCTCGACTGCTAGTGATACAAGGCCATTGGGATCCAGCACGGCGTTCCGTATTACCCTCCTGAACCCACGGATTCCATATTCTGCCAACAGTCATTGGATCTCGACCAAAGCGAGCAGCAATGGCTCCATACGATAAACCGCAATCGCGATAAGCTACAATCCGACCTTTATCAAAGCCTGAAACGTGATGGTACGCATTTCTCTTCCTTACACGAAGCATCACAACAACGTTTCACCAGGCAACGCTGGTCAACTGCTGTTTGTGTATGAGAAATCGGTTGGGAAGTTTCTTCATGTCAGCACTTTGTAGGTGTCGCCACCGGCGACAACCTTGTTCGAATGCTCTGAAAAGCTAATCATTTGCATATCACAGCATCTTTTTCCTGTCGGTTAAATTTTGCATCTGCAGCACGTCATCTTCGTGGTGTAGCAATTTTAATGGCCAGAAGTGTACTATTCCTTAATACCTCACATTTTGCTAATGCTAACATTACTTATATAAACAGCTTTACTTACGTTATCTCTTTCTGCCCCCATACTGGAGTCATCGATTCATTTTGGTAAATGTAATTAAACTTATCCTTAATAATGAAGTAGGATCCTATAGAACGCTACAAAATCGTGGACTAATTTCGAAATGTAGGTAATGAAAGTAGAGGGGCAGAATGAGAGAGAGAGAGAGAGAGAGAGAGAGAGAGAGAGAGAGAGAGAGAGAGAAGTGCAAGAAAATCACAAAATAAATCATATTGACTGATGCTTCGGTCGATGCTTGGTGCAGCAACTTCACAGTAATGTGTATGTTCTGCAGTATTAACTGATTTTTGGTAGGCAGTTATCGGTTAAAAAGTCCATCATCAAATTTTAACATAAAAAAATACTGTAGAACATACACAATACTGTGCTTTTCATTTATAAACGCAAAATAAACGATAATTTGACCAATTTATCTAGTATGCGTGATCGTAAAAATCGGTCGAATAATATATGCATAAGAAATACGTAAAGAAATCCAACATGGTTCAAATGGCTCTGAGCACTATGGGACTTAACTGTTGTGGTCATCAGTCCCCTAGAACTTAGAACTACTTAAACCTAACTAACCTAAGGACATCCCACACATCCATGCCCAAGGCAGTTTTCGAACCTGCGACAGTAGCGGTCGCGGGTCTAGACTGTAGCGCCTAAAACCACGCGGCCATTTCGGCCGGCCATAAAGAAATCCATGGCTATAAACAGAAAAAAGGGAAGCAGGTACGAAAAAAGTTTATACAATCAGGTAATTTCTAAGTACCACGCTCTGCGGTTGAAAGCGTTCGGAAGTCATTAGCCACAAACAAGTAAAGTTGTAGATGAGGCATCTTTAAATGTCTCTGACGGATGTCTTCTTAAAGAATACATTGTCTGGAGCCCACGATGTGAGCACATCATGCTTATTTCAAACAAGTGTCTCCCACGGTAAATTAAGTTCACTGAACGACACAGATCTTTAAATAATTCTACATAACTATCGAAGGTAATAGCTTCAAAATTTAAGTGAAAGAGTGAATAGTCCAGTAACGGCGTCACAAAAAAGGTCCTTTGTTTGCAAAAAAACGAGGTAGAAGATTTTATTTTTTATTTTTTGTATATAATTGAGAGTTTGTTGAATTCAAGTTTTAGAACTTCAAACCCTCGGAACAATTTTTAGTGGCGGAAAAACCAAGAAATTTTGGCTTTTTTCAAGTTTTCCGCCTATTACTCGGAAATTATGCATCCTACTGAAATTGGTACCCGTCCCAAAATCAAAGAGCATTAAAATTTGCGTTGAATGACTTACTTAAATGTGAGAATCGGTGCAACCGTTTGGCCGTAATCAGCTGTCACAGTTCGTTCATTTTTACCAACTTCGCTAAAAAGTCGGCTCCAGCGACTGTTACTCATAAACGGCTGCTCCAAATGAGAACTGTCAAGTTATCAGAGACGCTGAACATAAAATTTCATATTACAAAATCATCTAGTTTTTCAGTTTTTGGCACTATTAAGCGATCATACACTTGAAAGTCAAAATAATTCCGTTTTGTTGTTTTTGTAAGTCAAAGTTATTAAATGAAACGAAATTTGCAATGGGAAGACATAAATCTTCCGCATCTTCGGATATAAAGGTATCTGTAGATCTTTCTCGATTGGCAAGTGGTAAACAGCCGAGGCTGTTCCTTAGTTAATGTTTTCACTATCAGCAACACCCAGTGTTACTGTGTTGTGCTCCGGCCGGGGTGGCCGTGCAGTTCTAGGCGCTTCAGTCTGGAACCGCGTGACCGCTACGGTCGCAGGTTCGAATCTGCCTCGGGCATGGATGTGTGTGATGTCCTTAGGTTAGGTAGGTTTAAGTAGTTCTAAGTTCTATGGGTCTGATGACCATAGATGTTAAGGCCCATAGTGCTCAGAGCCATTTTTGAACCTGTGGTGTGCGACGGACGCGTTCAAAACTCCTTGTGTCTTACAAAACTCGCGTTCCTCATTTGAGTTTACTTTTATTGTGCGGCCAGAGCAGTTGAAATGAGTGCTCAAATTCTTATGAAGGTGTGTTTAATACGCGACGGCACTTTGGCAGATAGTGATTTGTTTAAGGTGAAACAGCAAGGACTGGAAACTACTACAATCCAGTAAGGATAGAAAATTGCAGCAAAACTTAAGCTATTAACTGGCTGAAGCTGAAATGCGCAGTGCTTGTCAGAAGAAGTACAGTAATCCATATTTGGCAAAAAGCTCTGCACCATCAACGTCGATTCTTCAATCATACAAGAAGGTATTTGATTTTAATAAATACTGCTTTTACTGCGGCGAAGAAATTGAGGCCACTTGCGACAAACTTATCAGACTTCCCTATGGAAAGCAAAATATTGTTCGTTAAGTGATGAATCTCGAATTAGCACATATTGTTACTGAGGTTGCTGACAGGCGAGGTGATGACTGGGTTCGCGATTTAATGGAACGTATCCGTGATGAGGACCTGTGTACTAAAAATACTCAGTGTCATAATAATATTTGTCAGACGGATTTTTTACCAGAAAAACAGGGATGGAGGAAAACAAGTAAGTCCTGGATCCACACAATTAATGAACCAACGGAAATGTTTTCTTCCTATACCGAACAATTGGAAGACTGCTTGTTTACTACGCAGTAGTTAAATGACAAAATGGCGAATGGCTGGGAAGCAGATATAAGAGCATGAAAACCCGACTCTTCCGTAAGTATGGTGAAGAAATAATCATTATTGACAAACATAAGAAGAGCCCAACAGTGTCTTTCTAAAGTACATGCTATTAGATACTATATGATAGTTTCTACCACAGCACGGTATCAGATCCAGGAGAAGAGCGTCTCAGAATTGTACGAGCTCCTCCAGATGTAATTCGTGAGGACATGCGTACACCGATCTGTGATACATCAGCCGACCGCTGTGACCGAGCTGTTGTAGGCGCTTCAGTCCAGAACCGCTCTGCTGCTACGGTCGCAGGTTCGAATCCTGCCTCGGGCATGGATGTGTGTGATGTCCTTAGGTTAGCTAGGTTTAAGTAGTTCTAAGTCTAGGGGACTGATGACCTCAGATGTTAAGTCCGAAAGTGCTCAGAGCCATTTGAAACATTTGTGATACATCGCAATACCCCCCATCAGATGATTTCTTGCCAAATGTCCAATCAGTGATCCCAGAATCATTGTTTCGGTTTTTTGGGTCGTTGATTTTAAAAACAAATGATGAACTGCATGTAAATGGGAAAAAAGTGTTTTGAATGTCACATGCAGTGATTTCTGCAGTAAGGCCACGGTCATTCCTATCTTCGATGTTGACTGGACTCAGTACATTCCTGTACAAAAGATTGAGATCAGGACTTACAGTCGACGCTCTTAGTGCAACTGGATTCGCAGCTCTATATATGGAAGCTTCCCTGTGTCAGACGTCCTCGATTACACGACCTGAGCATCCTAACATAACCTCATGATTCATCCAGCTCATCTCTGATAACACCGATTTTAACATCTGCGCGACTGATGGGTTGTATACTTCCCATTCCATCGGAGGAATCATGGCAGTCTATCCCTGTACAATTATGGAGTCTGGCAAGAACACTGATCGACAAAGAAGGCGTTCAACTTCTGAATTTTTGTCAGGAAAAGCGATTCTTCGCAAAAGGGGGCAAAGTCTTCTGAAAGACCTCGTCATTTAAAGACACCACGTTCTTCATCAGATATCATTTTCAATGAAGATACAAATGCCGCAGTCGCACACGAGATGTTTCTCCCAAATAAGAGCAACAAGAGCCATTTGATCTTTATGCTCTTGAGGAAATTTGAGGATGGAGATATTCAAGTGCTGCAGGCAGAAGGAGATGCGAATTCCTTTATTGTGGAAACAACTATTTCCCAAGCTGCAGCATCTGACAGTGTGACAATCGTGAGGACATTGGCGTGCTTATTCTTCTAACGGCTTGAGGAAGGACTAAAACAATTTGTACTTCCATTAACCGGGAAGAGCGAAATGAGCAGGAGTATGGTACTCCAGTAATTCTTTCAAATTCGGTCCTGCATTTGCCCTTTTCAGCCATGTCTTCACGGAATGTGATACCACATCCTCTTTTTTTGACCAAGGAAAAGGGAAATTACTAAACCTTATGGAGCAACAGCCAGACCTCAGAGTACAAGCTGTTGAATTTGTTAAAGACTTAATAGCACAGACAGGAGAACATTTGATACTAGCAATGTATAGGAATTTCAACTGCGCGACTTTGGACGAACTCGGATAGGCACTTTTTGTAGAGTCTACCGCGAGAAAAATCTTTCATACATGAAAGACTACTACCAACATCGGACCCAGCAACGTGACGCTCATTGCGATCCTACCATGAAGTGCAATCTTGGCTGGTGAAGAAAACTCATACATGCTAGTATGGGACTGGATCAAAAACTTATGAGGCTTGTTTCCGTGACGATGACGAAAGATGCGGCCCCACACACGCTACAGAAGGTGGTTTCCTGCGCATGCAAAACAGGACGGACAGCAGTAGGCGGACGTCCCGAATCTGGACTGAACTGCTCCTCGAGATGTGGCGAGAACGCCCCAGAAATTGGGCTCGATAAGGATGAGGAAGAGAGAAAAGATATATCCTGAAGATCGGATGCTAGACCACGACCTGCTTCAGTCTCCAAAACGACCTCGGTGGAACTGAAATTTGGTAAAATGTAAATACCTGTTATTGAAACTGTTTTTTAAATGGCGTCATGCCCTTTTATTTGTTCATTTATACAAATTTTTATATTACTCATGCGTAAATACTTATTGGCCATTGCTATGTTCTTTGTTTTCATTTTAGCAACCCACTCTCACCAATTAAGGCAAGGAGAAAAACGAATAAAAAAAACATACGAATGAAGAAAATTAAAAACATGTACGTAGAGAACACATATGTGCTCATTAGAAAGCGATCTTCTCACTGGAAATTTCATTTCATTGAATAGCATTGCCTTACAAAAAAACAACAAAATGGAATTACTTTGGCTTTCAAGCGTTTGAACGCTTAATAGAGCCAAAAAGTGAAAAACTAGATGATTTTGTAACATGAATTTAATGCTCTACATCTTTGATAATTTGAAATTTTTCATCTGGAGTAGACGTTTTTGAGCTACAAGCGTTGGAGCGGACTTTTTAGTCAAGTTGTTGAAAATGAACGAACTTTGACAACTGACTTCGGCCAAACGGGTGGACCGATCTTGACATTCAAGTAAGGCATTCGACGCAAAATTTAATGCTCTTTCATTTGGCAAGGGTAACAATTTCAATAGAATGCACAGTTTCCGAATAATAGGCGAAAACCTGAAAAAAGGTGCGAAAATTTCTTGGCTTTTGAGCGACAAAAAGTTTTCCCTAGAGTTTTGGAGGTCGAAAACTTACTCTCAGCTATATACACAACATAAAAAAACAAAGTTTTCTACCTCGTTTTTGTAGGCAAAAAGTACCCCGTTAGTGGACTAGAAAGCCAGTTGTTGAAACTGACAGTGAGCGACATCTGTCGGAATCTAAGATTTTACAACTTTGAATTACGCAGTTTTTACAGAAATCTATGATATCAGGAAGGCATAAGCCGAATGATATGAAACTTAAGGAGCATTCAAAGTATTATATGACATGTGAATTATCCAGTCACCAGGATGCTCTGTTGCTGAGCAGCTCCGTCTAGGTGTCCTGATGCGTTACTTTATTTTGGCGAGCACGCACCAAGGGAATCTGGCCACTCTAGTTTTTTTTTTTATTTGCGGTGGCCAGATGAATTTTATGCCGTCACATCGTCATTTGCTCTAGTATGAGTGGAAAAGCAGTGTACGCTACATGTCCGTGAATCATATAAATATTATTCTGTCTCTCTTCCTGTGGTAACTGTTTGTGATTCTGAGGCTGAGATAGGGAAAAATTCTGTTATTTTTATGATGAATTATGAAAAAAGAAACACACTCAAGCTAGATTGTAAGCCAGATCACTGACGTTAATGAAATCCGTTTCTGTTTCATCTCGCAGTATTACAACCTAGCACGACGTTTGAGGTACTGCACAGAGACAGGAAAAGCAGAGATTGTGTGTTGTCGCCAACTAGCGGTTCACAATGCCTGAAAGCCCCTATATATCGTTGTGCTAGTTAAAACCAAACGATCGATGTTGGAATGGCAGCAAGCACGTACGTTATTGCACCAGTGTATGGTGTCGGGTGGTGCCATAAGTGTGTGTGTGTGTGTGTGTGTGTGTGTGTGTGTGTGTGTGTGTGTGTGTGTGTGTGTGTGCGTGTACGACAATATTTATGTGGATGGTATGCGATAAAAATCAACTTAACGTTCATAAAAATTTTATTGAGCCGAGGAGGGAGCTTTCTGAGTTACTTAAAATGGAATAATTACAAATTTCTATACATATTTACACATGCTTATCTGAGATACGTTTATCTCCATTACCAAAGTGGAAATTTTACTGTGGTTAAGGTGTGAAGTAGTGGTGGCTGCAGCACCTCCCTCATACACTTCGTGTGCCCCGAGCCCCCCCCCCCCCCTTTCCCCAGCATCTGGACCACACTCTCCGTGAGGAATGTGTACTCATTTCCATCAAAACGGAAATTGAAGGAATAATCGAGTGTGTGCAGAACCCAATCTTCGCTTCCTCAATGAAAATTTGGATACTTGGTCTCTGTTCCTAGTACTGGCTAGACACGACATTGACAGCCTCCGGAGATCACTGGACATGTTTGGCTCCTGGTTCCCACCAAGTTGAGGGGTAACTCGCAGCATCCATTAAATGTCTCAGGACATCCAATCTGTCTAGAAACGAAAAGCGTAGTATAAGAAATGTAATAAGTTTAAACAGTAACCGTCTCCTTAGCCGAAGTCTCTGACAGACGACGGAGCCATGGCGCTCGACTCGGAGCGTGGGTAACCAATTTCACGAGGAAAGTCGTGGATACCTGTGCTTACATTCTGAAACAGCACTCCCGGAACAAATAATGCATCGTTCGAACGCATTCATTTAAGAGATGCTTTGCATTTAAGATTATCAGTGATAGCAGATTTCCGATAGTCAACAAATTAACCTACTGTCAACTCACAAACTTTGCAGGAATCTTCCACGAAGAGAACTAAGCCTGTAATTACGACTGTGTTCTCTCAGTAATAATTTCTACTCTTTAAAGTTGCAGCTGCCTGCCATTAGAAGATGATGCAAGCTAACTTCTAACACCGCTCGTTAAAATGTGGTAGTTATGTACACCCGTACTGTGGTATCGATATATTAAAGTTTCTCATCAATTACTTTGCAATGTTATGTAGTTTCCCCTGTACGTTTGATCGACCATCAGAATTCTTTCAAAAAATGGCTCTGAGCACTATGGGACTTAACCTCTGAGGTCATCAGTCCCCTAGAACTTAGAACTACTTAAACCTAACTAACCTAAGGAAATCACACGCATCCATGCCCGAGGCAGGATTCGAATCTGTGACCGTAGCAGTGGCGCGGTTCCTGACTGAAGCGCCTAGAACAGCTCGGCCACAGCGGCCGGCGTCAGAAATCTGTTAACGGCCTCTCTTCCTACCCCTCAGGTACTCCGTCGAGTGAACAGGCCAACACAAACTGTTAAAATGGCATCTCTAGTTTAGCGTGGTAACAGAAGTACTCGGTAGCTCAACATTTTAGCCATATAAACAAGGCCATCTGTTACTGTCGTCTTAAATACTAAAAGGAGATCTTAAGGGCAGGCCGGCTGCAGTGGCCATGCGGTTCTAGGCGCTTCAGTCTGGAACCGCGCGACCGCTACGGTCGCAGGTTCGAATCCTGCCTCGGGCATAAATGAGTGTGATGTCCTTAGGTTAGTTAGGTTTAATTAGTTCTAAGTTCTAGGGGACTGATGACCTCAGAGTTAAGTCCCATAGTGCTCAGAGCCATTTGAACCATTTTTCTTAAGGGCAACTGGAATTCAAATACGAACCTTCCTCCTTATATTTCGTCAATTCGTTGTTGCTGAAATTAATACCACACATTTTAACGTATTTGGTAGGAAAAAACTTGCAGGATTAAAAACATTTTGTCTTCGCAGAGGGATTGGAATGAGGGAGTCCATCCCCGAACAGCAGTAAGATTACTGCTAACAAGTTAATCTCTGGAATCACGATTACAAAACAACTTCTCTGCAGCTTTTTTCAGTTTTTAAGGTTAAGCTTATCCATCATGAATATTGTAGAAGACCGTGACTGGATATTTACTGAATATGAAGACAAATTACACTGCCTGACAAAAATATTAAACACCCAGAAGGGGAAACGATAATAGCTTTACGGTCTGAGGAGTATACGATGATACTGCAGTGATGAAAAAATAGACTTAAACTGACTAAGAAGTTCGCAGTATGAATCCACTTATCAGTATGACGTTTCAAGACGTATGAAAGCACTGATTCGGTTTTTAAGGGCGTTAGAAAGCCGTTGTGTCATCTCCTGAGGCAAGCTGGCCCACAACGGTCGTAACGGGTCCCTGGTATCCTGCATACTGGCACATGGACAGAGCTGACATACGAACTGGTCCCACATGTGTTCTACCGGGGATCCATCTGAGGATGTAATTGGCTGCGGGAGTAGTTCAGCATCACGCAGACTTGCGCTGTGTGTGGACGAGCGTTGTCCTGTTGGAAAGCAGCACCACAATACAGTCGCCTGAGAGGTAACACATAAACGCAGTATGTCCGTCACGTACTGATGAACCGTCAGGGTTTCCTCAGTCACTGCCATCGACCAGTCGTGATCTGAAGTCATACCCGATGGCTCCAGGAACACTGCTGTACCTCTGCAAAACATTGGTAGAATGGAACCTCACCCTTTTGTGACTGCATACTAGCCAACGATGGTGATCAGGGATGTCGCAGAACCGCGAATCATCGCTGAATACAGTGCGACACAGCTCATCATTAATCCACGCTTATATATCTACATCATACTGTGCAAGCCACCTAATAGTGTGTAGCCGAGGGTACTTTTCGTGCCACAAACTGAGTGGTACTTATTGAGCCCAGAAAAACGCGTGGTTCCCATACAGGGGCAGCAGCCTTTACAGTACTTGCAGGGGCAATAGTCTGGATGATTGACTGTTCTGGCCTTATACCATCAACCAAAACGGCCTTGCCATGCTGGTAATGAGAACGACTGAAACAAGGGGAAACTACAGCAGTGATTTTTCCCGAGGTCGTGCAGCTCTACTGTGCTTTTAAATGATGATGGCATCCTCTTGGGTAAAATATTCCGGAGGTAAAATAGTCTCCCATTCGGATCTCCGGGCGGGGACTACTCAGGAGGACGTCGTTATAAGGAGAAACAAAACTGGCGTTATATGGATCGGAGTGTTGAATGTCAAATTCCTTAATCGGGCAGATAGTTTAGAAAATTTAAAAAGGGAAATGGATAGGTTAAAGTTAGATATAATGGGAATTAGTGAAGTTCTGTGGCATTAGGTGAATATACAGGGTGTTACAAAAAGGTACGGCCTAACTTTCAGGAAACATTCCTCACACACAAAGAAAGAAAATATGTTATGTGGACATGTGTCCGGAAACGCTTACTTTCCATGTTAGAGCTCATTTTATTACTTCTCTTCAAATCACATTAATCATGGAATGGAAACACACAGCAACAGAACGTACCACCGTGACTTCAAACACTTTGTTACAGGAAATGTTCAAAATGTCCTCCGTTAGCGAGGATACATCCATCCACCCTCCGTCGCATAGAATCCCTGATGCGCTTATGCAGCCCTGGAGAATGGCGTATGGTACCACAGCCGTCCACAATACGAGCACGAAGAGTCTCTGCATTTGGCACCGGGGTTGCTTAGACAAGAGCTTTCAAATACCCCCATAAATGAAAGTCAAGAGGATTGAGGTCAGGAGAGCGTGAAAGCCATGGAATTGGTCCGCCTCTACCAATCCATCGGTCACCGAATCTGTTGTTGAGAAGCGTACGAACACTTCGACTGAAATGTGCAGGAGCTCCATCGTGCATCAACCACATGTTGTGTCGTACTTGTAAAGGCACATGTTCTAGCAGCACAGGTAGAGTATCCCGTATGAAATCATGATAACGTGCTCCATTGAGCGTAGGTGGAAGAACATGGGGCCCAATCAAGACATCACGAACAATGCCTGCCCAACGTTCACAGAAAATCTGTGTTGATGACGTGATTGCACAACTGCGTGCGGATTCTCGTTAGCCCACACATGTTGATTTTGAAAATTTACAATTTGATCACGTTGGAAAGAAGCCTCATCCGTAAAGAAAAAATTTGCACTGAAATGAGGATTGACACATTGTTGGATGAATCATTCGCAGAAGTGTACCCGTGGAGACCAATCAGCTGCTGATAGTGCCTTCACACGCTGTACATGGTACGGAAACAACTGGTTCTCCCGTAGCACTCTCCATACTGTGACGTGGTCAACGTTACCTTATACAGCAGCAACTTCTCGGACGCTGCCATTAGGATTATCGTCAACTTCAAGAAAGATTGCCTCGTCCATTGCAGGTGTCCTCGTCGTTCTAGGTCTTCCCTAGTTGCGAATCATAGGCTGGAATGTTCCGTGCTCCCTAAGACGCCGATCAATTGCTTCGAACGTCTTCCTGTCGGGACACCTTCGTTCTGGAAATCTGTCTCGATACAAACGTACCGTGGCACGGCTATTGCCCCGTGCTAATACATACATCAAATGGGCATCTGCCAACTCCGGAATTTTGAACATTGTACTGACTGCAAAACCACGTTCGTGATGAACACTAACCTGTTGATGCTACGTACTGATGTGCTTGATGCTAGTATTGTAGAGCAAAGAGTCTCATTTCAACACAAGCACCGAAGTCAACGTTACCTTCCTTCAATTGGACCAACTGGCGGTGAATCGAGGAAGTTAAGTACATACTGACGAAACTAAAATGAGCTCTAACATGGAAATTAAGCGTTTCCGGACACATGTCCACATAACATCTTTTCTTTATTTGTGTGTGAGGAATGTTTCCTAATAGTTTGGCAGTAACGTTTTGTAACACCCTGTATAATATAAAAACAAAATCAAATAGGGGTAATGCAGGAGTAGGTTTAATAATAATAAAAAAATATGGACGCGGATAAGCTTTTATGAACAGCATAGTTAACGCATTACTTTAGCCAAGATAGACACGATGCCCACACCCACGACAGTAGTACGAGTTTACATGCCAACTAGCATAGCAGATGAGAAGGAGATTGAGGAAATGTATGATGAGATAAAATAAATTATTCAGATAGTTAACGGAGCAGAAAATTTAATAGTCTTGGTGGGCTGGAATTTGATACTAGGAAATGTAAGAGATGGAAGAGTAGAGGGTGAATATGGACTGAGGGAAAGGAATGAAAGAGGAAGCCACCCGGTCATCCCTATCGACGCGCAAGTCGCCGAAGTGGCGTCAAATCGAAAGACGCACCCGGCGAATGGTCTACCCGGCGGGAGGCCCTGGTCACGCGACGTCTATCAAGAATCATGAGCAAAGGGTGTATAAGTGGGAGAGACATGGAGACACCGGAAGGTTTCCGATTGATTATATACTGCTTAGACAGACATTTAAGAACCAGATTTTAAATTTTCGGACATTTCCAGGAGCTGATGTGGACTCTGACCACAATTTACAAGTTATGAAGTGCAGATTAAAACTGAAGAAACTGCAAAAGGGCTGGAATTTGAAGATATGAGACCTGGATAAACTGAAAGAACCAGTGGTACTAGAGGATTTCAGATGGAGCGATAGGGAACAATTGACAAGAACAGAGGAAAGGAATACAGTAGAAGAGGACTGGGTAGGTTTGAGAGATGAAATAGTGATGTCAGCAGACGATGAAGTAGGTAAAAAGACGAGGGCCAGTAGAAATCCTTGGGCAACACAAGAGATATTGAACTTCATCGATGAAAGGAGAAAATGCAAAAATTCAATAAATAAAACAGGCGAAAGAGAATACAAAAGTCTAAAAAGCGAGATTCATAGGAAGTGCAAAACACCTAAGCAGGAATGACTAGAGGAAAAATGTAACGATGTACAAGCATATATCACCAGGTGTAAGATACATACTGCCTACAGGAAACTTAAAGAGTTTTGGAGAAAAGAGAACCACCTGTATGAATATCAAGAGCTCAGGTGGAAAACCAGTCCTAAGCAATGAAGGGAAAGCAGAAATGTGGAAGGAATATATAGAGAGTCTATACAAGGGAGATGTACTTGAAGGCAATATTATGGAAATAGAAGAGGATATAGAGGAAGATGAGAAGGGAGATACGATACTGCGTGCAGAATTTGACAAAGCTCTGGAAGACTTAAGTCGAAACAAGGCCCCAGGAGTAGAAAACATTCCGTTAGAACTACAAATAGCCTTGAGAGAGCCACTCATGAGAAAACTCTTCCATCTGGTGAACAAGATGTATGAGACAGGCAAAATATCCTCAGACTTCAAGAAGAATATAATAATTTCAATCCCAAAGAAAGCAGGTGTTGACAGGTGTGAAAATGACCTAACTATCACTTAAATAAGTCACGGTTCCAAAGTAGTCACACGAATGAAAAAACTGGTAGAAGCCGACCTCTGGGAAGATCAGTTTGGACTCCGGAGAAATGTAGGAACACGCGAGGCAATACTGATCCTATGACTTCTCATTGGAGGTACTGTAGATTAAGGAAAGACAAACCTACGTTTATAGCATTTGTAGATTTAGAGAAAGCTTTTGACAACGTTGACTGGCATACTCTCTTTCAAATTCTGAAGGTGGCAGGGGTAAAACACAGGGAGCGAAAGTCTATTTACAATTTGTACAGAAACCAGATGGCAGGTACAAGAGTCGAGGGGCACGAAAGGGAAGCAGTGGTTGAGAAGGGAGTGAGACAGGGTTGTAGCTTCTCCCCGATGTTATTCAATCTGGATACTGGGCAAGCAGTAAAGGAAACAAAAGAAACTTTGACATTGTAATTCTATCAGAGACAGCAAAGGACTTGGAAGAGCAACTGAATGGAATGGACAGCATCTTGAAAGGAGTATATAAGATAAACAACAAGAAAAGCGAAACTAGGATAATCGAATGAAGTCGAATTAAATCAAGTGATGATGAGGAAATTAGATTAGGAAACGAGACACTTAAAGTAGTAAATGAGTGTCACTATTCGGGAAACAAAATAACTGATGATGGTTGAAGAAGAGAAGATATGAAATGTAGGATGGCAATGGCAAGAGATGCGTTTCTGACGAAGAGAAATTTGTTAACATTGAGTATAGATTTAAGTGTCAGGAAGTCCTTTCTGAAAGTATTTGTATGGATTGTAGCCAGGTATGGAAGTGAAACATGGACGATAAACAGTTTAGACAAGAAGAGAATAGAATGTGGTGCTAGAGAAGAATGCTGAAGATTAGATGGGTAGATCACGTAACTAATGAGCAGGTACTGAGTAGAATTGGGGAAAATAGAAACTTTTGGTACAAAAGGGGGGGGGGGGGGTACTCCGGAATATCTGCCTTTGTTCCGTTATGAGATGAATACAGTAAGCAGATTCAGAGGGATATAGGTTTGATCCCTCCGCCCGTGTTCCACTCACAAATAGCTCATGAGAAGAATGATTGTCAGTAAGCTTCTGTATTGGCTCCAATTTCTCGAATTTTCATCTCGTGGTCATTATGCGAGACGTATGTGGGAGGAAGAAATATGTTGCCGACTCTTCACGGAAAGTGCTCTCTCGAAATTTCAATAGTAAGTCTCTCCGTGATATACAATGCATCTCTTGCAACGTCTGCCAAAGGTGTTTGTTGAGCATCTCCGTAACGCTCTCTCCCCGGCTAAACGATCCCGTAACGAAACGCGCCGCTCTTCGTTGAATTATCTCTACGTCCTCTATCAGTCCTACCTGGTAGGGATCCCACATGGATGAACAATACTCAAGAATCGTTAGAACAAGTGCCTTATAAGCCGCTTCCTTCGTGGATGAGTTACATTTCCTTAAGTTTCTTCCTATGATTCTGAGCATGACATCTTCTTTTTGCACTATTCGTTTTATGGAGTCATGCCACTTAACGTCGCTCTGCACATTTATTCCTTGATGTTTTACAGTAGGTACTGTTTTCAGCGGTTTGTCATCAGTAGTGTAGTTGTACAGTAGTGGATTTCTTTTCCTATGTATTCGCAATATGTTTCACTTTTTACGTCCAGGGTCAACTGCCAGAGCTTGCACCATTCATTAATTCTTTGGAGGTCATTCTGCAAATCCTTACTAGCTTCTGGCGTTGCCACTTTGTTATAGACAACCGCATCATCTGCGAACAGCCTTAAATAGCATCCGACGCTTTCTACTACTTCCTTTATGTATATTGTAAAAAGTAACGGTCCTGTCACACTTTCTTGGGGTACTCCATAAAATAACCTCTATATCTGTCTTTGTTCCGTTATGAGCGACGTGTTTAGTTCTGTCTCCAAGGAAGTTTTGAATCCAGTTGAAAATCCGCTCCGATACTCGATAAGGTCATATTTTTGTCACTAACCGGCAGTCACGCCACCACTCCCTTATCCGGCTGTTGCTAGTGTCCGACCAATGACACATAGTGGGCAGTCCATTACTTGTTCTCCGATGGAAGGTGCAGACGTCAAGGGGTGACGAAGTGCTTGGTGCACAATACTGGAATCCTTCCTTGTGGTGGTCAGACGTGGTAGATCGGATCCTGACCTCACGTTCCCCTTGCAGGCCAAAATTCGGCCACTGTCACAACCGAACGCCGCATAAATCTGGATACAGCAGGATGCGACCAGCCTACCAAATGAAGACCCACAATGACGTTCCTTTGAAGTGGTCAGGTGTTGATGTAGCTGTCTCACTTGAGAACGCATCATCTGTTTGTACTGCACAGTGCAAGACAGCTGATGCACTTCAAGCCCCCTACACACTCTACCAGGCCTGGTAACAACACTAAACACGAACAACGCTAATTCAATCTGCTGGTCATTCTACCTCTGACAGAAAATTACGACTCTAATCATTACATTCCACCTACGATATGTACCTGTATAAAACTACATTGGCATCCAACCGCATCCTTAGAGTGCTTCAGTTTTTATCAGGCAGTCTATCTTCAGTTGACGGTCTTCTAGCAGCACCTCTGCTAGATTAGTCTCTGTTAGCTGTCTACTACTGTCTTTCTTCGCTTGTCACCCTGCGACTCCAGTGAAACAAACATATTTACACAGTATCGCGTCGTTCCCGTGGCAAAGTTAAATAGTGATAATTAAATAGAAGAAACAGAGAACATCTGATAAAATGCGGTGGAACAATCGAAGTCGATTGGAGTTGACTCCGCGTGCTGAATGGTCGGCGCAGGCGTTCGACAGTCGACTGAATGACATCATTCAGAGACTTCGTGAGAAAACTTATGTCGGAAATCGGACCCTATTTTAAAACTTCCATGTAGTTAAATATCTGTAATATATGGAAAACAAGGTGAATGACTTATTTTTTTACTTATGTGGATAAACGCAGATTTTAATATCACTACGTTACTTGTAACCATGTCGGCTGACCTCCGTTCCTCAGATAAAAATTACAGATTGTCTCTCTGTGGCTGAATTTTTAGTGGTATACGACTTATCACTCGTTAGTCATCACCTTTACATTCCCTACTCCGACAAATTTCGTTTTCAACTAAATAACGTCTACGTCATATGTCTCCTTCTTTCTGTTACGTACATTAGCTTTACCCTTGTCCGCAGGAGTCAGAGGTTTCACAGGTTGCTTGACGTTTTCCCCGCGGAAGTGTATCCTATCGTAACTTTAACTGTCGAATTATACTATTCCTGATGCGCGCCCGAAAGAGGATAAAATTTTTTAATTGTTTGTGTTATACAATGGGAAAGAGCTATAAGTGCACTGGTCCGAAGACCATTACGAAGATGACCTCGCTGTTTGGTACCCTCTCACGAATCAACCAACTACCCAACCATCCGTTCTCAACTATAATGAAGTAAAGGAAAATGGAAGTAGAGTGTCGTATAACGAAGTTTAATTAATACAAATATGGTAGCTATGAATGGCACAAGGAAAATTAGTGACAACACTGGAAGTCCGCTTCACATAAACCACGACCGAGATCGGTCTAAGAGAGGCACGTAGTCCATGTAGCAAGCTTGGCACAGTACAGACGCAGCGGCACTATTTCTGGCGTCCTTGATATTGACCTGGTAAACTGCTGCACGATTCGGAGCCATTTATCTAACAGCACCTTTCCATTCGAGGGAAAATACATGACTGTCACCACTAGTGGCTTACACCTACCGAGGTCATCTAGTACAAGTTATATGGCATTAAGGTACGGCGTCATACTCTGGCCTATAAATATGTGAAAGCTAGAAAGCCACAGACTTCATAATGTGAGGATGTGTTATCTTTTAATTATTGTAATTTCGGATCAGATTCTCCACAAAATTTGTAAACTTGTCAATGTAAGATTTTGTTTGGCATCGATGAGCTGTCAACCTGCGATCTTCGCCCGTGCGGACGTCCGTTTTCCCATACGTTAAGGTAGGGGGCAACACAGAACGGAGCCTCCATGACGGACGGCCTCTGCACGATGAAGTTAGTTATGGCTTTCGCTTTGGGAATTACCGGTAAAAATTGGATAACAGTCACTGGAGAACATTACAGTGGCGTAAATGACGGAAGAAATCGGTAATGCATAATAAACTGAAAATGATTGTTTCCAGCTGAACAGCATTTGAGGGAATGATGATGTCCTTCTTAGATTTTTTAAGGCTGTGGTACCCGACTGCGCCTGTCCAACAACATATTTTTCTTTCTTTTTTGTGTGTGAATTTCTGCTTGATTGAGACATGGAGAAGACAATCCTCCAGCGGGCAACACCTCTATTGGCGATTATGTCTTGCAGTGACGAAGATTACGGTCTTTAGATAAGACTGACGTAATGTCACTTACACAGTCTATTTCGCTGACGATGTCACATTCAATCGACAGCGTAGCTAAATTGAAGTTAAAAGCTACTTAGTGTTATGTCCGTCTCATGCCCAATCTTTCGATGATTCACCTGCCGTCACAGTCAAGTGAATGCCTTCTATGATTCACGTACAGGTGCCGCACAGTCTATCTCAAAGCCAACACTACACTGCACCCTCAGCTCTCACGAAAATAAGCTGTGAGTTGCGTCGCACCGCGCGTGTTCTTAACCTTAGGTGGTTATGTAGTGCTTGTGCGCTATAGAGGGCAGTGGCTCTGCCTCTCCTTGTTCAAGTGTTCGAGACAAATGCGATGTGGACTCCGAGCCCTCGTTTCCTGAATTGTGCAAAGTTGCTTACGATATCACGGATAGTATAAATACTGAACGATTATACCGAAATGCCATTTAACAGTTGTTGAAGGGCATCTCGCCCAATAACATAACGTGTCGAACAATACGTTCTACATCAGATTCTCAATGCTGCAGAATTATGTGTTCTCAGTGGCTGTTCACGGAAGATGTTCTTGATTAGAGTTAGATCACCTCCATAGAGAACAGTTGCTAAATGCAGTAAGGCGTACCAATGATCAATACTTATTTTTAGCGACTAGACTTAACTCCTGCCCTGAAACTTAGAAAAATGTAGAATAACGCACCTATATTGGCCGTAAGGCTAATGCTGTTTGACTAAAGTGTCAAGAAGCAATGAATTGAAATAATCGGAAGCGATAAAGATTTAGAGGTATTCAAGTGGAGTGATTAATCGTGGGGCAAATGTGTACAACCAATCGCAAGATATTCAGGCGACCAGGCAGGTTCATTAGGATAATCCTAAGGAAGTGTAATTCATTCACAAAGGAAGTGGTTTACGTAATTCTCAATTGAGTGATTCCTGAGTTTCTTTCGAGAGGCTAGGACAACAATTTGAAAAATCTTTCTAGAGTCTAGGACTTGTAGCAAGTTGGATGAGCGGGATAGGGAGAGCAGAAATTCAAAGAAGAGTTGCGCGGGTCGTGAGCACCTCTGATCAACTCGAAATCTTGATTTTCTAGTCGGAGAATCTACCTGAAAGGAGAGTCACGCAGAGTTTTTCTCTTAAAACTTTGTGACGAACCGTAGAATGTGTTACTTCCTCCTACACACGTTTCACGCACTTAGGAAAAATCGGCTTACACGAAGCGGCAACATCTACGAATGAAATTAGAAAAGGGTGTTGATACATTGCATATCCTCTGATATCTAGCGTGTGTGCACTCAAGGTTGTTTTGTTATAAAACATAAAAACGAAAACCATGTATTAAAAAAAGTGTGTAGTGGTCCATTATGGCAGAACATTTACTTGTCACCTTCCTGACATGACAGAAAAGCGGTGCACAACTTGCTTCAACGCTACTTCGTTTCCACAACTGGCTGTTGGGTGCAGGATTAGCGTAACCCAGTTCCTTATGTTCCGTTTGCGTTTTATGATACTACTTTGGCCTACTGTCGTTTACGATGCTATTGTTGGAATTGATGAATAATACAAATAACGGCATTTCTCGAAAAGCACTGGGATTAAAGTCGTCACTCCAAATAATTCTTCTTTGTAGAAAAGAAGAAGACGATTTTAGCGGATCCAGGGCTCTTTCGCAAGCATGTTTTCCTTGAGGCAATAAATCTGCTACCACCGACCTGGTATAAGTGGTGGAAGAGAGTGAGTCTTATTTTTGTACAGAATGGCGCCTCTTGTCGGCCGAACATGGACAGCGGCGGCCTGCCAGAGTTCCTTGTGCTGTTGGCGGGGAGCGTTTCATTTCTGCCAAGGTCGTGCGCTCTGTGCCCCACTCGCCCTAATTAAGGGTTGCTTGCGGTTTTCGGGGCGGTGCCGGAAATTGCTGGGATAATTACACGCCGGACTGACCGACACTAAAAGTACAAAAATGGCTCTTCACGGGCTACGCCCGTCTATTCGCTTGACCAAAACGGAACGGGAGACATGGTTTTCGAAGCGCCTTTCGACTTGAAATACATTAAGTAATGAAATTGGATGAATTTCAGTAGCACTATGAATCTCAACACTATTAACGATAGTAGCAGTTATTTTAAACGTAATTAAAGCTATAAATCTGACCAAATGGTAAAAACATGTCAGTACAACACTTTTCATTAATTTAAGTAATATCTTTCATAAATATCCGTAGAAATTATTGTTTGAGGCAGTCGTTTTCAAATCGCACTGCAGCCCCTCTTATAAAAATCGAGGGTGTATTAACGTATGGTTTCGTAATTATTCGTAAAACTTTTCACATATAACTCGAGCAGAGATTTTCGGTTTATAGGGGTGACTATCGCAGTCAAAGAGGATGGCATGGTGGTAGACAACTATTTTTCATAAGATATTAAGTTAGGAAACTCAAAGTTAAAGTAATATTTGATTATGTAATCGTAGTATTGCAGAAAACATTCACAAACTAAGTTGTTGTTGTTGTTGTGGTCTTCAGTCCTGAGACTGGTTTGATGCAGCTCTCCATGCTACTCTATCCTGTGCAAGCTTCTTCATCTCCCAGTACCTACTGCAACCTACATCCTTCTGAATCTGCTTAGTGTACTCATCTATCGGTCTCCCTCTACGATTTTTACCCTCCACACTGCCCTCCAATGCTAAATTTGTGATCCCTTGATGCCTCAAAACATGTCCTACCAACCGATCCCTTCTTCTAGTCAAGTTGTGCCACAAACTTCTCTTCTCCCCAATCCTATTCAATACCTCCTCATTAGTTACGTGATCTATCCACCTTATCTTCAGTATTCTTCTGTAGCACCACATTTCGAAAGCTTCTATTCTCTTCTTGTCCAAACTAGTTATCGTCCATGTTTCACTTCCATACATGGCTACACTCCAAACAAATATTTTCAGAAATGACTTCCTGACACTTAAATCTATATTCGATGTTAACAAATTTCTCTTCTTCAGAAACGCTTTCCTTGCCATTGCCAGTCTACATTTTATATCCTCTCTACTTCGACCATCATCAGTTATTTTACTTCCTAGATAGCAAAACTCCTTTACTACTTTAAGTGTCTCATTTCCTAATCTAATTCCCTCAGCATCACCCGATTTAATTGGACTACATTCCATTATCCTCGTTTTGCTTTTGTTGATGTTCATCTTATATCCTCCTTTCAAGACACTCCATTCCGTTCAACTGCTCTTCCAAGTCCTTTGCCGTCTCTGACAGAATTACAATGTCATCGGCGAACCTCAAAGTTTTTACTTCGTCTCCATGAATTTTAATACCTACTCCAAATTTTTCTTTTGTTTCCTTTACTGCTTGCTCAGTATACAGATTGAATAACATCGGGGAGAGGCTACAACCCTGTCTCACTCCTTTCCCAACCACTGCTTCCCTTTCATGCCCCTCGACTCTTATGACTGCCATCTGGTTTCTGTACAAATTGTAAATAGCCTTTCGCTCCCTGTATTTTACTCCTGCCACCTTTAGAATTTGAAAAAGAGTATTCCAGTCAACATTGTCAAAAGCTTTCTCTAAGTCTACAAATGCTAGGAACGTAGGTTTGCCTTTTCTTAATCTAGCTTCTAAGATAACTCGTAAGGTCAGTATTGCCTAACGTGTTCCAACATTTCGACGGAATCCAAACTGATCCTCCCCGAGGTCTGCATCTACCAGTTTTTCCATTCGTCTGTAAAGAATTCGCGTTATTATTTTGCAGCTGTGACTTATTAAACTGATAGTTCGGTAATTTTCACATCTGTCAGCACCTGCTTTCTTTGGGATTGGAATTATTATATTCTTCTTGAAGTCTGAGGGTATTTCGCCTGTCTCATACATCTTGCTCACCAGCTGGTAGAGTTTTGTCAGGACTGGCTCTCCCAAGGCCGTCAGTAGTTCTAATGGAATGTTGTCTACTCCGGCGGCCTTGTTTCGACTCAGGTCTTTCAGTGCTCTGTCAAACTCTTCACGCAGTATCGTATCTCCCATTTCGTCTTCATCTACATCCTCTTCCATTTCCATAATATTGTCCTCAAGTACATCGCCCTTGTATAGACCCTCTATATACTCCTTCCACCTTTCTGCTTTCCCTTCTTTGGTTAGAACTGGGTTTCCATCTGAGCTCTTAATATTCATACAAGTGGTCCCCTTTTCTCCAAAGGTCTCTTTAATTTTCCTGTAGGCAGTATCTATCTTACCCCTAGTGAGATAAGCCTCTACATCCTTACATTTGTCCTCTAGCCATCCCTGTTTAGCCATTTTGCACTTCCTGTCGATCACATTTTTGAGACGTTTGTATTCCTTTTTGCCTGCTTCATTTACTGCATTTTTATATTTTCTCCTTTCATCAATTAAATTCAATATTTCTTCTGTTACCCAAGGATTTCTAGCAGCCCTCGTCTTTTTACCTACTTTATCCTCTGCTGCCTTCACTACTTCATCCCTCAGAGCTACCCATTCTTCTTCTACTGTATTTCTTTCCTCTATTCCTGTCAATTGTTCCCTTATGCTCTCCCTGAAACTCTGTACAACCTCTGGTTCTTTCAGTTTATCCAGGTCCCATCTCCTTAATTTCCCACATTTTTGCATTTTCTTCAGTTTTAATCTACAGGTCATAACCAATAGATTGTGGTCAGAGTCCACATCTGCCCCTGGAAATGTCTTACAACTTAAAACCTGGTTCCTAAATCTCTGTCTTACCATTATATAATCTATCTGATACCTTTTAGTATCTCCAGGGTTCTTCCACGTATACAACCTTCTTTCATGATTCTTAAACCAAGTGTTACCTATGACTAAGTTGTGCTCTGTACAACATTCTACTAGGCGGCTTCCTCTTTCATTTCTTAGCCCCAATCCATATTTACCTACTATGTTTCCTTCTCTCCCTTTTCCTACACTCGAATTCCAGTCACCCATTACTATTAAATTTTCGTCTCCCTTCACTATCTGAATAATTTCTTTTATTTCATCGTACATTTCTTCAATTTCTTCATTAAGTATTGAATAAAAAATAAAACGTGTCGAGGGGATGTAGAGGGAACGGTTTCATAGGGTGTGCAGACTTACGCAATAGGATGAAGCTATGAAGCTGGATCTTAAGTCGATAGCCCAGCTAGTAATAACATCATCCGTTCGACGTAAAGGTCTGGATTCAAGCCCTGGTCAGGGGCAGGGTTGTCATACGAGTATTTCGTAACACCACATACGCCGCTTAAATAAACTGAAAGATTTAATCTAAAATTCGGAACTAATTTGAAGAAATTTAATTGTTTTGTGACCACTTAACTGTTTTGCTGGAACACACCGTCAGTTTTCTGTTCTTTCGCAATCTAATGATGTCAGAGAGCTTAATATTTCTCCATAACAATTATTTTTTATTCATACTTGCTTCGTCAGAACCTACATTTGTGAAATATAATTCGAAAATATTGGCTGACAGCTGGAAACGATTAACAGAAAATCAGCTTCAAGGGAAATGCTTACATTTAATTGACAGATATTCTGCTAAATGAAGCGAAAAAATACTATAGCTACAAATAGAGGATGATTCTGGCAAAAACAATAGTTGGTCGCAGTTTATTGCCTTAAATTATTTATTCTCCAACTAACATTGAAGTCAACTTAGGCTCATCAGATACTGGGATTTGTCGGACATTTTTTTCGTGACTCACGTGGGAATCGTCGCAAAGGTCTTCACAGTGTCGTAGAATGCAGAATATATTGTGAAATTTTGAGAACTCGAACTTAAGGCAATCTTTGAGTCTTTCCTGTGAGCAAATAATGTGAATTGTCGACGATGAGAGTACGCGCTAGTGCATAGTGGATATTGTCACGGAGCATTTTTCTTTGAGATCGTAAAACTCACAAAAGTCTCTAGAGCCTACAACAGCGAATCAACAATGGCGAAGGTCTGCACGTAATTCACGAAATAATGTTCTGTAAACGCCGCCATCTGATGGTGCGATGAGAAATTATTGAAGCCAGGCAACAGCGACTATTTTGCCGTCTTTGTTCTAATCACCCTCTATTTACGTCGGAGTCTTAACGCCCAACAACGTCAGGAATGATCAAGATACTTTTGCGGCAGTTGTACTTGATGCTAAGACGCTAAGTGCAATGTAGATAATTAGACGAGACTGTGGAGTTCATTGTGAGAACAGATGATAGATGGTCCCTTGGCCATACACGTGACAATGAACGACAGACAATGCAGCGTTTTGAATTAGTCAGCGGGTCTTCTGGCGCCAACAACGACAGCAAAAGTGAGACGGCACTCTCATATTGTGCCATTGAAATAAGACCTGCCGTTCCTAAGCTGAACAATAAACCATTTTTTTGTTTTGTTTTTGTGCAGAAACCACCCGCTCTCAGAAGAAACATTTCACCAATGCTAATGTCTTAATTTTACGGATATCGATATTCACGAGATAATTTGTAGGTTCGAGCATCTACCAGTGACGGAAAGCCTTGAAGACCATCAAACTTGGCAATATTACCTTTTTATTTGAAAATGGCTCTAAGCCCTATGGGACGTAACATCTGATATCATCAGTCACCTAGACTTAGAACTGCTTAAACCTAACTAACCTAAGGACATCACAAACATCCATGCCCGAGGCAGGTTTCGAACCTGCGACCGTAGCAGCTGGTCGGTGCCTGACTGAACCGCCTAGAACAGCTCGGCCATCGCGGCCGGCCTTTTCATTTTATTTAACCATTAATCCGTCTAAGTTTGCAATTCATTTGAAAGCAGTGACTGATTATGACTCAAGAGGAAATTAAATAGATATCTGTCAATTTTTAATGACGTTCACAACACGTTACGCAGATTTTGTGACCTCATCTTACGGTGCACGGCCGGCCGGAGTGGCCGAGCGGTTCTGGGCGCTTCAGTCTGTAACCGCGCGACCGCTACGGTCGCAGGTTCGAATCCTGCCTCGGACATGGATGTGTGTGATGTCCTTAGGTTAGTTAGGTATAAGTAGCTCTAAGTTCTAGGGGACTGATGACCTCAGATTTTAGGTCCCATAGTGCTCAGAGCCATTTAAAACCATTTTACGGTGCATGCATTAGATATCTACTATCTGGTATGTCTACACTTGTATTTCAGTTGGATGTAGCAAATCACTAGAGATTCAGTTCATTTTGTTCATTTTAGTTAGTAGTTACCATATATTATTCAGAGTATGGTGCGAAGTGATACATTGTAAACAATAAAAGAGTCTCTTACAAGGATTTTCTCTGCCTGGGGACTGGACGTTTGTGTTGTGCTCATAATTTCATCATCATCATTCGTGACAGTGGCTAGATTGAATTGTATAAACAAAGTTGGACTGTGGAAAAACTGGGACTCAGTACGGGCGCTGACAGCGCAGCTGAGCGCCCCACAGCCGCTCGGGATTAGCCGAGCGGTCTGGGGTGCTGCAGTCATGGACTGTGCGTTTGGTCCCGGCGGAGGTTCGAGTCCTCCCTCGGGCAGGGGTAGGTGTGTTTGTCCTAAGGATAATGTAGGTTAAGCATTGTGTAAGCTTAGGGACTGATGACCATAGCAGTCAAGTTCCATAAGATTTCACACACACACAGTGCCCCACAAACCAAACATAATCATCATCAGTCGCTTACAAGTTACGCAAGATGTAAGCAACCATCACATGCATACATTTGCGACACTGAATGTAACAGAAGTGAAAAAGGAACGGTCCAGATATCGCGTACTTGGGGAATATTTAGTGATTTACAAGTAAAACAGTTTTACCAGCATTACCTAATAGCTCAGTGAAATAACGCAACTTCAATAAGGATTTATGCGACATAAACAAAATTCTGCAGGTGGGGTTCTACATCTGAAAGATGATATCTATTCAGATTTTGCGCCAATCGCATAAGAGTAGCGCTAATAGCGCCACTTTGAGGATACAAATCAGGTTTGCTCTAAACACACCCCGTAATGGTCGTGAGCATTAGTAACTTCTGAGATTGGGCGTGATGACTTGAAGTTACGGAGATAAGAATGCCTTTAAGGCGACAAAGACGCCGTTATCCAAACCCCACTGACTTCAAACGAGGATGTGTAATAGCGGTACGGGAAGCTGGTTGTTGCTTCTACAACACTGCAGGAAGACGTGGCAGGAATGCAGCCACTGTACATGATTGCTGGCGTCACGGGAATGTACGGTCCGAAGAAGACCGGACTCCAGGCGGTGACAATACTGAGAGGGAAGACCATCGTGTTCGGCGTGTGCCACTATCGCAACACCAAGTTGACACAATGAACTGTTGGAAAACGGTTGCTTCAAGGACAGTTCCGAACCAGACGCTCTGTAGCGTGCGTTCCACTGACCCCAAACCACCGCCATTTGTAACTTATTGGAGGGCAAGGTGGAAGTCTGTTGTGTTTTCTGATGAAAGCTGGTTCTGCCTCGGTGCCAATGATGGCCGTGTTTTGGTTAGAAGGAAATCAGCTGAGGACCTACAATCAATCTGTCTTCGTGCTAGACACTCTGAACGTACACCTCGAGATGTGGTCTGGGTTGCGATTTAGTATGACAGCTGGAGCACTCTCGTGATTATCCCACACACCCTGACATCCGGCACCTGTACAACACAACGCATACACGGTTCCATGTTTACATTCGCAGGCGGTTACACAGGTTATTAAGGTACCAGCCTTTCACATTTCCAATGGGTTATGTCGGACTTAAATTAACCTTTGATCGTGCAATATTAACCATCTAAATATGTTATTACACAAATGTATTCGCAAAATTTGATTACTGTACATTAATTATTTTTTGGTGTTGCAATTTTTTTCCGTCAGTGTCTTTACATTGCAGAATAAATTCATGAAGCAGTTAGTCATATTTTTCTTTTTATAATACGATTCTTACATAAGTTTTTTATGATAGTAATGTGAAAGTACATTCTGAGTTCTTGTTTTATTCCTTCAGGTGTTAAAACTGTTATTGCGGTACGCAGTGTTTACAGTCAATAAATACACACACAAAAAAAGTTTTGCATCTCCCTCGTTCCCACAACCCCTGAAGACAGACGTTGACTGTGGATATTGTATAACAGAAACATTTACTTTGAATATTCATAGGTGTCACTAAACCCGCCCAAAGATGTAAACAACCATGAATGAGCAGCGCCTATTACACGGAGGGGGTCCGAAAGCCGATCAGTTCCAGTCATTCCATCAGGAAGGAGGTACACGGCTCGTGACGTCTGTGATTCAACCATGCCTAGACGGTCAATATTGCGGTTCGTCGCGTGTGCATTTTTACTTTGTGCCAGGAAGGGCTCTCAACAAGAGCAGTCTCCAAACGTCTCGGAGTGAACCAAAGCAATGTTGTTCGGCCATGGAGTAGACAGAAAGAGACAGGAACTGTCGATGACATGCCTCGCTCAGACCGCCCATGGGCTACTACGGCTACCTACGGATTATGGCTCGGAGGAACCCTGACAGCAACACCACCATGTTGAATAATGCTTTTCGTGTAGCCACAGGACATCGTGTTATGACTCAAACTGTGCAGAATAGGCTGCATGATGCGCAACTTCACGCCCGACATCCATCTTTGCAACCACGACCCCATGCAGAATGGACCGCTCAGGATTGGCATCACGTTCTCTTCACCGATAAGTGTCGCATATGCCTTCAACCAGACAAGCATCGGAGATGTGTGTGGAGACAACCCGGTCAGGCTGAACGCCTTAGAAACACTGTCCAGCGAGTGCAGCATGGTGGAAGTTCCCTGCTGTTTTGGTGTGGCACTGTGTAGGGCCGATGTACGCCGCTAGTGGTCATGGAAGGCACCGTAACGACTGTACGATACGTGAATGTCACCCTCCCACCGATAGTGCAACCATATCGGCAGCATAATAGCGAGGCATTCGTCTTCATGGACGTCAATTCGCCATCGTACACATCTTGTGACTGACTTCCTTCAGGATAGCGACTTCGCTCGACTAGAGTGGCCAGCATGTTCTCCAGACATGAACCCTATCGAACATGCCTGGGATAGATTGAAGAGGGCTGTTCATGGACGACGTGATCCACCAACCACTCTGAGGGATGTACACCGAATCTGAGTTGGACAATCTGGACCAACATTGCCTTGATGAACTTGTGGATAGTATTGTACAACGAATAAAGGCATGCATCAATGCAAGAGGACGTTCTACTGGGTATTAGAGGTACCGGTGTGTACAGCAATGTGGACCGCCACCTCTGAAGGTCTCGCTGCGTGGTGGTAAAACATGAAATGTGTGATTTTCATGAGCAATAAAAAGGGCGGAAACGATTTTTATGTTGATATCTATTCCAATCTTCTGTACAGGTTTCGGAACTCTCGGAACAGAGGTGATGCAAAACTTTTTTTGATGTGTCTAGTAAGGCGAAGAAAGCTGCTTATTCCTAGGTAAGAGAAGCAAGGTATTTTGAGCGTCTCTTATAACTCAATATAACTGTCGTTAAATGTCAGATGTCTCACAAGTAACATAGAAAGCAAAAGCATTGCAAGTAGTGTCCATAAGGACTTAACAGACTGTCATAGGATTTATTGTTCCTGTTTCTTCATACGTAATGAAACAATATTGTTAGATTAGGTTTCCAGAGACAAATGACATTTTAATCGAGTCATTAGTCTGTATGATGGCAGTTCGTTATGTAGTTGTTCCAGAGATTATATCCATGATAAGTATTATGATGTGGAACGTGTCAACTGAACAACCATTAAGTACATTTAACTCAGTTCTTATGACTTTTAAGTGACTTGTTTTGAATAAAATAAATACCCACAATCGTCATTTTATTAATTATTTTGTTTGACTACTAGTTTCGGTACCTCTTTGGCACCGTCTTCATGCCCATACACACGTAGCCTCGATAAATCATCTATACGTCAGCACTATTATTAGGGTTCACTAGTTTCAAGTGGTTTCCGCAGATTTCAAAAACTTCTCCGTAGACGTGGACTTTCCACAACTCTGATGACAACGTGTTGAGAAATAAAATCCCCTCAGCTATAAAACTATTTTATGTTTAGGCTCTACCAGTTTCACAGCACTTACCACTTCAACATCAGGCGAAAATTTTGCATACAAATGGAAAAACAATAAGGAGAGGCTGAATAAATCCTATTTTTGTTATAAAGCTAACAGTGAATTCTGTGAAAATGGTATCACTAGAGTGGAAATATTTTTCTAATTATTCGTTATTCAACTTTTTAGTTGGTTTTAGATCACTGTATACGCTAGGTAACAAATAAATTAAAGGCAGATGCTAGGTGCGAGGGCTCCTGTCTCTACAGCGAATTGGGTAATTCTACCTGTGCCTTAACTGCGATGTTTACGTGATAGGATGTGCAAGATGAACATTGACCGTGGCCTAATAATGGCTGACCATCGCAAGAAACACGCCATCTACAAGGCCTTACAGGAACTACAGTTCTGAAGTGCCAAATGCTGTGTGCAACATTGTGATATTGCATACGACAACTAGGACTTGTAACAGGGGACAGATGGGCTTCAGTTCAGCAGATAAATCACCTATTTAATTTTAAGCAACAATAACCGACGAGAAGCCATAACATCCAGATGAACCTCCACGCTACGGGGACAGAAACAACCGTTTCGAATGTTCACCACACGTCACGGGGCAAAGGAAGTAGCGCGGGTGCAGGGAGACACCACTGGACACTCCAAACATGAAAAACGACACCTCAACTGAAGAACTGGTGCACTTGTTAATACACGCCGACGGCAGGGCACTATTGCGATCAAAACCATATGAGGCGAGGCATTCCACTTGCCAAACGGGCATCTTTTCAGCAAGTGGGAGAGCGGTTCTCGTGTGGGGATGATTAGGATACGTATGCCATTATCTCTTACCCGAAAATCTCAGACCATAGATGGTATAAACCACGTCTGACATCATTGTACTGATGCCAAAATCTCAGTCAGTTAACTAACGTCGGCATCTAGTTGCAGCCAACTTCTGGAATACTGTTAAGTTTATCTTGGTTCTAGTATTTCCACTAACAGTTTCCTTGTTACAATGGAGCAACCCTGCGTGTCGTTTGGTTGCACCGAAAAATATTTGAAGGGAAGTAATGTTTCGTTCCACAGGTACCGTTGTTTCAGAAACAAAAAAAATTGTGAACACATTTTTCTAGAATTAGTAAGTAAATTTATAGGATGAAACTAAAGAGTGGCATCGTTACGAGTAGATAGAAGGGTCTATTTGAGAGCCTTTATTTATGACTAAATAATTCGAACTAGATGAAAAGGGTCGTTACACATTGAAGAGCCATAGAAACTGATACAACTGCCTAATATCGTGTAGGGTCTCCGCGAGCACGCAGAAGTTTCGCAACACGACGTGGCATGGACTCGACTAATGTCTGAAGTAGTGCCTGAAGGGAACTAACACCATGAATACTGCAAGGCTGTCCGTAAATCCCTGAGTACGAGGGGGTCTGGGGGAAGGGGAGATCTCTTCTGAAGAGTACGTTGAAAGGCATCCCAGATATGCTCAATAACGTTCATGTCTTTAGAGTTTGGTGACAAGCGGAAGTCCTTAAGCTCATAAGAGTGTTCCTGGAGCCACCGTGGAGCAATTCTGGACGTGTGGGGTGTCATATTGTCCTGCTGGAATTGCCGAAGTCCGTCGGCATGCACAAAAGACATGAATGGCTACTGGTGATCGGACAGGATGCTTACGTACGTGTCACCTGTCGTGGTCGTATCTAGACGTATGAGGGGTCCCATATCACTCCAGATGCACACGCCCCATACCGTTAGAGAGCGTATTCTGCCTGCTGACATGCAGGGGCCATGGATTCATGAGGCTCTGTCTCCATACCCATACACGACCATCCGCTCGATACAATTAGAAGCGAGACAATACAAGACAACATGTTTCCAGTCATCAATTGGCCAATGCCGGTGTTCACGGCCCAGGAGAGGCGTAAAGCTTTGTGTCGTGCAGTCATAAAGGGTACTCTAGTAAGCCTTCGGCTCCGAAAACCCATAACGATGATGTTTCGTTGAGTGGTTCGCACGCTGACACTTACTGATGGCCCAGCATTTAAATCTGCTGCAGTTTGTCGAAAGGTTGTACTTCTATCATGTTGATCGATTCTCTTCAGTCGTCGTTGGTCCCGTTCTTGTAGGATCTTTTCCAGGCCCCATCGACGTCGGAGAACTGGCGTTTTACAGGATTCCTGATACCCATGGCACACTCGTGAAATGATCGTACGGAAAAATCCTCACTTCATCGCTACCTCGGAGATGCTGCGTTCCATCCCTCCTGCGCCGACAATAAGACACCTTGAAACTCACTTAAATCTTGACCACCTGCCATTGTAGCAACAGCAACTGATCTAACTACTAGGCCAGACACTTATTTCCGTGCCGGCCGGTGTGGCCGTGCGGTTGTAGGCGCTTCAGTTTGGAACCGCGTGACCGCTACAGTCGCAGGTTCGAATCCTGTCCCGGCCATGGATGTGTGTGATGTCCTTAGGTTAGTCAGGTTTAATTAGTTCTAAGTTCTAGGGGACTGATGACCACAGATGTTAAGTCCCATAGTGCTCAGAGCCATTTGAACCATCTTTGAACTTATTGTCGTATATAGGCGTTTCCGACCGCAGCGGCGTATTCTGCCTCTTTACTTGTCTCTGTATCTGAATACGCATGCCTATACCAGTTTCTTTGGCGCTTCAGTGTATATCTATCTCGTAAAAGTGAACTGGTTCTCAGATCTAAATCTCATTGAATGATAAAGATTGTGAGCCGACTGAATATTTATATCTAACGTACTACTAGACAGTTTTTTCTATTAGGACTCGTTCCTAACATTACGTACCCTGTAGAATCAAGTGTTATTTATTATAAAAAAGCAATAAAATATTTCACACGTGTTGTTGAAGAATGGCCAGAAAACTAAATGGTTCCTGCCAAACTGTTATTTTCTCTCATATTTTTGGGGAAGCAGTGAACTAAATGACTCGCAGTGCGTTAAACAGAGGAACTGGCTGGGGATTTGTAATTCTGACGCTTGTGAAAGAAAATATCAGGACACTGTTTCAACCTGGTTCGCTCTTCCACCTGGCCAAAGGTAGAAAGGATAACCATCGGACTAATCAAATGAAACAATTTGGTTCCAGAGGCATATCATGTCTCGAACATCCCTGATGTACAGGGTGATAATTATTGAACTATATGAAGAAAAACGTAAGTTAGTTACAAACTACCGTGTGCGCACACTTTATTCAACACATAACATCACTACAGATATTATGATTTAGGTTATGATATGTTCGATATGCCTGCCATCACTGGCGATGATGTGGCGCAGACGAATAACTAAATTCTGCATGACCAGCTGAAGTGTCGGTACATCGCTGCTGTCGATGACCTCCTGAATGCTCAGCAATGTTTACGGGGTTATTGCTGTACAACTTCTCTTTAGTATAGCCTCACAAAAAGGAGTCGCATGTGTTCAGATCCGGAGAATATGGCGGGCCAATAGAGGCCCATTCCAGTGGCCGTTGGTTTCCCCCCAGCCAGAATGCAGTCCGCAAAGTGCTCCTCCAGGACATCAAACACTTTCCAACTTCGACGAGGTCGAGCTCCGTCTTGCATGGACCACATATTGTCGAAATCAGGGTCACTTTGGATAATGGGGATGAAATCATCTTCCAAAACCTTCACATACCGATCGGCAGTCAGCGTGCTATCAAGGAATATCGCACCGATTATTCGGTGCCTAGACATTGCACACCACACAGTCACCCGTTGAGGGTGAAGAGACTTCTCGATCGGGAAATGCGGATTCTCAGTCCCACAAATGCGCCAATTTTGCTTGTTGAAGATCCCATCCAAATGAAAGTGGGCTCCGTCGCTAAACCAACATATTAATTCCATCATGCCCACTACCAACAGTGCAGTTTGAACGTCCTAACGCAATCCGTCCAGAAGTCATGCCGATTTTATCTCATGTAGTTCGATAATTGTCAGCCTGTATATATGCAGAGTGAAGCGTCGCATGAAAATTTGCACCAAGCCCGAGAAGACCGCGCTTCGCATCCTGGCCTTGGTACAAATGTTGGTTTGTTGTTTCAGTCTGCATATGTATATAATCGTACCAATATTAAGAATTTCAGAGACATTAGATTAAGTATACTGCTACATGTGCAACATTAATACAAGTCGTTCAGTTGTTCCTCAAAGCTTGATTTCATCTACAAATGAGAAAATGTCGGCTCTGCTTTTCGTAATGACAAAAACTCGACCTTTTTCCCTCCGTCATGTGACTTCGATGTTGGTTTCAAATCTTAGCACGGCAGCAGTAGGGGAGTGCGCGTTCTATAACTACTGCACTACCAAATTCAGTAAACAATGCACGTCTCTTGGTTTCTTTATTGTGCAATAATGTTTGGACCTGAGTATTCTTTCACCATCACTTCCCTTCTTTCCAAATCACCAGACCTGAATTGTACTAAACATATTTTGGACTCCATCAAGCATGATCTGAGTGCCTTACATCCTGTTCTGAACAATACCTGCGACAGTTATGGACGGTGGTTTATCACGAATGGTTCACGATAGGTTCCATACACTTCCATTGTCTCAATGAGTCCTATACTTGAAGCGTTGCCACTGTGATCAGAGTAGCCGGCCGGTGTGGCCGAGCGGTTCTAGGCGCTTCCGTCTGGAACCGCACGACCGCTACGGTCGCAGGTTCGAATCCTGCCTCGGGCATGGATGTGTGTGATGTCCTTAGGTTAGTTAGGTTTAAGTAGTTCTAAGTTCTATGGGACTGATGACCTCAGATGTTAAGTCCCATAGTGCTTAGAGCCATTTGTGATCAGGGTGAAAGAGGGTACTACAGACTATTAGGAAGATATCTGTAAATCATTTGCTCATGACTAAATTTGTTGGATGTCTAGATCCCGCAATCAGCTATAATAATATAAGAAAGAGCAGATTTAAAATGAACAGATTTTAAATGTTCGTTTGACTATTTTGATTGAAGTTATCTTTCGTCTTACTACACAGCTATACAGAGTGTCCCTGCTAAGAGTCATCAGGGGCATTTTCTTGTGTGTTTCGACAGATATTTGCAGGTTCGTTTCTGCAGTGAGTAGAAGGAGTCAGTCCAAACAAACACAGCTCATCAGTCTTGCATGAAACGCACAACGTCAACGGAAAAAGTTTTGTTTGGTCCATGTACAAATAAAATTTTTAAAGTTGTATTAGGAGAAACAAGTGGAATATGAAAAATTTGGGTGCAACATAAAGTACAAAAATACTTGTACGTCAGTTCCCAGCCATACATTTCTCTAGAAGAACGAACTCAGCTTAATACCTTAAACTGCGAATTGCAGATTCGGTGAATAAAGGAACAAGAGAAACAACATGAAGTTTAGTTCCAAACAGTAGTATGAATCATGGCGTGGTTCAGCCACTGACTAGACTACATTAAAAGAAAAAAAATTATCTTTATCGAAATTCACACTATTTCCCTGAAGATTTTGCAAATGATGCTAAATTTCAACAAAATCAGAAAGCTACCAAGTGCACAGTGAAACAACTTTTTTCAGAAATTATCGTTGTGTTATTGTAAAGTAAGAGGATCATGTAAAGACAGCTGTCTGAGTTCTGCAGTAGTACACAGAGTGATTTGAGTGAAAGCACATCCACAGCAGAGTATGAAGCCATTATTCGGCTCCATGTGGGTGTAGCTGATTTATTTATCTGAAACTTCGGGTGAGTGTTGAGAAGACGAGACCACTTTTCTTTATATTTTGTGAATAAAAACGAAATTATAAATTCAGATATCGCACAAACTGGATAGACGGCAATGGTGGCGGCGCACTTACTGTCGCAAAGAACTGTACATTATCGAGTGGGATTATGATAGAATCCGAATGTGAAATAATCTTGGTAAAGATAAACATCAAAGATGGGTCAAACATAGTAATCTGGATGTTTTCACTCACCGTATGCCTCAGGAGCCGCAGATGCAGAGCGCTCCAGAGAAAATTCACGCCCAACTTTACTGATCATGAAACTGTCATAGCGAGAGACTTCAATTTCTCCGCTATAGAAGGCAGAGTCATGCGATTGAAACTGGTGTCAGAGACAGAAATTCGCCTCAGATTGTTGTGAATGCCCCATCTGAAAATTTCTTCCAGAAGAAAGTCGGAGAACCGACTCTTGAGGGTAATGAGTAACTAACAGACCCGAGCTTTTCGAATCAGTTAATGTAGTGCAGGACATTAGGGACCTTAGGGTGTTATAACGTCAGTAACTAAAGGCTTTATAAGGAATGTTACGTAAAGCAGCAAACTACATTTGCTTACTAAGAAAGACAGGAAAGAAATTACGGAGTATCTGAGTAGTCAGACATGAGGACGGGGATGAGGAGCAGAGATGGACACACTTCAGATGCATAGTACAATACGTCTTAGGCTAGTGCGTACTGAACAAGGGTGTGCGAGATGGTAAAGGCCCACCGCGGTAGGGTTTCTAGGAAAGTAAACAGAACACCACAGAGATTATGCAAAATCTAGTCGACAAAGAAGAGGTGCATGAAGCCAAAATGAGCGTAAGGAGGATTCTGCCAGTTGCGTCTAATAAAGTCGAAAGTAAAATTTTGCTAACCGATATGACAAGAAATCCTAAGAAGCTTTGATCTTACATAAAGTCAGCAAGCAGACTGAAATCATCTAGTCACTCAGTCAGTAACCATAATTGCATCGAAACGGAATAATGCAGAGAAATGATCGAAATACTGAATTTAGAATTCAGAAATAATTTCACCGTGGAAGATCCTAATACGGTTCCTCTTTTCAATCATTTCATGAGCGTGGGAGTAGCAGATTGTGAGATACGTTACCGCGTAATAGAAACTCAACCAGAATACCTTCAGAGTGGAAAAGCATCAGAACCGGACGACATACCTGTGAGATTTTACAGAGATTATGCAAACGAACTTGCAGCAGAGTATCGTAGGTAGCTAAAACAACCAAGGGTACCAAGCAAGTGGAAGAAAGAACAAGTCACTCCCATTTTCAAAAAGGGTCGTCGAACTGAAGCACTTAATTATATGCCTGATGTCAACTGTTGTAGAATTATGGAACATGTTCTAGCTCACGCATTATGACGTTTCTGGCGAACGACAAATTTCGTCTGCAAAAATCAATATGAATTTTGTGAATAGAGATCTTGAGGAACACAGCTCTCTCTGATTGACCATGAAATCCAGAGAGCCTTCGACGAAGACACCTACGTGGATACCATGTGCGTTGACTTCGGAAAGGCATTATTAGTAAACAAAAGACAGGCTTACCAAGTAGGCCTATCGCACCGGCTTTGTCACTGGATTCACGTGTTTCCAAGAGACAGTACTCAATACGTTACTCTTAACGGGACGAAATCGGCAGATGTAATTTTTGGAGTACCGCAAGGGGGTATCCGTTTACAATATATGCGTAAATGATGTAGAGAGCTATGTTGAAAGATCTTTAAATTTTTTGGTGACAGAGTTGTTATCTATAGGAACGTTGCAGAGCCAGATGATAGTAGCGAAATGCAAGAAGACTATAGACTTAAATAAATATAAACGCAACAGACGTAAACAGAAGCAGAGATCAGTTTCTGTTAAATTACATAACTGGCGAAAAATCCCTGGAAACAGTAACAACCATAAAACTGTTCGGAACGACGTTAAGTGGAATGACTACCTAAAACAAACTGTAGGAAAAGCAGATCCAGGGTGAGATTCATTGGAGGAGTCTTAAGGAAATGTAGCAAGTCCATGAAAGAAGTGTCAATGAATGACAAAATCATTCAAAGAGCCCACGGTTATGAATGCTTTAAAAATGTAATACCTCGTTTTCATCACTCTTTCGCTGTACAAAACTTAATAATGTTACGTACTCCGGCAATAAACCATCTTGAATATATGTCAGATAAAAAGATACAAATCAGAAGTAGTTATCTTACAGGGCACAGAACACTAGATACATATACAAGTTGTTTCACAATTTCTATTACAGGCTTCTGGGTGTTGTAGAGTGGACTTCGGATATAAACTTTTGACGCCCGCAGCTTGTGGTCTAGTGGCTAGAGGTGCTACCTCTGGATTACGGGGTCTCTGGTTCGACTCCCGGCCGGATTGGGGATTTTTCTCTGCCCAGGGACTGGATGTTTGTGTTGTCCTAATAATTTTATCATCCTCATCATTTGTGAAAGTGGATAGAGTGAACTGCGTAATAAAAAAAAAAATCGGAATGTGTAGCTGATGACCGCGCAGACCAAATGAAGCACCGTCAGGAGCTTTTGATAAGGAAACCGGAACCGCTTGGATATAAAATAACTTTGGAGTTTGGATGACTTCCAGATATCCCGCTCCACGGTACTCGTACGTACACAAACTGAGATGGTGGTCCCGTCATCAACTAAGTGAATTGTCTGTGGTGTTCCAAAGACGTTCAGCATACTCGACTTTGAAGGTTACGTGCTTCATAGCGTAGAAGAGAAACTCTGCCTATGCCGTAGGTTCCTGTAGGTCATACGCATCAGAGCTCGTTGTCTCCGCTGTAGCGCAACGTGAAGCGGAAGCCTTGAAAGTGATCCTATCTTCAAACTTAACGCCCTAGCGGTACATTTCTAGACATAGGTGCCTTATCAGAACATTGATTGATAAGTCCCCTCCACAACATCTACAAGCCTGTAACAGGAATTGTGAAACACCCTGTATATAAAATAGAGATATTCCATTTCAAGAGAACGTAGATATTCAGTATTTTGCACAAAAGTTGCATCGTACTACGTTGGTGCGTAAATTCGTTGCGATTTTGTTTTGCATGTTTGTGTTCCGGCTGATAAGGGTTTATTTGACGACTGTCAAAAATGTATCAAATGGCTCTGAGCACTATGGGACTTAACATCTGAGGTCATCAGATCCCTAGAACTTAGAACTACTTAAACCTAACTAACCTAAGGACACCACACACATCCATGACCGAGGCAGGATTCGAACCTGCTACCGTAGCAGTCGCGCGGTTCCGCACTGAAGCGCCTAGAACAGCTCGGCCACGGTGTCCAGCTTATCTACTGTCATTTTTTATTTGTATTTCACTGTTGCTGTGTGATTTTATATGTTGTCATTTTGTCATTTGGAGATAGCGGAGGGAGCTGTGGATGCTAGAAAATAGTGTGGCGAGTGGAGAAATCGGGACATTTCCGACGTTTTCTTCTGTTTTAGTTCTGTAGAGGGGTGACAGCTGCGAAGGCAGTCAAAAATATTTGCGTCGTGAATGGGGATAATGCCACTGGACAGAGGACGGCAAGAAAACGACTTTTTCGTTTGAACAAGCATCGTTTTTACATTAATGACTCCCCACATTCAGGAAGACCATCAGGGTTGGATGAAGATCGTTTAAACGCATTAACCCACAATGACCCACTTTAGGGTGCTCGAGAACTGGAAAATGTGATGAACTGTGATCGTTCCACCATCGTGCTATATTTGGGCAAGGTCCAAAAAACGGATATGGGTATAGCATGCTCGAAGCCAAAATCACAGAAATCAACGGGTGGCCATATATGCATCTCTGCTTGCGCGTCATCATTTGGCTTGTGAACAACACTGACCATTCCTGTCTTCTACCATTACGGGTTACGTGATATGTTAACATAAGGAAAAGAAAGGAATGTTTGAGCCGAAACAAAGGAGATACTCCCGGTACAGAGACCTGCCTGCATGCAAAAAACATAATGATATACATCTGGTGGAACAGCGACGGTGTGGTGTACAACGAATTGCTTCTCCGAAGTGTAACTATCACTGATGACATCAATTGTCAACAACTCAGACATCTTGCAAACGCAGCCAAAGAACAACGACCAGGAAGACAGCGTGAAATGATGCTACTCTACGATAATGGTCCGCAGCTTGTGGTCGTGCGGTGGCGTTCTCGCTTCCCGCGCCCGGGTTCCCGGGTTCGATTCCCGGCGGGGTCAGGGATTCTCTCTGCCTCGTGATGCCTGAGTGTTGTGTAATGTCCTTAGGTTAGTTAGGTTTAAGTAGTTCTAAGTTCTAGGGGACTGATGACCATAGATGTTAAGTCCCGTAGTGCTCAGAGCCATTTGAACCATTTTTTCTACGATAATGACCGTTCGTATTCTGCAAGACTGACAAAAAGTCGTTCCCACCCACCTTATCTACGGGATTTTCCCCTTCTCCCCTCTCTATCGAACAGCCTTCATGGAACTTCATTTCCGGATTGAAATGCGCTCCGGAAATGGCTCGACGACTTCTTTGGCTCAAAATCACGTGATCTGTATAGTCGCGAAATCGAAAAGTTGCCCCAGCTTTGACAGACTGCTGTAAATAGTGAAGGAGAAAACATAATTCATGATTAAATCCTCTCTTATGTGTATTTGTTGTGGGAAAATGCCACAACTTATTCACTTATCGAACACAAAAGCAGCATTGACCAGTGCTACTTTTAGATGTTGAGGCTGCCATAAGAAAAACAAGCTGTGGCCTAGAGCACACACGTTTCTAATTTAGCAAGTAAAAGTTTTAATAGTTGACACTGGTCGCTGGAGCTTTTGACGAGATTATGTTTGAATATGGTATGCCTCGCTCTTACATATGCAGGGTGTCCCAGGAGGAACCGTCAATATTCAAAGCTAATATAGTAAACAAGAGCTCTAAAATGCATACCGTAGGAACTACGAGCAGTTTTTCATCTTCGTTACTGTGAAACACATCCATTCTTTTGAACGAGTACTCACAGCTCTCAAGGTATGTAATTTAGAGCCCATTCTTACTAGACAATTTTATCTTGTTCTGATCCATACTCCCTCCTCCCAAAATAATGGAAGCAAACAGCTTGCAGTAGAAGTGATTTGTATAGAAGATGAAGAAGTGCTTATAGTCCTAAAGTTATGCATTTAGAGCCCACGTACACTAGACTTTTTTGCTCTGAATGATCGTTCCTATCATATCCGTGAATATTGACCGTTCCTCCGGGAACACCGTGTAGGTATCTAACAACTTGTACTCGCCACTCTCATGAATGATGAGGAAAACTAGGAGAGGCCGATCTAAGGAAAAATGATTTTGGACTCTAGGGAAATGTAGTAGCAAGACACAAATGAGAAGTAATTATCCCAATAATTTGTGTTTTGCTCCTACATTTCCCTTGAGTCCAAAATTGTCTTTTCTGAGTCTGACCTCTCCTATTTTTCCTCATAATTCATGAAAATCGCGAGATTGGACTGAGAAAAGGTTGGGAAATTGTACGGGCGCTGATACCCGCGCAGTTGAGCGCCCCACAAACCAAACGTCATCATCATCATCATCATTCTAGTTTTCCCATTATTCGACCCTTATTTCGTGTCAATATTTTGCAAACATGAGTTCTTATTTCGGTAATAATCACACCTGTCAGCACTTGCCTTTTTGGAGCTGCAATTATTACATTCGTCCTAAAGTCTGAGAGGATTTTGCCTGGGTTGTATCTCGCGCACCAACTGAAATGGTTTTCTCATGGCTGGCTTTCCCAAGGAGCTCAGTAATTCTGAGGGACGGTCGTCTAGTCCAGGAGCCTTGCTTCGACTTTCAGTGCCCTGTCAAATTCTTGTAGCAGCATCATATCCCCCATCCCATCTTCATTTACTTCCTCTTCCATTTCTATAATATTGTCTTTAAGTTCATTTCATTGTATAACCCTTCTATGTTCTTGCCACGTTTCAGCTTTATCTTCTTTGCTCAGTGCTGGTTTCCCATCTGAGCTCTTGATATTCATTTTCCTATAAATAACATTTGTGTTTTCTGAACCGCGTATGATTTTGCAGCCTTACGTTTGTCCTCCAGCCATACCTGCTTAGTCATTTTGTACGTTGTTTCAAATTCATATTTTTAACTTCCTCACTTCTTTTTGCCTGCTGCGTTTTTATAAATGTACGCATTTAAACGCAAAGACTCAGATAAGAAAGACACGAAGCCCCTAAGTATATTGGATTACAGTGCATTGTAAGGAATATGATGAGTGAGTAGAATGCATTGTGACAGAGACGAAATGTCGCGCGTAGATACACACGCGCCAGCAGACGACGGAGGGTCAATTGTATGAAGCAGTCAGCAGGCACCTCATAGACGGCGCCAGCTGTCACAGCAAACGCTGTCGCACCTCTGAGGTCGTCCAACCTCGCTCAGATGTACAGTGACTAAGCGTCTCGTTTTGCGACACGGGCCGGTCTCAGATCGAACGGTTTTATCAATATTTCCGTCTTATTGTAGGCATATCCGTACATCAGATGGTTAGGTACCACGAAGGGGAACAATTACTTGGTAATTACGAGAACATGTTGAAAAGCAATGCCTCCGAATTTTTATGTGCAAAGCCTTAAAGTATTTTAAATAAACATTCTACATTTTTATTCTTCATGTCTACAAATCTGCAGCCCTCTGTCGCTAGAGTGTTCCGAACTCTAGCGTGTAACATGGCTGTGTGTAACGTAACTACCTTTACGTTGCTAGGTGAGACATGACGTGTTGTAATCGAATTTCGAATTTGAAGATTTCGTCCACACATTGAGCATCTTCTCCATCATGACAATGCAAGACCACACACAAGTGCTGCTGCATTTGCAACATTCCGAAGCCTTGGGTTCACTGTCATCGATTATCCTCCATACACTCCTGACTTGACCCTATCCCATTTTCGTTGTTTCCAGAACTTAAAGTACACCTTCGGGGAGTTCACTCTGAAAGTGGTGAAGCGGTGCGAGCAGAAGTAAGGTTGTGGCTCTGTCAACGAAGTCAAACAAACTGGTCTCTCGTTGGGAGAAATATGTGCGTCTCCAGTGTGATTATGTTGAGAAATAAATATGTAGGCAAGAAAAATAAAGATTTAGAAAGTTAATAAAGATTGTTCTGTTGTAAAAGCTGTACGGCTTTTCACGCGAAAAATTCTGAGGCATTACTTTTGAGAACGTCCTCGTAAATCAGTCACTGAGCACCTAACTTCGTTTATAGTCTTTTGTTTGTATGAGAAGTCAATCTCAAAACTGATTCTTCATAGTCCACAGCTATATGAACATAAGGAAGAACTACTGAATCTAACTCTTTGCAAGTAATGTAAAGAAGAATCTTGGAATGTCTGTCATGTGACAACTATAGCCATTTCAGTACACACCATGCGATAAAGAATGACAAAAAAGTGGAAAAGCAAACAAAAAGACCCGAAGCTACAGAAAGAGATGGATTTTTTTTCAGCAGTCAGAAACGAAATTACCAGAATCAATACAGTTTCAGCTGCATCATAATTTGTGTAGTGGTGTAGCACAGTTCATCGGTATATACGTTTTATTCTATGAGCAGGACCTTTTACTTTCACTCAGTATTATTTTCCTCTTGTATCAGTTAATGATTTTTTTAAAAATAACACTGGTCTACAACTCTAAATGTAGAAGTTTCTGTTATTTTTGTAATTACGAAAAATATATTTTCCTCTGAATCCCAACTGTCACTAATGACAGAACTGTTCGAATGATTCGTTATTCTCTTTTCCTGTATCCGTTGGATTAACATTTCTGGCTGTTAGATTTTTACACTTGGTGACGTGCTGTAGTGGCTAAGATGTTGAACGTTAATTCAGGAGGAGCGGAGTCTGACTGTCTTGATTGAGATTTGCTGCCGGCCGGTGTGGCCGAGCGGTTCTAGGCGCTTCAGTCTGGAACTGCGCGACCGCTACGGTCGCAGGTTCGAATCCTGCTTAGGACATGGATGTGTGTGATGTCCTTAGGTTAGTTAGGTTTAAGTAGTTCTAAGTCTAGGGGACTGATGACCTCAGAAGTTAAGTACCATAGTGATCAGAGCAATTCGAACCACTTTTTTGAGATTTGCTTTGATTCCCATGTATCCACATCTGCACCTACATACAGGGTGATCGAAAAGTCAGTATAAATTTGAAAACTGAATAAATCACGGAATAATGTAGATAGAGGGGTACAAATTGACACGCATGCTTGAAATGACATGGGGTTTTATTAGAACAAAAAAAGTACATACGTTCAAAAAATGTCCGACAGATGGCACTTCATCTGATCAGAATAGTAATAATTAGCATAACAAAGTAAGACAAAGCAAAGATGATGTTCTTTACAGGAAATGCTCAATATGTCCACCATCATTCCTCAACAATAGCTTTAGTCGAGGAATAATGTGAACAGCAACGTAAAGCATGTCCGGAGTTATGGTGAGGCATTGGCGTCGGATGTTGTCTTTCAGCATCCCTAGAGATGTCGGTCGATCACGGTACTCTTGCGACTTCAGGCAACCCCAAAGCCAATAATCGCGCGGACTGAGGTCTGGGGACCTGGGAGGCCGAGCATGACGAAAGTGTCGGCTGAGCACACGACCATCACCAAACGACGTGCGCAAGAGATCTTTCACGCGTCTAGCAATCCTTTTTTTTTTTTTTTTGTTCTAATAAAACGCCATGTCATTCCAATCATGGGTGTCAATTTTTACCTCTCTATCTACATTATTCGGTGGTTTATTAAGTTTTCAAATTTATACTGACTTTTTGATCACCCAGTAAGTACTTCGCAAGTGACATTACGGTGCATGGTGGAGGGTACCCAGTACCACTACTAGTTACTTTCTTCCCTGTTCCATTGACAAAGAGATGATGATGTTTGGTTTTTGGGGCGCTCAACTGCACTGTCATCAGCACCCGTAAAAAGTCCCAATCTTTACACAGTCCAGCCTAGCCATTTTCATCACTGATGATGAGCACAACACAAATACTCAGTTCTCGGGCAGAGAAAATCCCCAGTCCAGCGGGGAATCGAACCCGGGACCCCGTGATTCACAGGCAGCAACGCTAGCTGCTAGACCACGAGCTGCCGACTTTGGCAAAGAGAGCTAGGGAAAAACGACCATCTACATGCCTCCATACGAGCCCTAATTTCTCTTATCTTCGGAATCCTTACACGATATGTAGGTTGGCGGCAGTAGAATTGTTCTGCAGTCAGTTTGAAATGCTAGTTCTCTAAATGTATCTTATCCACGTTCCTCGAAGAGAACGTCTCCTTCCTTCACGGAACCCTCCGTAATACTTATGTGTCAGTCGAACATACCAGTAACGAATATAGCGGCCAGTATTGGAAGAACCTGTGTTCTGGAACAAAGTACCGTTATCCAAGATGGCGGCGATGACGTCATCCAAAATGGCCGACGTGACGTCATTCAAGATGGCGCATTCTGGCAGGAAGTTTGAATTTTGGCGGGAAAGTGACACGCCCCCCTCCCTCAGAAAAATGGCGGGAAGTTCAAATTCCAACATGATAATGCGTAACACCCCAGTTACCTCTACTAAGCAATGAAAACGGCTGGCAAAACAAACTTGTCTTTATTAGTTAACGAATTTCAGGCAGTTGTGTTCGCCACTGAGTCTGGCCTCCAACTGGCTTAGTTCATATCGATGCCACCAGAGGGCGCTCTTCTGACATCAGATCATAATGCAAGTACAGTAAAGTCAAGATGGCTCCACCCGATGTATCCCCCACAAGCCACAGAGCTCAAGTGGTTTAGTTCATATCGTCAACACCAGAGGACGCTACCACGACGTCACGTGATGACGCAAGATCATCTACTCACTCTCTCGCACGCGCGCGCTATAACCGGACATAAGCCACGCCACTGGCCCGCGGGCGTCCAACCGCTTACGTCACACACCCTCAGCAAACACCTCCTTACACACGCTGGACATAGTTTTCTGTTAATATGTTAACTAAAGTAACACCCATATCGCACATGTTGACACACGCGTTACACCGCACGTACACGCTCCAGCTTGACTGACACACCGCCATCTAAAACAATCTCAATTATATTCTTACGTCACATGGCCTTGTGAAGAAAAAATATCAGCCAAGTCCAGCTCTCCGTAATTTTTATAGTGCCCCAAAAATAGTTAACACTCGCTTTCTTGTTGTCTCAGCTTGTATGGGCCAAAATTCCTGCCCTAACAGAACCTGTTTACCAAAATATCGCCTAATCCAGTCTTCCTCCTGGACATAACATGATAGCCTTGCTGCTCGCAACATACGAAAATGTTCGCACTGCTCCTATATCTCACCACAATCAATCGAGCATTCTCATTAGCTCTTAGCGAATTTACCAGTCGAATTTCTAACCCCGTCGGTATCGAAGCACCATCCACCTTTTCTTTCTGCTGCTTTCTGTCGTTATTTTGCAAAGATTGCTAAATTGCACCGACAGTTCCCTCAATCTATACACTCCCCAACCTGTTCTTTCTTTCTACAGACGCTTCACTCAGTGGAAATAAACTATTTTACACTGGTCACCATTTTCACAGACAACTAAACATCGCAAAGTTGTGTAGAGATCATCAAATAGAAACGATACTCGCAAGAATATTGGACCGCCAAACCGACCTCAAACCAGGGAATATATCATTGAGTACGGTCAATTTCCGCCGTACTTCTCGGTATCAAGAACACAGCACTAGCCTCCCGATCGCTAATGCAACATAATGCACCACATATACACTGCAATTTATTTCTCCACAAACACCAAACTTTAGCGAGGTGCAGCGTGCTGTAAACCATTGACTAACTTTAAACAAGTAGACTAAACTGACATTCGCATTCTCGAATACCGAAGTCAGTCATCTAACATATTCGAGATGATCAATATTCTTCACAAACCAACTATGGTCTTTCCCACGTCTAGAGAGCAGGAAATCGTGTGTCCAACACACCAAAATCGATCTACCTTCAACTAAATAAAGGCACCAAATGTCCAGAAGCAGTCGACCGAACAATTTACATGGGAGGGAATAACACTCCGCCACAAACGCACCATCTTCGCAAAGTTACAATTGATCACGAAAGCAGCCCAACACATACTTAGTTCTCTACTCGGTCGTCTAGAAGATGGTAAATTTAACTCTAATACATTACTATACTCCAACAGGCCTCCGCATTCGGAAGACTGTTACCATTAACAGGGGAGCCCGAATCAGTACCACCACAGACTTTGCATACACGGACACATTCCAGAAATCCCCTCACATATATCTTTTATCATTGTACTTGCAATTAAATCTTACGATCGCTGTCTCAACTGTAGGGTATTCTGCAATGACCGAAGTATTGGAAATACACCCTGCTGTCGGCAGTGGCTCTGTAAATAGAAATATCACTACCATTCTTATGACTTGACATACTCTTCCCTTCGCTATCACAGTACCCCAAGTCAAATCCATACCCTCCCTACAACAGAACATAGACATTTACTTTACACAAACACATATACTTTATAAACCTTATGCTCAAATGCGAACATGTCAGACACCCAGCACTAATACTAAGTATAATATTACCTTCTAAGTAACTGGATTCATATGACACCAAATAATACTGACCAAAAATCAACGATTGGTGTGCAATCTCTTACGTTCATCCTGCGTGTCGTAACACCGTGTCATAGACGTAATCGAGCACATGTTAAACAAAAAATTTCGATCGCAGAAACTACTGCATGTTACTCTCACAAGCGCTCATCGTTCGACAGGTGTGCACTAGTATCCATGTTAAAAGTTGTATACTTGCTTTATAAATCAAGGTATGACACTACCTCTGAATGAGGTCGTTTTTTGTCCAGACAGAGGCGGCGGCGTGAGACCCCTGGGGGCACGCGAGCGGTGCTGATTATGATGGCGGCACTCCAAGCCTTTCGATGTCTGCAGCGACTTCACACGTCGCGCACGGGCCGCAACGACCGTGGCGGGTGTCCAACCCACCTTGCACCCATACTAGCGGGCCCACACGGCTATGCCAGGAGTGTACCGCCACAAGGGCCTGGAGTGGGAGCAGGAGGAGGATGGCATCAGCAAATGGAGCAGGATCCGCGGCTGTCACCCATGAAGGAGCTCTTCGGGACTGCGACCGTCAATGAGCGTAGTGCGATAGGTGCTAAAAAACAGGGTGAGGGCCGACGTGGTTGGAGATGTGTCGACCGCCTTAGTCAACTGTTGTTTAAAAGTGTGGACAAGCCTCTCCGCCGCGCCATTGGATGAGGGGTGGAAAGGTGGGCTACGGATATGTTTGATACCGTTGGCCTGACAGAAGTCGTGGAAGGAGGACGCAGTGAATTGGGGACCATTATTGGAGACCAGTGTGCGTGGCAGACCGTCGATGGCAAGAACCTGGGCCAGGGCTGTGAGCGTGGCCTCCGTGGTGATGGATGCCATTCGGACAACATATGGGTATTTGGAGTAGGCATCAAGGATGAGTAATCACACGGACCCCAAAAACGGGCCAGCAAAATCGATATGGATGCGATCCCAGGGCCGGCGAGGCAACGGCCAGGGTGCAAATGACTGAGAAGGACTCGCCTGGTGGCAGTGCACCCACAGACCAGGCGCTCAATGTCGCCATCGGTGCCGGGCCAAAGATATTCGAAGCCAACGGATGGTCGACGACAAAGAGGGTAAGGAGCTGGGGAACACGCTCGTACGTCGCCTGGACGACGAACTGCCCACAAACGGGAATGGAACCGTCTCCGTAGACAACCAAACGGCGAGAGAGAGGTGACAAAGCAGGAGAGCCCTGCCGGGTATATGTCGCCATATTAATCATGGACACGGTGGGCCCAGTGTCGACCTGAAAACTGACATCCTCCGTGAAATTGGGGAATATGAGGAAAAGCTTCCGCGCTGACTGGTCATCCTGTGGAACGACCGATTGCAGAGCGTGGACTTTATCTTGAGGCCCAGGAGGGGCAGGACTGGAGCGAGTCGAGCGACTACGACAAACCGATCGGATGTGCCCTCCTCGTTACACTGTGTGCACGTTTTCCAGCGGTGGGGACAATCAGCCCGCAAATGCGCAGTAAACCACTGTGGGCAAGATGAAAGTGGGCCGCGCCACCAGCGACGAGGGGCGACCTGAGGCACCGATGCCATAGAGACGTCGAACAACGAGTAATCCCGACGGCGCTGGCCTCTGTCGGCTGGGCCACGTCGACGTCGCGAGGGCGGAACTCGCCATGACGCCGCGATCTCCGCCACCTGCAGTCGCGCCATGAGACGCTCGTTAGCCGCTTGAGCAACTTCAAAGGAGTGGAAAATGCTGAGAATCTCTTCCAAGGAGGGGTTGTCTAGTTTCAACGCCGCCGTACGGACATCAGGATTGGGATCCAGCTGAACCACCACATCCCGGATCAGGGAGTTCGCATACGAAGCCTTACATCTCCGATTGGTGCACGTAAAATTGCATCGACGGCTGAGACCCCGCAAGTTCATGACAAAGGAATGATACGATTGACCAGGCTATTTATGGTACTGTTGGGACTTCAGCCGAGAGGCGACCATATTTTAACGTTGGGAATAATAGTTTGTCAGCAAAAGGCAGACATCCTGGAAAGAGAGAGCCCCAGGATCGGACAATGGTGCCAACTTGTGGAGAAGAAAGAACGTGCCCGGAGAGGCTCAAGACAAAAACAACGACCGCTGCAAGGAGTCGTCCGTGACTTGAAAAGCCGTGAAATGTTGTTTCAGCCGATGTAAGTAGGTTTCCCAGTCCTCTTTAGCGTCATTAAAGGGTGGAAACGGTGGCGGACGCCGGAAAGCATCGGACACCCGAGGAATGTGAAGCTGTTGCGGTAACACGTCCCGGGCATCGACTTTTTCCGTTAGCAACTGTTGTAAGATGTCTAACTGGAGCTGCTGCTGCCACATGAACTGCTGTTGTTGCTCCAGCAGACAGACGAACTTCCCCTCCATACCAACAACTACCACCGTTTATCTCGTCGCCAAAATGTTGTAACGGCGACCGGAACGGTCGCGGGGTTGTAGTGACGGAAACGCGGCGGGACCCGCGGAGCGGCCCGAGTACAACACAACGGGAGAGGACATATACGACCAAGGAAGGACCTTATGACACAATAAAAAACAGACAACAGAGTCACGAACCAAACAAGACAACCACGTCCACTCGTCAAGCAACACGAAAGTCAGTATGCTGTCTAATGCGAGGCGATACCTCCTGAGACGCACGCGAGGTTAGACTGACAGACTGAGCGACAGGAAGGCGCTGTACTCGATCGGGGACGCCGCTATTGGCCGCTGCAACCACGTGTTCCCCTGTGGCGCCCTCACTCTAAATGCGGGTCAGGACGTCCGGCGGGGATTCAAATTCCGCGGTGCGCGGTACCAGGAGGTGGATGGTGCTGCGATACCGATGGGGTAAGTAATTCGACTGGTAAATTCGCTAAAAGCTAATGAGAATGGTCAGTTGATTGTGGTGGGATATAGGAGCAGTGAGAACATTTGCGTAAGTTGTGAGCAGCAAGGCTATCATGTTATGTCCAGGAAGAAGACTGGATTAGGCGATATTTTGGTAAACAGGTTCTGTTAGGGCAGGAATTTTGGCGCATACAGGCTGAGACAACAACAAAGCGAGTGTTAACTATTTTTGGGGCACTATAAAAATTACAGAGAGCTGGACTTGGCTGATATTTCTTTTTTTACAAAGCCATGTGACGTAAGAATAATATTGAGACTGTTTTAGATGGCGATGTGTCAGTCAAGCTGGACTGTGTACGTGCGGTGTAACGCGTGTGTCAACACGCTCTGTGTTATTCTGCCTTCAATGGTAAAGACGAGTGGCGCCTGGAGATGGCTCGAATATGAGACTGGCGTGAACGCGCTTTGGAATGCTGTGACAGTATAACGGTGACTGCACAGAGCAGATTTTCAGCTGTAATCGGTGGCTGTGGCTTGGGGCTGTGATGGAGCGCGGTCCTGGATGGACGTCTGTTTGTACTTTGACAGCTGACGGGCGCGTCGACCGCAAATTGGCGCGAAAGAGATTGTAGCGTTTGCCCTCTGTAAACATGTCTTTGCTCCCTTTCGATAGGAGTCCAGGTGAATATGTATTGGGACAAGAATTTATCAGAAATGAAGAATGAATGAGATAGTGCCGCTTGCGGGACGCGGGCGGGGGCCTGTGTGTCGTTTGACAGTTGACTGATGTGTACGTTATTGCTACCTCCTGTGTACTCTACTGGGCAGGGGGCGGTGGACTTTGCTTGCTCACGTTGGTTGCAAGATTTTGCGAGCAAGTCTGTACGTAGTGATATGCGCTATTTGGACATTTTACAAGTATTTAGCGTGTCTACACATCAATGTTCTGTATTATTTAGGAGCAGTGTGCTATTGTGTGCTAAAATTACAAGTTGGTTGCGTGTCTGTGGGCTGTGCAACATGGTCCCGGGCACATCTGGGTGGGTGTTTTGTGATAGTGTGATAGATATACTCTATCGTTAAATAAGTTGTTTCAACATAAAGATAGTGCTGTCAATCCTTACTCTCCCCTGCACCACAGAGTAGGATGAGTCGTTTTTCCTCACCATCATGGTTTACGTCACGAAAACGGCGATGGCGTCTTCTGGTGGTGGTGCTGGGACTAGACCTCGTGGAGAAATCACGGTTTGCTGCCACCATGCCACTTGCGTCATCAGTTGGTGTCACTGCGGCGTCCGCGGGGGAGACAAAGTGTACTAAGCCAGTTATGGTCTGGAGCTCATGGTGAACCCACTAGGCGGCGCCATCTTAGATTACCATACTTGTTTCGCCGGCCGGAGTGACCGTGCGGCTCTGGGCGCTAAAGTCTGGAGCCGAGCGACCGCTACGGTCGCAGATTCGAATCCTGCCTCGGGCATGGATGTGTTTGATGTCCTTAGGTTAGTTAGGCTTAATTAGTTCTAAGTTCTAGGGGACTGATGACCTCAGAAGTTCAGTCGCATAGTTCTCAGAGCCATACGATACTTGTTTCATCATCAGACGTCACTACAGCGCCCTCTAGTGGCATCGATATGAACTACGTCAGTTGGGCTATGGACTCAGTGGCGAATACACTTGATGGTGGTGCTGCCTCTAATTGTGTAGATAAAGGCTGATGTATGATTTCGACAGTTGACGATTATCAAGGAGAGTCTTTTAGATGGATTATTATTTTGAGAATTTAGGAGTTGTCTGGCTATCTGGACGTAAATACTCTGCATTGTTTATGAGTGGTTCGCATGTCTGTAGGTTGTGCAATGTGTTATTTTTGACGGTTTACTATTAGCAACAGTGTGTGTAGAGCTTTATACATGATTTATGTAGGAGTAGTTTGCCGGTCTGTATGCTGTGGGGCATGTATGAACGTGTGTTCTGTGATACATATATTCCATCCATAAATAAATTGCTCAGAAATAAGTAAAGTACACTACTTCCTCTCTCCATCAGCGTAGTGCATGCTGAGTCCTTTTACCACCCACCCCCAGGAAGAGATGGTGGTCTGGCGACATATGTTAATGGTGGTGGTGAGCTTCGTTTGAAACAATTTTATTATGTTGGTATTGAAAACGCATGTGAGCATTGTTTACTGGCAGAATTCAAACTTCACGCCGGTTCCTAGGAGGATGTGGGGGTCGGGTGGCTGAGGTTAGTACAAGTGTCCTTTGTTTCACACAGATTTCTTAGGTTGGTAGAGTAACCGCAAGTGACATTTCTTTACTGCCTGAATTCAAACTCGGCGCCGGTTCCTAGGAAGAGGTGGTGGTCAGGACCTTGAAAAGTTGTTGAAACTAGATAGTTGAACACCTTTTCATGCCTATATGAAGTCGAATCTCGTGGCAAATAGGAGTGCCGCATTTTAGGGGTGGGGTAGTGCTATGTCATGAATGAACACTGTGCTGATAGTGGGAAAATGTGGAACTTCTCATTTGATCATTGAATATTGAAATTGTAAATGTAATTATTGTATATAATTAAAATTGAAATCTAGTTAAGTACTTAAGTAATGGATAGGTTAGATATGAGATGTAGGTGCACATTTACAGAAGACTACGTCCGGCGTGTGTTTGGAGGTGGTTCAATTGGGACTTAACTTCTAAGGTCATCAGTCCCCTAGAACTTAGAACTAATTAAACTTAACTAACCTAAGGACATCACACACATCCATGCCCGAGGCAGGATTCGAACCTGCAACCGTAGCGGCCGCGCGGTTCCAGACTGTAGCGCCTAGAATCGCTAGGTCACTCTGGTCGGTTATGGAGGCGGTGGCCGAGGGTGTGTGACGTAAACGGTCGGATGCCCGCGGGCCGGTGGCACAGCGCATGTCCAGTTATAATGCGTGCACGAGTGAGTAGTTGTTCTTGCGTCATCCCGAGTTTGTCCCTCCTCGGACCTACGTCCCTCACTTTTTATTTTTATCCACCTCAACTCGTGATCCGTCACTAATGACCTGCTTTTGATGTAAACCAGAAAATCTAATATTTCTTCCTTCGGATTTCCTCACCAGGAACGAATAGGCTAAACATTTGCACTACATGAATGAAGGATAGAACGCACAATACATACAGATTGCATAGTGCTTAAGCCAGTTGTCAGGAGTACTTTTCTCTATGCGCAAGAACTGTGCACATGGGAAAACCTAATCTACACGTCGAACGTCATTTTCGGGGAAGACAATGCAAGTAGAGAGAATAAAGTATTTGCCTCGTGTTCGCTTTAAACTTTTCAGAAACAATACTGTGAGCTGTGATGCTATTCAGAGAATTACCAGACATTGCTAAAAAAATTAGGAACAGTTATATTTATCTTCAGTGCAATTCAAGCAAGCTTCCTTATGACGTATGCGAATGACAGCAGGTATCGTCAGTGACATAAATATATTTATGAAACCCTGAAGCAATTTCGTTTTCCAAAATTTATCGCTATGTAATGGGTACCTCTGATTTCATTTGGAAGTACATTGCCAAAAAGCGAGAGAAAGAGGGAGAGAGAGAGAGAGAGAGGGAGAGAGAGAGAGAGAGAGGGAGAGAGAGAGAGACAGAGAGAGAAAGAGGGACGGGATGGATTACGAGCCGTTGTCGGCTGTGTTTCTCTGAACAGAAGCTCAGTCACTAGGGGAATGAGAGCATTGTCGTTTATATTTCGTATCAATTACTCCCGTTCATTTTCTTCCTTTCTGCCATTATTTACAGCTCTAGTTTCAGGATTGTGTGACTGTGGGTCTGACATGCGCCATATGAGCTTCGTGACACACATGGTGGTGAGTTGGGCGGGGGGGGGGGGGGGGGGGGGTGGAGAGGAGGCTAATTTTGATTTTCCACGAGGATGGAGATCAAGTTCAAATTCTACAACCATGCAACTGGAAATTAGTGGTGATCTTTTCAAAGGAACCCGATGTTCAACTTAAATAACTTTACGAAAGCCAGGAAAAACCTAAATCTAAGTGGTTGGATAGGAACAGCGAGGCGATGAACAGGGCAGCAGTGTCCTAACCCGACTTCGCTAGGATTAACTTAAGGAGGAGGTATGGAATTATTATTATTATTATTATTATTATTATTATTATTTTAAATGTGAACATTTTATACAAGACTTTACCGTAACCACTATGACTATCACCAAAAAATCCAAATAACTATAACGATCAATTACGTTTATTGTTCACCTCGTGATGACTGGGTGTTGAGTGCTGCCCTTAGGTTAGTTAGGTTTAAGTAGTTCTAAGTTATAGGAGACTAATGACCATAGATGTTAAGTCCCATAGTGCTCAGAGCCATTTGAACCATTTTGAAAGTTTATTGTTCTTTCTGGAACTCGTTGCAGAATATTATTTCTCGAACATCACAAGGACTTTTGTTAGTTAATAAGGCATTGAATGTATTGCTCAGATGTGAGGGACCCTTACCGGGTAGGACTAACAGGGGACATTGAAAATGTACGAAGAAGGACGGCACGAATGGTTATAAGTTTGTCTGCCCTTCCGGAGAGCGCCAGAGAAATTTTGGTAAACCTGAGTTAACAGACGCTGGAATATAGACGCTGATCACCCCACGAAAGCTTACTTACAAAGTTTCGAGAACCAGTGCTATGTTAAAATTCTAGATATTTTCAGCAGTTCCCAGTGTGTCGTTTCCGTAAGGACCGTAAACGCAAGTTTAGGCTACTTACTGCACCCATCCAGGCATTTAAGCAGTCATATTAACGCGCTCTATACGCAAATGGAACGAGAAGATACTCTAACACGTGGTACCGTGCGAAGTCCCCTTTGTCATGTATTTCATAGCGGCATTCAGAGTACGTATGTTGACGTAGATGTATCCACGTCGCGGTTAGCCTGTGATACTATTTCTCGGTGGTTGCAGGCACCTTTCCCACTCGTTATCACATCAAACTGTCTTTCAGTGATCACAAGTTCCTTTTCCACTCCACTCATATATACACCATAACCGTAAGTGATTCAAATATTGCTCCGGAAGGAGCCTATATCCATTGAAAGACTTAATCTCAGATTATTCTATCGGTAGAATACATTCATTCCTTACTCATCTACCTCTACATACATACTTCACGAGTGGTGTGTACCCTGTACCACTACTATTCATTTCCACTTGCCTTACGCGAAATGTACGTTCACGGTAGTAGAATCATTCTGCAATAATCCTCAAAAGACGCTTCTCTAAATTTTATTGATACTTTCCCTCGAAAACCACGTCTCCTTCTATCATGGGATTCCCATTTGAACTCCTAAAATATCGTCGTAACACTTGCGCGTTATTCGAATGTACCGCTAACAAATCTAGCAACCCGCCTCTGAATTACTTAGATGCCTTCCTTTAATGCGACCGGGTGCGGATCTCAAACACCTGAGCAGTACTCAAGAATGGGTCCCACTTGTGTCCTACATGCCTTGCCTGCTACTGTGCTTACATGCTCGTTCCATTTTCATCGCTCTGCAATGTTACGCCTACGTATTTAATCTGCATGACTGTGTCTAGAAGCACATTACTAATATTGTATCTGAACATCGCGGGTTTGTTTATCCTAATCATCTGCATTCTACATTTAGATCCAGCTGAAATTCATCAAACCAACTAGAATTTTGTATACTCCAATAGTCCCTCACAGACGACATCTACTCGTAAACCACAGCGTCATCAGCAAACTGCCACAGATTGCCGCACACCCTGTCCGCCATATTATTTATGTACTGGATAATAACAGCGGCCCTATGACACTTCCCTGGGACACTCCTGACGATACCCTTGTCATTGAAGAACACTCGTCGTCGACAACAAGATGCTAGGTACCGCTACCAAAGCAGTCTTCGGGCCATTCGCATACCTGGCAGCCTATTCCGTATGCTCGTACCTTCGTTAACAGTCTGAAGTGGGGCACCGTATCAAATGCTTTTTGGAAATAAAGAATATGGAATGTACCGGTTGCTCCTTCTCTCGTGCTTCGCACGTATCACTTGAGAAAAAGACAAGCTGGATTTCGCACTAGTGATGCCTTCTAAAACCGTAATGATTTATGCACAGAAGCTTTCCCATCGCAAGGAAATTTAATATGCTCGAGGTGAGAAAATGGGGTTGGGTTGTTTTGGGAAGGAGACCAAAGAGCGAGGCCATCGGTCTCATCGGATTAGGAAAAATTTGGAAATTAGTGGTGAAGTCTTATGGGACAAAACTGCTGAGGTCATCGGTCCCTAAGCCTACACACTATTTAATCTAACTTAAACTAAACTACGCTACGGACAACACACACACTGATGCCCGAGGGAGAACTCGAACCTCCGACGAGGGAAGCCGCACGGACCGTGACAAGGCGCCCTAGACAGCGCGGCTACCCTCCGCGGTGATTAGGAAGGGATGGTAAGTAAGATGTGTGCCCTTTCGAAGGAACCATACCGGCATTTGCCTGGAGCGATTTAGGGAAATGACGGAAAACCTAAATCAGGATGGCCGGACGCGGATTGAACAATCGTCCTCTCGAATGCGAGTCCAGTGTGCTAACTACTACGCCACCTCTCTCGGTAAAATGAGAATAAGTTCAGGAATTCTGCAACAAATATAAATTAAGGATATTGGTCTGTCATTTTGTGGGTTCGTTATTTTGCCCTTCTTACATGCAGGAGTCACTTGCACTTTTTTTTCCAGTCGTTCTACATTTTGCCCTGGGCAAGAGATTCGCGATAAATGAAAGCTACGTCGGGGGTCCATACCGTAGAGCAGTGGTTCCCAACAGGTGGTCCGCGGACCCCTGGGGGTCCGCGAGCTATGACAGAGGGGTCCGCAAGATGCTATTAGAATAAAAAATATGTTAAATATATTTTGTATAATAACAGATTTTTTGATTTGGATGCTTCTTGCATGAGCAGAGCTTTAGTGAACGCTAACTTCTGCGTCTAGCGTCTTCCTAGAGCCAACTGACACTAGCACACTCTAGCGCAAAACAAGAATTAGATAGAGGCAAATAGTTCTGCTGTATGACTTATTTTTCACATATGTCTACTCAATGCAATCTCAAGTGTAGTACACTTGAAAGACCAATACACTCAGTTTTAATTTTTTCCTGTCATTTTTAGTTCATACTCAATTTTTTTTTTTTTTAGGAGGTTGTTGTACTATACACCCAGATTTGAAGACAAAGATTTTGAGCAATAATCAAAAATTTAACAATAACAATGATGGCTAAATTGAAAAAGTTTTAACTCAATATTTTTTCAATAATGAATATGTCAATGTTTTTTCTAAGTACCAAAAATAGAAAAAGTATAAAAAGACTTTTAATTTGGATTTTTTAGGTAGGTACTTGATACTGTGATATGACAAGGTACCGATCATGCTCGGTGAGGGGGTCCTCGACAAAACTTTGTTGGGAACCCCTGCCGTAGAGTACTCTGTGCCAAACCGAACTGGGATTCCATCCAAAACTGACGTGTTTTCAACTGTTTCACCTGTTTCTCTGGACCAGGGATCATTATTGCCATATTCTTTTGCTAAGGCATGATGGCGTTACTTCTTGTACGCTTCGCGCGTCGATATTTTTACTGACATGAATCCACCTGGCAGATGCTATCTGTTTGCGAATCGTGTAAAACGTGTGCTGTGTGTTTCCATTTTACAATTATTTCTGCATTCTTTTCTGAAGCTGGACAGTGAAGCAGTTGTTCATTCACCTAACTGCCAACCGACTGGAGAAAACCTTCCTGGTTGTACCGGACCAATGATTGCTAATGTGGCTCTTGGTTTGAAAACGAGTTGGAAAATTCTCGTTATCTGAAAATCCAGCATTCTAAATGAGCCGCTAACCGAGCAGGTCAGTTCATCACAAGGAAAATACAAACATTTCGGATATGCTTAGGTGTTTCCCTTCAGCATAATCAGACGCTTGCCGAGGGACATCTTGTTGTATACCACGAGCTGCAATTCAAATGATTTATTTGCAAGACCGATATTCGGCTATACAGCCCATCATCAGTGGCAACTGATACAGAGGATTCATTATTTCTTGGTAAAAAGAGAAAGTTTCACCTCTGTTGTGCACAGATCGTTGCGTGTACATGTTATAAAACAGAAAGAATTTGAACCGAATGAGAATGACTTTCTTTTTTTTTTAATCACATATGCACTATTATCAGACAGTTTTCTAGATTGCCACCACTTTTAATCGCCACGAATATTTAACGCTTGGTAGACACATCGTTTGATGCAGACGTGCATGGCGTGTAAGTAATCTTAGGCTTCTGCTTTACTGTATAAAAAGTGTCATTGTTGTTACCGATACTGATGCGCATACATTTGTTTATTTTTCTCTGTATGAGATGTCACTGGCGAATACTGGTCAGACAAACAAATACTCTTGAAGTGCAGCTCAAGATGTACAACAAGATGTCCTTAATCAAATACACACAAAGGACGGAACACTCGGCATACAAGATTTTCAAATCAGACCTATGTTGTGACTGTATAGTAATGTAGATAACTAAATTCTTGGGAAATACCCGCATTTATCTGATAAAAGCTGTGGCTTAGCCTGTGAATGACACTCGAATCCGATGCATTAAGAGGAAGAAGATGAGTGCGTGGATTCCACTGCAACAGCGACGGAGTCCTTAAGCTGAAGGACACGTGCTGGTGACCGGCGGGCAGTGCGGCTGTCAGCAGGTATGCTGGCGCCGTCTAGCACAGCAAAAGCTGTGGCGCCTTAAGCTCATCTTGTACACAGAGACGTTTCGTCAAGCTGACAACAGAAAATCTTGGAAAGAGGCTTTTACTGATACAGTATTTCCGTCTTTGTCTTACGACTGTCTAGATCTGAGACGACTCGAAGGCGCAAAAGGGAACAATGACCTGCGAAAGAAAACACGTACGCCGGCCAGAGTGGCCGAGCGGTTCTAGGCGCTACAGTTTGGAAATTCACGACCGCTACGGTCGCAGGTTCGATTCATGCCTCGGGCATGGTTGTGTGTGATGTCCTTAGGTTAGTTAGGTTTAAGCAATTCTAAGTTCTAGGGGACTGATGACCTCAGAAGTTAAGTCCCATAGTGCTCAGAGCCATTTGAACCGTTTTGAAAACACGTACCGAACACTGAATTTTTTCCACTATTTTTCATTTTATTTATTCAAAACAGTGAAACTAAAGTTGCACACGTGATAAACGATACTTATGTCTCTAACGATGAAGAACTAAAAAAACTGCTTCTTTTCTAAAATTGTAGAAATATTGAACGTCTGTTATTTCTCTTTCATGGCCTTTATCCTTTATCTTTACAGGGTCGGTATACTGATTATGAATTTGCTAATGTCAGAGATAGACGCTGGCTAGATTCCCTTCCTGCCATAACCCTCCCTCCTCCCCCACCCTCCAGAACGGAATCTGTGCACCCCAACGGTCAGCGTTGAGTATCATCTATGTGAAAATTTGAGAGCGTTTTCCAAATGTTAGCGAATAGTGTAACTGAGGTGGAACGTGGATACTACCCAGGTGTTAACCTAGACGGATGTGGAAAATTTGACCGCCTATTGTGTGACAATTATATTCACTTTATCGTAAATAGCGCTATCAAGGAAAAGTTTCTATTCCGAAAAAGTGAGAAATCAACCATTAGAAGGGTACTGCAGGATTTAAATATGGCCTTCACAGAAACACAGACACATTTATCTTTAATAACGAACGTATTAATTCCCAGAATAGTTACAGCTACGGAAATGACAATACTTTTGAAATGACACGGTACAGTTCTTGCTTAGTTTCTGTTAAGAAAAAAAACCTTCTTTTGCCCACAGGATGCGGTAATACACAGTATTCCGTCCAAGAAAAAGACAACTGAACCATCTGAAATAAGGAGAACACTAGTATTATCCACCAGCTGTCACAGAAGTTTAATTGGGATTCTTATAAATGGAGGCAGTTGTACACTGGTGCCACTAAAGACGGAAATACAAGGGTGACCGTTGTCTAAGTAACACGGATATATCAGCAATGGTGGTCTATAGTCTGCGACGAGAGGACAACCAAATACGATTCTACCTAACTAACGTTTTCTTCAAGTTTACAGTGGAACCTCAAGAATATTAGAGGCCATTTATGTTTATAAATGTGAGAAAAAAGTCCACAGAAAGGAATACAGTAAGTTGTGGCCTTCGGTGTTGAATAAACCTAACGGCGTCAACTCGTGTGCGAACACCGAACTGCACGAACCATTCGGCTAGACTGAAATCTTTGACATCATTCGGATGACGACACGAGGCTATTACCGTAGCACAGGCTTCAATTAACAGTTGAGCTGTTATAAATGTAGCCGAAATCAAACTGATCAAAGTATTTGTTTTCCGGAACAATAAACTAATGCTGGATCATTTCAGCAGCAATTTCCACCGTGAAACGTATCGGGCCTTGTGGTTTTGGTGCGGTTCAGTACTTGCAGCACCCATACGTAACTTTTTGGTTTAGTATTCGCATATTAATCACGATTGTTATCAGTTCAAGACACCATTGGATTCTGCTATAGGTTAGTCTCAATATTTATCATTGGTCTTAGCGCATAACTTAAAATTTAATCCTGGTTAGTTAGAAAGGGACTGTTCCCTGCCTCACAGTGTTCATTGTTTTAGCAGAGAACCGTTAGAGAGTTGGAGTTGGGTATCTCAATCATGCATTCGTGTAAAGTATATTTACACATGTAATCCCTTTGTTGCGTTAAGTGGCTATGCTGATACGCCTTTTCTGGGTGGTAGCTTTAGAGGAATGCTCCTTGATAGTGTAAAAGTTTGAAAGACAGTTTACTGTCCTAAAAGCCATTATTATGTTGCTCACTGACATAAGACGCGAGCTTTATGATTGGAGAATGGACGGTGGATGCTAGCTGTATGAACTGTGAACGTACCGTTTCAGAAAAATAACTAACTAAAAATGGTAGGCGGAAATACTTTACTATATATTCATTAATATTGTGACTGAAATAGTGCAGAGCTGGAAACCACAAGGAAGAAAATTCTGCACTGTATGTACTATGGGTGTGTAACATTCTTTCCTCATCATTTTACTTTTAGCACTGGCCAAAAAATATTTCTAAATAACAATTTGAAAAACTTACGCAACAGCTACAGCGCCACATGGCGGTGAAAAGTGCAGCAATTCCGAAATTAGAATCCTTTTTATTACACACATCAAAAATGGTTTTGCATCACCTCGGTTCAGAGAGTTCCGGAACCTGTACATAAAACTGTCAATCTAAAAATAATTTCCTGACCTTTTTATTGATCATGAAAACCACACATTGCATGTTGTACCACCATACAGCGAGACCTCCAGAAGTGAAGTTCCAGACTACTGTACGCTCCGGTACCTTTAATACCTAGTAGCACGTCCTCTTGCATTGATTTATGCCTGTAGTCGTAGTGGCATACTATCCACAAGTTCATCAAGGCACTATCGGTCCAGAGTGACCAACCCCTCAACAGCGATTCGGCGTAAATCCCTCAGAGTCGTTAGTGAGTCACGTCGACCTTTTCGATCTATCCCAGGCATGTTCGATAGCGTTCATGTCAGGAGAACATGCTGGCCACTCTATTCGTGCTATGTCGTTATCCAAGTCATTCACAAGATGTGCACGATGGGGTGCGAATTGTTGTCCATGAAGACGAATGCCTCGCCAATACGCTGCCGATATGGTTACACTATTGGTCGGAGAATGGCACTCACGTATCATACATCCGCTACAGCGCATCCCATGACCACCAGCGGCGTACATTGGCCTCACATAATGCCACCCCAAAACAGCAGGGAATCTCCACCTTGCTGCACTCGCTGGACAGTGTGTCTAAGGCGTTCAGCCTGACCTGTTTGCCTGCAAACACGTCTCCTACGATTGTCTGGTTGAAAGCATATGCGACACTCATCGGTGAAGGGAACGTGATGCCAGTCCTGAGCAGTCCATTCAGCATGTTGTTGGACCCATCTGTACCGCGCTGCATGTTGTCGTTGTTGCAAAGATGGACCTCGCCATGGATGGTGGTACTGAAGTTGCGCATCCTCTAGACTATTGCGCACAGTTTGAATTGTAACACGACGCTCTTTGGGTACACGGAAAGCATTATTCAACATGGTGGGGTTGCTGTCAGGGATCCTCCGAGCCATAATCCGTAGGTAGCGGTCATTCAATGCAGTAGTAACCCTTAGCCGGCCTGACCGAGGCGTGTCATCGACAATTCCTGTTTCACTGTATCTCCTCCTGTCCGAACAACATTGCTTTGGTTCACTGCGAGACACCTGGACACTGCTCTTGTTGAGAGCCCTTACTAGCACAAAGTAACAATACGGACGCGGTGGAACCACTGTATTGACCGTCTAGGCATGGTTGAAACAGAGCCATCGCCAACCGTGTACATCCTTCCTGGTGGAATGACTGGAACTGATCGGCTGTCGGACCCCCTCCCACTAATAGGCGCTGCTCGTTCATGGTTGTTTACATCTTTGGGCCGGTTTAGTGACATATCTGAACGGTCAAAAGGACTGTGTCTGTGACACAATATCCACAGTCAACGTCTGTCTTTAGGAGTTCTGGGAACCGGGGTGATGCAAAACTTTTTTGATGTGTGTATTTAAAAAATCGCTATCTTTATGAAGATATTTGCGATTACACTAGTACCAATTCTTTGCTCATTAGTTTTTCACTTTTAACTTTTTCTGATAGTTATAGATCACCTTGAATACTGGGCAGACTTTTACATCAATCGAAGCAAAACAGTGTTTTCGACGTCAAACTCATAAACTGGAACGGCAAGGCCCAAATTATCGTTCCGTCGTTCTACTTTAGATGTTTAGTTTGTTCTAAGGATATTTTTGTAAAGACTGTTGACGTGATCTATTCAGCCAGATGACACCAGATCCCTTCTCTCGACGTTGCCCATCTGAACGATTGGTTCTACTTATGTAAACGTTACGTATCAGCTTCATTATTCTCTTCTCTGCTCAGCTTAACGTAAACAGATGTGCGTCGCATATGAGAGCACATCGGTACTAAATACTATGAGTTGTTATGTCTTTTAAAGAAATGAGAATGAAATATGAACGTAAATACTACAGCTTAGGCTTTGGCGCAATTGAAGTACTATCTATTCCGGAAGAGAAGATTTTTCGTCACTTGGCGGTACAATAAGATGTTTGTTTTGTTGTTGTGGTCTTCAGTCCAGAGACTGGTTTGATGCAGCTCTTCATGGTACTCTATCCTGTGCAAGCTTCTTCATCTCCCAGTACCTAGTGCAACCTACATCCTTCTGAATCTGCTTAGTGTATTCATCTCTTGGTGTACCTCTCCCACTTTTACCCTCCACATCGCCCTCCAGTACTAAATTAGTGTTCCCTTGATGCCTCAGAACATGTCCTACCAACCGATCCATTCTTGCAGTCAAGTTGTGCCACAAATTTCTCTTCTCCCCAATGCTGGTCAGCACCTCCTCATCAGTTACATGATCTACCAATCTGATCTTCAGCATTCTTCTGTGGCGCTACATTTCGAAAGCTTCTATTCTCTTTTTGTGTAAACTTTTTATTGTCCATGTGTCACTTCTATACATGGCTACACTCCATACAAATACTTTCAGAAAAGACTTCCTGACGCTTAAATCTATAGTCGAAGTTAACAAATTTCTCTTCCTCAGAAAAGCTTTTCTTGCTATTTCCAGTCTACAATTTATATCCTCTGTACTTCGAGCATCATCAGTTATTTTGCTCCCCAAATAGCAAAACCCATCTACTACTTTAAGTATCTCATTTCTTAATCTAATGTCCTCAGCATCACCTGATTTAATTCGACTACATTCTATTATCCTTGTTTTGCTTTTGTTGATGTTCATCTTCTATCCTTCTTTCAAAACACTGTCCATTCCGTTCAACTGCTTTTCCAGGTGCTTTGCTGTCTCTGAGAGAATTAAAATGTCATCGGCAAACCTCACATTTTCATTTCATCTCTATGGATTTTAATTTCTATTCCAGGATTTTTCTTTTGTTTCCTTTACTGCTTGCTAAATATACAGATTGAATAACATCAGGGATCGGCTACAAACCTGTCTCACTCGCTTCCCAACCATTACTTCCCTATCATGCCCCTCGATTCTTATTACTGCCATCTGGTTTCTGTACAAATTGTAAACAGCCTTTCGCTCCTTGTATTTGACCCCTAACGTCTTCAGAGTTTTGAAAGAGAGTATTTCAGTCAACATTATCAAAAGATTTATCTAAGTCTACAAATGCTATAAACGTAGGTTTGCTTTTCTTTAACCTATCTTCTAAGCTACGTTGTAGAGTCAGTATTGCCTCACGTGTTCCAACATTTCTACGGGATCGAAACTGATCTTCCCCGAGGTCGGTGTCTACCAGATTTTCCATTCGTCTGTAAGGAATTCGTGTTAGTATTTTGGAACCGTAACTAATTTAAGTGATAGTTCAGTAATTTTCACACCTATCAACACCTGCTTTCTTTGGGATTGAAATTATTATATTCTTCTTGAAGTCCGAGAGTATTTTTCCCTGTCTCATACATATTGTTCATCAGATGGAAGAGTTTTCTCATGGCTGGCTCTCCCAAGGCTATTAGTAGTTCTAACGGAATGTTGTCTACTCCCGGGGCCTTATTTCGACTTGGATCTTTCAGTACTCTGTCAAATTCTTCCAGCAGTATCAATCTCCCATTTTATCTTCATCTAGGTCCTCTTCCATTTCCATAATACTAGCCTCAAGTACATCGCCCTTGTATAGACTCTCTAAATATTCCTTCCACCTTTCTGCTTTCCCTTCTTTGCTTAGAACTGGTTTTGTATCTTAGCTCTTGTTATTCATACAAGTGGTTTTCTTGTTTCCATGTCCTCGGAGTTTTTCGCGACGGCATACATGAATAAAACGTTCTCGGTTTGCCAGCCGCATCAATTCGCATAAAATTCTAGAGCTTCCGATGGCCATCTCCGTCATCGTTCAGTGAACTCCTGACGACGATTGCGGAGATGGCCATCGGAGGCTCTAGGATTTTATTCGAATTGTCAAGGCTGGAAAACAGAGAACGTTTTTTTCTCGTCTCTTTAATTTTCCTGTAGGCAGTATCTATCTTACCCCAAGTGATATATGCCTCTACATCCTTACATTTGCCCTCTAGCCATCCATGCTCAGCAGTTTTGCACTTCCTATCGATCTCATTTTTGAGACGTTTATATTCCTTTTTGCCTGCTTCTTTTATTGCATTTTCTCCTTTTATCAATTAAATTCAATATCTCTTGTGGTACCCAAGTATTTCTACTAGCCCTCTTCTATTTACCTACTTAATCCTCTGCTGCCTTCACTATGTCATCTCCCAAAGCTACTCATTCTTTTTCTACTGTATTTCTTTTCCCCGTTCTTCTCAATCGTTCCCTAATGCTCTCCCTGAAACTCTCCACAACCTCTGGTTCTTTCAGTTTTTCCAGGTCCCACCTCCTTAAATTCCCACCTATTTGTTGTTTTTTCAGTTTTAATCTACAGTTCATAACCAATTGATTGTGGTCAGATTCCACGTCCGCTCCTGGAAATCTCTTACAATTTAAAACCTCGTTCCTAAATCTCTGTCTTTCCATTATATAACCTATCTGAAAACTTCCAGTGTCTCCAGGCCTCTTCCATGTATACAACCTCCTTTCATGATTCTTAAACCAAACAGTAACATACCCGGTGAAAAATTCAGAAAAATATCTTTGTTGAGAAAATGTGTCCCCTACTGGCGTCTCAAACAGTTCTGGAATTACGACTTGTCTCTAAGTTGATGGCACGGCTGCTGCTGACGATATAACACTTGAAGCTGTTGAATAATTCCCTAAAACAGCCGATGAAAAATTAATTGTTGATCAGCAAAATGTTTATTAAGAACTGTGAATCAAAAGGAAGTAAGTAAAAAATTAATGTAGGCTTCATTCGGAAGCTATAAACTAAACTGCTGTTGCATCCAAAAACAAGGTGGTACAAATCTGACGAAGCTCGCCGTGCGCAAGCGGAAGGAAAGATATTAAAATCCCCGTCGACCTTTTCCAATGTAGGTTATCCATGGTTTCATAAGTCATGTTTCTCTCATGCTACCAGGTTTCTGACAAGAATACCGTGGCAGACTCCTTCCCATATCAATCAAAAACCCGACTTAAAGTTGCGTCACTAGCGATACCGGTGCTGCTGAGACTTCACATTCTAACTTCCATTGCAGCTCTCCTTTGAAATACCACTGGCAATATACAGATAAACCTACGCCTAAATCCATGATAAGCAATTGTGTTATTGCTATGGTGGTCTGTTTTGTGTATTAAGGATTGGAGAATATTGTCACAAGTTACGAGGTTTATTCGCAAATTGCGAATACGATTGTACACCGGCTATGCAATATACTAGTTACATATGAAAATTTGTGTCGGACCGGGAGTCGAATCCAGACTTCCCGCTTGACGCGGTCACCTTAAACACTTTGCCTATCTGTGGGCGACTCCCGGCCACACCCAATCTTCTATATATCCTGGTGCCTACGTCCCATAGTGCTCGAACACAAATCGTAAGATTGTCTCACGGAGAGGAATTGTTTTTACTCGTCAGATAGCCTTAATGCCTTGCTTTGGCATGAATTACAGAAGGACAGTGCCATCAAACTACACAGACACTGTAAAATGTAGAAGCTGCTATACTAGATTATCACAAGTATTGGCAGATTTAAGTTCATTTTTCTGCAAATCCTAGAAACGAATTTAGACAATTTAAAAAGAAACGAAATGAAACGAATGCCACGGAATGCCCCTACACGGTGAAATTTTTCATACCAATCGAGGGATTATTAAGACTTAATTTTTAAAAATTTCCTTGTTGCTATATTTCTTCAAGCAATTTCATTCATAACCACAGAGCTCACCTTGGCTAAATTAACTCCCAAAGCCGAGTTTTCATTGTTGACATTTGTAAGTTTGACAGACGTGCTGAATAATGTTCTGCTATCGTGGTATTTATTTATTTAGTACCGCACGGTGAGAGAGGATTTCACGATTCTGTAGACAGCCGTCGTGCTAAACTAAAGTGCGAAAATTATCATGAAACTGCTCTTGTAAGGAAAGGTGTTTGCGATTAGATACTTGACGGCATTGTTGTACAATCATAGGAGAGATTTGCAGTCTTAGGTAGTTGCCAGTTTCATATTACATACATTATCTTCTTAAGGTTGAAGGGTACATAACCAACTGTTCAGGCCCAACGTTTAGAAAAGTGAAAGAAATTCACATAACTAAAGAATTAACTTAATCTATTTCATTCATCTGAAGATTGTGCGTTCATTAAGCTGTGGAAATGTAAGCTCTACCTGGGTTTTGTAAGCTGCATCAATTAATTATAACTGTAGTCTGAGCAACGGTTTCTATGGGAATGTCGTTTTCTGACTAGCAAACAATAAAAACTAAAGCTGGTGTCTCTAGATTCAAGAAAATTTCAAGGCTTGGAACATTAGAGCGTGAAACAGAATCTAATGTTTATGAAAGCTCCAAAATGTAGAAAGAGCAGCATGTGCGTGCGCATGTGTGTGTGCATCTGTAAAAACTGTGAACAGAAGCACGTCGTAAGAATCAACGGGCAATTACAGCACCACGCAATCCGACTACAGAATGGAGTGAACGCCATCTTGTCTCCATGGCCGTAACCGGTCGTACGAGTACATGTTTGTCCACAGCGATGGCTGATGCTGAATCATAGCACAAGGTGTAGGGCCACACTATGTGATCATAAGTATCCGGACACCCCCAAAAACATACGATTTTCATGGTAGATGCACTGTGCTGCCACCTACTGCCAGGTACTCCATATCAGAAACCTCAGCAGTCATTAGATATTGTGAGAGAGCAGAATGGAGCGCTCCGCGGAACTCACGGACTTCGAACGTGGTCAGGTGACTGGGTGTCACGTGTGTCATACGTCTTTACACGTGATTTGCACACTCTTAAACATCCCTAGATGAACTGTTTCTGCTATGATAGTGAAGTGGAAACGTGAAGGGACACGTACAGCACAAAAGCGTACAGGCAGACCTCGTCTGTTGACTGACAGAAACCTCCCACAGTTGAACAGGGTCATAATGTGTAATAGGCAGACATCTATCCAGACCATCACACAGGAATTCCAAACTGCATCAGGATCGACTGCAAGTACTGTGACATTTAGGCAGGAGGTGAGAAAACTTGGCCGGCTGTATTGGCCGAGCGGTTCTAGGCGCTACAGTCTGGAACCGCGCGACCCCTACGGTCGCAGGTTCGAATCCTGCCTCGGGCATGGATGTGTGTGATGTCCTTAGGTTAGTTAGGTTTAATTAGTTCTAAGTTCTAGGGGACTGATGACCTCAGCAGTTCAGTCCCATAGTACTCAGAGCCATTTGAACCATTTTTTGAGAAAACTTGGATCTCATGGTCGAGCGGCTGCTAATAAGCCACACATCACGCAGGTAAATCCCATAGGAGCCTCACTTGGTGTAAGGAGCGTAAACATTGGTTGATTGAACAGTGGAAAAACGTTTTGTGGAGTAACGGATCATGATACACAGTGTGGCGATCCGATGGTAGGGTGTGGGTATGGCGAATGTCCGATGAACATCATCTGTCAGCGTGTGTAGTGCCAACAGTAAAATTCCGAAGCGGTGGTGTTATGGTGTGGTCGTGTTTTTCATGTAGGGTGCACTAGCCTACACTGATGTTCTAAGCACTTTCTTGCTTCCCACTGTTGAAGAGCAATTCGAGGATTTCGACTGCATCTTTCAATACGATCGAGCGCCTGTTCATAATGCTCGGCCTATGACGGAGAGGTTACACGACAACAACATCCCTGTAATGGACTGGCCTGCGGAGAGTCCTGACCTGAATCCTATAGAGCACCTTTGGGATGTTTTTGAACGCAGACTTCGTGCCAGGCCTCACCGGCCGAATCGATACGTCTCCTCAGTGCAGCACTTCGTGAAGAATGGGCTGCCATTCCCCAAGAAACCTTCCAGCACCTGATTGTACCTGTGCTTGTGAGAGTGGAAGCTGTCATCAAGGCCAAGGGTGGGCCAAAACCATACTGAATTCCAGCATTACCAAAGGAGGGTGTCACGAACTTGTAAGTAATTTTTAGCCACGTGTCTAGATACTTTTGATCACATAGTGTATCTGTGTTGACTGTTCGACTCCGTCTGTAGGGAAGGACTGGTAACATACAATACATTCTGTCAATTTCCGCAGTCCAGAAACCACAAACACCTCAGACTGCAATCTGAATGCTCACCAACTGTGAGTGGCATGCTTGCGTGGTCATACGTGATATTTGCGGACGAGTTTCTTTGACATGTGCAGTAGCTGTGAGATACGCGATAGACTATTGCAGTGAACACATAGAACACCTTCGCCTCTCCTACGTCTCCAATCAACTAGAGTCCCAACACCTTATAATGTGGCCTTGAGCCGCGATTCTGTCGACGTGTCTCACCTTCCCTTCATCTCAAAACACTTTCCCAGCGTAATTTCAAACAGCTTCTTCTAGGAACCGTCGACTCGTCCCTGAAATCTACCTGTCGTTCCAAACTTAACCAAGCCTACAAATCTCAAATTAAGGCGCTAATCCAACTTCCCCCCCCCCTCCCCCTAGCTTGCATCCTTCTCAGCTCCTAACACCTGAAATGTTTCTTCCGTCTGCACCTCGCGGCTTCCGAGGGTCCCCACTAACAAGTGAACATTGTCACGTTGAAATAAACGATCTTTACGAAAGTTGGCAGGTATGTAGAAGAGTCAGAATAATGCAGTTCGTATTCTGGCGTTTCTGTCCAATATCACATTTACGCTGTAAAACACGCCCCGAAACGGAATTTGGCATTTTAAGCTTAGATGGAATATCTTCGAAACCATGATATGCAAAAAATGTGTTTCATATAAAAGTTGAAATGCAATTAACATCCTTGAAAAACATATAATGAGTTTTTGCAACAATTTGAAATTTTGCTAAGTTCTGCTCCACCAATTAATTTTGCAAAATAAAAACTTTTTATACAACATAAATTAAACAAGCCTTCAAGCCACATCCATCCATATGCAATAAAACTGGTTTCTCAAATGACATTTTTGTAATATAAGCTGTGCACAACTTGCTATCAGAGTATTTTCAACATAAAAGTGAAAGATCTAAATGCTCGTAAGTATTCTAATTGTTTGTTTTACTCGTGGTTGGTTTACGTTTTAAATTGTTATTTTACGTTTTAAATTCATTGTTTTTACGTTTTATAGTCCACCATTTCACATACGTGTATTTTGTTAATTGAAAATAATAAGTAACTCATTATTATGATGCATAATCATTAGACTAATGATAATCCGGAAAGAAACGCTTAAAACATGTTTTTTTCAAACACTGTACGTACGTACAGTGAACGAAATACCTTCGCATAATACACATGACTGGCAACTGAATACAAAACAAAATTCACCAAGATTCGTAAATTGTGGCAGATGGTCCAATAGTTATCTTGATTTGTATCAGGTATATTTCAATATATTGGAAAACCTTGGCGGAGAGAATTGATTATGTATTGGTGAATGCAACTTGGTTCAATTGGTTCAAAATGGCTCTGAGTACTATGGGACTTAACATCTGAGATCATCAGTCCCCTATACTTAGAACTACTTAAACCTAATTAACCTAAGGACATCACACACATCCATGCCCGAGGCAGGATTCGAACCTGCGACCGCAGCAGCAGCGCGGCTCCGGACTGAAGCGCCTAGAACGGCTCGTCCACTGCGGCAGGCTGAATGCAACTTGATTATATTGTTTCATAATTGGAGACTGACAGCACAGTCATTCAGCAGAACTATATATGGAAATATTCTCGCAAATTTGTTCCAGCACCGAGTGCAATGTATGTCCCACCGAGCCCTTTTGGAATCACTAGATGAACAAGTTCCTTGTCCTCAGGTATGACGCACAAAACGTTCTTTCACACTGACCACCCCAACAATCTAACAAGAATAAAGTTTTTCTCTCGCACTGAGAAAGAAAACGTGTGTCAAATATCTTCTGACGTGGTCAGACGTTACTTTACTACATTTTGATGCCGTCACAAAACGTTTGTGGCTCCAAAAAGAGGTTCTCGAAATATCGGTTCAGAGTGTTCATTTGTTTCTTTTAAAAGCATGGAAAAAGGGGGCGGATGGTCAGTGTGAAAAAACCATTTCGTGCGTCATACCTGAGGACACGGTTGGGTAACCAGCGGCCGGCGTGCCGGATATGTCGCACTGTGGATTTCAATCCGACCCGTCCCCGCGGAAATGTTCACAAAGTCGTTTGTCGACTGGGACTGCCTATCACAATGCTCTACTTAGTTTTACTATTAACATTATTAAATACTTCTTGTACATTGTGAAGGTACTAGAACACTGCCGCCGTTGAAACTGAAGGTAATAATTGCTTTTATAGGCTTTTGGTTTTACATGACATCTCAAGATGCCTGGCAACCCATCCTCAGATATTTACATTTATTTACGTGTCGTGAACATTTTTTTTTTTTTTTTTTTTTTTTTTTTTTACTAAAGGCTTGGCAGAGTTTAGGAACGCAAGTTTGTAAGACAGCTACTGTAAAACTTCGTAAGTACAGATAATGTTCACGATGAGTAAATAAATGTAAACATCTGCAGATGGACGGAACATAAAATGAACACTCTCAAAAACGCGTGTTTTGAAGCACAATTTGTTGGCGTCATGTGTGGGGAAAGGGGGTATCATTCATATCGATACTTTAACCCATCATCATTAACATCGCGGTCGCTGTAGCTTTGACTTCATGCGAAAGGACATCTGCTGTCGCGTCGCGTGACGAGGCAGCCCGCGACTTTAAGTTGGCTTGTGACTCAGGCCCGCGGGCCAGCAAAGGCTGCCCGTGCCTGTCTGAAGACAAGGAATTTGTTAATCTGGGGATCCCAAAAGGCTCGACGGCACATGTACAGCCTACAAGTATGTGAAATGGAAACTAAAAAGAAAAAAATGAGTTTAAAAGGTAAGATAACAATATACAACATAAAACAAAATAAGTGAAACAAATAATTAGAATACTAATGAACGTTTAGATATTTTAACTGCCAACGACCTTTCCGCAATGGTAACATCGGACATCGGTTCCCGTCAGATCACCGACGTTAAGCGTTATCGAGTTTGGCTAGCACTTGGATGGGTGAACGTCCGGTCTGCCGAACGCTGTTGGCAAGCTGCGTGCACTCAGCCCTTTTGAGCAAATTGAGGTGGAGCGGTTCCAGTCATGATAACTAACAACGGATGGGAGAGCGACGTGCTGACTTCAAGCCCCTCTATAACTGCATCCAACGACGCCTATACGCTGAGGATGACACGGCGTTCGGTCCGTTGCGTCTTCCGAGACCTGTCCGGACCGAGTCTTCGATATTTTATATAAGTATACTGGAGATACTCCGACAACAATTTTTGTACAGCTTATTTTTCAAAATTGTTCTTCAGAAACTGGCTTCGTTACACATGAATGGATGTGGCGTGAAAGCTTCTTTAAGTTGTATTGTAACAGGAGTTTTTATTTTTCAAAATTAATTAATGGTGGTGGGGTATTTCTCAGATTTTCAGATTATTACGAAAGTCGATTACAGTTTTCAGGAACGTCAACTACATTTCCGCTTATATATGGAACGCATTTTTCATTTCATGATTTCGAACATATTGCCTCTAAACTCAAATGCCAAATTACCTTACCGCGTTGTGTTTTACCTCTTAAAAGGGAACTGGGCACAAACGGCAAAATACGCATTGTATTATTTTGTCCCCACTACATACGTGTCAAGTTTCATAAAGATCGTTTATTTACACGTGGGAATGTTCCCTTGTAAGTGAAGCTCGCGGTGGCGGACACAGTCGACATACTCTTGGTGACGTGTAGCGACGTACTGCTCGGTGGAGGTAATTGGAAACGTTTACTGTTGGACACGGATTAATTCTCTGCTCTGCTACACTATCAATCACTCTAATTAAGGGTCGCTGTACTCGCTTTGACACGCGAAGCAGGGTTAAACTTCTCACCGTTCCAATGCGAATAATCAAAAGCCCTGCAGCTATCTAACTACTTCCAGTAAACATTCCGAGTTACGATCACAGGACCGGAATTTGTTCACCATAAGAGACAGAATGCCGCCTGCAGCTAGCCACTAGCTGCTCTCGCCGATAATCACCACAATAACAAAACACGAACATAGTTCAAAGTTAATGGAGAAGGCGTCACTCAGAAACATCGTTCTCAAATTTTATTCGGAAACAAATGAAATTTATTGCTATGAATTAATCTTAACAAAGTCTGTCACTTTTATCCTACACCTTCTCGAGCTAGCTAATGGCTCCACGACCTAGTATGAGGCCTCTCTTTTTTTCCGAACAAGTCCATTCAAGCTAATTCGCAATACTCACCGAGAAAAACAGGAAAATGCCCAAGCAGAATTCCACGTCCGTGACTGAGAACGCACTTCGGATTCTCTCACTCTTCCTAACTTCACCAAGTAGCTTGGTTGGTCACGAAGAACCACTTATTCCCAACTTGAGAAACACGCAACGAATACAACCTCCGCCCCCAGAGACACATAACTACTTCATTCCATGAGGACTGTAGGCCGACACCTCAATTCCACGACCTCCAAGCTGCTCCAAGAAAATATTTGACATTTGGGCCTTCTGTAATGGAGAAATTATTCGCCTTTAAAATCGATCTAGTTGGCTCCAACCCAAACCTATTTAAGAGGATTAGGGAATTACCAGCCCTTCATCTTCAGATAAATGAAAACCTCTTTCTGACTGCAAAGGGGAACTAGTCCGGACTACTAGAGTAATGCGCAGGGGTAACAAACATGGGAAACGACATGTTATACATCTACTTCTCACAGAGTACCCCACATCATTTTCCATATGAAGTCATGTCCAATACTTCCCACATCACAATCTCTACCCATATCTACCGCAAGTTCCTATAATATCATCCTCATAACGATGATCGTACAATACAGATCACTTACTTTATCTTGTTAAATTATTGATAGCAAAACTGTCAATTATATGGGAAGGAAGTGAGATTGGGGTTAACGTCCGGTGACATCGAGGTCATTAGACACGGAGCAAAAGCTAAGTTTGTGTCAAGCATGATGAAGAGAATCGATTGTGCCCTTTCAAAGGAACTATCCAAGCATTTGACTGGAGCGATTTAGGGAAATTACGGAAAACTTAAATCTCGATGGTTGGACGCGGGTTTGACCGTCGTCCTTCCGAATGCGATTAAATTCTATAATCACATGCCAAAATTCTTGGGAAAATTTTTGAAGGTGCTGAGAAAGATAGAATGAGGCAGCTGGTATCCCACTTTTCAGTCTTTTAAATAAATAGGAAAATATTCGCAATTTTTCGCTCCAATAGTAGTATTTTTCCGCTGGTTCCCTTCTTTTCGCTGCTGCCGCGGTACATGTAACTCATACCAAGAGAAATGTATTGGTCATTAAAATTTAGAAAACTTACTTACGTGAAACTGAAATAACGCAAGACTAATTTTACTCCTCATATTGAATTTTACGTGCAACAAAATTTTGCATGTGCTTCAGTACTACAACTTTCCTCGATAGAACGGAGACACCTAATAGAATCACAATTTTAAACGAGGCTGACCGGGAGCAACTTTAAAAAAGTGTACCTTATACAGTGTGAGTCACTAACTATTGCTACCAAGAATAACTCCGAAAGTATGATAGGAGCTGAAAGGTTTGTGAGGCAAAGGTTGCATAGGGCCATAATATGACGTTGGGTTTTTGTTGTTAGGTGGGATCGATTCGGAGATATGGTCAACTTCGTTTTTTTTTTTTTAATGGGATGCTTCGTTAAGTGCAGAAGTGATAAGGAATACCACTCAATCCATGAAAAGAAGATTGCAGTACTGCATTGATACCAGTGGTCATCACTTCGAACACCTTCTGTAAATGGACGTTCATACCACCTTTTTGACCTTCGTTGACCTTCACAGACCTTACTGTTACACATCATTGGATTTGTCTCGATAGCCGCTATAAGAAAATAAGTACCAAACTATAGCATCCCAATAAAAAAAAGTTGACCTTCATATCTCTGACGCGACCCCACCTAGCAACAAAAAACCAACATCATATTATGGCCCCCTTTGTCCCGTGCAGTATTTGTCCCTCAAACTTTTCAGCTACTATCATACTTTGGGAGTTATTCTAGGTGGCAATAGTTAGTGACTCACAAAGTATATTGAAGAATTTACAGCATATTTCTCCGTGTTACGCCACTATATAAACTACGTTTTCACCTCACACCAGAGCTTCCGTTGTATTTTACGTGTGCAAACGGGGTAACTTTGAACCTCTGTATCTCTGAAAAGGATAAAGATATGAAGAAAATTTTCATGGTTGTTTGAGATCTGGATCTTAGGAACACATCGTAAAAATTACAACCATTAGCTGTGCATAGCCCTCTCGGAATCCGCGGCTGAGTATTGGCACGCAAAAAGAAGTTTCTGTGATGTTTATGGATAAAGGTTGAAGATTTTGGAAAACGATGAGCTAGCTCGTCTAGACAAATGCCTAGAGAATATACCATTAAAATGTGAGCAATTTTCTGCGGTTGTTTACCATTTCGACTTTCCATCCTACCCGATTTTACGTCTAGAAGTAGGGTAAATTTGAACTTCAGTACCTTAGAAACGGATAAAAATATCAACAGAATTTTTAAGATTTTTGAGGTCAGTATCTTAGGAATACATTTCAGCCGTTTGCTGTGCATAGCCGTCTTGGAATCCTCGATTGCGTTTTGGTCCGCTGTACGTGGGGGCTTAACTTAAAAGCGACTTCTCAAAGTCAGAAATCAGGTGCATTTCCGTAAGGCTGTAAGATTTTACTTGCTTGTCTTAATTATTGATTCGAATGCAGCGTACCCTGAACAATGCCAGACAACTAATGATTTATCCTTTCTTCATACTGCATTTTAAATATTTATTTTTTGTTGTGGTATCTGTTCCTCATTTTGCTCCGTATTAAACGGAGAGGGTGGTGTAGTGGTTTAACCCACTGGACTCGCTTAGGGGAGGACGAAGGTTCGACTCTGGCCATCTAGATTTAGGGTTTCTGTCGTTTCCCTGAACTGCTTTAAGAAAAAGTTGGGATGGTTCCTTTGCAAAGAGCGCTGACCATTTCCTTCCTCATCCATTCGTAATTCGAACTTGTGGATCGTCTCTAATGACCGCGCTCTCGACGGGACGTTAAACTCACATCATCCGTCGTTAGTATTCAGAAAATGTGAAAAAACTTAATACGTTTTCTGTGTTAACAGTCTCTTAATTTTTGTTTGAACTTTCTACGAAGTAAATATGGGTACTACGGTAAATTGCTTATGAAATAGATTTCAGAGAGACAATGTAACTGTATCTTCCACTGTTATCTCAACGAATACACAAGATCTGTCCCTCCTGGTACATGATGGAGATATTCTTGTTAATGAATGGTTGAAACGCAGTGTTACAAATGAATAAAATAATTTCGGTTTTCAAGCCGCGTCAGTTCGAATAAAATTCTCAAGCTTTCAATGGCTATCTCCGCCATCCTTGTCAGGAGATAGCCATCGAAAGCTCGAGAATTTTATTGGTAATGACGCGGGTTGAAAACCGAGAAGATTTTATTGAAAGATGCCCCCGATAAATGCTCCGAGGATACAGTGCTACAAATGAATGAAAACACTCTCGGCTTGGTCATAAAGACAGAAACGTAACGTCATCAGACAGGCTCACACCGAAGTTACTACTTCCCTTGAAATTCTATGAGGTTCGACTGTGTGTTCAGTGGATTTGTAGACGACGTCCATCAAACATTAGGCGGAAATACTAAAGAATTACTTGGGGAGCAAATTCTTGCTGCCTGCCTCGCCTGTGACCGAAAGTGAATAATTTGTTCCAAGTACAGTGATGCACTGCATCAGATAAACAGGAGAGAAGTTGAAAGTGTAATTGAAAATGCGAGCTGGAGGCAGAGATAATGACTCTAAAACGGACTGCACCACACAATAAATAAAGAAGTTCTAAAATTGAAACCAAGTTTCTAGCCCCGTGTCGTCATCCTCCGTGGTCTCGAGGTAGAGTCGATACTTGATAAAGTCAAGATTGTGTCTTTGGATTCCACCGCGGCAGTTTTGTAAATTTTAAATGTGTAGTCTTCTGTAGGTACATGACATGTAAGTAAATTAATTGTATTTACTAAATACTATGTATGACTGGGCGCCATCGTCATCAGCTTCATCACCATCATCATAACCATCAACTACACTGTCTACAACTACAGCAATGCTCTTGAAACCACCTGATGGAATGTGGCAGAGGGTACTTATGGGTACCACCTTCTCTGTTCCATTCGTGAACGGGGCGAGGAGAGAATGATTGTGGTAAACCACTATTTTAGCTCTAATCTCTCGACTGAAGGCGTATGGGGATGATATAATATGTTGATGTAATATGTTGTCCGGCTGTCATGAAATTTCAATAGTAAACTTCTCCGGGATACACAACGATTCTCTTGTATCGTCTGCCGCTGGAGATTTTTGTTGAGCACCTCTGTAATGCTGTCGCGTCTACTGAACGATCCCGTGCGGAAACGCACTGTTCTTCATTGGATCTTATCAAATGGTTCAAATAGCACTATGGGACTTAACATCTGAGATCATCAGTTCCCTAGACTTAGAACTACTTAAACCTAATTAACCTAAGGACATCTCCCACATCCATGCAGGACACGAACCTGCGACCGTAGCAGCAGCGCTGTTCCGGATTGAAGTGCCTAGAAACGCTCGGTCACAGCGGCCGGCACGGATCTGATCCATGTCTCCTGTCACACCTACCTTGTAAGGGTCCCATACTGATTAAGAAGAATGCTCTAGAATCGGTTGAACAAGCGCATTGTAAGCCATGTCCTCCTTGGATGAGTCGCTTTTTTTTTTAATTCTGCCTATGAGCCTTAGTCTGACATCTCCTTTACCTACTATTTGTTTTATACGGTCAATCTACTTAAGCTCGCTCTGGTTATTTATTCTTTGATATTTCATGGTAGAAACAACACACATCAAAAAAAGTTCTGCATCACTCCCGTTCCCAGAACTCCTGAAGATGGACGTTGACTTTGGATATTGTGTCACAGACACAGTCCCTTTGACTGTTCAGAGATGTCACTAAACCCGCCCAAAGATGTAAACAACCATCCACGAGCAACGCCTATTAGACGGAGGGGGTCCGAAAGCCGATCAGTTCTAGTTATTCCTGCAGGAAGAAGTTACATGGCTCGTGTTGCATGTAATTCAACCATGCCTAGATGGTCAACACCGCGGTTCCATCGCGTCCTCATTGTTACTTTGTGCCAGGAAGAGCTCTCAACAAGGGAAGTGCCCAGGTGTCTCGGAGTGAACCTAAACGATGTTTTTCGGACATGGAGGAGATACAGAGAGAGAGGAACTGTCGATGACTTGCCTTGCTCAGGCCGCCCACGTGCTATTACAGCAGTGGATGACCGCTGCCAACGGATTATGGCTCGGGAAAAACCTGACAGCAACGCCATCATGTTGAGTAATGTTTTTCGTGCAGGCACAGAGCGTCGAGTTACAACTCAAACTGTACACAATAAGGTGCAGGATGCGCAATTTCACTCCCAACGTCCATGGCGAGGTCCATCTTTGCAACAACGACAACATGCACCGCGGTACAGGTGGGTCCAACAACATGCCGAATGGACGGCTCAGGATTGGCTTCACGTTCTCTTCACCGATGAGTGTCGTATATCGCTTCAACCAGAGAATCGTCGGAGACGTGTTTGGAAGCAACCCGATCAGGCTGAACGCCTTAGACACACTGTCCAGCGGGTGCAGCAAGGAGGAGGTTCCCTGCTGTTTTGGGGTGGCATTACGTGGGGCCGACGTACGCCGCTGGTAGTCATGGAAGGCGCTGTTGCGGCTGTATGATACGTGAATGCCATTCTCTGAGCAATAGTGCAACTATAACGGCAGCGTATTGGCGAGGCATTCGTCTTCATAGACGGCAATTCGCGCCCCCATCGAGCACATCTTATGAATGACTTCCTTCAGGAAAACGACATCGCTCGACTAGAGTGGCCAGCATGTTCTCCTGACATGAACCCTATCGATAATACCTGGAATAGATTGACAAAGTCTGTCTATAGACGAAGTGACCCACCAACCACTCTGAGGGATCTACGACGAATCGCCGTTGAGGAGTGGGACAATCTCGACTCACAGTGCCTTGATGAACTTGTGGGTAGTATACAAGCGTGCATCAACGCAAGAGGACGTGCTACTGGGTATTAGAGGTACCGGTGTGTACAGCAGTCTAGACAACCACCTCTGAAGGTTTTGCTGTATGGTGCTGTAACATGCAATGTGTGGGTTTCATGAGCAATAAAAAAGGCGGAAAAGATGTTTATGTTGATCTCTGTGACAATTTTCTGTACAGGTTCCGGATCTCTCGGAACCGAGGTGATGAAAAACTTTTTTTGGTGTGTGTATTTACAGAAACTGTTGTCAATAGTGTAGTTGTGCAGTAGTGGATTTCATTTCCTACGTTTGCCCAAAACTTTACATTAATTTACGTTCAGGATCAACTGAAAGAGATTGCTCCATTCACCATTCCTCTGCAGGCCATTGCACAAATCGTTAAGGTCTGCTAGTGTTGCTACTTTCATGTAAACAGACGCATTATCTGCGAACAGTCTTACGAACCTTGGACGCTTTCTGCTAGAGTACTTACATAAATTGTGTGGTGTCACCGCCAGACACCACACTTGCTAGGTTGTAGCCTTTAAATCGGCCGCGGTCCGTTATTATACGTCAGGCCCGCGTGTCGCCACTATCAGTGATTGCAGACCGAGCGCCGCCACACGGCAGGTCTAGTCTAGAGAGACCCCTTAGCACTAGCCGTAGCTGTACAGTCGCCTTTGCTAGCGATGATTCACTGTCTACATACGCTCTCATTTGCCGAGACGACAGTTTAGCATAGCCTTCAGCTACGTTAATTTGCTACGACCTAGCAAGGCGCCATATTCAGTTATTATTGATATTGATATTGTGAATCATGTACCTTAAAGAGCGACGTTCATCATTAATAGATTAAAGTTAAGTATCAAACTAATTACGTCCGTTTTCTGAATTCTAATTCCTTGCCATGTTCCAGACCTCACGTCAGTATAGTTCTTCCCTCCTCACGGCAGGTCGCGTGACCTAAATTGCGTACATTTCGGCCTCCTCTAGTAACACGGTGTTGGCTCTTCAGCGAACACAACAAATTGTAAACGGTAACGGTCCTATCACACTCGTTTGGGGTGCTTCGGAAATTACCTTTACATCTGTCGATTTTGTTATGTTAAGAGCGACTTGTTGAGTTCTATCTGCAAGGAAGACTTGAACCAAATCGCAAATCTCATCCGATACACGGTATACTAATTGTTTTCACTAACCGGTATTGTGTGGCTGTGCCAAGTGCCTTCCTGAACTCAAGGAAACAGCAGCAATCTGAGCGGCGTTGACAGCAGTGCTATGGATCTCAAGGATGAACAGAGCGAGCTGAGTTTCGTGTTGAACTTTATAGAGGAGATTTTAATTCGCCAAAAGTGTTATAATACGTGAGCATAAAACACGTTGCATAAGTCTACAACAGCTTGAAGTCAACGATATGGTCCCATAACGATGCGCATCTGTCCTTCGACTCATCCTGAAAATGGGAATGACGCCCCTGTTTTCCAGTCAGAAGGTAACCCTCATTGCTCCAGCGACCTACAATAAACTGCTGTTAGAAGCAGTGCAATTTCTTTTGCATGATATCTGTAGAATCTTACAGGTATCTCATCTAGTCCAGATGCCTTCCCACTACTAACCGATTGTAGTTGCTTTTCTGTTCCCCGATCACTTATGTTAATATCCGCCATTTCGGCTTTCGTACGACGATTTAAAATAGGGACCGTACTACGACCTTCCGCGGTGAAATAATTTCTGAAAGCCGTATTGAGTATTTTGAACTTTTCTCTGTCCTCTTCCGTTTCTGTGGCAGTATGGTAACTGTGTGATGATTTCCAATCGCTTAATAATTTTACATAAGACGAGGTTATAGCAGAGGCTCACTCCTGACCCCGTAGCGTGGCCTGGTGGTGCAACATCCATCACCATAAGTGAGGCAGTTAACTTGTTAATCCACGGTGAATCTTTTCTATCTCTTAAGATCTTTCTCGAAATATTCTTTTCTGAGGCATATTGAACGATGCTTCTGATGTTTCTTTTTTCCATTTGCGCTCCACAACTTCGTCCTCAGCACTGAATATTTGATGTGGCCTACTCAGATACTCAGCAATTTGTATCTTGCCACTCTTGCTAAGCAAATGTATTCTCCTACCTTTGTTAACAGGCTTGTAGCGCCCGCAGTCATTGATGTTGTCACAGGCTTACCATCACTGATATCCGCCTCGATGTTAACTGATTCGAACACTTCAGCTCTGTTTACTGCAGGGAGGTCAAAGACGTTACCTTCACTACAGGGTTTTCTAACTATCTGCTCGAAGTAATTATCGATAAGACATTCAGAATAGAATCCCCTCTCTCTGGCAACAGTTTTGGTCTCATCACTCGCTCATTCTATACCTGTTAAGTTGAAGTCTCCCCCTTTGCCCCAAAAATTTGTTTCAGGACCGTAAAAAGTCCAGGAATTCAGTTTTTAAATACATTTTATGATATTCCTTATTTTTTTTAGAAATTTCGTTCGATTAAATGGTAAACGACACAATAAGTAAATATATTTTAGGTTATTTCTGTAGCCTCCTTAGTCCCACAGTAATCACTGTATCAGTATTGATACACTGAAACAATAATTTATTCTGTGTGATTCTGTAGCTGTTGCAACAGTTCGAGGCGTTCCAACGTCAGAAGAGTTATGAAAACTGTCCGATTGTCCCACCACCTACCACTGTCATTGTCAGAATAATATAGTTGTCGATGTTACGTCAGACAAGCTGTACCGGTCGCTTCACATATTAATAATATTGTTCCACTGAGTTGCTAAACGCAATGGCGAAACGTAACTGCAAGCTCAGTGACAGTGTAACACTCCTGCCAACCTTCAAAAACAAAACTCAGGAGAATTAATTTCTAAAAATCCGGAGGTACGAAATCGCTCATTTTCAGTATAACCCCTAAACAGCTGACGTGAGCCTTTATCTATAACATCCCAAAGCTATATAGCAGCTATAAAAATCACAAACGGAAACATTACAATAATCGAAATCATTGATTTCATACCCCTTATCTATAGAGTAGCACAGGTAATCGGTACTAGGCTGGGATGTTTTTTGTTATTCAAATGCTTAACATTTTCTCGGTGCATTTTTATTTCCATGTGTTTTGAAACGTCACTTTTTCTGACATTTGATATACAAATTTCATGTCGTTAAAGAATAGAAAATGCAAAAAACGAACTTTTTCTAGATTCGGTAATGCACGGAAACTGTTCCGAATATTACTTCAAGAAAACCAAGTTATATTTTTTTGCCATAATGAAAAAACCCTGAATCAAAGTACTACAAATATGAAGAATAAGAACACATGAAATAACCTATTACACAAAACTAATAAAGCTTTTCAGGGATTCATGTAACAAAATAACACTCATAACCATCCACTCGAAAGATTTATATCGTTTATAAAACCACTGAATAATGAGGTATTTCACTTAAGCACAATAACAACACACAAGCGCAGGTCCTAAGAGAGCACAACACTGAACAAAACGAGTATACATACATTCTACAAAATGTGCTGGAAAAGGGAAAATAACAAGGACGTACGACCATTGAGCGAACAAACTGAAGTGCTGAGATATTTTTTTTTCTCAAACCAAGTAACTTAGGTTGACGATTATTAGCTAAAACTCGGGAGAATATGTAGAATAATCGTGAGGCGGGAGAATAAGTGAGAAATCGGCAGTCTCCTGCCTAAATCATAAGAGTGGAATTTTATCAAGGAAGGTCGATCTGAATACAAAGCAAAGTGATTGGTAAGTAACTGTTTTATTCGTATCAGTCACAATGGGCATTTTAACATATTTGATCACATCAAGTCAAAGTAACACATTAACAGATTTAGTGTACCAAGCTGTAGTAAAATTGTACAAAATTATTTTATAAAACATCAATCAAGTGAAGACACAAAAGTTCGAGCAGCACAGCTTGCACTAGCCTACCGTATGGTAAAACATCACCAAACCTTTAGTCCACAGTCGGTACCTGAGTACGCCAGCACGGTAGCTCAGCGTGTTCGGTCAGAGGGTTATCTGTCCTCTGTACTAAGAAACTGAGTCAACGGCTCAACACTGAACATGAGCGGGTGTCATGGGACATCCGCCCCGAATTAATTCAACCACAAAAAAAAGTAGTAAGAGCGACAGAATGTCAATCCTAAGGGCCCTGGGTCGGAGATCTTCTCCGCTCAGGGATTGGGTGTTGTGTTGTCCTAATCATCATCATTTCATCTCCATCGACGCGCAAATCGCTGAAGTTGCATCAAATCGAAAGACTTGCACCAGGCGAATGGTCTACCGGACGGGAGGCCCTAGTAACACGACAGTTACATTTTACCAAACCTTTAGATCTAGTGGTTCTACTAATAAGCTTAATAACGGCACTTTTGATGATTCTTCCATTGCAGAAAGGTTTAATTCGGCAAGAACTAAAGTATCAGCCTTAATAAAAGGAGTTATTGTACCCCAGAGTTTAAAGGAAAGCCTTGAGAACATAAAAAAAAGTCTTCTTTCTACGGAATATCCACTGATGTCAGCAATCATGAAACTGCAAAAACATTTACGTTTGTAGTTCAGTTTTTCGATATTAATGACGGGATTGATTTCAAGCTTTTGAATGTGAGTACCCTACCTAATGAAACATCTAACCTAATTTCAGTATTTTGTATGTGTGCTGTTGCACTGTTTTACCTGGAAGAAAATAAATGGGTGACATTTTGTGGAGACAATACGAACACCAACTTTGATGATTTAAACAGCAAGGCAAATGTAAGATATTTACCAGGTTAAAGACATCATTGCATGAGAGTATTGAAGTGGTGAGCAGCACTGCACCTGTTTTACACAATACTGTGGTGACATCTGCCGACAGCTTGAGCTATGACGCTGAAACTATCAGTGTAGGTATCCTCTACTTCTCTATAAACACAATTAAAACAGAGAGGCAGAAGAAGTTTTGCATCACATGTTTTCGGTTCCCATTGGAGAGGCACGTCCTTTCGTCTACTAATCGCACGGTTTTGCTGTGCGATCGCAAAACACAGACACTAAATTTATTACAGTGAACAGAGACGTCAATGGACGAGCGGACATATAACTTTGCGAAAATAAAGAGAGTAAACTTTTCACTCGAGGGAAGACTTGAACCAAGGACCTCTCGTTGCGCAGCTGCTCACGCTAAGCACGGAACCACGGCGCTCCTGAGCTCACGCTATTGCTTATCTTGCGCATGGACTACTCAGTTTGTATATTTTGCTTATATTTTTCATAGTTCTACACAACTTCTTCCTGTTTTCTCGATTGATCTATGTTCAGTTTTTCAAGGCCTATCCACTGTGCCAACTTATAACTAAACCTGAGTGGGGTGCGATGGGGAGGTTCCCTTTTAAGTATTATTACAATCTGTTAACTGGCTAACAACACGAGCCCCTGACTACCAATCCATTCTGTGAAAACCGCAATCAAAAGCGCTTTCTATTTCCGCAGTATATGCTGTGCGAGCTCTAGGTGTTCGCCCTGTATGATACGTACGTAGCCCTACGCAAGTTCTAACATGAATTCCATCATATACGACACTTAAGCTTCAGAACGATATAATCTAATATAACGTGAAAAGAACTTCTATGCTGACTACGAAGGAAACGAGACAGTTTTCTAAAAATGCTGAGATATCGTACGTTTCGAACTTCATAGTCGTGCACGAGTAGTACAGCTACAGAGTCTGTCAGAGGTAGCAGGTCAAACAATGCTAAAGCCCATACAACATAATTAATATTGTCTCTAGGGGAGGATAATATTCGCCCCCTTCCCAAGGCCTCTGCAATCTTTCTTTGAAACTGGAGTCCGCCCGTGGTAGCTGAGTGTTCAGCGCGACCGAATGTCATGCCTAACGGCCCGCGTTCGATTCCCGGCTGGGTCGGAGATTTTCTCCACTCGGGGACTGGGTGTTGTGTTGTCCTTATCATCCCCATTTCATCCCCATCGACACGCAAGTCGCCGAAGTGGCGTCAACTCGAAAGACTTGCACAAGCGACCGGCCTACCCGACGGGAGGTCCTAGCCACACGGCATTTCCATTGAAACTGGAAGTTTTTGGTGTACGGGGCAGTGTAAAATTTGATTAGTAACTGTATAGCGTTTGTATTCGTCGATTCGTGGGTTAGTAAAGGCTGTGCCCACTGCCACAGGTGGTTCTACATGGCTCTGAGCACTATGGGACTTAACATCTATGGTCATCAGTCGCCTAGAACTTAGAACTACTTATACCTAACTAACCTAAGGACATCACACAACACCCAGCCATCACGAGGTAGAGAAAATCCCTGACCCCGCCGGGAATCGAACCCGGGAACCCGGACGTGGGAAGCGAGAACGCTACCGCACGCCCGGTTCTACATCAGAAGTAGGCAGTGACACACACACACCCCCTTTTTTTTTTTTTAGCTTGGCGCATACTTGTTTTTGATATCAGTGACATTTTATTATTTTATGTTGTCACATGCTGCACAATAACATAGGTCAAGTGACAACTTGATCGGTGGAATAACTTGGTTACATTGCCTTTTAGAAGTAGTCTTTTGTGCATATTCAGCTGGATAACCTGGTTAACTCATTGGAACGGTTCACTGCTAACGGAAACTCGTCTATGGTTGGTAAATATAAAAAATCTGTCTGCTCTTTCAATTTCAACAGTTGAGAAATATGTGGGTAAAATCAAAATTGCCATATTTCTCTTGAAGATGATACTCGTGAAAGACGTATCAAATCTTGAACCACATATGAAAGCATCGAGAAAGTACACAGTTTAATAATGCTGGGCAATCGAAGATAAAAGAGGTAGAAATAACTGCCTCCTTAGTCATATGAGAATAAAGTTCGAATGAAGATTGTAGTGTATAAAAGATTTGCGAAAGAAGAATGCGTTCATCTTCGAGTTAGCCTGTATCCTCTTTCCTCGGAGGCAGCAGGTCTCCTTCAGCAACATATGTGCCGTCCCTACTGTACTCTCCTGACGGCCACGGAACGACAGTGCTTACACACGAACTGCTGTGGCCCGTGGTTCACCCAGGCATGGGCCGGTGCATGGATGCCCGCGCGCTCTGTTGAGCGCTTGGGGAACTACTAGCAATCGCAAACACACCGTGCCCGCTCCGTCTTGGGTCGCATGCTGCCGCCTCCGAGGTTGATCTCCAACGCGGTGTCACTCGATAGAAAAATGAATGCAGCTGATTCACCTTCACAATTAAGGGTTGGGACATTTCTTTAAAGCATTTGTGTCATTACATTCAGCTTTCCTCACAACATAATATCTCCTGTTCCTCTGTCATGTGTTAGTCAGCTGTAACAAGCGAAAAAGCTAAAAATTCGATCACTGGGGCCAATCGTGATATGGGAAAGTCTGTTAAAGGTTTTCAATTCTTCCAATTGTAGAAAATACTGGTATAACGTTACTGCACAATCTACGTCTTTAATCCTCCAGTCATTATAATGCGAATTCGACATTGAAGTACCTGCGTTATTCAGACTTCCGATGCAAATTTCCTTTGCATGCTGCGACTACAACCATTACGAAACACACACATCAAACACAGTTTTGCATCACCTCGGTTTCGAGAGTGCCGAAACCTGTACAGAAAATTGGAATAGAGATCAACATAAACATCATTTTCGCCCTTTTTATTGCTCATGAAAACCACACATTGCATGTTGTACCTCCACACAGCGAGACCTTCAGAGGTGGCGGTTTAGACTGCTGTACACACAGGTACCTCTAATACCCAGTAGCACGTCCTCTTGCACTGATGCATGCCTGTATTCGTCGTAGCATACTATCCACAAGTTCATCAAGGCGCTGTTGGTCTAGATTGTCCCACTCCTCAAAGGCGATTCGGCGTGGATCCCTCAGAGTGGTTGGTGGGTCACATCGTCCATAAACAGCCCTTTTCAGTCTATCCCAGGCATGTTCGATAGGGTTCATGTCAGGAGAACATGCTGGCCACTCTAGTCGAGCGATGTCGTTATCCTGAAGGAAGTCATTCACAAGATCTGCACGAGGGGGCGCGAATTGCTGTCCATGAAGACGAATGCCTCGCTAATACTCTGCCGATATGGTTGCACTATCGGTCGGAGGATGGCATTCACGTATTGCACAGCCGTTACTGCGCCTCCACGTTACGCCACTCCAAAACAGAAGGGAATCTCCACCTTGCTGAACTCGCTGGACAGTGTGTCTAAGGCGTTCAGTCTGACAGGGTTGCCTCCAAACACGTCTTCGCCGATTGTCTGGTTGAAGGCATATGCGACAGTCATCGGTGAAGAAAACGCGACGCCCGTCCTGAGCGGTCCATTCGGCATGTTGTTCGCCCATCTGTACCGCGCTGCATGGTGTCGTAGTTGCAAAGATGGACGTCGCCATGTATGTCGGGAGTGAAGTTGCGCATCATGCAGCCTAGTGCGCTCATTTTGAGTCATAACACGACGTCCTGTGGCTGCACGAAAAGCATTATTCAATATAGTGGCGTTGCTGTCGGGGTTCCTCCCAGCCATAATCCTTAGGTAATGGCCATGCACTGCTGTAGTAGCCCTTGGGCGGCCTGAGCGAGGCATGTCATCGACAGTTCCTGTCTCTCTGTATCTCATCCATGTCCGAACAACATCGCTTTGGTTCACTCCGAGACGCCTGGACACTTTCCTTGTTGAGAGCCCTTTCTGGCACAAAGTAACAAAAAATGGCTCTGAGCACTATGGGACTTGACATCTGAGGTCATCAGTCCCCTAGAACTTAGTGTGGTGTCACCGCCAGATACCACATTTGCTAGGTGGTAGCCTTTAAATCGGCCGCGGTCCGTTAGTATATGTCGGACCAGCGTGACGCCACTATCAGTGATTGCAGACCGAGCGCCGCCACACTGCAGGTCTAGTCTATAGAGACATCCTAGCACTCTTCCCAGTTGTACTGCCGACTTTGCTTGCGATAGTTTAGCATAGCCTTAGGCTAGGTCATTTGCTACGACCTAGGAAGGCGCCATATTCAGTAATTAGAATGAATTCTGAACAGACAATATTGTGAATCATGTACTGTCAAGAGCGACGTTCATAATTAATGGATTAAAGTTAAGTATCAAACTAATTACGTCCGCTTTCTGAATTCTAATTCCTTGCCATGTTCCAGACCTCACGTCAGTATAGTTCTTCCCTCCTCACGGCAGCCCGCGTGAGCTAAAACGCGTGCATTTCGGCCTCCTCTCGTGAAACGGTGTTGGCTCTTCTCCCAACACAATACTCAGAACTACTTAAACCTAACTAACCTAAGGACAGCAGACACATCCATGCCCGAGGCAGGATTTAAACCTGCGACCGTAGCGTTTGCGGTTCCAGACTGAAGCGCCTAGAACAGCTCGGCCACACTGGCCGGACACAAAGTAACAACGCGGACGCGATCGGACTGTGGTATTCACCGTCTAAGCATGGTGGAACTACAGAGAACACGAGCCTTGTGCCTCCTTCCAGATGGAATGACTGGAACTGATCGGCTTTCGGACCCCCTCCGTCTAATGGTCGGTGTTCGTGCATGATTGTTTACATCTTTTGGCGGGTTTAATGACATCTCAACAGTCGAAGGGACTGTGTCGGTAATACAATATCGGCAGTCACCTTGTATCTTCAGGAGTTCTGTCGGCGTCGATAACTGAGTGAAGTGGTGGTCAGCGTGACGGATTGCCGCCCTACGGGTCAGGGACTGGGTGTTGTGTTGTCTCCATCAGCATTTCGTTCCCCTCCGGCGCGCAGGTCGCAGAATGCGGCGTCAAGTGATGTAATAAGACCTGCGCCGAGGCGGCCGGACCTGCCGCGCAGGGCCCTCCCCGGCCAATGACGCCAAACCCTCAATTCCATTTTTGTCGGTAGTTCTGAGAACCGGGGTGATGGAAAACATTTTTTGATGTGTGTACGTCAAATTTAATCGCAATTGCGAATATGGAGAACTGTCAGGAGCTTTGCATCGTAAATCAGAATAACACAGGCACTGCAATATTGTGTTTATCCGCCGACAGCAGGCAAGTGACTTTAAAGTAAAATGTATCACCTGTACGGAAGTACGAGTACAGGTTGTAGAAGACATACGGAAGTTTGGATCTGGGTGTGAGTCGTGCATGGAAATCCAATTGGTAAGGTGATCGTCCGCACCAAATTTTCATTGTTGTCATTCCATTCTACAGCTGATGCTTGACTATGTTCCCAATGTGAGTCGTGCATGGAAATCCAGTTGGTAAGGCGATCGCCCGCACCAAATTTTCATTGTTGTCATTCCATTCTACAGCTGATGCTTGTCTATGTTCCCAATGTGAGTCGTGCATGGAAATCCAGTTGGTAAGGCGATCGCCCGCACCAAATTTTCATTGTTGTCATTCCATTCTACAGCTGATGCTTGTCTATATTTCCAATTGCGATTACGTTTGATGTATAAAGTGAATTGGTAGCAAGGATATGTTTAGAGAGAGAGAGAGAGAGAGAGAGAGGGGAGGGAGAGAGAGAGAGAGAGAGAGAGAGAGAGAGAGAGAGAGAGAGAGAGAGAGGGAGAGAGGGAGAGAGAGAGGGAGAAAGAGAGTGAGGGAGAGAGAGGGGGGGCGAATACCCTTCTGGGGCGTTGGCGGAAATTGCCGAAGATGACCAGTCCTACCTCTCCTGATAAGGCCAGTTCACACTGGCTATCACGTCGTGTCACGTCCAGTCCTGTCAAGACATTCTGCAATGTATTTCAAATGGCGGCACCCACACTGGCCGTCCTTCCCCGTCGCGTCACGTCACCGGCAAGAAAGTTTTGACGGTTGACGTCATCCGTTTGTTGTTAATCAAGTGATCCCGAAGCTCATTTCCTCCCGATAAACGGCCATGCGCATATCTCCATATTACGTTTCGTTGTGGTTGACATCAGTTGTATTTTGTTTGTTATTTGTTATAAAACTGTTTCCTGTTATCATGTATTTTATGAAAATTTACAATAAATGACAAAAGATTAATGGAATCAGTGAGGGAACAGTTGGAATTGTATGATATGAGCGTACTAAATTACTTGCACTCTGCTACACTGCTAAAGTGGATTTTTATACGTACCTGCACGGTATTTAACATTTTACAATGAAAGGCACGCAATGTGGCTGCAACTTGAAGTGAAAAAACTGCTGCGGGTAGAAGCAGATTGATTATTAGGTGGAATTTATTTGTATATAGTGAGGCATTCGTAGCGTTTCATAATGAAATGTACCGAAACATTCAGAAACTGCAACTTGTTCTTCTTTTTAAGTATGTGTTTGCGGCAGGGTTATTTATTGTTAAGCAGCTTTCTGGATTGTGTGTGAAACAGTTTTGCTGGCATCACTGATCAATATTCATATGGTTTCACTAGTTAACCCCAATACAATTAACGTACTTGAACTATTAAAAGATAAACAGAAGATGTAGAGAAAACCTATAAATCTCGAAGGGAAAGGTATTAAGGGAGACACTATTTCAAAAAAATTTACACTGGACTGGAAACGAAATTTAACATTAAACCAACCAACTTTTCACGGGATGTGATGGCAATTTAAAGTAACAAATGAAAAAAAATACTGATGCTTCGACTGTCTAACATATTAAATGAAGATTCCTCTTCCTCGAGTTCCTTGTACATGAGTGAAATTATCTTTCTGTACCACGTAATGTAATTTTTCGGACTCCCACTCTTTTTTGTGCTGTTTTGCACCTCGGTCTTCCTTCTGTAATATACAAGCTATCCCTGCAAGCTGGGAACTATTTGGGTCCGGGCTGAGATCTGGTGACTTGAAATGACTTGACGTTCTGTGACGTGACGGACAGTGTGAATACACCTTCACGTGAAGGTGCCGTGCAGTGACGTGACGGAGCCGTGACGTGAGGAGAGGTGACGTGACGTGACCTGACCTGACGTGACAATGCTGTGACAGCGAGTGTGAATTGGCCTTAATTCAGCAGCGTGAGCGCTTCTTGACAGCCACGTAGGCTGCGAATTCGCAGTGTGCGCATGCGCGATGTGCAAAGCTGACCACTTCAGAATACTCTGGTGCTGCACCTGCACTGCCGGCTGCCGGCACACTGCACATATTGCTGCTAACCGGGTGTCTTGTCGCATTTACGCTGCACTCTGGGCCAGAGCGGCAAAACGGAGAAAATCAACTTCTCTGATTATCACATTCTTAAAACTATTGGCAGTATTTAAGACTATACCACCTCGTTTCATGAACTATATTTTCTCCTGAACAGCTTTACTTTCTTTGAAAAAAAAAACCAACTTCTCATTTTGCGTGACTTTATTTAGTCTATAAAATTTATCAATTGGTTTGAAAAGTGTGCAGTTAAAAAATCAGATTTTTGTACACATGGTAGTGTCGCATCTTAGCTTCCCAATAAACCCTTTACCTTTACCTAAAAGTAATAGTCATTGTGAAATGACGCTATTTGCAAACCAAGTGCACTTGATTTACAAGTCTTGTACTGAAAAAGTTTCAAAGCAGGTACTTCACCTTTAGATGTTTTAGTCAATGCATTATTGCGAGTGAAATATAGCTAAAATTACAAAAAGTTTTTGAAATTGTAACGATACTGAATCTGTCTCCGTTCACATGTAAATGCGAGTTTTTGAGTGGCATCAATGCCGCAATAGCAAGTATATGCACTTCTCACAGTTTTAGTGTAGTGTCAAATACCGTGAGGCGTAACGCGCTGTTTCGCACATCGACGGCGGTTCTGCAACATAAATTGTCCACCTACCTCGATACTGCTGCAGATCTGCTCACGTAACTCCTGACTGCAGCTACTTAAGAGATCTCAGGAAAGCAGTGTTGACGAAAATGAGATTTCATTACTACACGTCGGAGGCCGATGTTGTTGTTGTGGTGTTCAGTCCTGAGACTGGTTTTATGCAGCTCTCCATGCTACTCTATCCTGTGCAAGCTTCTTCATCTCCCAGTACCTACTGCAACCTACATCCTTCTGAATCTGCTTAGTGTATTCATCTCTTGGTCTCCCTCTACGATTTTTACCCTCCACGCTGCCCTCCGATGCTAAATTTGTGATCCCTTGATGCCTCAAAACATGTCCTACCAACCGATCCCGTCTTCTAGTCAAGTTGTGCCACAAACTTCTCTTCTCCCCAATCCTATTCAATACCTCCTCATTAGTTACGTGATCTATCCACCTTATCTTCAGCATTCTTCTGTCGGAGGCCGATATAAGTACAAAAAGCTGAAAAATAGTCTTGTGAACTCTAAAGAATAAATCGGAAATTGGTTGCTGTTCAAATTTCTATGTTCAAAGGTCCTTTTCAACTTGCATTAGGATTTTTTAAATTGCTATTAAGCAAGATGATCAGCCCACATGTGTTCAAATCATTAAAGTTCCTGTTCATAGTCCTCGTCACACTCAAACAGCCAGAACTTTTCCTATCCAATTCCATAATCATTTACGAGAGTAACACAGTCAATAAACTGCTATTTACTTTTGCACTCAGCACTCAGTGTTTGTCTTTAAATAAAGTTTTTGCTCGCCATAAATACCCAGTAGAAAAAAATTTAAAAAAATTTAAAAAAAATAAAAAAAAATACTTAGTAGCGCCACGCTTTTAGTTCAAAGTTTACACACGCGATTTTCTCCAGAACAAAATATCTCTCGACTCTTAAAATTTCACAGCTAGTTAATGGTAAACACCAGCTACCTTTGTCACTGTACCGAAACGCGGAAGTCACAATAGCACTTCATTTCACACATAACGCGTTTGGACACTTTCAGCTTGACCGGCTCCTTCGAAAGCTAGTCCACCACTTCCTTCTTCTCTCTCTGCCTCTCCAAGCACCTATATCTCATGCCTTGGGTGGCAAAACCGTCTCACTTCTTATTGGATGTACAGAATTACGGCCAATTAGAACTGACTTTCAGGACGCTGCTCGCACCAAAATCTAGCAAGAACCAACCACTGCTCTCAGCTCGTTGACGTGATTAAAATAAGCAACTCAAAACTCTCTTGTTAAACAAATAAAATGAAATACACTTTAAGCTGTGCTTTACGTCTGGAATTTAACTATATAGTCGAAAACGTTCTGGTTGTATCTTACATATTCAAACATGCTTGGACATCCGTCATCCACTAGTAGGGGAACCACTGGTGGATTCGTTCCCACGATACAAAGCTGGAACACTTGCAACTTCCTATAGAGACTTATAAACTGAAAATTTAATATTGGCGAATGTCCCACATACACTCACACAAGTACTCTCTTTCACACTCACCCTAACACAAAACATAAATGTCTACTTGAAATTCTTAAAGTTATTACTACAGCAAAATTACGAAAGGTTTTCTAAAATGAGAACTTTCCAAATTTGGATCTAAACACTGAAGGTGTTGTCATATCTTTTCAAATAGTCACAGTTGGTGAACTATTAACATATATATATATATATATATATATATATATATATATATATATATATATATATATATATTGATTTAGTTTTTTAAGTGTCGGATAATTAAGTTTTTTACTGATTTTTTTTGTTTGTAACTTCCAAATTATGACAGTTATTGACTTCAGATTTTGACACATGGTTCCTTTACACAACAGAAGGTTATGTACCTAATATGAAGTTCCTCAGGCTATTTCTAGATCTGTTATTAATTTTTTAGTTCCAGAGAATGTAATTACTCTGTAAGCGCCTCTCCGCTACTTTCACACGCTGCAGTCACGCCATATGGTCATGTCCCACGTCTGCAGGACACAGCTCGCCCATTGCAGATCGTATAAGATTCTGACTGCTTACGCTGGAGAGCCACATACATTCATACAAACAAGCTTTAATAGACAAATTGGCGATCGCGCCCTAGCTGCGACGCCTCAACCGCAAGATAGAAGAAAACGAATCACAAGCGATCAGTGCAGGTCTAGTGCTGGCTCCTTGTGTAATTCTGGTTGAATTCTCATTTGCCGCTTCTATGTCATCTCGTTGTCTCTGTAGAGCTGCACCATGGGAAGCAAGGAGAGGATGTTGGTTGGTGGGCGGTATCCTCAGTCTATAACACAAACTTCACGCAATTAGTATTAGCTTGGTTCTTTATTCATAAAGAAAGAGCTCCTTAACTTAAGCTTCCATGTGCTGTGATACAAGCTCTCCTACATAGTCCAATTTTGCTTCACTGCTGGTGGAGTAGAAGTCCGCCATGTTCACTGTAAGGTTGCTATGTGATGCCTGTCTCTGTGCTAGGGGCTAAGATTGCGGCTCCATCTCGGTGTAACAATCTCGGATTAATTTGAACTAACTGAACGAACTAACTGGCCCTCCAGTTCGTGTAGGCTATCTAAATACTGGCGGCCGAGAGGGCCTTGGTTGCACGTTTCCAACAAGTGTGTCATTTGCCTCGATCGATCTTCTTGTGACCTCTTGCTGCATGGTGCGCTGGCGCCAGCTTACACCAGTACATTCCTGCCCCCAGAAATGCCGAACCGTTGTCATGCAGTGAGGCTGCGAACGACAACAGGGAGGGAGGCAGGATGCAGACATCGAGATGGGCTGGGAGCCACGACTGTGGATATGGCGTACTCCTGATTATATCCCGCCATCTGGCTTGCCAGGCAACACGCACGTCCTCAGGAAAGCTGCTGCTAGGGCACACGTTGAGGCCTGAGGTCGCGTGCTGAGGCGATGATGACGATGGCGATGGTAGGTCTAGATCCACGGAGTCGGCGAGCGGGGAAGGCGGGGGCGAGGTCGTGTCATCCATCAGCTACTCTTGGGGTGCCCTGGTGGCACCAGCGAGCGGCTGAGAAGGCCGCGGTGTCCTGGGAAGCTGTGTATCTGGGGGAACAAAAGCAGCAGAATCGTGGGGCAAATGCGATACCCGAATTTGGTTCTGGTGGTCGCGCTGCAGACCGTAGGGGCCTGCAATCAAATACGTGGAACAGCCAGTGCCTTTCAGGATCGTGCCTCTTTCCCAGCGACATCGGTTGCCGTAAACCATGAAAAGAACAATATCGTGCAGCGCAAAGCCGTACTTGCAGACCGTTGGCGGTGCCGGCTGCTGCAGTGGGTGTAGCAAGTATAACTGCGTCCATTGGAGGTGGCCATGCAGAAGTTCTGCCGGTGTTGGTCCATCTCATGGGCGGCAGCGATTGGAAGTGAGAAGGAGTTGCAGCACCCATTTCCGTGTGTGAGTGGTGCAAAGCTTGGCCATCTGTGGCTTAAAAGTGCGTACAAAGCATTCTATTTCTCCATTGGACTGCATGATGTTACATGAAGAATGCATTTGCGTCACAAAACTCTTCAAAGTCACTTGAAGTGAACTGTGCTCCGACACAAGTACTTCTAGCAAACCTTCGATGCAAAATATTGAGGACAAAATTGAATGATGATACGTGATGTGGTAGAAGTTCAAAATGGCTCTGAGCACTATGGGACTTAACAGCTGTGGTCATCAGTCCCCTAGAACTTAGAACTACTTAAACCTAACTAACCTAAGGACATCACACACATCCATGCCCGAGGCAGGATTCGAACCTGCGACCGTAGCAGTCGCGCGGTTCGGGACTGAGCGCCTAGAACCGCGAGACCACCGTGGCCGGCGTAGTAGAAGTCATAGGCACCGCAAACGGAAACATCCTAAAAGAGTCTACCACTGTGACCCAACAAGTGTTCCAAAATGATCCTGCCAAGTCAATGCGCACTTGTTGCCTTGGCGATTGAGTCTTAGGCCAAGCTGAAAATGTGTGTGGTGGAGCAGATTCGTTCTCCGCATATGCGCGACACAGTGCCATCATCTGTTCAGTGTGGGCATCCATGCCCTGCGAAGTACAGTGTCAGCGCGCTAACTGTTTAGTATGAACAGTTCCCCAATATCCTTGGAGCAATCGAAAAAGATCCTTTTGCAACACTTTCGGAATAAGTAAACGGGATTGTCCACTGTCATTTTGAACTAGAATCACTCCCCTTTGAACTGAAAGGCTATGCTGACGTGCGAAATATCGGCGCACAACTGAGTTCTGGATACTGTTCAATGAACGAGGCCAACACGTGCGAATATCTTGCAACATAATATTGAGGTCTGAGTGTGCTTCAGTGGTCTTTGCTATTTTTCTGTAGTGCAAGGGAAAAGTTTGCGGCAATTCAGAGTCCAGTGCATCGGTTTGGCAACAAGATGTGGCAGATGCATCAAAATCAGAGTCTGGGCCAATCGGAAGGCGAGATAGGGGCTCTGCATTGCCATGCTTTTTCGTAGGTCTGTACACAATTTCATATTAATACTACAAAAGCACAAAGCCCAACACTGCAATTTGTGAGCAGTTCATGTGGGAACCAGCTTTGACGGATGAAACAAGAACTGCAAAGGCTTGTGATCTGTCACTGAATAGAACTTGCGACCATAAAAATAGTGATGGAATTTTGTCACATCATACACAATAGCGAGAGCCTCTTTTTCGATTTGCGAATAACTGCACTGAGATTGGTTTAACAACTTTGAGGCAACAGAAATAGGTCTGTCTTGTTCACCAATTCTGTGCGAAAGCAGAGCGCCAATTCCGTAAAGAAAAGCGTCGACTTGCACCACTACTGGCTTGGCAGGGTCAAAATGCACGAAACATTTGTCACTGAGCAAAGCATTTTTGAGTTTCTGAAAGGTGTCTTGACAATCTTTAGTCAACACAAAAGGTACATTTTCGCGACGCAAGCGATGCAATCGAGCCGCGATATGAGCTGCATTTTGTATGAACCGAACGTAGTATGTCATATTGCCTAGTACTGACTGCATTTCAGACACATTGCGAGGAACAGGCAGGTCACGGATTGCAAGAAAATGAGATTGGAGGGGGTGTACACCCAGACTGTTTATCACGTGACGTAAGTACAGTAGTTCAGTTTGGAAAAAGTCACACTTTTAGAGACGATGCTTGAGTCTTGCTTCTGACAACACTCGAGAAAGAGTACGCAAATTGGCAGCGTGTTCCTCTGGCGCACGACCTGAGACGACAATATCGTCGAAGTAGTTTGAACAATGTGGCTATGCTGCAGTCAGCTGTTCCAAGTGACGTTGAAAAATGGTGGGTGCGGAAGCACTGCCGAAGGGCAAGTGAAAATATGTATTTATAACAAACACTTTCAGTGATTCTTCATCCAATGGAATTTGCAAATGGGCATCACGCATATCTACCTTAGAAAAGTAACGTCCTGCACCAAGGCTGTCCACGAGTTCCTCAGGGCTAGGTAACGGAAAAGTTTCAACTACTGTCTGTGGGTTGACTGTAGACTTGAAATCAACACAAATGCGAATATGACCAGAAAGCTGAGGCTACAAAACTAGTGGACTTGCCCATTCACTATCTTGAATGGGAGCAGTTACATAATTATCTTGCAGTTCTTTCAATTCACTGGCTACCTTGTCTCGTAAAGCAATTGGAACATAGCAGGCCCGAAACAACTTACGCTGTGCGTTGTCTTTCAATGTAACATGCGCGACGAAGTTGATAGCTTTTCGCATCCCTTCAGAAAATAGTTTAGGAAATTCTTTAAGCAAACTAGCGACACTGTCTTGTCGATGACAAGTCGATATGGAAAGTACATGTCTTGGACGCCAATGCCAAACAAATCAAAGGCATTTAAACCGATAACGTTCTCACTGTCTCTTAATTTCAACACTGTAAAATTCACTGGCCTAGTGTGAGATTTATAAGTGGCAGTCAAACTACACTGTCCAAGCACTGGAATTTCCTGTCCATTGTAAGCAGTGAGGTGCTTGGTAGATTTAGAACGGCGTGGTAAGCCTAACTATTCGTACGTGGCACGATGACCATCAATTCTTAATGATACAAATAGCTTGTTAAAACGTCGATGTACAGCACTAGGGCGAGAAGGACTCGCAACCTTAATCTTACTTTTGTCAGAACCTGTTGTAGGTTTGAGAAACTCAACGTTCACTGCATGTGAACGAGCCAGTTTTTTCTGAGGGCGGGCAAAATCGGCATTTTTGTGCGGTTGCAAATAAACTGCTTGGATATTGCGTTACGTGATGGGTAATCCTGTCCTTTATGACGAGCAAAACAGATGTGTTTATGTGACTGTCGGCGCGGCCGTGTACGCGCTCGAGTTGTGGCTGCTTGGGCCGTTCGTGAACAATAGGCGACTCGACCCGACAAATCGGGGCCTGGTCAAACTTATCCGCCACTATGGCACCCGAATCATATTGCTCTAAGATCTGCAGCACTCAAGGAACTGAAGGCTCAGAATACTTGAGGATCTGTTCCGGTATTCTGCTATCAGGGACATCGAATGTTATAGCATCCCTAATCGTTGAGTCACTGTAAAAGTTGCCACAACTACATTTAAATTTACACATCCTGGTCATTCCCCGTTAATTGTGTGTTCCACTGATGGCACGTTGGGTTGGAGTTGGTTTGTTTGGGGGAACAGACCAAACGGCGAGGTCATCGGTCTCATTGGATTAAGGAAGGACAGGGAAGTAAGTCGGCCGTGCCCTTTCAAAGGAACTATCCCGGCATTTGCCTGGAGCGACTTAGGGAAATCACAGAAAACCTAAATTAGGATGGCCGGACTCGGGATTGAACGGTCTTCCTCGCGAATGCGAATCCAGTGTGCTAACCACTGCGCCACCTCGCTGGGTGACGGTACGTCTCTTCCGATTTTTTTTCTGTAAACGAAAGAACTGATACCTAGCTGCAGCTACTTGGACTTGCTGGCTGTAGTACTTGGTTACTGGAGTGATTAGTTTGTCATAACTCATTTCGTTGGGAGACGCAGTTGGGAACAGTTTTCGTACTAACCTGAAGACTGGAGACCCAGCAGTCGAAAGAAAGTATTGTATCTTCACAACACCTTGAACGCAATGAACTGCACAATGAGCTTGGAACTGCGTCAGGTATTCGTGCTATTCCTCTTCTGTGTTTTTAAATTGCTGGAATGGTGATCGTCAGCACTTTTTGGATGTGTCGGTCCGTCTGTTGGACTGCCGCCATAGCTTGTGTAGCCAGAAGTTAATGTACCGTCGTCGGCAAGCTACCATTTTGGTGATTCTGAAAATAAAGAGCTTGTGTTAGATCCATCACATTGGCTGTCTGGGGCTGTGGTGCGGAGGCAGAGGGTGGAGGGGCTGGGGAAGCCATGGTTTACACAAATGAATTATAGCCAAGAAAAGAAAAAAAAAGAAACAAGCAAGTAAAGCCTCTGAAAAGAGAGATGTTATTAGTTTTGTGGCTCCGCTACTGTAATACGTGTAAGAGCACAACAAAAATTTAGCAACAAGCGCCTCTGCAATCTGAAACACAAGAGAATCAAGCAAATTATTCTTCGCTGAAGGATTCTCGTCGCCACTGTTCAATCCTCTTTAGCTGCTTTTATGTTCAAAAATGGTTCAAATGGCTCTAAGCACTATGGGACTTAACGTCTGAGGTCATCCGTCCCCTACAACTTAGAACTACTTAAACCTAACTAACCTAAGGACATCACACACATCCATGCCCAAGGCAGGATTCGAACCTGCGACCGTACCGGCCGCGCGGTTTCAGACTGAAGCGCCTAGAACTGCTCTGCCACATCGGCCGGCTGTTGTTATATCATTTCGTTGACTCTGTAGAGCTGCACCATGGGAAGCAAGGAGCGGATGATGGTTGGTGGTCGGTATCCTCATTCTACGACACAAACTGCATGCAATCATTAACTGGGTTCTTTATTCATAAAGAAAAAGAGCTACTTAACTTTCGCCTCACTGTTGATGAAGCAGAAATCTGCTATGTTCATTTTAAGGTTGCATTGTGCTGCCTGTCTCTGTGCTACAGGCTAAGACAGCGGCTCTGTGGAACTCACCCGGCGTAATAGACTCGAACCAACTGGAACCAACCGAACCCTCCGGTCCACGGCGGCTATCTAAATAGTGGCAGCCGAGAGGGCATTGGCGGCCCTTTTAAAGCCAGCCTGACGCTGGCCTCGATCGATCTTCTTGTGACCTCTATGCCGCATGGTGTGCTGGTGCCAGCTTATGCCAGTACAGGTTTAGTGATCCATGTTTAGTAAAATCAAAACAGATACAATTTCTCATCACGGCAATGTCTGATTATGCTGGTTTGGTTTTACGATGGGCCACACATTGTATTGTAAAAGGCAAACTATTATTTGTTATCCAAATCCTACAATTAGTAGAACGGGAATTTCGTATTTGGACTGGAAGATTAATTTAATATAAGATGAGATTTTGCTAAAAATGGACTGTAACAAAAACTTTCAACATTAATTTGTTTCGAGTTGGAGATGAAAACCTGCAGATGCTAAAAAGTTACATTTAGAGATGTTTATATGTCTAGTTCTGACTAATATGCTATTGTAGTTGTGAGAAAGCATAGTGCTACAAGGTGTAAGTAATTACATGCTTTAAATCGACTCTTCCTCCATTTTCAAAGTACTTTGCATCTTCTTCTTATTTTAGGAAATTAAGGTAATCAAACCGAGGCTAACCGGAAGTGCTTTTTTTGTCTTGGTAGTAGAAACGGCTGAAATAAGTGTCTGTTTAAAATCATCATTCATAGTTGTCGTTATTGAATTGCCTTCACAGCTCTGTCTGCGTACAGGCCCTGAGAAACCACCTACAACGAAAAGCAGTCAAGCACGACTCTGCTGGAGTGACCTTGACGCAGCCAATCACCGGTCAAGTTTCAGGACATACGACGAGGGTACTGGCGCGAAACACAGTGCAGCTTGTTATCTTCGCCTGGCGGAGATCTAAGCCAGCAGCGGGGCTAGCATCGATCGTGCCCATTAAAAGGACCAGTAAGGGTTTGGTTCATCATCGTCAGGTGATGCCGGTGAGCAGCAAGCAGTTTCGTGGCAGCAAAAGCGCACCCTTACGCTTCCTACGTCTATCCTATCAGTTTCGTTATCATTATTGACTATAACGAGTTGTATTAGCTCATTTGCCCGATTTAGTCACGAGATGAGTGAACAATAGGACAATCCAAGAAGAACAATTAGTTCCATCTTTTAAGTGGCCATCCTATGTCTTCTCTCCACTGCGTTTGTATTGGAAGAACATCCTTAAAATCCTCTTTTCTTTCATTCGATCCAGATTTTCTTTTCGGTTGTTTGTATTCTTCTATTTTGTCATTTAATGCAACTATATTCAGTTCTTGTCTTATGTTTTCATCAGGAATTATGTCCAGCTTGGTGCAACCTTTGACAGTTCGTAAAAATTTCATTTCAGCCGTCTGAACGTGGGTAGGATCTTTTCTCTTCATAATCCATGTTTCACTGCCATAAAGTAGAACAGGTACGGCCGCCAGCTTATAGAAATTCATTTGTGTGATTCTTCATGTATTTTTTTCATGTTGTTATAGTACCACATGCACTCTGATATCTCTGTAATTTAAAATCTACATGGTTATCTTCGTTAAAAGTAATATAGCTCCTACAGTCTATTCCAATAATGCTTAGATTGGATTGAGTTTTGTTGTTCGCCTTCAAAATTTACCTTTAATTCAGTGTCAGTAGGATGAAATAATATATTAATATATTTATTCTTTTTTATATGAATCCCTTCTGACGCTCTTTCTTTCCATTCCGTACCTATTTACATATTAAAAAGGGTAAGCAATTACATACACCCTTCTCTTTCCCATTGGTTTATTAAAATCTTTTCCCCTGTGCAATCCGTTATACATTTATATTTTAGAAAGCTGCCAGTTTTCAGACACAGCTGAAACCAAAAGTATACTATCATTAGCATCTTCACATTATTTGCTGAAATTTATCGATATACCTGTCCAGTTGCCAGCACTTGCTCAATAACAGTTATCGATAGTGCGTCTTCAGTTCCATAGCCGTCTCTCTCAAGCATATTGTTATTGTTGTTGTCTTCAGTTCAGTGACTGGTTTGATGCAGCTCTCCATCCTGGTCTATCCTGTGCAAGCTTTTTCATCTCCAAGTAACTACTGCAACCTAAATCCTGAATCTGCTTAGTGTATTCATCGCCTCGTCTCCCTTTACGATTTTTACCCTCCATCCTGCACTCCAATACTAAATTTGTGATCCATTGATGCCTCAGAGCATGTCCTATCAACCGATCCCTTAATCTAGTCAAGTTGTGCACGAATTCCCCTTCTCCTCAATTCTGTTCAGTACCTCCACGTTAGTTATGTGATCTACCCATCTAATCTTTAGCATTCTTCTGTAGCACCACATTTCGAAGCTTCTATTCCCTTCTTGTCTAAACTAGTTATCGTCCATGTTTCACTTCCATACATGGCTACACTCCATACGAATACTTTCAGAAACGACTTTCTGACGCTAAAATCTATGCTCGAAGTTAACATATTTCTCTTCTTCAGAAACGCTCATCTTGCTGTTGCCAGTCTACATTTTAAATTCTCTCTGCTTCGACCATCATCAGTTATTTTGCTCCCCAAATAGCAAAACTACTTTAAGTGTATCATTTCCTAGTTTAATTCCCTCAGCATCACATGATTTAATTCGACTATTTTCTATTATCCTTGTTTTGCTTTTGTTGATGTTCAACCTATATCCTTCTTTCAAGACACTGTCCATTCCATTCAACTGCTCTTCCAAATCCTTTGCTGTCACTGAGAAAATTAAAATGTCGTCGGCAAACCTCAAAGTTTTTATTAAAAGACATCATAGTCGACGTTGACTGTATAAAATATTTATTATTACGGTTGCAATTTCGGCCTTATGGCCATTTTCAAGTAAAAATGCAAAAGCTACATTCTGTCAGAATATACAGCGGTCTTATATTCTGACAGAATGTAACTTTTGCAGTGTTACTTGAAAATGGCCATAAGGCCGAAATTGGAATCGTAAAAATAAATAGTTTATACAGACAACGGCGACTATGATGTCTTTTAAGAAATATTTTATGACTGTGAATCCCAACCATGAGAAGTTACTCAGAGTTGTTATTTCTTCTCCATGGATTTTAATTCCTGTTCCAAAATTTTCGTTTGTTTCCTTTACCGCTTGCTCAATATACAGATTGAATAACATTGGGTATAGGCTACAACCCTGTCTCACTCCCTTCCCAACCATTGCTTCCCTTTCATGCCCCTCGACTCTTATAACTGCCATCTGGTTTCTGTACAAATTTTAAACAGCCTTTCGCTCACTGTATTTGACCCCTAACATCTTCAGAATTTTGAAAGGGAGTATTCCAGTCAACATTGTCAAAAGCTTTCTCTAAGCCTACAAATGCTAAAAACGTAGGTTTGCCTTTCTTTAATTATCTTCTTAGATAAGTCGTAGGGTCAGTATTGCCTTACGTGTTCCAACATTTCTACAGAATCCAAATTGATCTTCCCCGAGGTCGACTTCTACCAGTTTTTCCATTCGTCTGTAAAGATTTCGTGTTTGTATTTTGAAACTGCGATATGTTAAACTCTTAAGTATAAAGGTATACAAAACAACACAGGCCTTTACATAATCCGTAGGAAATGGTAGAATCCACTGCCTTCACATTCTTTTCAAACGATGTTGAGCTAAAAACTCAAGCACGCATTTGTAAACGTTTCATTTCACTGGAACTATGCTGTGTGCTGTAGGAGAAGGACCATATCCCGCAGACCATACTATCGATCGCAATAGAAGATCCCTATGTTGTTGTTTGAAACATTGTTTTTTTTCTGCTGCAACACGTCGAAGCAGGATATGACATAGCTTTGTACAATGCCATACATTTTTCCCCCATCATGACTTCAAGGCCTGTATCAGGTTCTAAACTGACATTAACATGTTTCGAGCTATTTGCTCTTACAGAAAACTAAACATAGCACGGAATAAATTTTGTTGCTGCTCCTCCCGCAACACACACACTGGATGATTTTAAACGGAGGACAGTTACAACTTATGGAAACTGGAAGAGTTTTGCGGCGTTGTGGATCGTTTCCAAACAGTTGTCCGAAGGTGACTAACGTTCTCTACTTTTAAACTCTTCTTTCAAAGTGATGAGATAGCTGATGGCTCGGTGTTCCATTTCGATTTATTCCTTACATTGCTGTAATGTACGCGATCACTGTTTCGGTGCTAGCCATCCCCGGAAGTTGCTACCCTTCCACCAAGACTCTTTTTCTCCATCTCAAACAAGTGATGTCTGTGTATCATTACGTGGTAATCAACAGTATACCAACGGACAGATGGGATGGAAAAGACGCCGCGGATGTACTGCAATAATAAGCATCACAGTTGACAGTGGGATCAGTTTTAGCAATTTTACTGTAATTTCAACACTGACCAATGATGTGGCAGCATGCTTCCCAATTTCCGTATCATCGCTGAACCGTCCCTCCAGTACTTTTTGGGGACTATATGCTTGGTTACAAATGTAGGTAGATGACTGTGCATTACGTTCATTTATTGTTATTTCTCGAACATATACACCGAAGTATACCCGACAGCGATCAACATATTTCTAGGACTTGAATCATAATGCGTAATTTGCGATTTCTCTCTTTGTGCATGGGGATCACAGAGCATTCTCGCATTCTTAGGATAAAGTTAGAGATTCAAAGATCTCCTCGCATTGTTTTGACCAACCTTCCCTGCAGCACTGCCTCTGATTTAATCTGCAGCTGACCAGGAGCAGACCGCTACATTCTGCATCTTAGAGCCGAGTCCATAACTGCTCTTCCGAACCAATCTTGTTCAAGGTACCCATCCAAGTGCACAAGATGTCTCCATATGCCCACGTGTCGAGGAGGTTTGCACCCCTTATCGGTTTATGGTAGTAGATACGAAAGTGTTGTTATGTAATAGTAGACGGTTAAGAAGAAGAAGAAATGGGTGGTTTTTATGCATGATAGAGCTCCAGAAGAACGGAGTTCGAAGCATTTTAGGTAAAGCAACTACGCTATCAATTCTCTAGTATTGTTCAAATGTCTGGGATCAGTACCAAGAAGATATTTGTAAGAGAGAACATAAACACATACACTCCTAAGGCTACACGGTTCTGCACCTAAAACACGCTATAATGCTAGAGTGGTCCAGTTTAGACATATTAGTCGCGTGGAATGCAATGCTGTTGATATTCCAGTGTAAGAAATATATTTCCAGCGCATGACATACATTTTCCTTGCAGGTTTCTCTTCGATAAACTATGGTGACAAACTGTAAAATGGAAAAACTAATTCCTTAAAATATCGATTCTTTGTGATACATGTGCAATATAGTTTTGCAGAGGTATATACCGTCCATTGTTCAGATTTGATCACGGTTCAGAAATTGTACTATGCTCGGATCAGTCCTATAAAATGATCGTTAGTAACGATGAATGTTTCTTACTTGGAAAAAGAGAAACACATATCAGAGGAGTTTGACATGTGAAATTACACATCATGCCGCCACTAACCCCGTAAGCAGGACATCCGTGAAGCAGATGCTTACATGGGGATTGTAGCACCTCACAAGCACCTGTCGCTAGCTTAGAATCACCGTAGGCATGAAACTGAAGATTCGATTTTATGCCCAAGATGCGACAGGAGAATGGAGTACGTCGCATCAGTCTTCGCTCGTCTAGAGGAAAGTGCCGAAACAGCATGGACATGTTTCATCATCACACTTGAGATGTAAGTCCTCTGATGACGGAGAGGTTTTCTGTTAACGATCGCAAGTAGATATTGCTCCTCTAAGTCACACACAGAACACGCAATTGTACACAAGTCAAACGCAGTGTCTGCCACGCAACTGATGCATCCTGACAGAAAAACGGAAGAAATGGCTAAATGACCTGCAGCAACATCTTTCTCTCTCTGTCTAGAAAGCTCATCACTCTACCATTAAATTGCACCTCGTTACTACTCCGCCTCAACCGATAACACCACCCAATTTATGTTATCCTTCAATGCAGATGCAAAGACGGAGGTGCTTCTGTTCTGTCCAGTAAAGAGTCCAAGACAGCAATCGACTCGCGTGTAGCACTATTACCACAACTGAAATACAGTAGAATGTTGCATACAGCCGGCTGCTGTGGCCGAGCGTTTCTAGGCGCTTCAGTCCGGAACCACACTGCTGCTACGCTCGCAGGTTCGAATCCTGCCTCGAGAATAGATGTGTGTGATGTCGTTAGGTTAGTTAGGAACAAGTAGTTCTAAGTCTCGGGGACTGGTGACCTCAGATGTTTTGTCCCATAGTGCTTAGAGCCAACTGAACCATTTTGTTCCGTACAGAAACTGTTCGTTATCTGACACCACAAGGCTGATTGGTGAAGACTAGAGAGAACCACATTGTAAATACTGTTTGTTAGGACTTAAAACACCTAATCTGACCTGCACAGGGTCAAACACGCGACTCATTCTGCAGATGTATGTCGCAGGCACCCCACGTCGTAATGCAACGCTCCTTCGCTAAGGACACACAGCGTCCCGCCGTCTGCCGGCTGCCACATACAAGAATTGTCCTGCACCAAGCAGTAGACATGCATGTACTGCCGCATTTCGGCATATTTTTCCCTCAATTTATACGTATTCCCTGTCAATTTTTTCTTAGTTTTATGTCACTTACACCAACGCCATCATGAAATCACTTCGCGCCACGTATTCTTTAAAAATATAAGTGTGGTGGTACAGTCTGCAACATCTAGTGCAAATTCACTATTTTTATGGTCGGACGGAATACACTCCTGGAAATGGAAAAAAGAACACATTGACACCGGTGTGTCAGACCCACCATACTTGCTCCGGACACTGCGAGAGGGCTGTACAAGCAATGATCACACGCACGGCACAGCGGACACACCAGGAACCGCGGTGTTGGCCGTCGAATGGCGCTAGCTGCGCAGCATTTGTGCACCGCCGCCGTCAGTGTCAGCCAGTTTGCCGTGGCATACGGAGCTCCATCGCAGTCTTTAACACTGGTAGCATGCCGCGACAGCGTGGACGTGAACCGTATATGCAGTTGACGGACTTTGAGCGAGGGCGTATAGTGGGCATGCGGGAGGCCGGGTGGACGTACCGCCGAATTGCTCAACACGTGGGGCGTGAGGTCTCCACAGTACATCGATGTTGTCGCCAGTGGTCGGCGGAAGGTGCACGTGCCCGTCGACCTGGGACCGGACCGCAGCGACGCACGGATGCACGCCAAGACCGTAGGATCCTACGCAGTGCCGTAGGGGACCGCACCGCCACTTCCCAGCAAATTAGGGACACTGTTGCTCCTGGGGTATCGGCGAGGACCATTCGCAACCGTCTCCATGAAGCTGGGCTACGGTCCCGCACACCGTTAGGCCGTCTTCCGCTCACGCCCCAACATCGTGCAGCCCGCCTCCAGTGGTGTCGCGACAGGCGTGAGTGGAGGGACGAATGGAGACGTGTCGTCTTCAGCGATGAGAGTCGCTTCTGCCTTGGTGCCAAAGATGGTCGTATGCGTGTTTGGCGCCGTGCAGCTGAGCGCCACAATCAGGACTGCATACGACCGAGGCACACAGGGCCAACACCCGGCATCATGGTGTGGGGAGCGATCTCCTACACTGGCCGTACACCTCTGGTGATCGTCGAGGGGACACTGAATAGTGCACGGTACATCCAAACCGTCATCGAACCCATCGTTCTACCATTCCTAGACCGACAAGGGAACTTGCTGTTGCAACAGGACAATGCACGTCCGCATGTATCCCGTGCCACCCAACGTGCTCTAGAAGGTGTAAGTCAACTACCCTGGCCAGCAAGATCTCCGGATCTGTCCCCCATTGAGCATGTTTGGGACTGGATGAAGCGTCGTCTCACGCGGTCTGCACGTCCAGCACGAACGCTGGTCCAACTGAGGCGCCAGGTGGAAATGGCATGGCAAGCCGTTCCACAGGACTACATCCAGCATCTCTACGATCGTCTCCACGGGAGAATAGCAGCCTGCATTGCTGCGAAAGGTGGATATACACTGTACTAGTGCCGACATTGTGCATGCTCTGTTGCCTGTGTCTATGTGCCTGTGGTTCTGTCAGTGTGATCATGTGATGTATCTGACCCCAGGAATGTGTCAATAAAGTTTCCCCTTCCTGGGACAATGAATTCACGGTGTTCTTATTTCAATTTGCAGGAGTGTAGTATAGCACTGTAGTCGAACGCAGCTGCGGTGCACTTGCTCTGTTTTCTGTATGTCTGTGTATCACGGATGAATTAGCCAGGAATGCAGAGTGGCCTCAGGCACAGACAAGTTACTCTGTGCTTCAGGTCTGTGCCGGCTTCATATAGCCGCAAAGGAGGAAGGCTGAGGTATTCCCCGAGAGACAGGAAGTGTGCCTAGGATTATCGCACGCTAGAGCGCGCGCCCTGATCTGTGTCGCTCGGCCCGGTTAAAGACGCTTGTTGCAGGTCAGTCCGGTGTGCGGATATTTGCCACGCCGGACATTTGCCACGATTTTACCTGCTCTGAAAGGTTGGGTCCTTAGTCTCCCCCTCCTCCTGCTTCTCCTCCTCACTCGCCGCCCGACCCGCAGTAAAGGTACTTACTGAGTCTTTCCGCTGGTTTTCTTAACATAGGACCAGAATCTCTATGGATTTTTCGCCACATTTCCAGAGAGAGTTTCGTTGTGCAAACTATTAAATGCATCTCGCATTGAAATACGCACCAAATTTCGAGCCACAGTAAAACTTCGCCAGTTTTGGAGATTTTGCGCTCGTCTAAATTATATGTGCCTTTTTCGGTGCTCCTACAGCAGCTTTCTGTCGTGTTTTGTGTACCATGGGGGTTCAGTTCCGTCTGATATTAATTTATTTGGTATGAATCTCTCGAGTGCTGTTGATACTATTTCTTTGAACTTAAGCCACATATGGTCTTCACTTACATAGTTTGGAAGGATTGGAGACTGTCTCTTAGAAAGAGGTCAACCGAATTTTTAGGTGATATTTCGCGTTTAGTTTTGGTGAATTTCTTTGTTACGGAATTGAGCCTCGCTACTACTGTGTGTTCACTAATTCCTGAGCCCGTCGTGATGCTCGGGATTATTTGTGGCTAAGAGGTCAAGTGTATTTTCGTAACCATTTACAATTTGAATGGCGTCATGAACTAATTGTTCAAAATAATTTTATAAAAAGCATTCAGAACAATTATGGAAGTTGTTTTCTATCTACAGTAGGGCCTGAAAATGTATTTTTGTCAACATACGGAAGGTAGATTGAAGTCACTGCCAATTATAATTGTATGAGTAGGGTACTTATTTGCGATGAGACACGAGTTTTCTTTGAAATAGTCAGCAGCTGTTTCATCTGAGGCCGGGGGTTGGTAAAAGGAGCCAGTTATTAATTTATTCCGGTTGTCGGATATAACCTCTGTCCATACTAAGTCACAGGAACTATCTGCTTCAATGTCGCTTGTGTGCTGGAACACACATTACATTTTTCCTTAAGTTGTGCTTGTTTTTTCTGTTGTAGTGGAGATCATTACAATTACGGCTTTTCCCTCCAAAACCTAGGATACTTTCTCTGTGACACTTAAATACCAGAGCTAAACAATGTAGAACAACAACGTACGGTACAAGCATTCTGTGTTACTTCATTTCCTTATTTCTAACATTTTAAATTTGTACGTCGACTTTAGATGACATGTCAATCATAGATGTTCTTATCTCTGTTTATGAACGTACTTTCAGTCATATTTTGAACATTGTCCCACTACACTTTATTAACTAATGTTTCGCCGCAAGGGATATCGAATTTTAGAGAATAAATTAATATGGAGTATGTCGTTCTTCTTTTCAAACATTCACATACCCGTTTCTTCTTTCCTGATTGTCTTTTGGGCATGCAGGTGTAGTAATTAAAGTAGGCACAAATGCAGCGATAAAAAAATGATTAGCGTACATTCGCATTCTGTTTACAGCGTTCCTCTCTTGTCGCCGGCCGGGGTGGCCAGGCGGTTCTAGGCACTACAGTCTGGAACCGCGCGATCATTACGGTCGCAGGTTCGAATCCTGCCTCGGGCATGGATGTGTATGATGTCCTTAGGTTAGTTAGGTTTAAGTAGTTCTAAGTTCCAGGGGACTGATGACCTTAGAAGTTAAGTCCCATAGTGCTCAGAGCCATTTTTTGAACCTTTCTTGTTGCTCCCATGGCGATGGACTGTTTGTATTGCAATCAGTAAGCGTGAAAGGAAGCTACCGTACAGACAGAGGAGTCTATATTTATACTTGGCAGAACTAATTACATACTGACATAATCGTCGGAATTGCTTTCGTTTCCCAAAAGATATAAGTATTTCGATTTTGGAAAAGAACCTCTGTATTCGCCAAGATGTCGAAGAAGAAAGTCCCTTACTTGCTGGTTGTATCGAGTAAGATGTGGAGACGGCGGTTTGAAAGCGGACAGAAAAAGTACGAGGAAGGGCGTCCCTTAGCTGGGGGATCGTTAGCTGGCGAAGGGGCAAGTGTGACAAATGTCCGGCGTGGCAAATGTCCGGTATTCCGCCAGTCCATGTACATTCATCGCGGATTTTCGCTCAGTATTGTTTGCTGTCGCCAGCATTCAGTCATTGGCGAAGTATTATACTTAGTTGTAGGGGATACGTGACAGATTCGCTGTGATCAGTGGACTTATGAAGTGTATGTACTGTGGTCAGTGTTACGACAAGTGCAAAGAAAATGACTTTGACCTGTCGTAAGGAAGGTATGGATTTGACGTAGAAAACTGCGATAACCGTAAGGGGAATAAAAGGTTTTTTTTTACGTAGAAAATTATGTCCAGTCCTGAGGATGCTACAGATTTTGATATTTCCAGAGGCAATATCCTCCGGAGGTGGTATATCCGATACTCCGCTCATTGTCAAATGTCTTCAGAGTGAGGCTGCAATCGTAATATTTAATTGTAAGTACAGTTATAAAATATATTTGGCTCATTTTCTAGGACGATTCTGTCCGGGGCGCCGAGCGCTTGGCGGCAGTGGCCTGTCCGCAGAACAATTGGCGTTTCCAGCTTACGGTGGGAGCCATCCGGACTGGAGAGCCTGCTGGGGTACACGAGTGTTGCTGACCTATTTCCCTCTATGCGGGTGAATAGCGAACTAATACTCAGTATGTGCTGGGCAGCGTTTGTGATCGAGAGTGTTCTCCATCTAAATCTGAGAACATTCAAATACGAGCGTGTGATTGTGCTGGACAGTTATTCCCTCCCATGTAAATTGTCCAGTTGACAACTTCTACACATTTCCCGTCCTTATTTGGTTCAGAGAGCATCGATTACGGTGTGTGTTGTATGCTTCTAGATGGTGAAAGACAGCTGGAAGAGACGTTTGCTGGTTCTGTAGACATAAGGACTGACTTTGCAATTTTTTTTTTTTTTGGGGGGGGGGGGAGGAGGGGGGTATATTCAGTAAGAACCAATCAGAATGCTGCATTCACAAGACACCCTTTGTATGGGGTGTAGGGGCCTCTGCAGACTGGTTCGACAAGATGACTGTAAGTTCCAAAACGTCTGAGAGTAAAGTGATGTCTTCTTTGTCCGAATGTTGAGAGACTCGTCCAAGCAGACCATCCACCTCTGACGGGACGCTGTCTCTCACCTAGCACTGTGGCTGTAAGCATCTTCAGACAAGCAGCTGTAGGACATCGAAAATTCCAGCTATTTTTTTCGTCTGTAGGACAGTGCTTCGAATTCAGTTTGTGTAATTGTTATGATTTTCCCGTCTGTGCTCCAGGAAGTGAGGAAAATAACGTCCCCGATTCCAAAATAAATAAATAAAATAAAAACGTGTGAAGTCTTATGGGACTTAACTGCTAAGGTCATCAGTTCCTAAGCTTACACACGACTTAACCTAAATTATCCTAAGGACAAACACACACGCCCATGCCCGAGGGAGGACTCGAACCTCCGCCGGGACCAGCCGTACAATTCATGACTGCTGCGCCTCAGACCGCTCGGCTAATCCCACGCAGCCCCCGACTCCAGCAGCAGCAAATATAAAACTACGCCCACACTATTTCAGAAAAAGTGTGCGGTTTCGGGATGTGTTTCCTGCAAAAGCGTGTGATGTGTCTCAGTGACGCCTCACAAGTGTGCAGCGATCTTTTTAGTGTCTGTGTTCAAGTATGGCGGTAGCGTTATTCCTCGGAATAAAACGGATAATTGTTCAAATATTCTCGTGTCATCTGCAAAGGTCTCTCTCTCTCTTTCTCTCTCTCTTTGTGCAGTGGTACACTTAGTTCCTGTGACATCTTCAAGTTACGTATGTGACAATATTCCGCAACACCAGGTATAATAACTCAGGATCAGTTCGTGTTCACGACAAAGTGTACCAGTGCACTGGGGATGGGAGGGAGGAAGGCCGCAGGTATTTCCAACGTAACAGGAAGTGCTTAGCGTGCGGCTCTGCGGCTACCGCGTGAGTGTGCCGTAAGCCGGCGCGCCCCCTCGCCATGCTTATAGCCGGCGAGTTGCCCTTCTTCCAGCGGAGCGCGGGGACTATGGGGTGAATGTCTTGCCTCTTTCGCTTCTGAAGACTGACTGACTGGACTTTTATCGAATGATCTACTATTACAGCACTCGCATTTATCAGCGTGAGCTGCAAAGTGTAACTTAGCCCATCTTCATTACTTCATGAGCGTATTGGTCCTCACCAAATATCATTGCCATCGACAGAGACCTCAGATGCTAATATACTCGTCCTTTTACAGCACACACATATCGTCCATTGAACACAGTAAATGACTACATTCGTGCTCCCAGTCCAGCAGCTAGAGACACAGACTGGGCCCTTTTCCCGCCACTTTCTCCCCAGACCGCCATCTTGGATTACATCACAGGCGGGGAGATGCCTCCTTGTAGACTTGAAAATTCTGGATTGTCAAGAAAACTTTGTGGTCGAAAGGTTCGACGTATCCACCGTACGAATTTTCCCTCTCGTCTGCAGCGCGTGATTCCATGTATCCGTGCTCAAACGATCCACGTAAACTGTTATGGTATCCCATCGAGTTGTCAGATTCACGTAACGTTTCTCACCTCCGTAGACGTGTACAATTGTTTTCCGACTCTGTCTCTGACATGCTGCGTCTTACCGAGACAGCGTGTTCTATTACGCGTTTCGCTGGGACAGGAGCATATTCCTGCTGCATTCGTCCATGTGGAGGGGTGTGTCATATAGCGGTTCGGAGAGTCGCAAAACATTTTCTTCAGTTCTGTGATGCTCTCGATGGCGCTCTGCCGGACGAGTTTGCGTCTGCAATTGCGCCAACTGCTCATGTGCCTGCCGAACATCCTTAACCAACTCGTTTTGTTGCGCGGAGACTCTGGTCTGCTGATCTTTAACTTCAGAGATTTCGGCCTATTTGATTTCTATCTGTTCGATTCGCTTTGCAGCCTCATTCAGTTTTTCCTGCGTTTCTTGAACAATTTTTTCCCTTGCTTTTAGAGGTTTACAAGTGCGTTTTCTGTTTTACATACCTCACTTTGTGCCAGTTTAACTTGCTCTTTGGCCACTGAAGCGTCCTTTCGTCCTACTTGCGCTATCAATCACGCTGTTTTGGCATCGCGCTTCGCCTGGTCCACGACCTCACGCGTTTCTACTGTCGTTTTCTTGACATTCTCTAGTTCGTCTTGGATTCCTGCGATCTCTTTCTTGACTCCATCTATACTGTCCGTGACCGTTCTTATGACTAATTTGTGTCTTTCCTCCTCTTTCTCCCGTCTCTTTTTCTCTGCCTCTTGCCTCTTCCTTTCTACCTCTGGCACGAATTGCATGAGAGCCTCAAACTGAGATCCACCAGGACTCGATGAACGAGATTTCATCGTTCTGTGACGTTTCGTTCGTGATTCTGGTCTGCCAGTGTCACTGATGGTGCTTCTCGTACCAGCAGCTCCAACAATTCGTTCTGCTCCGGTCTCCCGTTCACTTTCGTCATCTGACTGAGACATGTCGTCATACTCTGCAGATTCTACGTTCGACATATCTGCCTGGTCTGCAGTTACATTTATATGAGAAACCCGCTTAATATCTGCCTGGTCACCCTTAATAATCTGACGTGGAACCATGGTTAACAAAACACAATTACTTCCGCTGATCTGTAGCAAACGTGCCTTGCTACTTAGTTTAAATACTTTGACGAAAGGCATTCGTGCAAAGCGTTATAGTTCCTCACCTTTATTATCCCACAATAGTTTTACGTCATTTCACTAAATATATGGATCTGAAACAATGGTATACGACTTGCGTTAACATTTTCTTTTTATTGTGCTTCAAACATACGAAAGTTTACATTGTAAGTAGGCTGTTTAGCTTTTTATGTTGGTAACGCCATGTAGCGCTCTATACGAAAATCACTGACTTATGCTGTGTGCAGTCTGTGGCTGGTTTGCATTGTTGGAATTTGCAATTGTAGTGTTGGGCAGTTGGCTGTTAACAGCGCGTAGCATTGCGCAGTTGGAGATGAGCCGTCAGAAGTGGTGGATGTGGTGAGAGAGATGGCGGAGTTTTGGGAGCGGATGATCTGGACGCGTGTCCATCAGAGACAGTAATTTTGTAAGACTGGATGTCATGAACTGATATACACTCCTGGAAATTGAAATAAGAACACCGTGAATTCATTGTCCCAGGAAGGGGAAACTTTATTGACACATTCCTGGAGTCAGATACATCACATGATCACACTGACAGAACCACAGGCACATAGACACAGGCAACAGAGCAAGCACAATGTCGGCACTAGTACAGTGTATATCCACCTTTCGCAGCAATGCAGGCTGCTATTCTCCCATGGAGACGATCGTAGAGATGCTGGATGTAGTCCTGTGGAACGGCTTGCCATGCCATTTCCACCTGGCGCCTCAGTTGGACCAGCGTTCGTGCTGGACGTGCAGACCGCGTGAGACGACGCTTCATCCAGTCCCAAACATGCTCAATGGGGGACAGATCCGGAGATCTTGCTGGCCAGGGTAGCTGACTTACACCTTCTAGAGCACGTTGGGTGGCACGGGATACATGCGGACGTGTATTGTCCTGTTGGAACAGCAAGCTCCCTTGCCGGTCTAGGAATGGTAGAACGATGGGTTCGATGACGGTTTGGATGTACCGTGCACTATTCAGTGTCCCCTCGACGATCACCAGCGGTGTACGGCCAGTGTAGGAGATCGCTCCCCACACCATGATGCCGGGTGTTGGCCCTGTGTGCCTCGGTCGTATGCAGTCCTGATTGTGGCGCTCACCTGCACGGCGCCAAACACGCATACGACCATCATTGGCACCAAGGCAGAAGCGACTCTCATCGCTGAAGACGACACGTCTCCATTCGTCCCTTGATTCACGCCTGTCGCGACACCACTGGAGGCGGGCTGCACGATGTTGGGGCGTGAGCGGAAGACGGCCTAAAGGTGTGCGGGACCGTAGCCCAGCTTCATGGAGACGGTTGCGAATGGTCCTCGCCGATACCCCAGGAGCAACAGTGTCCCTAATTTGCTGGGAAGTGGCGGTGCGGTCCCCTACGGCACTGCGTAGGATCCTACGGTCTTGGCGTGCATCCGTGCGTCGCTGCGGTCCGGTCCCAGGTCGACGGGCACGTGCACCTTCCGCCGACCACTGGCGACAACATCGATGTACTGTGGAGACCTCACGCCCCACGTGTTGAGCAATTCGGCGGTACGTCCACCCGGCCTCCCGCATTCCCACTATACGCCCTCGCTCAAAGTCCGTCAACTGCACATACGGTTCACGTCCACGCTGTCGCGGCAAGCTACCAGTGTTAAAGACTGCGATGGAGCTCCGTATGCCACGGCAAACTGGCTGACACTGACGGCGGCGGTGCACAAATGCTGCGCAGCTAGCGCCATTCGACGGCCAACACCGCGGTTCCTGGTGTGTCCGCTGTGCCGTTCATGTGATCATTGCTTGTACAGCCCTCTCGCAGTGTCCGGAGCAAGTATGGTGGGTCTGACACACCGGTGTCAATGTGTTCTTTTTTCCATTTCCAGGAGTGTATATTATTTTCACTTTCTAACATAAACATTTTTACAATTACATGTAAAACATTGAAAGATAATTTGTTTTATGTAAAATTAACGGAAAAGAAAGAAATTTGAAAATAAAGTACAACTTTAACCTAGAAGAACGAAGGTTAGTAAGAGATCGGTAATTGTTAATATGCGAGAAATTATTAATGTAAAGGAAAATAAGTGTAATTGTTTCATATGGTAACCATGGAAAAGAAGAACAAATACATAGACACTATACGTTAGGCGTTAGAATGCGTATGCTCCATGTGGGCCATATTTTTCTTTATCTGTTATGTTTTACGACGATTAAGAAGCACGAGGGAAGATTATACGTAAGGAGGACACGTGGCAACACCAGAAAGTTTCAAATAGACTGCGTAGTGTCATGTGACAAAAGTCATGGGACAGTGACATGCACATATATAGATAGAGTTAGTATGACGGGGCAGGGCCCTGGCGGAGCTATCATTCGTACTCAGGTGATGCATGCGAAAAAGTTCCCGACGTGGTTTTGGCCGCAGGACGGAAACTAACAGACTCTGAACGCGGATTGATAATAGGAGCGAGACTCATGGGACATGTCATTTCGGAAATCGTTATGGCACTCAATATTCCGAGATCCTCAGTGTCAAGAGTGTACCGAGAATACCAGACTTCAGGCGTTACGTCTCAGCACGAATGACGCAGTAGCCGACGGCCTTCACTCAACGACCGAGAGCAGCGGCATCTGTGTAGAGCTGTCAATGCTAACAGCATTGCAAGCAGCATTGCATGAAATAGCCACAGAAATCAATATGGACGTACGATGACCGTATCCGTTAGGACAATGCGGCTGAATCTGGCATTAATGGGCTGTGGCAACAGACGACCGATGCAGGTGCCTTTGCTAACAGCGCGACATCGCCTACAGGCCTGTCCTGGGCTCGTGAAAATATAGGACGAACCCTGTTCGACTGGAAAACCGTAGCCTGGTCAGATGACTCCAGATTTCAGTTGGTAAAGGTTGATGGTTGAGTTCGCCTGTGGTGCAGACCCCACATAGCCACTGACCCAAGTTGAGAACAAGGCACTGTGCAAGCTGGTAGTGGCCCTAGAATGATGTGGGTTATTCTAACATGGAATGGACTGGGTCCTCTGGTCCAACTGAGCCGATCATTGACTGGGAATTATAATATTCGGCTACATTGAGACCATTTGCAACCATTCGTGAACTTCATGTTCCAAAACCGGTCGCTGGGCCACAAGTGTTCGCGATTCGTTTGAAGAACAGTCTGGAGAATATGAACGAATGATTTGGCCATGCAGACTGCCCGACATGAATCTGCCGAACATTTATGGGACATAATCGAGAGGTCAGTTCGTAAAAAAGATTCTGTATCGACAACACTTACGCAATTATGGACGGCAATAGAGGCAACCTGCCTCATCATTTCTGCAAGGGAATCCCAACGACTTTTTGAGTCCATGCCACGAAGATTTGTTGCACTCCGGCGCGCAAAAGGAGGTCCGACACGATATCAGAAGGTATCCCACGACTTATGTCACCTTAGTTTAATGTTAACACACAGATTCCGAAACCAGATCTTAAACATTACTATCGGCCGATGTGGACAGACCAGAATTTATTGGTTATGAAAGGGAAAAAAAATCTGGAAATTGGTGGAAGGTAGGAAATAAAGGAGCCGGGACTTGGAGAAACTGAAAGAAACACAGGTTGTTCGAGTTGCAAGGAAAGTGTTACGAAACAAATTATTGAAATAGGGGGAAGGTATACAGTTGATGTTCAATAAGTAATACTGAGAGATGACATAGTGAAGGCAACAGGGGGGTGGCTGATAGCGGTACAAGCAACCTGCTCTTCAAGCAAGTGACAGATAGGGTAAAAAGGGGGATAAACGAATGTGGTGAAGGAGATTAATGTCCCACCGACAAAGAGGTCATTAGAGACGGAGCACAAGCTCGGATTAGGGATGAATGGGGAAGGAAACCGGCCGTCCCCTTTCAAAGAAATCATCCCAGAATTTGCCTGAAACGCTTTAGGGAAATCACAGAAAACCTAAATCAGGATGGTCGGAGACGGATTTGAACCTTTGTCCTCCCGAATGCGAGTCCAGTGTGGTAACCATTGTGCCACCTTGCTCGGTGGGAATCTGGGGATGGGAAGGAGAATACGCTCTGATAAGGTGGACTGGGTAGGGTGGACCTGTAGCAGGTATGATGGGTAAACGTCGGGACAGAGTTCATGATCTGGTTGGTGGTGAGGGTTGAAGTTTCTTCGGGAGAGCATGTGAAGGGTATGTAAGTGTAGGTTTGGTGGCGTATGCTGGTAAAGACGCGGGAGCGTATGAAGACTGGAAAGCAGAGGTGAAACGATAGGATTACTGGAATCGAATTACGACGCATTTTAGGAAGTAGACGAAATAAGGCCAACCTACGTTGATAGTTTTAGTAGATAAAGAGAAAGCTGTTGACAATGGTCTCTTGAACACGCTTTTGTGAGTTCTTTAATCAAGGACTAAATTCATGAGTGAAAGGTTATCTAAACTTCTACACAAACCAGGCAACAGATACATTATTGTTTGTGAAAATTTGCAGCTCCCTGGTGTAGTGGTCTGAATAACTCCAAAATCGGAGACTGTGTAGAACAGTGGAACAATAGCAAGTGATTACGACTGCAGGGAGACGGCATGCACGTAGTCCCAGCACAGGCGCCTTACGTGTGGCCGGACAGGTCGGTTACGCCACGCTCAGTCTGTTCAGAGCCGCCAATGGTACTGGAAATGTGCAAGCGAGTGCCGATACACCTCATCGACGTCAAAGGGAGCTGTATCTGCGTACGAGTGACTATGAACGCAGCCGAGAGATTGGATTTGACGTTCTGTGATACTGCAGTTTGTACAGGCACACTGATAGAGGTCTGCATCAGACGTTTACACTCCCTCGAATTGGTCGGTGCGTGTAGTTCCGTATAAGAGTGGGAAATGTCAATACAACCGCTTTATGTGGGGAGCAACTGCATTCGACGTCTTTGACGCTCGTTCGAGCATCCTACCATTTTGTATACTTACCGGAGCACCTCTCAGTCGCCCGGTAGGATCATGACGCGTGAACATGAGGTTAAAGGAGGGAGATTTACAGAAAAAAACATAGTGAAATGAGAAAAGAACATATAACATAGAATGGTGTAAAGTGATGAATAAACAAGAACAAAAATATATGAGTGTAAATGGTAGATTTAAAAACAACATAGATGAGAGCCACACACACAAACATGCGGAGAATGAACACTGTGATTCGACAAGACAACAAAGAAAACCCCACAGTGTGAATACAGATGAATGATGATGGCGACACTGTTGCTGCTGGTGGAACATAGCACTGCACACTACACTGAAGAAACACTGGCACCACAACGAAAACGTTAAAAATCACTGCACCAAAGGGGACCTACCACTGGGTGAAGGGAAGAGGGGGGGAAGAAAAGGGAGGGGGAGAGATGGTAGGGGGCAACCAGGAGGGGGGTAGGAGGAGGCAGTGGTGGGGAGAAGGAATGGAGCCAGAAGCTCGGGGTGGGGGGTGAAAAGCAGAAACAAGGTGTTCGACAGGGAAAAAGGATGAAGGAAAGGGGGAGAGGGAGGGAGAGAGGGAGCCCTGTGGAAGGGGAGGGAGAAGGAGGGATTAGATCTGATAGGAGGGGTAGATGGAAGGCGCGAGGACATCATCTGGGAGAGGGAGTTTGCGGAAGCTACTTTGGGCGAGGGTATGGAGTGTGAGGAGATGGAGACCAGGCGAGACACTGTGGTACATACGCAGCAGCAGGCTAGGGTGGGAGAGAATGGGGGAAACCAAAGGATGGGTGGGATCCAGTTTGTGGGAGACACATAGGATCCATATTCATTCAAGGAACAGGAGGAGATGGGGGAAAGGAATCAGGTCATAAAGGATCTGCATGGGGGATGGGAGATGGATGTGATAAGTGAGGTGGACTGCATGGCACTCAAGGATTTGGAGAGATTTGTAGTAGCGGGGGGGGGGGGGGGGGGCGAAATCCGCTTAAGTGGGGTTGGCATAACATAGGATGGGGTAGATGAGGGACTTATAGGTATGTAGGATATTGGAGAGGTCTAATCTCCATGTTTGACCAGAGAGGAGTTTAGGGAGACAGAGATGGTTATGTGCCTTGGCTTGGACTGTGAGGAGATGGGGGAGGGGGGGGGGTCCAGGAAAGGCGGCAGTTGAGGGCGATGCCAAGGCACTTGAGGGTGGGAGTGAGAGCAATGGGGTAGCCATAGATGGTAAGGTAGAAATCTAGGAGGCAGAAGGAGGGGGCGGTGTGGCCTACAAGGATTTCCTGGGTCTTGGAGGGATTGATCTTAAGGAGCCATTGGTTGCACCATGCGGTGAACAGGTCAAGGTGGGACTGGAGGAGACGCTGAGAACGTTGGAGGGAGGGGGCAAGAGCAAGAAGGTGGTGTCATCACCATATTGCAGGAGATGGATAGGTGGTGGGGGCTGCGGCATGTGTGCCGTGCATAGGAGGTAGAGGAGAGGGGAAATGATGGAGCCTTGGGGTGTGCCTGTGGAGGGGTAGAAGGTGTAAGAGTTGCAGTTGTGGATGATAACATAGGAGGGGCGGTGAGAGAGGAAGGAGGCTATCAGGCGAACATAGTTGATGGGATTTGCGTAAGTCTGGAGTTTGAAGAGGAGGCTGGGATGCCACACACGATCGTAGGTGCATTGAAGGTCAAGGGACACAATGATGGCAGAGTGACGGGAATTAAGGTGAGTGGAAAGGAGGTGTGTCAGGCAGAGGAGGAGTTCATCGGCAGAGAAGGAGGTTGGAAGCAACACTGGGTCAAGGGAAGGAGGCACTGGTGGTGGAGGTGGTGGTGAATGCGGCAGGTAAGGATGGACTCCAGGACCTTGCTGAAGACTGAGACTGATAGGGCGATAGGAGGAGGCGTCGGACGGGGGTTTGGCAGGTTTGTGAAACAGAAGGATCCAGGAAGTCTTCCACAGGTCGGGGTAGAAGCCGGTGCTGAGGATAACATTATAGCGGGTGGCTAGGACTGTAAGAAGGAGAAGGGACTTTCTTTGAGGAGGCAGTAAATAATACAATCGTGACCAGGATTCATGTTGCATTTTGTGTATAGTGTAGTAACAATGCCTTATGTGACGTGTGGGGTGTTGAGATTGGATGGTGGTGTGGCCCCTAAGTACTGGAAGCTAGTAGCAAGTGGGGTGAGAGAGGTGTCAGTGCAGTCCTGGATGTGAGGGAAGAGGGAGTAATCAAATTGGGGATCGTCAGGGACAGAAAGGACATCAGATAGGTGGGAGGCAAAATGATTGGCCTTACTGGTATCATCTGGGAAAGTGTGGTCATCATTTAGCAGAGGATAGTGGGGAGAAGGTTTCGTGGCAGTAAGACAGTGTAGCATTAAGATGGATGTGTGTCTGTCGCCAGGCCTGCCGGTTTTTGGATATGAGCAAGTTTCTAATATGGCGTTGGAGTTGCCGGTGGCGGAGAAGTGTGTACTGGTCCCGGGTATGCAAGAAGGAGTGGTAAACGCGACGGGTTTCGTGGAGGACGAGTATGGCCTGTAGTGGAAGGTAGGATGGTGAGGGTGGATGGCTTTGGTGGGGACGTGCACCTCAATGGCCTCCGACTAAGGCCAGTGGAGAAGGGAAGCTTCATGGGTGATGTCATCTGGGTGCTGGTAGTTGAGAGGGTGGCATCTGGCCTGGGTGTCTATGGTAGCCTAGTAGGCATCCCAGTTGGCATGGGAGTAATCGTGGACGAGTCTCAGGGGCGGGTCTGGTTTGTGGGCAGGGTGAGGGTGACGTCCACCTGATATGGTGTGCAGGCCAGGAAGGTGATCGCTACCTACAGTGTCAAGGACATCCGCAGTAATGCGCTCAAGGAGGTTTGGGGAGCAAGGACTACTTCGGGAGTGGTACTGGAGTCTGGGCGCGTATGTTGATGGAGAGGGAGGAGGTCACCTTGGAGGGTGGAAATATACCGAGACCACCGCCGTAACTGGGCGGGTGTGCGGCTGTGGATGTTGAGGTCGGCGTCAATCACGTAGGAGAAGAAGGTGCAGTCCATGTGGGCGAGGATATCATATGGGATTGGGGTATTAGGGCGGATAGAAATGGTGGCACAGGTGATGATAAGGTAAGGGAAGAAGAGACTGAGGATCAGGTGTTTGATAGGATCATTGAAGAGAGGTTGAGTTCGAACAGAGAGATGGCGGAGGTGGCCAATGGCAACTCTGCCACACACAACAGGAAGGGGATTGTCGGTGCGGTGAAGGGTATTTGGGGGGAGGGGGAGTGCTAATTGTGTGAGTAGGCCGGAGAAAGGTTTGATTGAGGATGAAGGCATCCACACAGTGGTGGAAGAGGGTGTGGATTAGGAGATGTTTGTTGGTGGGTAGGGAGTGGATGTTGTTCAACAGAATATGTTGCTACTGTAGCGCCATAGGAGGGAGGCTAGACTAGGGTTTCGAAATGGGAGAAGGTAAAGTGGGCGATGTTGTTGTAGGTGTTGAGGTGAAAGACGGATTTGGCAGCAATGGAGATCTGGTGAAGGGTATGGGAGAACTTTAAAGGATGGATGTTTTGAAGGATGATGGTTACAAAGCGAATAACGTCCTCGGCAAATGGTGGGCAAATGGTGTTGCCGGAGTGGGTGGGGTCATCGACGGGGCAGACAGGAACAGTAAGATCAGGAGAGACGGGGGGAGGCTTGGACTTACATTTCTGTGAGTAGGTGGGACGGGGCAGGTTGCAGGTGCTACAGGAAGGGGGGGAGTCTAGGTTGGGGCACTGGCGGAGGAAATAGGAACCTTTGCAGTGCAGGCAGGTGAGAGGATCACGGCAGTCGAGGGTGAGGTGGGTGTTTTATTTTAAACAACGCTGACACTGGTAGGAACGGGAGAGTTCGACTTTATATCTCCGATAGTAGATGAGGGCTCCCTCTTTGAAGAGGCAGTCGATGGAGGGGGCGGATTCACTGAAGACTCTCATCAAGACGGTAAGGCCGGTGGCATTGTTAATACGGCACACTGGGCGGATCTCGATATCAGTATGGGAACTGAGCTCTGCCAACACTTCAGCCTCTGTGATCACCGGGGTGATCTCGGTGATCACAGCAGTGAGGGTCGGTGGGCGGCGAGGACGTTGGGGCTGACATGAGGAGAAACCGAGTTGGGCAAGAGTGAGGGTGGCCTTAGGACTGAAGGGGGGGGGCGGTGGATTTCAGCGGACGGAGTCATGGTGCAGGACAAGGAGGGAGATGGGGGCAGTAGGATAGTATTTACAGAGTAGGAGAGTGAGGATGCGGGCTTCTGGGAGTTGGGTGTCAGGGTGGGAGAGGATGTAGGTATGGGTAGGTGGAGAAGAAGTGGTAGAACAAGTTGGAGGGGGAGGGGTGAGATCCTCGAGATCTTCGGGTGGGGGTGCGGGAGGGGTCGAGGGTATTCTGGAAACTGGTATATTGGGTGCGGGTGGTGTCGGGTCATTTCTTGGGAGCAGTGTGTGAGGCTGTTTGGAGGACGGGGGTTACAGGCAGGTGGCGGGGAGTGGAAGGCGCCGTTGCGGTAGCTGGTGGTTGTGGAGGCAACGGTGTCGGTGTCGGTGTCGGAGAAGCTGCAATGTGTACTGTGGCCCTATGTGCCACAACCCGCGCTGTTGTTGTGGACACAGGAGTGGCAGGGGAAGGAGGAAGGACAAGGAAGGGATCAGTACATGTAGAGGGAGTAGGTGTGGCTGTAGGGGTGGAAGGGAGAGTAATGGAGTGGAGGTAGGGATGGACATGAGGGGTGGGATGCACACAGGAGGCAGCTAGCAAGCTAGAGGAGGAGATGCTGAAAGGGCTGCACCGACGACAGGCGTCGCGCCGCGGGGACGGTGACGGCTGCTATCGCTGCTGCTGGACCGATGCCGGCGCTACCGGAAACAGGAGGAGCTGCCGCTGCTGCTCCTGCCGGTACTGCTGGAGCTGGAGCTGGAGCTGGAGCTGGAGCTGCTGCGACTGCGGCTGCGACTGCTGCTGCTGCAAGGCCTAAGACTTCGACAATTGTAATCAACAATCCTCTCACGAGTTACGCCGAAGATGCACCATATGCAAGGTGTTGAAATATTTCAAACAGTATGAATGCATTACACATATTTCGAGCACAGTCCGAAAACATAGTTTCGATGACGATTATTTGAGAAATGAGGTTGGAGTGGTTTATTTCACGACTTTTGCTGCTAAAGATGCTGCCAGTTTCATGAATAAAACTACTGACTTTCATTCGACAGAGACAAGCTTGAAGCAAAAAAAAACAATGTTTTTCTATCCGACGACGGCATGTGCCACCTGGACGATAGTAGATATACTGATAAAGGATTCAGCGTCTTCCTCCAACAGATAGAGTAGTGGGATAGCTACCAGAGTGCCATCTGCATCTACCCTTTAACAAGAAATGCTTACAGCCACAAGGCTTAGTGTGGTGCAACGTGTGAAGCAAGTGGGCAACCATGAAACGGAAACGCACCCTTGCTTCCTTCAGCAAAGTGAGTGAGATTGAAAGGGGTTCAATTGTGGCCTTCCGAGGGGCGGGATGGTCCTTTCGGAGAATTACCTCACAAGTTGGACGTGCAGTGTCAGTTGTGCAACGATGCTGGTACCAGTGATCAGGTGGCCACTCTCACACCCGTAGACGAGGTTCTGGACGTCCACGCAGCACAGGTACCGGCCAGGATCGTCGTATTGTAGCGGCAGCAGTAACAGATCTTACAGTTACCACTGCACAGCTAAGAAGGCCTGTGAGCCCAGACGTGTCAGCTCGAACTGTAGCGAACTGTTTATTAGCAGTGGGAGTACTGGCACACACACTTGTAGCTCATCTTCCACTCACATCACAGGATCGACGTGTGATGAAATGGCACGCCTTGGTCTTCAGCGATGAGAGCCGATTCCGCTTGCACGCAACTGATGGTCGTCTGCGCGTACGGCGTAGACCTGGTGAACGCTGTCTAGTAGAGTGCATTCCTCGGAGACACACTGGTCCCATCCCAGTCCTTATGGTCTGCGCCCCGATGAGCTGCAGCTCTCGTTCACTTTAGGTGTTTCTGGAGGGGGCACAAACCAGCACACAGTGCATGGAGAATGTTGTTAGACCCGTTCTTTCTCCGTTCTTGCAACATGAACGTGATGTGGGGATGTGCTGTTCCAACAGGATAACGCTCGTCCTCACACTGCCTGTGAAACTCAAGATGTGCAGCAACTTCTCTGGCCAGCACGATCTCTGGACTTGTCTTCAATCGAGCATGTGTGGGATATGAAGGGGCGAGAAGTGACTTGTGCGACTCATCAATCAACAACTTTTATAGATCTATGTGAACAGGTCGAGCAGGTATGCCATAACGTATCCCTCAACAGTATTCGCCATCTGTACTGTAGTCTGGATGCCCAGGTCAGCGCCGGCATTGTCGCCCATGGAGGCTACGCCACGTATTAATATGAGTGTTTCAGCACGGGTCGATACCTGTTCCTGAGAACCGGTTGCGTCATTGATGTCTAAATGTAATCATTTCATGTACTCCATATGCACTATGGCAACAATAACTGAGTGAATTGGAAACCTCTAAAATCGTGTACTAATTTTTCCGGCAGTATAAGTGCTGAAATTTCAGTTCCAGGCAGTCAAGTATAAAATTATTACGTGATTGTAATATCTTTCTCGGTTTTGTGATAATCGTAATTATTAATTTCTAACCGCTGAGAGAATGTCAGAAGAGCTCAGCAGCCAAAGAAATGAAGCCTGCTGTTTTCAGAGTGACTAGACTGTGGGCCGTGTTATTTTCAATATACCAAAAAGGTAGACATATATTCAACACGAATGGTTAGTGGTGACGACGACAATCCGCTTGAGAGTGGGAAGCGTAACAGCAGTTTCTTTTACAAGCTAATATATCGAGTAGAATGTTTTGTGTCCCAGCCTTAAATGCGACTAGCGACAGAAATTTCAGCGAGGCATGGAACCATATTTAGGGCGGACGAAGCAGAGTTGCTCCGAAACGAACAGATTCATTGGAATTACGGTAACTGGCAACAATTTTGTTCCTGTTGGATTTCCAATTTCTTCGGTGGCTACATTCAAATATGTATATTTGAGTCAATAAAGATGGTGTTATAAGAAACAGGAATGTGACTTTTCATTACGAGACCGACCACAATTGCAAAAGTTGGGGGAGGGGGATGTTTCTGTGCAGCTCCAAACCGTTTCCTAGTTTCCGTTTTTATATAAATCAAACTATTTTCGCCCATGAATCGCAATGATGTCGCGACTGGACACTACCACGTCGGAACACGTAGTTCCATCAGCTGGTGGGAGTATGTCAGAAGCGACACGAGCCAGCTGTTACTGAAACGGTCGCCACAGAAGCGCTGCGAGTGCGTCACGCCTCTGCCGTGCCCTCCTTAGTTCGGGCACAGCCTGCTCTCTTCGACCATTCGTATTTGGAAAGGATTGCAGGTTCAAAAGTAGAAATTCCGGAAAGCCGGACTCGCCGTTATATTTAGCCGGGCATTTTGCTCTAACAGCCGGAATACCTGTTTCAGACAGAAGTAGTTTGATATATTAAGTCGTTTATTACTTACTATGTATCGTCAGTTTTTTGAGAGATCATTTTTAAACATACTTAAATTAAAAAGCAATAAATAAATAGCCCCTTAATATGGCAGTTATCGTAGCAACTAAGAGCTCAGTTTTCTCAATTACTGTTTTATTGATAAAATATTCTTACGGCAAAAGAAATTAAAGGTTCCTCATGAAACAAAATAAGAAATTTTCCATTAATCTTGGACAGTAAACGACAATAAATTCGATAAATTTGATCATTTCACTTGGACTCGTAAATAAATAATGTGATTGGTTAGTTGATTTGGGAGTGGGGACCAAACAGCGAGCCTCATCGGTTCCATCGATTTAGGGAAGGATGGGGAACGAAATCGGCCGTGCCCTTTTAATGAACAATCCCGGCATTTACTTGAAGTAACTTACAGAAATCACGGAAAATCTAAATCGGAATGGCCGGCCGCGTGTTTGAACCGTAGCCTTTTCGAATGCGAGTCCAGTGTGCTAACCACTGCAGCGTCTCGCTCGTTAAATAACGATAATCTGTAGTTAAGGATTAATATTTCTCCTCTGCACTTACTTGATCAAGAATTGTATTTTTCTTGGAAATAATTTTGTGGGTAATTCTTGACGGGATCCTTTTAAATTACGCAGCAACAACATCATATTTGTGTTTGTGTCTCTTGGCAATTTATTGCATTCCTTTATCCACTGGGCGTTTCTGAAAGAGAACATCCTTTCGACCTTGGCATTATGGCTTGGAATTGCAAAATAATAATCTGCCAATGTCAATGACTCCGGATTAAATTCTTAACTATGCACGCAGGTATGGGAGTTTCGGGGAGGGGCTTTTTGGCATCGACTGATTGGGACATTTTACTTTGCCTCGATCGCTCTTCATATCGTGTATTTTTGACGCTTTGTCTTGGGCTCGTTCCAACTACTTATAGCATTGTTTTGTGTAAATTGGATAAAAACAGTCTCGATCGCGTTTTCAAGTTTTTTTATATTTGTTAGCAACCGGTTTCGGCCCTTTCCTCAGACCATTTTCAGGGCTTTGACTGCCATTATGGCTACTGGTGGCGGCAGACTGCATGGCCGAAACTGGTCGCTAACAAATATAAAAAAATCTGAAAACACGATCGAGACTGTTTTCATCTGATTTTTTGTATTTATGCAGATCGCTGTGCTCCAGAATGCTATCTAAAATTGGTCAGTATGCCTATGTACCCTTATGGTAGAGCCTATATCTTCTTATTTCTACTTACACTTATTTTTCGTGCTTACATCATTAACGTGGAAAGGGCCTCTGTGCCGGTTCGACGTCTTCTGAGAGCCGGAATGGTGACGCGCGTGCCTCTGTGTCGACTTCCTTTGGCCAGAAACCGCTAACGCCCCAGACTGCAAAGGGCAGGTGAACGCAGTCAACGGGGTGCTCAGTCGCCAGATGCACTGTTTAAATCTTCAACTTGTCATCCAGTGATGATTGCATTTGTGTTAGACGCTACCGTGGTCAACGGAGTCGGGTAGACTTCATTCGTGAGTGGCGCAGCGTACAAACACCGAGTGAGATTGTTTGGGGTGATTGGCTATAACGTACGGTCTCACCTCCTAAGTACTGAGGGCAATCTGAGCAGCAACCTTTGCGTCGTGGAGGTTCTAGAGCGCGAGGCACTGCAGGCAGCTCCACATGCTGGAGGTCAGTGCGTAGAGGAATGTGCAAGCCTTCTTTGAAGGATGATGGGACCACTGTTTCCCTGGTCTATACGTTTTATTGACATGTAACTCGTTGGACATATTTGTTTTGGTCCTCCTGCAACCACTTTCTATGCTTTGTGGATGCTCCTACAAAGTCCGTGACAGTGTTTTCTCCAGCAACATAAACAGGCACTCTTTGACTCGATACCATTACGTCTACAAGTTTTCACTGCAGGACTTGGGAACTTCACACCGTATTGAATTATCATAATCAAAGTGCATCTGTAGTTCTGTAATTCTAACCATTTATGTATTGTCATGTCTCAAATTTGTTGAATAAATTTCATTATAATCACATGGCTTTTTCCTGGTGCTGCAATTTTCACGAGCAGTAGTGCATAGGAGTCGAAGGACATAAAGGGGAGGCAGGGCTATAGCTTACCCCGATGTTATTCAATCTGTACTTTGAGCAAGCTGTGAAAGAACCCAATGGGAAATTTGGAAAGGAAATTACAGCTTAGGGAGAAGAAATACAATCTATGCGGTTTACTGTAATTTTACTTGGAAAAGGTGTCAAAAATTAAAAAAAATTCAGTCAATAACAAAACGGTAACTCACTTTATATGTATTTTGGTAACCATATTTCGGAATTTACAAATCAAACAGACAGAAGAATTTAATAAACTGTAATAAAGTAAGCAGTATGTTAAGAAACCCTAATAATCGTACAGGAAAAGAAATACTAATCAGATATCTCAAAATTATTTCAAAACGGACTCTTTTATGTGGAACTGAACATTGGTCTATTCATCAAAATGATAAAGGCAGGTAAACAGTGGACGTATGTCATTCTTATACTTCCCAAAAGGCGTAACATTGAGGAACATAATGAGACATGAGAACATGTGGAAACTATAGTATGCAGAAGAAGTGGTACATGACTTACAGACTTACATTTAAATTTCGCCAGCGTATTGTTAGGATACGGGAGAATAGTTTGTGTTCCAGAATTAACCACAAAGAAACAGAAATTAACAAAGAGCATATCGTCGATGGACTGGACAGTTTGTAAGCTGGCAGAACGGTGAACACCCAGCACTGCTAACGGATGATGATAATGCTAAAAATTGCTTCATAAAAATCAGTATGACACAAGAGGCAAGGAAGTTTATGGCTGAACGCCACGTCGACGACGACGTCATTATAGACGAAGAACAAGGCGGCATTGTACTTGAAAGTGCGTGGGACTTTGCGAAGGAAACATCCATCATCCTCGTCAAGTGATTTTCTGAACCCAAGGAGATGCTAAATGACTGCCGCTCGTCGGTGACCGTACTCCTGAACCTCTCACTATGTCAATTCACCGTCTTATCCACTGCATTACCTCGATCGTCAGTATAAGATATTTCATTTGCAGATATGCCCACTTTTCACATTCTTGACGTCCCGTCGAATCGATTGGTTTCAGTTCCCGTATGTATTTGAACTCAGTAAGGATGTTTCTTTAGGATAATGGTAAGGGGTTACCACACAGCCTCGTATGAAATAACAGATAGCACTGCCGCGTCACGTACACTGCGTTCCCCATATGCAGAAGTTGCCTCTTGTGTATCCGTCTCTCGTTCAATCCCAAACACAATTTTCACATATGTTTTGGGTTATCGTTTCTTGAATAAGCTTCCAAAAGACCAGTGTCTTTAGAATTACTTGTCAGAGCGTTTAATGGAGAAGAACACTTCCAATTCTGAAGGACGGTAGTACAATTTCAGCCATTATCATCACCACCACTTGCAGCAGCTGCAGACATTTAAAATCGACTGCTAGATGTAGGCCTGTTTCAGACTTCTACAGAGATTTTAAGCTTTTTGCATCCATGTTCTTCCCGACCGCTTCTTCATGTTATCAATTCATCTCGTCCTCTAGGTCTTATTACAACGAATCCAACAAAGAATGTTCTTAGTCCATCTTCCACCATTTCCTCTCGTTATAAGCCCAGCCTGTCTCCATTTCATAAGTCACTATCAGATCCTCAGCAAATGTCTTTTCTCTTAAGTGTTTGTTTGTTGTTCTGTCCCTTCTTGTTATGCACAGCATGCATCTTTCAAATGCTCGTTGGACTAACCTCAATTTCCAAACTGTTTCAACATGTAACACTGGTAAACTGTAAACAATACCTGATCAAAGGTATCTGTGTAGTATCATGTATCAATATCACCCCACAGACGTTATGATGTTGGCAACGAAATTGCAAGTTTCAGTCAGATGGCGACAGTGGTCGCGTGGTATCTGATGGAGCCAATGCTGCGCACCCGCTGAGTCAAGTCTCCATCGGCATCGTACCACGAGCGCCCCTGCCGCAGCCAGACGCCCCACTCGCGCTTGTAGCCTTTTCGCGATGTGATGCTACGCAGATTCCGCCTGGTCTCGTCTCCGACACTATCATTCATGCTATACGGCAGAGACCTGTTTGTTGCTGCATTATTTGTGATGAGTTCTCGTACACCTGGACAAATACACTACTGGCCATTAAAATTGCTACACCAAGAACATGACGGGCTAGAGACGCGAAAGCTAACCGACAGGAAGAAGATGCTGTGATATGCAAATGATTAGATTTTCAGAGCATTCACACAATGTTGGTGCCGGTGGCGACACCTACAACGTGCTGACATGAGGAAAGTTACCAACCGATTTCTCATACACAAACAGCAGTTGACCGGCGTTGCCTGGTGAAACGTTTGTTGTGATGCCTCGTGTAAGGAGAAGAAATGCGTACAATCACGTTTCCGACTTTGATAACGGTCGGATTGTAGCTTATCGCGATTGCGGTTTATCGTATCGCGGCATTGCTGCTTGCGTTGGTCAAGATCCAATGACTGTTAGCAGAGTATGGAATCGGTGGGTTTAGGAGGGTAATAGAGAACGACGTGCTGGATCGCAACGGCCTCGTATCACTAGCAGTCGAGATGACAGGCATCTTATCCGCATGGCTATAACGGATCGTGCAGCCACGTCTTGATCCCTGAGTCAACAGATGGGGACGTTTGCAAGACAACAACCATCTGCACGAACAGTTCGACTACGTTTGCAACAACATGGACTATCAGTTCGGAGACCGTGGCTGCGGTTACCCTTGACGCTGCATCATAGACAGGAGCGCCTGCGATGGTGTACTCAACGACGAACCTGGGTGCACAAATGCGAAAACGTCATTTTTTCGGATGAATCCAGGTTCTGTTTACATCATCATGATGGTCGCATCCGTGTTTGGCGACATCGCGGTGAACGCACGTTGGAAACGTGTATTCGTCATCGCCATACTGGCGTATCACCCGGCGTGGTGGTATGGGGTGCCATTGGTTACACGTTTGGGTCTCCTGTTGTTCGCATTGACGGCACTTTTAACAGTGGACGTTTACGATCCGTGGCTCTACCCTTCATTCGATCCCTGCGAAACCCTACATTTCAGCAGGATAATGCACGACCGTATGTATCAGGTCCTGTACGGGCCTTTCTGGATACAGAAAATGTTCGACTGCTGCCCTGGCCATCTCATTCTCCAGATCTCTCACCAGTTCAAAACGTCTGGTCATTGCTGGCCGAGCAACTGGCTCGTCGCAATACGCACGTCACTACTCTTAATGAACTGTGGTATCGTGTTGAAGCTGCATGGGCAGCTGTACCTGTACACGCCATCCAAGCTCTGTTTGACTCAATGTCCAGACGTATCAAGGCCGTTATTACGGCCAGAGGTGGTTGTTCTGGGTACTGATTTCTCAGGATCTATGCACCCAAATTGGGTGAAAATGTAATCACATGTCAGTTCCAGCAAAATATATGTGTCCAATGAATACCCGTTTGTCATCTGCATTTCTTCTTGGTGTAGCAATTTTAATGGCCAGTAGTGTACAAATTAAGTAAATCTTCTGTTTATTGAATGAACTTGTTCACTAATTATTTTTGTTCCTGACTAGCCTTTCTACAACGACAGTTGCCACACCTCTCTGTAGCCCACCTCTCCTTCCCATTTTGTGCGAAGTCTAATACAACGATCTGGACGTTTCAATGTAATGCGGAAATGATCACTAGATGTCAGGAGAGGCAATACTGCTAGCATAAAATGAGGCGGTGAATATTGTGTTGTCGGCAGAGAAACAGTAACAGCAGAATGGGTTGGTGAGGAGAGCTCACTGACCTCGAACTGGACTAATTACTGGATGTCGCCTTAGTAACAAATCTATCAGCGGCATATAGCTGCACAAGTCGACAATTTGTTATATGACTGTGAAGTGAAAACGCGAAGGACCAGTCATAGCTAAACCGTGACCTGGAAGATCTCATATACTGACCTTCTAGCAATGCAGAGGGTGGTTGTAAAAAATCGCATGAAATCGGTTGAAGGAATTACTCCTAGGTTCCAAAGTGCTTCCCATATTTCTGCAGTCAGAGCTAAATGATGCTTTATCCGACTGAAGGGTTTCTGTTTGTTGAATGGCTGGAGAACGTAACGTGCTATCATGTGTAGTAGGGATGAGATGGTTTTATTGTGGTTAGAGTGGTTGCGCTTCAGAAAACGCTAAATGCTTCCAACATCACAACCATTTCTGCTTTCGGCTTTTTGGGAAGAGTGGGCTGCCACTCCTCAACAGACATTCGGACTCTTCATTGAAAGTGCCACCCAAAAATGGTTCAAAGGGCTCTAAGCACTATGGGACTTAACACTGAGGTTATCAGTCTCCTAGACTTGGAACTACTTAAACCTAACTGACGTAAGGACAGTACACGCATCCGTGCCCGAGGTAGGATTCGGACCTGCCACCGTAGCAGCAGCGCGGTTCCGGACTGAAGCGACTGGGACCGCTTGGCCACAGCGGCCGGCAAAAGTGCCCCCAGCAGAGTTCAAGCCTCATAAAGGCGAATCATATTAATCACATCATATTATTGAGCACTAATAAGTGTCCGGATACTTTGGAACAGATAGTGCATAACGTGAAGATAACGTCTCATCTTAACAGAATCTCTCACATTAAGAAATGTAGAATACGTAATCTTCAGATCCAGGAAACTCCAAGAAAAATTTACATTCTATTTCGCTACAGCTACGCTCAGTGAAGAGCAGTCCAGAGTATCTGTGTAAATAATAACGTAATAACACGACAACATAACGCTGAAAAAAATATTGCATCAGCAAGTGTTTTTATGATATAAAAGGAATCCATTTATTGTGTCACAAATATATCAAGTTTCGAAGCGTGAATCATAGAAACAGTTTTGACTCAATAAATATGTTGATACACGTAATAAAACTCACTTCCTTCACAGCCCTTTTACAATATTTGATAGCTGTAATCTTAGAGCTCAAGTGACATACCCTTTACACGCGTGCAGGCGAGGCGCATTTGGAACCTCGTTTGTACAACGGCCAGATTTCCGACGCATATTCTTCCCGCAGACCCCGCTAGATGGCTGGCGCGACACTGAGCGGCGTACACAAGTAGCAGCAGAGCAAAAACAGCCGAGAGGTGGCAGCACTTTACTGTAAGCCACCGCGGCAGCGGGAGGTTTCAGTACACCACGTGGACAGCGCGAGTGCTTTCATGCGGCGGATTTTCCTTACTGCTAGCAGATTGCTGTGTTTAATCTTAAAAATGGCGGAAAGACGTGCGTGAGAGTAAGACAGACAATAGAAGAGCAAGTGTACACTAGACAAAAATTTCAAACAATCCGGTTGGTTCACAAATCATGCAGAATGAATCGTGTCCGAATGTTGTTTATAACAGGCGTGATGTACGTTTCTAACGTAATAAATAGGAAGATTCTTATGTGCTTATCGTCAATCAGGTAAAGTCGCAATCCATAAATTGAAATTTCAAACTTCATAGTTATTTACACCCTTCTTTTTTCCACGGCCATCTAGATACCATTAATTTGTTAATTCGATACGAAGGGCAGATTCCTCCCTCTCGCCTCAGAAAAATAAACCGACGTATTAGCTCAACATCTCTTTGAAGAAAAACCAGAACATTTAACGGACACTGAAAACATGTACAGGTAGAGCCATTTGTTCTGAAGTCTGATTACTTTTTTGCCAACCAGCAAGAAACTAAAGGGTGTTTTACCCCTCTAGCTCAGAGCCACATCTCTCTACCATGGTATCTGAGCTACACAAATGCCACAATTGAGAAAACGGGAATGTGGAACAGACAATGCCCCTGAAAATTTCCTCGCAAACTGTAACGTGTCATTCCCTGGCAACGTCTGTGAGCTCGCCATGCGGATATTGTGTTCGCGAGAGTCAGTATCCGGGTGAAGGAGGTATTCTTCAGCATGGAGTTTATGGCGTTTATGCCACATCACTACTGACGTTTATTACATTTTTTGTTGCTATGTTTTAACGCACAGTGTAAGAAGATTTTCTTAATGGAGGTAGGCAAACTCGTCGAACGACGAGAACGGCGAGAACGGCCGGCTGAGCAAGAGCCGTATCATACCGCAACAGAGACAGACAGTGAGAATTCTGCTGCAACGCTGGGCGCTACGAAGTGGGTGTTGTGTTACTTATATTTATTGTTTAAATATTCATATACAGGTCCGACAACGCTGATGACGCTGCTTGCACTGAAAACTAGTTAATAATAATTTCAATATCACTCAATTTATCCACGAAATGCTAATTACAAGTTTTAATTGCTGTCAGTGCTTATTGATGGTAAGGATGGACCAGTCACAAGTGCGCCCTGAGAGGGCAGGCACCACACTGCTAAAATACCTCACGACTAGTCTGCGATCGGTTTCCGAGGAGGTAATACGTCAATCCGTGTAGAAAATCTAAGAAGGAACAGTTTGTTGAAAAGCTCCCTCGGATGACGTACTTGTGGAATGTTGTGTTAATCCCGGGCAGTCTACGATCGGTTTTCGAGGTGGCAACATGCTAACTAGTGTGTGAAGCGCAACTCCGCGTAAAGATGGAATTAATTGTTAAACTTGCCTCGGAAAACATATTTTTGCGATCTCATGTTGATTTTTAGATCATTTTAGGCATCTGTGCGGCTGGTCCCGGCGAAGGTTCGAGTCCTCCCTCGGGCATGTGTGTGTGTGTTTGTCCTTACGATAATCGGAGTTACGTCCCATAAGATTTCACACGCACTTGAACACTCTTAAGCGTTTTTGTGTTACAGTTTCGGTGCTAAGGGACTAATGAATAATGATCGGGAATCTTATTATTAATATTAACGTTAGACAGGCTCTAGAAATCGTTTTACTAATTTTGGGATTGGTAAAATAAAACAACATTAGTTGGCATCCTAAAATTTTAAGATTCTTATTATGCTTCGCAATTAAACCTACCGGTTTGTCACATTATTGTGCACTGTTTATTGCACAAGCGTTAGCGATCAAGCCCGAAGCAGAAGAAACCAACTGGGGCAACGTCTACGGGACGTTGGCTACAATTCAGTTACGAGAAGTAGGCGGCGGACGCACAGACTTTCATCTGTAAATGACATGTAACATCACTGTGCATCCCCGTGTATACAGGGTGTTACAAAAAGGTACGGCCAAACCCTTCAGGAAACATTCCTCACACACAAAGCAAGAAAATATGTTATGTGGGCATGTGTCCGGAAACGCTTACTTTCCATGTTAGAGCTCATTTTATTACTTCTCTTCAAATCATATTAATCATGGATGGAAACACAGTAACAGAAGGTACCAGCGTGACTTCAAACACTTTGTTACAGGAAATGTTCAAAATGTCCTCCGTTGGCGAGGGTACATGCATCCACTCTCCGTCGCATGGAATCCCTGATGCGCTGATGCAGCCCTGGAGAATGGCGTATTGTGTCACAGCCGTCCACAGTACGAGCACGTAGAGTCTCCACATTTGGTACCGGGGTTGCGTAGACAAGAGCTTTCAAATGCCCCCATAAATGAAAGTCAAGAGGGTTGACGTCAAGAGAGCGTGGAGGTTATGGAATTGGTCCGCCTCTACCAATCCATCGATCACCGAATCTGTTGTTGGGAAGCGTACGAACACTTCGACTGAAATGTGCAGGAGCTCCATCGTGCATGAACCACATGTTGTGTCGTACTTGTAAAGGCACATGTTCAAGCAGCACAGGTAGAGTATCCCGTATGAAATCATGATAACGTGCTCCATTGAGTGTAGGTGGAAGAACATGGGGCCCAATCAAGATGCTACGTACTGATGTGCTTGATGAGAGCAATGAGTCGCATCTCAACACAAGCACCGAAATCAACATTACCTTCCTTCAATTGGACCAACTGGCGGTGAATCGAGGAAGTACAGTACATACCGACGAAACTAAAATGAGCTCTAACATGGAAATTAAGCGTTTCCGAACGCATGTCCACATAACATCTTTTCTTTCTTTGTGTGTGAGGAATGTTTCCTGAAAGTTTGGCCGTACCTTTTTGTAACACCCTGTATATTATGGCAGACTTTATTTCAAACATTCATTCCCGTCTCTGCTGTGAGAGTGTTACACTTGGCATCCCAGTGCGTCTATGTGTGACTTAAGTGGCAGACTACATTTTGAACAAGTGCGTTTGTATCCCTCACTGTTGTGTTACAAGTTGATGGGCAAGTTGATCGGCTACGACTAAAATAATGTCGCTTTGAGAGCTTACAAACTCGAGTAATCGACCAGCATCCCTTATGGAGTGTAGAAAGGGCGTACTCTGCCGGTAGGAGCTGATGTTTTCGTAAGTCCTTAGAGGATGATCGTTCATGATCAACCGAGTTATTCTTTGGAGTATAGCAAAATGAGATAATTCGGAAGACGTTCTAGTACGCGGGCGTGGATTTATGGTTGAGTCATTCCGTCCTACTAGGCAATGCCAAACTAGGCACAGACTGTCCCGCGGGTCAAAGCGAGCCACCGACCCATAGTTATACAGGTTTCACCAACATAGTAATGTAGAGAATTGACCTGGGTCCGATTAAATCTCAGGAACAGTACGTTGCTTAATTTCTCTCGCACACCTTTCATAGCTAAAAGTCTGATGTGCGAAGCCACGGAGTCTCCGAGACCGGCCGAAGGGAACGTTTCTAAGAGTCCTCCGTCCTTCGAATGTCCACATTATTCGACGGCGACAAAAGCCAGTGCGTTACACACATAATACACCCGTTTTGTTAACACTTTCGCTGTGAACAACGTCTTGATACTTCCATAATCTCACAACGCAGTGGCCGGCCGCTGTGGCCGAGCGGTTTTAGGCGCTTAAGTTCGGAACCGCGCTGCTGCTACGGTCGCAGGTTCGAATCTTGCTTCGGGCATGGATGTGTGCTATGTCCTTAGGTTAGTTAGGTTTAAGTAGTTATAAGTCTAGGGGACTGATGACCTCAGATGTTAAGTCCCACCGTGCTTAGAGCCATTTGAACTATCACAAGGCAGTATCACGAATAGAACCGGCGCTGAGTTACGTATCGTCTTGAAGCAGATTAAACATAAATTACAATTACAACAGCTTTGTCTACAGCTTAAGGTAGTTCTTCTAGACTCTGAAACAGAAAATGTTCGTCACAGAACTCTGACAGTTCGTTCTCAGAAACAGCATCAGCTGTAAAAGCGGCCTCACACACTCAATATTATACACACAAAAAGTGTGTTTATACACTGCGCGAAAGTGCATTTCCAAGAACAGTACAATACGTATTATTGCGTTAGTATTTATGCCATGGATAATTCAGTTACAACTCTGTCTTCATTGCGAATGTGTCAGCGCTCGGTGATATGGAACTTGCACGTATTGCGATTGAGTCGCTTACCTTGCAAAACGTAAGAAAAAATATGCGAAACAGGCTGAAAAAATCGGACAAACATAAAACCATTATACAGAGTGAGAGCTTAAGGCGGGTAGGACATCAAACGGGCCGACTTGGAGCAGGAGAGGCACCACGGGACATTTTAATTTCCACTGTCTATACTTTTATAAATAAATTCATAAAACTTTAACAGCGTGACCAGGAAGGATTCATGATTCATACTCATGGCAGCGGAAGTTCAAAAGCGTAACAAAACACTTTTTTTTACATGTGAAATTTCATCATTTTTTCACTTACTACTGGCTACATTTGTTGCTATAGGTAGAATTTTCTTACAAACCATAATTACAGGTGTATGATACTCTAGAAGTTATTTAATTTATGAAAAATGAATGAACTGTTACATTTTAAACTTCACGTTTAGAAAAAATTCAAGTTTTATGGTTAATTATCTCAATTTTTTCCACAGTTTTTTAATAGATTTGGAAAATTCTAGATTTTCATACACCTGTAACCACTGTTTGTATGCTATGAAAAATTCATCGAACAATCTCTCTTACTTAGTAAGAAAAATGTACCTATAGCAACAAATGCAGCCAGTAATAAGTGAAAAAATGATAAAATTTCACATGTAAAAAAAAGGTATTTTGCTACGTTTTTGAACTTCCACTGCAATGAGTGTGAGTCCTCAATCCTTTCTGGCCATGGTGACAAAGTTTTATGAATTTATTTGTCAAGGAATAGACAGTAGAAGTTAAAATGGCCTGTGGTGACTCCTGCTCCAAGTCGGCCCGTTTGACGTCCTACCCCCCTTAATTGATCTTATGTTTGTAATGTGACAACTGTTGCTAGGAAAATAAACGTCTATGCTCGCTGTACAGATGGCGTATTTGTCAGTTCTGGGAACTACTACACGTAAATTAAACATTTCTCCTCACTGTCATGATACACTGAGCTCCGGTTATCCTATGGACGACGAGCTATCAGGTGTTTCCCGATCAATCGCGAACTTCATTTCTTCAGAGTACTACATGGTGGTTCCACATACATCTCCCAGCCCACTTAGTGATCTTTTATCATTTACTGCCATCAGTTCTTTGAGGAAATTGGTTCTCGAGCGAACTGACTTTCTCTCGGTCATTAAATGAACTGATGGCTATTACGCAATTCCATCGTTACAACGTACAGTACACTATCCGATCAAATGTATCACTACATCCATATGTAATGCGGAACTGATTACTGGATGACACAACTGGAAATGTCAATGTGAAACGAGTGGACTGGTCCCTGGGTGTCCCATCAGTGACATTTGAATCCCTCTATAGCTGGGCCAAGTCGAGTGTTTGTGAGGGGGAAAGGAACAACAACCGCTAAACCAAGGCATGAAGAACCTCATGTGTTGACGACAGGGATCTTCGATCGTAGCTGAGGCTGACTGTAAAAAATCACATATCAGTGGAACGAGTCACTCGTGAGTTTCAAAAGACCAGCTAGCCCAGTGACTGTGTTTTCGGAGATAAAAAGCATAAGGATATGAACACATTACACAGCGCTGTGTACGGTGTAGTTCGGAGACGATGATTGTTTCAGCATGGCAATGCAGCCTGTCATATAGCAGAATTTGTACCGCGACGGTTAATGGACAATAAAAGTTCTGAAATGGACTGGCCTGCCCAGAGTCCCGACCTCAACCCAATGGAACACCTTCGCAGTGGGTTACAACGTCGACTTCGCTCCAGACCCGACGTCTTTTCCTTCTATGGTTTCGGCTGTTGAGGAAGAATGGGATGTCTTCCCTCGCCAGACATTCAGACATCTCATAGAAAGTATTCTCAGCAGAGTTCAGACAGTCATAAAGGCGAATGGTTGGACAAACCCCACGTTAATATCCTCTAATTGGCGTCCGGGTACCTTTAAACGTATAGCGTACATTGCACAATATATTGAACGAGCTTAAATACTTGTAAAACTCTGCAGTCCTCTTCAGTATACAGGGTGAGTCACTAACTATTGTCACCAAGAATAACTCCGAAAGTGTGATAGAAGCTGAAAAGTTTGTGGGATAAAAGTTGCATGGGACAACGGGGGCCATGATATGACGTTGGTTTTTTGAAGCTAGGTGGGATCGCTTCAGAGATATGAAGGTCAACTTTTTTTAAAAAAATGGGATGCTATATTTTGGTACTTATTTTCTGATAGCGGATATTGAGACGAATCCAATTATGTGTAACAGTAAGGCTTTTGAAGGTCAGCGAAGGTCACAAAGGTGGCATGAACGTCCAGAACGTGTTTGATGTGATGACCATTGGCATCAATGCAGTCGTGCAATCTTCTTGTCATGGACTGAGTGGTATTCCTTATCACTTCGGCACTTATCGAAGCACATACTCTGACAATTCTCTCTCGCATATCTTCAGGTATAGTTGGAACGCCTTTATAAACAATGTCTTTTACGAATCCCCACAAGAAAAGTTCCAGAGACGTCAAGTCTGGCGAACGAGCTGGCCACGACACGTCTCCTTCGCGTCAAATCCAACGATTTGGGAATTGTCTCTGCAACTTGTTTCTAGCCATTAGTGAAAAATGTGCCGGACACCCATCGAGTTGATACCACATTCTGTTCCTTGTTCCTAAAGGTATACCTGTCAATACCAGGCCCAATGTTTCTTTGCAGGAATGTGGTGTACTTCTTACAATTAAGATTTCCTTCTACGAAATAGGGGCCTATAATTCTGTTCTCCAGAATCCCACACCATACATCTACCGACCACGGTTTTTGGTGTGCAACTTGCCGCAGCCAACATGGATTTTCAGTTGCCCAATAATGCATGTTATACAAATTAACGTTTCCATGGTTCGTGAATGTAGCCTCGTCAGTAAATAAAATCAAATTAATTAATGTGTCATCCCTCTGAATCTGAGGTGGAGCCCATAGACAGAATTCAATGCGACGCATACAATGCGTAACAGTTAATTCTTGGTGGAGACTGATATGGCAAGAATGATATTTATGGTGACGCAGAACACGAAGAAAACTACTCTGGCTCATGCCAGATTCCCTTTCGATTTGACGCGAACTAATACAAGGATCTCGAACCACAGTGGCAAGAGTACCAATTTCAGTTTCTTCGTTAGTAAATTTCTTTTGCGGGATATGTTTCCCATGCGTTAAAAATCCAGTTGTTCTCAATTTGTCATACACATATTTAAATTTACGACGTGTAGGGTGAATACGTTGAGGATATCTTTTAGCGTATGTCTCTAGCTCTCACTGAATTTCTTTAGCATTCTCCGTAACTGAGAAGCATATCGACTTGTTTTTCGAAGGAATACATCATACACATTCGCTTGATTCTACAATACCAGTCTTACCGTTCGTATTAGTGTTGTATTGCGAAACCGTCGAATGGTGTTTTCATGTCAATGGAACTTTAGATGGATACGCCGTATTCAGCAAATATTTGCTACTTGTATGATATACGCGAGAGAATTGTCAGAGCATGTGCTTCGACAAGTGCCGAAGTGATTAGGAATACCATTCAATCCATGATAAGAAGATTTCAGGACTGCATTGATACCAATGGTCATCACTTAGAACACCTTCTGTAAATGGACGTTCATGCCACCTTTTTGACCTTCGTTGACCTTCAAAGAGCTTACTGTTACACATCACTGGATTCGTCTTGATAGCCGCTACCAGAAAATAAGTACCAAACTATAGCATCACATTAAAAAAAAACAAGGTTGACCTTCACATCTCTGACGCGGCCCCACCTAGCAACAAAAAACCAACGTCATACTATGGCCCCCGTTGTCCCATGCAACTTTTGTCCAACAAGCTTTTCAGCTTATATCATACTTTCGGAGTTATTCTTGGTGGAAATAGTTAGTGACTCACCTTGTATATTGAGCAAACCATTATCCACTGGATAATTGTATCACCCGCCCTTCTTAATGGATCAGGCGTGCTCTACACTCAGGAACTAGGTACAAGGGCAGCAGAGTACGTGTGGAATGCACATGTAGGGTTTCTGGGATACAGAAATTACTTCACAGGCCCAGCAAAATTCGTTCCGGTTTCAGACAGGAAAGAATACTATTCCATTAATTAAAGACAGTGGCATTCGTCGTGGTGGATTGTAGAAAGAAAATAATATAGTGTTCGTTAACTGAACGACCGTTTAAGGGAAGATCCCAGAACTACTCTCGCTTACAAACAAACGGTTACAATGCCCACGCATTACCAAGGACAGAAAACTGACGGAAACCAGATGTTGATAACAATGTAATTCTAAAGTCCGATTAGAACGTATATCGCAAATACACTGAGGAGACAAAAGTCATGGGATACCACCTAATATTGTGTCGGAATTCCTTTTGCATGACATAGTACAACAATGCGGCATGGTATTATGGACTCAACAAGTCGTTGGAAGTCCCCTGCACAAATATTGAGCTACGATGTCTCTAAACCCACTCACAATTGCAAAATTGCTGCCGGCACAGGATTTCTTGCACGAATTGACCTTTCTATAGTGTTCCATAAATATTCACTAGGGCTTATGTCGGACGATGGCCAAACAATTCGCTCGAATTCTCAAGAACGTTTTTCAAATCGATCACGAACAATTGTGGCTCGGTGAAATGGCGCATTGCTATCCATAAAAATTGAAGTCCACGAATGGCTGCAAATGGTCTCCAAGTAGGCGAACATAACAGTTTCCAGTCAATGATCGTTTCATTTGAACCACAGGACATAGTTCATTGCACGTAAACACAGCCCACACCATTATAGAGCCACCAGCAGCTTGCACAGTGCCTTTTTGACGACTTGGGTCCACGGTTTCGTGGGGTCTCTGCCACACTCGAAATCTTCCATCAATTATTACCAACTGAAATCGGGACTAATCTGACCAGGCCATGGTGTTCCATTCGTGTACGATCCAGCCGATAGGTTCAAATGGTTCAAATGGCTCTGAGCACTACGCGACTTAACTTCTGAGGTCATCAGTCACCTAGAACTTAGAACTAATTAAACCTAACTAACCTAAGGACATCACACCCATCCATGCCCGAGACAGGATTCGAACCTGCGACCGTAGTGGTCCCTCGGTTCCAGACTGTAGCGCCTAGAACCGCACGGCCACTCCGGCCGGCAACTGATAGGTCACGAGAGCAGGAGAGGTGCTGCAGACCACATTGTGCTGGTAGTTGAGGCATTCCCGTCGGTTGTCTGCATATTAACGCCAAATTTCACCGTACTGTCCTAAAGAATACGTTCAACATACGTTTCACGGTTATTTCACTCAATGTTGCTTGTCTGCTAGCGCTGACAACTCTATGTAAACGCCACTGCTATCGGTGTTAGGTGAAGGCCGTCGGCCACTGCGTTGTCCGTGGTATGAGATAATACCTGAAGTCCGCCCGCGTAGCTGAGTGGTGCCGGCACGTTAGCTAAGCGTGTTCGGTCAGAGAGCCGGTTGGCCTCTTCAACAAAAAAAACTGTGTGGGAGGATCAACAAACGAACTTGAACGGATGTCATGTGACGTCCGCAACGATCAGACTTAACCATCAACAACGGAAAAAAAAGGTAACTTGCTTGCGTCCCATGTAGTGGGCCTGGGTTCGATGCCCTGCCGGATGGAAGATTTTTTCTGCTCTTGCACTGGGTGTTGTGTTCTCCTCATCATCATTTCATCTTCATCACTGGCACTCAAGTCGCCCAGTGTGGCGTCGACTGAATTAAGACTTGCACTTAGCGGCCCAACTTCCCCTGATAGGACCTCCCGGCCAACAATGCCATACCATCATAATACCTGAAATTTAGTATTTTTGGTCCACTCTTGACACTGTGGGTCTCGGAATGTTAAATTCCTCAACAATTTTCGAAATGGAATGTCCCTTGCATCTAGCTCCAAGTGCTATTCCGCGTTTAAGGTCTGTTAATTCCTGTCGTGGTCTCATACTCACGTCGGGAATCATTTCACATGAATCACCTGAGTACAAATGACTGCCGTTTTATACCTGCTTTTTTATGACTCGTGTACGTGATACTACCGCCGTTTGTACGTCTACATATACACTCCTGGAAATTGAAATAAGAACACCGTGAATTCATTGTCCCAGGAAGGGGAAACTTTATTGACACATTCCTGGGGTCAGATACATCACATGATCACACTGACAGAACCACAGGCACATAGACACAGGCAACAGAGCATGAACAATGTCGGCACTAGTACAGTGTATATCCACCTTTCGCAGCAATGCAGGCAGCTATTCTCCCATGGAGACGATCGTAGAGATGCTGGATGTAGTCCTGTGGAACGGCTTGCCATGCCATTTCCACCTGGCGCCTCAGTTGGACCAGCGTTCGTGCTGGACGTGCAGACCGCGTGAGACGACGCTTCATCCAGTCCCAAACATGCTCAATGGGGGACAGATCCGGAGATATTGCTGGCCAGGGTAGTTGACTTACACCTTCTAGAGCACGTTGGGTGGCACGGGATACATGCGGACGTGCATTGTCCTGTTGGAACAGCAAGTTCCCTTGCCGGTCTAGAAATGGTAGAACGATGGGTTCGATGACGGTTTCGATGTACCGTGCACTATTCAGTGTCCCCTCGACGATCACCAGAGGTGTACGGCCAGTGTAGGAGATCGCTCCCCACACCATGATGCCGGGTGTTGGCCCTGTGTGCCTCGGTCGTATGCAGTCCTGATTGTGGCGCTCACCTGCACGGCTCCTAACACGCATACGACCATCATTGGCACCAAGGCAGAAGCGACTCTCGTCGCTGAAGACGACACGTCTCCATTCGTCCTTCCATTCACGCCTGTCGCGATACCACTGGAGGCGGGCTGCACGATGTTGGGGCGTGAGCGGAAGACGGCCTAACGGTGTGCGGGACCGTAGCCCAGCTTCATGGAGACGGTTGCGAATGGTCCTCGCCGATACCCCAGGAGCAACAGTGTCCCTAATCTGCTGGGAAGTGGCGGTGCGGTCCCCTACGGCACTGCGTAGGATCCTACGGTCTTGGCGTGCATCCGTGCGTCGCTGCGGTCCGGTCCCAGGTCGACGGGCACGTGCACCTTCCGCCGACCACTGGCGACAACATCGATGTACTGTGGAGACCTCACGCCCCACGTGTTGAGCAATTCGGCGGTACGTCCACCCGGCCTCCCGCATGCCCACTATACGCCCTCGTTCAAAGTCCGTCAACTGCACATACGGTTCACGTCCACGCTGTCGCGGCATGCTACCAGTGTTAAAGACTGCGATGGAGCTCCGTATGCCACGGCAAACTGGCTGACACTGACGGCGGCGGTGCACAAATGCTGCGCAGCTAGCGCCATTCGACGGCTAACACTGCGGTTCCTGGTGTCTCCGCTGTGCCGTGCGTGTGATCATTGCTTTTACAGCCCTCTCGCTGTGTCCGGAGCAAGTATGGTGGGTCTGACACACCGGTGTCAATGTGTTCCTTTTTCCATTTCCAGGAGTGTAGCTATCCAATGATTTGTGTGTTTTGGCAGTAGAAAAAAAATGTTCAAATGGCTCTGAGCACTATGGGACTTAGCATCTGTGGTCATCAGTCCCCTAGAACTTAGAACTACTTAAACCAAACTAACCTAAGGACATCACACACATCCATGCCCGAGGCAGGATTCGAACCTGCGACCGTAGCGGTCACGCGGTTCCAGACTGGAGCGCCTAGAACCGCACGGTCATTCCGGCCGGCGGAAGTAAAAAATGTGAAAGTGTTTACTGTAATTAGTACAGATTTGAAGTGCGGCATAATTTTGTGAGTCTTCGTTTAAAGGTTAATTAAACATGGCCAACGAATGCTTTTATTGACCTCTGCCTCAGGAGCAGTAATGGCGGAATATTTGAGGGAAAGCTTGGAGAAGATTTGACCTCCATTTCCCGCTCACGTTGTAGTATTAAGTAGAGATATCAAATTACCAGCTATAGACTTGGAGACCCAAGTGATTAAGCCGGGTAGTAGAGACAAGGTATCATGTGAAACTGTATTAATGCCTTTCCTGAAAACTACGTAGAGTAGCTATTCAGAGAATCGGTTTGCACAAGTAACACGTTAGATCTACTCACAGCAGGCCCGAACTTCTCGCAACAATTAGCGTAGAAGGGGGAATCAGTGACCATAACGCTGTTACAGCATCACTGAATACGGCTGTAAATAGAAATGAAAAGAAAGGTAGGAAGATTTTTCTGCTTAGGAAGAGTGGCACGAAAAAGATTTCAGATTATCTTAAGGACAGAAAATGTTGAATATCGCGTATAGAGTTAAAGAGTATTGCGCGATATGCATTACACATATATGTGCCTGCCCATGTTGTGAGGATGAGGAAACCCGCTGCGTTTCGACAGCCATGAGAGAAAGCTGCTACGAAAGTAAACAGAGATTAACTACAAATTTAGAAATAGCTAAAACGTCACAGCTGAACAGAATGACAGATAAATAGTAAACGTCTTTTTCCACATCTGTTTCACACAGGAAGATCGCAATGTGGTCACTTCTGTAAATCATCGCACGAACATCGAAACGACACATGTCGAAATAAGTGAATGTGGAGTGGAAGAACAACTGAAACCGTTCAACAGAGGTGAGGCTACTGGATCTGATGGGATACCATTACGATTCTAAGTAGAGTATGCGAAAGAAGTTGCTCCCTTTGTAGCAATAGTGTACCGTAGGTCACTGGAAGACCGAAGCGCTCATAGTGATTGGAAAAAAGCGAAGGTCATTCCCGTTTACAAGGGGAGTCGTCTGAGAGACGCAAAAAATGGTAGGCCTAAGTCTCTGATGGTCTACTGTAGAATTTTGGCAATTGTTTTATGTTTTCGTAGTATGACATTTCTGGAATCAACACGATCATGGTAAACCTAGCTCGCTCTGTTCGTTTACGAGTTCCAGAAAGCCGTAAATACAGGAAACCTGGTTGATGCTGTCTTCCTTGGCTTTCCGAAACCGTTCGGTGGAATTCCACATTAGCGCCTAATGAACAAAATGCGACTGTACAGAATAAGTGACCAGCTGCGTGAATGGGCTGAAGAATTTATAGCAAACACAAACAGTGTAATTGGGATGCTTCTGTGTTGGCAGCACTGTGTAGCGCTTTGCATTGGATCTCTGACTGCGTTTTCTTTGTAAGAGACTCTGTGGCTGGTTGGACTCTTTGTTGGAATTTAATCGCCTGTAGCGATGGGCAGTTAGAAATTAGTAGCCAGCAGTGATGGAAGTACTGTTGGACAGTTGGAGGTGAACAGCCAGCAGTGATGGATGCTAGATGTGAGAAGTTAGCATTGATGGAGGGCAGAGGTCTGAAGTGTTAGGGTAGGCTACCGATCTGTACATGTTAGACCTGGAGATTGAATATTTTTCATCAATATATACCTTTGTATTAGATGTCAATGACGATTTATGTTTTTGTCGGGACTGGATGTCACATTATTAAGGTAAAAATACATTATTTGGTTTGCAACAGAATCTTTCCTTTGCTAACCACATGCCTGTTAGTAGTTAGTGGCTTTAGTAGTTAGAATCTTTTATTTATCTGGCAGTACTGACGCTCACTGTATTGCAATACTTCGCGTAATGAAGATTTTTGTGAGTTAAGTGCTTAATGAGATGCATACGTTATTGTTAAGACTTCTTTTTAGTCAGGACTATTCTTTTGAATTAATTATTTTAAGTCAGGTTATCCATCTTTGAGCAGTCAGATCACGTTGCGCTAGAATATTGTGGGTCAGTGTTGACATAATAATAAGTAAAGAGAAAGTAGGTTCACTTGCATTCAATTTCACTCAGCAGTTTAAGTAAAATATTTAATAAAGAAGTTTTAGCAGCATGTTATTCTCAACCGAGAGAAATCTTCAGACGTAAAAGTAATTTCTGGCGTACCCCAAAAGAGTGTTGTAAGACAAATTCTATTCACAACATCTAGAAATGACCAACTCGACAATGACGAAAAGTCCATAGGGATTTTAATGGAGAATTCTGTTGTATGCAGAGAAGTCACAACGCTAGGAAATGGTTGCGCAATGCAGGAAGACCTGCAGACAATCGACACTTCCTGCAGGGAGTGGCAATTGATCGTATGATGTGACGTGCTGCGTACAAGTAAACAGAAAGACCTATTCCTGTGTGACTGCATCAAAAAGTTTTGTCCACCCAAAAAGGAAGCCTGTTACGTAACCCTCGATCGACCTGTACTTAAATATTTCGGGTCAGGTAACACTGATAGAGAGAATAGAAAGTAATGAAAGATGAGCAGCACACTTTGTTACAGCTTCATTTAGTAACCTCGAAACTGTCACAGAGTTGCTCGGTAAACTATATTGGCAGACGCTGCAAGACAGGCGTTCTGCATCACTGTTTGGTTTACTGTTAAAATTCCGTGAGCAGGAAATATTTCTAATATCCCCTCGTAGTAAGATTAATTCTTAAAAGGTTAATTCTTAACAATTATGTGGCTAACGAACACAACAAATTTTACACGATTGACTACGAGTGAACTTAGAACGTCAAACCTTATCTGACAACGAAATGTTGCACATAATTCGATGTTTCAGTAAGCGGCAATTTACAGAGGTGGGGGCTCCTCTACCGATGCTGGCGTATTTCGCAGTACTGCATCCTTGAAGGCCAGCCGCACTTCGTCGACCTGTCAAACTCATCTCACGTTACCTCTAAAGCAGTTAGCAGTACGCTGCAATTCAACATGTGAACTATGCTTAATCAATTGTTCAACACAACACAATCGCACTTGGAAAATTTTACTACACCTATATTTATAGAGACATTAATTCTGGCAAAAGTTAGCTATGTTATGGGGGCACAGTGTCCTGAAACTAAGTGCTTGTCCTTTCGTAATTGTCCGCAGCTCATGGTCGTGCGGTAGCGTTCTCGCATCCCACGCCCGCGTTCCCGGGTTCGATTCCCGGCGGGGTCAGGGATTTTCTCTGCCTTGTGATGGCTGGGTGTTGTGTAATGTCCTTAGGTTAGTTAGGTTTAAGTAGTTCTAAGTTCTAGGGGACTCATGACCATAGATGTTAAGTCCCATAGTGTTCAGAGCCACTTTCGTAATTACATCGACACAAAATCAAAGATGGCGCTTATCAGAATACGCACGGTTTGCTCAAACGTGTGTGTGTTGATGCCAGTGGCACAAAGAACACACAGTAAACTTTATTCAAGTAAGAATTTATGCTTGATGAATGCCACAACACAGCTAATCTACACTGAGGTGACCAAAGTAATGCGATATCTCCTATTATCCTGTCAGACCTCCCTTTGCCCGCCATAGTGGAGCAGCTCAACGTGACATGGATCCAACAATTCGTTGGAAGTCCCCTGAAGAAATAATGAGCCATGCTGCCTCCATAGCGATCCATAATTGGGAAACTGTTGCCGGTGCAGGATTTTGCGCACGAACTTTCCTCTCGATTATGTCGCATAAATGTTCGATGGGATTCATGTTGGGCGATCTGGGTGGCCAAATTAATTCTCTCGAACTGTGCAGCATGTTCATCAAACCAATAGCGAACAACTGTAGCTCGGTGACATGGCGCATTGTCATCCATAAAAATTCCATCCCTGTTTGGGAACATGAAGTCCATGAATGGCTGCAGATGGTCTCCATGTAGCCGACAGAACCATTTCCAGTCAATGATCGGTTTAGTTGGACCTGAGGAGCCAGTTCATTCCATATTAACACAGACCACACTGTTATGGAGCCGCCAGCAGCTTCCACAGTACCTACTGACAACTTGGATCCATGGCTTCGCGGGGTCTGTGTCACACTCAAACCCTACCTTCAGTTCTTAACAACTGAAAACCGGACTCATTTGACCAGGCCACGATTTTCCAGTCACTTACGGTTCAACCGATATGGTGCCGAGCCCAGGCGATGCGCTGCAGGCGATGTCGTGCTGTTCGCGAAGGCACTTCCGTCGGTCGTCTGCTTCCATATGCCAATTAACGTTAAATTTCGCCGTAATGTCCTAACGAATACGTTCGTCCTACGTCCCACACTGATTTATGCTGTTATTTCACGCAGTGTTGCTTGTCTCCTAGTACTGACAACTCTACCAAACGCCGCTGCTCTCGGTCGTTAAGTGAAGGCCGACGGCGACTTCGTTGTCCGTGATGAGAAGTAATGCCTGAAATTTGGTATTCTCGGCACACTCTTGATGCTGTGGATCTCGGAATACTGAATCCCCTGACGATCTGCGAAATGGAATGTCCATGTCTCTACCTCCCAATTACCGTTCCGCGTTCGAAGTCTGTTAAGTGGCGTCGTACGGCCGCAACCACGTTGGATGACTTTTCACATCAATCAGCTGAGTAAAAATGACAGCTCCACTAATTCACTACCCTTCTATACGTTGTGTACGTGATAGCACCGCCATTAGTATATGTTCTTATCGCTATCCCACGATTTTTGTCACCTCTGTGCATTCTGAGGAAATGCAATTAATACTCTTTACCACAACTCCCCAAGATAGTTTGGGAAGCCAGAAATAATTAATTACATATTGTCCAACCTGACAAGTTCCCCAAGTTACGAGTTATGATCGAAAGTTAATCAACAACTGCAATATTGAGTATTAACAGCTTGCTACTACGTCGCACCCCAAACTATGTTCATACTTGGGACTGCCGCCCCGCATACGACATAGAGCTACGTTTTCCTAGCTGCGAGAATTTCCCGCAGCGTGTTGCATAAATGCGTACAAGACCGCGCTCTCGACTCGCGCACTGCATACCTTCCAGACCGTTTTACATGTGTGCGGACAACACGGTGACGCTGCGGCCTCTGTCTGCTTGAAACGTTTGCAGAGTTCAGGGGGAGTCTGCCCCGCACGTCGCAGCGATTTGCTTGGTTGGAGCTGCCTTCCGCGGACCCGCAGCAAAAACAAACTCAACTCGTGATTAACATTTTACTACACGAACTCGTTCGAGAAAGACACGCGGACCGAAAGACTTTTTCGAAATTTATCGACAAGCTAGCGGAGCCTGAAACTGTGAATGGAACTGATTTGTTCTTAAAATCCGTGTCAGCAACAGTCAAAATATGTAGACCGACCTTATACACGATGCCAAGAAACAAATTTGCAACATTGTGGTGGACTTGGGGAACTATAAATCGGAGAGATCATGGATATGCCAACAATTCGATGTTTCGGTACGAAAACTGAAGGGGCAAATCGTCACCTTGGTTCCTGGTTGTATCGCAATTGTTGACAGTGAACAAGACCCTACATACTGCAATTATGGCACTATTGCAGACTTAGCTACCTAACCGTTTTATGCCACGTGGCATTATTTTCTTTCTTTCTGCTGGAATATATTTCATTCAAATTGCAGAATCAACATTTGTGGGAAATTTTTAGTTCCTTTCCCTGCCCTCGAAAACAGTAAAAACTACACGTATATAGTGTGGAATGGAAACAATCACTTTCGTTATATGTAGAAGTTCGGCAAATCAGTATTTATTCTGCATGGACAATGGCTTAGCAATACAATGACAATTGATACCTGACAACTTATATTAACATTACTTGTCGTTACTTGTTAATGACAAACTTAGCCGGCCCCGGGAGCCGAGCGGTTCTAGGCACTTCAGTCCGGAACCGCGGGACTGCTACGGTCGCAGGTTCGAATCCTGCCTTGGTCATCGATGGGTGTGATGTCCTTAGGGTAGTTAGGTTTAAGTAGCTCTAAGTTCTAGGCGACTGATGACCTCAGAAATTGAGTCCCATAGTGCTCAGAGCTATTTGAACCAATGGCAAACTTACCTTACTCTAACAGCTAGTTTTTCCGCTATTGTAATTGGTTTCGTCACTCGTTTACAGGAATTAGGCTACTACTCAGTTTGTCTTCAGTTAACAAAAGACGATAACGAAAGTGGTAGGATGTGAATCTGAAAAATGCGTTAAACCTATCCGCTTCGTAAAACAAATCTTATGTTACTAAAATGTTAAACGTTCCTTCTTCTTCATGATGTAATAACTATTCTGCGCTTCCTGAGTATTGTTTTCAGCAATATACAGTCTTCCTCCTCTTCCCCAACTTAAATGTACTTGCGGAATGTCGAAATTAATAGTTCTTTTGATCGAGCACTGGGCTGCATGTTTGGCCTTTGCTGTTCACGTTGCTAAAGCGAGTGTAGCAAAATGTTCCTCGCAGCGCGCTGTAACTCGCGTCGCGCCTATGAACTATACAGTGCTACTCTCGTCTAAGAGAAACCGTAGCACCAAACAACTTCCACCAAATTGCAAAAATAGATTCAAATATTTCTAAAACTGCCTCTCGCTTTCACGCCCCGTAAAACATGTAACGGGAGAAAGTTTGTCCTTTACTACATTTCGGAAGTTGGATGCGAAAAAATTCCGCGTCGAAGATGAGAATTTAATTTATTATTTCACTATTACTGACTATTGAATAGAAAGTTTTCAGACGTTGTCGACATATTCTACTGAAGGCAACTATAAAATTATGTTGTTATACGAGATACAGTTTATGTGATAAATATAAGGTAGTGTGAAAAATCAACTTTTCTTAAAAGCTTAAATATTTACCTATTTTAAAAGCACAAATGTTCATCGAATTAGGAAATGATGTCATAAGGTAGTTGTCGTACCTTTCGATCATGTAAAGTTGCCAAATGACAAAGAAACATCACTTCCATTTTGTACTTTCTAACGTGCATCGCCCGTCGCCTAGGAAACAGTTTCACGCAGCGTCCTGTGGCCCGCATCGGCCAGCGTATTTCGCAGCACGTTGCAATAAATTTCCGCCCCTAGGAAAACGTAGCTAAGCTTCGCTCATTGAGTGCATGAGTACAAACCTCAGCAGTTTGTCGTCAGCACAAATACACTTAAAACACTTTTACAAAGTTTACTGCTGCGCAGATTTGCATAAACAATGTCAGTAGCATAAAAGTATTAGAAAACCTTATTGTGCAATGCCAGCAGAGTGCCACTTGGCACAAGTCCGTCAGGTCCAGCCACCGAACCTCCTTTCTCCTACAATGGTGTGTCATAACACTTCTCCCTATTCTTGGTGATAGCCATGTTGGACACTACAGTTTACCAAATACTAACGTTGCTTCTAATTATATCATTCCCTACGAAGCATTGCCCTCCAAACAAACTCTAAACGTTACGTTAATAACTTCTGTGACTTCTGTAGTGTCCTCCACAATAAAATGTAAGGTGGACTATTTTTCCCTTGGGCTGGTTCGGCTGGTGCAATCGTCCACAGGAACAAAAGTGAAGGAGTGCCTGTGGTGTCATCGCCAGACACCACACTTGCTAGGTGGTAGCCTTTAAACCGGCCGCGGTCCGGTAGTATACGTCGGACCCGCGTGTCGCCACTATCAGTGGAGCGCCGCCACACGGCAGGTCTAGAGAGACTTCCTAGCACTCGCCCCAGTTGTACAACCGACTTTCTTAGCGATGGTTCACTGCCTACTTACGTTCTCATTTGCCGAGACGATAGTTTAGCATAGCCTTCAGCTACGTCATTTGCTACGACCTAGCAAGGCGCCATTATCAGTTACTATTGATATTGTGAATCATGTACCGTCCAGACAGACGTTCATCATTAGTGGATTAAAGTTAAGTATTCAACCAGCTACGTCCGTTTTTCAAAATTCTAATTTCCTTGTCCTGTTCCAGACCTCACGCCAGCCTGCGTGAGCTAAAACGCGTGCATTTCGGCCTCCTCTAGTAACACGGTGTTGGCCTTCCTGCCAGCCACAACAGTGTCCAACTCTGGAAATTACGTCTAAACTTTTACTTCACCTGCGCCTCCGCTTTCCGTTCCCTACTGGCTTAGCCTGCCATGCTGACTGCCTTATCCACAATATATACTCCAGTCGTTACGCTGCCTTCACCATTCTTAGTGTAATAAAATACCTCATCAAAATGGTTCAAATGGCTCTGGGCAATATGGGACTTAACATCAGAGGTCATCACTCCCATAGAACATAGAACTACTTAAACCTAACTAACCTAAGGACATCACGCACAACTATGCTCGAGGTAGGATTCGAACCTGCGACCGTAGCGGTCACGCGGTTCCAGACTGAAGCACCTAGAACCGCTCGGCCACATCGGCCGGCAAATATCGCATCAATTAACATGTTTTTCAGGTCATTAATTTTCTCAGCTATCATGCTTAGGTATTTATTTCGTTTAATTATGAACTTGAGTGTGCACAGATTTATCACAGCACACTGCCATGTATCAAGCGTATTTTCGGAGAAGAATCAAGCAGTATACTGCTTCCTCCTAAATATATCTCACACAAAGTCTATGAGGGTAAAATCAGTGAGATTCGATTCCAAACACAGGCTTAGCAACAATCCGTCAATTGGAATAGCGAAGGAGGTATGTGACAGTGAAATCTGAAGTATGCTATGGCTCATACGGTTCAAATGGTTCAAATGGCTCTGAGCACTATGGGACTCAACTGCTGTGGTCGTTAGTCCCCTAGAACTTAGAACTACTTAAACCTAACTAACCTAAGGACATCACACGCATCCATGCCCGAGGCAGGATTCGAACCTGCGACCGTAGCAGTCGCACGGTTCCGGACTGCGCGCCGAGAACCGCGAGACCACCGCGGCCGGCGCTCATACGGTAAGGTGGCTTCCAGAGTACAGATGTACATGTAGATGTACTGATCTCACACATGCAATATTATTGAACAGTACACATTATTTTTCAATAAATACTGATGACATGATGAACAGAGCACTTGAACCGCCCATAGAGATCATATCTCATAGCTGACAGTCAGATAGGGTAAGTACACTCTGTACTCAGTATTTTGTTTTTATGGCAGAATTTACCGGTTTTGCTCTTTTAAAAATATGTGTACCTCCTATTTTTGTCTACATTAAGGTGACAAAAGTCGTAGGATATGCGATACGCACGTATACAGATGGCGGTAGTATCGTGTACACAACATATAAAAGGCCAGTGTATTGGTGGAGCTGTCATTTGTACTCAGATGATACATGTGAAAATGGGAATTAACAGACATTAAACGCGGAATGTAGTTGGAGCTAGACGCAGGGGACATTCCATTTCAGAAATCGTTAGGGAATTCAATACTGCAAGGTCCACAGCGCCGAGAGTGCGCAATGAATACCAAATTTCATGCATTAACTCTCCCCAAGGACAACGAAGTGGCCTTCACTTAACGACCAAGAGCAGCGGCGTTTCAGTAGAGTTGTCAGTGCTACCATACAAGGGACACTGTGTGAAAGAACCACAGGAATCAATGTGGGACGTACGACGAGCGCATCCAGTAGGACAGTGCGGCGAACTTTGACGTTAATGGCTATGGCATCAGACGACCGACGCGACAGCCTTTGCTAACAGCACCACATCTCCTGCAGCGCCTCTCTTGGGCTGTTGACTATGTCAGTTGGACACTACACGACTGGATAACCGTGCCCGATTTCAGTTGCTAAGAGCTGATGGGAGGTTTGAGTGTGGCATAGACACAACGAATCCGTGGACCCAAGTTTTCAACAAAGCACTGTGCTGGTAGTGGCTCCATAATGGTGTGAACTGTGTTAACATGGAATGGACTAGCTCCTCTGGTCCAGCTGAACCGATCATTGACTGGAAAGGGTTATTTTCGGCTATTTCGAGACCATTGGCAGCACTTCATGGACTTCATGTTCCCAAACCACGATGGAATTTTTATGGATGACAATGCGCCCTGTCACCGGGTCACAATTGTTCACACGTCGTTTGATGAACATTCTGGACAATTCGAGTGAATGATTTGGCCACCCAGATCGGCCAACGTGAAAGCCATAGGATATTTATGGGACATAATCGAGAGGTCAGTTTGTGCACAAAATTCGCGGCCAGCATCTTTCGCAATTATGGACAGCTATAAGGGCAGCACGGCTCAATATCTCCGCAGGGGACTCCAACGGCTTGTTGAATGTATGCCCCGTCGAGTTATTGCACTACGCCATTTATTCACATTCACCCGAATCAGTAATCGTGGGTATAGACTTTGAATGCATAATTTTTTTACAAATTACGTATATTGTAAACTATAGTTGATCATAACCAAGAGGTCATATCTTCTCGGTAGTATTTTTTGTACTACAACTTCTGCAAGTAGTATAGCCCTCTGTCATAGCAATGTGATCTCCGGTGGGATGCAGAGGTGCAGAGTTTCATCTTAGAACATAGCGTTTCACTCTATGGTGGAGGTATTTTACTAGTAGCGCAGATCGGACTCGACGCGGTCCTATCATGTCCCAGAAATGTCGAATGTGATTGTGCTGGCAGGAGAGAAATGAGAGGAGATTGTGTAATATGCAAAATAAGTGCACGTGCATTGTTTTGGTGGAAGAGTATATCTCCCTGACATTGTGGCAACAGCAACAGAATGCTTCGAACGATATTATGTTTTGCGTTAGCAGAAGAACCAACACGGTGTTACTAGAGGAGGTCGAAATGCACGCGTTTTAGCTCACGCAGGCTGGCGTGATGGGGAAGAATTATACTAACATGAGGTCTGGAACATGACAAGGAATGAGAATTCAGAAAGCGGACGTAATTAGTTTGATACTTAACTTTAATACATTAATGATGAACGTCGCTCTTTACGGTACATGATTCACAATTTTATCCGTTCAGAATACATTCCTAAAGACAGTAATTATAGTAACTGAATATGGCGCCTCGCTAGGTCGTAGCAAATGACGTAGCTGAAGGCTATGCTAACTGTCGTCTCTGCAAACGAGAGCGTATGTAGACAGTGAACCATCGCTAGCCAAGTCGGCTGTACAAGTGGGGCGAGTGCTAGGGAGTCTCTCTAAACTAGATCTGCCGTGTGGCGTCGCTCGGTCTGCAATCACTGATGGTTGCGACACGCGGGTCGGACGTATACTAACGGACCGCGGCCGATTTAAAGGCTACCACCTAGCAAGCAAGTGTGGTGTCTAGCGGTGACACCACATTATGGATGCATCCAGCACTACACTGTGTTTCCTCAAAAAAATCCCTGGACGTATGTTCACTGTAAGCAGCAGCTCCCCACACCATGATGCTCGAAATTGTTCCCAATTATCACTGCCTGAAACTCTAGAAGAGTTGCTGACCTCCTAATCAGCGCCGCATTCGCAAGCGACCATAATTGACACAACGGCATAGAGTCTGTTTTTGTTACTATATACAATTTCTCGCTATTCACATCTCCAGATACCTGACTCACAGCACCTTCAAAGAGAAGTACACGGCGATGATGAGCACTGAGTGAGAAGACAACTGTAGTTCACATGGAGAAAGGCGGTTCAAATGGTGCTTCTGCGTCACTTCTGTTGGAGTGTTCACTTGTTCTTTTTCACTTTTGTATATTTGATTTGCACTACCAAGTACACAACAGACGACGATATGTTATATACTTTGCCAGGTTGCATCATACAGGTAAGGCAGCAGTTTAGACATTGATGAAAAATGTGTTTGCAGAATTCATTTGACTTAATTAAATTGTGGTGTCACCACCAGACACCACACTTGCTAGGTGGTAGCCTTTAAATCGGCCGCGGTCCGATAGTGTACGTCGGACCCGCTTGTCGCCACTATCAATGATTGCAGACCGATCGCCGCCACACGGCAGGTCTAGAGAGACTTCCTAGCACTCGCCCCAGGTGTACAGCCGACTTTGCTAGCGATGGTTCACTGACTTCTACGCTCTCATTTGCCGAGACGATAGTTAGCATAGCCTTCAGCTACGTTATTGGCTACGACCTAGCAAGACGCCAGTATCCGCACTATTGATATTGTGAATCATGTACCATAAAGAGCGACGTTCTCCATTAATGGATTAAAGTAAAGTATTCCACCAGCTACATCCGTTTTTCTCAATTGTAATTCCTTTGTCATGTTCCAGACCTCACGCCAGCCTGCGTGAGCTAAAACGCGTGCATTTCGGCCTCCTTTAGAAAAACGCGGTTGGCTCTCCTGCCAACCACAACAGAAAAAATTAAATAAATTTTCAAATGTGTGTGAAATCTTATGGGACTTAACAGCTAAGGTCATCAGTCCCTAAGCTTACACACCAATTAACCTAAATTATCCTAAGGACAAACACACACACACCCATGCCCGAGGGAGGCCTCGGACCTCCGCCGGGACCAGCCGCACAGTCCATGATTTCTGCGCCTTAGACCGCGCGGCTGATCCCGCGCGGCAGTGACGTTCCCTGACGAGCTGAATGTGAGCCACCCAGATATCAACGACCAGATTCAACGTGCAGACACGAACTGCGTACACATGTGAAACATGCATTGCTACCAGATACTGAATGCCAGTTTTGAAGGTGAGTGAGTCATGGCCACGGTGTTTGCAATGAGTAGTTCCGGAATATCCAGAAACTGCACTTTCTGAGTCAAAACATATTACACGACTTGCAATACTCCACCATTAATATCCTGGAGCAAATGTAATATGTGGATGGTATAGTCTATTTGCTTCACTTTTACAACATTACGAGGGGAAGAAGACGTAATGTTGGAACTATGTACAGGGAGATGTGTTCTGTACCATTGAGAAATTCTGATTCTGATGCTGATCTTGATTTGAATCTACGAGTCCGTGGTTACATCGCAAGGCATGTACTGTGTCATGAATGAATATTTCTAGTTCTCCGTATTTCACCATTTCATCTCCTTCGTCCATTAAATACAGGGTGCGGCGGTCAAACCTGCATTTATTATTAGTACGCGGAAGCGTTGGAACTAATGGGGGGGGGGGGGGGGGGGGGGGCGAGTGACCAAAGTCACCTCTGCGTTCCCCAGCACAAAGCATTTCAGTATCCATGGACCAGTGGAGTAAGCAATAACGGTCGTTTGCAGTGAAAGCGTTCTACCAAACCGGTAGCTACGAGTATGTAGCCGCTCAGCGTTGTTTCCGGGTTCATTTTCAAATTAATCTTAATAGGCCGGTGCCTTCGGTTAACTCAATAAACCAATGGGTCAAAAATTTTGAAAACAAGGAAAAGAGGTAGCAGAACGAAGACAGTGGTTACTCCCGAGAATGTGGAACGTGTAAGAATTGCTGTGGGAAGAAGCCCAGCGCGTAGACAGAATGATGCTCTTGGAATTTCTGGCAGGACTGTACGAAGGATTTTGAGGTCACACTTACATCACTACCCGTAAAAAATCCAAGTGGTTAACGCTCTGGATAATAACGACTTCGTGGTCCGACAGAATTTCTGTGAATGTCTTTTGCAAATGATTGAAGAAAATGAGGAGCTTGTTCACAATCTCTGGATGAGTAACGAGGCACATTTTCATCTCAGTGTATGTATGAACAAACAGAACTATAGATACTGGAGTGATCAATACTCTCACCAACTCCGTGAAAAACCTTGCGCTCAACCAAGGTAACAGTTTGGTGTGCAATGTCTTCATCGGTAGTAATAGGCCCTTATTTTTTTGAGAACGAAAGAGGACAAAATGTTACCGTGAATGCTGAGCGCTATTCATCAATGTTACGGACATTCTTCATATGCCAGCTTCGTCAATATGCAGTGAAAGATGAAACATTATCTCAACAAGATGGAACACGTCACACAGCCCGCGTGAGCATTAATGTTATCTATGAAGTTTTTCCTAAGCAGGTGATTTCCAAGAATGGAGCGTCTGCTTGCTCCCCCCCCTCCCCCCTTTCACCCGACCTTGTTGCAGCCTGTGATTTTTTCTTATGGGGTTACCTTAAGAGCAAAGTGTACAAAGAAAGACCTCATAACGTTGGTGATCTCAAAGCAATAATCCGGGTGGAAATCAAAATAATTCCTCAGGTTATGCGCCGTCATGTGACAGTCACCTTCGTAAATTAACAAACTAAGAATAGAAGCAATTTCTTAGGCGTGGCCAGAGAAGCAAATGGGAAGGGATGCAGAACCGAGGCGAATGGTCAGACACCAGTTCATCGGCCAGGTGCATTAAAGATAAGCTATAAGCACACAAAGGGGCATTACTAGACAGTGGTCCATTCATAGCCAAGGAGTCGAAGTCCACTCAGCTTATAATGACAGGATAATGGTGAGACCAGCACTCCTTGCTAAACAGGGTGGTCTGTAGGATGAGATGGAGATGGAGAGAATCTTTGGCGTGGACAAAGATACGTCGCGAGAAGCCAATGGATGGCTTAGGATGCAGCATATGAACATATTAAAAGAGGCACCTCTTTCCCTCTACTCAGCCTTGAAAAACTGCTGAAGAAATAACATAAGAAGTTGAAAGGGAAAGGGGAGTGGCAGTTATAGAAGTGAGAATTGGGCAGAGAATGTGCGGGCTTGTTTGCTGTCTTGAAGCAACAAGCAGGCAGCGGTAATCATTAAGTCAGAGGTCGGTGCAGGAAGGTAGCAATCTGACGGGATCTTAGAGCGAGCCGCGCGTCTCTGTGTGTTTGTGGTGTGGGTCTTGTTTTAACGCACGGGGTCACTTATAAAAGAAAGAACGGCGGTAGTCAGTCGCTGTCTCTGTTTTTGAGACTTGGTCACTTCGTGGAGACACATTCATCAGTACAGATAGGGCGGGCTTGTACTATTTCAACAATAAACGTAGAAGTTGTTAAACGCCTCTGATGGGTTTAATTACAAGCCATCTTCCAGCCCTTTACCTTCACACCAAGGGTTTTTAAATCATAGCCAGATCCAGTCCTCCTCTCGCAACGGTCATCCGGCTAAATGCCATAAGGAATCGTTTCGCCCAGCCCCTGGCAAAATCCATGATCAGGACGCGACATAAATAAATTTTGGTGCCAGGTGTAGGGTACACAAAGGCACTTTGGTTGAGAAAGGCACTTGTGGGGTACAGCAAAGCACTTAGGTGTTTGGGGTATAGGATTCGTGGAAGGTTGTCATTGCGACTGTGGCATATTTCAGGAAGTTGTGGCGAATCGCAACTTTCAGCGTTAGAAATTCAGCCCCATGACAACAGAGTCCAGGAAGAAGTCCGAGCGGGTGTAGGGTAATCGCAGCACGGCGCATGTCGCCGAGGCACGGGGGACGCCTAAGCAGCCAGAGGTATGTGGGTTCGACGCCGGGCGCCTGGTCTAGGTAGCGGCAGCATGAGCAGCTGCGACGGCTAGTGAAGGGGTCGATGTAACTGAGCAGAACAGCAGCCGACGCGTCGTGACATCACGGGCACATGGCAGCCGCAAGCACACAGCAAGACTCAACACACCACAACAAAATCGCTACAAATCGACTCGTCTGATAGTTGTAATTGTATCCCTAAAGCAAGATGGTCCCAAGTAATGAAGCATCTTCGTCCACCAATAGTGCTAAACCAACAGTTAAGTAAGCTTTGTGTATAGTATCTAAGTCTTAGAGAATTTGTAGCAAATGTAGAAGCTAAGGAACACGATATTTTATTGAAATTTGTTAAAGCTAAGATAACTCCTGAAGTGAGATCCATGTTGCAAGTAAGCGAAAGAACGTGTACATGGGAGGGAGTGGAAAAGGTTCTGGAAGAGAACTATGCGAGCAAAAGGACGGTATATTATATAAGGCGTTTTAAATGTAAATGCCAGAGACTGCAACGAGGATGTGTGGCAGGAACAGAGGAAGTGCAGAGTGCAGGTAGAATTCCACGAGCCTGTGAAAGGGAAATGGTTATCCCCATACTGGAAAATGTACGTAGAGTACATATCAGAAACTTTAGTGAGAGTTCGAAACGGTAAGTGCAATGCATTTGTCAGAAGACGAAGTTCAGGTGAATAACATCAGGTTAGTGCCGGAAGAATTACAGAGACTAGTAAAAGTACGTGAAGTAAAAGGCAGTAAGGAAGCCATAGTGAAGACAGAAAGTCGTGGTAATATTCTACCGAAGCAAGTAGGAGTTGATCACTTGAATGAGGAAGAGAAGAGTGCACTCGCGGGGGTTTGCACTGAATATGAAGATATATTTCATCTACCAGGTGAAAAATTGTCTTGAACATCTGCAGTAAAGCACAGACTTCCGATATCACAGGAAAATGCAGGGAATGTTTTCAACGCTACACCTTACCAAATCCCACGAGCGCAAAAAGAAATCTTAAAAGGTCAAGCCGAACAAATGCTGAATGACGACGTTGTAGCTGAAAGTAAGAGCGTCTGGAACGCACCATTATTTTTTATTCCAAAGGAGACAGACTCAACTGCCCAGCAGAAATGGAGATTCGTAGTGGACTATACGCAATTAAATGGCATTACTATAGGCGTTGCATTTCAGCTACCGAAAATTTACGAAATCTTGGAGCAACTAGGCCAGGCAAATACCTCTCGACACTTGTTCTAGCAAGCAGATACTATCAAATATTGATGTAGGAGAAGGACAGTTCGAATTATCAGCATCATGAGTACAAGACAATGCCAATGGAAGTCAAAGGAACCCAAGGATGTTATCAGTTCCAGATGAACACTGTATTGGCGGGTCTGCAAGAAGTAAAAGATTTTGTCTGTCTTGATGATATAGTGCACTATAGAAGAAACCTTCAGGACCTTAATGAGAAGCTTTGTGAAATCTCTGATAGATAAAAACACTCCGTCGTCAGGCCACAAGTGTCCCATCGGGACCATCCGACCGCCGTATCATCCTCAGCTGAGGATGCGGATAGGAGGGGCGTGTGGTCAGCACACTGCTCTCCCTATCGTTACGATGTTTTCTTTGACCGGAGCCGCTACTATTAGGTCGAGTAGCTCCTCAATAGGCATCACGAGGCTGAGTGCACCCCGAAAAATGGCAACAGCGCATGGCGGCCCAGATGTTCACCCATCCAAGTGCCGGCCATGCCCGACAGCGCTTAACTTCGGTGATCTGATGGGAACCGGTTTATCCACTGCGGCAAGGCCGTTGCCTATGATAAATAGCGAGAGCATAATTTAAAGCTGCTATCGGATAAGTGCAAGTTGTTAAGGAAGGAAGTGATCTCCTTAGGCCATTCTACTGCGGACAAAGGAATCGCACCAGACATGGCGAAGGAGGATAAGGTAAAGTTCGTCCCTCAGCCCGAAACAACGAAAGAATTAAAAAGGTTCGTAGGGTTAATTGGACGTTGTAGAAGATTCATTGCTAAATTTAGCGAAATTTCAAAGCCGCTCCGTGAGCTATTAAAGAAAAGAGTAGCTTATGAATGGAGCGAACGAGAAAACAATGCGTCCGGGGAACTAGAAGAGAAATGGTTAATCCACCATTACTTGAGTATCCAGACTCCGAGCAGCCATTCACTGTGACGACTGACTCGAGCAATTCAGCATTTGTTGCACTTTTGTCGTAAGGTAAGGAAACTTTCGAAGACTTTCCCATTACGTACGCATCAAGGTCATGAAATAAGGTGGAATTAAATTAGAGTGCCACCGAAAAAGAAATACTGGTGGCAGGTTATGCAGTGAAACAATCAAAAATGGCTCTGAGCACTATGGGACTTAACATCTATGGTCTTCAGTCCCCTAGAACTTAGAACTACTTAAACCTAACTAATCTAAGGACATCACACAACACTCAGTCATCACGAGGCAGAGAAAATCCCTGACCCCGCCGGGAATCGAACCCAGGAACCCGGGCGTGGGAAGTGAAACAATCCCGACCGTATGTATATGAACGTATGTTCAGTGTGGTAAAGTATAACAAACCGTTAACATGGAACTTTAACGTAAAGGATCCGAGGTCGAAATTCCTGAAGTGGAGACTTAAGCTCGAAGAGTATAATTGTGAGGTAATTTATAAACCAGGAGGGTTCAATAGTATTGCAGATGCTCTGAGAAGAACAAGGCTCCTAGAACAGCCATAACTAGATGAAAGTACTGACGAGGAGACAGAGGAGAGCTCTGTAGCGTAAGCAAGTATGGAAAATAATCCCGTGAGTGTGCAACAAGCGTAGCCCCAGACGTAAGAAGGGAAACAGATAGTAAAGAGGAAATTAGTCTCCAAGACAAGGATAATATACACTCCTGGAAATGGAAAAAAGAACACATTGACACCGGTGTGTCAGACCCACCATACTTGCTCCGGACACTGCGAGAGGGCTGTACAAGCAATGATCACACGCACGGTACAGCGGACAGACCAGGAACCGCGGTGTTGGCCGTCGAATGGCGCTAGCTGCGCAGCATTTGTGCGCCGCCGCCGTCAGTGTCAGCCAGTTTGCCGTGGCATAAGGAGCTCCATCGCATTCTTTAACACTGGTAGCATGCCGCGACAGCGTGGACGTGAACCGTATGTGCAGTTGACGGACTTTGAGCGAGGGCGTATAGTGGGCATGCGGGAGGCCGGGTGGACGTACCGCCGAATTGCTCAACACGTGGGGCGTGAGGTCTCCACAGTACATCGATGTTGTCGCCAGTGGTCGGCGGAAGGTGCACGTGCCCGTCGACCTGGGACCGGACCGCAGCGACGCATGGATGCACACCAAGACCGTAGGATCCTACGCAGTGCCGTAGGGGACCGCGCCGCCACTTCCCAGCAAATTAGGGACACTGTTGCTGCTGGGGTATCGGCGAGGACCATTCGCAACCGTCTCCATGAAGCTGGGCTACGGTCCCGCACACCGTTAGGCCGTCTTCCGCTCACGCCCCAACATCGTGCAGCCCACCTCCAGTGGTGTCGCGACAGGCGTGAATGGAGGGACGAATGGAGACGTGTCGTCTTCAGCGATGAGAGTCGCTTCTGCCTTGGTGCCAATGATGGTCGTATGCGTGTTTGGCGCCGTGCAGGTGAGCGCCACAATCAGGACTGCATACGACCGAGGCACACAGGGCCAACACCCGGCATCGTGGTGTGGGGAGCGATCTCCTACACTGGCCGTACACCTCTGGTGATCGTCGAGGGGACACTGAATAGTGCACGGTACATCCAAACCGTCATCGAACCCATCGTTCTACCATTCCTAGACCGGCAAGGGAACTTGCTGTTCCAACAGGACAATGCACGTCCGCATGTATCCCGTGCTCTAGAAGGTGTAAGTCAACTACCCTGGCCAGCAAGATCTCCGGATCTGTCCCCCATTGAGCATGTTTGGGACTGGATGAAGCGTCGTATCACGCGGTCTGCACGTCCAGCACGAACGCTGGTCCAACTGAGTCGCCAGGTGGAAATGGCATGGCAAGCCGTTCCACAGGACTACATCCAGCATCTCTACGATCGTCTCCATGGGAGAATAGCAGCCTGCATTGCTGCGAAAGGTGGATATACACTGTACTAGTGCCGACATTGTGCAATCTCTGTTGCCTGTGTCTATGTGCCTGTGGTTCTGTCAGTGTGATCATGTGATGTATCTGACCCCAGGAATGTGTCAATAAAGTTTCCCCTTCCTGGGACAATGAATTCACGGTGTTCTTATTTCAATTTCCAGGAGTGTATTAAGAGACATGCTTGATATTCCATTGGGAGAACACAAAGGAATGCATAGGACGCTAGAGAGAATAAGGTCATACAATGAAGCGCCAAAGAAACTATTATAGGCATGTGTATTCAAATACAGAGATATGTAAACAGGTACAAAACGGCGCTGCGGACGGCAACGCCTATATAAGACAAGCGTCTGGCGCAGCTGTTCGATCGGTTACTACTGCTACAATGACAGGTTTTCATGATTTAAGTGAGTCTGAACGTGGTGTCGTGGTGTTACAGTCGGTGTACTAACGATGGGACACAGCATCTCCAAGGTAGCAATGAAGTGGGGATTTTCCCGTACGACCATTTCACGAGTGTACCGCGAATTTCAAGAATTCCGTATAACATCAAATTTCCGCTATCGCTGCGGCCGGAAAAAGATCACACACATAGACACAAAGCTTTACGCCTCTCCTGGGCCCGTCAACTCCGACATGGGACTGTTGATAACTGGAAGCATTTTGCATAGTCGGACGAGTCACGTTTCAAATTGTATCGAGTGGATGGAAGTGTGGGGGTATGTAGACAACCTCATGAATCCATGGACCCTGCATCTCAGCAGAGGACTGTTCAAGCTGTTGTAGGCTCTGTAATGGTATGGGTCGTGTGCAGTTGGGGTGATATGGGACCCCTAATACGTCTATATACGACTCTGACAGGTGACTCTTTCGTAAGCATCCTGTCTGGTCACCTGCAAACATTCATGTCCATTGTGCATTCTGACGGACTTGGGCAATTACAGCAGGACAATGCGACACCCCACAGGTCCTGAATTGCTACAAAGTGGCTACATGAATACACTTCTAATTTTAAACACTTCCGCTGGCCACCAAACTCCCTAGACATGTACGTTATTGAGCATATCTAGGATGCCTTGCAACGTGCTGTGCAGAAGAGATCTCCACCCCATCGTGCTCTTACGGATTTATGGACAGCTCTGCAGGATTCATGATGTCAGTTTCCTCCAGCACTGCTTCACACATTAGTCGAGTCCATGCCACGTCGTGTCGCGGCATTTCTGAGTGCTCACGGCGGCCCCACACGATATTAGGCAGGTGCCAGTCTCTTTGGCTCCTCAGTGTACAAGCCGTAGTGCAAAATGAAAGGTGATATTGAGGATTAAATTCTGAAGTGTCCGTCCTGTCAAAAGAACAAGTTCACACAAGCGATAGCTAGCAGGCATTTAGAAATTACAGTCACAGCCGAGACAGTGTTTGAAAAGTGTTCAACGGATATATTCGGTCCTTTAGATGTGGCAAGTACAGGTAAGAAATATATAATGACACTTCAAGAAGATTTGAGTAAGTATACATTAGTAGTACCAATAGAACGATAAGACGCAGGCACAGTGGCTGAAGCGTTTGTTGAACATATTGTATTAAGGTATGGAATTCCTCAATTCATTTAACGGACAAGGTTGGAATTCTCTGAGTGAAGTTTTCAGAAGAGTGTGTAAATTGTTAAAGATTAAACATACATAGACGGCATCTTACTATTCACAATCTAATGGTGCCCTGAAGAGAAGTCGCTGCTCAAATGTGTGTGAATTACTAACGGACCGAAGTGCTGAGGTCATCGGACTCTAGACTTACATACTACTTAAACTAACTTAAACGAACGTAAGCTAAGAACAACACACACACCCGTGTCCGAGGGAGGACTCGACCCTCCGAAGGGAGAGTCCGTGCAATCCGTGACATGGCGCCTCAAATCGCGCGTCCGCTCTCGCGGCAGAAGTCACTGTACACTTGTCCAACACCTAACACCAGGGATCAACGTTCTTGGGACAAGTGGGAGCCATACATAATTTTTGTGTTTAATACTACGTCAGACAGCAGCACAAGATACACACCATTCGAATATCTGTGCGGAAGAAAGGTAAATATACCAATAATACTCCAACAAGAGTCAACGAAGGTAAGTAACGATTATGACTCATATGTGAATGGGTTAAACGTGAGAATGGAGGAACCACACAGAATAGCAAAAAATTAATAGTGAAGAATAAGAAAACCAGTAAGGTACAATACAACAGGAAAAACAGTCCTAAGGAGTTACAAGCAGGAGATAATGTGCTGCATTATGATGAATCTGTAACACTTGGTAGTTACACAATTGCGAGGGCCATATGAAGAAGTAAGGGTCGATATTCCGAATGTAATAATAAAGATTAAAAGAAGCAAAGGTACATGGAGACAGACTGAAAGGCCCCTCCCGCCGGAGGTTCGAGTCCTCCCTCGGGCATGGGGGTGTGTGTTTTCCTTAGCATAAGTTAGTTTAAGTAGTGTGTAAGTCTAGGGACCGATGACCTCAGCAGTTTGGTCCCTTAGGAATTCGCACACATTTGAACATTTTTGAACAGATTGAAACAGTACTGTTAATTTCAGGTGCAGTATTATGACAATACAGGACAAGTAGAAATTTATAGTACGGCGTGGGGAATTGTTACTCATGCAAATATGGGCGCTCTAACAGAGAGGTTCCAAAAGCAGAAAGGTATAGCAATGCAGCAGATGGTTGGTTGGTTGTTTGCGGGAAGAGACCAAACAGCGAGGTCATCGGTCTCATCGGATTAGGGAAACCTAAATCAGGATTGCCTGATGCGGGATTGAACCGTCGTCCTCCCGAATGCGAGTCCAGTGTGCTAACCACTGCGCCACCTTTTTTTTTTTTTTTTTTTTTTTCGTGCTGTTCGAGAGTGGTAACAGCCTTTTTTTTTTTTAGTTTATTGTATTGCATTTTTGTTTTCTTTATTTTTCTTTGTTTTTTTTTGTATGTATGTTTTTATTTATTCATTTTTTTGTATTATGGCAGTCGTTGCACCAGAATTCTAGGAGTCGCTTGCGCCGTCTGATTGGCGGAACATCCAAACGTGTCTTCTCGAAATTTTAGTGGGGATTCCGTGTGTAGTACGTTCAGAACATCATATCGGCAAAAAAGCATCAGCATCTCATGGCTTGGACGTTCCAGCTGGAAGGCGGGTCATGAAAGGCGCTCCATAGAAAATTGGAAAAGAACTGCTTGTATCTGGGGTTGCGAACAAGTGCACAATGTCGATCGTTAAGGTACGTCCAATAACCTAGTTCTGATTTCTCATCGGGCCCAAAAAGGTAGCGGACTGTATGACCGCGTATCCAATTCACGGCATTAGTTTTTGTTGTGGGGTAATGAATCACATCCGGGAATAGAAGCGTCAGGAAAATAATCTGAGCAGGCGGCTGTCGGGTGAGGAAAGCCAGGATACGCTGCGCGAGCCTCCAGACGTCAGCAGACGGACCACATGAGAACCGATGAGCGTCCGTGTCCTCTACACCACAGTGAACACAGAGTGGTGTGTCAGCAAGGCGGATGCGGTGCAAACGAGACTGGTTGACCTGTTTGCCATTGACGGTGATATACCAGGTGGACTGAACGCTGGTGTCGAGGTAACCAGCATGCACTGCTTTCCACACACGGCGCCATATGATCTGGGGAAACTTGTGTTCAATGGGGTTGGGGGTTTGACACATTTGTAAGGTGTCGTATACAGTCTTTGTCTGGAGTATACGGAGAAGGGGTAAGGAGTGCAGAATGTAACTGATTTCAAAGAAGAAGTACCGAAAGTGATAAAAGGGGGGTGGAATGTCGGATAACATGACCGGGGCTGACATGGAGACTGGTGCGTATTCACGCAAAAGCAGTCCGGTCAGGCTCGTCGGGCAGCGACGCCAGACTTTCAGTTGGGAGCTAACAAAAAGTGCGGTAACTCTGTCTGGCACATGGAATAAGCCCACTCCACCACGCTCCCGCGGGAGGGCAAGGGAGGAATATTGAACTTTAAATAACATCCCGGCACAGACAAAGGATCCCATCGCCATCAACATACGACGTGCGAGGGTAATCGGAACCGGGAACACTTGTGCCACATGGGGGATGCGTGAGGCGTGATAAACATTCACGTATTGCGCGCGCTGTATAATGTCGAGGGATCGAAGCCGGTGGTCCACAAGGCCAGCCCTGATCGTTTGTAGGAGACGTCGACCGTTGGTTGCCGCTGAGCGACGGAGGTCATTCATAAAATCAATGCCCAAACAGCGGACACTGGTGGCCACACTTAGAGGAGCGACAGATCTTTCTGGTAGACCCTCACCAATGAGCAGAACCTTCGATTTGGAAATGTTAAGAGAACTGCCCGATGCCTCCCCATAAGTCGTCACCCACGTCAGAGCAGCGCGAACATCGTCTTCATTGCGGAGGTAGAGGACTAGATCGTCAGCATAGGCTGTACAACAGAAGCGGTGCCCATGCAATGTCAGGCCCACCAGGCGTTGGCGAAGCCCCTGTAGGAGGGGCTCTAATGCCAAAGCATACAGTATCGTGGAAAGTGGGCATCCCTGTCGGACAGAGCGCTCGATCGCTAGAGGCGCGGTGAGGCGACCATTACAGAGTATTCTTGAAGTTGCGCCGCTCAAGAGCCGCATTACCACGGTGATTGTACGAACCGGAAAACCCATGTGTTGGAGGACCGATTTCAGAAAAGTATGGTCGACACGGTCGAAAGCTTGACGGAAGTCAAGCGATGCCAATGCGCCAGGTAAATGTCGCGAGCGCGCGAGCGCAATCATGTCCCTATAACGGCAAAGGGCCCCTATGGATGTTGTTGTCACCGCCCAACGAAGTCTGATCAAGGGAGGTGACGGATCTTGCTGCCTTCTTGAGGCGTGAGGCCAACAAACGGGTGAAAATTTTCATGTCACTGTTGAGTAGAGTGATGGGCCGGTAATCACAGATCCGTGATCGCCCATGTGGCTTAGGGACCAGGATGATGACCCCATCAAGGAAGGTGGCTGGGATCATCGTTGTGGGTGACATCAATTCACGACAGATGGACGTCCAAGCAGGTAACAAAAGGTAGCTAAAATACTTGTAAAAGTCGAGGGGGAGGCCGTCAGGTCCTGGGGACTTGTTGGCAGCTCCCACCTTGATTGCATCTAGGACTTCATCAGAGGTCACTTGTTCCTGAAGTTCTTGAGCCACATCCTCTGGCATGGTGTTGACAGTCATTGCTGCCACCTCCTCAATTAAGGTCGGGGGATGAGGGACGGCAGCGAACAGTTGACGGAAATGAGAATAGAAAGCGTGACCAATGTCACATTGCGTAGTGTGTCGTCGTCCTTCCGCATCTGTGAGATCGTGGATGAGGGTTCGACGACGACGTCGGCGTTCCCTGAGAAGGTGGTACATCGATGGCGTTTCATGAGGCATATGGTCACGGGTGCAGGATCTGACAAGAGTCCCTTCTAAGCGCCGTCGCGTGAGGGAAGTGATCTGCGCTTTAGCACGATGCACCATCATCTGACGATCAGGAGAGAAGGCCATCGAAGTGCAGTCACGAAGGACTGCATAATAAAAGTCCATGGTGCTCGCTTGCCAGGCTTTGAAGTCTTTGCCATATCCTATCAGCGCCCTGCGCAGAGCTGGTTTCGCGCATGATACCCACCACGATAAGGTGGATGCGTAGGCGGGGCGACGACGATGACAGAGGGCCCACGCATCCTCAACGATTCGTCGGCAGTCAGGGACAGTCAGGTGGGAAACGTTGAATTTCCACAAGCCGCGGCTGTGCCACACTTGTTGGCGGGCGAGGACGACATCGCAGATGTAGGCGTCATGGTCAGAGAAAGCCAGAGGCCATACTTCGGCATGTCGAGTGTCGGCAGCAAGGGAACGTGTGAGGTATATACGATCGAGACGACTAGATGAATGCGCCGTATAATATGTGAAACCTGCACGGGTGCCATGCACCTTTGTCCATGTGTCAACAAGCTGGAGTCTGTCGATGATGACGGAGAGGGCCGCACAAGGGGAATGATGCGGTAATTGATCTTCAGGCCTTTGCGTGGAGTTGAAATCGCCACCGAGGACCATATCATCTAGGGGACCCTCAAACAGCGGCGTTACCTCGTCAGCAAAGAAAGTGTGTCGATCACGACGTCGACTGGAGCCGGACGGCGCATATACATTGAGGATACGGACGCCGAACAGCGTGAGAGCCATACCCCTAGCATTAGCAAGGTACACTACATCTTCAGCAGGGAGTCCAGAACGGAGGAGGATGGCAACTCCACTACCGTTGTCAGAAGCATGGGAGATGTGTGCCACGTAGCCAGTGGGGGCATGGAAATCGGCGACAAACACTTCTTGGAGGAGGGCAATGTCGACATCAGCAGCATAAATGGTCTCACGGAACATTGCCAGTTTATGGGGGGCCCGAATGGTGGCCAGATTCATCGTCGCTATGCGGTAATTTTGGGGGCGTGCTCCCACCATTGGCACAGATGTTCCGGCAGAGATGTCTGGCTGGCGTGTAACATCTGACGTAGTCACCGTTGTCGTAATCACTGGCTGGAAGGTGGTTCAGGCACCTCCATGGGGCACTGCCTGATGGGAGGACCACCATCTCGAACTGCTCCTTCTTCGATTTCATCAGCCCAGGAGACTGGAACAGACGGTGAGCGACTGTCACAGTCCTCGAGGACGAGTTGTAGCGACGCTGCTGTAGTGGGGTCCAGGGAGGCACCCTCCTTGGAATCCGTCATATTCGTGTGAGATCGTTCTTCAGATGGGACATCAGGAGCAGCTTCTCCTGTCGTCAGAACGCTCGAAGGGAGATCACTGTCGTGTATCAGCTCCACTGCCTGTGATGCCACATGAAGAAGTGTGTCGTCAGATGGCGTTTGACTCCTCTTCTTCCGTTTTCTGGGCGACCGTTGCTTTCGGAGGTGCTGTTCTGAATCAGAATGTGGATGTTCGATGTCCGAGGTCGCGCCAGTCTGAAGAAAGGCAGAGGTAGGCACCGCATTCGCGTCGATGTCCATCGAGCTCTGGAGAGTTGGTGGTGTCGTAGCCGTCAGAGGAGATGGTGCCGGTGAGGCCATGGCAGCACCGTCATTTCCAGTGGGGAGTGCCGGGTGGAGAAGAGGTGCTTCCTGAAGTGACGCATCGGGGCTGCGTACGGCTGTGGCGTAGCTATCTGGTAAAGAAGCGGCCGTCACTTTGGGAGCTGAGTCACTGGTCGGGACCTGGAGCAAACGTCGGCGGAGACATTCTGACCGAACATGGCCCTCCTGTCCGCAACCGGCACACGTCCGCGGCTGGCCATCATACATAACGATGGCTCGCACGCCACCTATCAGCAGATAGGATGGTACATGTTTGGAGAGTTCGATTTTGATTTGGCGGACACCATTCAACACGTTGTATGTCGTGAATGTCTGCCATTTCTCCGCGATGTGCCCCACAACATTGCCATAGGGTCGGAAAGCTTCGACGACCACATCTTGCGGCACTTCGAAAGGGAGCTCAAAAACCCGGATTGTTCGAAGTCCGAAACCAGCGTGATCGACCGTCACCTCTCCAATATGCCCGTCAGAATGTTTGAACTTGAGTCCGCGTGCGTGTTGTCGAACTACGTTAGCACACGCTTCCTCCGTCGTCATCTTAATATAGACGATGCTGCTAGTGATAGAGAAATGAATACCTATCACTTCCTGAGGGTCCAGACGTAGCTCTTCGCGAATGAATTGCTCAATTTCAAAAGCGCGTGGTCTAGCATGTTCGGCTTGGAATGTTACTTTAACTGTCGCTCGGCGGTAACAGTGCGCCATGAGGTGCAATAGAAATGGACGCTACACAACACGAAATACCGCGACGCGGAAGTAAACAAACTACGGTGCGCTGTCCGGCGCGCGGAGCCGGTCCGCACGCGACCACGGCCGAAAGCCGACTGCACCTCGCTCGGTAAGGCAGCAGAGCAACGGTGTAGAGAGACACTGCAGCACCTAAGTGAAGGGTTAATAGAGTGTCTATTATTAGACCAAGAAGTAACACTCTAGGCAGAAAAAAATTACAAGTATTCAGCAACTTGTGCAGCAGCTGACAAAGTACCACACCCGAAGGAAAAGAAGAGGTGTCGTCAGTTTCGTATTACAGGTTAGTAAAATAATTTTTGGATCATCGCATGAAGCTGATGCTACGTATTACAAAGAGCGCATCAATAAAATGGGGAGAAATTCCGAAAAGTTACCAAGGTTAACAAAAGAACAGGTAGCAGTGACAAGGGGCAAAATAACAGGAGTAAACAGATCCATCTATACACTAGCTTCAAATGAGTAGGTACTTAAATTAGGATCTCAGAGACTAGAAAATTTCATGAAAATGTATGTAAAAGACACGGATATGGGATTCAAGCGAATAGCCTCATTTGTGACAATCACTGAGCAGATATTACAACTATCAACGCTATTTGGGCTGATCGAGGAAGAGTATGAACAAATGATAAATGCAGTTGTGAATGCACAAAAGGATATGCTTCAACCTCATAATAATTAATCTTGTACAGGTTGTAAAGCATTTGAATTTAATTTGTGATGAACTGAAAGATGTTAAGTCTCCAGTTCCTCAAGCTGAAATATCAGAATACTTATTGTTAAGAATAATTCATTTACGTCTTCTTGTTTCTGGAAGTATACTAGGGTATGTAATCAATATTGCTTTGATAGATAATAATGTCTCTAATTTGTATAGAGTGCTTCCATTACCAAATGAGATTTCTTAGCCAAGAGGAAAGTACTTATTTATCCAACCAGAATAACAGTTTTGCTAATCGAAGAAGCTAAGAGGCAGTATGAAAAGCTGTCAGATGACCATCTAAAGTATATGAAATTAAGTAAAAAGAAACGGTTCTGCAAACAAATGTTTTTACTACTCTCAACATTTGATCTGGATGTGTGTGAAGCAAAATTACTTCAGCCAGTACGCGAAGTTTCTAATGACAGCGTAAAATTAATAGCATATATGAATTAGAGTATTTGGTCACAGTTAACTTGTGATGAGTGGCTATACACTATGTACTCGGACTACTGCCTGAAAATGACTTACAATTTCTTGGCGCCCTCCACCGGTAAGCTGGAATTCAATATGGCGTTCGCCCACCCTTAGCCTAGATAACAACGTTCACTCTCTCAGGCATACGTTTAATCAGGTGTTGGAAGGTTTCTTGGGGAATGGCAGCCCATTCTTTAAGGAGTGCTGGAAGGAGGAGAGGTATCGATGTCGATTGGTGAGGCCTGGCACGAATCGGCCTATAGGATTCCTATAGGATTCAGGTCAGGACTCTGTGTAGGCCAGTCCATAACAGGGATGTTATTGTCGTGTAACCACTGCGCCTCAGGCCGTGCATTATGAACAGGTACTCGATCGCGTTGAAAGATGCAATCGCCATCCCCGAATTGCTCTTCAACAGTGGGAAGCAAGAAGGTGCTTAAAACATCAATGTAGACCTGTGCTGTGATAGTGCCACGCAAAATAACAAGGGGTGCAAGCCCCCTCCATGAAAAACACGACCACGCCTTAACACCACTGCCCCGGAATTTTACTGTTGGCTCTACACAGGGCGGGCAGATGGCATTCACCGGGCCATACCCACACCCTGCCATCGGATAGCCACATTGTTTATCGTGATTTGTCACTCCCACACAACTTTTTTACACTGTTCAACCGTCCAGTATTTACGCTCCTTACACCAAGCAAGGCATCGTTTGGCATTTACCGGCGTGATGTGTGGCTTATGAGCAGATGCTCGACTATGAAATCCAAGTTTTCTCACCTCCCACCTAACTGTCATAGTACTTGCAGTGGATCCTGATGCAGTTTGAAATTCCTGTGTGATGGTCTGTGTAGATGCCTTCCTATTACACATTACGACCATCTTCAACTGTTGGCGGTCTCTTTCAGTCAACGGACGAGGTCGGCCTGTACACTTTTGTGCTGTACGTGTCCCTTCACTTTTGCACTTCACTATCACATCGGAAACAGTGGACCTAGGGATGTTTAGGAGTGTGGAAATCTCGTTTACAGATGTGTGACACAAGTGACACCCTATTACCTGACCACATTCGAAGTCCGTGAGTTCCGCGGACGCCCCATTCTGCTTTCTCACGATGTATAATGACTACTACGGTCGCTGATATGGAGTAACTGGTGGCAGCACAATGCACTTAATATGAAAAAAGTGTGTTTTTCGAGGTGTCCTGATACTTTTGATCACATAGTGTATGTAATTCCGAAATAAGAGTTTTATGTGGAAAGGAAACATTTAAGAACTTATTAATGAGCGGTGTTGGTAAAATAAGCTTCTTTGTTCAGTATAAACGTTATGGAACAAAAGGTATTCAAGCTGAGTGATTCACAGGAACACCACAACGAAAGACGTAATAGTGCAAATAACCTTAGACTTTGATTGCTGCGTAGTAGATGATGGAATGAGAAATATTTCTGTGTTAAACTTAGACATACCACTAGACCACGTGGTAACACAGCCTGAAGATTTAAAAATAGCAGGCAAAAGTTAGATGACCTAGGGAAAATGGCTGAGATAAAGGAAGAAGACCCGAAACGCTGGAGATATCTGACGTCTTACTACCTATGTGAGCATAACATTAATTGTTTTAGTTATGTTAACATGTTGTTGTAGACAATGCAATTGTTGCCAAGAATACTTTAGAAGCCTATGCAAATACTATGATGACAATGACAGTAGTTGTAAAATATGTGTTAAGATCCACTATTGTAAATCAGTGTCCAGAAACGTCTATAACGAGAAGACCTCTTGATAGAAGTACTGAAGAGAAAGTAATTTATCAAAGAACCGGAAAAGATGAAGATGACTCAGTATCAATCAGGAACAGATGCTAAGATGACAGTAAATTGTAAAGTAACTATAAAATGTATGTATTTTGTTTCAGGAAATGTTGTATAACCAATATGTTCATATCTATGGAAAAATGAATGTAAACGAATATTTCAATATTTTAAAATTATTACTTTTACGTAAAATGAATGAACTGTAGCGATAATGTAACTGTTGTAATTGTGAATAAAAATTCAACTATTTGACGCTATTCTGAACAGTGACGCCAATTTTCCTATTAGATGAGATGTCGTGTCCACAGGAAAAAGCTAAGTCTCATATTAACACAATTAACAAAGTAAGAATAAAGTTAAATTCTTAAGATTGGCGAGAGAAGGCACTGCGAAGCAATGCGGAAGCGAGACGACCGTCCAGATGTGAGTCCATCGGAAAGGCCCAATTAAAATAAACACACAGAGAGTCCACAGGGCACTGCTGGACAACGGTCCATTCACAGGCCTGGAGTCCATGTCCACTCAGCCTATAATGACAGTATAATGGTGAGACCAGCACTCCTTGCTAAACATAGAGGGCCGTGGGATGAGGGGCAGAGAGAGAGAGAGAGAGAGAGAGAAAGAGAGAGAGAGAGTCAGTCAGACAGACAGAAAGCGCCTTTGGTGCGCTACGTCACCAGTAGCCAATTAACGGGGTCCAGAGTGTGATCATATTAAGAGAGTGATCACTTCCCCACCACCCAGCCTCTGAAGAGCTGCTGAAGAAACAACATAAGTACAGCCAATACGGTGGCGAGAGCTCTTCGACATTATGTCATTGCAATGGCCGGCGTGGTCGAAGGGGTAATGTGAACAAAACTTGGGAGCCTGACGCTTCGAGAGAGAAGTAGCATTAGAAACAAGCAAAAGTCCGAGTTGGGCAGAGAAGCTGCAGCCACGTTAGCCGTCGTTTAAGTTGCAAGACTGGTAAGTCAGAGATCGCTGCAGAAAGGTAGCAACTGACGAGATCTTAGCGCGAGTCTTGGGACTCTGTGTGTATGTCGTGTGGGTCCTGTTAGTACGGAAATATGGGTTCAAATGGCTCTGAGCACTAAGGGACTTAAACATTTGTGGTCATCAGTCCCCTAGAACTTAGAACTATTTAAACCTAACCAACCTAAGGACATCACACACATCCATGCCCGAGGCAGGATTCGAACCTGCGACAGTAGCGGTAGCGCGGTTCCAGACTGAAGCGCCTAGAACCGCTCGGTCACGACGGCCAGCTGTACGGAAAACTTCACTTATACTGTGAGGTAACAAAATTCATCGGATAGCAATATGAACATATATAGAGAGAGAAAATACCGTGTAGACAAGGTATAACAGGCCAGTGCATTGGCGGAGCTGTCATTTGTACTTAGATGATTCATGTGAAAAGGTTTCCGACTAATTACGGCTGCACGACGGGAATCAACTGAAGCATAGGGCATTCAACTTCGGAAATCGTTAGGGAATTCAATATTCCGAGGTGCACAGTGCCGATAATACCAAATTTCAGGCGTTACCACTCATCACGGACGAGTCAGTGGCCGACAGTCCTCACTTTACAAACGGGAGTAACGGCGTTTGCTATCACACAAGCAACGCTGCGTGAAACAACCTGAAAACTAATGTGAGACGTGCTACGAACGTATCCGTGAGTACAGTGCGGCGAAATTTGGCATGGCAGCAGATGACAGACGCCAGTGGCTTTGCTAACAGCACGACGTTGCCTGCAGCGCATATTCGCGGCTCTTGGCCAAATCGGTTGGACCCTAAACGACTATAAAACCGTGGCCTGTTTAGATGAGTCCAGATTTCAGTTGGTAAAAGCTGATTGTAGGATTCGTGGCGCAGACCCCACGAAACCAGGACCCAAGTTGTCAAAAATGGTTCAAATGGCTCTGAGCACTATGGGATTTAACTTCTGAGGTCATCAGCCACCTAAAACTTAAAACTACTTAAACCTAACTAACCTAAGGACATCACACACATCCATGCCAGAAGCAGGATTCGAACCTGTGACCGTAGCGGTCGCGCGGTTCCAGACTGTAGCGCCTAGAACCGCTCGGCCTCCTCGGCCAGCCGAAGTTGTCAGCAAGGCACTGTGCAAACTGGTGGTGGTTCCATAATGGTGTGGGCTGTGTGGAATGGGTACGGCCGTCTGATGCAAATGGACCAATCAATGACTGCAAATGGTTGTGTTCGGCTACTTGGAAACCCTTTGCAACCATTTAACGATGGAGTTTTTATGGACGACAATGCGCCATTTCTCTGGGCCACAATTGTTCGAGATGGTTTTAAGAACGTTCTGAACAGTTCGAGTTAATGATTTTCCCTTCCAGATTGCCCGACATGAATCCCATCTTATAAAATGGTTCAAATGGCTGTAAGCAGTACGAGACTTAACATCTGAGGTCATCAGTCCCTTAGACTTAGAAATACTTAAACCTAACTTACCTAAGGACATGACACACATCCATGCCCGAAGCAGGACTCGAACCTGCGACTGTAGCAGCAGCGCGGTTCCGGACTGAAGCGCCTAGAACCGCTCGGCCACAGAGGCCAGCCGTATGTGTTTAGCATCTGTTGCCACTGTGACACGTTAATTTTAGGTCGAACACCTTCATGTCTGCCAACGGCCCTCCATCGCACTTCGACGGCATTCGACCAATTTGGCTGTTGCAACCTTCTTGCCCCACACTCATCCAAGTCTCCGAAATGCAGTCCCACGCCCATACGTCGCGGTATTCACTATGTGGAGATATCGCCAGCAGACAACTATGCTACTGGTTTGCGTATAGGAAGTTTGTACAGCGCTATTTTGGAGTCAAATTCCTTTTCGAATAAGTTAGTCAAACTGTAATTAGCACGCACTTTGCTCCACCAGCCAATAATTTTCTGCTTCTATTATGGTTTGGATTTCATCGCAATGCCATTTCAACAACTAATTTTCTACTTCTGCTTCTGTTATAGTTTGGACTTCATCATAATGCAATTTCTACAACTAAATGATTGACTTACCTCAATATTTTTCAAGTGTTGCTTTTATTACCTTCTATACATGTAAGATTTGAATGTAAGATCATTTACGGTAAAGAAAACTGCCTTTTATGTACTGCAGGGCAGATACTGTCAACCTAGTCTCCTCTTGCATTATATGTCCATTTTCTGAAACATTAATTGTTCAAATGGCTCTGAGCACTATGGGACTTAACATCTATGGTCATCAGTCCCCTAGAACTTAGAACTACTTAAACCTAACTAACCTAAGGACATCACACATATCCATGCCCGAGGCAGGATTCGAACCTGCGACCGTAGCAGTCGCGCAGATCCGGACTGAGCGCCTAGAACCGCTAGACCACCGCGGCCGGCAAAAATTAATGGGCATTTGCTTTCACAAAATATTGATAACAGATTTAAAATATTTTAGCTCTTGATTTCTATGCAAAATGGAAAGTACTTACAAATCGGTATTACAGTATTTAATAATAAATACAATAGCTGAAACGAAAACAAACATTGCTGATCACAAAATTACAGTAGTTCTCCCTGGAACGTGTGAATTAATGGCTAAGCATTTGGTAAAGGCCTACAGTCCATGCACAATAAAGTCTATTGGATACAATTAATCAGCCATTTTAACACGAATTCACGGTGTACTGTATTCATGTGGGGAAGAATCAAGAATCTCCAGAGGATACGGGAGAAGACACTTACTTGCAATATCATTTAAGTCCACACAAAAATAAAATAGTGCACTGATTCAAGTCAAGAGCTTTTTTTGTAAATGAAAACCGTCAAATATTTCAGAATGCCCATTGAAGAAGATATAAGGAATGAATGATGTCCGTCGACATCGAGCTTCTAAGAGATGGAACAGAGTTCGCACTGAACAAGAAGTCGACACGAATAGTACCCTGTGTTCTACCATCCTCGTATTCGCCTAAAGTGATGTTGGAGGACTCGACCATGACTGTGAATCCTTCTCTCTCCGCCATTACTTCTGTACATTATTCATCTCTAAAAAGAACACGTGATATCAAATTTAAACATTAGGTAAGCATTCGCCTACGTTCGTGATGAAAACCACCTCAATAGCAGACTCACGTTGGCAAAAACGGTCTTACACTGTGCGCTATCTTTAGGAATGTCCGGCGTATTCTTGCTAAAATATAGTGTGGCTGAGGGAGTAAGAAGAATCAGTGTCTTACACACAAAGTAACCACTGCAGGCAAGATCTGTGGTTCAAATGGCTTTGAGCACTATGGGACTTAGTTTCTGAGGTCATCAGTCCCCTAGAACCTAGCATTATTTAAATCTAACTAACCTAAGGACATCACACACATCCATGCCCGAGGCAGGATTCGAACCTTCGACCGTAGCGGTGGCGCGGTTCCAGACTGTAGCGCCTAGAACCGCTCGGCCACTCCGGCCGGCGCAAAATCTGTCCCACCTGTTGGTGTCAGAGAGGGATAAATGTTCATGAACGAAATTTCACCGTCTGGAGGAAGAGATTATGCATTCACATCCTGGGCTAATATCTGATCTCTGAATCTGTCTTATGGAGTGATGGTGTAAGATGCTGTCGATCGTGATTCACCTGTCAGATGAAGTCGTTTTTCTCGGAAGCCCCATTGATTCTTTCCCTTTCTTACTGATAAAAATCACGCACAAAAACAAAAATAAAAAAGGAAGTGCATTGAAAGATATCACAGCCAACTGCTGTTTGGGATAAGATAGTGAATTGCCTTCACTAGATGCAATTCGAATCTAGTTTCTAAATTCAGCCATTGAGAACATGCATTCAAAGCGAGAAGCTGTACATCGGAGTAAATGAATAAAAAAGGAAGGGAAGATGAATTATTCATTATAGCTGATGACTAAGAATGCTAATTGACATTCGACTGTTCATTAATTAGAACAGAAGTGGATCTCTTCGTTACTTCAGACGAAGTTATAAATACGTTTTGCTAAACAGGCTGCGATTACCACACAAAGACTCGGAGATAAAAAGGAGGTTGGTCCACGTATCTTATGCTCCGAAGCAGTAATGCGTTCGTTAGCGGAAAGAGTAATTAACGAGGAGGACTGTGAGATAGCTTGTGAAACGCAGGCTGTGGAAAAGGCAGGACAAACCTTGCGTACTATACAATGTGTGTGGCTTTTATGTAAATTTCATTATATGCTGCAGCACTCAACTCACAGTGGGTGAGACATTACCACACGCAGGAACCATCTACACTGACTCGCCAGAGAAACTGGTATAACAGAGATATGTAAACGGGCAGAATACGGCGCTGCAATCGCAACGACTACACAAGACAAGTGTCAGGGGTAGTTCTTAAATCGGTTACTAATGCTACAATGGCAGTTTATCAACATTTAAGTGAGTTTGAACGTGATGATATAGTCGGCGTGCGAGCGATGGGACACAGCATCTCCGAGGTAGCGATTGAGTAGGGATTTTCCCGTACGACCATTTCGCGAGTGGACCGCGAATTTTAGGAATACGGTAAAACATCAGATCTCCGACTTCGCTGCGCGTGATAAAAATAGTGCAAGAACGGGACCAACGACGACTGAAGAAAATCATTCAGCGTGACAGTGACAAAAGTGCAACCCTTCCGCAGACTGCTGAAGATTTCAGTGCTGGGCCATCAACAAGCGTCAGCGTGCGATCCATTCCACGACACGTCATCGATATGGGCTTTCGGGGCCGAAGGCCCACTCGTGTACCCTTGATGACTGGGCTCGTCAACACCGACACTGGAGTGTTGACGACTGGAAACATGTTGCCTGGTCGGACGAGTCTCGTTTCAAGTTGTAACGAGCGGATGGACATGCACAGGTGTGGAGACACCTCATGAATCAATACTTTCAGCATTTCGCGGCCCTGTCAGCAACTGTATAAATATTTAATTCAAAATTAACAGCCTCAGTTGCGGAGTTACCTAGATTTACCAAGGTTTCAATTGGGATAACCCAACCTTATTCAGAATTACTCTTACTAACGTTTGTCCATAATGGACATTATCAAACGTTAGTAAGTGTAAGTCTGAAGAAGGTTGGGTTATCCCAATTGAAACCTAGGTAAATCTAGGTAACTCCGCAACTGAGGCTGTTGATTTTGAATTTAACCTCATGAATCCATGGACCCTGCATGTCAGCAGGCGACTGTTCAAGCTGGTGGAGGCTCTGTAATGGTGTGGTTCGTGTACAGTGGGAGTGTTATGGGACCCCTGATACGTATGGATACGACTCTGACAGGTGCCACGTATGTAAGCATCCTGTCCCATCACTTGCATCCATTCGTGTCCATTGTGCATTCTGACGGACTTGGTCAATTCCAGTAGGCCACTTTGACACCCCACAGGTCCAGAATTGCTACAGACTGTTTCCAGGAACACTCATCTGAGTTTAAACACTTCCGAACTCCCTAGATATGAGCATTATTGAGCATATCTGCGATGCCTTGCAACGTGCTGTGCAGAAGAGACCTCCACACCCTGTTACTCTTACGGATTTGTGGACAGCCCTGTAAGATTCATGATGTCAATTCCCTCCAGCACTACTTCAGACATTAGTCGATCCCATGCCATGTAGTGTTGCAGCACTTCTGCGTGCTCGCGGGGGACCTACACGATATTCACGAGGTGTACCAGTTTCTTTGGCTCTCCAGTGTATTTCGATAACACAGTACGTATGTTTCGAATCTGTGGACCTTTTATTTTAGGCATCTATGTCTACAGATCTATTCACGGAACGACTCATAATAATCCCCAGAGAAAAGATTCATAGTAATAGATTAACTACAATAACGGAAACAAATGTGGGCTTCAATTCAAAATATTAGAAGGAATATTGTTCAAATCTCATGTTAGTTAACCGTCGAAGCCTAGGTAATAAAGTTCTAGAACTGCTCTATTAGTGACAATAATAATACCACTTCGGCGCTATTAACGGAACGATGTTTAAAGTGCGATATAAATAGTACCTGAAGATACCTTTGAGCACAATACGTGAAATAAGAGCTATAAGAGGGTGATTTAATCGACTACGTACACAAGAATCCAGAATTTTTTTAAAATGTGTACAAAGGCTCTCATCACAGAATAGTAAGAGCACGTAATGTCCGTTTCTTAGCTGTTGACTGGTTAGCAGAGTTAGCAGAGAGAAAGATTCGTGAAAAATTGTCCCAAAGTTGTTTCATACAAATTATTTTGAGCAGTTCTTCAGAAAAATTACTCACAAAGAGCGCTTCTTTTAATTTCTGCAAAAAATACTTACCCTTTACGATGCAGTTAGCATAAATGAGGGAATGTGCGACCGTAGAATTAATCGACGATTGGAGGTTAGTGAAGCTGAAAGACATAGTGACAAAGACATCAAAATACTTCTTTTTGTCAAGTATTTTGAGTAAGTTAAAGTTATCTGTTCCGTCAGCGAAGGAGATTTAACTCGGAGAAACAAAAGCGGATAATCTATGGTTCAATTGAAAAGCCTAGTAGGCTCATAAATCTACAAGGTGTCCCAGGAGGAGTGCTCAGTATTCAAGAATATGATAAGAACTATCATTTGAAGCAAAAAGGTCTAGTAAACATGGGCTCTAAAATTCAGACCTTAAAGGCTATAAGTATTTCTTCATGGATATAGTATAGACGACAACAAGAAAAACGTATCTCGCAAACGTGGTCTCTAACACGGATACCTTAAGAGCTCTGAGTACTTTATTTCAGTAGAACAAATGTGACTCATAGTAGCGAAAAAGTAAGTACTGATAGCTTTTAAGCTACACACTTTAGAGCCCATGTTAAGTGGAAATTCTTTTCTTGTTTTGGTTCATACTATCACCTCTCAAAATATGGAAATGAAAGACCTCGCAGTACAAAAGATTTGATTCACCGTATCGAAGATGATGAAGTATTCATAGCTCTTAACTTATGCACTTTAGAGCCCATTTTACTAGGCTTTTGTGCTTCGAATGAATCCTCGTGTCATATCGATGAATACTGACCATTTGTCTGAGATACCCTGCATTATCGCACAGAGAAGTAATGGAATCCATCTGTTGTGATTTAATAAAAATGCTGAAATGTTACGAAGGAAAAGAGTAAAAAAAAAAAAAAAGCCGTCACCATACTGACAAACTAAAAGCTGAAAAAAAATCTAAACGTGCATAATTATTATAGGAGCAACTTGTGTATTATAAATTTGGATGCAGGATCTTATGTATTGAAATGTCAAATTTTCAAAATATGCCAGGGAATTTCGGTTTCACGTAAAACCTAGTAATGGGTTCCACTTATTATTCGGTTGGTGATTACATCGAATGTGGAATCAAAGATCATAAAATGATGGTTTTATGATGTAGTAGTCAAAGGTACGGTTATCAGGGTATACCGTTTCGATTGTAACCCAGACATAAAGATGAAAGAATAACCAATATTCGTTGGCCGTGTCGTAAGGAAATTCAAAGTGTATGATGATAGTAAAGCCAATGTTTCCGTTAGATTGTACAGTGACTGTGATGAGGGACTGGCGCTTCTTCTTTCAGTAGTTTGTAGAAGATCGCTGGGGAAACACGGAGTTTCATATTAGCGCAGGTCATTCCTATTTTCTACGACTATCTTACGACACATGTGCAGAGCTAGAGACGGATTCCATCGACTGAAGTTTGCTGTAGAATAAAGGTATAAAATACGTGTTCATGCGGCTGTACTCTACCGCAGCCCTGGGCAATTTAGCTTTTTCATGAGTTAGTTATACGATCGTAGTTTCCTTTAGAGACAAGTTGCGCCTACAGCTGCAGGGAGGTAAATTAATCGATTGGGCCGTTATTGACGACGAGTAGGAAATTGTCAGTCGGCTTAAGGCAGAAACATATCACCCAATGGATGTTCATCTTACTGCATATACATACGATCTTGATCACAACTATTAGCAGAAAAAAGTTTCTTGATTCAATTTCTCTTATAGCCAGATCATTATGACCACCTACTTAATAACCGGTATGTCCAGCTCTGGCACGGATGACAGCGGCGAAGCGTCGTATCATAGAAGCAATGAGGCCTTGACACATCGCTGGAAGGAAGTTGGCACCATATCTGCACACACACACAAGTTATCTAATTCCCGTAAATTCCGGGGAGGGAGCGATGAGCTATGACACCATGTTCAATCACATCCCAGATGTGTTCAATCGGCTTCATAGCTGGCGAGTTTGGGGGCCCAGCACATCAATTGGAACTCACCACTGTGTTCCTCGAACCACTCCATCACACTCCTGGCCTCTTGACATGGTGCATTATCTTGCTGAAAAATGCCACTGCTGTCGGGAAACATGATCGTCATGAAGGGATGTACATGGTCTGCAACCAGTGTTCGATACTCCTTGGACATCATGATGCCCTGCACGAGTTCCACTGGACCCATGGTTGACCATATGAACGCTCCCCAGAGCATAATTCAGCAGCCGCCAGCTTTTCTCCGTCCCGCTACACACGTGTCACGGAGCTGTACCCCTGGAAGAAGACAGATTCACGCCTTCCCATCGGTGTGATGAAGAAAGTAGCGGGATTCATCAGATCATGCAACGCTCTGCCACTGTGTCAACGTCCAGTGCTGATAGTCACGTTCTAACTTCAGTCGTAGTTGGCGATGTCGTGCTGTTAACATTGGTACATGCATGGGTCGTCAGCTGCGGGGACCTATCGTTAGGAGTTCGGTGCACTGTGTGTTCAGACACACTTGTAGTCTGCCCAGCTTTAAAATATGGAGTTAGTTTGCTGCCTGTCCTGTTTTACTAGTCTGCCCAGGCTACAACGTCCGACATGTGCAATGAAGGGTGGCCGTGCAACTCCACGATGTCTGGATGTGGCTTCACCTTGGTTTCGCCACGTGTTGAAGACACTCACCACAGCACCCCTCGAACACCAGACAAGTAGTGCAGTTTCCGAAATGCTCGTGCTGAGCATCCGAGCCATCACAATTTGCTCTTGGTCCAACTCAGATAGACCGTGAGCCTTCCCTATTCTACACACGGACAGCATGATAATTGATACTACATGCACCACACGTATGTCTGAGTAGCAGTCATTCTCCACCATGTGACGCTCCTACCGCCTGGACGGGCTTATACCTATAGTAGATAGGTGGTCATAATAATCAGTGTATAGTTGACTTCGATGACTTTTGTAGTAGTCACAGAAATTTAACATTAGTTTTATCATGTCGACAGATGAAAATTTTTCTAGTACAGTATAGCAGAAGTAATGACAATGAAATATCTTGGAAGGAGGCAGCACTAAGCACAGGAGTGTAAGTACAATAAATGGGTTTCCACCAACAAGAATATTCCTTGCTTAGAAAAGAAATCAAGCTATAACCACAGTATCAACTGGCGAAAAGACTGACTGTATAACAATTAAGGTTCTCGAGGTATATAGGGGTCTAAAGCGGGACTTCGTCGAGTAACAGTGTCGGAATCATGTGAAATCAGGAGAGCATCGATCATGACTTCAGGACAGAACACTGAACGCTACCCCAGAGAAGGTACATAATCCATTGAAGAAAGCAGGTGACTGAACTTTGTTGGATATCAGCTCCAGAATGGGGAAAGCACCGCACTGAAATTGCGCTATCTGATATACCGGGTCCTAGTGATGGGAACAACTAATTAAAACAACCGAGTCAGTCGGTTGTTGGAAAACAATCAACCCATTGAGTTGTTGTTCTACGCATCGGTTGAATTATTATTATTATTATTTTTTTTTTTTTTTTTTTTTACGGAAACCCCTCGACGGGAATAACCGAATCAAAAGCATAATTTCAATCGTTAAAATTTGGACTCTCCTGATACCTGGCGCATTCCGCTCTGAGCGGAAAAAATAGAGCGTTTTGGTGCTCTTGAATCATTATTGTTGGCTGCACTTTGTTATCGGCTACCGACACTGTTATTAGCATTCTGATATTCGATTTTTTTACTTTGTGTCAATAAGTAGTTTTTAGTTCAGTTTCCGTCCCTGTTTATGAATAGCGCATTTACTTATTAGTGAACTTTAAATGCTCAGTTTCGTGGACCTGGAAAAATTGTATGAGTGCATAAAATGTGATCGTCGACACAATTTCAGTGCACCGTACTGAATCTCTAAGGAGGATTCATAGTCTGAAACTATATTAATTAAATTTGAAGAATATTAACGACTGGCACATTATAAGGAAAAGCGTACTTCCGACCAGTGACAGTACCTACTTCAAAAGCAAGAGATTAAGACGGCAAATAATTAAAAATATTTCGTCCAGTATGCTTTCTGCTCAAGACACCTCAGCATTTATAAGAAAAATAATTGTCGGTGATTGGTGCAAACCGGCGGGACGAGGGAAGCTGCTCTTCCATAAATTTAAATCACAAAAGTAATTGTAAATTTTTCCAAAAGAAAATTTACAATGTAGCACTAGTTATGAAACTTTTAAAACCATCCAAAAATTGATATTTTATGCTAGAAGTACTAAAAATTCGTATATGAGTTACTAATACACAAATTTTGAAAACAAGCCATTTTTAGAAGTGTGCTGTTTTATTTACCTCTTTTGAAAGAAGATAAGCTATCTCAAAAAAAAATCTGGGAACCCTAGTCCTGACCTATATATTAGGTATCCAAGGAGGAATGGTCAATATTCAGGAATTTGACAAGAACAATCGTTCGAAGCAGAAAATTCTAGTAAACATGGACTCTAAAATACATACGTTAAGAGATATGAGTACTTCTTCATCTTCGATACTGTCAGACACTCTTCGACTGAACAAGTGCTCATAGCTCTTCAGGTATTCATTTTAGAGACCATTTTTTCTAGACAATTTTTTCTTGTTGTGGGCCGTTCAACCTCTACCCAAGATACGGAAAACAAAGAGTTTGCAAAAGAAGATGAATAACTGCTTATAGCCATTGACATCTGCATTTTGGAGTCAATGTTTAAGACTCACTGAACGCTTTTCTGTAACTAAGGTAACTGTTAAGACTTACGTCAGTTGGTTGTCTCACGTTAAGCGAAACCTCTAAAACCTGGAGAGTGTGTGAAAAACATTGGTGTAGCCTCAGTGGCTAGTTTCATTCGATTGAAGAATCTGACTCAGCGAAAAACAGTCGACTGGCACAGTCGGTTGTTATACACTCCTGGAAATGGAAAAAAGAACACATTGACACCGGTGTGTCAGACCCACCATACTTGCTCCCGACACTGCGAGAGGGCTGTACAAGCAATGATCACACGCACGGCACAGCGGACACACCAGGCCGTCGAATGGCGCTGGCTGCGCAGCATTTGTGCGCCGCCGCCCTCAGTGTCAGCCAGTTTGCCGTGGCATACGGAGCTCCATCGCAGTCTTTAACACTGGTAGCATGCCGCGACAGCGTGGACGTGAACCGTATGTGTAGTTGACGGACTTTGAGCGAGGGCGTATAGTAGGCATGCGGGAGGCCGGGTGGACGTACCGCCGAATTGCTCAACACGTGGGGCGTGAGGTCTCCACAGTACATCGATGTTGTCGCCAGTGGTTGGCGGAAGGTGCAAGTGCCCGTCGACCTGGGACCGGACCGCAGCGACGCACGGATGCACGCCAAGACCGTAGGATCCTACGCAGTGCCGTAGGGGACCGCACCACCACTTCCCAGCAAATTAGGGACGCTGTTGCTCCTGGGGTGTCGGCGAGGACCATTCGCAACCGTCTCCATGAAGCTGGGCTACGGTCCCGCACACCGTTAGGCCGTCTTCCGCTCACGCCCCAACATCGTGCAGCCCGCCTCCAGTGGTGTCGCGACAGGCGTGAATGGAGGGACGAATGGAGACGTGTCGTCTTCAGCGATGAGAGTCGCTTCTGCCTTGGTGCCAATGATGGTCGTATGCGTGTTTGACGCCGTGCAGGTGAGCGCCACAATCAGGACTGCATACGACTGAGGCACACAGGGCCAACACCCGGCATCATGGTGTGGGGAGCGATCTCCTACACTGGCCGTACACCTCTGGTGATCGTCGAGGGACACTGAATAGTGCACGGTACATCCAAACCGTCATGGAACCCATTGTTCTACCATTCCTAGACCGGCAAGGGAACTTGCTGTTCCAACAGGACAATGCACGTCCGCATGTATCCCGTGCCACCCAATGTGCTCTAGAAGGTGTAAGTCAACTACCCTGGCCAGCAAGATCTCCGGATCTGTCCCCCATTGAGCATGTTTGGGACTGGATGAAGCGTCGTCTCACGCGGTCTGCACGTCAAGCACGAACGCTGGTCCAACTGAGGCGCCAGGTGGTAATGGCATGGCAAGCCGTTCCACAGGACTATATCCAGCATCTCTACGATCGTCTCCATGGGAGAATAGCAGCCTGCATTGCTGCGAAAGGTGGATATACACTGTACTAGTGCCGACATTGTGCATGCTCTGTTGCCTGTGCCTATGTGCCTGTGGTTCTGTCAGTGTGATCATGTGATGTATCTGACTCCAGGAATGTGTCAATAAAGTTTCCCCTTCCTGGGACAATGTATTCACGGTGTTCTTATTTCAATTTCCAGGAGTGTAAATCAGTAGGTTGTCCCATCTCCAGCGGGTCCCGCGAGCTACATCATTATTAACATCCCACGAATTTTATCAGGAACACAGATATAAAATGGAAAATGCTTATAAACTTCACCGGTAGCTCATTAATCTCCACGTGTAAGCAATGCGAAAGAAAGAAGCACTGTGAAACTCTGAACAAGGAAATAAGTGTATTTTTCCAGACAGTTGACCTTATTGTTCGTAATCCATTATCACCAAGTTCTTTCCCGGTGCTTTTGTCAGCTATTTATCTGTTAAAAATGTTGACACGGGGCTGAAGTATTGGAGTAATTTACGCACCTAATACAATCACGTAACTGTACAGTAGTTGCTGCAGTGTATGACACTCCACTCTTCGACGTCATTCCGTTTGTCGAATTCTTACGAGGCTTATTGACGCATCTTCCGTTCTCAGATATTCAGGCGTCTCCTCTTCCGCCTCATTCTTATTCTTTTTCTCTTCTTTCTTACAAGATGGAATTTTCTAAGGTACTCTGCACTTTAATACATTTGAAACATCATTACCAGGGTTTTAGTTTGCAAAATAATTTCTCCAGCAGCATTGTAATACGAACATTTTTGGCCATGAAGTTCTCGATACTCTTCTCTGAACATTTTAATCAACGACACATAGTATGGTTTTCGTTGGAAACTACAAAGCTGATGTCACAATAATTGGTGATCAGTTAAAAATATCATGGGTTAACATTTAGTCATTCTCCTAAGACAAATAATGTGCCCACTCTTATAATGCTCTACAGACTCATGCAAGATGTTTCTAAATTCATGTTATCAACTCTTCTGACTTCAAGAGATTACTGGACAACTGATGATTTGAATAAGTGTCTCTTCTTTAACTCGTAATCGATACCTTCTTCCACCAATATAACAACAGTTATCTTTGGATGTCTTTGGTACACTGGTTATTTGGACACAAATGCAATAATTACAGAGCCACAGTAAATTACACAGGGTATAATTGATGTTGGTATTATGAAAACGAACAAAAAGTATCTGTCCATGCAAAAGAGTTTTTATGGCATATTATACTACGATCAGGTCGCGGAGGCTTCCCCGGCAGCGGACGCCATGAATATACAATTCTAAAATTAGGTAGCAATTAATGAAAAATAACACCAACGTGTCTTTTTAACCATCGTTATCAATCATAATAAGGGGAATGAAATCCACGAAATACCTTATTTTTGTTTTATCGGTCGCAATTTTTAAAGTGCTCTCGCGTCATGGTTTCTGTGCAGTTTGAATTGCATTTCAGAGCTGGCACGAACGAATTCACCACTTGTTATCCAGTCACACGAAGCAGCTCAATATATAGTTCACTTCAACATAAAATCACGGAATTGGTAACGTCCAACTTCAGTAGAGCTCTCCCTAACGTGGTACAAAGTTTATAATGTTCATGTTTCGATCAACGTGCTTCTCATTATTCTGTGCTTTACTCAAACATCAGCAGTTTGCCTGTTAGTCTGGCAACTTAGAGGACTGCGCTGTTGCTTCGAAGCTTAAATATTTGTTAACTGAAGTTATTAACATAGTATTAACACACCCGTGAAGACCTAAATGTCACTGAGAACTTCACCACCATTCGATTATACTCAATCCCAAAACATAGTATTGTAATGTCTTGCTTTGCACGTTTATGGTTCTTTAGTTGATATAGGAGCGAGGAACAGATGCGGTTCATGCACGGAGAATTAAGATATTACTTTATTCTACATCTAATATCAAATAGTAAAAATAATACATAACTTTCTTGCTGAAGTTGTGGCGTCAGTCGCTAACAGTAGATTTGAATTTAAAAATATATACTGATACAAAAGATTTATAAATCTGTCACTCTTCAATACAATGTCTATTCAGAAGATATCGAGCCCTGGAAACTACGTTGTTCAACTGGAAAACACACAAAATTGGGTTCTGTGAACGAATGTCAGAGCTTAAGTACAGCCGTCGCTGGAGTTCCGGAGAGGGGATGCTTGCATCTCTCTGGCAGCAGGGTAATTGTTCGTGATGTTATATAAGAGGTTAGACGCAGGAAACTCTTTTGTCAACTGAGGACCAATTTTAGCGTGAACAGAGTTCTTTTATAGTTGTTATTAGAGCTCAGAATTTTCAGACCATCGGTATCAGTATCTTCATAGAATGTTCCTCCGTGTGTACCTCTGATGCATTAAAATGTACAGAAATAATCAATAAACAGAGAAATAAATAAAGTATTTTTTTCACTACTACGCCTTGCAGTTCTAAGCCTCGTAAATCGTTACCACAGGAGTATCAGATACTCGAAACCAGTTCTAAGGCGTTTTGCTTGACCTGAATTCGCTATTCCCGTGTGCAAGATATGCGTTGTCCAGTTCATAACAGTTTTACAAACCCTCTTCTGTAACGGAATTGCCCGCGTGGGCCATACTGTGGACGTCAAAAATTAAATTTCTCTGGCATAATCAGATCTCTCTGCGTTTCAGGAGTCGCTAAGGCACGCTGGTGTTACATATGATCGAGGTGAAGGTGGTGTTGATATCTGGGAAGTGCATGGCAGCATTGGGGGCGATGGAGGCGTTGTACTCAGTGCAGACGGTGAGGTCGCAGAAAACGATTGTGTTATGAAGAAAGATGCTTTTAGGGTGATCAGAGGGATAGGGGCCGGGTGAAGTGGAGGTACGCTATTGTTGCTCATTGTGATCAGCCCTAAGTAGCTTTAATGTTGTTCGTTATCCCCTGTCGTATGCCAGCTATCCCCTTCATTTCGACTAGATAGCTGCACCTAGTATCATCAACGACCTGTTTCACTTATTCTTATTTATTCCTGCCCTTACGATTCTTCCCTTTCACCATCCCTGCAGCTACACGAAATAGCAGTACCTCTGTTATTGAAAAGTAAGATCCAATTTTCCCTTGAATCTCAATAAATTTGTTCTTCCTGGACAGAAATACGAGTATGCGTACGGTTTTAAGCATAAGTTTACTAGAATTTTAAATGAGTACTAGGACTCTAACGTGTTATACACACATGGCTCCACAGCGGGTGATGCTGTCGGTTGCTCTGTCACTTTTCCTGCCTTTGTCTTTATGTTCCGCCTGCCCAGTGCGTTTACTACCTTTGACGGCGAATTCTACGTGACTTTTAAGGGTGTGGGTCAGATGAAACGTGAACGTAGATCCAAATTCCTCATATGCTCTGACTCGTTTAGTAGACAGGTAGAACTGTCCAGAACATCCACGACGCCATCCTGCTCTTGCAAAGACAAAGAAAGGAGGTCTCATTCTGCTGGGTACCAGGACACGTGGGTATACGTGGGAATGAGTTGGCTGATGCCACGGCCAAGGAGGTACGTACCCTTTCCAACGTAACTGACTGCTCTATCCCTGTGCGCTCTGCGCTGTCATTGCTGTGAAGTCTGTCATGAGTCTTTGGGAGGAAGAGTGGCTGGGCGTGACGCAAAATAAGTTACGATGAATAAAAGAGACTGTGAGGCCATGGCGCACCTCGGAAGTTCGTTTAACGCGACTTCGAATAGGACACAGCCTCCTGACCCATCGCTTCCTTCTCAGACGTGAAGACTCACCGGTTTGTGCGGTGTTCTCATTACGATTCGCCACATTTTAACCGACTGTATTTTACATAATGATGTGAGGGTTCAAGCTGGTTTACTGACAGACCTTCCCTCAGTTTTAGGTGATACTGAGCTGAATGTGGCACGTGTTTCACGATTTCGTGTTTTGTCTTCCCTTCTATCTAAGCTCTTAGGTCGAACCTTTTAGTATGTTAGGGAACGATAGGCTCATCCACTTACTATTCTTATGATCTGCCAGTCTTCTTTTCTGGGCTTCCCTCTTAATGACTGCCAATGTCAGATATCATTGTTCGTAGTGGTCTGCCGTGACTCTCCTGCTCCATTGTACCGTTCAGAGGAGTCGTGTGTGTTCATATAAAAAAGGAGTACAAGGGAGCGTTTGTGCTCTTACTGGGTGACAATTATTGAACTATATGAAATAAAACCGTCATAACTTCTGGACGGTTTGCGTTAGGACGTGCAAACTGTACGGCTGACCGCGAGGCATGATGGGAATTGATATGCATGCATAGTTTGGTTTAGCGAAGAAGCGCACTTTCATTTGGATGCGTTCGTCAACAAGCAAAAATTGTGCATTTGGGGGACTGAGAATCCGCATTTTGGGATCGAGAAGTCTCTTCATTTTCATCGGGTGACTGTATGGTGCGCAATGTACAGTCACGGAGTAATCGGTGCGATATCCCTTGATGGCACGGTGACTACCGAACGGTACGTGAAGCTTTTGGAAGATGATTTCATCTTCATTATCCAAAGTGACCTTGATTTCGCAAGACGTGGTTCATGCAAGACGGAGCTCGACCCCATCGAAGCAGGAGAGTGTTTGATGTACTGGAGGAGCACTATGGGGACCCATTCTGGCTGTGAGCTACCCAGAGGCCACTGGCAGGGGCCTCGATTAACCGCCATATTGTCGGTATCTGAACACATGTGACTCCTTTTTGTGGGGCTGCATTAAAGACAAGGTGTACAGCAATAACCCCAAAACCATTGCTGAAATCAAAACAGCCATTCAGGAGGTCAGCTACAGCATCGATGTACTGACACTTCAGTACGTCATGCAGAATTTCGCTATACGTCTGCACCACATCATAGCCAATGGTGGCAGGCACAGCGAACATGTCGCAACCTAAATCCGAATATCTGTAGTGACGTTTAGATGTTGAATAAAGTGTGTGCTCACCGTAGTTTGTAAGAAATTTACATTTTTTAATATAGTTCAATAAGTTCACCCTGTATGTTGCATAGGCTGTTTTCATTCTGTGTGCTGTAACCCCATTCCCCTCACACAGTCTGCGTACAGGCGCTGATGACTGCGATGTTGAGTGCCTCCACATGCAGCACCTATCCTAAATTTTTAACAAAATTTTAGGGAGATATTTGTATTATGTTAGCAGGGTGACTAAATCACCCAAGTTTTTTGTAAGTGGTCAGCCAGTCACAATTCCCAGTGCCTTTCTTTAAGTTCTTCTGCGTTTTGTTTTCTCTCTGTTTTAATTTCATGTATTGCTACTTTGTTTTGGCACATGTTGGATGGAGTGACTGTGTGGTCGCTTTAAGTGCATGAGTGTGCAACAGTTTTTAAGTTGATCTCCACATTCGTTTGTTTTGATAAGTGTAAGGGCGCTGATGATCTCAGTGTTGAGCGTCCATAAGATCCAAGCACACACACACGCACACACGAGTACGCGTAACGTACGAGTGCAGGTTCGACACATGGACGACAGCATATAGAAGTCTGGGAGTGGCCATGATTCGTTCCGGAATGGCCTAAGTGGTCAACATGACCACTCACGTGTAGCGGGGAATCCGGGTTCGAGTCCTGGTCCGATAGAAATCTTCATTGTCGTCATTCCAGTATACAACCGAAGTGGGTTCATAATCACAAAGGCGAATCTATTTCCTGCCCTTCCGCCACAGTTTTCAGGAATGGCTTATGTTGTAATTACTGTCTCCTCCGGAGATACGAAACACAGCCATACACAGACAGAGCATCACATGGCAAGGTCAGTCTCGATACAGGCGCCATATAGTAATGGTCAGACGTGATTGAGACCACATACAAAGCTGACTATGTTATGCTTCCGCCTTACGTCGCCCAATTAGTTCCCAGACGACATCTATCCACTAAATGTGGATGCACGGCTCCACTTCAAGGGCAAGACTTCACTCGGGTCAACCGAATCACCTCATATTTGCCACGTCGCTTGGTTACAACAGAGACAGAAAGACTGAGATACTTTTGCTTAACATCCTACCGTTCTTGAAGAAACCATCCCCAAAGTTAATGACACATAATCGACACATAATTGACGCTATCAATATATAACTGAAAACTAAGCATTTTTCATCATAATATCTGGGAGTCGCGAACGCGTGTATTAATTGACATCAAGGAAAGAAACTTGTATGACTGCCACTTATGTACCCATAATGTGAAACCTGTTTGGCGAAAGCGTCGCTGCTGTAGTGACTAAGCCATTTGGTTGGGGAGCAGAGAACTTGCGTTCGGTTTTGAGATATATTCTACAGTTCCTTTTTCTAAGTTTTAGTTTTTTCTGTATCGAAATTGGTAAGAGTAGGAGGGTAAATAAGGTAATCAATAGGGAATAATAATAAGACAGTCAAATAAATTTCTCAAATGACTTAAATTAGCAAAGAATTAAAATGTTAATGGTTGTTGTCTTACAATGGCTCTTTCACTCACTCTGCTACATGTCCTCACTTTCCTTCGAGCAACTACATAGATGCCATTTCTCATATTAACATTGGAAGGAAATATACTCGTGGCACCAAGAACATCTAATGGACGCAATCTTTGCGCAACTACATCTTTCCTTCTGAAGATGTAACGGAAAGCAGACTTGGTTTAGCTTTAAAAATATTTCTTTTACGGTAATTATTTTGAATGCGTACCACGCATACGGTAACATCGCCTGAAAAATCCGAGCTGAAAGTTTATCGCGAATTATGCTAGGAATCGCTGTTGCACCAGTGCGGTTGCGCAACTGTCGCTAGGCTTCCTCTGGGAGCACATTGTAATTCTGGAACCTCCAAATGAAGCTCTGTACCGTGGCGTCGCTATAGACAAGTATCGTGCGGTCGCATGCCTGTGCTCTCTGGTGACGATTCGCAGTGATACCGTAAACCGCGTATTCTTTGACAGCCATGGTTTGATCAATCACATACCAAAAGTTTTATAGCTCTCTGCTGGCTCTCAGATGGATGTTTAGTATGTATTGTTTGGTGGTAAATTTGCATCAATATACGCTAATGGTGTGATGCAGTGCCGATTTTCTTGCGCAAAAGTTGGCGAACCTGTTGTGTACAAAAGAAGTGTGTCAAAATCCAACTGAGCAAAATCCACTGATGTCATTTAACTGAAAAGTGATCGATGTATGTTGCTCGATTAATTCTAAAAAACTTTGTTCACATGTATATATCTGCCACTGTAGGGCTATGTGTATGATTTCTCTGTTTAGGGGTTACTTTTACCACTGGTCATTGTTGCCCCATGATTACAGATACACAGTTTATTAAACCGTGTCCTACATCTGCATCTATATCTACATACATACTCCGCAAGCCCCCGTAACCTGTACCACAACCAGTCGATTCCTCTCCTGTTCCACTTGCCTCCGTATGGGCCCTAATTTCTCGTATCTTATCTTCGTGGTCTTTACGCGAAATGTATGTTGGCGGTAGTAACATCGTTCTGCAGTCAGCTTCAAAAGTCGGTTCTCTAAACTTCCTCAGTAGTTGACACGAATGACAGTGTGGAACTAAGGAATACATACATTAACCAGCGGTTTATAAACGAAGGCTCATTTGTAATTGGTAATGTGCCTACAACTAAGAAAAAGGAATGTCAGTCATGTATTGGTCAAATTGCAAGCTGTTGTGGTTCAGGTAAAATACCTCCGGAAAAAAGGAACGAAGCTTTTTTGGCCCAAGTGTCAGATATTGTTTCGATAATTGGAGAACAGATAAACTTAAGGAGGGAAAACACATTAGCAGGCTGTTTGACACTGATTTTTTGGGATCTGTTTTAGGTGGGAAGAATTAATTAGAATGTAATCACTTTTTGACATCATTTCATTCATATTTCGAACAGTTTTTGTGATTTTTTTGAATAACCTCAGCCAAAAAATAACAAAGTTACGCTGTGATGTCCGCTGAAGGTTGTGAATATAGGTCTCCAATTGCGTGCAGAGTAGCCATTTCGATTTTCATCTGAAATCAAAAAGGTTTTGATATTACATTAATAATTTATTTTCTAAGAATCTGAACCTCAATGCAGGTGAAAATAATGAAAATTAAAAGTGTTGCAGGCGTTGGAACAATTTACTTAAATTTTCACGCCCTTAATATCATGATATCATCACACAAGTTGGTCCATATAATTCGTATTTTTATACAGAATCATACGATCACTTTTTATAATGATCCGTTCTCTAATTTTTGAGTTGGACTGCACGAAAATGTGAAAAAAGTCATTTCGAGATAAATGCGTGTGAAAAATAAATTATCGGAAACTCAAAATTCAAAGAAGTTAACAATAATGTAAAATGCTTAGCGATTAATCTGTGATTCCAGCACTATATAGTAACCCTTCTTTTTTCTTACAGCTTCGTTTTGTGCTGGCAGCAGTGCTTTCCGAGCTTTCCGACCTTCCTTCGATTCCAATGAACTACGTCGATTCTGCGCGCTCACGAGCTGGTTATCCATTTGTACGGCATAATTGAAGCTTTGCGTGCCTACTACAATTCCTTCCTAGTTCATGACCATTACAAGGGCTGAATTTTCTTCACTGAATAAGCCAGCTGCTAAATATGATGCCAATTCTACGACTTTTCGTTCGGAGTGCAAGTGTTTAGGAGCTAATCGGCAACCGTGGAATTAAAACTTTAATTCGCATTTTGTGTGTCGCCACCTTAACATCTTTCCAGTAATTCATCCCTTGAAAAATCTTCTTATATTGTAAGAATTCCCTTCTGTTCTATGCTCATAAAATATAAACGAATGCAAATTTCGCTTTGAAATTTTGACGGCGTATTCTCGGATAGTTAACCTAACGATTTATGTAATAAAAATAGGGTTTTTTTTAACCTCCTAAAGTGGTTCCCCCTTAATTCTAACTGCAATGTACGTTCTTAAACGAGGATTGAAGTCTAAGATGGATAAAACTGAAGGTATTACGCTCAGCTAAATTTGGAGCGAAGTGTGAGGTATTCCATCTTAGTATGTTTCATTAGAAATATAATTTTACGTACCGTACCAAGTTTTTTTTCTTTTGTGAGGCTTAATAAAGCACTTAAGAAATCATTAGACCGATGTGTACTTCCGGGTGGTCAATGTTGCATGATTATCACATCTGAAAATCGCTCTAAGTATGCAATGTTTACGGTATTACTCGGAACTGTTTTCGTACACCGAGATAGAAAAAAATTTAATCCTTTGGTGATCCAAGTTGCTTGGGAAATTTATTTGGTAGCCTTGTTAATATTCCTTATTGATTACCTTATTAACCCCCCCCCCCCCACTCCTTCTGCTATCAATTTCGTTACGGAACAAAATACAAATCTCGGTCACTACGCCAACGGAACTTCCGTTCGACAGCCTTTACCTAAAGTGTACACAAGCGGCAGTTGCGACAGTTCAGTCCTCGATTTTTAGGAAAATACGCATTGTGGACCTCACATATGATGATGGAAAATGCTGACTTGACTCAATTTTCAGTTAATTAATGGTTCTTCCAATTTTGAGTCGATTGCACGTCATGAACTTCAGCGGTGGTTTTCTCAGAAACTGGGAGGGAGTGGGGGTGGGGGAATTGAGGGGGTTGAGCGAAAATATGTGTAGAGTCTTCTATTATTTTAGATTTTACACCAGGGGCTTCCCAAATGGGAGCTCAATAAAGTATCAGAACGTACTTGCAGTCGCCACGTAGAAGAGCCGAAATGGACGTTCTACAAGTTATGTTAGTCATCGTTCACTGGGTTCAGAACTACAACAGTGTTCAAAGATAGATCATCGCAAGTGAAAATTGAACAGTTTGCACACATTATCTTCAAACTCAAATTACGTAATGTTTAATTTCACTTCATCAGTTACTGTGAATTACTGCTAATCTGTGTTGCCATCAATTTTGGCGTAGTTTGCCTAAACGTAATTGGAGCAGTGACAAGGCTGTATAGCTTATGCGAGCAATGTTATTCATGTTTGACACCGAGAGTATTTTTTTAATGCAAGAATAATATGTACCACCCAAAATCTATATATTCAATTCATTACGTTCTTTATTAGCCGTTTACTGTCGTAGATTGGTTGCAGAAAGTTTTCATTGCTCACTCAATCAATCCAGCTGTTCTTCAACTGTATTATGGAACACCCCATTTCGAAGACTTCAGCCCGGTTCATTTCTCTCACAACCATTGAAAATATAGTTTTTCATGACTTTTTTCTGGTCTCAAAGAATGTAGTTTTGGTTGTTAGAAACTTTAAAAAAAAATGGAAATCATGAAAAGATGAATCTGCGTTCCCAGCTGTCTAGCTTGGAAACGAGCAACCACTGCCAAAACCGTGCCAAAAGTGCCGAATTCATTTCTTACTGTTGGTGTTAATCGATCGCGTCTTCACAGTCACAGTGGAGTAGATCAGTCGTGATGATAGAGACAGGATGGAGAGAGGTAAACCAGAGTCGACTAGAGATTCAACAATGAAGTACGCATATTTTGACAATACTAAGAATGAAGCTCACACGGTATGGGAAGGTGTCATTGTTGAGAGACTGTAGAACGATACAAGATGATAAGACAAAATTTCTAGTTGGTGTGGTGAACGGCATCTACCTGTAAATGTAGCCAAATGTAAGTTAATCCAGGTGAGTAGGAAAAACAAACCAATAATGTCCGAGTACAGCATTAGTAGTCTGTTGCCTGACACAATCACGTCGATTAAACATCTGGGCGCGCAAAGCGATATGAAATGGCACGAACATGTGAGAATTGTGGTAGGGAAGGTGAGCGGTCGACTTCAGTTTACTGGGATAATTTTAAAAAAGTGTGGTTCATCTCTAGTGGAAACCGCATACAGGACACTGGTGTGGCCCAAATACTGTTCGAATGCTTCAGAGCTGCACCAAATCGGATTATGGGAAGTCATAGCAGCAGTTCAGAGGCGTGCGCTATGTCTGTTAACGGTAAGTTCGAACGACACGCAAATATTACAGGAATGCTCCGGGAACTCAAACGGGAATCTCTTGAGGGAAGGCGACGTTACTTTTGAGGAGCGTTGTCGACAAAGTTTAGAGAATCGGCATCCGAGAGTGACTACAGACCGACTCTACTGCCACCAACGTACATTTCGCTTAAGAACCAAGAAGATAAATTTAGGAAGTTCCCTGTCGTACGGAAGGGTATAGACAGCCCTTTTTTCCTCGCTCTATTTGCAGGTGAAACAAGAAATTTAATGACTAGTGGACCAGGTACTCTCCACCACGCACCATAGCGTGGCTTGCGGAGCATGTTTGTAGATGTAGAACAGAGTAAAAAGACACTAAAATAGGTGGCTGGATACAAGGTAGTTGTTTCTGGACTGGGAGACAACGCTCGGTGAATCATGAAAAACCACACACGTAGGTAACCGGAAGGCAGGTACAGAAGAAGAAATAAAACATGTAATTGAGAGAGAGCGAGATGCTGTCAAATGATGACACACATCAATAGAACGTGGAAGATGATCTTAGCGGCTACATAGGGTCGTTGATGGTCCGGATGTGATGAAGTCAAGTTTTGTCTTCCCAATTCCTAGTGATATCGTCATAGCAACTACCAAACAACAAGATCATTTGTTACTCCGACTAACAAGCAATCTTTTATCGAGCTTCTGGTGCCTGTAGTACTCAGTTAAGTTTTCTCAGTATGGTTCCCAAACGGTGTTCTGGAGACTCACTGTACCGGAGTCTTGTTGGCAGAAGAACTTGCGCCCCAGGGAGGCAGATTTCTGACTGTGTGATTTTTTTTAAACCTCAAGTTTCGAAGGAAACGGTGTTTTCATGTGCGAAACACCGCTCAAACTTAGCGCAAAGAGCTCCCTTTTAAAGGGAAATATCGTAGCTAAAATTATTGACTTCTGAGTTAAATGTAGCAACGACCAGAAAAAAAAGTGGACAGTACCTCTGTACTTGGGTGTCGTCGCTGTCTATTTGGTTTTTCTCGTCCGTCCACTCAGCGCACATAAAATCACGGAACATTATAGCAGAAATTAATTACTTCATATAAGACTATAATTTATAACGACAAGTGCATGTTGATCCCTTGTTAACCTACTTATGATGTGGTGATAATGCTTTGCCATTCCTGGTGAGTGTGATCCCCTTCGTCCTGTGCAGTCCTACAGCTAAATTTGTACTCCTGAAGACATCTCAAGGCGTATGACAGATGTCGTTCTTTTTATCTATTTCCATTCGAGAGAGAAGTCACATTGTTGAGAAGCCTCTGCGTGATTTCGTGTATCTCTAATATTACCTTTCTTAATACTAAGGCTTTCTTAGACTTTCCTTATTTATAAATCCAACTTCCGAGATAGCCAAATCCTTCTATCTCTTCAGCAGCCTTTCTATTGACCGAATTTAGCATTTAGCGATCCAGCATGACCACCCATTGTGCACCCTTAGTTTTCTTTCTCTTTATATGCATATTGTAGCCGCCGGCGTCATCTGTTGCATTTAATAAAACATTCCAGTTCATTTTTGACGTGCGCTGCTCTGTCATTAGCGACCTCTATCACGCTGGTTTTCTGTTTGTTGCAAACAATACCAATCTCATTTCGCTATAGTCCTTTATGTCCCATATTGCCGAGAAAAAATCTGTGGTGACGACGCGCAGCCCAGTCTTACACTGTTCCCTCCATTCTGCATCAGATAAAGAGAAGTGATTACTCTCCGTCCTTATAACTGGGCCACTGTACTATAGAATGAAAAGTATTTAATACCTTTCCCACTAAGCAACCACATGTCGTCGGACATCGCTCTGTATGCTCTCAGCGTGATGTCAGAATAATTACACAAGTGGAGGCACAATTTAACAGACGTGTTTTATGACAGAATGAACCAAGGGAGGGCAGTGACTGAGTTCTAACGACACACGATTACTGGTATCCCACAAATATCTTTCACAGACTGCTTGAAGTTAACTGTTCCAAAATTTGTTGGTAGATGAAAATATCTTGGAAGCTCTAGGGTCCCAATTTTACGTCTAACAAAGAAACGTCACGAACTTAGCCTCATATTTTAAGGAGAAAAGGGAACACATGCAAGATAGCCCAGCAATAGATCCTGTGCCAAAATTTGGGCCGTGATTCTGGCAGTACGCAGTTACGACCTTCTGAAAGTCATCATCATCATTTAAGACTGATTATGCCTTTCAGCGTTCAGTCTGGAACATAGCCCCCTTATAAAATTCCTCCATGATCCCCCATTCAGTGCTAACATTGGTGCCCCTTTTGATGTTAAACCTATTACTTCAAAATCATTCTTAACCGAATCCAGGTACCTTCTCCTTAGTCTGCCCAGCCTCCTCCTACCCTCTTCTGCTGAACCCATGAGTCTCTTGGGTAACCTTGCTTCTCCCATGCGTGTAACATGACCCCACCATCTAAGCCTGTTCACCCTGACTGCTACATCTATAGAGTTCATTCCCAGTTTTTCTTTGATTTCCTCATTGTGGGCACCCTCCTGCCATTGTTCCCATCTACTAGTACCTGCAATCATCCTAGCTACTTTCATATCCGTGACCTCAACCTTGTTGATAAGGTAACCTGAATCCACCCAGCTTTCGCTCCCATACAACAAAGTTGATCGAAAGATTCAACGGTGCACAGATAACTTAGTATTGGAACTTGGTACCTTCTCAAAGTACAACTATTAAATTTTCGAGCCTACCGGTTGTGTTTGTCACTCGCTTCGTCCCACTGCAGCCGCCTAACGCCCGAATGCGAAGTACTATGCAACGAGTATGAGGTTTTGGAATTACATTTTGGCATTGGTGACATGTGTCAAAGTTCACGGTTTCTAACCTGTAGCTGGCGTGAACATTTTTATGTTGTGATTCGTAAAAATGCAGAGTAAATGAATAAAACGAATTACTGTGTCATTAAAGAAATAGAATAGCGCTATTTAATTGTTGACACCGCTGTTGTGCGTTACTTTCTTTGGATTTTAAAGTGAAGTATATTTGCCGAAGATGCTCTGTTCCTTAATGTGACTGCAATGGTTATATTGTTAATCGAAAATCATTAATTTCATTTTATGACCATCCTTCAATTACGTGGGTTTATTCATTTTGAATTTCAGGTTCATATAGCTACATAATATTAGTACGAGAATATTATTAAAACGATATTGAACGTATATGTACGCGAGGTTGACATTACACTGCTTACTCATATTACGTACTGTTTTCAACGTAGAACGACATGTGTTCTAGAACAAGATTTCAAAACAAGTTTGGCAGATGTGTCCACCTCTCTCTTCCTCTTTCCTCGCTTTCAGCATCCTCGAATTAGATGGCTCTGGTTGTCACTTCGCGTTCGGGCGTCAGGCACCTAGAGCGGGGCGAAGCGAGTGACAAAAAAACCACTGCTTGCCAAAGTTTAAAAGCTGTACATCCAGAAGGCCGTAACTGCGTACTGTCAAAATTATAGCCCAAATTTTCGCAAGGAATCGATTGCTAGTGCGGATTTCTTGCCGGTTTATCTTTTCTCTACAACTACATCTACGTCCACAGTCCGCAAGCTACCTGACAGTGTGTGGCGGAGGGTACCCTGAGTACCTCTATCGGTTCTCCCTTGTATACCAGTCTCGTATTGTTCGTGGAAAGAAGGATTGTCGGTATGCTTCTGCGTGGGCTCTAATCTCTCTGATTTTATCCTCATGGTCTCTTCGCGAGATATACGTAAGAGGGAGCAATATACTGCTTGACTCTTCGGTGAAGGTATGTTCTCGAAACTTTAACAAAAGCCCGTACCGAGCTACTGAGCGTCTCTCCTGCAGAGTCTTCCACTGGAGTTTATCTATCATCTCCGTATCGCTTTCGCTATTACTAAATGATCCTGTAACGAAGCGCGCTGCTCTCCGTTGGATCTTCTCTATTTCTTCTATCAACAATATCTGGTACGGATCCCACACTGTCGAGCCATATTCAAGCAGTGGGCGAACAAGCCTACTGTAACCTACTTCCTTTGTTTTCGGATTGCATTTCCTTAGGATTCTTCCAATGAATCTCAGTCTGGCATCTGCTTTACCGACGATCAACTTTATGTGATCATTCCATTTTAAATCACTCCTAATGCGTACTCCCAGATAATTTATGGAATTAACTGCTTCCAGTTGCTGACCTGTTATTTTGTAGCTAAATGATAAGGGATCTATCTTTCTATGTATTCGCAGCACATTACACTTGTCTACATTGAGATTCAATTGCCATTCCGTGCACCATGCGTCAATTCGCTGCAGATCCTCCTGCATTTCAGTACAATTTTCCATTGTTACAACCTCTCGATACACCACAGCATCTGGAAAAAGCCTCAGTGAACTTCCGATGTCATCCACCAGGTTATTTTGTATATTGTGAATAGCAACGGTCCTATGACACTCCCCTACGTCACACCTGAAATCACTCTTACTTCGGTAGACTTCTCTCAATTGAGAATGACATTCTGCGTTCTGTTTTCTAGGAACTCCTCAATCCAATCACACAATTGATCTGATAGTCCATATGCTATTACTTTGTTCATTAAAGGACTGTGGGGAACTGTATCGAACGCCTTGCGGAAGTCAAGAAACATGGCATCTACCTGTGAACACGTTTCTATGGCCCTCTGAGTTTCGTGGAGGAATAGCGCGAGCTGCGTTTCACACGACCGTCTTTTTCGAAACCCACGCTGATTCCTACAGAGTAGATTTCTAGTCTCCAGAAAAGTCATTATACTCGAACATAATACGTGTTCCAAAATTCTACAACTGATCGACGTTAGAGATATAGGTCTATAGTTCTGCACATCTGTTCGACGTCCCTTCTTGAAAACGGGGATGACCTGTGCCCTTTTCCAATCCTTTGGAACGCTACGCTCTTCTAGAGGCCTAGGTATACCGCTGCAAGAAGAGGGGCAAATTCCTTCGCGTACTCTGTGTAAAATCGGCCTGACGATGTCCAGTGGTAAGGAAGGCTTGGATTTGACGTGGAGTACTGTGATAGCAAAGGGGAGCGTATGTCAAATGATAAGAATGGTACAGATATTTCTATTTCCAGAGCCGTAAGCAGGGTGTATTTCGGATACTTCGCTCATTGTCGAATGTCATTCAATTATAAGCATTGCGATCAAACATGTATGTGTTCGATATTGTTGGGTGATTCTGCCAAAGTGGGACCTGCGGTGGGAATGATTCAAGTTTCCCGATAACAATGGGAGGCCATCCAAATGGTGACGGCTGTTGTAATGCGGGAATGTATTTGATTTAACCATGTAGTCGTCTAGACGACCGGATAGCGAACTAATACTTAGTATGTGACGGACAGCTTTCGTGATCAAGTGGGAATTTGACAAGATTGAATATGATGTGTGTTTTAGCTGAGTCATTGTTCTGTTATCATGTCAATTGTTCGGTTGAGTGCTTCTTCGCATTTGACTTCTTTACTTAGTTGAGAGGAAGTCGATTGTGGGGTATGCATCTAGCAGGTGGATGACACGTTTGCTGGTTTTCTAGATATGAGAAAGACGTTATTTGACTTTGTAAATCAGAGGGAGTGATTTGGAATCTGCTAAATCACGGAAATCTGTATTCGTGAGTAGAAATATCGGTTATGTGTTCGGAGAGGTGATGAGCTTCTAAGTCAAACGTGAAAAAATATATAGATTTTTGCTTATAAGACTGGAATTTGTCTACACTCCTGGAAATTGAAATAAGAACACCATGAATTCATTGTCCCAGGAAGGGGAAACTTTATTGACACATTCCTGGGGTCAGATACATCACATGATCACACTGACAGAACCACAGGCACATAGACACAGGCAACAGAGCATGCACAATGTCGGCACTAGTACAGTGTATATCCACCTTTCGCAGCAATGCAGGCTGCTATTCTCCCATGGAGACGATCGTAGAGATGCTGGATGTAGTCCTGTGGAACGGCTTGCCATGCCATTTCCACCTGGCGACTCGGTTAGACCAGCGTTCGTGCTGGACGTGCAGACCGCGTGAGACGACGCTTCATCCAGTCCCAAACATGCTCAATGGGGGACAGATCCGGAGATCTTGCTGGCCAGGGTAGTTGACTTACACCTTCTAGAGCACGTTGGGTGGCACGGGATACATGCGGACGTGCATTGTCCTGTTGGAACAGCAAGTTCCCTTGCCGGTCTAGGAATGGTAGAACGATGGGTTCGATGACGGTTTCGATGTACCGTGCACTATTCAGTGTCCCCTCGACGATCACCAGAGGTGTACGGCCAGTGTAGGAGATCGCTCCCCACACCATGATGCCGGGTGTTGGCCCTGTGTGCCTCGGTCGTATGCAGTCCTGATTGTGGCGCTCACCTGCACGGCGCCAAACACGCATACGACCATCATTGGCACCAAGGCAGAAGCGACTCTCATCGCTGAAGACGACACGTCTCCATTCGTCCCTCCATTCACGCCTGTCGCGACACCACTGGAGGCGGGCTGCACAATGTTGGGGCGTGAGCGGAAGACGGCCTAACTGTGTGCGGGACCGTAGCCCAGCTTCATGGAGACGGTTGCGAATGGTCCTCGCCGATACCCCAGGAGCCACAGTGTTCCTAATTTGCTGGGAGGTGGCGGTGCGGTCCCCTACGGCACTGCGTAGGATCCTACGGTCTTGGCGTGCATCCGTGCGTCGCTGCGGTCCGGTCCCAGGTCGACGGGCACGTGCACCTTCCGCCGACCACTGGCGACAACATCGATGTACTGTGGAGACCTCAGGCCCCACGTGTTTAGCAATTCGGCGGTACGTCCACCCGGCCTACCGCATGCCCACTATACGCCCTCGCTCAAAGTCCGTCAACTGCACATACGTTTCACGTCCACGCTGTCGCGGCATGCTACCAGTGTTAAAGACTGCGATGGAGCTCCGTATGCCACGGCAAACTGGCTGACACTGACGGCGGCGGTGCACAAATGCTGCGCAGGTAGCGCCATTCGACGGCCAACACCGCGGTTCCTGGTGTGTCCGCTGTGCCGTGCTTGTGATCACTGCTTGTACAGCCCTCTCGCAGTGTCAGGAGCAAGTATGGTGGGTCTGACACACCGGTGTCAATGTGTTCTTTTTTCCATTTCCAGGTGTGTATTTTCGTGAAAAATAGAACATTTATTGTGATTGGAAATGTTTTGCTTTATTATAGGAGCGAAGCTGATGTTAAATAAATAATAATCGAACGCTGAACGGTGAATCTCGTTCAGCCCTGCTCGAGCATACTACGTGACCTAAGAACAAAGTCTGGGAACGCGAGTTGTTGTGGGGCTGTGCCAGTGATGATTCGTAGGCATTATGGACGAACAGGTTGCACCTGAAGGGTAAAGCGGGGCTTTCGCGGCGAGGCATTTCGGGGAGGCAGGTGCCTTGAGACTGTTAGCGTAGTAGCTCGAACACGTAGTTTGAGATTGTATATGGATGAGAGGGCAGTCTTTTCGGACGAGAATCTCCCACTGGCTTCGGTTAGGGTGATTTTTTTAGTTGGCGTGTGTAGTGAACTCTGACGTCAAACAGGGGTAGATGGTATATGCCTGGAATAAATAGACTTTTTTGAACTCATATGAGTCGAATAGCGGGATCTAGTAGGTGTAGTGTAGGGTTTGAGAGTTTCTGTCTCTGGTTTCACGTGGTATACTTTTATTCCGAAACAGGATAACACAATTTGTCACTTTTTTGCGTAGTATTGTGGTTCTTGTGCAGTGCTATGCATATAGTTGTGCAATTAAAGCATGATAAGGTTAATTGTATAGTTAGTTTTTGCGTTTTTAAGGCAATGTATATAATTATGTAATTAGGACCGATCTTTGTGATTAATTATGTAAATAGGATGGATATTGGGGTCAGTTTCCTGCATCTGAAGAGTTTCGAAGGCGTTAGGGGATGCGTTTAGACTTTCCACCCAGTAGAATCAGGGTTCGAGTGGTTGTAAGTTTTACTTGCACTGAGTGTCTGTGTATTGAATTATTTTCAGGTGTTTAGGCGTTGGGAACGTGTTAGCAAGCATTATTTCAGTAATGTGCATGTTGTGTACTGGATTATTTCGGTTGGGTTGTTTGAGTGAGGAGACCAGACAGCGAGGTCATCGGTCTCATCGGATTGGGGACGGAAGGCGAAGGAGGTCGGCCGTGCCCTTTCAAAGGAACCCTCCCGGCATTTGCCTAGAGTGACTTAGGGAAATCACGGAAAACCTAAATCAGGATGGGGGCCGGACGCGGGATTGAACATTCGTCCTCCCCAATGCGAGTCCAGTGTGATAGCCACTGCGCGACCTCATAATTTACGAGTTGTCTGCATCTCTGCACCTCAGCGTGATGCATTATTTAGGAGTACTTTCTAGATCTGGAACTGGATATTGTGACTCTAAGCACATTAGGGGGAATGTTTTGCATCAGCGTAATAAATAAAGTATGTGAAATCCGTAGCTAAATAAATTGTCCAAAAAAATAAAGTACACTCCTTCCTCTCTTCAGCAGCCCAGAACAGACTGATTCGTTTTTCACACCTATTTTCCCTCCCCCCAGACCGCCGGCAGGGTGAGTGTTTTGTATCAGTGTAATATACTAGGTAACATACGTCCTCCGATGAATGTAGGAAATGTGGTTGGATGACCTTGAAAAGTAATCGAAAGTAGGTGGTAGAAAGCGTAGCGAGCCCCTTTTCTTACCTATGTAAAGCCGGGCTGTGTGGCCGTGCGGTTCTAGGCGTTACAGTCTGGAACCGCGCGACCGGTACGGTCGCAGGTTCGGATCCTGCATCGGGCATGGATGTGTGTGATGTTCTTAGGTTAGTTAGGTTTAAGAAGTACTAAGTTCTAGGGGACTGATGACCTCAGAAGTTAAGTCCCATAGTGCTCAGAGCCATTTGAACCATTTTCGCCTATGTAAAGCTTTGTGGGACATCGGCCACACATAAGGCTGTCCCAGGCAGACCTGAGTTTTCTTAGAGAAAGCGAGAATGTTTGCGTTCGGCTGACGTCAGCGGGTGTAAAAGTAGGCTAGTAGGCTGTTGTTCGTAATACCAATGCATCCGGGGTGGTGTGACACACTCATATAGCGTAACTCAGCAGGGCGCACAATAACAACTCCACTCAGCAACATTTTACATGAGGATGGTTAACACAATTGATGGTGGTACTGCTTGACGTCACGTACTTGCGTCATGGCTTCCATCTTGGATTTGGGGCGACCTACTTGGAGCCGTATCCCTGTTGCCCTACTACTAATGTCACCCCTGGTGAATGACGACCTGTTTCAAATGCTACAGCGAGTTAGCTAGTTTCATGTTCGATCGGTATTTTGCTCTATAAATTGTAATAATGTGGAATGGTGTTTTTTCTTTTTTAAACATACAGGTGAGAGTTAGTAACTCTTATCTATCACCTTTTAAATGGTTCAAATGGCTCTGAGCACTATGGGACTTAACTTCTGAGGTCATCAGTCCCCTAGAACTTAGAACTACTTAAACCTAACTAACCTAAGGACATCACACACATCTATGCCCGAGGCATGATTCGAACCTGCGACCGTAGCGGTCTCGCGGTTCCAGACCGCCTAGAACCGCACGGCCACTTCGTCCGGCTACCACCTATTACACATCGCAATAATACGAGGTTCGTTCAATAAGTATTGCGCCCCCTGTTTTTTAAAAAAAAGCCATTAATATACATAGATAAACGTCCTTGTTCGTGCTTCACATTGATGTTTGTTCTGTGCGCATGTGAAGTTTTGAAACCGTTCTGACAGATGGCAGAGCCGTAGTACAGCGTCAAAATTGTGTCTACATACGACTCACGTTACAAGTAGCGGGCTGTTATTGAATTCTTGTGTGCAGAAAAAGAAACCGTGGTGAACATCCATAAACGTCTGTGTGCAGTGTATGGCCATGAGGCCGGCCGTTGTGACCGTGCAGTTCTAGGCGCTTCAGTCCGGAACCGCGGGACCGCTATGGTCGCTGGTTCGAATCCTGCCTCGGGCATGGATGTGCGTGATGTCCTTAGGTTAGTTAGGTTTAAGTAGTTGTAAGTTATAGGTTCTAAGTTCTAGGGGGCTGATGACAACAGACAGCGGACAGCAGCCAATTGCACTGTTTTCAAAACACGTGACGTCACGCCGCGGCGCGGGAGCTCGTGGACACGGAATTTAGCGCCAGTCAGTAGCGAGCCAGAGGGTGTGTTGGATCTTCCATCGAGCTACAGACCCCCTTGAAGATATCCTCCTCAGACGGGGACGAAACGTTGGGAATTGACACAGAATTCATCAACCGACCACGGCATAACAGCCCGGATAATTATAATGGACATAGCATTTCCAGCCGTAAAAGTCTACATTTTAGTATCTTATATACTGTTATATTAAAATCAGCATTATTTGGAATGTAGTAAAACAAAATATAGTCTTAATACATTTGTCCTCTTTTCCACTGAGGATCTGAAAGAACTAAGACAGGAATCGCATGAATCATGAGTAAATGTGCAATGATTAAATACCTCAAGAAAGAATACCAGCGCTATGATGATTTCAGGGAGCGGGAAGCTGGAAGCAAATTAATAAACTGGTTTGAAGAGTAGTAACAAAGACAGTTGTCGGAATCCCAAGACCGCCAGAGCTAGGAAACGTAATGACAGCTCAATCATGCCCCAGACGGCAATGGAGGAAACTGATACAACTGACAACCTTACAAGTTCATCTTCAGACGTTACTCAATAATAATAATTGTAAAATGTAAGTACGAGCCATTTGGTTTTATTTTTTAAATTGGTTTAATTTACTTTCACTTCACTGTAAAACAAAATGCTAAGTATTATACGGATTCGTACAATGACGAAATGTCTGGTGCTAGTAGCACTGCGATATGGAGCGTTCTGTTTCTGCTCCTTCTCTGGCGCGCCCACACATTTTAGTAAGCAGACATCAGCACGCTCGCGTGTAAACGGTAGTCGTCGTACAACGGCTTTGCGTATAATACAGTCAATGGTGCTTTGCTAGTCATTCGTTCAACATATGTTTGGACGACAACACCAGAGTCTTGGTGCCTTGCCAGATTATATTCAGTTGCCAAGCTCCCCGACACTGTGAGACGTTGTCGATGCTTAGTTGATCTGAGACAGTTTTCAACACGAGCCAGAGTGCTGAATAACCTTTCTGCTTCAACTAAAATCACAGGTAGGGTGTAAATAATTCGCAAAGCTACACATAAAATCTAATGGTTCCAAAGCAACGTATTCAACGTTTTAAGTATGATTTGTTTTCAAATATTTAATTCCTTCTAAATATTTTGTGACATCATTACGGTATTCATTGGTAAATAACTCGCATTCCTCAACGGCCTGATCGTCAATCATCTTTGAGTACCTCCTGAAACCCAACAGTTTCATCTAAACTCTCCACAGTTTCATATCGGATTTTCAAGTTAGACACTAGATTGTCATTAACAACATATTTATTTGTCGTATAGCATACATCGCTATACTTATACACTTTACATACAATTAGAAACTGACATACAGACATTGAATATAGACTGTAGCCTCCTCTGTTGCAACTAGAAAGTCGATGAAGGTTTCCTTGTAAGATCGAACTTGGCATTCTTCCATTATGTGCTGGATTGTTGGTTTTTCAGCACCGTAGACGCTATTTGGAGTTAGTATTTTTTCTATTTGTAGGGGAGTCTGCACTTCTATGCCCAGTGCATATGCCGTTTAAAGTTATCGCCACTTTACGTGACTGATTGAAGCCAGGTCAGAATCCTCCTTGTTCGTCTGGCATTGATTGCAGTATTTTTTGGGCTCAGTTTATTAAGTAGGAGACTCTCGAGCAGCTTATATATAACAGCGAGCAGTGCAATTGGTTTATACCTCTTTGTTTGGTAGATTGATTTTCCCGGTTCAAGCAGTGTGATGATTTTTGAGTTCTTCATTTTCTGTGGTATGTCCCTGTTATCATTACATTTGTATAAAACTCTGCAAGCAATTTTTTGGCATACTTCTCATAATGAAGAAGGAATCCTGGGTGTATTCCGTGTGGTCAAAGTGCCTTTCCTGATCTGACGTTCTTCAGCGCATCTCTGATTTCAGTAGTGGTAAATTTGCAAGAATATTGATCCCAATATGTGCTGTTTGCCTTTAGGGCACCCTTAAGGGCACTAAGTTCACAGCGTATTGTTCTTGTATGGTTTTTGTCCCTTGGAACTCTGGATGTAGCCTTCACGTGAACTATAGTTCTATTTGCAGAAAAATCTGTAGTGTTATGATGTAATTACTAGGTGGAGTTACACCTAGTTTACGGAAGAGAGACCAGGCCTTTCAACTTGATGTTTTGGAATAAAGCGTATATCCGGTTTCGACCCTTTTCTTTCGCCGGTCATCCTCTAGCCTGTGCAGCAGATCGTCTGCAATCTCAGGGTCTCCACTCACAAGGAAACTTTGATACTTGCTATCACTCTTTTTTGTCACAGCCTGGTACATATTGTTTGTGGAACCCCCTTGGGACAGCAGCTTTTGCTGCACTTTTAGCGGCACCTATGAATCTGCCATAGTTACTGGCTATTAGGTGGATCTATCCCAAGCATTTATCTAGTTCCTCCACGTAAATCTTCCACTTTGCTTAAACGAAATTCCATCTTGGGAATTGCATGTTTGCATGGTTGTATGGTTGTATATTAGATGCAATTTCGACAGGACTGGACGGTTCCAGGATGCTACTCCAAGCGGGTGTAAAATGAATGTGCGCAACGGAAAATAATAAACGCTAAAATGAAGATTTGGCCCTGTCTGACTACCCCCCTGAAGAAGATCTTAAGATCTCTTAATGGACTTTAACATATAAATTACAATCTAAACGTATATGAATGATGAAGGCAACTAATCCTACTAAATGATAAACGTTGTTCCTGCTTATATATTTATTTTAGATTAAAAAACCCTTTATATTACAAATTTTACATTTCCTAAGTAAAATTACTGATCAATTACCCAACTCTGCCCCTTATTATGACTGCACGGTCTAATATCAATAACGCGGAATGTCTGACATCATCTACGTTCCGAACACTAGAAGACACTGCTTTCAAAGATGACCTACGGTGGTGTGGAACCTGAGTGGAAATAAACAGTTGTTTACCTTTATAGACCTAATAAGCCGAAGCAATTTGTGAAATCACCGTGTGTACTGCGTCCGGTTCGTCGAAGTGATGGTTCTCGACGTCTGCGACGATGGAAGAACTCCAGCCACAAATAAACTTAGTTCGCAACAGTACAATTCCTAACTGTTATAACTATAAACTCTTCTGAGAGCAAAGACAGCAAGTCCGTCTGTATCAACAAAAGCTGATGTCGAGCGACCGTCACACACGGGCGCTCACAACGGAAGACCGCGTCTCTCAACCGCTGGCTTCCCAGCATGGCTTGGCTCCCCACCCTCGTAATTCCGAAAACGAATCATATTCCCGAAACCACGGAATATTCTCCCTCTATTCAGATTCTTCAGAATGCTAACCAACCATATTTGAGTCTTTTGTCGTCCAGCGCGGAAAGTTGGCGAGGAAAAACCTATACTCGTACAACGGTACGCTTCTGAGTAAAAATCCTTGGAAATAACCCAGCCTGCGTGGTTTCCGAGGTGCCGCTTCTTCGTTCGTCTCACCTGCGTCCAAGATTTTCAGCGTTTCTGAAGTATAATCCTTCCGGTTCGGCCAGAACACCATCCGGTAGCGACTCTATTGTGGTCTAGCGCTTAGGTGCTATGCCGTCCGTCTAGTTATTTCCTATGTTTAAGCAGGACCAACACACCGGTGTGGGCCTTCCACCCAGGGCTTCAGTTCCGCCAGCCGTTTCATTTCCACTGGCGTTCCAACCTCTATTAGTAAAGGCAATCATTCGTTACGCAGTTTTTATAATAAAGACACTCTGTCACCTTTCATGCAATGAGCGTTAACAATTATTTACAAGACGTACGTGACAATGTCAGTCTCTTTTATATATTCATATATGCTATGTACAACCTATCACATGACACCTAATTGTGTTTGTAGATCATGGGAAAGTATGTGGAAAAGTGCTTGTAAAGTCCGAAATTATAGCCACCTTACAATATCCCCACCTAATGAACTATTTTGTTCTAGGATGGGGTAATTCTTATATAGCATTATCTCATCCAGTACAAAATCATATGACCATCAATTGTCTGTACAAGCGAACGAATAAGAATGCGAGGGCAGAGGAGCACTTGAATCACGATATGTTCTTCTACAGTCATTCTACCTTCAGTCATGTGTTTACTGCCATAAATTTCCTTATTACATGTTTATTATAATCAGTCTACCCGTTATGTTTATGACATTTTTTCGAGACGTGACAACTGAAATATACAACATCAAATGAAATTATCTAACATGACAAAAAAATTTATTGTCTTTAAAAGTGGCAGTTCCTATGTTTCTTTAGACCTAAGGCTCACACTCTCTGTCATTCATCCGTCCTTAAGACATAGGTTGTGGAAAGAAATATTGAAGTAAAGTATCCTAAACTTTTCAAGGTGGTCGTCGAATAAATTACATGTGCTTCATTTAGCCATTAATATGCAAGACAAGCAGTTATGCAGTTATTCAAGAGGTTAACTATTGTTCATTATACAAATATCTGAAATACTATGAAACATTTTGCGTTATTTTTACTTGGTCATATTTATGCTTTTGGCCTACATCACAACAAAAAAAAAAAACATCAGTTCACGAACTGATTGACCAAGTGTAGTGTTACCGTAACGTGTATACTGTTTAAACATTTCCAAAATCTTATGTTCTAAAGCGTTGTTTGACGAACTGCATTTACATTTAGTGTGACAGTTAATATTTGTAATAAGAGTTCGGATCGACGACCAATTTATCTAATGTGTTTGTTCACAGTGTGTTAAATGTAATAGATAAAAACATTAAGAATCCATAGCATCATTAACAAAGAAACCACAAACAATAATTTTACAAAAATACATACACAAATAAAATTCTGGACATACGCAAATATATAAAAACAGTGAAGTACATCGCATCATTATCAAAGAGAATGCCAAACAATATTTTACATGAATACATACACATATATTTCTTAACACTACCCTGAAAAATAAGTGCAAAATGTTTACACAAATGGTAGATATCGGAAACTGTTAGTTTGTGGTTGTAACTGTTCAGTGTTCACTACAATGTGAACCTTTTTTTTATCAAGAGTCATTGACTGATTCGGATTTCACAACACACTTTCGTCTTCATTTATGTATGGGGATGGAAGCTACAGTTTTTTGTGAAGTTTAGGACGCGAAGATTGTTCGAGATCTGACATGTTGCCTTTACAAGTCAGTCTTTGGACTCTCAGCCGATTGTTGATCTCATCAGGTTACCAGTCTCTCGCAGAACTGATGATGTGGAAGGATCCTCGGATTATACTGTCAGGTAAGTGGGCGTATGATTTGAAACAGCCAAGCATTTGCACACAGTATGAGGGAGGTATAGTCAGGTAAGATCGTTATAGATCACCTAGAACTCTTCTTCATCGGCTTTGAGTGGTGTAATTGTGCCTAGTCTTCACTTCTTCGTGTTTCTTCTTTTATTATTTTTGTGTTCCTAAGCTTCTGTTCTTCAAGTCGCTTCTTTCTCTTGATATAACTATTATATTTTGGATAAGGATATCGGTAATTGTGGACAGGTAGGTTATCTGTTTGGTGACACTATACATGGAACTCGAGTCGTTGTGTGTGACTCAGATTCCAGAGAAGTCAATGCCAGGTGACTGCAGAAGACGGTGGAGGACCGCAGAAGAAAGTAAACACAGTTGACAGTTCCATACAGCTATTAGCACTTGCTGTAGGCTTACTTGACTGCATTATGTGTACAATTGGATTATCTCGTCTCCATCGCGTAGTACAACAGTGGAGAAAAGTCATCAGTGGCCGCTGAAATAACCATGTTGCCGTGAACGAGCATGGCTGTTGCGGCTGCCGCCTGTTACCTGCGCCATCATTGTCTGCTGCCGGAGATCTTCAGGTGACCGATGAATAGCCCAGCTGTTTGCCCACGTCCGCTACCGGGCTTTGGTTTACAGACGGCGTCCCGTTAGCCTCCGTTCCATCCGCACATCATGTTGTTGCCTGTGTGTTTCGCAAAGTTTTTTGCGCATCCTGTGCTCTCTAATGCCCACAATTAGTTTCCAATTTACAACAAATGACATACAATACATAACACAGGTTATTGACATTTATGAAATATAAAATTTTGAGATGCACTCACTAGTGAGGTGATTTACCTTTACATTTACTATTGTTCTATTTGTATTATTAGCCAAGACACTCACGTATTTACTCTTATTATTTTGATAATTTTTTTCAAGTGCAAAGTTAATGTTACTAATAAAAGATCACACCACAACCTATGTACTGTAATTATTAAGTATCTGTCAGCACCTGTATATCAATAAAAATACATGCTCAGTAGTTGTCCATACAACCATAGTATTATATTCGTCACCACAACCAATGTTAATAACAGCAACCTACTTGTTAACTATTTGTCACACTACTGTTAACTACTGGCCAGTAGGATGTTTATATAAGTCTAACTATCCCACTATTCAAAGTAAAGTACAACCCTGTCGTTGTGTATCAAAAGATCGTCCGATCTCATGGCTGTTGGTTTCGTCGTGCATGTCGTCGTGAATATCTGTGAACAATAAAGTGCACGTCTGTACACACGAACATACACAAATAAATGATTAAGAAGGCCTCTTCTTCATTTCATGCTTCGGATTGTTTCCTGTGGACTATTATAAACTACATAGCAAGTTTAGTATAAATCACTGCAGGCTTCTTTAGTCATACTTTTACGTATCTTTTCTCCCGGTCTTACTCAGTGCTACCTTCACTGTCGCTGTCCCCCTTTTTCGGATATGCTTCTGTTACATTTCTCTGGTGGTCTCTCCTTTTCACCTTAATAAACTTACATTTTATTTTAGTAGTGGTACCTGGAAATATAAAGGTTTTAGTATATTACATAAAATCACTGCTCATCAACATGACTGTCATGTCCTTACGTATTACCCTCTGTGTCATGTGCTTTGAACGTACAGTTTCGTACTCTTCCTTTATTACATTTTACGTGTCTATATTCCCTTATTACACCTCCATTTCATGTCCCTCTAACACTGAAGTAATACTGAGGTGTGCTCATACGGAATTCCGCAGAAGTGGCTACCATGAAACCAATTATTCCGTTTCTTTGAACAGCAGAAGTACAACATTCCCATACAAATAACGGTGCACTCTTGCGTATCCATATGGAGCTGGCCACCTCGTTTCTGTGAATGAAAACAAATCATACTTGGATGACACACCTGCATGTCATCGCAAACACTATTAGCAAGTCACTCATTTATGATCCCATTGCTAAAAATGTAAAATAGACACTCATTTCTAAAAAAGTTTTACTGACGTTCTTTCCTAATACGTGCCACCTAGATTGGTTAACAATTTTTTTTATGTCTTCACTCATCTTTACAACATTTTTGCAGTACCACGCTTCTCTCAATTTCACTTTATTCCTTCATGGACAGATAGCGCATCTTAAACTCTAAACACCTTCTAAAATTGTACGCTCAGCTTACTGTGCACATAGTTATAACCTACCAAGAAACATACCGTAATTTTCTTGCCCACGATGTCCTGCCCTTTTATGTACTGTAGTACTTCTTTTAACATGATAAAATTATGGAAAATTTAATAAATCTACAGATACCTTCAGTGTAATACTTAACTTAATTGCTAACTATATACAATACTATACTTTTGCCATACAAGCTCCCTTCAGTTCTCCATACTTATTCTATAAATGGCTTGAGATGGCTCACATGATGGAGTCCCAAAGTTTTTGCTGTTTTTACAGACTCAATTTCAACCACATTTGAGTGCTATAGTTTTTTTATACGTGCAGGGCCGCTGAATCTCTTGAAGAACTTTTGACACAGCTTCATTCGTTTGTTGGACAACCTATAAGACTTAACTAAGACCTTTTGTCTAACATCACATTCCCTTACATGCGCCTTTTGGCCTGCGTGCACCTTGCGCTTCTCACAAGCGACCCGAATATCGCGCAAAACCTCCTCCACTATGACTTTATGCTGTCGGCGCGTCCTTTGTGGAAAATCGATCAGTCCTCGAATTTTTTTGGGTGTCCCTATTCTTCAGAACCATCAGTGTAGCATTGTGGGGAGGCTCGTTTATCACATCCTGAAAATCTTTAGGGAACACGTCCGAGCTAGCGTCATTCTTTCCACAGTATAATCTACATAAATTGCCTAAATGTTTCATCGTTCTCTCTGTGGCGTGCGAACTCGGGTGAAACCTACTAATAAATATGGGCTTTGTCTTATACCTCCTTAGTGTTCTTTTCCATACTTCAGATTTATATTGAGGTCCATTATCTGAGATAATACAATCTACAGTTCCCACTGGGCTTATGAAGTCTCTACTTACAGCTGCACCAGTCGCCCTTTTTAGTGGTGTCAACGTCTCAAATTTGGATGTCAGCTCCATTACTACCGACATATATTGATGGCCCCTCGGTGTCTTGGGTAATGGTCCCATTAAATCCGTCGCTGCCATGTACCTTAGCTTCTCAGGAATAATTGGATATTTCCATAAGATATTTTCGTGGGCCGAAATGTGTGTAACTTAGGTGTGTGTACCATATAAGCTTATTTATTAACTCATTTGGTATGCACACCATCCACAGCGAATCATTAACGTTTGCCCTATAAAACACAATCCCTTTTCTCACAAGGTAATGCTGTCTTATGCGGGACTGCGTCCGATCATTCCATTTTTCTTTTATTCTGACTAAATCTGGGTCCTTGTCCTGCTCATTCTGGATATTCCTCATCGTTCCGGTAACGAAGTTTTCAAATGCCACACCTTTGAGATATAACAACGAAAAGTGCTCTTGCTCTAATGCTTCAGCCGTCTCTTCCGTTATACCAATAGGTGAGCGGGACAGGGCGTCAGCGATGCCGTTTCTCGGACCAGGTACATAGACCGTTGAAAACTGGTATTCCTGGAGCACAGCTACCCATCTCGCTAGTCTTCCATACGGAAGTTTGGCGGTTAGTAGAAACTCTAGGGCCCTATGGTCCGTCTAGACTTTTGTTTTTCTACCGAACAGAAAGTACTTGAACTTTTTAAATCCCCATACTATTGCAAGGGCTTCAAGTTCGGTAACAGAGTAATTTCTTTCACTTTTGGATAGTTCCCTGCTAGCAAAGGCAGTGTATTAATTTGCCACCTTGTTCAAACTCCTGAAACACCGTGACTCCCAGACCGGTTTTCGCATTGTCAGTGACCATACAAAAATCCCGTCATAAGTCAGAATGTGATAAAAAGGGGCACTGACGAGTGCCGCCTTCAGATTATTTAATTCTCGGTCTGTACGCACATCCCACACTCGGGGTGTTCCTTTTCTTGTCAATTGGCAGAGTAGGTAACTTGCTAATGTTTCCGCTTAGATAAGCTTCTTATAGAAATTTATTACTCCTAGAAACTCTCTGTTGTTTTCTGGTTGTAGGAGTAGTAAACTTTGCAATTGTCGCCATCCTCTCTGGGTCGGCACGAATCCCTTCTCCTGTTCTCATGTGTCCCAGAAAGCCAACCCTACTGCTCCCAAAACAAGACTTCTCAATGCCTGCGGTCACCCCATATCTTTTCAAACTGCTTAACACTTCCTCCAAGAGTTTGTTATGTCCCTCCCAGGTCTTTTCTGCTATCAGTATATCGTCTACATAACACGTGAGCCTCCGTTTTAACTCTTCACTCAATATTTTACAAAAACCCCTGATAAATGCAGTTGAAGATATATTCAATACAAAAGGGAGCCTTTTGAATTGAAAACACCTTCCGAAGGCAATAAAGGCCGTCTATTTTCGGCATTCAGGATCGAGCTCAATCTACCAAAAGCTCGAGCGCAAATCAAGTGAGGAAAACACTGAAACCCCATGAAATCTTTGAAGAAGCTGCTCAAGCCTTTCAAGGAGATCCCTCTCTGACACAATAATGGTATTTATTTGCCGTGAGTCTAGCACCAGTCGAATCCCACCGTCCATTTTGTCTACTATGAGTAGTGGACTACTGTACTCAGATCTAGCAGCCTCAATTGCACCTTCGTCCTCCATTCTTCGTAGTTCACTTAGAATTCTTTCCTGGCATGACCTGGGATGGCATAAGGTGGTACCCAAAATGGTCTATGTTTTTTCTCCTTTATTGTGATTTCATTCCCCTGCCCCATATGGGCAGCGGAGGGCTGTCAGCGGCACAATCCGCCGCTCTTCAGCCAAGTGACACGACAACTAAAATAAGAATAAAATGTTACATACATAAGGCGATAAAAAAGGGGAACATAAAACAGAGTAAAGGGAGAAAATGGAGGTAAAGACTGACATGGAGACGTTCACAGGGCACAGTTAAAAAAGTCACCAGAAAGTTAAAAAAACACAGTTGGCGATTCTTAAAACGCAGAGAAGACACTGAATGCACATGCACAGCTTAAAAGTCGGCCACAGTATTAAAAACACTCCACACTTAAAACCCACTTGTAGCACACACAATGAAGAATAAAACTGCCAGGTGGGACCTGCCGAGGGAAAGGTCAGAGAGGATGGTAAAGGAGGGGAGAGCAAGGAGCAGCAAGGGAAGCAGCTGGATGAAGAGAGGAGGGGCGTCAGCAGGTGCACTGAGAGGCAGGAGACACGTAGGGTGGGAAATGAAGATGGAAGACAGGGCAGGAGGGAGTGCAGAGACACTGAAAAGGGGGCACAAGAGAGGGAGGGGGAGTAGGAGGGGGAAGCCACTCAGGAGGAGAGAGGGGAGGACAGGGAGCCCTGAGGAGGAGGCAGTAAGATGGGGTTAGAGTTGGTAGGAAGGGTAGATGTCAGGGCGAAGCTCATCATCCGGTAGGGGTAGACAGTAGAAGTTGCGTTGGGAAAGGAGATGGAGGGTGTGGAGATGGAGAGAGGGTGGGTCACAACGGTAAAGGAGCGGCAACTAGTTGGGGGTGGAGAGGAAGGGAGACACCAGGGGGTGAGGGGGATCAAGGCGGCGGACAATGTATAGTGTGCGGATGTGTTCAAGAAAAAGAAGAAGATGTCTGTTTTTCTTTACATCAAATTTATATTGATACTCCTTGATGCATCCGGTTTTGGGTATGAAGATTTCTGCGTTACTTTTGAGTGCAAGCTCCAACCCGTTTCTATCCTTATTATCTATGTTATCCAGATTTTCGAATTTCGCATCAATTTTATTGTTAATTTCATTAATATGTTCACGTTCTGACTTGAACTCTGCTCTATTCTCATTATCTTTTACACACTCTTCCCTCTGAACTGCATGTTGGCCCGTGAACTGTAGTTTTAAATTTGAGCTTTTGTGGCCTTCTCATCAAATCTGATTTTCATTTTATTCTCTTTTCCTAACGTTAACTTCCCTCTTCCTAGATCGATGATAGCTTTCTGCGCTGAAAGAAAATCTGCACCGATTATTATATCAGCTGTTAGTTTCGGTATTATGAACTGATTTGCAGTCATATGGTGTCCTTTGCAATCAAATTGTAGACGTGTTTGTTGCGATATTTTCATACCCTTTCTAACTAACGCACCTCGTACCTTTGTTTTTTGTACTGTGAGCATCGGTGAATTAACTGACTCTTTGCATTTAGCGAATAGCCTATCTGAAATAGCTGAGAGTCCAGTTCCGCTACCTATTAAAACAGTACCCCTAATTCCTTCAGTTTGTATTTTCACCACCGGATAGATGTCATGTTTAGGTAACGTTTCCTTTTCTTCCAGAAATATCTGTGTCATGTCCTCATATTCTATAATATTTATATTATTACTTCCGAGACGGTTTAGGGCGCATTTTCTCTAGTGTCCCTCGTCTGGCCTAGTCATTGTTCATTTTCCATGTTATCTTGGCGTACTCTCCCAGGATTAGGTGGTCTAATTTCAATCGATTGTTCCCGATTCCTGTTGTTGTTCATTCCACCCCATCCTCAGCCAGACCGTTGACGAGTTTCTCTATTGTCTGAATCTGGAGCGGCGCTCGTAGAGCTGCACAGAGCCGGCTAGAGGGCGCTGTCGTCGGTGCCGGTGTCGTAGTGCCAACCTAAGAACTTTTACCTACGCCGTGGCGTCGTAGCTATCGATACCACATGTTGTTTCCAAATCGCCTACTATTTCTTTTCTGAGAGATGGTTTTTGCCTTGGTTGCGACCTGACTTCCTGCGATAATTGTTTAATTTCGCTTTCTATGTTCTGTTTAAACTGGAAGAGCTCCTTGGTTAGTGCCTCATTTGGTGCAATTCCCGTCTTTTGCAGCTGCGTTATTTCTACTTGTTCCCGCGCCTCTGCAACTTCGTCAATGCACCTCTACCTATCTTTGTCGCATTTCCCGTTTTCTCTAATGTTTCAATAGCAATACGCTTCGCGCCCCTCGCTAGTAATCGCGCCTCGCTCGTGGTTCTTCTGACCTCCGCAATTTCTCGTTCTAGTTTTGTTCAGAGCGTCACTACCTCATTTTTCACTTCCCTCGTCTCATGTTTTATTGACTGAATTTCGACACTAACGTTTTGAATTTTGCTTCCCATTTATGAGCTCAACTCCTGCATTTCAGCACTAACATTTTGGATTTTACTTCCCATTTCAGCACTAACGTTTTGAATTTTACTTCCCATTTCAGAGCGTACTTCATCATTCCCCTTTTTTATTTGCTCTCCCAATTCAGCGTTCACCTTTTGAATTTTATTCCCTGTTTCTGAGCTGACCTTCTGAGTATTATTCCCCATTTCTTTTAGGTATGCAAGGATGTCCGATACACCTGTGTTATCTAAATCTTCTCTTCTATTGTGACTTTCTCTTCCTATACTCTTAGGTGATCTTCTCCCCTTTTCCCTTTCCATTTCTTGGTATTCAAGAAAGTCATCACCTCGCACCCCTGATATGCTCCCTCGTGACGATGCCACAGACGACCACAATTCCTAGTTGTTCTGCGTTCACTTGGACTCTCTACATTATATTCCCGTATCTTTGCGATTGCCTCAGTGTGTCTCTGTTCCTCATCTACGCTGTCAGATTGCCCATCACGGGCTTGACTTTCTATCATCCTCACAAAATTCCCTTGGATAGGTATTCCCCTCACCAGTGCCATGTGCTGCTAACATAGCTAACTCTTTCTCATCCGACAGGCTTTCTCGACTACCCCGTGTATCTGCCATTTCTATATTGTTGCAGCTAGTGCTCTGTTGTGCTACTGAGCGCGCTTTCACCTTAGTTAACATTGACTGATCCCGGATAACAGTTCTTTCTTATAGGTACACACAATTTACACTACCCACATGTATTATATCACTGGCATGTAACATAAAATATCTACAACAAAGAAGCTAAACTAATGGCAACGTCGCGAGCGAGCAGTGTTGTTACAATACAAGCAAAAAGAAACGAAAAATACATTACATGAATATCAATGAATTAGAGCCTGTGGACTGAAGCGCAAGGCCTCTGAAAAGAATTACATTAAAATACGCAAAGATTATTTTTAATGTTATCTCGTGACTTTATTACTGCAAACAATACACGCAAGCTGGTGATCACTATCAATAACACCTAAATATTAAATGGGAATTTTTTTTGAGAATTTCCGAGGTTTCAAACCACTTTATGACTACTATCAAAAGAGTCTAAGTAGGCTCCTGGTTGGGTAAGCCATATGCAGAATGCTACTCCAGGCGGGTGTAAAATGAATGTGTGCAACGGAAAATAATAAACGCTAAAATGAAGATTTGGCCCTGTCCTACTACACCCTGAAGAAGACCTTAAGATCTCTTAATGGACTTTATCATATAAATTACAAGGTAAAGATATGCGAATGATGAAGGAAACTAATCCTACTAAATGATAAACGTTGTATGAATTTTATCCGTATTGTATGCTGTCGAAATCTGTGACTGTTCCTTTATGGGGTTGTAGAAAAATATTCTATACCAGTCACAATAAAAGGTTGTTTATTCGTCACACGACCGTTTTCGGACTTACGCCCATCTTCAGGTGTTTACACATTCGTTTACATGTTTATACTGTTGGAGATCACTGTATAAATACAAAAAAAAATATATTAGCTGGTGACTACACAAATACAAGTGGGGCAATTGTAAGTGGTAGGGCAGCATTTGACGAAAATATATCTGTACTTACAAAAAGATGAAGCACCATTATTACAGTTATGCTGTGATGTTAGTTATGCCACTTAGTTACACATTTATGGTCACTTTCACGTCCATATATCAGGTATACATCCATATTACACTATTATGATGTGCACTACACTGTTGTTGTTGTTGTTGTCTTCAGTCCTGAGACTGGTTTGATGCAGCTCTCCATGCTACTCTATCCTGTGCAAGCTGCTTCATCTCCCAGTACCTACTGCAACCTACATCCTTCTGAATCTGCTTAGTGTACTCATCTCTCGGTCTCCCTCTACGATTTTTACCCTCCAGGCTGCCCTCCAATCCTAAATTTGTGATCCCTTGATGCCTCAAAACATGTCCTACCAACCGATCCCTTCTTCTAGTCAAGTTGTGCCACAAACTTCTCTTCTCCCCAATCCTATTCAATACCTCCTCATTAGTTACGTGATCTATCCACCTTATCTTCAGTATTCTTCTGTAGCACCACATTTCGAAAGCTTCTATTCTCTTCTTGTCCAAACTAGTTATCGTCCACGTTTCACTTCCATACATGACTACACTCCAAACAAATACTTTCAGAAACGACTTCCTGATACATAAATCTATATTCGATGTTAACAAATTTCTCTTCTTCAGAAACGCTTTCCTTGCCATTGCCAGTCTACATTTTATATCCTCTCTACTTCGACCATCATCAGTTATTTTGCTCCCCAAATAGCAAAACTCCTTTACTACTTTAAGTGTCTCATTTCCTAATCTAATTCCCTCAGCATCACCCGATTTAATTTGACTACATTCCATTATCCTCGTTTTGCTTTTGTTAATGTTCATCTTATATCCTCCTTTCAAGACACTGTCCATTCCGTTCAACTGCTCTTCCAAGTCCTTTGCCGTCTCTGACAGAATTACAATGTCATCGGCGAACCTCAAAGTTTTTACTTCGTCTCCATGAATTTTAATACCTACTCCAAATTTTTCTTTTGTTTCCTTTACTGCTTGCTCAATATACAGATTGAATAACATCGGGGAGAGGCTACAACCCTGTCTCACTCCTTTCCCAACCACTGCTTCCCTTTCATGCCCCTCGACTCTTATTACTGCCATCTGGTTTCTGTACAAATTATAAATATCCTTTCGCTCCCTGTATTTTACCCCTGCCACCTTTAGAATTTGAAAAAGAGTATTCCAGTCAACATTGTCAAAAGCTTTCTCTAAGTCTACAAATGCTAGAAACGTAGGTTTGCCTTTTCTTAATCTTTCTTCTAAGATAAGTCGTAAGGTCAGTATTGCCTCACGTGTTCCAACATTTCTACGGAATCCAAATTGATCCTCCCCGAGGTCTGCATCTACCAGTTTTTCCATTCGTCTGTAAAGAATTCGCGTTAGTATTTTGCAGCCGTGGCTTATTAAACTGATAGTTCGGTAATTTTCACATCTGTCAGCACCTGCTTTCTTTGGGATTGGAATTATTATATTCTTCTTGAAGTCTGAGGGTATTTCGCCTGTCTCATACATCTTGCTCACCAGCTGGTAGAGTTTTGTCATGACTGGCTCTCCCAAGGCCGTCAGTAGTTCTAATGGAATGTTGTCTACTCCGGGGGCCTTGTTTCGACTCAGGTCTTTCAGTGCTCTGTCAAACTCTTCACGCAGTATCGTATCTCCCATTTCGTCTTCATCTACATCCTCTTCTATTTCCATAATATTGTCCTCAAGTACATCGCCCTTGTACAAACCTTCTATATACTCCTTCAACCTTTCTGCCTTCCCTTCTTTGCTTAGAACTGGGCTGCTATCTGAGCTCTTGATATTCATACACGTGGTTCTCTTCTCTCCAAAGGTCTCTTTAATTTTCCTGTAGGCAGTATCTATCTTACCCCTAGTGAGATAAGCTTCTACATCCTTACATTTGTCCTCTAGCCATCCCTGTTTAGCCATTTTGCACTTCCTGTCAATCTCATTTTTGAGACGTTTGTATTCCTTTTTGCCTGCTTCATTTACTGCATTTTTATATTTTCTCCTTTCATCAATTAAATTCAATATTTCTTCTGTTACCCAAGGATTTCTAGCAGCCCTCGTCTTTGTACCTACTTTATCCTCTGCTGCCTTCACTACTACATCCCTCAGAGCTACCCATTCTTCTTCTACTGTATTTCTTTCCCCTATTCCTGTCAATTGTTCCCTTATGCTCTCTCTGAAACTCTGTACAACCTCTGGTTCTTTCAGTTTATCCAGGTCCCATCTCCTTAATTTCCCACATTTTTGCAGTTTCTTCAGTTTTAATCTACAGGTCATAACCAATAGATTGTGGTCAGAGTCCACATCTGCCCCTGGAAATGTCTTACAACTTAAAACCTGGTTCCTAAATCTCTGTCTTACCATTATATAATCTATCTGATACCTTTTAGTATCTCCAGGGTTCTTCCACGTATACAACCTTCTTTCATGATTCTTAAACCAAGTGTTAGCTTTGATTAAGTTGTGCTCTGTGCAAAATTCTACTAGGCGCCTTCCTCTTTCATTTCTTAGCCCCAATCCATATTCACCTACTATGTTTCCTTCTCTCCCTTTTCCTACTACCGAATTCCAGTCACCCATTACTATTAAATTTTCGTCTCCCTTCACTATCTGAATAATTTCTTTTATTTCATGGTACATTTCTTCAATTTCTTCATCATCTGCAGAGCTAGTTGGCATATAAACTTGTACTACTGTAGTAGGTGTGGGCTTCGTATCTATCTTGGCCACAATAATGCGTTCACTATGCTGTTTGTAGTAGCTTACCCGCATTCCTATTTTCCTATTCATTATTAAACCTACTCCTGCATTACCCCTATTTGATTTTGTGTTTATAACCCTGTAGTCACCTGACCAGAAGTCTTGTTCCTCCTGCCACCGAACTTCACTAATTCCCACTATATCTAACTTTAACCTATCCATTTCCCTTTTTAAATTTTCTAACTTACCTGCCCGATTAAGGGATCTGACATTCCACGCTCCGATCCGTAGAACGCCAGTTTTCTTTCTCCTGATAACGACATCCTCCTGAGTAGTCCCCGCCCGGAGATCCGAATGGGGGACTATTTTACCTCCGGAATATTTTACCCAAGAGGATGCCATCATCATTTAATTATACAGTAAAGCTGCATGTCCTCGGGAAAAATTACGGCTGTAGTTTCCCCTTGCTTTCAGCCGTTCGCAGTACCAGCACAGCAAGGCCGTTTTGGTTAATGTTGCAAGGCCAGATCAGTCAATCATCCAGACTGTTGCCCCTGCAACTACTGAAAAGGCTGCTGCCCCTCTTCAGGAACCACACGTTTGTCTGGCCTCTCAACAGATACCCCTCCGTTGTGGTTGCACCTACGGTACGGCCATCTGTATCTCTGAGGCACGCAAGCCTCCCCACCAACGGCAAGGTCCATGGTTCATGGGGGGAGGCACTACACTATGTTTACATAAAAACATGTGGGCTGTGGTCAAAGAACTTCAATGTAGCAGATGTAAAGATGTTGCTCACACAGAAACTCGTAGGTTCTGGTCAAAGAACTTAGCCACAGGAAGTGCAAAGGTGTTGCATATATAGAAATTTGAAAAGCTACTGCGACATTTCTTGACACATATTATGAAATTTTTGGTTCACATTTTTGACGGAAAACGTAGATCTAGGAAGTACAATGTTGTTACATGTATGTGTAATAGCTTTGAGTAAATTCGTATATATATATATATATATATATATATATATATATATATATATATATATATATATATATAACAACATTGTACTTCCTAGTAAAGTTGGCGAGGAAAATCCTATACTCGTACGCTGGTACGCTTCTGATTAAAAATCCTTGGAAATAACCCAGCCTGCGTGGTTTCCGAGGTGTCGCTTCTTCGTTCCTCTCACCTGCGTCCAAGATTTTCAGCGTTTCCGAAGTATAACTATGTAAGTAGGCTGTTTATGTTTTCTAATTGGTAACGCCACGTAGCGCTCTGTATGAAAATCACTGGCTGTGCTGTGTGCAGTCTGTGGCTAGTTTGCATTGTTGTCTGCCATTGTAGTGTTGGGCTGTTGGCTGTTAACAGCGTGTAGCGTTGTGCAGTTGGAGGTGAGCCGCCAGCAGTGGTGGATGTGGGGAGAGAGATGGCGGAATTTTGAGAGCGGATGATCTGGACAGAGACAGTAAATTTGTAAGACTGGATATCATGAACTGATATATATATTATGACTTTTGAGCACTATTAAGGTAAATACATTGTTTGTTCTCTATCAAAATCTTTCATTTGCTAACTATGCTTATCAGTAGCTAATGCCTTCAGTAGTTTGAATCTTTTATTTAGCTGGCAGTAGTGGCGCTTGCTGTATTGCAGAAGTTCGAGTAATGAAGATTTTTGTGAGGTAAGTGATTCGTGAATGGTATAGGTTAATGTTAGTCAGGGCCATTCTTTTGTAGGGATTATTGAAAGTCAGATCGCGTTGCGCTAAAAATATTGTGTGTCAGTTTAGTGTTGATCAGAATAGGTAAAGAGCGAAATGTCTGAGTACGTTCAGTTCTGCTCAGCTGTTTGAAAATCAAATAACGTAAGGAATTTACCAGCACAGTAAGTCACTAATTTTTCTGAGGGGACGTTTCATATGTCGACCCTTAGCCGACGATACCTCACTGGAATCTTCTGATTTTTTCTTGTAGGTTGTGAAATTAGTGTAGCTTTTGTTTATTGCTAGTGTGTAATTGTAGAGAGAATCTCCTTTGTAGTTGCAGTCTTTCATTGTTGTACAGTAACACAGTTGTAACATGCAGGTAGATTTGCACCAAGTATTTGGCAGCTGCACTAGCAATTAACGAGATATTATTTTCAATACTGTGTTAATGTGTTTTCTTATTTTGCTCTTCAAATTGTCCTTTTCTGTGTTATCGTGTGAAATATTGTGACAATAATGGGGTGTGAAAAACGTAACACTAGGCTCCAAACTAAACTGAGAAATAATAGTGACGACGAGAGTAGCTTATCAGCACCACTGTATAAAGAAATAACAGACATTCAAAGTGGTAATTTGGTAATTGTGCATAGGGAAATGGAGCGGGCGGCAAATAATGGTGTAGACAGTGAAACAATTAGTGAACAGGGAAACATTATCGATCGATCGGTCGGCAACAGCTCACCTCAGGAATCCGAAATGACAGGACACAATCTCGCAAATACTGTAGATTCAGGTTTTGGGTCCTCACCGTTTTCTTAAATAAGTCAAGACATATTTTCTGCTTGTCAGAATATGAATGTTGCTGGTGCAAATTCACTGCCGAAAAGCACTGAGGAACATGTTTCAGACACCAGTGCATTGTTATTACAATTAATACAACAAATGGGACAAACACAGCACAAGCTTCAAAAGTTAGACACAATGGAACAAAATCTTCGAAAGTTAGACACAATGGAACAAAATCTTCAAAAGTTAGACACAATGGAACAAAATCTTCAAACGTTAGACACAATGGAACAAAATCATCAAAAGTTAGACACAATGGAACAAAATCTTCAAAGGTTAGACACCACGCTTGAACAAACACGTGAAGATTTAACTACTGAGTTACATAAAATCGAATCGAAATGTCAAAAAGTTTATAATGACGTAAAAACACAAATTGGTGAGCATTTCCAACCTATTTTTTCGTGGCATGAAAATACACTCCTGGAAATTGAAATAAGAACACCGTGAATTCATTGTCCCAGGAAGGGGAAACTTTATTGACACATTCCTGGGGTCAGATACATCACATGATCACACTGACAGAACCACAGGCACATAGACACATGCAACAGAGCATGCACAATGTCGGCTCTAGTACAGTGTATATCCACCTTTCGCAGCAATGCAGGCTGCTATTCTCCCATGGAGACGATCGTAGAGATGCTGGATGTAGTCCTGTGGAACGGCTTGCCATGCCATTTCCACCTGGCGCCTCAGTTGGACCAGCGTTCGTGCTGGGCGTGCACACCGCGTGAGACGATGCTTCATCCAGTCCCAAACATGCTCAATGGGGGACAGATCCGGAGATCTTGCTGGCCAGGGTAGTTGACTTACACCTTCTAGAGCACGTTGGGTGGCACGGGATACATGCGGACGTGCATTGTCCTGTTGGAACAGCAAGTTCCCTTGCCGGTCTAGGAATGGTAGAACGATGGGTTCGATGACGGTTTGGATGTACCGTGCACTATTCAGTGTCCCCTCGACGATCACCAGAGGTGTACGGCCAGTGTAGGAGATCGCTCCCTACACCATGATGCCGGGTGTTGGGCCTGTGTGCCTCGGTCGTATGCAGTCCTGATTGTGGCGCTCACCTGCACGGCGCCAAACACGCATACGACCATCATTGGCTCCAAGGCAGAAGCGACTATCATCGCTGAAGACGACACGTCTCCATTCGTCCCTCCATTCACGCCTGTCGCGACACCACTGGAGGCGGGCTGCACGATGTTGGGGCGTGAGCGGAAGACGGCCTAACGGTGTGCGGGACCGTAGCCCAGCTTCATGGAGACGGCTGCGAATGGTCCTCGCCGATACCCCAGGAGCAACAGTGTCCCTAATTTGCTGGGAAGTGGCGGTGCGGTCCCCTACGGCACTGCGTAGGATCCTATGGTCTTGGCGTGCATCCGTGCGTCGCTGCGGTCCGGTCCCAGGTCGACGGGCACGTGCACCTTCCGCCGACCACTGGCAACAACATCGATGTACTGTGGAGACCTCACGCCCCACGTGTTGAGCAATTCGGCGGTACGTCCACCCGGCCTCCCGCATGCCCACTATACGCCCTCGCTCAAAGTCCGTCAACTGAACATACGTTTCACGACCACGATGTCGCGGCATGCTACCAGTGTTAAAGACTGCGATGGAGCTCCGTATGCCACGGCAAACTGGCTGACACTGACGGCGGCGGTGCACAAATGCTGCGCAGCTAGCGCCATTCGACGGCCAACACCGCGGTTCCTGGTGTGTCTGCTGTGCCGTGCGTGTGATCATTGCTTGTACAGCCCTCTCGCAGTGTCCGGAGCAAGTATGGTGGGCCTGACACACCGGTGTCAATGTGTTATTTTTTCCATTTCCAGGAGTGTACATTACAGAATCACGAAGCAGCCATAAAAGAACTGCAAACTATTCTTCATGAAAATCATGAGACCTTGCAAGCTAAGATTGACTCAGTTGCATCTATCGATTCGGTTACGCAACTTGCAAAAACTCAGGAAAACTTAAAGGACACAGTAGATACGATTTCAACACAAATGGAAACTCTGGAACTTGGTTCAGAAAAACGCACTGAGGAAATAAGTTCACTCTCGGAGAAAGTAGCCGAACTTTCGGATCAGTTCACAAACTTATCTACAAAGGTGGATGATGATCTGAATGGCACAGGACCTCTAGCCTTCACTGACACAGAAGAGTATGAACAAATTAAGAAATTAAAACAAAATCAGAATCAAATTAATACGCAACACAAAACAAAAATCCGGGAAGTACAAGATCAGTTGGCACAAGTAATACAAGAATTACATATTTCAGAGGACACTCGCGCTCCAACTTAGAAATACGGAAAAGCCACAAAATAATAACACAGGGCACTTCGGAAATTATGAAAGAAATTGGCAAGGTACACCGAATTTTGAGATGGAACCGCCGAAACGACGTAACAATGACAGACATGCGACTCGCCGACATGATGATTTTGTCTGTAAGCTGTTCATACTACACGTAAATTCAAAACATTTAAAAATTCTGGCAACGACATTCTTCCACTAGCGTGGCTTCATCAATTCTCTCATTGTTTTCCTCCCAACTGGTCATTAGAATTTATGTGTGGCTACTTAGAGAATGAACCAGCTGCAAGAAAGCGATCGGTCATTCACGATTGCCACAGTGAAGGAGAAATTTATCATGCCTTCCTCGCAACATATTGGTCTCAAGCCACATAAGACCGAGTAAAACATAGCATCATAATGATGAAACATTTCGAACAATCTGAATTTTCTAGTCTTGTGAAATATTTTGAAGACATGTTGCACAAGAATCAGTACCTGCCAAACCCTTACAGCCCCTCAGAACTCATCCGCATTTGCCTAATCAAATTGCCTGAAGATTTACGACATACTATTTTGGCAGGGCGTTGTAAAGACGACATTCAAGCTCTTCAGGGACTGTTACAAGAATTGGAAATTGACACTGACAATCGCGGAACGCGAAAACAGGAACCCAACAATTACAGGTCATATCCGTCACAATTTCACGATGACAGAAATAATAACTGGACACGACAAGGCCATTCTCACAACGCAAATCGTGAACAAAATAGACACCACCCATATGACAACCACTGGAAGAGTAATAGTTACAGAGAAAGATCGCATTTCCGTAGTAATGAATATGACAGTGACAATCACAGAAACAGACAATATGGCAACCAGAACTATTATTATCACTGGAGACAGAATAACGTCAGACGCAACGGTCCACCGTGCAGTGACAATTCAGTGAGAAATTCTCCACCACTTCAACGACAAGAGAGAAACTACAGGCACTACCGACATGACGACAGACGATATAATCATAACGAAAGACCTGAATTTCATCAGAACTGGCGGGATTCAAACAGGGCTGGGCCCTCTCAGCAAGGTGAATTTGTAGAAGTTAGGTCTCCTAATCCCAATAACGACACACGCCAACAAAGAGATAGCAGACAATGACTCGCACCACTGACAGACACGTGCGCCGGTTGGCTCAGAGAAAAATAACATAGACGTTAACCTTGAGAAAAATTTGAGCATTCTTTACCGATGTACCATATACCACATGATAATTCCGTTGAAGTTGAAACTCTGCGTACTAGGAAGAGTAAAGGTTTACACCACATTTCACACGTAAAACCGTTTATTGAAAGTTAATTTGCTTTTTAACTAAGTCTTTGCATAAAATCTTCCACTTCACGTTACTAGTACACTTTGTCACACTTACAACATTTAACAACATTTAACATTTAACAATGTTTGAAGTTAAATATCCAGTCTAGGACCTAGGGAACATATTTAGACAGTAATTACGAATGCATTGTTATAGTGAACAGACGGCGCAGTGTTATTGTGTGTGTACATTCTTGCTTGTTAGTTGCACGATTACGTAACGGCTATAACGCTTACATACTTAGAACATATACAGGTACTGCTAATGAGATTTTAATGCAACATTTTGGTTTACTTGAAAATACAGTCTTTATTCGAAGTACTTTCTGTGGGATTAAAGATGACTTAGCATTTGGTTTCTTTGACAGCTACACGATTATATCACGACGCTACTAATGTGTGACACAGTTTACATTGTTGCTTTTGCAGTGTATCTGTTTTATATCTGCACAGCTTTTATGTATTATTCTGGAAAGTAACACATGTTTTAGTAGTAACTTTGGTGGTATAGCTACAATGAGACAGCCTTTTCCGTAGCACAACAGTACGCTACAGTGCAGTACTTTCTTCATCGCGGCAATAAGCGTAATAACTACGATATCTATACGAAAAGCATTTCACTTTTGTTTATGATGAGGTGAGTACATTGACTTCAGCAGAACTTTGCTTACAGAGGACGATAACTATGACACTTCTACAGAATTATCTTACAGCAAGACGCACATTTAGCGCTACAGGACACGCATTTGAGTGATTAACTTTGTACTTACAACATTTATTTTTAAAGATCTTTTAATTACAAAGAAAGTTTTCTGTGATACATTTCATTCCATTGCTGTAAACTGTAACACCTGAGGGTATAATTACGTTAATCCTCTGGGGGGTACACGCTTACCAATGTGTTTGGCAAGCACAAGGAGCCCTAGCTAATATGGCATCTGCTTATACAACTTTACACATCGGTACCATATTTCTCTAACACAGAATTACACAGCTATCAGATTATTTAACAGAGAAACAAACATTTTTTTTTACTACATCAGTGACACACGTTTACGCAATTACACCATTGCATAACTTCACACTTATGAAATTGTATTTTGTGTGTACTTTGTGAACTGTTCATATTTTTTTGGAACCATTGTGATACTGTGAGAGCTTTGAATGATATATTTGGTATGGGATAACGATTTTTAAAGTACGATTGAGGTAGATGACACTATTGAAATGAGCAGAGAATTTTTTAAGTTTTGAAATTATTGCAGAAAGCTACGACGTTTTTGAGATTTGACTGAGTTTTTATGATGTTATTATAACGACGCCGATGTACTATGCTGTTGAAGTGTGTTTATGATCAATAAGCTGATGCTATATGAGGAATCTGATTATTCTATGTATTTATTATGATGAAATATTGAAGAAGTGTTGACGAATATGTATGTGTGTAATAAGGTAAGGAATAATGAATAGTGGTTAGGGACTCTGACTTGTGAAAAAGGATGTTGGAAACCAAGAATCGTACTTTAAGAGATATGAAATGTGTGTAAATGAGTGAATGTATCACAATGCCGGCGAAACTTTTTTGGACACTGTTATATTTATATGATTTTGTTTCTACAGATTTGTAACGCAAATATTTCGACCTGTGAAATTTTATTTGTATCAAACTGTCACTGTAGCGGAAACTGATGTAAAAATTTCGGTAAGGAAGGTACTTCACTGTAAGCACCCAGCAGAGGTGGAGAAAAAAAAGAGGCCATTATCCTCGCTATTGACATTCCTTTGTAGAAAGCATTGCAAATACGACACGCTCATTACTTGGAAACATATTGTACTTTGTGTTACTTACTGAAATGCTTATGAATTGATGGGAAATTTTCTTACATCTGCACACCTGATAACGACAAGTGTCTTTCTACGAGAGTTGAGAGATTTTCTACTAACTTTTGAAATGCCACATGACTATTGAATGATATTTTTATGCTTCGCTTTAGATAGTTGCTTATTTCATTTGATATCTGGTTTCCAGCTGTGTTACAGCATTGGTTTTATAAAATAAAATAAAATGCATTTGCTAATGTGAAAACTTTCTGCCAACAGATCTATTAAATAATAATTTTATGATCCACATTCTTCGAAAAAGAAGCACTTGGAAAGGAAAGAGCAATAAGAAGGGACTAATAACAGTAACTGCGTACACAATTTTCTTTTCACATACTTGGTAATTTCTTTTGTAGAATTGGTTATGGTGCACCACTTCAATGACGTAGCCATTAAGATGTGAATAGACATTGGCCTTATATGCATTGTTGTCATTAGTGTACTATTTTTTCTGCTTCAGCTTTGTCATATTTATATATAAGTTATTGCATTTGCTGCTGCTGTTTGCCAGGCATAGTGTTACTAAATTTGCTTGTATTACTCTGTTAAGCCAGTTTTACTACTGATTTATTTTTCTTGTTGCTGCACATTGGCTCATATTAGTAGTAATGTTGCATTTGCTTTGCTAATTTAGATATACTGCTGCTTGCTTTGCCAATTTGCATTATTTTTGTCATTGCTGTTTGTGTTAATTGTTTGTTTACCAGCACAGTAACTCACTAATTTTTCTAAGGGGACGTTTCAGCCCTTCCGGTTCAGCTACAACATCTGCCGGTCACGACTCTATTGTGGTCCAGCACTTAGGTGCTACGCCGTCCAACTTGCTATTTCCTGTGTTTAAGCAGGACCAACACACCGGTGTGGGCCTTCCACCCAGGGCTTCAGTTCCGCCAGCAGTTTCATTTCCACTGGCGTTCCAACTTCTACTAGTACAGGCAATCATTCGTTACACAGTTTTTATAATAAAGACACTCTGTCACCTTTCATGCAATAAGCGTTAACAATTATTTACCAGACGTAAGTGACAATGTCAGTCTCCTTTATATATTCATATACACTATGTACAACCTATTACATGCTACCTAATTGTGTTTGTAGATCATGGCAAAGTATGTGAATGAGTGCTTGTAAGGTGAGAAATTATAGTCACCTTACACGGTGTTGACTATGAGGGAAGTCAGTTAATACACGTCTTGTAGAACTTAGTTGTGTTCGATATTTGCAGTCGTCACAAAACAGAAATCTGGATTGTATTCCTTTCTCCAAGTTGCTGACCTGTATGTGCCTCGGCCCTTTTCGTCGAAAACTAAGGTTTCTTGTCTGCTCAGTTAAGAAGAGTCCTCCATTACCATCAGCTGTTCTGTATTTCCACAGGGGGTGGTTATTATTATTAAAATCCTGCACATATATGACTGGGTGTGGTAATGTAGGGCTGGACTTCTTGAGGCCAGGTAGTGCTTGGTCGTTTGCACACATTGGTCTCTGACAGTTCTATCTTAACAGCAGCTTCATGTATGTTGTGGTGCACTGTTGCTGAGCACAGGTGGGCCTCTCCAGTCACAGATCGATTATAAGTGGCAGCGCCGTAGGTACCAAATGGACTGTAACCGTGGATCTTGCCTCTCCATTGGAGTTGATCTTTATCTGCAGCCTGAGTTTCCTGAACTGCAACCAGATCGATGTTGTCATCACATAAAATCTTGCTTAACACTGTGTAATTAGCCCAACTTATCCCTCCTACCTTAATCTTCAAATCTTGATGACAGGTCCATGGGGCCATATTTTCTATAGTCAGACATTTTAGTTCCTCTCAGATCTGTGATAGTCGATGTACGATTAGGCAGGAAATCAACGATTAAGATCGAGGATTTTTTGGCTGACTCACAGTGATTGTTCTTTATCACCACCCAGCGGACCCGTGTAGCTTAGTTATGCCACGGACGCGAACAGTCCTTGTAACCCAATAATTACATAAAATACTTTACCTTGAATAAATCTCCTGAATTCACATTTGTAACTTCACTCCTGGTTTCACGATGAAGCGATTTTCCCTCCTTAGTGAGCTCATCCATAAATTTAGGATCGATAATAATTCCAATGGAAACAACTCTAGATAAGGGACAACGGCGTCCCAATTTCCGCGATGATATTTTAAATCATGTAATGAGCTCTCCAAGGTCTTACCTCAACATCAATTTTAATATTTCGAGCTTGCAGTAGTTTGCTTCAGTAGTCAATTGGTTTCCAACAACTGTAGCTAAACTGATGCCATGATTAAAGACTTGAATAATCTCACACAATCAAAACACCCGACGTTTAAGCTGACAAATATAACTTACTATGAGTTTCAACAACAATCTTATCCAAGTGAGCTCATAGTGGTATTTCGACTTCAAGCGGAGCACTCCAAGGAGTATCAGGCATGGAATTTAAAGAACTTCCGAGACATTGTTCAGAATTTACCATCGCTGTGGACTGCTACTGAACGGGTTGTAAAGAAGTTGAATCACTCACAAAATAGTTTCTGCCTCTTGACAAGTCTCAGCTGCATGTACTCCACGTAAAGCTATGACAACCGCAGAGAGAATATTTTGAAAAGGATTTCACGAAGAAAATGTGTCTTGACCTACTTTACAAGACCCTCTAATATTACTCGCGTTATCATAACCTTGCCCACGGCATTCACTGACGATGATGATGTTTGGTTTGTGGAGGTCTCAACTGCGCGGTCATCAGCGGCCGTACAAATTCCCAGTCTGTACTCAGTCCAATCTAGCCACTTTCACGAATGATGATGGAATGATGAGGACAACACAACACCCACTGCCCGTGCAGAGAAAATCCCCAACCCGGCCGGGAATCGAACCCGGGACCCCGTGAACCAAAAGACGGCATTCAGTGATACGAACTGAGTGTGTCATAAGTGTTGATCGAATTATGTTGTGGTTGGCATGAGAGCCAACCGTGTTCCTAAAGGAGGCCGAAATGCACGCGTTTTAGCTCACGCAGGCTGGCGTGAGGTCTGGAACATGACAAGGGAATTAGAATTGAGAAAAACGGACGTAGCTGGTGGAATACTTTACTTTAATCCATTCATGGAGAATGTCGCTCTTTATGGTACATGATTCACAATATCAATAGTACGGATACTTGCGCCTTGCTAAGTCGTAGCAAATAACGTAGCTGAAGGCTATGCTAACTATCGTCTCGGCAAATGAGAGCGTAGAAGTCAGTGAACCATAGCTAGCAAAGTCGGCTGTACAACTGGGGTGAATGCTAGGAAGTCTCTCTAGACCTGCCGTGTAGCGGCGCTCGGTCTGCAATCACTGATAGTTGCGACACGCGGGTCCAACGTATACTACCGGACCGCGGCCGATTTAAAGGCTACCACCTGGCAGGTGTGGTGTCTGGCGGTGACACCACAAATTAAATGTGCACTACCAACTCTCGTTTTATGTTTACAATTTATAAATTCCAAAAAACCGTTCATTTATTTCATGTTTATCAGTTTCCTTCTGAAAATAAATATAACACAGAATGCAAGTTGTTTGTTCAATATGATGTGAATCAGGAGGTGCATCAACAATAACTGAATAATACTTCTTATTTTCTCTGGGTTCCAAGATGACGCCCCTGACATGACGGGTACAATTAGAAATAAATTCGTTCCGACAATAACTTGAGAGGTAAAGCACTTGTAAACCTATTCCAGCTTCTTTTCGGTCTCTAACCCTGATAATGTGTTGTGCAAGAAGCGACTCAAGAGCTCTAATATTTCGAGTAAATCTCTAATTTTCTGAACTGAACACCCGAAGGCAAAGCCTCTTTCTCCAGGAAATAACGTCACATCAAACAACGCGAGAGTTTTCGTGTAAACTGGCTATTCCACAGAGGAACAAATAAGAACATTACCTCTTTACTTCCGAGAATCAGCATGGCCAATGTACCTCTCTCATATCATTTTATGTCTTCATTTCTACGTTTCTGCCAGATCAACTATACACAAACAGAGTTTTTGTTTTGTTTTTTACTCTTGAACGCAAAATATTTCGTGTATAATCGTATTTCGAGTACAATCACCTTGTGATGGAATCAGAAATGTATTACCTTTGAATGTTGTTGGAAAACCTACCAAATTATAATGACGTTTCAGAGCTGTTGCCGTGTACATTTGTTTTGAATATATTTTGATAGGATTATAACAAACATTTAAAAAAAGGGCATTTTCGATTTCATCAAAAGATGGTTTTGATGCACGATGTCTAAAAAGAATATTGTTCATTGGAAGGGAAAACACGAAATAGAATTGTATGCAATTTTCCTGTATGGCTCATAAAACTGAAGTGGAAAGGAAGAGATTGGTTATGCTGGTGCTGAGTTCTCTTATTTATTGTATGATACGGAAGTTAGCATCCTAGAGGTGCCGGACCTTGAGAGACTTGGGCCCCCCGTGAGACTTGGGCCCTGCATATTTCGCCCTTACCCCTCCTCCTCCTCCCCCGCCCCATCGCTTGCAAGCCCCTACCTCTTCCCGTCGGGCCTGAACAGATATCTACAAGAAGATTGTGGGGGAGCACCACATATTATTCTTGCAGCACGTTTTTGAGCAAAAAGAATTTCTCTCTTAAAGATGTGTTACCCCAGAACGTTATTCCACATGACATTATTTAATGAACATATGCAATATATATCATATTACTTATTTGTCTCTCTCCAAGATCTGAAATGATTCTAAGCGTGTAGGTGGCTGAACTAAGTTGTCTTAGGACTTCCAAAATGTGCGTTTTCCAGCTTAAATTCTCGTCAGTATGGACACCTAAGAATTTTGAAGTTCCCACCCTATTTATTATTTCCTCGCCATCTGCTATGCTTATCATTGGTGCACTACGCATGGATGTGCAGAACAGTTGTGTCTTTTTAAAACAGATCGTGAGACTACTCGCAGAAAACCAGCGATCATATCCAGAATGAGATTTTCACTCTGCAGCGGAGTGTGCGCTGATATGAAACTTCCTGGAAGATTAAAACTGTGTGCCGCACCGAAACTCCAACTCGGGATCTTCGCCTATCGTAGGCAAGTGCTCTACCAACTGAGCTACCCACGCACGACTCACGCCCCCTCCTCTCAGCTTTACTTCTGCCAGTACGTCGTCTCCTAACTTCCAAATTTTACAGAAGCTCTCCTGCGAGGAGACGAGGTTCTGGCAGAAGTAAAGCTGTGAGGAGAGGGCGTGAGTCGTGCTTGGGTAGCTTAGTTGGTAGAGCACTTGCCCGCGACAGGCAAAGGTCACGCGTTCGAGTCTAGGTCCGGCACACAGTTTTAACCTGCCAGTAAGTTTCACCAGCGATGATATATTTAAGAACATTGTTTACCATATCTTCTGTTTCTGTATGTATGCTTGGCTTGTTTACAACACTAGTGTCATCTGCAAAATTAAGTAACTCTGCTTGTTGTATATTATATGGATGATCATTCGCTTATATGAGGAACAATGGTGGGCTTAAGACTGAGCCTTGGGGAAACCCGCACTTTATTTCTCCCCAGTCAGAATTACGTCTCCGATTTATATTGGTTGAATTACTAAGTACAGCTTTCTGCATTCCTTCGGTAAGATATGACATTATCCATTGGTTGGCCAAACCATCAGTCGCAATCAGTTTGCTGCTGTCTGTGCGTGCAAGTCCCTCTCAAGCACTTTTCGAGCGAAGATGGCCGTGGGAATAGAATCAGATAGACATTGGACGTCTGGTTCCCCACAAAAGACCATGGTACAGAAAGCTGCACATGCTGAAATCTGTCAGTACCTGACTGCAGATGTCCAGGGAGTCCGAGTATGTTCCGACTAGTCTCCATTGTGCCTCTTTTCAAATTTTACAAGTCACTGAGAGCACCGACAGCCCAATGAAGCGTTAAATATGTTCATTAATGTAAACACTAATCATGGATACACATTCTGCAAACTGACTCGTCCACATCATGTCGTTAAGAGGACAGTTCAAATAATCTATGGAACATGTAACTGATTAACTGAGTATCAGCGTGTGGAGGGTGTAGTTCAGGAACAGATATTTCGGTTATGTTTTGCGGGTGTTTTTCATACAGTGACATAAGATCACTTATTCCGGTTACCATAAACATGAACCACATGATATTTATCTCAAAATCCTTGGTGCTGCTCCTTCTGCTACCTCTTCGTGATGAGTATGCTTTAAACCAGGTCTGTTCACGGGTCTACTTATGCGAGCTGGCTCGCACTGAATTCACAGGAGTGAGCAAATGAGCAACCGGCTGGCTCACTGCGAGTAATGGAAGAGGAGGGAATCGGGACAAGACATTTCGACACCAAAAACCGTTATAAGCGAGTCTGTTCTTCGGCCGCTAATGGTTCTACGGCGACGTTCTGCTTCACTGCGGATAATTAATGCACTTCTGGGGCAATTTATTTCATAAAACTGTTTCATTGGCTAGAAATAACGATTAAATGAAACTTTCATTTCTTTTAATTGATGAGAGACCATGGAAACATAATATCTGTTACGACTGATGAAGCCTTATGATGAATGTCGTTTTCGGACGCAGTTCAAATAGAGCTCAATACATACTCGTATTTCGTGACTATTTTATTAACATGTTAAAGATAGAGACACTGCATGTCAACGGCTGGTACCGGATGACGTTCGAGTCCTCCCTCGGGCATGGGTGTGTGTGTTTTTTCTTAGGATAATTTAGGTTATGTAGTGTGTAAGCTTAGGGACTGATGACCATAGCAGTTGAGTCCCATAAGATTTCACACCCATTTGAACTGCATGTCAACGAATACAACTTATTTTGCTTTTCACTAAAGCATTAATGTCGGACACCACATACTCAGGACCGCTAACTCAAAGATATGCTTTGAAACTTGCAGCGGGGCGGGTCGTATTCTCACTGAACTTTAGAAAACCATCCCACCTACCTGGATATATTTCAAGTTGTCTGCTCATTCACTCTGCGATTGTACATACTGGTTTAGCCGCTGAAAGCAGCCTTGACGAAAAGTCAGCTAAATACCTACCACGCTAAGGCCACATAACTCCAGTCCATGGGAAGTATCTGAAAGTTAGTTAAACTATAGGGCGTTCGGGATTTTTGCATGACTCATTTGAAAAATGTCTAAAATTTCCTGTAAGATGGTTTATTGTGTTTACAACACGGAAAATAACTATCAAGCCCTTATTTAATATCCCGACACTAATTATGCAATATACGTCTTGAAATGTTCACACACGAAATCTTCTAAAATAAATCACTCACAAAGCTCAAACTTTCTCAAAATACTCAACACTACAGTCGCTTTTCATCAACTACACGAGAACCGAGCAAATGCACGGATTTCTTCACTTTGGCAGAAATTTGATCAGCGTGATTTAACATAGGTGTCTACCAGGAGACGGCTCCTGGGCGACTATATCATCTCATGGATCTGAGGCACAAAGCCCTACACAGACGCGAGGGAAATGCTTATTTCCTTTTGGCTAGTAGGTTAAGAAGCCAATCAGATTGTATCGAGCACTTCTACACTCGTGGTTTTTCCAATGTCAATCAATCAGACTACCGTAAGTAATTTAGACTAGAAATTTCGTAATTCCGAAACTAAATGAAATTTAATGAACAAAAAATATGATTCCTTTCCATAAAATAAAGTACTAATAAATTCGCCCCTTCTGGCTGCCCTTTACAAAATCAAGCTCAGTTGGACACACCTCATAAATTCCCATATTACACAACAACTTTCTCACGCTTACATTTACATAGGTTTGATGAAATATGACATTCTCACTTTACGTATGTCCTCCATTCACTCTCAATCTCTCCAAAAGACTCACTCAATAAAAACACAATGAAATAATAATTTCCCTGTCTGTGGTAATGAAACTAAAGAAAATTCTAGAATATTAGATTATATGAACCTTTGCTTTTGGTTGTAGTTTCAATTGATACTATCAATGAATACATTACATACCTAACTCGGTTTCACATTGCCAGCACATTATTATGTGTTTTAAGTAAAAAATTATATCTCCGCAAGTTTTGAAGTTATTGATTTGAAATTTTATCGGTATGGTTCTGTTATCAATAGAACTTGGTACACTAAGTATGAAAAAGATCGAGTAATATTTAACAGTACTTCTTCAGATTCGTAGATAGTATGTGTTAAGTAGTGCACGCAGTATTTGTCAAGTACACAGCTCGCCCGGCCCAGTAGCCAGCGTCAGCTGTGCGAGCGTGAGAAGCAACGCCTCCTCTCCATCCGGGTCCACGGCAAACTACGTTTTCGGTGCAAGGTGACAACTCGTAATGATATGCTACGTGACAAACTGATGTCGGTCACTAAGCTTCTGTATATAGATTTCCCCCTTTTCATTGCGGCAAAAAGTTACCCGCACAAATATGTGGTTCCAAACATCGACATAATCGTAGCTGAAAACTTATTAAGTAGCACAAATTTATCTCGAAGAAAATTTTATCCGAATCTACAAGTTTTATTTTATTACGAAACGTATCACTTAACTGCCTGCCACACTGCAGCTAGGCAACCTGCACAGTCGCGTTAGAAATTGATACTGGTGTGTGTGACTTACGGTTTGTAGATCCTAATCCGCCCGTAATTCTGGTTTTAATCGATTTTGAAAGAGTTACTCTTTACTTTATGCACTTCGCCATTAACCCTGGAACTACACTGTGGGGTTGCGGGCGACCCGGCTTAGTGCTTATATCTCCCTGCGCTCTTGCAGTTTCAGCGCAGACGGTTGTCGCTCTGTGTACATTTACTGCGGGTTACTTACCGTGCTTCGGTGCGTCCTTCGTGAACAGTGTTAGCACAGGGCCCTGTCGGACCCCATAGTGGGGTTACCGTTACAGGTTCTGATCGGGATTATTTCTTGAGCTCGTGCAAACAATGGCGTAAAGACGTGAGTGGATACCAGAAAAAGGCCGTGAAAGGGAGCTACTTGAAGAATTAGTTGATAGTGATAGCCATTCATCTGATACAGCGTTCAGTGAACTGGAAAGTAGTGAAGGAGCTAGTTCAAATGGCTCTGTGCACTATGGGACTTAACATCTTAGGTCATCAGTCCCCTAGGACTTAGAACTACTTAAACCAAACTAACCTAAGGACATTACACAACACCCAGCCATCACGAGTCAGAGAAAATCCCTGACCCCGCCGGGAATCGAACCCGGGAACCCGGGCGTGGGAAGCGAGAACGCTACCGCACGACCACGAGAGAAGGAGCTAGTGATCTCAGTGATAAAAGAGGAGAAGATGATCCTGCCCTAGAATTAGCAGATGAAGATGATGTCTCAAAGAAAAGTTATTTATGGCAAAAAGGGACATAACTGGTATACTGTACCCTTCCACCCCAAGAGCACTGGCTGGATATAAGTCCTGACTGTAAAGAAGATAGGCCGTGCTGTTCTAGGCGCTTCAGTCTGGAACGGCGTGACTGCTACGGTCGCAGGTTCGAATCCTGCCCCGGGCATGGATGTGTGTGATGTCCTTAGGTTAGTTAGGTTTAAATAGTTCTAAGTTCTAGGGACTGATGACCATAGATGTTAAGTCCCATAGTGCTCAGAGCCATTTTGTAAAGAAGATATACTGTAAGTTTATTCGGAATTGCAAGTCGAAAGACATAATTAGCTAGGGAGATTCGTAATTATTATATGTCCATACAGCTAAAACTATGTGTTCTGTTTCTTTGCAGCAATAGGTGGTAAAAGTTTTGTTTTCAACTTTAAACTAAATAAACCCTGCAGTTTTAATGCTTTAGTTTGGCTGTGAGTAAACGCTTTAGTTTCTCCTTTATAGTTATAATACCCTTCTGACTGTGAAGTACGATGATGAACGTTCGCCTTTAAAACTACAAAGTTTTTAGAAGGTGATGTAAAGAGAAAATATGATGCTTCGTTTCTGGGGTAGCGGGCAGCCCCGCAGTGGGGAATGTGTTCCGAAAAATTCAATAGGTGGTACGAGAGCCGGCCAGTGTGGCCGAGCGGTTCTAGGCGCTTCAGCCTGGAACCGCGCGACCACTACGGTCGCAGGTTGGAAACCTGCCTCGGGCATGGATGTGTGTGATGTCCTTAGGCTAGTTACGTTTAAGTAGTTGTAAGTTCTATGGGACTGATGACCTCAAATGTTAAGTCCGATAGTGCTCAGAGCCATTCGAACCATTTGTGGTTCGAGAGTAAAGTATATACAGCCAGGTTAAAACTACAGTGAGCATATTATCATCCCCCTGACGACTATGCACAGCTCGCACTCCCCCTGCGCTATATAGTGACATCCGACAGCCGCATTTCGTTGTGAGCGCTCACTACTCAGGAGGCGAACTAGCGTGGGCGCTCGCGCTCGGCCAGTCGCCTTCTCAACAGACCTGCATTGAACATTACTGTCTTCCGTGATGAGAACTGCTGTGTTGACAGGTCTGCACACATACATTCCTCGTTTGACCAACACTCCGACAACCTGTCGCACATCTACATCTACACCTACATCTGCCTTCCTACTCCTCTAGCCACTGTGGGGAGCGTGGCGGAGGGTACCCTGTACCACTACCAGTCGTTTCCTTTCCTGTTCCAGTCGGAGAAACGACTATCTACATGCCCCCGTACGAAGTGGCTTATCTTCGTGGCTCTTACGCGAAATGTATGTTGGGTCCATTAGGATCGTTCTGCTTTCAGGCTTAAATGCCGGTTCTCTAAATTTTCTCATTAGAGTTCCTCGAAAAGAACGTCGCCTTCCCTCCGGGGATTCCCATTTGAGTTCCCGAAGCTTCTCCGTAACACTAACGTGTTACTTCAACCTACCGGTAACAAATCTAGCAGCCCGCCTACGAATTGCTTTGATGTTTCCCTTTAATCCGGCCTGGAGGAGATTCCTAATACTCGAGCAGTATTCAAGAATATGTCGCACTATGTACTGTCTCGTTTACAGAGTGAGGCAAACTATCCTAAAATTCGACCATTCGCCTTCCTTACCACAACCCTCATATGCCTGTTCCATTTCATATCGCTTTGCAAAGTTACGTCCAGATATTTACAGCATCGTCAGCAAATAGTCGCAGATTGCTTCCCACTCCCGTCCGCCAGATCATTTATGGGTAGAGAAAATAATAGCGGTCCTGTCATACTTCCCCGCAGCACTCCTGACGATATCTTTCTCTCTGATGAACAAAAAAATGGTTCAAATGGCCCTAGCACTATGGGACTTAACTGCTGAGGTCATCAGTCCCCTAGAACTTAGAGCAACTTAAACCTAACTAACCTAAGGACATCACACACATCCATGCCTGGGGCAGGATTCTAACCTGCGATCGTGGCGGTCGCACGGTGACAGACTGATGCGCCTAGAACCGATCGGCCACAGTGGCCAGCTCTGATGAACACTCACCGTCTTGGGGAACATACTGGATTCCACTGTTTAAGAAGTTTTGGAGCCACTCACACATCTGGGAACCTTTTCCGTATGTCCGTACCTTCGGCTGGCCCTCAACTTTAAACGCACAGAAAATGACTGAAACTATTTGGAACAGCGAGTAAAATGTAATATCAACATCCCAGCAGTTTGATAGCTGTGCACGATCTAATCATCAACCAGTGGCTTCAGCTCGATGGTGATCTAAAGAAGCTCGTGTGCTCTCTTTCTCGCCGAATCAGGCTGTTATCAAGCCGAATGTGATTTCACCTGCCGTTACAAACTTTTTGTCTAGAGTATTATTTTAGATTCTTGGCTCTCTTGTCATTCCACTTAATCAGATGCACAAGGAGTGAAGTTTCAGTTCCTAAATTTTCGCTTTACAAGCAATCTTGAGTATCAACAGACTAAGTTTTGCAGCTGTACTTGGAGATTACACAAATTTACGATTAGAAATCGATGGCTACAATAAAAATAATGAAAGTATCAACACTAATGTTAAAAGGCAAACCGCGAGGGGAGTTTGGGTGGTGAGGGTGAGACAGCCGCGCAGACAATGCACGCGAGCCTGGCTGCTGGCAGCGCTACCTGAGGCAATGAAGCGGCCGCCCGCAGCGCGGGGGAAGCCGCCGACACGACTGGAGGCGTGTCCTGCCGCCCCCGCGGCGGATCACACGCTTGTTTTTTCTGCTTCACTTGGAACCCTCGTGGCACAACGCGTCACAAACAAGCTGCCCTCGCCAACACCCTCGGCCTCCTGTAGGTCCATTCTCAGAGTGTGCTTACAAAACCGACAGCTATTTGTCACCATAAAACAGCGCACGAGGAAAGGCGGTTACGTCCTCAGACTCGAGAATACGTAATAGCTGCATCATAAAACAACGATTGAGGAAAAGCCGTTACGTCCTCAGATACCTGAATACGTGAAAGTTTGCGGCAAAATTAGTATAGTGAGTCCCTTAGGAAACTGGAGAATGGTAACAAAACCATAACGGCACCAATCTGTATAAGAATGAGTTCTTTTATCTTCGTGGTCGCCATTCATGATGTGCAATGAAAGGCGTTGTAAGTTTACTAGGTCCTTCTGAAAACTGTCTTGTCGGTAGTTTTGAAAGTAAGGCATCCTGCGAGGCTCAGCGTCTCCCACTACAGTTTTTTTATCTCTACGACAGTCAATCTGAGTAAACAAACCAGTGATAAAAGGCGCAGCTCTCATTAGAGTCTTTTCTACATTATCCGATAATCCGTTTCTATATCTTACAATAATCCGTAAAGGGAGCGGCTGATTTCGTTCCACATCCTTCCGTAATCCGAACCTTTAGCTCTGCCCCTAATGACCTCGCTGTCGACGGGGAACAACTGGTAGTACAAATATTTTTTAACGAACTTCTTTCGTTCCTTAATTATATTCCCTTAGAATTCTTCTAATAAACCCGCATTTAGCGTCTGATATCCGTATGGCTCCATTTATGCGGTCGTTTCACTGACTGATCGAGTAGTCAAACGATATTAGATATCTTTGCCTAAATCAAACTAATTTTAGAGCCAAGTATGTCGTTTAAGAGATGATTATCTGCAACTCTCTCTGCCCTTCGTAACTAAGAATATAAACTCCCTGTACGCTGCGGCACCTTTTGCGAACAGCCTCTGGTATGTAAGCCTGGCGAACAGCGGCGGCCTTAGCACACTACCGTAAGGTACGTCGGACTATCTTTTCTTCTTTTGCCTACCGCCATGCCGATTGCTGAGTTCTGTTGCATGCAAGTCGTCAGTCAAATAGTATTTCTGTTCTGCTATTCCGTATGTACGTATTTTGTTGCTGTGATGTTCACGCGCAAACTAAACAAACCTATGGAAAATCGTACAGCTCTTCTCTGAATTTCGTCCATCTCATTATCCAACTAAGTATAGGTTCCAGACCTACGAGAAGTACACGAGAACCGGTCTAACGAAGGTTTCGTAGGCAGCCTCCTCCGATTATTTTGTGACGCATCTACGTTTCCCAAACCTTTAAGTGGCATCTAACCCTACGGCGTCCGTGACAGATACTTCTATGCTGATGCTATGATTATACGACAGCGAAACAAACACTGGTAACAGTAACTTCTGTAAAATATCTGGGAGTATGCGTACGGAACGATTTGAAGCTTAAGGCGGGTGCCAGGTTGAGATTCATTGGGAGAGTCCTTAGAAAATGTAGTCCATCAACAAAGGAGGTGGCTTACAAAGCCCTCGTTCGACCTATACTTGAGTATTGCTCATCAGTGTGGGATCCGTACCAGGTTGGGTTGACAGAGGAGATAGAGCAGATACAAAGAAGAACGGCACGTTTCGTCACAGAGTTATTTGCTAAGCGTGATAGCGTTACGGAGATGGTTAGCAAACTCAAGTGACAGACTCTGCAAGAGAGGTGCTCTGCATCGCGGTGTAGCTTGTTGTCCAGGTGTCGAGAGGGTGCGTTTCTGGATGAGGTATGGAATATATTTCTTCCCCCTACTTTTACCCCCCGAGGAGATCACGAACGTAAAATTAGAGAGATTCGAGCACTTACGGAGGCTTTCCGCCAGTCGTTCTTCCCACGAACCGTACGTGACTGGAACAGGAAAGGGAGGTAATGACAGTGGCACGTAAAGTGCCCTCCGCCATACACCATTGGGTGGCTTGCGGAGTATAAATGTAGATGTAGACTGATTCCAGTAACTGACCTTTGATTCTGTAGTATAGAGATAGTGAGGGATTTCTTCATTTGAGCACATTATCAGCCAAAACATCGCGACCACTGCCCAGTACAAAACTGAATGCCTCATTTTGTCATATGGTGCCACGTATCGCTGTAAGGAAAGTATAGAGGGGATAGGTAAAATTTTGTGAACAAAGGTAGTAATGGGATGGCTGTGTTTGACCTTCAACAATGCAGGTAAGGCACGTGTTACGCCGGAATGTGCGCGTTCAGTATGGACTAGGCATCAGTGCAGGTTGTTTACGAGGAGTGCACACTTCGTATTTGCATTAAGAGGCCGAGGTCGACGTGCAATGAAAGATCTAACAGAGTTCCAAAGAGGGCGGATTGTGGGGGCCCGATTAGCTGGAGCATCCGTAACCAAGGCAGTCAAATTATTGAATGTTTCAAGAGCAACTGTTTTAACAGTCATGACATCTTACACAAAACATGGAAAGACATCATCATATAAACGTAATAGTGGGCGCAAATCGAAACTGAATGACAGAGATCGTCGTACGGCAACACGAATTGTGTCAAAGCACACAAAACTACGGCAGCTAAAGTGACTGCAGAGATCAATAGCCATCTTCAAGACACTGTATCTATCGACACTCTCTCCGAGAACTCCTCGAAGCGAATATTCATGGCCGAGCTGCTATACCGAGACCGTTAGCGACGACAACCAACGCAAAGGAGCGTAAAACGTGGTGTCAGTAGCATAAATCCTAAACGGCTGATAAGTGTAAACACGTCATATGGTCCGACGAGTCTAGGTTATTGTTTTTTCCAACATCGGGCCATGTTTACGTTTGGAAAACGCAAAAAGAAGCCTACAAACCTGATTACTCGATTACAGAGGTTAAGCATGGAAGTGGAAGGGTAATGGTGTGGGCAGCCATATCTTAGTATCCTGCTGATCCCATCATTACTCTCAAAGGCCGTGTTACAGACAACGATAATGTGAACATTTTAGGTGATCAGGTGCACCCCATGATTCAAATGTTGTTCCCCAACAATGGTGCCATATTGCAGGCCGATAATGCACCAATTCATACAGCCAGCACAGTACGATCGTGGTATGAGGAGCATGCAGCTGAACTGCAGCGTCTTCCCTGGCCAGCACAGTCCCAGGACTTGTGGGCGGTATTGGAGCGCAGACTCCGGAGCAGATTTCCGCCTCCTTCCTTACTACAGTAGTTAGAAGAGGTTCTGATCGAAGAGTGGCATAACATTCCACTCGAGACTATACGTTCGCTATATGCCTTATTGATAAACCAATCCCAAGGAAGTACAGGTGTTCGCATTATTTTGCCTGTCCTCTGTACAAGAGAAGCAGAGAAGAATGTGGAATCATTCTGCCGACCGTACGGGCTGCAAATGAGGAAACAAACTGCCGTAAGAGACTTTAACAAAGGACCGATTATTTGGGAACGAACATCTCGGAAACGGTCAAGCTGGTCAGCTGTTTGCATGCTACTGTCGTGAGCATCTATGGAACTAGTTTCAAGGACGGTGCATCCATGGGTAGGTGGCAAAGTGTTACACGTGCAGGTCTCATCACAGAACGTGGATATCGGAGATTTGTCCTCTCTGTAAAGCAGGAGATGCCAGAGCTGACGACAGAGCACAGTTCCACTGCAGACACAAGTGTATCAGAGAGCACCGTTCAGCGCGCTTTGTTGAACGGGGCGTCCAGCAGTAGACGAACCGCACTTGTTCCCGTGTTCACCCAACGTCTTGGGGAACCGGACGATCGAGATTAGACCACTTTTCTATTGAATCGTGTCACATGCTCGGATGAATCTTGTTTCATGTTACACCAGGGTGATGGTCGTGTCCGGATACGTCGTCATCTAGGCAAACGGCTGCTCGAAACATGCCTTTTACATATTACATTGTAAATCTCTCGTCGTTTTACTTCCAGATTACGTCGATCCCAATTTTTTCTCTAAACCCTATGCTCCCAATGAAAGTACCGTAACACTACTCTCTGTCCAACCACTATTCCTTAAAGTATACTTTGATCCGTGTCAGTGAATTGGAGGACTAAAATCCATTAGTAATTCACTCTGCAAGTCCACGGTGTGTACAATCTAGAGCTTTGCATTTACTCCAGTTTTGATCAGATCCAACAGCTACAGTCAACAGTGCGGCTGTATATCCTCATACGAACGTTATTCTATAATAATTTCACACTGAATTTGATATTATCTTTCACGTTGGAGATTGCTTTCAATTAACGCTGCACTGAAAAATGGTTCAAATGGCTGTGAGCACTATGCGACTTAACTTCTGAAGTCATCAAACGCCTAGAACTTAGAACTAATTAAACCTAACTAACCTAAGGACATAACACACATCAATGCCCGAGGCAGGATTCGAAAATGCGACCGTAGCGGTCGCTCGGTTCCAGACTGAAGCGCCTAGAACCGCTCGGCCACAACGGCCGGCTGCTGCACTGAAATACGCCACATGATAATACATACGATGATTGTTTTTCCATCGAGGCTTTCAAAGTTTTAATTCTGTGCACTAAGTCATTCGTAAGTAAGTGATCTGATGGAGATAAGTAAGTGACGTGCTATATAGACGACAACTAGAATTTTGTTCTGCTTATTGGCAGTTCCAAGTGAAAGTGGCATTGCCAAAGCAAGTCACATGGAAGTTACTCCAATATTCGTTAGCAATAAGTGGAGAAAGTGGAGGAATCGTTACCCCGAGCAAGATGCTAGTCGAGACGGTTTAGTGTTGACTTCTTAAAAGATTACACGAAGCATCACTTGAGTGTGTGTGCCGCATAGCTGACATCAATGAGTGCTTCTTAATGCACTATCTTGTTTCTGTTATGGATGTATGTGGAAATGGAAGTAATGGAGTGGGTGAAATCCGCATTTGGCCATTGGATTAAAATTAGTAAGTTTCACACATCCACGCTCCGTGAAATAATGAAAGAATTTAGGATTTAATAAAGTTGGACCTAGAAGCTAAACAGTTCTTAGTCAAACTCAGTATTTCGTATGTCAGCGGACAAGTAGTGTTTCGCTAAGTAGTGTTTCTAATAGCTCCGGTTCCAGAAAATAGCTTGGATAATCTGACCCTCTGAAAGCGAGCAGCTTTAGTTAACATCCATCAGTAACAGAACCGCCGACGAAAGCGGTACCGCCAGAGAGTCCATGCTGTGCGTGTGGCCCTATATAGGTCACACCTGTCCAATGTCCGGCCCAGCTTACTTCAGGTTCTCACCTAGTTGTCTTGGACACAAGAGCAGTCGCACTACAGAATACGTGTTTGTCTGATTTCCCTCCTCCTCGTAGATGAGCCATCGTGGAAAACCCTTATGGATTGGTGCAAATCTTCGCTGCGTATGCGACCATTACCTTCGTAGGAAAAGGTTTTCAAATATCGTTATCAGTCACAAAATTTGTTGAAAACTAAATTATTTACCGACATGTTTTGAGGTGATACCTTATCATCAGCCTATATTGGCATTAGAAAAACATTTAACACAAGTGTGTCCAGATATTAAAGTTTCTTTACATGAGTGCTGTGATCATCCTGCGGAGAGAGGGAGAGAGAGAGAGAGAGAAAGAAAGACACACACACACACACACACACACACACACACACAGAGAGAGAGAGAGAGAGAGAGAGAGAGAGAGAGAAGAATGAAATCACAGCAGTCATTTAAAAAAAAAAAAAAACTTTAATACCTCTATACACTTGTGTTAAATGTTTTTGTAATGCCGATATATCCTGTTGATGAGGTATCACATCGAAACAAGTCGCTAAATAAATAATTTAGTTCTCAACAAATGTTGTGTCTGGTAGCGGTATTTGAAAACCTTTTCATGTTTTTGTAACAGTCACGATCGATTAACAAACAGTAAATATGACATCAAATTACCTTACCCACACAACTGGGACTGGGTAGCACACAAAAAACTTTGGAGACGAACACCGTGCAATCTCCTCCGCGGCTGTATTCCGCAAAGTACGTAGCCCGGCAGCTCAGACGACAGTTTCAGCGTACACAACTCCTCTGCTCCTATCGAATAAACAGTGCCACTGAACATTTCTTCCACGACCATGAGTCGAACCTACCACTTCCAAATTGAGCTTCACCACACTGCATACGTTACTAACCTCATTCTCAGAGACTGCGATCAAAGTACATATCCACAACTTCTGTACAGCATTCACCATTCTAAGTAAAACATTTTGGGAACTGGTCAGCCTCTCCTCTCCCCCCTTCTAAACAAAGAGAGCCACTTTCATATCTATATTTGCAGAATACTTAAATTACCTTTGGAGTCAGATGCAAATTGTCAAAGCTAACTGTTTCAATAACAATGAAGATGATTATGTGTTTCGTAATTTCCAACAATCTGATGACATTCTTACGACTTAAATGACGTACATGGGTGTAGTGTCTGAGAAAATTAATAAACTTTCCAAGAGAACAGATTTGACAATACGCTTTACTACTAATAATCTTTTGCCGGATAGGCTGAAACAGCCAATTATATCTATCAAAATTTCGGTGTATATAGAATATTATTTGAAGATTGTGATAAACAGTATACTGGTCAAACTGGTCGGAACTTCGCCTTTCTTTATAAGGAACACACTTCGGGTACATTTCCTAATAGATCGATGTTTGGCCACTATGTGACACATCCTAACCACCAGGAACAATGTGTTACGTGTAAATTGAGTATTTTTCACAATGCACCTAAAGAATTATCATTTAATGCACTGGAAGAGTAGAGATTGCTCATTACAGAAATAAATCCTCTTCTTTACTCAAGGATATTTTTATGATCTTTTAAAAGACTTACTATAGAATGTTCCCGCTCTTTTTTTTCTTATTTTACTTCTCCTTTCATTTTTATAGCTATTTCCATGGAACGTTTTCATAATTGTAAGCAAATATATTCGCTATATTTTAAACTCTTGGCTGCTTACATTGTTTGCTTTTTATTCGTGACTACCTTAATAGATTCACGTTGTTTTATGACTGTGACTGTTGTAGCGCCTCCTCTGATGTAATCTGATGATCTTCCTCTAGGATTACTATAGGACGCTTTCTCTCATCTTCTTGTTTTTATTGCTCTTTGTATTTCTCCAAATGATTATTATAACTTCATGTTTGTTGCTATTTTATGGAATTCTCATGACTTAAACTACTATCATCATAATAAATGATTAATTTTGACCTATTGTTTTACATTTGACTACCTTGATGAGTCCATTATGTTCTGCGTCACAGTATTCTTCTGTTGTTGCCGCTGTTGTGGTCTTCAGTCCAGAGATTGATTTAATGCAGTTCTCCATGTTACTCAATCTTGTGCAAGCTTCTTCATCTCCAGGTAACTATTGCACCGTACATCCGTCTGAATCTGCATCGTGTATTCATCTCTTCGTCTTCCTCTACGATTTTTACCCTCCACGCTGCATTCCAATATTAAATTGGTGATCGCTTGATGCCTCAGAACATGTCCTACCGACTGATCCCTTCTTCTGGTCAAGTTGTGCCACAAATTCCTCTTCTCCCCAATTCTGTCTTTACCTCCTCATTAGTTATGTGATCTACCCATCTTATCTTCAGCATTCTCCTGTAGCACCGTATTTCGAAAGCTTCTATTATCTTCTTGTCTAAACTATTTATCGTCCATGTTTCATATCCATACATGGCTACACTCCATACAAATAATTTTAGAAAAGACTCTTCTGACTCTTAAATCTATATTAAATGTTAGCAAACTTCTCTTCTTCAGAAACGCTTTTCTTGCCATTGCCATTCTACATATTGTGTCCTCTCTACTTCGACCATCATCAGTTATTTTGCTCCCCAAATAGCAAAACTCATCTACTGCTTTAAGTGTCTGATTTTCTGATCTAATTCCCTCAGCTTCGTCTGATTTAATTAGACTACATTCCATTATCCTCGTTTTGCTTTCAGATCCTCCTATCAAGACACTGTTCATTCTGTTCAACTGCTCTTACAGGACCTTTGCTGTCTCTGACGGAATTACAGTGTCATGAGCAAACCTAAAGTTTTTATTTCTTCTCCATGGATTTTAATTCCTACTCCAAACTTTTTTTTGTTTCCTTTACTGCTTGCTCAATATACAGATTGAATAACATCGGGGATAGGCTACAATCTTGTCACACTCCCTTCCCAACCACTGCATCCCTTTCATGCCCCTCGACTCTTATAATTGCCATCTGGTTTCTGTGCAAATTGTAAATAGCCTTTCGCTCCCTGTATTTGAGCCCTGCCGCCTTCAGAATTTGACAAAGAGTATTTCAGTCAACACCGTCAAAAGCTTTATCCAAGTCTACAAATGCTAGAAACATAGGTTTACCTTTCCTTAATCTATCTTCTAAATAAGTCGTAGGGCCAGTATTGTCTCACGTGTTTCAACATTTCTACGAAATCCGAACTGATCTTCCCTAAGATCGGCTTCTACCTGTTTTTCCACTCGTCTGTAACGAATTTGTGGCAGTACTCCTCTGATGCAACTTATATTTCTGTACATCTGATATTACGTATGCCTATTTCACTTGTTATCTTGTTGGTCACTTGGCCACATTCATTTGGAGGATCTTACATACAATGCTATAGTTGTATTACTTGCCTACCAGTATTATGTAACAGCTTGTCACTGTCACAGCTTCTAATTGTCTTCTGTTGTAATGCGCATATCGACGTTCCCAGCCGCCACCCTAGTACACAAAGGCAGTATTCAAGCAGTACGTATGTTCATCGGCACTGGGATTTAGGAGCAGTCTACAATATCTGACATGCATTTCTACACGCCTGCCTACAAGCCAGTACGTTTTTAACAGCCAGTCGCTGTCGTAGCTTTGAAATGGTCCTCGTCTGGATGGCGCTTACCGACACGTCCACGCCGTCTCCATGGGAACGATTGGCATCATTTAAGCGCTATCTTTGCTGGCATATGATCTATGGATTTTTGACAAATCCCTACAGAGGCCCATCGATTTTCCCACAGCCGGAAATTATCGGTTATCTCTTCTGTGCATATATTTATTATATATTGACAAAATGCTGTGTGTAGCAGTAAATTTATATAATGTAATGCACCTATTTCTTCACCTGTTATTAACTTCCATGCAGTTATTCTGTATAGAAGTTATTGTAACAATTTTACATCCTGTACGCCTGATTGCTTATTGCTGATGTAATGCAGTATGCGATGAGCGGAGCATAATGCATTTAAGCCACAACTCCGCTGCTCTCTTCAGCAACTAGCGTTCGTGGAGCCGGGTAACCTACTCCGTCCACTGCCACCGCCTGTCGCCACTGCTATCATTTCTTCTTCTAATTTTTGTTACGTTTCATGTATTTTATATGTTACTGCTATTATCAAACTTCCCTCCAAATCCATCCTGTGTTTGAATTCAGTGTAAATGTGAAAGAGCCCTGTAGTCCCCTTTCAGTATCATTTTATTTGCTTTCCAGTGATACGGAACTCTCTGGCATGCGTGAGTGAATGAATGTGGGTGTGTTCCGTGTAGCTATACGGTGGTTCAGTCTGCTGCACAGAATCAGCGGTAGTCGTACAGAATGGCCAACCCTTGTAGTTTTCTGGTAGGCAAAGAGGTTTGCTCCCGTTGTGTGAAAGTTACCGGTGTTACGTTTGTGGCGGAAGCATCATCTCTGGGTTTTCCTGGCTTCGGGGTCGCGTGTGACACGTTGGAGTGTATGAGACGGTCAGTCTGCTTCCAGCTCGCAGAGGGTCTGCAGCCCAAGTCTCTTCGAAGGAGGGTGAGTTGACTTAACCGCGTGGCGCGTTGTCTCATAGCAAGAGGGGAGCTTTTAGCTTTTGGTCTCGCGTCTCATCTTATAAAGATTGATTTGCTGGGACGCAGCAAGGAATGCAAGGTTTTTGCAGACTTTCAGTTTGATTGCTTATGCAGACTTGAGTCTGATTCGTAAGAAGAACGTAGCATAAAGGTGTTGCATATGTTGAAGCGCCCTTGGGTCAGTGTGAATGTTTCTGTACCTGCAACAGCATGTGTTTGCATTCTAACATGTATTCAGTTTTGTGTGCACTTGGCCACGTCGGAGAAAGGGAGAATTCGAACTGTTGCAACCAGGCCTGCAGGTGAATTCTCGTGGCTGAATTACGGAAAATTCCAAACTTCCTCACGGTCAGAAAGTGTTTGAAATCAAATTCAAGATTTCTACTCTTTGGCGAACGTTCCAGAGGGGATGCGCACCGTTCGCACGTGGAACGAGAACCGTGATCGTAGCGATAATGGAACTAGCGTTTATCTTGAAGGTGATCCAGCGGTGCGTATGAGGTTAATTGCACGCAATTGCTACTCAGTCAGGGAATTTCGAAAGCGTTTGCTTTCAATTTATTGGTCAGCAGCAGTCAAAAGTCGAGTAAAACACGGACTTATCACACCCCCTGAACTTAACCAGTCGAACTTCTCCAGCCCTGTTCAGATGTTCGAACACATGCTGCAGGCGAATGAGTAATTAGACGATCCCTATGGTCATGCGAAAATTATTCGCATTTGTCTGGGAAAATTTTCCATAAAATTGCGGCACGTTATCATTGTAGGACAGTGTAAGGATGACATAGAGTGTTTCCATAATGTGCTACTAGAACTTGAGTGCGATGCGAATGGCAGCACTCGTAATTACGACTTGAGCGTGTACGAGCAGCTGCCTCACGAGCGGAGCCGCAGTCGTCGGTACAAGACGCAACGGGTCACCCGGGCGTCACAGAACGAGCGATCGTTTGCAGCGTCGCGACTCTTCGTGGAACTCGAGTAGAGCGAATGATGCCAATGGTCACCGATCGCCAAGAGGGAATGGGAGACACTCCGGAGGGGTAGAGAGGTATGGAAATGAAGAGCGATGTAGGCGTAACTACGGCAGACCAGGGAACGGTAGTCATGACCGCCCCGGAATGGCAGGGGTGCTAGAAACAGTGCCGGTGGTCCGCCAGCGTGTGCAGAAATTCGTCCGGCAAACCCCCGATACAATCCGCCTAATGCCCCTAATCAAATGGAACAATGACAGTTGACTGACGCAGAAGGCGTCAACTTATTGAGGGCCAGTGCTGTTGTCGATATTGGAATACGTTTGATTGAGTAAGAAGGAGATGATAATGCACCGCTGTGATCGGAATGATGTGTTTCCCCTATATTTTTGATTCATTTCTTATGTGGCTAAAATTAAAGTGTATTGTTGCGTATGATTTGTGAAGGGTTCCTCAATATGTTTACTGTTGTATCTTCTTTTGAGAAGAAAAGGGTCATGTTGTGTAACTTTATAACATCAGAGTATCATTGGTTATGAGGGTCAGAAGAGGCGCATTGTCTCTCAGTAAGATAAATATTTTTCACGAGTGAAATGGTGTAGAGTGTCGTGGTGTGACGAGTAAATGGTTGTAAGGTGGTTGTTTATGAAAAAATCTCAGTTTTAGTGTGTTTATTCCCTATAGGTGAGAATGATTTTGTGAGACTTGTAAATGTACTGCGATGTTTGTGAAACTTGTAGGTTGATGTATTTGTGTATGAAGTGAGGTTAATGGTGTTTGATTTTCAGTGATGCCACATTATAAAATGATTAGAAGTGTAATTTGCCACCACCTACTACTAGGTACGTTTAAGCATACTAGGATATTGAAGCCCTGGAAGATGGATACTGACACAGGTTTTAAAAGCATGCAATTTTATATTTGGTAAATAATCAAAGTAGCAACCTATAAGTGTGAAACAACGTGAAGGTATGTGAGGATCCCTGGCGGCACGTGGTGAGTAGTGGGGCAATTGTTGTGGCTATCGTATGACAATTAGTAAGATGAGAAATTATGGCCATGGACAAATGATTTGATTTTTTGACAATCTTTTATGTGTTTGCTCATAGGATAAAGTGATTTTGATTTCTACTTTTATGGCCACTAATTCGTTTGGATCACCCTGATGCCTACATATTAACACATTCTGATTCCAGGTATAACTTGTATGAGCCTTCTGTGTCTCATTGACCATAACTTCTATTGTGAAATGTTCAAAGGAAAGATGTCACAGAAATTTTCCACAGATCAGCAAACGTGTTTCGCAAACGGTGGAGAAGCACTCAAAGAATAGCAATATGAGTATCAAAGAAATATATTTTTATGTGTGGGGATCGTAGTCGTCCTATATGTTTGTGGTGACTGGTACAAATTCTGTAGATTGTGTGTGGGAATTTAGTTAGTAGTAGATAAAGTTTTGTGTTTGTAGTTAGTAGTGGTGGGAATTAAAGGAGATGGGACCTGGATAAACTGACTAAACTAGAGGTTGTACAGAGTTTCAGGGAGAGCATAAGGGAACAATTGACAGGAATGGGGGAAAGAAATACAGTAGAAGAAGAATGGACAGCTCTGAGGGATGAAGTAGTGAAGGCAGCAGAGGTTCAAGTAGGTAAAAAGACGAGGGCTAGTAGAAATCCTTGGGTAACAAAAGAAATATTGAATTTAATTGATGGAAGGAGAAAATATAAAAACGCAGTAAATTAAGCAGGCAAAATGGGATACAAACTTCTCAAAAATGAGAAGCTTATTTCACTAGGAGTAAGATAGATACTGCCTACAGGAAAATTAAGGAGACCTTTGGCGGTAAGAGAGCCGCTTGTATGAATATCAAGAGCTCAGGTGGAAACCCAGTTCTAAGAAAAGAAGGGAAAGCAGAAAGGTGGAAGGAGTATATAGAGAGTCTATACAAGGGCGATGTACTTGAGTACAATATTATGGAAATGGAATAGGATGTAGATGAAGATGAAATGGGAGATAAGATACTGAGTGAAGAGTTTGAAAGAGCACTGAAAGACCTAAGTCGAAACAAGGAGTAGACAACATTCCATTGGAACTACTGACGGCCTTGGGAGAGCCAGTCCTGACAAAACTCTACCATCTGGTGAGCAAGATGTATGAGACAGGAGAAATACTCTCAGACTTCAAGAAGAATATAATAATTCCAATCACAAAGAAAGCAAGTGTTGACAGATGTGAAAATTACCGAACTATCAGTTTAATAAGTCACAGCTGCAAAATACTAACGCGAATTCTTTACAGGCGAACGGAAAAACTGGTAGAAGCTGACCTCGGCGAAGATCAGTTTGGATTCCGTAGAAATGCTGGAACACGTGAGGCAATACTGACCCTACGACTTATCTTAGAAACTAGACTAAGGAAAGGCAAATCTACGTTTCTGGCATTTGTAGACTTAGAGAAAGCTTTTGACAATGTTGACTGGAATACTCTCTTTCAAATTCTAAACGTGGCAGGGGTAAAATAGAGGGAGCGAAAGGCTATTTACAATTTGTACAGAAAACAGATGGCAGTTATAAGAGCCGAGGGGCGTGAAAGGGAAACAGAGGTTGGGAAGGGAGTGAAACAGGGTTGTAGCCTCTCCCCGATGTTATTGAATCTGTATATTGAACAAGCAGTAAAGGATACAAAAGAAAAATTCGGAGTACGTGTTAAAGTCCATGGAGAAGAAATAAAAACGTTGAGGTTCGCCGATGACATTATAATTCTGTCAGAAAACAGCAAAGGACTTGCAAGAGCAGTTGAACGGAATGGACAGTGTCTTGGAAGGAGGATATAAGATGAACATCAACAAAAGTAAAACGAGGATAATGGAATGTAGTCGAATTAAGTTGGGTGATGCTGAGGGAATTAGATTAGGAAATGAGACACTTAAAGTAGTAATGGAGTTTTGCTATTTGGGGAGCATAATAACTGATGATGGTCGAAGTAGAGAGGATATTAAGTGTAGACTGGCAATGGCGAGGAAAGCGTTTCTGAAGAAGAGAAATTTGTTAACATTGAGTATAGATTTAAGTGTCAGGAAGTCATTTCTGAAAGTATTTGTATGGAGTGTAGCCATGTATGGAAGTGAAACATGGACGATAAATAGTTTGTACAATAAGAGAATAGAAGCTTTCGAAATGTGGTGCTACAGAAGAACGCTGAAGATTAGATGGGTAGATCACATAACTAATGAGGAGGTATTGAATAGAATTGGGGAGAAGAGGAGTTTGTTGCACAACTTGACAAGAAGAAGGGACCAGTTGGTAGGACATGTTCTGAGGCATCAAGGGATCACAAATTTTGCATTGGAGGTCAGCCTGGAGGGTAAAAATCGGAGAGGAAGACCAAGAGATGAGTACACTATGCAGATTCAGAAGGATGTACGGTGCAATAGTTACTTGGAGATGAAGAAGCTTGCACAGGATAGAGTAGCATGGAGAGCTGCATCAAACCAGTCTCTGGATTGACACAACAAAATCAACAACAGTTAGTAGTGTCATCAAATCTACTTCCTGAACCATTGTCTCAACGTATGTATTGCTGTATCTCTGTTGTATAAGAAGTATCTTCATTGTTTAAATTTTGAGTATCATGTCGCTCTTGTGAAGAGAACTCACATAATTTCCCGAGTTAAATTCATTTCCCTTTATCGTTAAAACTAATCCTAACGCTTAATAATTCGTCGTATAAGTTTTCTTTCTTTTTAGATTATTAAAAGGCCCTCATTGTAAAACGAATTTCGGGAAATTTTTCATGTATTAGTCAGTAGTAAGAATTTCAGCTGATTTTTCTTGTAATATATTCATCATATTATCTGAAAGTCTCTGTGAGTGCAGCTATTAAGTGGCCGCAACATCGCCAGGCTGCCGCACATCAGAAAGTACGGGACGTGCTGCAACGGCAGGTGTTGCGGAGCTTTGCTATCAACACTGAGCCAGCGGTCATAGCTGTTTCCGCGCCAGAGGGGGGCGGGTGCTGGATTTCCCCCAAACCCAGACTGTCAGCCGGCGCCGACAGCGTGGTGCGTCAGGGCATCGCCCTGGTTGCTGATCCCGGCCAGGAGCAAGAGCGTCGCCTGCGCACGCAAGCGAGACTTGGGCAGTTCCCGAGGCACGACCAAACATTAATACGGTCTGACGACAGCGTGGCTCCTGGTCTATTGAGACATTACCATCTCAGGAAGGTGGCGAGTTTCACGGCACGGGGGATTGCCCATGTGAGCCGTGCAACTGACTGCTACCAAACAGCACCCGAAGTGGACGTTCCCTGCTTGCTGAGGGAAGGCCCGAAGAAGAGCTTATTAGTGCCTTCCTCACGCAGGAATGTCCTGACGAACACTGCACGGTTCTACCAACTGAGCTGTGTACAAATGATGATGACGATGGTATGAAGACTGAAGTGACGTACCCTGACGTTCAGAAGAAATGCAGTCGTGGTTGACGTTCCTCGCTTGTAGAGGGCGGTGCTAACAGACGAGCCATTTTTTGCCTCCCTCAGACAGGAGCGTCAAAAGACGACAGTGCGCTAAGATGGCCTAGCGGAAGAATTGACTCCGGTCACGACGAAGTACTTCTGCGTGCTCTGGAACTGCCGAGTAGGCGTGGCGCACGGACAGTGATGTGTGCTGACAGTTATGCCGGCACGAGGCGTTCCACCAATGAGGTTCTTCATTCTGTGGGACGACGGCGTGCACTCTGGTGGATTCGGGGGTTATGTAACCGCACGGTCAGTGAAGTTGTGTTGTTCGCCTCATAATATGGGTGTGTGATTGTCTTGAGAGAAGCTATCAAGGTGCGTATGTCTTTAGTGTGTTACGGCGTGAAACTAGCTATGATGATAAAGTGCCAACAAAAGTTGTGACGTCATGCTTACAGACCACCGACGTAATATTCTCTTGTCTAGCCATGCACTCACTAGTTTAACCTTTTAGTATTGTGTTTTGTTTGTAAAGCTGTATATTTGTGTGCCTTTTATGAATGTTTCTGTGTTAATTATGATTTCTTTATTGGATATCGTCATAACGGTGCACTCACGACTTAAATGTTGTAATGTTGTGTTTTTTCTTAACCTGTATATTTATGTACCTTTTATGTATATTTCTGCGTTAATTATGATTTTCTGTTGAATATCGTTAAACAATTTAACTTCCAATCTTACTTACATGGCCGATAGAGGTCTGTTTTGTCACATACATTACATGTCTTCTCTTTAATATCTTATTTGAAATGCTTGTAATTGGGCCCTTGCATTGAGCATGATGGATGACCGGGACACAAGTACTGATCACCTTATAACAATCACTTTTAATAACTGTTTAAAGCAATTTTTAAGACGATATCTTTTGTTTGTTACTGCAATAAGTGGGATGATATGATGTCAATTTCCAATGTCGTACATTCCATTTATCTTGCTTTGCGGACCACATGAAGTCATAACTACTGAGTAAAGTCATCCAGAATTCATTTAATTATTATAGATTAGTCCTTTCATTTGAGCTGCTGTTTGCCTGTTGTGATAATTGTTTCTTAAGCTATATTTGTTTCGAAGACTGTTGGCGAATCTCCTAGCATGGCCAGAGAATTCTGGGCACAGTCTTCTCTGGGACGTTTGGGGTGATGAAAGGGCCCTGCAGCCCCCTTTCATTATCATTTTATTTGCTTTCCAGTGATACGGAACTCTCTGGCATGCGTGAGTGAATGAATGTGGGTGTGTTCCGTTTTGCTATACGGTGGTTCAGTCTGCTGCACAGAATCAGCGGTAGTCGTACAGAATGGCCAACCCTTGTAGTTTTCAGGTAGGCAAAGAGGTTTGCTCCCCTTGTGTGAAAGTTACCGGTGTTACGTTTGTGGCGGAAGCCTCATCTCTGGGTTTTCCTGGCTTCGGGGTCGCGTGTGACACGTTGGAGTGTATGAGACGGTCTGTCTGCTTCCAGCTCGCAGAGGGTCTGCAGCCCAAGTCTCTTCGAAGAAGGGTGAGTTGACTTAGCCGTGTGGCGCGTTGTCTCATAGCAAGAGGGGAGCTTTTAGCTTTTTGTCTCGCGTCTCATCTTATAAAGATTGTTTTTCCGGGTCGCAGCAAGGAATGCAAGGCTTTTGCAGACTTTCAGTATGATTGCAAATGAAGACTTAACTTTGATCCGTAAGAAGAACGTAGCAGAAAGGTGTTGCGTATGTTGAAGCGCCCTTGGGTCAGTGTGAATGTTTGTGTGCAAGCATTCTAATCTTTTCTGGATTTTGGTAATTTTTGCTTCTTTGTGAATTTTCTTTGTCTCATTGCTTTATGTCCGGTGGAAAACATCCAAATGGGTTAATGTCAGACTTTGTTGGCTTTCTGCCAGTATCCTTTGTCTATTGAAATGTGTCATCTGTAAAATGTCAATTGTTCGTGACTGCGTGGTATGATGTTACTAAAATTTTAGCCACGGTACGTAGAAATTGTGTCTCTACGAACCACGTGGGCACATAAGTCTGTTGTGAAACGTGTAGCGTTTCACAAGCAATTATACCAGGCAACAGTAGCTCTATACATGCATTACATCAATGTTTTAAGGAATAAATAATTTTCCCTCTAATCTTATCCAGTGTACCGATGTTAAGTCTCCGTTACCTACGCCATTTACCTTGTAGTTTTCCTTGTTAGTCCATCCATAGCGTTTCCATGTGCACAGGTCCAATAATTTGTGTCCCTTTCTTATTTAAAACAAATGCTTTGGAATAGATCTCGCTGTCAGAAATGTTGCTACAAGCTGCACTTATGCACAGTGTTAATGCCCTCTTTACTTTATTCAATATTTGATTATTGTGAACAATGCCTGGATCATATTAATAATTACTTCCCACTCTTTATCAGTGACTTTACAATGAATGTTCTTCTGTGAATAAATTGAGTAATTTTCCTACTATACTTCTTATTTGTGGCTAGAGTTGGTGGCGAGTCAATCTTTTACATTGTTTTCAATGTCAGATAGCATTTTCTTATCAAAGTGTGTGTGGCTCTTTTAGCCATCAGGATACATTCAAAGTGCGCTCCACGTTTCTTACACATGGCGACCTTTTATTCATGCTACTTACAAGGGGTTTGAAGATGTTCACATTCTGACTGCAACCGATTGCTGATTTTCTCCACTACAAATGTTCTCCACAATTACTGCCAGTCTTTTCGATTTTCGTAAAACGTTCTAATAGTTTTTCCCTCCTATACGGTACTGTAGCATCTGCAAATATCAACATAGATATAACGATGTTGTGAGTGTTGTGATGTACGAGGTTCATTCAAGTTCTAAGGCCTCCGATTTTTTTTCTAATTAACTACTCACCCGAAATCGATGAAACTGGCGTTACTTCTTGACGTAATCGCCCTGCAGACGTACACATTTTTCACAACGCTGACGCCATGATTCCATGGCAGCGGCGAAGGCTTCTTTAGGAGTCTGTTTTGACCACTGGAAAGTCGCTGAGGCAATAGCAGCACGGCTGGTGAATGTGTGGCCACGGAGAGTGTCTTTCATTGTTGGAAAAGGCCAAAAGTCACTAGGAGCCAGGTCAGGTGAGTAGGGATCATGAGGAATCACTTCCAAGTTGTTATCACGAAGAAACTGTTGCGTAACGTTAGCTCGATGTGCGGGTGCGTTGTCTTGGCGAAACAGCACACACGCAGCCCTTCCCGGACGTTTTTGTTGCAGTGCAGGTAGGAATTTGTTCTTCAAAACATTTTTGTAGGATGCACCTCTTACCATAGTGCCCTTTGAAGCGCAATGGGTAAGGATTACGCCCTCGCTGTCCCAGAACATGGACACCATCATTTTTTCAGCACTGGCGGTTACCCGAAATTTTTTTGGTGGCGGTGAATCTGTGTGCTTCCATTGAGCTGACTGGCGCTTTGTTTCTGGATTGAAAAATGGCATCCACGTCTCATCCATTGTCACAACAGACGAAAAGAAAGTCCCATTCATGCTGTCGTTGCGCGTCAACATTGCTTGGCAACATGCCACACAGGCAGCCATGTGGTCGTCCGTCAGCATTCGTGGCACCCACCTGGATGACACTTTTCGCATTTTCAGGTCGTCATGCAGGATAGTGTGGACAGAACCCACAGAAATGCCAACTCTGGAGGCGATCTGTTCAACAGTCATTCGGCGATCTCCCAAAACAATTCTCTCCACTTTCTCGATCATGTCGTCAGACCGGCTTGTGTGAGCCCGAGGTTGTTTCGGTTTGTTGTCACACGATGTTCTGCCTCCATTAAACTGTTGCACCCACGAACACACTTTCGACACATCCAGAACTCCATCACCACATGTCTCCTTCAACTGTCGATGAATTTCAATTGGTTTCACACCACGTAAATTCAGAAAACGAATGATTGCACGCTGTTCAAGTAAGGAAAACGTCGCCATTTTAAGTATTTAAAACAGTTCTCCGCTGCTGGCGGTAAAATTCCATCTGCCGTACGGTGCTGCCATCTCTGGGACGTATTGACAATGAAGGCGGCCTGATTTTAAAACAATGCGCATGTTTCTATCTCTTCCCAGTCTGGAGAAAAAAAATCGGAGGCCTTAGAACTCTAATGCACCTCGTATTTAATAACTGTGATCATTCCACCATTGTCTTACCTTTGCATGCAATGAGAAAGGTTCAAAATTTCAATGTATGGATATCGCATGCTCTAAGCCAAAATCACAAAAACCAGTGGTTGGCTATATGAACATCTCCGCTTTCTCACCATTAACTGGCTTGTGAATAGCACCGACTATTTCTATCCTGTACCAATATTAGTGGCGAGAAATGGAATCTTTATGATAATATAAGGGAAAGAAAGCATTACTCAGCCCAAACAAAGCACCAACTCAACGTAAAACGACCTGCTCTCATTCTCAAGAGACAATGTTATACATTTGGTGGACAGTTTCGAAGAACAATGATCACAAACACTGTGTGAGGTGATGCTAATCCACTATGACACCTGCCCACATTCTGCTTGACTTACAGGAAACATTATACAGGAGTAGTAGAACAAAGAGAGTACCATCCCACTCTCCATTGTTATCAGATGTATCCAAGATGGTGGCGATGACGTCATCCAAGATGGCTGCCTGTACACTTGACAACAGTGCATGACATCATCCAAGATGGCGTCCATGACATCAGCTGATGATGTGAGTACTGTTATACAAGATGTCGGCTTTTGGTGGGAAATTACCCCACTGGTGCTCCCTGCTATGCTCCACTGGTGAGAAGCTGAAATTCCATCGGGACAATAGAACACACCACGACTACCTACACTAACCTAAGAAAATGGCGGGAAGAAATGGCTCGTGGGCTACCTCCACTAACCTAAGTCACCTGACATCTTCCTAGGAGCTGGTGGGAAAAGGACTTGGCCTGTGCTGGATGTAAGTCTTCATTTTCAGTTTTTTTAAAGAATTAGAGGCAGTGTGTCCACAATGACGTGTGGAGTCCATCCACCCGAGTACACAGTACTACCACCAGAGGCCGCTGTAATCCCTCTCATGATGTAATCCAAGATGGCGGTCTGGGGTGTGGGAAAATGGCGGGAAAATGACTAAGCGTGCGCTAGGCTGCTGGAGAGAGGAAGGAGTGTACTTTATTTATTTTGGAACAATTTATTTAGGGATGGATTTCACATAGTTCATTTATTACACTGATTCGAAACACTTGCTCTGACCTGCTTGGGGTCACAATACACAGTCTGCAGACCTGCACAATACACTTAAATAATCCAGTACACTGATGTACAGACACTCAGACACCTCATAAATTACCAAAATAATGCAGCACACAGCATACAGACCTGTAAACTACTCCTAAATCACTTAAATAATAGAGTACACTGAAGTGCAGACACTAAAACAACTCATAAATTATCAAAATAACGCTCTGAATACATGGTCACTACTTGTAAACTGTCCAAATAACACATAGCACAGCCTACAGACCTCCTCAAAAAATACTGCAACAGACACGCAAACAATGTGCACATGCACCTCCTGCAGCCCCCTGTCCACTGGACTCCACAGGACTCTACTGCACACATCCCAGAAGTCGGGATGCACCAGCAGCCGCTGCAAAGTGATGATGGGATAATCAGTTGCCAAGCCACACACAGGTGCCCATTCGGGTCCTGTAAGTATGAGGCAGTGGCACCCGTTTCATATTTGACGCCTGAGAAATTCCTCTCAAAATACATGTTCACCTAGGCAGCGATGCTGACATGGTGATGCACAGCTGCGGTGCAGGTCCAGTGCCAAGAAAGATGTTTCTGTAGCAACTAAATGCTTTTCAGTGTTATACTGACCTCACATGTATATCTAAATAAACGACTACTCGCCCTCTGGGCCACTGTCATGAAACCTCTCTACCTATGGATAGTGATGCCACAGGTTGCACTGCAGAAATCTGTTCCAATGCTTCCTAGAATAACATCGAATGCTTTCTCCCTAGCGGACCTAATGGGACATGCGAGCTGTGTCTAGCAGTGCACGTGTGCCCAGCATGGCTAACACATTGTCGCAAAATGTTCGTCCTGCTGTCAACATGCATCTCAGAAATGTTAAATGTTGTCACCATTAAAAGCCTTCATCATGTCTGTGGACACTTGCGAAAACACTGTTAATGATACAAGTAATCTTGTTGTTTGGAAAGAGCGCACTGTCTAAGCAGAGACTGAGGAAATCAGAACAATTACGCAAACAGAATTCGAAGCACTATCCTACAGAAGAGAAAAACGGCTTGAATTTTCGGTATCCTACAGCTACTAGTCTGGAGATGTCCTAATGCCACAGTGGCAGATGAGTGACGGCATCCCTGCCAGAGATGGATGGTCTGATTCAACATGTCTATGAACACTTGCTTTCTCAGAGCTTTCTGTAGATAACTAGCCTCCATCTTCTTGAAATCAGTTTGTAGACATTCCTATGTCCAAGAACAAAGGACGCCTTGTGATTGAATGGGGCATTCTGATTGGTCCTTATTGAATTTACCTATCAAAAACGTAAGCTATCTAACATTATAGCCCATTTTAAGTGCAGAACTATGTAGCCTTAGGAATGCGTGTGTTTATGTTCTCTCTTAGCAATACCCTGCTGGTACTGACCCCAGATACTAGAACAATACTTTAAAATTGATAGTGTAATTGATTTATGTAAAATTCTTCGAACTCCATCCATCTGGAGCTCCATCATGCATAAAAATCATTAGTTTCTTGTTCTTCTTAACTATCTGCTAGCACATCAAATTACAAATCTGTTACTATACACTGATAAGGGGTGCTAAACTCCTTGAAATGGGCGTGGCTGGAGAAATTTTGTGCACTTGGATGGGCGAGGACTCGGCAAGCTCCATTCATTTTCAAGATGCTGAATATAGCAGTCTGCTTCTGGTCAGCTGCAGATTAAATCAATAATGGTGCTGCAGAGTGGCTCAGATGGTGAGTTGGTGCTTATTTAAATAGATATGTGACGTCAATATAAAACTGCAAACCTTTTAGCTGTTATGCAAACATCTCTCTCGGCACTAGACCCGCACCACGACAATGCGTCATAGCATCAGCAACAGTGCATAGGTGAACATGTATTTCGAGAGGAATTTCTCAGGTGTCAAGTGTGAAAGGAATGCCACCATCTGATCAGGCACCTGTGCATGGCTCGGCAGCTCATGGGTGCTTCGTCACTTTGTGGGGGCTGCCGGTGCATCGTGACTTCTGGGAGCATGTGCAGTAGTGTCCTGTGCGGTCCAACGGACAGGGGGCAGCAGGCAGTGCATGCGCAAATTGTTTGCGAGTCTGTTGCATTATTTTGTGAGCAGGTCTGTAGGCTGTGCTATGCGTTATTTGGAGAGTTCACGAGTAGTGAGCATGTATGTAGAGTATTTTAGATGCATTATTTTGATAATTTACGAGTTGTTTAATGTCTTCACTTCAGTGTACTGTGTTATTTCGTTAATTTAGGAGTAGTTTACAGGTCCGTATGCTGTGTGCTGCATTATTTCGGTAATTTACGAGGTGTCTGAGTGTCTGTACATCAGTGTATTGCATTATTTAAGGGTATTGTGCAGGTCTGCAGACTGTGTATTGTGACCCCAAGCACGTCAGAGCAAGTGTTTCGAATCAGTATAAACAATGAACTATGTGAAATCCATCCCTAAATAAATTGTTCCAAAATAAATGACGTACACTCCTTCCTCTCTCCAGCAGCCCAGCGCAGGCTGAGTCATTTTCCCACTTTTTTCACACACCCCAGGCCACCATCTGGGATTATGTCACAGGAAGGACGAAAGTGCCGTCTGATGAAGGTGCAGTGTACTAGGTTAGTTGGACTCTGAACCTTCTGGTGGACACACTGCCTCAAATTGCTTGAATAAAGACTGCCTACAAAATAAAGACTTATGTCCATCCTATCCAGCACAGGCTGACTTCTTATCTCGTCATTTTCCCGCACCCAGACCGCCTTCTTGGATTACATTATGGGAGGGATGACAGCACCCTCTAGTGGCAGTACTGCGTACTAGGTCCGTTAACTCCAGACCACATGGTGAGCACACTGGATGGAGGTACTATCTCTAATTGTTTAAATAAAGACTCAAGTCCTTTTCCCTCCAGTTCGTAGGAAGATTTTGCTGTCAGATTATTTAGGTTAGTGGAGGTAGCCCAAGTGCCCTTCTTTCACGCGATTTTCTTATGTTAATGGAGGTAGTCATCGTGTGTTGCATTGTCGTGATAAAATTTGAACTTCCTGCGGGGGTGGGAGGGGGGGGTGGCAGGGGGCGTGGGACTTTACTGCCAATAGGCGAAATCTTGGATAACGGTACTCAGGTCATTAGCTGACGTCACAACCACCATCTTGGATAATGTCATGCACTGTTGCCAACTTTAAAGGCCGCCATCTTGGATGAAGTCATCACCGCCATCTTGGATACATCTGACAACAATGGAGAGTGGGTGGTGCTCTCTTTGTTCCACTACTTACAGGGGTTGTCTTTGATGTCATTCCTAAGATTGTTACCTTTCTGCGCTGTATCGAACAACCTTCAAAGAACCGCCTTTCTGGATGAAAATGGACTACTCACATGATTCAACGAGTTCTTCGCCTCAACCCACGTGATTTTCAGGCTTGCGGATTAGAAAAAGTACCCCAGAGTTGGAAGACTATTGTAAATGGGGAAGGAAAACATATTATTGATGACTAGGGTCTCTGTTACCTTTATCTATCGTGTTTATAAAACTTACGGAAAAACACTACAAACTTACGCACCAAGCCAACATATAAAATTTTGTAAACAGTGTAAACGTAGATCATTGTCTATTTTCGTCAGTGAACTATGTATATACAGGATATTTGAAAGCCCTTGTATCAAACATCTAAGGGTGACAGATCATAAAATGACACAGAATACGAAGTGACAAGAACAGCAAATCAATCACGTATGCACATGTGTGAACATATGAACCAGCAATGACCTGTTAATGCTGTAAATGGCTCTTATTTAAGAAATAGCATACATCTTAAGTAGCCTGAATCTAATCCTGCTTCCATTAAATTATTAGCCAAAACACGATGAAGTTTTAACAAGCACTTTTGTTAGTGAGATCAAGCACGCAATAGTTACCGAAGCCACGAATGCACTAAACAATAATTTTAAAAAGCAGGTATCTTAACCGAAACTAACAGTTACTTGCGATCAGATCTACGTTATTACCTTTTCCAGTTCTGCTGAATTCTTAACTGAGAGTTCTTTTAGCCTTGTTATTTTACTTATCTTCATGCCAGGCACGATTTCAGTTTCCCACATGTTGTTGTTGTTGTGGTCTTCAGTCCTGAGACTGGTTTGATGCAGCTCTCCATGCTACTCTATCCTGTGCAAGCTTCTTCATCTCCCAGTACCTACTGCAACCTACATCCTTCTGAATCTGCTTAGTGTACTCATCTCTCGGTCTCCCTCTACGATTTTTACCCTCCACACTGCCCTCCAATGCTAAATTTGTGATCCCTTGATGCCTCAAAACATGTCCTACCAACCGATCCCTTCTTCTAGTCAAGTTGTGCCACAAACTTCTCTTCTCCCCAATCCTATTCAATACCTCCTCATTAGTTACGTGATCTATCCACCTTATCTTCAGTATTCTTCTGTAGCACCACATTTCGAAAGCTTCTATTCTCTTCTTGTCCAAACTAGTTATCGTCCATGTTTCACTTCCATACATGGCTACACTCCAAACAAATATTTTCAGAAATGACTTCCTGACACTTAAATCTATATTCGATGTTAACAAATTTCTCTTCTTCAGAAACGTTTTCCTTGCCATTGCCAGTCTACATTTTATATCCTCTCTACTTCGACCATCATCAGTTATTTTACTTCCTAAATAGCAAAACTCCTTTACTACTTTAAGTGTCTCATTTCCTAATCTAATTCCCTCTGCATCACCCGATTTAATTGTTTCCCACATAAGCACAAATATTGCAGATCATCAACAAAAGGTTCGTAATTCTCAGTCGAATGCCCACTTATTTAAGCCGCTGGATAGGACTTAACAGTTAAATAAAATAGAACAGATCTTAGCACATTTTGTAGTTTTGAAAACACTTCACAATTAAGTGTGTTTTTCAGAAGTCCAACATATTTCATTAGTCGTATTTTGACACCGGAGAGAAATGTTTCGGCGCAAAATGGAGATAATTAGCGGTAAATTTTTCTGTCACTGAGGCTGCAATAGTCAGTGAAAATGTCGTTCACAAACAAGACGTTAATATAAATCTCTCAGAAGTAATTGCATCCGCCGCACAACCTAAAACTTCATTGCCAGTAACATCCCACAAGTAGCTTAAAACACAACTCGTCTCTCTTCCAATAGAAAAACACTGAAGCATAACGGTATTACTTGGTCTCAGGACCGTTAATGCAAAAGCAAGGCGTTCGCTACGGAAGTTCACATTATCTCTACTATTTCCCGCCCAGCAACTTTTGGTATCGACTGTTGTGTTTAATTTTGCGGATCTCTCTCATAATATGACGAACTTGCCACAGAGTGTCTATAGATAACCATTCTAAACATACCACTGTGTACTTAAACTATCGGTCTGCAACTCGTGGTCGTGCGGTAGCGTTCTCGCTTCCCACGCCCGGGTTCGCGGGTTCGATTCCCGGCGGGGTCAGGGATTTTCTCTGCCTCGTGATGACTGGGTGTTGTGTGATGTCCTTATGTTAGTTAGGCTTAAGTAGTTCTACGTTCTAGGGGACTGATGACCCTATAAGTTAAGTCCCATAGTGCTCAGAGCCATTGAACCATTTGAACTTAAACTATACAGACAGTATTAATACAAAGTAAATATAATTGTTTCTCACTGGTGATATGCATATTCGTAATAGGCTCTTCTTTTGCGCCTCAATTTCGGTTACTCTATGGCTGTTACTTACACTCAGCATAAGCATGTGAGGGACGCTTGGATCAAATGAATATAAACATACTCATGACAAATAGTCTCGTGGAGTCTCAGCAGAGCTGCTAATTTGCAACATCATTTCGAGAATTGATCAGTACTCCCTGCTCGGTTGGCAGAGAAAATGTGGGTATCGTAGTATTTTTTTAAATTCTTTCTCACTTAGGCGAGACTCAGTCATCTCAGGGACCAATTGTTAAAACGGATCGTACATGAAACATAATGTGCAGTGGTATTAAAATACTAGTGAAGAACTCCCGAAGAGATCGCAGTCAAATCTCCAGTACTTTTTCCTGGAGAACACAGGTGGTCCCGCATAACATGAAACTGAAAGTTGATTGAAATCTGAAGTTAAAAAAAAAAAGTTGAATATCTCTTACACAGGAGAGACAGAGTAGCCTCACGGAAGGTGAAGTGTGTTTAGCAACAAGCAAAAGTATCAGGTTTACCGAGGTTCAAAGTGCATCCGACTGCGGACTTATATGGAAATAGTGCCCAAAGAGTGAAACTTTGATTAATAATAGCTTTATTCTACCGACCTCCAGAATCAGACACATACATCATCGAATCACACAAGGTGAGCCTATATTCAGCTGCACGGAAACACCTCTGTGATTTGGCTACAGTGTGGTATAACTAAGTTAGCTGGATAAAGAGAAGTTCATTACCGGCGATAAAGCAAACAGTCTGGCGAAATAATAATGAACATATTGTATTCGAGAAATACAGCACCTGTTAATGATTTAAAACTGATTATTTCACTCACAGCTTCGTAGTGAAATAGATTATTACAAGCAATTTCAATTGCCGGGCAACAAAAACTAACCAGTCTGGAGCTGAAGCTGACATCTATCTGCCGCAACTGGTTATGATAACCAGTATCATTTCACACCTGTGACTGAAATAAATATTTGCATCAAATAACTACTCATACGGCCCACAAGCGAGATAAACATGCCGGCCGCTGGTGGCCGAGCGGTTCTAGGCGCTTCAGTCTGGAACCGCGCGACCGCTACGGTCGCAGCCTCGATTCCTGCCTCGGGCATGGATGTGTGTGATGTCCTTAGGTTAGTTAGGTTTAAGTAGTTCTAAGTTCTCAGGAACTGATGACCTGAGATGATAAGTCCCATAGTCCTCAGAGCCAATTGAGATAAACATTTTTGGGCTCCTGGCTGTAAATGCTATTACAACAACAATGGCGAACAAAGGCCGAACATGAATCAGTAAAGGTAGGAAAGTTTCCGCGCTACCGCTACGGTCGCAGGTTCGAATCCTGCTTCGGGCATGGATGTGTGTGATGTCCTCAGGTTGGTTAGGTTGAAGTTGTTCTAGTGCTCAGAGCCATTTGCACCATTTTAGGAAAGTTTCTGTGTTTGGTAAAACCGATATCTAACTAGAAGATGAACTGAGATAATTTATTAAAACCCTGCACAACTAAAACATTCGTGGTCCAAAATCAGATACATCATTCACTGCTCACTAGATGGATACATACCAAATAAGGGATTATTAGACAGCAAAATTTTATATTAGTTTGACCATACCGTTTGCAACACATTCCGAAAACAAAAAAATGATATAATCAGATTTAAAACCTGAATGTAGGGAAGCTGAAAGAGATAAAAGTGGTGAACCCATATGATGGATGATGCACAAATATGGCGAAATATCAGAAAATGTTCGTAAAATAAAAGAGCTCCCCCCCCCCAGCACACACAGATTTAGCGGCAAGGTGGCCCGAAGGATAGCCCGTCAGAAACTGGACACAGATCAAGCATGAAAACAAGTAGAAGGTGAAAACCTGTGGAAAAGGAAGCAAAGTAGAAACAGTGAACGGTCCAAGCTCAAGACGCACAACATCGGTTGACTTGGAAGAGGCACGGCGTCGTGCTTATGTGAGTCGCGGTGTTGGACTGCATAGTGGAATACACGTGTTCAAATATCCCTCGAGCACCCCTTTTTTCACAAAATTATGGAATGTCAATCCGGTCATTGACGTGTCTTTTCGCTGTATTCAGATTTATGTCTGTATCGTGGTGTAACGTCAGCTTGCAGCAACGAGGTGTAAAGAAGAGACCTGTTCGAATGTTGACTGCGCGCACCACAACGCGTTTATGTCACATCGGACTTACTGCTTACAGTGGGGTCCGAACTCCTAGCAGGTTTGTATCCGAGATCTTGTGTGTTTTCACTGGTACTCGACACTGGGGTCCAGTGATTACAAGGCGATGGGCCTCCAGACGTATGTACCTCAAATTTGTTCTACACAAGAACCACACGTTATTGTTGTGGTTGGCAGGAGAGCCAACACCGTGTTACTAGAGGAGGCCGAAAGACACGCGTTTTAGCTCACGAAGGCTGGCGTGAGGTCTGGACAGGACAAGGAAATTAGAATTTAGAAAAACGGACGTAGCTGGTGGAATACTTAACTTTAATCCATTAAGGAAGAACATCGGTCTTGACGGTACATGAGTCATAATAACAATAGTAACTAAGAATGGCGCCTTGCTAGGTCGTAGCAAATGACGTAGCTGAAGGCTATGCTAAACTATCGTCTCGGCAAATGAGAGCGTATTTTGTCAGTGAACCATCGCTAGCAAAGTCGGCTGTACAACTGGGGCGAGTGCTCGGAAGTCTTTCTAGACCTGCCGTGTGGCAGCGCTCGGTCTGCAATCACTGATAGTGACGACACGCGGGTCCGACTTATAGTACCGGACCGCGGCCGATTTAAAGGCTACCACCTAGCAAGTGTGGTGTCTGGCGGTGACACCACATTCCTCCCCCGCAAATCGGCGTACGGTTGTGGCATAAGGCTTCCGACCGCCATGGGGAGGACCCCATGTTGACGTATGCGACGAGGTGGGGAGCCTAACAACAGGCCAGGCTGTGCCACCCGCACCCTGCCATTCGGACCGCGGGGAGCTAGGAAACGGCTGAAAACCTGCTCCAGGGTACAGGCCAACATGCGGTGTATGCGCCCGTAGAGAGACAGGAGGGGTTGAAGGGTCGACCTCCATCGGGCCGGGGCACCCGACAGGCGAAGACGACATATAGTCCGGAGCGGGCAAGAGTTCCATGTCGGAGGACAACTAACCACGGGAAGCGATCGGCGGCGCGTGACCCAGGGAGGCGCCCGGCGGGAGAACAGACGGCGGTGGCTGCGGTGGCGGCGGTGGCGTAGGCGCGTCGCCATGGGGCAAAATGGAAGGCAGCGTCGGTAACAACTGGGGCGAGCCAGTAGATGGGTCCCCGAGGCGCTGACCGGACGGCACCGCCGCTGAAAGCAAACGGCGAGCGGCAGATCCCGTGCGACGACAGAGGCGCAGCTGATTGAGATGCCGACGCACCTCACCAGAGGCCCCCAAAACCAGATACATAGCGCTGCCGAGGCAGCGAAGAATGCGCCCTTCGAGCGAACGCCGTGAACCTCGATAGTGGCGATAGTATACAACGTCGCCTGGAGCAAAAGCAGGTGTCTGCCACTGCACAGGAACCTGATGCGGCGGATGTAGCAAAGACATTAAGGTTCGATGATGACGACCGTGGAGCAACTCAGCAGGCGAGCTACCATCTCGAGGCTGAGAGCGATACGAGGACAAAAAGGGCAATAACGCGTCCTCCCGAGAATGCGACTCTTTCAACCTCAACATCTGTGACTTGAAAGTCCTAACCAATCGTTCAGCGGTACCGTTTGACTGTGGCGAAAACGGCGCGGACGTCAGATGTGGAATACCATTGGCCTTGTAGAATGACTGAAATTCTGCGGACATGAATTGTGGGCCATTGTCGGAAACAAGAGTCTGCGGAAGACCTTCAATGCAAAAGATAACGGATAACGTTTGGATGGTGGCAGATGACGTCGTGAAAGACATCCGGACAACAAAAGGAAAGTTACTGAATGAATCTACCACAACCAACCATCGAGCATTCCAGATTGGACCAGCAAAATAGATGTGTAAGCGTTGACAAGGGGAAGTAGTTTTTGGCCATGCAAAGAATTTCGGAGTGCTGATTGTTGTTCGGCACACACCATGCAAGAAGAGCACATATTCGTAATCGCGGCATCGATTCCGAACCAAGTACAATGCTGACGAGCAAGTTGTTTCGTTCTCAGTATACCCCAATGTCCTTGGTGGAGAAGCTGTATGACAGAGGACTGTAACGAACGTGGTACCACGACCCTGGACTGATCATTATGAGAACGCAACAGCAAAACACCATGTCGTACAAAAAGTCTCTCCTTGTGAGCAAAAAATCGGCGAACCAACGGGTCCCCGATCCGTGACTTTGACAAGGGCCATTGCGTAGCAACAAAACGCAGAACGGGAGCAAGGACAGGTTCGGCAGCTGTGGCTGTATCTACACGACGAAAATCAATCGGAAACGATTCGACCACGTCATCGGTTTGCGCATCAATGAACATGCAAGCACGTTCGAAGGAATCGAATGCCCTATCCTCAGCAACAGGCAAGCGGGACAACGCATCGGCGCTTCCGTGCTTAACAGTGGACCGATACAAGATATCGTAGCGGTACTGCGAGAGGAAAATAGACCAGCTAATGAATTTCTGCGCTGTACGTGGCGGTACAATTTTTTTCGGATTAAAAAGCGATGTCAAAGGTTCGTGGTCTGTGATGATGGTAAAGTGACGACCACACAAGAAATCATTAAACTCTGCAACACCAAATACGAAAGCCAATGCTTCTTTCTCGATCTGTGAATAATTTCTTTGGGCAGACGAGAGCAATTTGGACGCAAAGGCAGTAGGGCGATCGTGCGATCCATCTTTGTGCGCAAGCACAGCACCGATCCCGAAATCCGATGCATCCTCCATCAACAAAAGGGGCTTCTGGGAATCGAATGGCGTAAGGCAAGTATTGGAAAGCAACCTTGATTTCAACCGGCGAAAGGCGCCTTCGCATTCCGTCGTCCAGACGAACGGAACACCCTTACGGCGTAGGCGATGAAGCGGATTTGAAATGGAAGAGGCATGCGGCACATAGCGGTGGTAGTAATGTATTTTTCCCAGCACACTCTGTAGCTAATTCAAATTCTGCGGCGACGGCAAGTCTTGTATGACATGAAGGTGCGTTGGACTGGGGATGTATGCCTTGGGCATTGAGTACATGTCCCAAGTGTGGCAATTCCCGAGCAAAAAACACACATTTGTCCTTCCGCAAGCGAAGACTATTTTGTCGCAAGACCTGAAATAATGTTCTGAGATTGGCCAAATGTTCTTCTTCCGTCTTTCCGGAGATCACAATATCGTCCAGATAATTTGCTGCAGCAGGGGCCAACGCACAAATAGTTGGTAGATATTGCTGAAACAATGCAGGGGCGGATGCACACCCGAATGGCAGTCGTTTGAATCGGTAAAAACCAAGATGCGTGTTAACCACCAACACGCGCTGGGATTCTTCATCCACCGGTATTTGCAAGTACGCATCTACTAGGTCCACCTTCGAAAAATATTTACCCGGGCACTGTTTGTCAAAAAGATCTTCCGGGTGGGGTAAAGGAAAAGTTGCAAACACTAGTTGTGGTTTCACTGTTGCCTTGAAGTCCACACAAAGTCTCAACTTTCCGGAAGGTTTTGGCAAAATTACTAAGGGTGATGCCCAGAGAGAAGCCTGCACACGTTCAATTACACCTTGTGATTCCAAATCGTGTAATGTTTTTGCGAGCTCATCACGCAATGCGTGAGGAACATTGCGCGCTCTGAAAAATTTCGGTTGCGCGTTTACTTTCAGTTCCAAATGTGCTTTATAGTTCTTAGCGCAACCGAGGCCAGGTGCAAAAATGTCTGCAAATTCTTCACATAGACGAGGAACACTGTCCGAAGGCACCGTCTGGTTCACTGATAGGACCTGATTTACTATAGACAAGTTAAACAACTGAAATAAATCGAAACCAAACAAGTTCACTGCAGAAGAAGAACGAAGGACGTAAAATGACACAAGTTTTGTTTGTCCTTTGTATGTTGCAAGAAGGCTGCACTGTACTAACGCAGGGATCTCTTGACCTGAATTGCTAGTTAACTTAACATTTTCGGCACGCAACAGAGGTGTGCCCAGCAGTATGTAAGTGTCTTGATTGATCAGTGAAACTGCAGCCCCGGTATCGAGCTGGAATGGTATCACTTTGCCGTTAATGTCCAAGTCTACAAAAAGTTTATTGTCCTGCTGACGACAAGAGCGACTGTCTCGTACAACGTGAACTGACACTGGTACATAATCACGTGCGAAGTGACGGGAGTTCCGGCGATGTCGACGCACACTATTTTTGGGACGAACACAGTCACTGTTAGAGAGAGTGGCACTGGGCGGAGTGGAATGAACTACATGAATTTCCATGGGAGAAGTTTCGCGAGCCTGAGTATCCTTGGTGCGAATCCGATTCCGGCGCGAAGCAAAGGGCCTGGAACGGTTTTGATCTTCCGATCTGAGCTTTTTCTGGCAAACACTCTGAACATGTCCTTTTTTATTACAATAAAAGCAAATAGCTTGGCGTGACGGGCAATTCTCACGCGAATGTTTAGTAGCACGCCGAGGGCATGATTTGATCACTGCATTTGCTTGCCGACGCGGCACACGTGGCTGAGAGCCTGGCGGCAGCGGCGCGGCCGGGCGCGAGGGCTGTTTACTGCTCCGTGCAGCTCGTCCGGCGGGCCGGTTGACCTGACACACTGCTGGCGAAGTTTCAAATGATTCCTGAGCAAAGTCAAGTGAGTCCTGCCGATCCAATATGTCCATCACTTGTTGAAGGGAGGGATTTACTAGTTTCAAAATCTGTTCCCTTATACGAACATCAGAAACATCCTGTGCAATTGCATCACGTACCATAGTATCTGAATAAGGGAGTCCACATTGACACTCAAAAGCACAATCCATAGTAAGGCCTTGCAAGGTTGCAACCCACTCCCGATTAGTCTGAGCTGCCGTACGTTTTGTACGAAAAAAGGTTTACCGTTTGGCAACTACACTGACTGATTCTTTAAAATATGCATCTAATGCAGACAAAATTTCTTCGTAGGACAGAGTTGCTACGTCGCGTCGGGGAAATAATTTGACTACCACACGGTACGTTTGTACTCCGACGGATGAAAGGAGAAAAGGTTGCCGCTCGTTACCTTGAATTCTGTAGGCGGCGAGATGGAATCCAAATTGGCGTGACCACTCCGTCCAGCTTTCCAGTGCAGCATCAAAAGGTCGAAAAGTTGGTGCAACAGCGTGTTGTGGCTGCGTTAGCGATGAAGCGGCTGCTGCCGCATCGTTTTGCATCGCACGTTGACCCTGGACGAGCTGTCCAAGGGCATCCAGTAATGCCTGCGTCTGCTGATTCTGTAGACGACAAAATTCGGACAGTACATCTGGAGATTGTGGCGAAGCCATTACACAAGTAAATCAGGGCAATATCGATAAGAACGCAGTTGTGCCTCGTCGCCAATGTTGTGGTTGGCAGGAGAGCCAACACCGTGTTACTAGAGGAGGCCGAAGGCACGCGTTTTAGCTCACGCAGGCTGGTTTGAACGTCTGTCTGGACGGTACATGATTCACAAAATCAATAGTAACTGATAATGGCTCCTTGCTATGCCGTAGCAAATGACGTAGCTGAAGGCTATGCTAAACTATCGTCTTGGCAAATGAGAGCATATTTTGTCAGTGATCCATCGGTAGCAAAGTCGGCTGTACAACTGGGGCGAGTGCTCGGAAGTCTCTCTAGACCTGCCGTGTGGCGGCGCTCGGTCTGCAATCAGTGATAGTGACGACACACGGTTTCGACTTATACTACCGGACTGCGGCCGGTTTAAAGGCTACCATCTAGCAAGTGTGGTGTCTGGCTGTGACACCACAGTTATGACTCCTGCGTTCTGTTTTGGAAGTCTTGAGTCTCGAATTTCTTTTTTTGTAACATACTTCAAACCCGTTTATTTGTTGTTTTCATTTCTGTATGAGGTCTATGCGGCATATCGTCTGCTCTCACTATTCATCACATTTACTTGCCACAGTAATATATTCTTACTACACGACTGAAATGCTATAAACAGTGCATAACCTTGGCAATTGTCAAGACTGCAGAAAGAGAATGGACACGTCAATGACCGGACAGAGAATTCATAAAAAAAAGACAAAACCAAGACTTAAACACGGATCTCCCACTTTCCAGTCCAACACCGTGAGCACATAACCAAGACCCCATGGCTGCTCCAATTCGCAAGATGTTGCACATCTTGACCTTTGACCTTTCACGGTTCCTGTTTTGTTTCTTTTTTCACAGTTCAGTACATCTTCTTCCTGGTTTCATGTTTGATGTATGTTCAGTTCTTGACGGGTTATCCACTGGGCCATCTTATAACCAAATCTGAGGGCGTGCCAAAGAGAGTTTCCCACATTAGAAAGTCATTCACCTATAGGACACTACTACCACTCCATCACTACCAATAGGTGGGTAATTTTGTAATAAAATTCACTGTAGATGAATAAAGTTGATACTACAGTTACTCAGCCGCTGTGGTATTCCTAAATATTATATTGAACAAATTGCAGCCGGCCGGAGTGGCCGAGCGATTTTAGACGCTACAGTCTGGAACCGCGCGACCGCTACAGCCGCAGCTTCGAATCCTGCCTCGGGCATGGATGTGTGTGATGTCCTTAGGTTAGTTAGGTTTAAGTAGTTCTAAGTTCTAGGGGACTGATGACCTCAGCAGTTAAGTCTCATAGTGCTCAGAGCCTTTTGAACACATTGCAAAATTAGTGCAACACTGAACCACATTGTTGAATGATAATCAAGATAATGATATCACTGAGAATGTGTCAGATAAGTGACTGACGTGTAGAATATTACAATAGAGTACGTTATACTGAATGGTGAATGTTCCGTAGGTACGATAGCAGCACTCCTTATGTTTCAGAACACGTTATGCGTCCGCAAATGTTACGAATATACATAAATGATGACGTCAGTCTTCAATCTTCACAGTGAGATTTCTATATCTTTCTTTCGTGAACTTCCAGTTGAGCTACGCAGTCATCCTCTCCAGACTATTCACATTTCTACAAATTCCAGACTTCATATTCCTTCGAAATACTCAACCGGGTAATTAGTATCATAATTTTGACATATATGACTGGGTAAACGCTATGTCTGCATGTGATGGGATACACACTATATCAGCCGGTATTGACAGTCTTGTATCAGAGCTAATTACTGCGAATGGCGTGGAAATTTGCGTACATTCTACTCCCACACATGTTTCAAACGCAGACACTGAAATCAGTAAGAAACCCCATCATACAATGCCTGCAGTCAAATAAATGCATATAACCAATATACTCGAAACATTAGATATGAGTAAAAACACGATCGAAAAACCACTTCTCCTTTTAAGCACAGTCATTTTGAACACGATAAACTCTTGTTAATAACCGAGCGGTGTAGCGCAGTGGTTAGCATACTGAACGTACATTTGGGAGGATGACGATTCGAACCTACGTCCGGCCATCAATATTTAGGTTTTCCGTGATTTCCCTATGTGGCTTAAGGCAAAAGCCGGGATGGCTCCTTCGAAAGTGCACACCTGCTTTCCTTCTCCATCCTTTCCTAGTCCGAGCTTGTGCCCCACCTCTACTGACCTTGTTGTAGGCGGGATGTTAAACACTAACCTCCCCCTCCTCCACCTCATCCCCCTCCCCCATTCCTCTGGGGACTCCCATCACCGACATAAGCACATTTTTGATACCAGTTTGATTGACTAATTGATTAAGTCAATCAAATAATTACCTTCTCATCCTCTGGGAAACACCCAGCTCTCCCCCTCACCTCCCACACCTGGGAATTTGACTAACCCTCCAACCCTCTCACTCCCCCTCGCTGCTACAGGTACACTTTCAGGCCTCTAAACTGATATTGATCTGCGTTACAGAACAATAGAAAGTAGACGGAGTGATCGGTTGAGGAGGGAGAGAGGGAGATGTTGCTGCAGGTCATTTATCATGCATTTAATCATTTTTTCCGTTGTTCTCTCGGGGTGTATCAGTTGTGTGGTATAACTTACGATCGAGTCGTATGCAACTGCGTATTCTGTGTGCCACTTAAAGCACTATCTACTTGCGATCGTTAACAGGAGACCTCTTGAAACCACAATCATCAGAGAACTTCCAACTCATAAGTGATGACACATGTCCATCAATGGAAAACCTATTTCGGTACCTTCCTCTAGACGAATGAAGATGTATGCGAAGTAGCCCATTTCTCCGCCACCTCTTCGACGTAAATCGAGTCTTCAGTTTCATATAGGTACGAAGCGGCTGTTACTATACTTTTAATGCATGCAAGTGGATCATCGGGGAAGAAACGAGTCATAGGATTTGTTAGCAAGCTGGTACAGGAGAAGCGCAGATATTCTCGTGGAAAATCAAACAGCAATATGACCATATAAATATGGAGAACTGTGGAAAAAATATGGAAGACCACATAAAACCGGTAAAATTCTAGGAAAACCTAGTATAATAAAGACACACTAAGTTACGATACGTAAGAATCGAGGGAAATACCATCAATATGTAAAATGGCGAAAACCTAATAAAATTACGAAAATAGACTGAGAATACATAAATTTAGAGACTAAAACCATGAAAGGAGTACTGAGCAAAATGAATAAAACTGCTCGGTCTGGAGCATTCGAGTAGAATGATGCTACATGTACACACCTTAATAGTGGAGATGGTTCAAATGGCTCTGAGCACTATGGGACTTAACATCTGATGTCATCAGTCCCCTAGAAATTAGAACTACTTAAACCTAACTAATCTAAGGGCATCACACACACATCCACGCCCGAGGCAGGATTCGAACCTGCGATCGTAGGAGTTGCGCGGTTCCAGACTGAAGCGCCTAGAACCGCTCGGCCACATCGGCCGGCAATAGAGGAGAGAGGAGGCATTTTAGAGACGTGACGTCAAGGAGAAACGGCAATATTATCCCACACATGAGCAATACAGCCTACGGGGTGGGAGGTTAACTGCTGTAAGACTGTTATATCTCCTGTGGCTACTGCTCATAGTGTGCTCGTGGTGTTTATTTCCTCGTAAGATGCCACTGTTTCTTATTATGCATTTTCGATTGTTGACGATCATTTTATTGGACTGTTGTGAACATATCATAATTTCCGACCCGTAATCGACCATGAAACACGTAAACAGCAGTCGTCATACACCTCCAGAAAACTATAAAATGTTTGTGTTACAAAGAATCGATGTTTTCTTTGGTAGTAGTTTTATCACTTTACAGTTTGTCACCAAAGCTTATTTTAGAGGAACTAGCAGGGAGAGTGAAAATGTATGTGATACACTGGGAATACATTTCTTAAATTAGAATATTAACAGCGTTGTGTTCGACATGACTAATAGGTCGGAAACCGCTTCGCTCTAGCATCGTAGCGCGTTTTAACTGCAGAGCCGTGGAATGCATGTGTTCATATTCCACAGTCATTTCTCTCTTACCAATACTTTCTGGGTACTGACACCACACACTAGAACAATATTTTATAATTGATGGCACAGTTGATTTATGTAAAATGCGTCAAACTATGTCTGTCTGGAGCTCCATCGTGCATAAAACAAAACGTGTTTTCTTCATAACCTCTGTTTGTATTATCAAAACACTCTCAAAACTACTATACGCCGATGAGGAGTGCTATCCTCCTCGACATGTGCGTATCTGGAAAGATGTTGTGCACTTGGATGGACGCCATGAGTAAGGTTGGTGCGGAACAGTCTTCGCTGAAGAGAAGTTATAGACTTGGTTCACTCTGTTCCTTTGATCGACGTGGAATGTAGTGGTCTACTTCTGGTCACCTGCAAATTAAATCGGTGATAGTGTTTCAGGGAGGGTTGTCAGAGACAATGTGGGTAGATCTTTCAATCTGAAAGGTACCTTTACTATTAATGAGTATCTTTACAACTAATCTGAATGTGAGGCGTAAAGTATGGCCTCAATACAACTATCGCTCAAACGGAATGCAGTAGGATGTGGCGTACATCAGAGCTGGATGAAGCATGGAATGGAATTTTAGCAGTGAGAGCATAAACAAATATTCTGGCATAAGAACATTTATTAGATCGGTAAATTGCATACATGAAATAGTATAGTGAATAATATGATGGTTCCTGTTGCCGGCAATCTATTACGTCGCATATTAATTAACCCTTGAACTTTATTTCGGAGTCCCCTGCAAAGTCTATGATCTATGGAAGAGGAATGATCAAAGGGTGGTTTAATTACGGATACTTACATTCACACGCACTTGAGAGAAGGAAAAGAACTAAAAACCTTCATCACAGCACACGTGCGTAGCAAGAGGGACTGTTCCCTTAATTTTAATATGCGGGATAAATGAATAAAATATCTACTAAAGTGAACTGCTATAAAAATGAAGATTAAATAAGAATAACAACTGATTCAAATATTCTACAGCTGCAGATCACTGTGGTTGGATCTGTTGACTTTCTCATTAGATTACGGCCACGTGGTTACTCACAAACAAAAGCGTGCACAAACAAAGTTATCAAGCGAGACGAACTGCACAAAATTCGGTCACGAAATCACGGAAATCATACGCAATATATATGCTCACGTGAAAGGTATACTAAACAAAATGAACTGAATCACAAGAAAACTCAACACAGCTCTACGTGTGTGATTAACAGTTTAACTGAACAATAGGCTACACCGTCCCTGGATTTTAACGCGTTTAACAATCGCGAATTGGCGAGTAGAATTTGTCACACACCATAATAAACTATGAACGATGAAAGGAATCATTTACTTTGACTAGGTTTGAAAAACTTGCATTAAACATAAGATAAATTTCTCACTTACCGCCAGTAGGTCTCACCCGTCTCTCATTCCACGGAACACTCCACGATCATTCGCTCTCAAACCAAAGCCGCCCCCGTACCTATGGAAGTGGCCAGAGGAACCCATATTGTGGTGCCAACTTACACAAAAGGTTCGTCCAAGGCTAGCAGAAACCTCTTGTTTGCCTGATACGTGTTTCCTACAGTTGGCTGTTCTGATACAGTGGCAGACTACCACAATTCCACGGATCTACACACTGAAATCCTTGTACACTCTCATTCATACATTCAACTGATTGGACAAGAAGAGGAAAGAATGGATATTTTGCAATATGGCACTTAAATGAATCAAACATGCGTGTGGGGCTCCAACAAGTGCCAATAACCTAATGAAATGTTAAAACTGAATATGGAAAATATACTGTGGCCACCACAAACACACTCAGATGCTCAGTTTTTTTCCCTTTTCTTCTTTACATCTATGGCAATAAACCATGTGCATCAACAACTGAGGTGCCAGAGGCAAACAAATGAAGCTGGGTGGTGTGGCAGAATCATGAAGAGCCTCATGCAGAGACCCTTCATCACAGACACACCCCGGAGAAAATACCGTGCAGGGAGTGGTTTTGCCACGCAAGGACACACCCAGACAGGCTTTAACCCATGCTATCGACAGAGAATTGTAAACAGTTGCACAATAGAAACAGGAACAGTATGAAATATAGCCAAGGTTGTTAACAGGCATCCGCCACTATACATAAAACCTAACATTTTACAAATCCGTCATCATTTTCTGTGACACTGGTTTCAAAATTTAAATGAATTTTGTTGTGAAACTGAAAACTGTATGTCACTAACAAGACAGAGCATATTCACGAAAAAACAATGAGATGCAAACGTGTCACAGTTGTAGAAAATAAACACTTTAAGCAAAAAGAAATGATATTAAAACATAAAGTACTGAGTAATAAATGAAAATTGTGTAACATGATAAAAAACAGAATGACACTAGTAAACAAATTCAACTACATAATCACTTGAGTAGCAAATAAAAACACAAAAGTGTAGTGATGGTTAAGCACGTATTTGTAAAGTCACACTGAAATGTGAGAAAAGTTAAAGTCCCACTGTGTAAGACGTAATTCTTTGGACGATTTTTCTTTTTTTTAAGAAGTTATTGTTTGCTGAAACGGAATACATGAAAAATTGACTATTGACAGACTCAGACTTAGTGAGTTCGTGACACAGATAACACACATCACAGAAATTATTACTGTCCGCTGAAAAGGAATGCATTGAAAACTGGACACTTGAGAGACCTAGACTTAGTGGGTTCATGAAAAAGGTAACACACCTAATTAATAAAATTTACCTTAAAAAAATCACATTCCATATTGGTTTTGCCGTACTCGGGATTGATATCTGACAGCGCAAACACAACGTACATTGTCGAGGGAAGAGGAGGAGGGGGTTCGTCGTCGCTGCTGTCATTGGGTATGACTGCCTCGACCCTCCTGGCATTGAAGTCTTGTTCAGACGTTCAAATGTGTGTGAAATCTTATGGGACTTAACTGCTGAGCTCATCAGTCGCTAAGCTTACACACTACGTAACCTAAATTATCCTAATGACAAACACACACATCCATGCACGAGGGAGGATTCGAACGTGCGACCGTAGCGGTAGCGCGGTGCCAGACTGTAGCGTCTAGAATCGCTCGGCCACTCCGGCCGGCAATCGTCAGGTCTGCCGTCTGCTATTACGTCTGGCCCAGGGCAGCGAAAGTGCTTCCAGGTAGTGAGGTCCACAGAGGAAGGGTCGGCCGGCCGCCACTTTGCTCAGGGCGGCCACCGCGCTAATCGGCTCACGCGGACTCGCTGATGGCATTCACAGGAACCGGTAAATGCCGCATTCCAGTAACGTGAAGACAGCGCCGTTGGCGTTGGCCCTCTGGCTGCAGCCGCGCTGTGAGATATCACATCTAGACTAGCAGAAATATACCGAAAGGTAGATCGTACAAAATAGATTGAAATACGTACTTACGGCTACAAAAAGCGGTCAAACAAAAACTTAATTAATCCTATGAACTAAAGAAACAGTATAATGAAATTCCTAGGAAACTTTACAGTTCGGCGTTAAAATGGATCTAGTCTAAGCACCGTGATGCGGTGTAAAAATATAATGTTCTCAGTAGCTTTACAAATAGGGAAAAGAAACTTAATCGAGCCTATTTACCGTAATGTGATATAAAATTAGTTTCGTCACAATTTTATAAAAGAAAAGTTGAAATCTAAATTGTTTAGTGCTCAAAGCCTTTTGAACCATTTTGAATATAAATTGTTTATTGCTGTTTGCAGTAATAACATCACACAGTCAACATTCACCCAGACTAAGTACTGCTATCTTCACATGGAACACGACAAATTCTGTCTAGTACCAACTACTTCATTACGTACTGAGACACATTACACACTTATAGTACGACACAGAACACACGCTACCTAATCCCAACTACTTCAGATACATAACACACCAGAGTACCACATACAACAGCTACTAGAATACCCTCTGGCCAGAAATAAACCGCCTGTTACTGTTCTCTTTAACCATGGATTTTCCTACCTCATTCCGTGCAATGGTCCTATGCTTCTTGGTGGTCATCGAGATGCTCGTAGATTCACGTCAGGATGGTGAATGAACGACGGAAATATGTCAGCATTATCTAAATCATTTGTTTTAAGAGGAATAACATTTTGTCATTAATGGTTCAAATGGCTCTAAGCACCATGAGACTTAACATCTGAGGTCATCAGTCTCCTAGACTTTGAACTACTTTAACCCAACTAACCTAAGGACATCACACACATCCATGCCCGAGACAGGATTCTAACCTGCGACCGTAGCAGCCGCATGGTTCAGGACTGAAACGCCTAGAACCGCTCGGCCACAGCCGTCGGCCATTAAGTACACTATTTTCGGGGTCTACCTGTGGATACATAACTTGTATATTAATTGTCACTGCACTAAGTCACAACGAATTATACATACATATTAATTACTATGTGCAAGAATGTAAAAGTAACAGAATGTGGTTATTAAGTCTAATGTCACCCCAACATCCAGCGATTCCTTATCTGCAGCTTCCGCTCATTCGAGGAATGGCCTTACACTGGGGATGGCCGCCCGGGGTGGCCGAGCGGTTCTGGGCGCTACAGTCTGAAACGGCGCGACCGCTACGGTCCTAGGTTCGAATCCTGCCTTGGGCATGGATGTGTGTGATGTATTTAGGTTAGTTAGGTTTAAGTAGTTCTAAGTTCTAGGGGACTGATGACCTCAGTAGTTAAGTCCCATAGTGCTCAGAGCCATTTGAACCATTTGAACCAATACTGGAGATGTGGTGGATCGAAGTGTCTCCACTTCCAGTGCGTTGGGATGTGAAACGCCCCGCACCCGATATGGTCCACTGAAAACACTGAGAAACTTTTTGCAGAGGGCAGAACGTTTATTTGAGAGCTTGTGATTTCTGACGAAGACCTTTTGTCCGATCTGAAATACAGTCGTTCTAACACCTTTCTTATAGTCTATACCTTTTTTCTAGCCTCTGCAGCTTGTTTAATGTTCTTTAGTGCTAAGTCTACAATTACTTGACACCGCAGTCTCGGTTCGTTTGGCTAGGAAACTTCCTCTTGTATCTTACACGGCGGTTCCTTGTGTTTGAGTACCAAGATTGGGGGTAGCCTGGTCAATGAGTGCGGCAGTTCGTTTACTATGTCCTGAAACGATTTCAGATGCTTGTCCCACTTTCTGTGAATGTAAATCAGACGGATTACGTATTCCAGGCCGTAGCAGCCGCGTCTTTGAGACGTCAGCTATGGTCACTTCGCAGCCCACTGTAGGATCACGTCCGTCTTCTTCCTGCTGGTAATGTAACTGAGACTTGGCAACAAGGCAAGGTATATTTGGCAACTCTGTGATCGACGAGTTACTTCCTGTTGTGCACGGAATGAAGCCTCAAAGTTCACTTGATTTTTCCTGTCATTTCCATTGAATAATCTGAGTTATTATTAACTCTTGAACTGTAACAAAAGATTGTAATTTTACGGTTTTCAGCCAAGGAAAGTCATTGCACGTGAAAATCGCATCTAATCTCGTCCTTTAAATAGCGGTTTACGAGTTCTAGCTACTACTGGTCACGTAGGAGTAGCCCTGCACCCATGCCTCTTCTTTAGCTCTGTGGAAACGTGCTAACCTGAAAGAACGCGTCTATTATGGCTTGCAGTTCCAGTCTAGCTGACTGTGGTGTTTTATTCCCTTCTCTGAAAGAGCTACAAGCAGTCAGATCACACATCGATAAGGAAATCGCAAGAAAATACTTTAGGCTCATAGTGCAACGGTGAAAAACTTACAATGCTGCACAATAGGTAACGCCTCTTTCCGCTGCTGACAAACAAATTTTGGGTTTCTAGGAATACATAACTTTAATTATGAAATGCCACATTTGCATACCACTTTAGTATGACACAGCATACCAATCAAACACAGACCCAATCGAAATCAAAGTGATTAGTATTTTACTAATTCGTGCCGATAGAGGCACACATGTGTACAGACACTCAGTTTTATTGAAACAAACTTTCGTCGTAAGGTTATCGTGGGTAGTTTTATTTCATTTCTTATAATACAGTACACAATTTTCGTACGGTTTCTTTTAGTGTTGTTAAAACAGCCGGCCGGGTTGACCGAGCGGTTCTAGTCGCTACAATTTGGAACCGCGCAACCGCTACGGTCGCAGGTTCGAATCCTGCCTCGGACGTGGATGTGTGTGATGTCCTTAGGTTAGTTAGGTTTAAGTAGTTCTAAGTTGTAGGGGACTGATGACCTCAGATGTTAAGTTCCATAGTGCTCAGAGCCATTTGAACCATTTGTTAAAACATTAGTTAACATGAGAGAGAAATGAATCATCAAAGATATATGCGAGATTCTGATGTTGTCTATAAGAGTCTGACAATGCACATGCAGTTTATTGATTACATGCATGTAGAAAACTTGTTCTGAGTTAAAGCTGTCAAATAAGGTTTTATGAAGAGTAAAATGCCACTGCCACACGACAGCTAATGTAGAAAATACTTTTCTGACGTATTTTGGCACGATGCGCTCTCCCCATACATAATACAAAAATGTCGAGATGCATCTGCAGCCTGGCCATCTATTAAACCTGAAAACAACAAAATGTCGCAGAAGTTAGCCCTTTTTCTACATGCGACTATTTTGGGTTGAAAAGTGAAGGGAATAATGTTCAAAGTTCCATTAGATCGAAAACTTCAGCAGACAGCAGTGTGGCGTTTTAAAATATGTAGCAGTGAATGTACCCAAACTCGCGACGCTTACCGTTACACTACTATCAGACACATAGCTACAACACCTCCAGCACTCAACAACAATTCCTCCAGAACTTGAGCATTGCATAGTGCTGTGAGATAATGCATATGGCCGGATGTAGACTTCTGAGAGACAGACAGTTACAGCTTTTCTTTTGCACTGCACGACGTTTTTATAAAACAGATAGCGCAATAGATTAACTCAAGTCGAAAGGAACACTTCCTGTTTAAATTTCTGCATCCTACACTGTTGGCAGTTCTGTGTAGGTGTCAGTTACGTGATTTTGTTTCGGTGATTACAAAATATAGTCGAATGTATGCACTGGGTAGCCGAGGCAGCTAGTTCATGGCGATTCGGTGAACCAAGTAAATGAATTAACTGAACATGCTGCAAACCACTACAGGGAATCTGTGTGTCAGAATTATCATCCAGTGTGGCGCAACATTGTTATGATAGAAAATGAACGATAGAGAATAGTATTTGGTGGTCTCTTGGATTGATGCTGGGTTCTTATGGTCTAGGTTCGATTCCACCATCTGCTGACGATTTTTGATAAGGAGAGACAGATTCTGTTCTCTTCTGGCTACGCCAAGTGAAGAATGTATAATGGCATTGTGGTCTGACATTCATGTAAAACATGATATTCCTTCTCTACCAAGTAGACGTTAGGTTGAACCACAATAAAGTCAGGAGTCGCGACACGTAGAATCTCTATCAACAGTAACCTTTCTTATACTAGTTATTTATTTATAGTGACGAAACAAACGCCATGTAGGGTCACAGGACACTTATTCCATCGTTTATTTGAGCTTCTGTATGTCGATAAAATTGGTTCTGATCTGGTAATGCAACTCAGACCGCCGTTAACGCATAATTTGATCCCTTCGTGACAATACAGCTCGATTGCAATTTGTTGTTTGTTCAAAACTGCAGATTCCTCAACATCTCCACATATTGCGCGGGAAAGGTTTCGAATCCTGGTCCGGCACTAAAGCTTTCATTACGTATTATCAAGCTCTAGCATGAGAACACCTATCTTCTGGTGGGTAAAAATTTTGATTTTTAATATACTTTCATTCGTTGTCAACACTAACGGTATCTGAAGGTTTTGAGTCCCAGTGAGACAAGGAACTGTTTACGAAATCATTGCAAATTCAAGGATGTTATTCCGAGCGGCTGGTGGAGAAAAATTCGGTAGCTGACGTCTGTTTGTGTACAGTCAACAACGATGTGTGGGGGGCTCGATTCCCAGTCAGCACTGAACTCTTCGTCATATTATTTCTAGTTCAAACACACTCACATGTCGCTGCTGGTGTAACAAACCCATTTTTAACGTTCGTTATCTATAGAATATAACAGCTATAGGTGCCAGGTTGGAGTCCTGGGAAAGAAAAAAATAATGTTTCGCCTCGTCGTTTCAATTGAAACATCTAGCTACTGCCTAGAAAATCCGATATGTCACAGTTGATTGTGTTTCGATGACAATCCAAGTAGGTTCCCGGTTCGAATCCCTGTCCAACACAAAGCTTTACCCCACTGTGAAGAAGCAATATTTTTACATCTCTCATAGTTCGTTAACAAGGACAATAGATGCTGGGCAGGAATTCGCGTCCGTTAACAATGTTTACATTATGTAATTTAAAGTTGATATTTGCTAACTGATACTGTTTAAAATCGAGGTATATCACTGTTCTTATGCCTAGTCAGGAATGACTGTTAGTTTCCGTCAGTCACGAAATCATTGCTTCGTCTGCATTACCTGGGTTTGAATCCATATGCAGAACGAGACGGTTCGTCGTGTCATTTGAAGTTCATACATATTCTTAACTAGCTGCTCGTGAATAACTTAAATTTTTAATGTCATTTTGTGTTAAATAATAAGTAAGGTTTGTTATTTTGAAGAGGAAATCATGAATACGACGAGCTTACTACGCGAATTACCTATTTGATGCAATAATGAGAGTGGTAACATTTCATGTATGTCATTTATTGTAATAAATGTGAAGTTACAAGCCTGAAGAACCGTCTTATGTGTGATAAGATATTCCCTGATATTTGTAGTACCTTGGTATTACTTTACATCTTGAGTTATAGCGATACAGAGCAGTGTTTTCTAGTGGTGACTTGTTAGAACCATTTTCAATAGTCAAACGACCTGCTAGACAGCTGCGCTATGTGGGTTGCATTCGAATCAAGCGAAATGCAATTCAGGTGGTTCGGATACTTTTGAGCACGACTGTACTAATCCTACGGCTACACGTGAATGATCGTCTGCAATGATGTTTTTGTCCCTGGAAATGTACTCCGTTATTAACCGGAATTCTTGGAGGTACAACGTCCACCTTGTTAGTCTCTTGTTAGACAGTTTAGCGGTCACCAGAAATTGTAGAGCCCGGTGGTCGGTAAATACCTTTACCGTTAGACAGAAATTGTAGTACCAGTATTTGGTTAACGCTCACACGATCGCGAGCGCCTCCAACTCTGTAACCGAATAATTTCTTCCACAGTGACTGAGCACCCGACTAGGGAAAAAAATTGTTTTCCGAGAGGATGGGTCGTTGATATCCTCTGCTTGGAATAAGATAACGTCCAAGCCTGAGGATGAGCTGTCAGTCAGGACACATAAATCCTGCAATAGATTGGTTTGCGCAAGAATAGGTGCATAGACTAGTGCCTCTTTGAGTTCCGAAAATTCGTCTTGCGCCTGCAGGTTCCAAAGTCACAGGACATTCTCCCAGTCAGGTCACAGAGGTGTGGTGTGGAGGTCAAATTTAGGTTCACAAAACGCTTGTAGAAATTGCAGACTCCTAAAAACCTCTTAATTGTTTTTTGTTAGTTGGAGTTGCGCATTTTGCAATCGCACTAATTTTGTCGGGGTGGGGTCGTATCCCACCCGCAGATACGACTTGTCTAAGTTTACAGTTACTCCTGCCTTTTCAAAAGCTTCCAATAAACGGTCCATCACATCACTGTGGTCAGGCCATGACTTTTCTGCTATCAGAATGTCGTCCACATATAGAGTACCGTGCGATCGCAGATCCTCCGGAACGATGCTCTTAAGGCCTCTAATAAAGGCGGCGGATGAGATTTTCATCCCAAATGGAAGGCGTTTGAACTGATAACAGTTCCCACAACACAGAAACGCACAATACGGTCTCCATGAGGGGTGAAGAATAATTTCCAAAAACTTCTGCGTAAATCAATCGATGACAAGACTTTCAGACAATGGAACCGCTGTAAAAGCTTTTCCAAGCTCTGCAGTCTATCCTTGAGTCTAACACTAAGCATGCAGACCCGTCACACTTTAGAACTACAAGTAGTGGTGAATTGTATGAGCTTACCGCTCGTTCAATCACACCCTGGTCCAGCATGTCATTAATTTCCTTTTCCACTTCGGTCTTATACATCAGTGGAATGGGGTATATCTTCACAAAGAATGGATTGTGCTCACGCACCCTAAATTGATAGATGAAGCCTTGGATCATGCCTGGTGCGTCCGAAAATAACCATGAATGTCTCCACAAAATGTGGTATAGCCTCTGTCGGTCGACTTCCAATGTCCCAACGTCGGCAGTACACCCCTCTGCAATCTTCACAAAATCAGCATCACGGTGATGCTCATCGGATGGATAGCTCAATCCAGTAATATAGTTCTACAGTTCGGGGCGCGATCCAGACCAAGTACAAAATTTCAAGCAGATCACCTCAGATTCGTCACGCAAGAAGTATTCATTAGAAACTGAAAGGTCTCTGTTGGATTCCTTTCATGTTAATTTCTTAAATCTGTTGTCATTTACGGCATACATTCCACTTCTAAATTTACTGTGGTGTTTCTGACTATCTAGGAGGAGACTGAGCAGTGAAACGTGTTACTTTTACACATAAAAAAGAACGATCTGTCACACTACTACACTTTAAAACACAGTTCATATGTAAGTCATGTCACACAGTCTCATACGGAACCTACGTTCGCTTTCTTTTATATAGTGTATATGATAAGATAGCGGAAGTAGGCTCCGGATGAGACTGTGTGACATGAATTACATATAAACTGTGTTTTAAAGTGTAGTAGTGTGACAGATCGTTCTTGTTTATGTGTAAAAGTAACACGTTTCACTGCTCAGTCTCCTCCCAATAGTCAGAAACACCACAGTAAATTTATAAGTTGAATGTATGCCGTAAATGACAACAGATTTAAGAAATTAACATGAAAGGAATCCAACAGAAACCTTTCAAAACATCTACCGTAGAACCTTCCTCAATTTTAACTGACATGGTTCCTCCTCCTCCTAGGTCAATTACTGTCTGGTGGGCATGCATAAAATCAGTGCCCAGAATTGCTTCGACATTAAGTAGCGACACGATTAAAAAATTCCATTCAAATTCTCTCCCTTGACACTTAAACATAATCTGAGTCTGATTTCTGATTTCGATACTCTTTCCGTAGATCGCACCTCTCACCTTTGGCCCATGCAATGGAGGAGTTGGCCAATCACCTGCCTCATCACATCTTCGAAACACCATCTCGCTCAGAATGCTGAACAGACCTCCAGTGTCGATTACGCACATGACACTTCTCTAACTGAGATTGTAATGACAGGGCTAACGGATGGAACCGTCATGCAAGTAGTTTCACGCAGTAATTCCTCCCACATATCTTCCCTAGCAACAAGCTGTTCAAAAAATTGCTCTGAGCACTATGGGACTTGACATCTATGGTCATCAGACCCCTAGAACCTAGAACTACTTAAACCTTACTAACCTAAGGACATCACACAACACACAGTCATCACGAGGCAGAGAAAATCACTGACCCCGCCGGGAATCGAACCCGGGAACCCGGGCGCGGGAAGCGAGAACCCTACCGCACGACCACGAACTGTGGACAGCAACAAGTTGTACATCACAAATTTCCGTTATGTTTTACATGGTGACAGGGCCCTCTGCATCAAAAAACCATCATTGTGGAGTCTGCTGTCTGTCAGTTGGCTGATTGTGGTGGGAATTAGCAGACGTTATTTCAGCGTGAGGTCACAGAGCAATAATTTGATTTTGGACCCTGCCACGTTAGTTGGGGAATTGCCCTTGATTGCCATAGTAGTGGAGCAACCTTCTTTTTGCCCCACTCTCCATTGTTGCCAGATGTATCCAAGATCAAAGCCATGACGTCATCCAAGATAGCGGGATGAAGACTTGGCAACATGATGTCATCCAAGACGGTGGATTTTGGTGGGAAGATAGGTCAATTGGGCTACCTCCACTAACCTAACCCCTTCCCTTAGAAAATAGCAGGAAGTTCAAATTTCATTAGGACAATACAACACATCTAAGAATATGGCAGGAAAATAGCTCACTTCAGCTACCTCCACTAACCTAAGTCATCTGACAGTCACCTCTTCCTAGGGATTGATGGGAAGTTAGAATTTTGGAGGAAAGATAGGTCAATTGCTCTATCTCTACTAACCTAAGAAAATGGCGGGAATGAAAGGGCAATTCTACTAACCTATGTCATCTGACCGCTAACTCATCCTAGGAAATGGTGGGGGAAGGACTCGACCCATGCTGGACATAAGACTTTATTATTTTGCATGCACACTTTATTTCCACAATTTGATGCAGTACAGCCATCCAGTGTGTTCTCCATGAGGTCTGGACTCTAACTGACGTAGTACACAGTACCACCACAAGAGGGCACTGTCGTCAATTCTGTTCCATAATCCAAGATGGCGGCCATGATGTCAGCTGATGATGCACATATCATTATCCAAGATGGCGGGAAACAGTGTGTTTGCTACGAGGTCTGGACCTAGTACACAGTACTGCCACGGGAGGGTACTTTCATCTGTTATTCCATTATGTAATCCAAGATGACGGCCATGACATCAGATGATGACACAAGCACCGTTATCCAAGAAGGCGGGGAACAGAGTGTTCCCCACCAGGTCTAGACCAAGTACATAGTACTGCCACCAGAGGACAGTCATCAATTCTGTTACATAATCGAAGATGGAGGCCGTGACATCAACTGATGACGTAAGTACCATTATCCAAGCTGGTGGGAAACATTGTGTTCACCACACAGTCTGGACCTGGCACACGTTACCACCACCTGAGAGCGCTGTCATCCCTCCCATCTCTTGACTGCGCATGATTCTAACGGAATACATCTGATGTGTATAGCCCATGCACATGCACATACTGACATCACAGCACATAGCCGGCAAATGTATACTGATACCGTGCTCTAGAAGTCTACTCATGATTCTAATGGAACATCTGTCACATGCGGCTTACACATTGCGTGAAAAGGGTGCATCTAGAAAAATTCTCAAGTCACATCACTATGTAAAAATAAGAACCAAGTCGAACTCTCGGAAATTCTATAGTACCCCACAAATACTTAACGTTAGCTTTCTTGACGTCTCCATAGAAAAATTCCTGCCCTAACATAAGCTGTTAACCAAAATAGCCCAGAATTTCATCGTTTCTGCTGTACAAACATTCCTAAACACTAAAAAAAATCTCTATTTTATCATCTCAAGAGTTTCTAAATGATTTGCTTCAGAATTTACGAAGCTAAGCTAAATCTAAGAAACACTAGTCTTAATACCAGCAATCTAGAATTACACATATATAACATTCACGTTCGAAAATTGCATTCTCCTCAGATGGGTTCCTAATACAAACATAATGACTTCAGATTCAAGGCTGAATTCAATATTATGCAGTGTGTATTCCAAATAGTATCTTCACTCATAGTATGAATTCTTTAGCTGTAAATCGATAAATTATCATAGACTCAGTTCTCCTCGAGGTATTGGAAGCATCTGGCTAGTTCAGCTTTCTGTCACTAGGACCAATAGTGAGCCCACCACCAACCCCAAAAATGTTCAACACCCACTGGTTCACGCTGAGATCAAATGATACCCCATCATCACAGCTATATAAGGAATCACTCTCCAACAGTCTTTCTCACTCGTCCATTGTTTGTCGCATCGTTCGTCTGTTCATGTGTGTGTTCGTTATTCCTTTTATCCCAGCAAAAATGAAGAGAGTTAACTCCAACAACCTTAGAGTCTAGTGGGAAGAGACTTAGAGTCCAGGATACGAGATTACGAAGTGAGTAAATAATTTCTATTTTGAGTGTGAATTCTCGTGTTTATGTTAAATTCGCCTTATTAATTCTGTGTCCTTGTTATAGTACAACTCCCGGATATTGTCCTCGCATGTGAAGAGTGGGCTGGACTGCAACCAGCTCTTTAAGTCCAACCTCTTGTGTTCGGTGCACAGTCAGAATTGCCTTGTGAGCATAATTTGTTCTTTTTCTATATTAGCCATTCAAATTTTTTTCTTATTTCATACTTCTTACTTTTCTTGTTTCTACATCACCTGAAACAAATTCATATCCAGTTGGAGGCAGAGCTGGGGGATGTTCGACATAGCAATGCTGCAGTAGTTAATTGTTTCAAGCCCCAAGCTGTAGATAACTGAGAACAGCACTCACGCAAGTATAGAGAAAAATATCCACGTGTGTGATCTCTCAGTGTAACTAGGAATTCAAAATAAATAAAATTATCTCACATCCTGTTACAGGAACAGCTCTAGATGATCTGGATTTATTGGACATGCAGTTGGCGGCTGTTCATCGGTGGATGCAGGAGAAGCCTCCAGCAAATAATAATGAGATGGCCGAGCAGCATACTTGTAAGTTTAAAAAAAGATTACCTATCTGTAATAGTAGTGCTAGTAGTAGTGTAGCAAGTTTTTTTCTCTGACAAATCAATTTATTTATCTTCTTTGTTCTAGGCAAGGAACGACAAGATCAATCATATCTGTCATTCCTGTACGACAATTATGATGATTTTTTTGAGGGCGCGGTGGAGTTACCTGATGAATTGTTTATGTCCTGGAGCCACAGTGAAACAGGTAATTACTCACTTTGCTTATAACCATGTGATCGTTATAATTCATTATTTCACCACTCCAGCAGTGGTAAACAATGTACGTAACTATTATTATTTATTTTATCTCTACTTGTTCCCCTACAGCGGTCGCGCCTCAACACGGCATTGCGTTCATACCGGCGGCGGCTAAACCATCACCATTATCATCAAAGTGGCATCCAGAAAGGCATGCATCTCCTACAAGTGCGCCGCTAGTCGCCACACGGGAAGCACACTCCGCAACAGCCACAGCTGCCGCACCTGGGGGCAGCCCTGTCCCGGGCTACTCTCACTGGGAAGTGGCCACCGCAGCCCACACCACCGCCACCACTGCAGATGCACTATACCGGCTGCTACATCATCGCTCTGCTCTCCACGGACCACCCTCTCGCAGCAGCTTGATTCATTACCAGCATCTTCTCCTGCACCATCACACGAGGCACAGCACGCACACCTATCCACCTGACCAACTCCATCGAATAGTTATAGTTATAGTATTAGTGAAGATCCTGTGGCTAGTGGCAGCAGTTCCCTCCCCCGTCCTTTTAGTGAAGGACGTCAGGTCAGTGATATCATATCGCAGTTGATGTACTCTGTTATTGCTGATGCCTTTGAAGAGCGTATCTCGTTACCACAATCGAAAACCCGACAGGAGGGTACCGCAACCCAGTTGGATTTCTAACTGCATGCCTTCCTGTCATGGAAACAAAGCTCCTCAAGGTAGACAATGATCCGTGGTCTCCCACCATTAAATGCAGTGCTGTACTTTGCATTTAATTGTCGCACCCCCCTAAAGTTGAGTTTGTTGTTAGAGAGACGAGTATTCATTATCTTTGGGGGACAAAATGGCGTGATAATGCGGAGCACATCAATCGCAGAGTGGTTTCGTAAATCCACCTTGAGTGCTATATTGGGCCTGTTTTCAGAGATGGAAGTGAAAGGCTCAGCTAAGGCACTCAGCAGAATTCTACACCTGGACATCCATATACATGTCTGCGATCTGGTAAATGGAGGGTGTAGCTATATCAAGCTCCTGAAGATACAAGTAACAAGAGGGCATGCATTGATGTCGAAAATCGATATGATGATGCTTGTTTTGCATGGTCAATCATTTCTTGTCAAAGAAAGTACAATCGAAGGAACCATCCTGAGCCTCCCAGTACGTATCATGTAGATGATAATATTCATTCATGTTATAACTTTGATGGTATAGAGTTCCCCATCAAGATCCAGGGCATTTCTAAATTTGAGGCCCAGAATACCGGCATATCGATTAATATATATGGCCTGTAGAAGAAAAGCATGTCAGATGAGCAAGACAAGCACATCGTCTTCGGCCCCCTCCATTTCTCAAAATTTGCCGGTGAGCGGGAGCTGCATGTAAACATGCTGCTCCTCTCTGAAGGTGATAATTATCACTATGTCTAGATCAAAGACATTTCCAGACTCCTTGCCTCCCAACTGTCAACTGATCATCGTGTAAAGCATATTTGCTTAAGGTGTCTCAATTATTTCTCCTCAGACAAGTTATTAGCCTTGTATCTACTAGACTGCGCTTCCAAGGATCCCATACGTTGTATTATGCCTACTGAGGACAACATGCGCACCACCAGGAACGATACCCGTTTGTAGTGTACGCCAACTTTGAATGCCTCCTTGCTCCTGTGACCCACTGTGAAGGTGACCCTACAACTTCACGTACCACCTTTACAGAGAAACATGTACCATATGTGGTAGCGTACCAAATTGTATCATCATATGATTCCAGTCTTAACCGCTAGAAATCTTACGTTGGGGAGAGCTCTGTGGTTTGGTTGCTCTCTGAGCTCGAAAAATTTTCATGGGAGGATCAGAAGCTTTACAGCAGCAACGTTCCAAAGACAAAATCGGAGGAGAATGAAGATTTGTATAATAACGCCACTGATTGTCATACTTGCGGGCTGCCTGTAGACAGAAAAGCGGAGACTCCTCGTAGGGACCACTTCATCTTACACTGAAGTTCTGTAGTCCAGCTCACAATTTATGCAATTTGAAGTACCAGCTACTTTGTCACATTCCCGATTTATTCCACAATTTAAGTGGCTATGGCGCTCATTTGTTAGTTGGGCACTTGGCTGATTTCGGTTTGCAGAACAATCAGGTCAGTGTCCTACCTGAGAGCATCGAGAAGTATATTTCATTCTTGAAACGAATGATGCCAATAATTATTCTCCGTTTCCTTAATACGCTACGTTTTATGCAGGCACCACTCCAGAAACCTGCTGAAAGTCTATTTCAGAGGGATATGCATATCACTCAAGCTGCATTTCCCGATGAGGAAAAGTTTCAACTTGTTACTAGGAAGGGGGTTTTCTGATATGAGTATGTGGATAGTATGGCGAAACTCAACGATACCAGGCTACCCAACATAACTGCAATATCCAGCAACCTCACAGGCGATGCTATAATGAATGCAGAGTATGAGCATGAATGTTAGGCGGGAATTCATTATTTCCTCTTTAGGAGAGTACGCACAGCTTTACATGGACACAGACGTGCGCTTGCTTGTGGACGTTTCCTAGAAGGTCTGGAGTATATGTATGACCACATATTCTCTAGATCCCGCCTTTTATTACATGACACTTGGGTTGTCTTTGGAAGCAATGCTCAAGAAACCAAAGTGCAACATTGAATTATTGACCAACCCTGACATGCTTCTTTTGTTTGAGCGAAGGATCTGTGGGGGACTTTGCCAACGTGTCCACAGGCACACGAAGGCAAATAACCTACGGATGGGTGACAAGTTCAACACATCCCTTGATTCGAGTTATATAATGTATCTCGACGTGAATAACTTATATGGGCATGCCATGCAGCAATCACTGATGATTGAAGAGGTTTGATGGGTGCCCAAAAACAAATGCTAGGGATTAGGTGGAAAAATCATGGGAGGTATGGCAGCAGATTCTCACGTAGGGTATGTGATAGAGGCAGAACTCACATAATCTATTAGTTTTCATGATGCACATACCGAATTGCCACTGTGTTCAGAGCAACTAGTTCTGCGAGGAGGCTCTACACCAAAACTGATGACAATGCTGAGGGGTAAGTGGAGATATATTATTCATTATCGTAACCTCCAGCAATTCCTCAGCTTGGGTATGGAGCTGGTTAGATTCACCCGGGCTATCTCCTTGAAGCAGTCCCCCTGGTTGCAGGAGTATACTGATTTGAATGCGAGACAGAAAGCTTCCGTGATATGTGACTCTGACAAATACTTTTATAAATTAATGAATAATTCAATTTTTGGTGAAACTGTGGAGAATTTGAGGGTGTGACGTGAAATTTTTATTAGAAGCAAATGGGGTGGGCGTTATGGCGTAAGAAAATTCATTGCCAGACCAAACTTTAAGCGGGTCACCATATTCGATAAGAACTTTCTTGCTGTGGAGATGGCGAAGACTGCAGTAGAGTTTACGAAACCTATTTATGTGAGGATATACATACTAGACCTTGACAAACTCCACATGTACCGCTTTCAATATGAATTTGCGAAAACTCATTTCGTAGATCCTAAATTACCTTATATGGATACAGGTAACTTCATCTGTTGGGTGAAGAACTGCGATCCATATTAAGTAATTAGGTGCCACAGTAATGAATTCAACACTTCCTCATATACAGCTGATAATCCTTATGCTACTATTCTGCAGATCGTGAAGGTTATCGGTCGTATGAAGGATGAGTTGAATGGATTGCTGATTGTGGAGTTTGTAGATTTACTCTCAAAAATGTATGCATATCGCACATTGGAAGGTGCCACCCAGAGGCAGGCTAAGGGTGTGCGTCGCATGGCATCGAGAGCTCTATCTATCGAAGACTATTTGCAGTGCCTGTGCAGTGGTGTTCATGGTGCTACACCACAACTATCGCATATGGTACAGCAGACCAGAATTCGATCGAGAGGACATGGCGTGTACACTGTACTACAGTCTAAAATCGGTCTGTCGCCACATGACAATAGAAGGGTCGTTTGTGATGACGGGATTGAAACTCACCCATACTGACACTACTACTTACTTGTAGTGAGAGAACGGATAGGGTACTCTGATTGAGTGATAGTGAGAGAGAGAGAGAGAGAGAGAGAGAGAGAGAAGGAGAGAGAGAGAGAGAGAGAGAGAGAGAGAGAGAGAAGAGAGAGAGATGGAGATAGAGAGTGTCTGCAGAGTAGTAGTATGATACTTTTTTCACAGTGTAAGTAATTTTGTGTGTGTGTGTGTGTGTGTGTGTGGTGTAAATATTTTTATGTACAATGTACATGTATATGTACAGAGAGAAAGAATGTGTGTAATATTTTTGTGTACTATGTATGTGTGTGCCATAGAAGAAACGGTAAAACGGAAAAAAGAATAAAATTTTATGTTTATATATGCACACCATGTGTGTGAAAAGAAACAAAAAAGAACAAAAATATTTTAAAAACCAAAAAATAGAAAAAATTATATATTCATTTATTTGTTGATATACAACATATTTCTATACTGTGAAAAAACATATCTACACATCATGCGTGTGTGTTTTTTTTAAAATAGAATATCTTTTCAGTTTTTAACCTGTCATTAGCCATATGAGCCGGAATAGTTTTTAAGTGTATATATATAGCTCACAGTCCATCAGAACTCTTATTGTAAAAAAAAACCCTTTGCTGTTCTGGACTGCTGAAATTATATTCTAAGTGTGTGCAGTACATCAGAATTATTGTACAAGCTATGTTACTGGGGCTGTCAAATTTAGTTGTAGTAGTAGTAGTAAAGAAAGTATCTCAACTTTAGTTTTTAGCATAGATTTATAAAGAAAATTTCATACCACTGCTAATGTTGTCATGTTTAAGTTAAAAGTATTTCTGCACTGGAATAGCAGAGACAATTTGTACCTCAAGAATACTATATTTTACCTCAAGAACGCTATATCGTACATCAAAAATACTGTATTGTATTTGTATGAACTGACTAAAGCAAGAAAAAAATTAGTTACCATACATCTTTCTTGTTGTTATTTACGAAAACCCTACCCCTATTGCATTATGTATGTACATGCATATATATAAAGGCTGTGCATATCTCAATGACATTAGCTTTGCTGAAGATGAGTACTATTAAGGAGGTGAAGCTTAACATGGATAATAACAAAATACATAGAATGGGTACATGGAACTACGCCTATCATGCACGACGAATTGGGTTATGGGAGCAGGAGACACATGACCGTGTACACTTTCAAAGATATATAGCAGACATGTCTAATATTATATCTCCTGTGGTTGAAGAAAGGCACAGACATAGCATGTGGTTAAAAAATTGTACATTGTCAAAGCGGGAACAGGGTTGGAAAAAAAGAGCACATAAGTTGTGAGGTAAAAATTAATTTACTTCTCATCCAATTTAAAAGTAATTTTACATTTTCATAAGCAGATACAGCAAAACTTTTTTGATATGTGTTCTTGAGTCAGTGGAGAGGGCACCTGTAGAATTCCAGGTCTTGAATAGCGGCAAACTTGAAGGTTCAACACATCCAAATCTTCTCCTTCCCCTTCATGTAGACTATGGTATGCGTGTGATCGAATAATTGAAGCGCAGTCGCCATATCTTTATAGGTTATGCTATGATCGTTCCAGCGAATTCCATGGAAGGAATGTCTTAACCCCTTTGTACTCTTTCTTGTCTTAGCACACCTCACATACTTGAAAGACCTTGGTGACGCAATGTTTGCTGAGAATGTCTCTATTATTCCAGCATCTTGTGTGTACGCTACAAACACAACACCTTTAAATACGATCTGTCTACGGTCACCTTCATAGAAATCCAGAGTGCCCGCAATGATGTTCACACCTTGAGATGACATTGTGAAATGCTCTAAGTATCGTGCTGTACCTATTCATTTATACAGATCGTTGCACAACACCTGTGAGGGGGCAGTAGTTGATCACACGGTCATATAGAACTAGAGCATACACGGTAGTGTGTTCTGGGAAATTTGTTGATGATTCAAATTCATTTCACACATCTGTAAGTCCAGATTTAGCTATCTCGTTCTGTTTCGAGCAGTCAAGCGAAATGTCAGTGAAAGAAATGTGCTGGAATTCAGGACTTTTAAAAGCTGGAAACGCTCCTCGTCGGATACACTGATGTGAGGAATTTTCCATATTATCTTGCTGATTGTGATCATATTCTCCACTTGAGCTCCTTGAAAGTATGAATTATTAATCTGTCGCATTCTGTACCAAAATGAGTTCTTGTTTGGCGTTCACAATAATCTGTCTCATGTCGTCGAAGTACCTCATAAGCATTTTTAGAGGTATGCTTGTACCCTGAACTGTTCTATGCTATGGATCGTCAATGAACCATCCCGCATTTCCTAAACCTTGCAAATCTGCGGATGATGCACAGACGTATGTTTTAAGGGTTGATGTTATGCCAACATTTTGTGTACGATCGATCTCAGACCCATTGAGTTCATAGCGTATCTCTTGGAACAGGAATGATAAAGCGTTATGTGTAAGCTTGGATCCCAATGTATTGCTTCTGTCGGTTTTATTGAATGTGCCATCTAGATATATGAAACTCTTACATGGAAGCGTCGTGCGTCTTGGTGCTGAATGACAATCCTAATTTCATCGTTCTTGTTAAATGTGGTTGAGGCGTAAGGGTTAAGAGAGAAGTATTACTGACATGTAATTCTCTTATCATACTCTACTGGACTGATTATATTGAGTGAGGACGTAATTGCACAGTTTCAAGCCAACTGATATAAGAAACTCGTATTTCGCGCGTGTTATCACTTTGCGGTTCGGTAGCGAAGTGGCATGCTGTGGATTGTGTGCAATTGTTTTATACCGTATGCCCATCACTCTTTAGATGTAACTGTACAATGATTTCCTCACCACTAAAGCCAAAAAGTTGATTATTCTGGTCCACAATACGCAGCTCCAAATATTCCAATGTCTGAGCTGTCACTGGAAGGTATATTCCATTGGAAGGGGTCTCAACAATCTTATACTCCGTTGCAACTGAGGGGAAGAAACAGTCTAAACTGACTTATAAAATTTTCTTGGATCCTTCTTCAAAACCTGCTCTTTTGTGAAACAAAACAAGCGTCCTATTGAAGCTTTCTAGTTAAAGTCAGTCGCTGCATTTATAGTATTTCTTTCACATTTAAGTTTACTAATTTTTGCACGTAGTTCAATACCTTTTCCAGACTGTTTTAAGACTTCGTTTAAATCGTCGATATCGTATGCACCCGGTCCTAGTTCGAGAATATCCAGATGCAGTTTGTTGTTAGCCTCAGTGATATTCGGGATCCTGTTGTACGTCTCCAGTCCATTCAATGCAATACTCCATTCACCAACGCTCGAATTAATTGGCGGGAATAATTTGCACGAAATACAGACAATCGTTCTTCTAACGCCAAAGTGTACGACATTGCGTCTGAACCTCAATTGATGGAGGAATGTTTAAAGCTCCTCCGTATGTAGCATGCTTCTTCTTCTTTGTGAACATCAAGAGAAACATAATGCATAGATGTCCACAGAGGTGTGTATTTAAGTCATGACAGCGTCGATAATTGTAGAACACGTGTCTTCTGTGAGTGAAGTATCGTTGTAATTCTTCTATTGGTTGCGGGTCACCAAATGAGTCGAAATAGTAGACGGTATCCGCATTTTTCATTACATATGACACCCAGTGGGTGCCGGGGTCTCCAGCTACATCTCAATTCACAGTGCCACATTCACCAGTTTTCCACATAGTCTTCAGTAATGTATCTCACATAAAACACACCAGGGAATCTTGGTATCTTGAATTTGTTTCTAACAAACTTAAGAAGATCACTACTTGTGAGTGGTCGATCTAGTAGGACCGCTAATGGGCTTTTTTAATTTATGAATAGACCCAGCCCTTTCCTGTACGGTTTCAAGTATAGTCCTTTTCCGATGGCTGCTGCTTCCATCATGCGGTTATGTTTTCCTGCCTCTTCTAACAGCTCTTGGGAGTTTTGCTCGTTCATGACAGTTCGAGCGATAGCTGCAGCACCACCAGCTAGGGAACCTACCGCCGAGAGAGCGGAGAGGGCCGGGATGAGAAATGAAATAAAACCGCCAGATGTCTTGGGTATTGGTAGAAGTCGTGGTGGCTTAAGCGATCCTCTTCTTCTCGCATCTTTCTGCTTTAGTGTGTTTTTAGCTGCATACATCTCTGTCTGGATACAGCTCTTCAAACAGCCCTGCTTCCCGCCGTTGTCTTTTTCTTCTTCTTGTTTAGTGCACACCGTGCAGCATTCATCCCTTATCGCCTCGCGCCAAGCATTTCTGAAGCTTTGTCCCAGGTACACAGTAGTTACACCCAGGGATGTGTAATTCCACTGCCTGTTTGTCTAGAATACCACCACCTCCTCTAATGCTCTCCTAGCACGCATGTTATGCTAATGCGGTGGTTGTCGACTATGCGCGCCCATTATGTAGCAAATCGTCGGCATCAATCCAACTGTTTTGTGTAGCAGGAAAATCAAGCCATTTGACTAGTGCTTTATTTTCACGACGTCTTGTGACCCTCTCCACGAGAAAAAGATCCGGTTCTGATCTTTTCTGCAACTCCTCGGTGTAGAAGCAGCCTGCAATTTCTTCACCTTCACTATCCTTCAACATATAAGTTCTACGAATCGTTCTTTACACCTTTGAAACTGTAGATATCTCAGTTAACCAGTTCGGTAGGTATGACTTCTCGAATGCTGTCTTGTGTTTTGAGATACGCACCAGAATACCTACATTAAATTTCTATCTGCTTGGATCCAGCATCTTAATGCGATAGTACGCCGTATCCATGAGTCCATTATAGCGAACATCGATTGGTCTCATTTTTATTGTGGTATGTTTGGTTCGATTATACTGACCAATTATTTCAGGGAGGACATCTGTCCATTTGTATGAGTCGCGAAGGTTAAAACGCATCCACATTCGACCTTTTATTGTTCTGTTGAGACCCTCCGCGATACTTGCCTTCAGGTGAGTGAATGTTGACTAGTTATCTATTCCGTACCGTTGCATCACGGTCTTGAAATACCTATTGTAAAGCTCGCCACCGTGATCGGTTTGGAGGTTGGTCGGGCATAGATTCGTCCCAGTCTGTAGCAAACGCTCAAAAACATTCACGACATTTCGAGTCGTTTTTTTCTTGTTGCCATGTAATGCCCAGGCAAATTTGCAAATTTGGAGTATGTAGCAATAACCACTAAAATATATTTGAATCCATTATTCTCATGTGAATATTCCTTCGTATCTACAAGATCAGCTTGCCATAAGTCATCCAACCATTTAATCATAATATGCCTGCGAGGGTATGTTTTGCGTGCTGGTTTGTGCAGTTCTCGAACTACTGTCTCCATACTTATTCGATGATACCTCTCTCTAAGCTCCGAGATTACTGAAACAACCTCATTCGAATGAGCTGTAGTACCTGTAGCTGCCGATGCCATGTGCAGCCGTAGTCGATCTATTAGCTAGTTGGGGTCATCATAATTTATATATTGCGGGATTCAATTGTTCAATGCTTTATGCTCAGTGTCAATACCATCTCCGCTGCTGCTGTTGCTGTTGTTGTTGTTTTCGCCTTCAAGTATTGATTTTATAATGGTTTTATATTTCTTGTTGCTCACTCTTTTCGTGACCTTATGTACAGCAGTCATGTGCAGTATTTCCCGGTAAGTTTCCCTATCATTAACTGAGTAATTTATAGGTTTTTTTCTTATGTCTTGGGAAAATAAGATTCATTAAGACAGGTGTTCTCTCAAACCGCCTATCACCAATCTGTATTGTGTCATCAGTTACAGTTATAGGATGCATACCCAGCATGTATGGTCTTCCCCTGCTAACGCCAAATGTTCTATCTGTCTGACCGGGGGTGTGACGGATAATGAATTCGTCAATGGCAACACCCACGTTATCGTGTGTTTCTGTTTTTGCTGAAAGCTGTCGGAGAGATTCAGTAACCGGCTTAAAGGTCTTTCTTAGTGTTTGCTGTCGATCCATATGCCTTAACCTCAGCAACCGTAATTTCTCACGAACTGCTTTCTGCGCTTGAATGACTTTGTGCTTCGTCGACATCTCGGTGTATATCAATCAGACATCTCCGCAGCATGTGGCTTTATATATCCGGTCATTTTCTTCTTCCTCTCACTATGCACATGCTCCCCCTTTTCACAAGGAACTCTACGAACTCTACATCTGTTTCCCCTCAATAGCCTCGACCTTTTCAGTTAAGTCGGCTACTATCTTACCGACTTCATTGAGTAACTCATTTAACGCATTCCCCATTCTCAGAAGAGTCTGGTAATACGTCTCTAGTTCCATGCGCATACCTCCAACATTATGCACAATAACATGAATTTTCCCATTCGTGTACAGGTGAATGTTCTGTATGTGTATACCCATTCCCTCGGGTTGAAAGCTAGACATACGCGCGAATTTGTCCGTGGTGCAGCGTCTGCTGATGTACTAACCTCTCTTACCGTGCTATATATGCAAAAAGTCTTGTAAGTTTCTCCTGTACCTGCCATTACTCAGTTTCCCTGTTTTATCAATAACGAGAAATCCATACTGTGAATGATTCCAGCAATCATCACATATCTTTACAGAACAATTGAACGACATGTCAGTTCCGACATGCGGCTGGTAAATGTGTTTTAAATACAGATTGTCTTGTTTGAAGTCTATAATGAGGTTTGAATTATCATTAACCTACTGTGCCGGGATTCTGGAATATGTTTGGCTTACATAAAATACATCAGCAGCTATATGACCACGGAAACAAAAATATTTTCGAATTTGGTCTTGGTATTCCACAGAAACATCGTCAAATATGAAGACAGTGTTTGGATTTGCTTTTTTAGGTGCAGGGATATCACCGCTTCTATATCTACATCCATACTCCGCAAGCCACCTGACGGTGTGTGACTGAGGGTTCCCCTTCTATTTCAGTTTCGTATTGTTCGTGGAAAGAAAGAATGTCGGTATGCCTCTGTGTGGGCTCTAATCTCTCTGATTTTATCCTCATGGTCTTTTCGCGAGAAACACGTAGGAGGGACCAATATACTGCCTGATTCCTCGGTAAAGGTATGTTCTTCAACAAAAGCCCGTACCGAACTACTGAGCGTCTACTGAGAGTCTTCCACTAGAGTTTATCTGTCATCTCCGTAACGCTTTCGCGATTACTAAATGATCCTGTAACGAAGCGCGCTGCTCTCCGTTGGATCCTCTCTTTCTCTTCTATCAACCCTATCTGGTACGGATCCCGCACCGGTGGGCAGTATTCAAGCAGTGGACAAACAAGTGTACTGTAACCTACTTCCTTTGTTTTCGGACTGCATTTTCTAGGATTCTCCCAATGAATCTCAGTCTGGCATCTGCTTTACCGACGATTAATTTTATGTGGTCATTCCATTTTAAATCACTCCTAATGCGTATTCCCAGATAATTTATGGAATTAACTGCTTCCGGTTCCTGACCTGCTATTTTGTAGCTAAATGATAAAGGCTCTTTCTTTCTATGTATTCGCAGCACATTACACTTGTTTACATTGAGATTCAGTTGCCATTCCCTGCACCATGCGTCATTTCGTTGCAGGTCCTCCTGCATTGCAGTACAATTTTCCATCGTTACTACCTCTCTATGTACTACACCATCATCCACAAAAAGCCTCAGTGAGCTTCCGGTATTATCCACAAGGTCATTTATATATATTATGAATAGCAACGGTCCTACGACACTCCCTTGCGGCACACCTGAAATCACTCTTACTTCGGAAGACTTCTCTCCATTGAGAATGACATGCTTTCATCGAATGTCTTGTATGTAACACCATCTACACCTCGCAATATCTCCTGCAATCGCTTATACTTCCGTTGAAACAGTGTTTTTGAGAATACATAAACATGTTCAAATCGGACTCCATGTACTTGTGTTAGCAGCGTCATGAGGACATTAGTCTTCCCACAATTGGATGGACCTACAATAATTGCTAGTATATCATCAAGAAGGAGAATTCCGTTCTTCTTGTTCTTCTTCAGGTCTTCTTTTGCATCTTCACAGGACCATTTACCGACAACAAAATCCGTGTTATGAGGGTGTTTCACTCACCCTGCCGTGATACTAACTACAACCGGTACTGACAAATAGTTGACATATATAGAAAGAGACACTTGAAGGAATAATGAGAGCATGTGTAGCCACCATCACTTAACCGATTGAGCTATATTGGCTAGAAAGAGAAAACAGCTATAGATATATATTTTACCCATGAAGAGTACCTTAATCATTCATTATGTGATAACTGATACAGCACTGAAAAAAATATTAACAATTGTAACACTTTGGCTAAAATGAGGCGGTATGAAATAAAAAAAAATACGTTTTGTGATTATATATACATAACTTATTTATTTATTTAAATATAATACATAGGGTGTAGTATTTCAGGAATATCATTACAATTTAAATTTTTTTTCTTCTTCGCACCTGTACAGTATTTGCCAAATAAAGCTTTTTGACATACAAGAAATTCAGCACGTATCTCACTCAAACCAATAGATGCCTCGCATTACTCAGGTTTTTCACATACACGTTTAATCTGTTTCTCTTTAGGTTCAGCGTTCATGTGCAAACGAAGGTGTTGCTTCATATCATCAGCATGTTCACTATGACCACGTAGGGAGTTTACAACATCATTGTATGCAGAGTCTACGCTAGTCAGCCAACAATTCAGTCTCTCCAATGCAACACGTAGCACAGTGTACAGATCGTATAACTTCATAACTGAGGAATGCCTTAGATAAACACTGTTGTCACTTCATTTCACACATAATGCACAGTCATCATATACAGTTATGATAGAAAGTGTCACATCAGTAAGGCAAATGTCTGGGGGAGAACGAATTGGATAATACTCTGTAGTCATCTGTTGATTGATGTAGCACTCTACACGACTCATTTCGTCCCAGTCGAACTTGGGAATTGGCACTTTAACACACTTGGATACATTTTCAATTTACATTCTTGCATGCAAGCGCCAGACTTGATGTGCTTCTATACCGACATTTACACGTTTCGTTCGACTGGGAGTTAAATTGTATGTGGAAGTGAAAAGCATGGGTACACTCGATGCCTTCTTATCCACAGCAGCTGCACTCTGTGGCTGCACTGTAACAGGGGCTTTCTGCTGGGATGGATCGTATGTCGGTGACCAGTACTGTCCTCGATCTTGATGTTGTGTAGGACCACTAGCAGCAGCATTTGATGTGTCGGGGGCAGATCGCAATGAGTGGGACAGACAACAGCAGCTCTTTGCCCTGCTACAGCAAGGGGGCTATGTGCACTACAGGATCCCACATGGTCGCTATAGTTTCAGATGTGCTGGAGGCTGTTGCTGACGTAGGTCTAGAGGTCGCTGCAGGAGTCAACAAGATGGCGGTCGAGGTTGCTACAGGTCCGGACGTGGCAGAGATTGGCATGTTGGTACTGGACCCTACTGGCTTGGACACATCAAGGGCTACTGCTGAACAAAGACGAGGAAGCATTAGACATGGAACAGTACAAGAATACAAAGATTAATAATAGTAATAATGCGAATGCCAACCAGAGAGAAAAATGTGATATGGCCACTTACTTTTCCGTTTCCTCCTGTTCTGCAGGGCTGTGTTGGATTGCGACTACTGTTGATGCTTCATGGTTCTTCTTCTTCTCGTTCTTCTGCTGCTGACTGACAGAGCAAGACTGAGGTCCCAGAGCTGTTGAGTCTCCACTGTACTCCCTCCAATGACGTCACCAGATACTGCCATCCTACTGCCTGAAATCTAATATGTGACAGGGTTAAGGGTTCCTATTTATTCCCTCCATTCCCCCCCCCCCCCCCCCCCCCGCACCCCCGCCATCTTGGATTACATCACGGAACAGACAACAGTGTTCCTTACCGATGTATACCACATGATAATTGCGTTGAAACTGAAACTTTGCGTACTAGGAAGAATAAAGGATTGCACCACATTTCACATGTAAAACCGTTTATTGAAAGATAATCTGCCTTTTAACTTGGTATTTGCCATAAAATTTTTCACTTCACGCTACTAGTACGCTTTGTCACACTTAGAAACTGTTATCATGTAACAATGTTTTGAAGTTAACTAACCAGTCAAGAACCTAGGGAACTTATTTAGACAAGTAATTACAAATGCATTGTTATAGTGAACAGAGGACACAGTGTTATTGTGTGTGTACATTCTTGCTTGTTAGTTGCACAATTACGTAACTAATATATGGCTTACATACTTAGAACATATACAGCTAATGGGATTTTAATGCAACATTTTGGTTTACTTGAAAAAGACATTCTTTATTTGAAGTACATTCTGTGAGATTAAACATAACTCAGTATTTGGTTTCTTTGACAGTTACATGATTATATCATAACGCAACTAATGTGTGACACAATTTACATTGCAGCTTTTGTGCTGTATCTGTTTTATATCTGCTCAGTTTTTCTGAATTCTTCTGGAAAGTAAAACATGTTTTCGTAGTAACTTTTGTGGTATAGTTACAATGAGACAGCCTTTTTCGTAGCACAACAATACGTTACAGTATAGTACTTTCTTGATCACGGTAATGTATGTAATAACTATGATATCTATATGCATAGCATTTTACTTTTGTGTATGATGAGGTAAGTACATTGACTCCAAAATTCAAACTTCCCACCAGTCCCTAGGAAGAGGTGGCGGTCGGATGATTTAGGTTGGTGGAGGTAGCCCAAGTGAGCTATTTTCCTGCCACATTCTTAGGTGTGTTGCATTGTCCTGATGGAATTTGAATTTCTTGCCATTTTCTTGTGGAGGGGGTTAGGTTAGTGTAGTTAGCCAAATTAACCTATCTTCCCGCAAAAATCCACCATCTTGGACGACGTCACAGCCTCCATCTTAGACGATGTCATGCGCTGTTGCCAAGTCTACATCCCAGTATCTTGGATACCTCTGGTAACAGTAGAGAGTGGGACGACACGAGGGTTGCTCCACTACTTGCCGTAAGTGTGTCTATTGTCATTTTCTGTGTTTCGTTCATCACGCCTGTTGTCCCTCGCGTCAGCATTCCCATCATTCAACGCGAGTGGTTTCTCCTCATCCTACTGCGTACGCGACTGTTATCGCGCGGGCGTTGCCCGTAGTTATTTCGTGGGACTTTACCACCGTTTGATGCACCCTCGCATCGTACTCAAACTCTTGCAGGAAGCTTTTGAAAGACTCTAGGTCATCCTTGCACCTACTAGCTAGGGGTATGTGTCGAAGATGTGGTGGCAGCTCACTGTCTTTTTTATTGTTTACTTAACTCTCTTCATTACCTTTGAGCCGGTTCTCTACTAAAGATACGCTCTCATTTAGATTCTCAGTAGCCCCTCTTTGTCTCCTGTTGACTTCACACTGCCCTAGTTGAAACCTTAAAAGGGACCGCACTTCATCTATTTGGTTTATTGATGTCGGCACGGTTTGTTCACTACCCGCTAATGCAGTTATGTGACTTGCGCTCTTCGCAAGTTTTCCTAGGTCATGCTGCACGTTTGCAATTTCCTCTTCGCATTTTAGTTTGAGTTGTAGGAAACAGTCTTCGAGCGAAAAAATAGTCGGAATGTTGTTATCTATCTTAGAATCGGCGGCCCTATTGTTCTCCATCCTCGAGCTTTCCAGCAGCGCTGACACTACTTTGCGCTCGTGTTGACTCTGTTCCAAAAGAGCCCGGAAATCCCACTCTATTCGGTTGCTGCGTTCTTCGCTCGCCTTTGTCACGCTTACCTGCGTCACCTCTATTGTGTGGAGACGCTGTTCAGTGCATTCAAATCTCGGCCAAGTTCAGAATCGATAGCTTCTTTAATGTTCGTTGTTACGTCTCGTAATTTGCCTTGTATATTAGCCAGTTGCCCGAAATTCGCCGTCATCTGTGCTCCTAAGTTTTCTTTGATAGCGGAGACTCGCGCCTCGAATTCGTTATTATTTGTAGTCATCTGCGCCCCTAAATTTTCAACCATGTGTGCATTGTTAGCGATCATTACCGCCTCAAGTCGCACCATGTACTGCGCTCATTCAGATAAACACGGCACCTGGTTCGTGGCTTTGCTGTTGAAGGACCCAGAAAATTTGTTGTCTCTACTCTGGGAACCCTGTGTTGCACATTGTTGTGCACTTGTGAGGATAATGTTCCAGTACCACTACTGAAGTAAGGTGCACAGAACGAGTCGTTTGATTCGCTGACGCTATGGGGAACGAGAATATTGTTTAGTTTGTTCGCGAAGTTTTCTGGTTCCCTAGGCGAATTTTCTCCTGAAGGCACCATATTTTCTGTTTCGCTGCGTCTCGATTTTCTCTTAGAGCGGCTACGGATGTCCTTTATTTATAGTTGACTAACTTCACGCGCCAATCACTTACTACAAAAATACTGCTTGGTATGCGAAAATTCTCATACGATCCTAGCACCAAAATTACCGTACGTTACGCTTAGACGACAACGAGACTTCAAAGCCTAACATAAGTAGTGTCTTTCACACACAACACAATGACAAATTACCTGTACGGACGTAAAGTACGTCCCCATAAATTGATATTGTCACACGATCCTACTGTCGCACTACGAATTAACACACCAGAAATACATAAAATCAGAAATAAAACGAAAGAAACAACGCTGTATAGATCACAACGCTGTTTCCACAGTGATACTTGAAACAACGTAGAAATTGTTCAAGTGCTAAAGGGAAAAAAGTTTTGAATAGTTAGTGCACTGATACATCCTAGAGAACCTTACTTTTTCACAGAAAATTCCTAGGAAGAGCGTACTCAGAGATAAAGGTCGCCATATGAAAGGTATCTTTACTATTAATGGATATCTTAACTTACTAATCTGAATATTGGGGGGAGGGGGTGTATGACCTCAGTACAACTGTCGAGCAAACGGAATGCAGTAGGATGTGTCTTACATCAGAGTTGGATGAAGCATGGAGTGGAATTTTAGCAGTGAGAGCGTAAAAAAATTTTGGCATAAGAACATTTATCAGATCAGTGAATTACACACACATGAACGAGTATAGTGAGTAATATGATGGTTGCTGTTCCCTGCACTCTATTAGTCGCATATTAATTAACCCTAGAACTTTACTTCGCAGTACCTTGCAAAGTCTATGATCTATGAAAGAGGAATGATCAAAGGGTGATGTAATTACGGATACTTACATTCACACACACTTGAGAGAAGGAAAAGAACTAAAAACCTTCATCACAGCACACGTGCGTAGCAAGAGGGATTGTTCCCTTGATTTTAACATGTGGGATAAATGAATAAAATTTCTATTAAAGTGAATTGCTTTTAAAAAAGAATAAATAATAATCACAATTGATTGAAATAATCTACAGCGGAAGATCACTGTGGCCTTGGCGCTGTTGACTTTCTCATTAGATCGTGGCCACGTGGTCCTCACAAACAAAAGCGTGCACAAAGAAAGTTATCAAGGGGACGAAGTCCACAAAATTCGGTCATGAAATCACGGAAATCATACGCAATATACATGCTCACGTGAAAGGTATACTAAAGAACATGAACTGAATCACAAGAAAACTCAACACAGCTCCACGTGTTTGATTAACAATTTAACTGAACAATAGCCTACACGGTCCTTGGATTTTAACGCGTTTAACAAATATAACTTGTCACACACCATAATAAACTATGAACGATGAAAGGAATCATTTATTTTGACTAGCTTTGAAAAACTTACATTAAACACAAGATTAACGTCTTATCGAAAAGGCACGCTTACCGCTAGTAGGTTTCACCCGTCTCGCGTCCCACGGAACACTCCACTATCATTCACTTTCCAAACCGTCCCCGTACCTACAGAAGTGGCCAGAGGAACTGCTATTGTAGTGCCAACCTATACAAAAGTAACGTACAAGGCAAACAGAAAACTCTTTGCTAACTGGTACGTGTTTCCTACAGTTGGCTGTTCTGATACAGTGGCAGACTACTACACTTCCACGGATCTACACACTGAAATTCTTGTACACTCTCATTCATACATTCAAATGAGTGTTCCAGAAGAGTGAAGAATAGATGCAATGCAATATGGCACTTAAGTGTATCAAACATGCATTGTGGGGCTCCGACAAGTACCAATAACCAAATGAAATGTTAAAACTAAATATGGATAATATACTGTGGCCACTACAAACGCACTCAGCCACTCAGTCTTTTCCCTTTTCTTCTTTAAGTCTATGATAATAGATCATTTTCACCAACAACTGAGGTGCCAGAGGCAAACAAATGGAGCTGAGTGGTGTGGCAGAATCATTAAGAGCCTCATGCAGAGATCCTTCAAATCTCCAACTTTATCCTAAGAATGCCAGAGTGCTCTGTGACTTCCATCCACATAAAGAAAGATGGACAACTGTAATCGTAAATTACGCACTGTGATCGATGTGCTAGAAATATGTAAAATGCTGTCTGGTATACTTTGGTATACATACAGGCTGTTTCAAAAATGACCGGTATATTTGAAACGGCAATACAAACTAAACGAGCAACGATAGAAATACACCGTTTGTTGCAATATGCTTGGGACAACAGTACATTTTCAGGCAGACAAACTTTCGAAATTACAGTAGTTACAATTGTCAACAACAGATGGCGCTGCGGTCTGGGAAACTCTATAGTACGATATTTTCCACATATCCACCATGCGTAGCAATAGTATGGCGTAGTCTCTGAATGAAATTACCCGAAACCTTTGACAACATGTCTGGCGGAATAGCTTCACATGCAGATGAGATGTACTGCTTCAGCTGTTCAATTGTTTCTGGATTCTGGCGGTACACCTGGTCTTTCAAGTGTCCCCACAGAAAGAAGTCACATGGGTTCATGTCTGGCGAATAGGGAGGCCAATCCACGCCGCCTCCTGTATGTTTCGAATAGTCCAAAGCAATCACACGATCATCGAAATATTCATTCAGGAAATTAAAGACGTCGGCCGTGCGATGTGGCCGGGCACCATCTTGCATAAACGACGAGGTGTTCGCAGTGTCGTCTAAGGCAGTTTGTACCGCCACAAATTCACGAAGAATGTCCAGATAGGGTGATGCAGTAATCGTTTCGGATCTGAAAAATGGGCAATGATTCCTTTGGAAGAAATGGCGGCCCAGACCAGTACTTTTTGAGGATGCAGGGACGATGGGACTGTAACATGGGGCTTTTCGGTTCCCCATATGGGCCACTTCTGTTTATTGACGAAGCCGTCCAGGTAAAGATAAGCTTCGTCAGTAAACCAAATCGCCGTCATCAATCCTGTGCACTATATCGTTAGCGAATGTCTCTCGTGCAGCAATGGTAGCGGCGCTGAGGGGTTGCCGCGTTCGAATTTCGTATGGATAGAGGTGTAAACTCTGGCGCATGAGACGATACGTGGATGTTAGCGTCATTTGGACCGCAGCTGCAACACGGCGAACGGAAACCCGAGGCCGCTGTTGGATCACCTGCTGCAGTAGCTGCGCGTTGCCCTCTGTGGTTGCCATACGCGGTCGCCCTACCTTTCCAGCACGTTCATCCGTCACGTTCCCAGTCCGTTGAAATTTTTCAAACAGATCCTTTATTGTCTCGCTTTTCGGTCCTTTGGTTACATTAAACCTCCGTTGAAAACTTTGTCTTGTTGCAACAACACTGTGTTCTAGGCGGTGGAATTCCAACACCAGAAAAATCCTCTGTTCTAAGTAAATAAACCATGTTGTCCACAGCACACTTGCACGTTGTGAACAGCACACGCTCACAGTAGAAAGACGACATACAGAATGGCGCACCCACAGACTGCGTTGTCTTCTGTATCTTTCACATCATTTGCAGCGCCATCTGTTGTTGAAAATTGTAACTACTGTAATTTCGAAAGTTTGTCCGCCTGAAAATGTACTGTTGTCCCAAGCATATTGCAACAAACGGTGTATTTCTATCGCTGCTCGTTTCAAATATATCGGTCATTTTTGAAATACCCTGTATGTTCAAGAATTAACAGTGAATGGACGTACTGCACAGCCATTTATCTACATTCACATCTAGTGTCTGGTACTCAGAACGAAGTCGAGGTGTGGTTAATGTCAGCTTAGGACTTGACACAGACCTCGAAGTCATGTTTAAAAAAAACAAAGTGATGGCAGTGTATGTAGCTATAGCCATACACTGCTTCTATGTGTTACAGCAGAATAAAACAATGTATCGAACAACACAGGGACTCTCTTGCAATTTATAGTCTGTGGGATATGGTCCTGCTACAGTACAGGAGATGAAACTTTACATTGGTCTGTGGAAGCGACTTTGATCATGAGCCACATGTTCCCATGAATCAGTACCTGCATACTTAATGGGATCACCACATATGGTCAATGCTGGTGTGCGGGAGCGATGACCGTAGCAGTCTGGTCCCTTTAATCCCCCAGACCAACCAATGGTGGTGTGCAGACGGTATTTGTTTTGGATACATCGGAAGACAAGGACACGGTAACATCTTAGTGCGTTCTTTGCTGGATGACGTTAGTGGAGTTTTTATACTTCATAGTTTTTCTCTGTTGGATGGTACAAAATAACGATGAGGGAGAGAATGTTTGGGTGACAGGCATAAATGCATCCTGAGAGATGCAGATCCCCTTCGGACCTCAGTACCTGTATGTAGTTTGAAGATGTACAGCAACGCAGAACCAAAATCCTCGTCCTTCTTCCAGTTCCTGTATGATGTGGAGTCTTCCTAATTTTCCTGGTAAGAAACACCACCATAATTGCTTGCACTGTCTTTTCACTACCTCATGCTGCAGGAGACGCCTTTGTTTGGCGTTGGTCTTAGACATCATATGCAGTTGGTGGAGCTATGACAAAAGGTTCCTATTCCCACCGAGTTGTCAAAAGAGATGGTCCTGTAACATTAACTCAGCTCACCCTGGTTAGGCTGCAGAAGGTCATAGTTATAGCACTCTGCAACTTCCAACTGGTCCGATGACATGCGCAAAGCTGGATGGAACAGTTACAAGATACAGAGAGACTGTCTAAAACTACGTCAGAGTTTTACCGTAGCAGACAGTTTCGGAAAAGATGACTCATTTGGAGATATGAGAATGGCACGAATATGATTCACCAGTGGCTGTAATAATTAAAAGACGCCTCCATGGTATACAACGCAACTATGTGGTTGAATGGATAGACTTGATTCCAAATTGCAGACAGCATTTCTACCAGAAAGCATAATGCATTCAGAGATTCTTGTCTGTGTTTGTAGAACCAAGGCCGCTTTTTATGCAGGGTGACTGTAACATAGTCATTGTGATCGTGTTTTTAATCGCGCAGACCTTACGCGAAATGTATGTTGCCGGCCGTAGAATCCTTCTGCGGTCAGCTTCAAATGTCGGTTCTCAATAGTGTTCCTCGACAAGAACATCATCTTCTTTCCGGAGATTCCCATTAAAACTATCTGGTGATTGTTATCTGACTACTGTAAAACTAAAATGAATAGCCATGCAAAGTGACTTTCATGATTAATTTAATTAGTTAGCCTATCAATTTGATATCATTGACATGCCACCTGGTGGGTGGAAGCAATGACTAGGGCACAACGCATATGATTCTTGACGAGGGGCGGTAAAGATGCGTTACTTTCGTTGCTCCGATATTTGAATCTCCCACCTACACAGGGAGAGACAACCATCGTAATAAAATCAGATGTATTACGAAATTTATAAAGTGATATATAGTATAACCCTGATATTTACAAATTTTCTGTGTTTGTTCCTTCAGAGACATGGTAGCGGCGAAGAATTTGGTTACCTTAAGAGATAGAGTTCGAAAGTGAGGTGTCCTGAGACAGTGGTAGATCTTAGCACTTCCTCAAGGGCCAAAAATGAGTTAAATTTTCTAGTCCTGTGATGTTTGACGTAACGGATAAGAAAAGACAATTTTTCCTACCTAATGAGAAAATACTTAGAAGAAATGTAGCCTGTGCCATACTGTTACAAGATTTTCACAAATAACGATAGCTCAGCGATGTGAAAAAGCATGTACGCCTCGATTTCTTCTGTCTTCGAAAATTACTTTTATACAAGGGAGAAATCCACTTTCTTGTGAGGAATTCGAGGTATATTGTCAACAATACCACTGTCTCGGATTGACCAAAGTGGTTTTTTTAAACGGAGGGGGGGGGGGGGGGGTAGGTCTTTGTCGGAATGGAATTGGTTAGGACTACTGTATATATCCAAGCAACAGCTGCTTGTTTCACAGTGCACTGAGTCTGGCTGCAACGGCGGTCACAAGCAGTCGGCAACCGGAAGTAACGGATTAGCTCGGACTGTGACGTGCGGTTTGGTACAAAAGATGTGCCGACCTGCCTGATCTCACCCAATGTAGCTGGCGAATTGATCAGTGTGTTGGGTGTGTGTGACAGAAGCGGACGTGTGTGTTGCGTGAGAGAAGATTCAAAATGACGGCTGTTAGCGCTGGCATATTGATAACATCCGAATTCCTACCACTCCAATCATGTCTGGAAGCCCTCCGTGACCAGGGGTGGTGCACTCTGGCATAGTCGCGCGTCCACGACTACGGTTGCGATCACGTCGCTGGTTTTTACTGACCTCTGAGCATTGGCATCGGCAGCATATGAGGGGACAGGCTTTCTGCGTGCGGACATCTGGGAGGTGAGTGTGTGGGGTATGTGAATGTTTTCAGTGATTTCAGGCGTCTAGTCATGGCATCTACTACTGTGGACTGGATTGTGGTTTAGGTGTGTCATGTTTAGTGCTTCTCAATACATCGCAGTTGGTTGGTTGATTGATTTGTGGGAGGGGACCAAACAGCGAGGTCATCGGCCTCATCGGATTAGGGAAGCATGGGGAAGGAATTCGGCCATGATCTTTTGCCTAAAGTGATTAAGGGAGATGATGGGAAACCTAAATGAGGATGGCCGGACGCTGGTTTGAACTGTCGTCCTCCCGGATGCGAGTCCAGTGTGCTAACCATTGCGCCGTCTCTCTCGGTTATAAATCGCTGTGGACTCTACCTTGCAGAGGTATTTGTTGTTGTTGTTAATATTCTATCAAGTGGTAGACCCTTCCTACTCCTTCCGAATGTAGATCAAGGACCAAGTTATGGTGGTTTAGAATCCCAAACGCAACACCAAATTCCCATTGTTTCTGATACTTGTACAATGAGCACGCATCTGGCATCTGTCCAGCCCCTCCTGCAAATTGCTTAAGGACAAAGCATGCAACTGAGCTGAAATTTGAAATTTCAGCACCGCACGGGATTAGCCGAGTGTTCTAGGCGCTGAGGTCATGGACTGTGCGGCTGATCATGGCGGAGGTTCGAGTCCTCCCTCGGGCATTGGGGTGTGTGTTTGTCCTTAGGATAATTTAGGTTAAGTAGCGTGTAAGCTTAGGGTCTGATGACCTTAGCAGTTAAGTCCCATAAGATTTCACACACATTTGAACATTTTTTTGAAATTTCAGCTACCTCCAACGTGATATAATTTATACCAAATGATTGAAGTGTGTTGGTAACAACCGATAGGGGGCAAGGGGGAAAAATCCAGCAGGGTTTGGAAACAGGATCGTAGCAGGATCGAATCCCGCCAAATATTCCAATTCTAGAATGCACCAGCAGGAAGCAAGGTGAAATTGTCCTACACAAAGGTTGTCGATTTAATTAATTAGTCAATCAATCTAACAAAGTGAGAGACAGCCACAACTGGGGTTTACCAGGTGAACGCTGCTTTGTCTGCAGTTTGATCCGAATGGCAGTGGCACTCTACAGGACAAGAGAGAGTTAGAGAGTTAGAGAGAGAGAGAGAGAGAGAGAGAGAGAGAGAGAGCAGGTGTTTCGCCAGGAATTATTACTCGGGTATCAAACATCTAAGGGTTGCCGCAACCTGACACTTTTGCTCGGGTATTAGTGCGACATCTGGTCTGTCTGTGCGGACACCTCTCGGACACGGGCGCGTGGCGCAGCTGCAGACAGACGTGGCGCTTTGCAGGACTCGGAGCGACCTGCGTATCGCTGGCACCAGCTGGCAGCCTGTGCGGGCCACCAGATGACTGACGGTGGACGGTGCCTGCTTAGTGATCGAAAGATTTTTAACAGTGTAATTGTGTGTGATGATGTTTCATGACGGTATTCGTTGCACGATCAGAATAAAAAAAGCGATCGATTTAACTACTTCTTTTCTATGTATTTTACAATACCTGCATCGTCCCAAACACCAGAGAATGATGACCCAGAGAGATAAACCACTGTAAAATGAATGTTTTATAAATAAACGTATACTCTGTGCTGTTAATTTAATTTCTTGTGGTGTGATCCATCCTCTCAGCACAGAGCTGCCAATTTCCAGGTAGGAGGTGGGAGGGGATGGGAGAGGAGGGATGAGGGATTAATTAATTGATCAATTTAATTAATCAGTCAGTCAAATTGATATAGTGGGAGGGGGCTATTCGAATAACTCAAGCCTGAAAGTGTACCTGTGTCAACGAGGGGGAGGCGGGAGGTTCAGGGGTTCCACCAATTTCCAGGTGGGGGAGGTAAGGGTTTGCTGGGAGTTCCCCGAGGAGGAGAGGTTAATTAATCGATCGATTTAATTAATTAGTCAATGAGACTGATATCAAATGTGTGCTTTTTTAGGTGAGGGGAGACCCCAGAGGGATGGGGGAGTAGAAGGATGAGGAAGAGGAGGAGGAGTTGGGGTAGAGGGTAGGTGGGAATTTCTTGGAAAATCATTTAACCGAACAATAGATGAAGGAACTGTCAATCAAAAGCACCGATTATCCCCAGGGGTCATAATCCTCTTAGCAGAACAGTGGCTTAAGGACCTGCCAGTCAAAAGAGAACAATAGGTTTGCCCCTGAATGTATAGTATGCTAGGCCCTGATGTAGGTAACCCACACTAACGAAACGCACTGAAACGAAATTTCTCCCACTACTCATGTTAACTATCTTAAAAATGTTGCAATCTCACAATAGTTCTCATGCACTATAACGCACCAGTGGTATACATCAGTGGCTAACTAATACAACAAATTTCGAAACCATTTTCTCTCTTAATGTGCGGCTATTGATATATCAGTCACAGTCCTCCCTTTTTCCTCGTTTTCCGTGATTATGTTCGAAAATGAAGACCCACTGCTGTTAATGAAATTAATTAAAATAATGAAATTAATCAACTGAAAGCGTTTGCGGATAAACAGATGTTACCATGTGACAAGTTTATCTCCCGGTTGACTAGAACATCACTCATGAATTCAGTTTTGGCCTGTGAAATAATACAGTGATATATTTATGCATTTCTAGGGTTCATTTTGATTACAAGACAAGAATATGATTTAATCTTACCCACACATTCCCTGACCGAAACAGTTGCATCCCATGATATCGCTAATTGACTGTAAAACATAGAACTAACGTAGATAAGGGGTAGTAAGTGACAAAACAGTCTGTATTCGTTTTGATAAATCTGATTATGGGACTCTCCCAAGATGTGTCATGATCTGATACATAAAATTATTTTTACTATGAAGACTAATGTTTCACCATTCAGTGTCAATATGGTGGCAGCACGTTTTAGGGACTTTTTTTCTTAAGTTATAAAGTACATAAAATCTGCTAGGTAACGTTCAGTGCCTGGCATACGACCAGAACTAAATGTAAGTTTAATTAATACAGGTGCAGACAATACATATAATCTGTTATTCTTATACAATGTAACTGTCTCAGTAATTGTTTTTCTTCAATTACTTGTCTACTCTATGAAAATTTCCTTGTGTCTACAATGATGACGCGTTTGGTAATGATGTTAACGATCCTACGTATGTATTGAACCGGGGACCTAGAAACGACGGAGAGGCTTCGTCCCGCCGTAGCCCTCAGTGGTTCACAAACCTCGCGACAGGCCACAGCAGTCCACCCGCCCCACCGCCACCCCAACCGAACCCAAGAACCCACGGTTATTGTGCGGTTCGGCCCCCAGTGGACCCCCTCCCCCAGGAACGTCCCATACCATACGAGTGTAACCCCAAATGTATGTGCGGTAAAGTAATTGTGGTGTTCAAAAATACTTCATATGGCTCTAAGCGCTATGGGACTTAACATCTCAGATGATTAGTCCCCTAAACGTACAACTACTTAAACCTAACTAACGTAAGGACAACACACACATCCATGCCCGAGGCAGGATTCGAACCTGCGACCTCAGCAGCAGCGCGGTTCCGGACTGAAGCGCCTAGAACCACTCGCTCACAGCGTGCTTACGCGGAGACAATGTTTGCGCAGCAGATGGGAAACCGCCTTAAAACTATCCACAACTGGCGGACTCACCGCCGGGCGGATTCATGCTGGGAACTGGCATGCCTTCCTGCTCGGGGGGCAGCGCCTTAGACGGCGCGGCTAGCCGGGCGGGCTATGTTAATGATTACCCATGATGTTTTGAGTACCATATTTTTTTTCTCAAGTACATCCGTCGCCAATTAATGTGACCTGTTTCTTCGTGCTTTCATCTATTGTTTCCTTGTACAATTATTGTTTCATACATACCAAGTAGTGGTGCGTCACGTAAACTGTACCATGTTAATTATTCGGTCATCGATACGAATACATCGGGATTTGTATGAGCTGAAGTGTCATACGACAACAGTACATCTGATGCACCGGCAACCCTGCGGACGGAGAAGTATGGCACACTTGCATACCTTCCAGGCGTCGCCCACTTGTTCTTCGACCGCCAGCGACGGCTGAAAGCGCACCCAGAGGTCTTCCTCGCTGGGGATCTACTTCCCTCCGCCGAGTCACGTGCGCGGATAGAGCCACCAGTATATCTCCGCTCACTGGCTATTTATAGCGGCGCAACTCCACTCATCGGCTGTTCTCCCCCGACGCTGTGAGCCATCTCACGTGCCAACTAATCCTAGCCCTTCAATTAGAGCACGCTGAGAGTCACGGCCGCAGAGCTTCGGACCTCTCCAACGCCGCATCTAAGGACCAGCTCCTGCGGATTACATTCTCCTTCCTCCCAGTGGGGAACTTCGTTGAATTATCCTCTATATCCGTCATGTTAATTAACTTTGTTGTTTTCGCCCTTATAAGACAGAGAGTTTGGTGTCAAGTTTCGTTAGACGAGTTTATGTGTTTTGTCTTTGTCCTGTTGTGTTATAATAAACATTTCTCTCGTTGATTTGGAGCGTGTTATTTCTTTGGCATATCACAGCAAGAAGTTTACGAGTCCTCAGCTACTGAGATACTTCTTTCGGCTACTCTGGAGACTCTTAATTACACAGGTAGTTTCTCGTAGCTCATCTGTTGCTATTGAGTATTGTTTAAGCATTACTGAATGTTATTTAGCGCAGGTCATTCCCGTTTCCATGAAGGGCGTTGGACAGATGCCCTTAATTGTACGCCTGTATCGTTGACGACAGTCTGTTGTAGAATTATGAAACATGTTTTATGCTCAAGAATTATAACGATTTTGGAGAACGAAAATCTCCTCTATAAAAATCAGCATGGATTCCGCAAACAGAAATCCTGTGAGACTCCTTGACATCTGTAGTGCTGTAGACCAAGGCGGTCAGGTTGAGGTCGTATTCCTTGGCTACAGTATGGTATTTGACACCGCCCCACACTGTTGCTTAGTAAAAAAAAAAAAAATAAAGTGCAAGCTTACAGAGTATCGGATCAGATCTGCGACTGGATTCAAGATTTCCTTGCAGATAGTATTCAACACAGTGCGCTTAACGGAACAAAACTGAAAGATGTAAAGGTAATTTCCTGAACACCTCAAGGGACAATGATATTATCATTATTGTTTACAATGTATATAAATGATCTAGTAGGAAGTGTCTGATGCTCTTAAAGACTGTTCGCAGATAATGCAGCTGCCTACAAGGAAGTAGCAACGTCGTCATCAGCTCGTGGTCGTGCGGTAGCGTTCTCGCTTCCCGCGCCCGGGTTCCCGGGTTAGATTCCCGACGGGGTCAGGGCTTTCCTCATCCTCGTGATGACTGGGTGTTGTGTGATGTCCTTAGGTTAGTTAGGTTTAAGTAGTTCTAAGTTCTAGGGGACTGATGACCATAGATGTTAAGTCCCATAGTGCTCAGAGGCATTTGAAGTAGCTACGCTAGAAGACAAATCAATTTGCAGAATGATATACAGAGGGTTGATGAATGGTGCAGGCTCTGGTAGTTGACCCTGACCGCAAATAAACGTAAGGCATCGAGCATACCAAGGAAAAAAATACACACTGTGGTACTACAGTATCCATCTGGGACTAACTGTCCATATCGAATGGACTGAGCACATATATCAAACAGCAGGAAAAGCAGATGCCAGACTGAGACTCATAAGAAGAATCTCAAGGAAATGCAACTCAACCATGAAAGAAATGGCTTGCAAGGCACTTGTTCGACCGATTCTAGAGTATTATTCATCTATACGGGACACTTACCTGGTAGGACTGATAGAAGAAAGAAAAATTCGAACGAAGACGGCATGTTTCGTCACGGGATCGTCTGGTCGGAGCGAGAGTGTTAAAAAGATGCTCAACAAACTCCCATGGCAGACGCTACAAGAGAGGAACTGTGCAGGACGGAGAGGTTTGCTTTTGAAATTCAGAAAGAGAGCTTCCCTGGAACAGTCGGACAACATACTACTTCTTTCACACACATTTCAAAAAATTACCACCACGAAAAATTCGAGAAATTACAGCTAATACAGAATCTTACTTCCAGTGAATGTCTTCAATGTGGATGATTTGCGTGAAAAAACCGCGCTGAAGTCTGTTCATTTGTTTTTGATTATATAAATGACAAAAATGGACAACATGTTTAACATCTTCTCTTGTTCTCTGACTCTTGTGGAGGTCAAAACAATGGCCACGCAATGATGAGACTTTATTTACTGCTTGTAGCACAGAGAAAATTTCAGTTCGTCACCCATTACTTTTCAACAAGAGGCAACTCTTACTTTCCGTCTGATAGAGATTCCAGCAAGGTAAAAGTGAATAAGGATCAATTTTACTTATTCACGCTTTACAACACATTTTCCCTTATCTGTAGGCTTCGATTCCAATTTCGGTGTAGCTGTACGTATGCATTTCTCCCTTCTATGTTTCCCACCGACAAGTGAAATTTTTCCTTCTTGTCTGTTATGCGAAGCATCGCAGAGCTTTCGAAGGCGACAGTTCCAAATAGTGTGAAGTGACCTGTCGTAAATCACATGCGTTATTTGCTGCATATGAGAACCGGGGTCACCGAATGTAGCAACCTGGCACTGCTTCGTACAACACCTATAAAAAGTACTCAATATAAACACACTGTGTTCAGTGCTGTACTATCCTATTCATCTCATTCGGAATCTCACGCTCCACATTTGCCCCATTTCTTCACACGACAAATCACTACGCTACCTACATTTCATAACAAGGATTTCACTGTGATGGAAAATATGCATAGTAGATTATGATCTGCCGCAAAATAATGTGCTTGATTAAATGGCTGAAAAAATGCGTTTAAGGCTCCATGTATTAATCAGTAAGTGGTAAAGAATGCAGGGAATATATGCTACGTGATCAAAAGTATCCGGACACCTGGCTGAAAATGACTTAAAAGTTCGTGGCGTCCTCCATCGGTAATGCTGGAATTGAGTATGGTGTTGGCCCATCCTTAAACATGATGATAGCTTCCTCTCTCTCAGGTATGTGATCAGTCAGGTGCTGGAAGGGTTTTCGGGGAATGGCAGCCCATTCTTCACGGAGTGCTGCACTGAGAAGAAGTATCGATGTCTGTCGGTGAGGCCTGGCACGAAGTCGGCGTTGCAAAACATATCAAAGGTGTTCTATAGGACTCAGATCAAGACTCTGCACACGCCACTCCATTACAGGGACGTTATTGTCGTGTAACCACTCCGCCTCAGGCCGTGCATTACGAACAGGTGCAATCGTCATCCCCGAATTGCTCTTCAACGGCGGGAAGCAAGAAGGTGCTTAAAACATCAAAAATGGTTCAAATGGCTCTGAGCACTATGAGACTTAGCTTCGGAGGTCATCAGTCCCCTAGAACGTAGAACTACTTAAACCTAACTAACCTAAGGACATCACACACATCCATGACCGAGGCAGGATTAGAACCTGCGACCGTAGCGGTCGCGCGGTTCCAGATAGTAGCACCTAGAACTGCTCGGCCACTCCGGCCGTAGGTTAAAACATCAATGTAGACCTGTGCTATGATAGTGCCACGCAAAATAACAAGGGGTGCAAGTCCCCTCCATGAAAAACACTACCACGCCTCAACACCACTGCCCCCGAAGTTTACTGTTGGCACTATACACGCGGGCAGATGACGTTCACCCGGCCATACCCACACCCTGCCATCGGATCGCCACATTATGTACCGTGATTCGTCACACCACACAACCTTTTCACACTGTTCAATCGTCCAACGTTTACGCCCCTTACACCAAGCGAGGCGTCGTTTGGCATTTACCGGCATGATGTATGGCATATGAGCAGCCGCTCCCAATTAACTATCATAGTACTTGCAGTGGATCCCATGCAGTTTAGAATTCCTATGTGATGATCTGGATAGATGTCTGCCTATCACACGTTACGACCCTCTTCAACTGTCGGCGGTCTCTGCCAGTCAACAGACGAGGTCGACCTGTGTGCTTTTGTGCTGTACGTGTCCCTTCACTTTTCCACTTCACTATCACATCGGAAATAGTGGACCTAGGGACGTTTAGGAGTGTGGGAATCTCGCTTACAGACGTATGACACAAGTGACACCTAATCACCTGACCACGTTCGAAGTTCGTGAGTTCCGTGGAGCGTCCCATTCTGCTCTCTCGCGATGTCTAATGACTACTGAGGTCGCTGATATGGAGTACCTGGGTGGCAGCACAATGCACTTAATATTAAAAACATATGTTTTTGGGGGCGTCCGGATACTTTTGATCAAATAGTGTAACTGTATTACATCTACACCATAGGGCATTATATAATAGAACATCTGTGTTTGATCAAGGCCGAAGGGTCAGCTTCCGTGAATTTAGTTTATAGTATCGTGCAAGACGTACAATGGTCAGAAGTGGTACATATGTGAAAATTTGTGGTTAAGACAACTATATCTCTCTTAACCTAGAAATTAACAACAAAATGTGACGTCAGTATAGAACGTAAAACATATCATTCTCATAAAGTAATCGAATTGTACAACTTCATCTAGAGTTTAGGCACAGTACTAAAAATCACCTACATGCTTATCATTTACTATCTTGATAGTTCACTAGTGGTTTCTGCACCTGAATTTTCTACACTTTTTCTTTCCACAGGACCTACTTAACACATACTGAAGAAATCTTCAAGTACAACAGATTTGATAATAGAAACAACGGTGTGTCAGTTGCAGTACGCTGTCTCTTGCGTTAATCTGGATTGCGGAACAGATGAACATGCATGAGGCGATCTACAGATGAAAGACATTTTCCGAAACGAGTTATCTAGCTCTGTAGCGAAAAAACGCATGGCCTGATGGTCTGAAGTTGTGTCATGGACGTTATTTCCAGAAATGTCTCAAATGCGACCGCTACATTAATGATGTTGAATAATGTTAAGCGATCCTTTTTGTAAAGGTATTCCCAGACCTTTATTATTCCAGCAGGACATTACTCGTCCACTTATTGTTAAGAAATGTTCGACATCTTCTCCATAACACAGTGCGCGCCTCTTCTCTGGAATCCGATTAACTTTTCACATTAGTCATTGAACGTGTGATCGTTGTTAATCAGGTTAATTGTCAGAAAAATACAGTGACCATAGCGTATGTTCTGGCTAGAAGCCTGACGGCAACTTCTGGGTCACCATCTCACGTCAGTCTGTCTACGGTCGATCTTCGAGAGGCTGAATTGCATGCTCGATGACACTCGAAGTGCAGATGCTCCCAGCGTCGCTTGGCATGTGTAGTGAGTCGTCTCAGGAACAGCCGGACAGTATGCTGTTCTTATATGAGTACGGTTTTCTTGGAGATGGATTCTCACTCTCTCTCCATCACGTCCGCCCGTGAGACACATAAAATCACTGCAAGTGTTGTGGAAAAGGGGGCTTCAGTCCCCCAGACTGGATCTGTATCATATTAGGAGCAGGTGGTGTAAAGGCTGTGGTCCATAGGGATGACTAGTGCTAAGGTACGTAAGCTGCTTTCGAGGTGCAGACTTGAGGTCCAACAGAGGGAGGATACTCCCCGACCACGTACAACTAGCCATATGAAAGAGTACTTGTAATGTGAGGACATAAACGTCTTGAGCGGCAAGCTCACTGCCTGGTCTGCATCACAATTGAAAATGCATAGGACTCTCTACGTCCATGTAACTCAGCACCGCAAGTGGAGAGCATGTGTCCAGCTGTGGCATGCGTTTCTACAAGTCGTGTTTGACTACCGTTCCACAGTATGGGGAGTAGTTCTGTAGCAAGTAAGCCGCACTTCTTACTGACATTCTGTTTGTCACCAGTGGATGGAATCTATAGGTGATAAGTGTCTCCAATGTTTAATGGCCTCTTTTCCGGCACAACTTGTAACCGTGTAACTGTATAACGAGGATTCCAGAGCATCTTTCAGTGCACACATTATCTCCGTGTCACACGTTACGTTATGGATCCCATAACTTATAAATAAACTGGCTGGTTGCTGTGGTGAGACGTAGGCGAATTCTGGAAAACACCCACGTGACATAATCGGCAGTTTCAGCTCCCTCTCTACTTATCTACTGCCCTCAAACAGCAAGCTACACTACTGGCCATTACAATAGCTACACCACGAAGATGACGTGCTACAGACGCGAAATTTAACCTATAGGAAGAAGATACTGTGAGATGCAAATGATTAGCTGTTTAGAGGATTCACACAAGGTTGGCGCCGGTGGCGACGCCTACAACGTGCTGACATGAGGAAAGTTTCCAACCGATTTCTCATACACAAACAGCAGTTGACCGGCGTTGCCTGGTGAAACGTTGTTGTTCAAAATGGTTCAAATGGCTCTGAGCACTATGGGACTCAACTGCTGTGGTCCTTAGTCCCCTAGAACTTAGAACTACTTAAACCTAACTAACCTATGGACATCACACACATCCATGCCCGAGGCAGAATTCGAACCTGCGACCGTAGCAGTCACACGGTTCCGTACTGCGCGCCTAGAACCGCGAGACCACCGCGGCCGGCCGTTGTTGTGATGCCTCGTGTAAGGAGGAGAAATGCGTACCATCACGTTTCCGATTTTGATAAAGGTCGGATTGTAGCCTATCATGATTGCGGTTTATCGTATCGCGACATTGCTGCTCGGTTTGGTCGAGATCCAATGACTGTTAGCAGAATATGGAATCGGTGGTTTCATGAAGGTAATACGGAACGCCGTGCTGGATTTCAACGGCCTCGTATCACTAGCGGTCGAGATGACAGGCATCTTATCCGCATGGCTGTAACGGATCGTGCAGCCACGTCTCGATCCTTGAGTCAACAGATGGAGACGATTGAAAGACAACAACCATCTGCACGAACAGTTCGATGACGTTTGCAGCAGCATGGACTATCAGCTCGGAGACCATAGCTGTGGTTAGCATTGACGCTGCGTCACAGACAGAGCGCCTGCGATGTTGTACTCAACGACGAATCTGGGCGTACGAATGGCAAAACGTCATTTTTTAGAATGAATCCAGGTTCTGTTTACAACATCTGTGTTTGGCGCCATCGCGGTGACCGCACATTGGAAGCGTTTATTCGTCATGGCCTTACTGGGGTATCACCCCGCGTTATGATATGGTATGGGATGCCATTGGTTACACGACTCGGTCACCTCTTGTTCACACTGACGGCACTTTGACAGTGGACGTTACATTTCAGATGTGTTACGACCCGTGGCTCTACCCTTCATTCGGTCCCTGAGAAACCCTACATTTCAGCAGGATAACGCACGACCGCATGTTGCAAGTCCTGTACGGGACTTTCTAGATATAGAAAGGTGGTTGTTGTGGGTACTGATTTCTCAGGATCTATGCACCCAAAGTGCGTGAAAATGTAATCATGTGTCAGTTCTAGTATAATATATTTGTCCAATGAATACCCGTTTATCATGTACATATCTTCTTGGTGTAACAATTTTAATGGTCAGTAGTGTATATTGCGTGTTATCTTGGCGTCAGCGTCATGGGTGCTGATGAGCTACGTCTCGAAACTCCGTCCACAGTCGGCCAGTTAGCACCAGACATTAGTTCATAACACAGCACGGAACGAAATGTCAGAACTGCTTATCTTTCTGCGTTCCTCTTTCAAAGATTCGGCTACTTCTTACACCTGGTATGGTAAGTGTACCATTCTTTTATTGCAATAAAACCGAGATTTGCACTACCAGACGTAGAAACTGAGGAATGACAGTTCTTAATTTTTATAGTACGTTTGGTAGATCTCACTGCCACTGCTACAGTTTGAGAGGGAACAGATATTTCATTTTAATTTAGATAAGTGTAAACTCACCCACGAGCAAATCCGAATATTATCTATGCGTTTCTCGTATGAGATTATAATTATGGTAATTTTTCGTCGGATCAGTTCTCAATTTGCTTTCAAAATTACTGTCGTTGCATTCATTTTGTCTTTGTAAGTTCTTTTTTCTCAACATGGGTTAAACGTCGTTCATTTCTGTGGTGTTTTCCATGCTTGTGAAGCAACTTTCTGGGCTACTGAACCACTGAGGGGTTTTGCTATCTCTTACAACCTTGCTCGGCACATAAATGTCTCAAACGTATCGTATAATACCTCTGGATTTTATCTTTTAATACCAACAACTGCTGTCTCCACAAATAATCTGTAGTGATACGTGTACTTACAGAGATATGAGTTACTGCTTAAAATTTGTGACCAGTACAAACAGGTCACTTCCGAAGTTTCACAATAGAATTAAAGATATTGTATGACACCTTATCGAATCAGAACCATTCATACTGAACCAGCGAAGTGTGGTTTGATGGTTGCTATTTCCCTGTGATGGAGACAGTCGTTTGGAAAAATGTGAAGAAAGTAATGTGGGGACTGACGACCTGTCGACCCCAAGTTTACTATAGGTGGAACAATAACCAGGCTGGACAAAAGTGGGACAAGAAATCGGACCGCCCAGTTACATGTGATTATGATATCTCTGGTGTTTACTTCTTAATTATTTACCGACGCGATATTCAAATTAGGAGTGTTCATGTCTGTGATATTTCTGATAGAGATTATCATAAAAAATTATAGCTTCGTCGTTAAGTGGTGGTAGCAACGTGAGTGAATCAAGGCTTATACGTTTCGGTGGGAACATTGCTCCCGTTGTAGCGATCAATACGTTGGCAATGAACGCAACAGAATGGCTGGCCCGGCTACTCACCGCAAAATAAACTAGCAGAGTCATTTACTGTTCGAGTACTGGAACTTATTCACGAAATCCCTAAAGACTGAAACAGTAGAATTAGCTGCAAACTACACCATTAAGCATTCCTATGAGCCGAATGCAGCTGTTGAGAAAGCAGACAAACATGGATACAGTCTTAGAAAAATACAATTTTTACCGAAAAAAAGGTTTTAAGCTAAGCACTTGTGATTAAGAAAAATGACACTAATATAGAACCATTTACGTGTCTAGATTTAGGAACAGAAGTTCCCACTGGAGTTAAAGTTCGATCAAACGTAAAGCCTGCGTTGTATGCAAACCATTTTTTCGTTATCTTCATATCTGCCTCTGTTCATGCTTAAAGCAGGCAGTAACGTTATTTAGTACTGCTCTGATGTCGGGCAAACTTAAATGACTCTTCATAAAGGTGTACGGATCTGCAAAAACTCCACAAATCTGTTAATCAACATTCTTCTTTTCCATTTATTTCCAGTTTTTTAAAATTCTTTTGGAAACAGTGCTTTGCTAATAGCCTTGTCATTAAGGACAAACTACACTCCAAATGAATTAGAAGTTTCCTTGAAGGTCACATCTCCATTGATCGGTAAAGAAATGGCTGTCTTTGGTAATCAAAAATGTAATAGGCAACAATGAACAAATATTTTTAACGATCTATCAGCACCAAAAATCAAGAAGTTGCTTGATTATTTGAAAGCCTCTTTCGATAGCTCCTCTCTCCTTTCTACACGCACAGAAACAAAAAATACGTGTGCACATTATTTTCTTTCCCCGGTGAAATTCGAGTGCGCTTTGCCGTCTCACCTGTTATTGTTTTAATATGTATTTATGTTTCATGTGTGATTCGCACATGATATCCCATGCCACTTTCCTTGGTGTTGACTTCGTCCTCGCTGAGGGTCAACTACACACTTCCGTTCACAACGAACTTACTAAAAACTACAGTACTTACATTTTGAGATTGCCATTCTTTGCAAGTCAAACGTTCTGTCCCATACACCCTTGGCATTCGACGCAATCGTGTTTTTCAGATGTAGACCTTTCACAGCAATACGCACTATTCCCACCTCGGCCTTTACTGAACAGACTAGCTCAAAAGCAGATTTCCAGGGCCATCACATCCAGTCCTTATACTGCTGATTCGTTAAAAAGAAAAAAATCTTAGGAGCACAAGTCTCGTCACTCAGTATTATCCTGGTCTTTACTTTGTTAATTAGCTACACTTCCTAAAATGATCTGCTGAAATAAGGTCCATTCTGTAGAATATTTTGCCCACAACTATCCTTGTTAGACACCATGCTCCTTCTGCACCCATTTCCGTAGCACCCATGTGACCGTTCCCGCTCTAACACTTGTCCTATGCACCCTCCTACTACCACCTACACTAGCCCTGTAACTGGCAAAACATGTACTATGAACGGGAGTGCCGCTGTGAAAAGGCACATGTCGTGTACTAGCTATTATGTAAACACTGTTCTGCCTTCTACTTTGGTATGACTGCCAAGACGTCAGTTAGGATGAATGGGGTGTACTGACAACACGCAATATTGTGTTGCTCCAAGACATGACAGTCGTCACTTCGTTGCCTGTTTCACTGCACGTGCCATTTGGTATTTTTCCCAAGACACTAGTTTCTCAGAATTCCTCAGGTGGGAACTGGCATCACAACATGTCGTTGGTTCTCGCCAATCACCTGGCCTTAATTAACGTTTATTATTTTTTTGAAATTTCCTCGCTTTCAGCACTTTTAGTTTTCTATATTACTTATTTTCTCACCTGTCCACTTTTCCCCTCAGTCTCATCCCTTCAACATACAGTATAACGCACTTCGTTTTCCGCTCTTGCACGATGTTTTGTCAGTAATTTATATCTTGCTTATTAACCTATGTTCCACCCTTAAACTCTCAGGTATTCAAATCTCGTCCGGTGCAGTCTCCAACGATCAGTCTTTCTTTCTCATCCCTTGCGGTAAGTCTCCCTTGACCCAGGGTAATGGGCGACTTTTCCGAAATCTCCCCGTTTTATAGGCCTTGCCAGTCCTTTTCCTTCATCCCTCTTCCCTTCCCTACAACCGTTCTGCCAGAAGATGGAGCCACCGTCACAAAATCTTGCACATTTCTTTGACCTTTATATGTGTTTTCTCTTGCCGCCACCTGATGAGTGGATTTTTATCCATCCAGTTATACTACCGCATGTGTGAATATACCGGATGTTTTCCTATAATCGTTCGCTTAACTTTGTTAAGAGTGAAGACCTACTGCCACTGATAATGCTTATTAATAAATTCATACGAGAGTGTGTGGAGAAACTGAAATAGTGTCTTTTCAACCAAGTCTAACATGTAATCACATAACCGAAATTTCAACAACCTTAAAAATACTGTGATACGTATTAATATTTCACGTGTGTGATTAGGTAGTTAATTTAATTTTCCATTTATCAGTGGCACGATGTCCTAGATAGAGTGTAGACCAAGTCAGATCCTAGTGTCGTTCACTTAGCTTTTCCTGTGGCATCTGGTCTAATCCCTACACGATTTTACTTCCTGTCTAGCACTAATGAAGTTCCTTTGCGTCTGCTGTATACTATTTTGTTGTAATTGTTACTGAAGTTGCTTTCCTTTCCACCGATTTGCCGTTTTATCTGGTCTCCACAGCTAAAGGAACATTAAGTGCGTAAATTTAATCTAGATGTGTTCGAAGCTTGCATGCCTTGCTGTACCGTTCTAGTCATTTTTTATTTTAGAATACGACTTGCATTTTCCTCCAGGAAAATTGCGTGTCTTTTTGTGCAGCATGCTTCAGAAGAAATTGTGGATTTTTTCCTCTTGCGTTCAGAAAATCCTGCCACCCGTTTTAAAATATTTAACTGTTCTTCGAAGTGTTATGTGCATTCCAGCTAAAAGCTCCTTGACCAGACAGTACTGGTGGTCCGTCTCTTCACTAACCTTGCTGTCGTAGCAATGAACTCCAACAAAGAATTTTATTCGTACGTTGCAGCCTTTGATGGCTGGCTGTCGGTATTATCCAGCCTACGGCGAGGCGGTTCCGGTATCAGTGTGCTGGCGCAGCACGCAGCACGGCGGGCTTCAGCTTACGTTACAGGTGTCCGATCGGTATGCGATGACGTTTGTCCGGCTGGCATGCTGATCGCTCCTACCCCAGCGAGCTTGGCGTGTTGGAGGCTCGGCGCCACTGCGCATGCGTGAACCGCTGCCCCCGCACGAGCAACTCGACACAGCGAAACGGTGGCATTCCTCGTGCCGTAAACGCGCTTTCGCACAGACGGAGGGCGCGCTATTCTGTTCGCTACTCCGCCCCGCACAAAGGTGAATATCGCCGCACGCACTGCTTTTTGCATTATTTATGTCACAATTCACGTACTTACGGCACAAAAGCACCTTTACCTGTTGGTAAATAACACAACACTAACAGTGGAGTATGCGTGCTCTATTGAAGCACTGCTTTTAGCGACACCTTGACAACCACGTGTCTTACCTTCTTGCTCTCGTAGATATTCCACGTAGCAGCACACGATATCAAATGAGCACTGTCCGTTATACCTGGGTACAGAGTAAGCGTATGTAGTTGTTTATTGATGCATTGATTTGCTCTTTCTTCGTACCCAGAAGCTGCGTTTTTGGCCTCAAGGTCATTACCCCCAAAGAATGAAGGCCGAATATCTTGACAACTTTCTTCGGGAAGACATTTAATTCGAGGGAACCTCCACACTGCCGTCCGTGAAAGACTCCTACAATATATTTGTTGACAGTATACAGTTTTCCATAATTCCATATACTAACTCCTAGGATAGGCTCAAAGCGGAACTGATTTTCATCAACGTACTGTTTCCATGCTACAAGAATGAATACGTAGAACATAGTTTACATTCTTCCGTACCAGCTGAAAACGTATTGTTCCCATGCTACAAAAAAGAATAAGTAAAACATTGTTTACATTCTTCCGTTAATCAGCTGATTCAACAGTTTAAGAAAGCTTGTGTCTCAAGAATGAAATGGGTGATTTCGCTTGTTCCACGGAATAAAAAATAAAAAAAAATCTTTGAATTTGCTATCTCACGTAATGTTTTTGAGTTACGTGTGATTCATTTTTACAAACATTTGATAATTCTAGATAACTGTAAAGAGAACTGTTGCATCTCGTGTCGAATTTTGCGTGCATGACAACAGTCATCCAACATATCTGTACTCGACTTCACTTGATATCTAATTTTTAGGTCCGAAATGCGTTGGCAGAAACTCTCGCCATTCTCATTGTTCTCTACTTCGATACTTATATATGAGAAATACCAGTGAGGTTGCACAAAATGGAGTTTTAAAGCCAAGTCACTTCCTACACGCGTTTAGTACATCATATGCAAAGCGTTGTGCCATGTGGAATCTGAAGAAACTGCACTCAATCTTCCCCAAAAATTTCCCAAGGTCTTCTTTCAGCTGAATTCTGCGTGTGGTGGAAATTGTTGTCACTCATCGGTTTCCCTATGTAAATCCTACAGGGATACTTCCTGTGACCATTGTATAACTTGGTCTTTAATAATTATCGGCATGTGTGAATCCAATTCCACTATTATCTATCACCTTAACACAAGTTTTATTCATGTCAAGACTTATGTACTGACGGTAAATAATAATTTACTGCATTCAAATGTGATTTATGTACTACATCTTTATGGTTTATTATTTATTGTTCTTCGACCTGACCATTCATTTCAGGGGTAATGCTTCATCCTTGCTCTGCTTCCCATTTGCAAAGAAAGTAAGAATACTTTATGAAATAAAATTGTAGCCAAGCACAACAGCAATAAATTTTAAGTAATCACAAGCATTTCATTTGTATTCGTGGTATTCTAGTTTGTTTAGCAGAGGTTTTTTTCTCTCAACCGTTTGTTTCACATTTTCACAGTATATAACTTCTGATCGTTCACCCAGGAGACGTGGGGACAGAAGAACGCATTGTTTTACATAGATGTAAGGAAACAGAAGACCTGTGGGCATGTACCTGCTTAAACCATCAATTATATACCGCCCAATACGTCTCATAGGCCTAGGACTATCTACTTCTTCCCTTTTCGTTAGTTCTTGTAAGGATCCGAGATGTAACATCCAATGTACGAAACAGTTGGAGGACACATAGCTACTCCCAGTAAAGATAAAAACTAAGAAACAAATTAGTCTGGGAGTTCTTGTTCTCAGATACAGAGAAATAACAAAAAAATTACTTTTAATTTGATTTTTTGCGAACATAATTGCAAACTGAAAAAATATTTATTCGTTTGACACCTAAGTAATTAAGCGTCGGTGGCACTATTTCAGATCTTAAAAATTAAGTATTAGACCCCTCTATCCTTGTGTAGGCAAGGAGCAAAAGTAAAAGGAACAACTACGGACTATTAATACAGTGTTTTAGTTGGTACAATGCGTATCACAAGATAAGCGCTAGTAAAGGTCGATCGGTTCACCATTGCAGTCATAACTTTAACAGGATGAATGGAAAACATCATGACAGTGTTGTTTAGGAAGACGAAATTTTTCGTGATAAAACCCCTGTTCGGAAGTGCATAGTTTGGGTCCTGTTTCGTGTCACAGTTTGAAAATGATGTTGTTGAAATTTGATATTATAATTACTTATGCCTCCCATTAGACAATCAGTGTAGTGCGGACACACGGAGATCACGGTTACGTAGCTGAGTTGTGCACCAGGGCAGTAACTTTGTTGACAGCATTACTTAACAAAACGTAACTATTGACGTGATCGATAAGCTACTTGCATATAGCGAAGTTAAAAGCGGAATTTCCAAATGACTGTATGCACAAAGTTTTCCTAAGAAAAATATTTTGTATCGTTCGACGTTTGGATCAGTTCGAGGAAGACTAAGAAATACTGAGAAGTTGCACGTAGGTATTGACTTTTCCGCCAGGAGTATTTCCGTAGCTTGTAAATATAGCAAAGTGTGGGCTCTGCCCTTGTAACATATTACTGTACATTCAGTAGACGCATGCGCTGTAGACAGATTTACTGCCCTTGTGGAAAACCTTCTGAATACTATATCATTTGTATGCGAAAAATGGATGATGGCCATCCATGCTCACTTCGATTAGTTGCCTTTGAGTTGGACATTTTGAGATATTTGAAGGGGAACCAGTATCCGTAAAGTTGCGCCAAATTTGGGCACGTGTGATGCTAACATAAGAAGTGATATTCGTGAACAACAGCTACATCCCTATCATCTACAGAGACTATTCCGAAATGTGAAATAATTTGGGTGAAGGTCACGATTAAAGCAGGCTCAGACATGATAACTGGATGTCTTTATAGGCCCCCTGGCTCAGCAGCTGTTGTGACTGAGCACCTGAAGGATAATTTCGAAAATATTTCGAGTACATTTCCCCACCATGTTATATTTCTGGGTGGAGATTTTAATTTGCCGGATATAGACTGGGAGACTCAAACGCTCACAGCGGGTGGCAGGGACAAAGAATCCAGTGAAACTTTTTTAAGTGCTTTATGTGAAAACTACCTTGAGCAGTTAAACAGAGAACCGACTCGTGGCGATAATATATTAGACCTTCTGGTGACAAACAGACCCGAACGATTTGAAACAGTTAACGCAGAACAGGGAATCAGCGATCATAAAGCGGTTACTGCTTCGATGGTTTCAGCCGTAAATAGAAATATTAAAAAAGGTAGGGAGATTTTTCAGTTTAGCAAGAGTGACAAAAAGCAGGTTACAGAGTACCTGACGGCTCAACACAAAAGCTTTGTCTCAAGTACAGACAGTGTTGAGGATCAGTGGACAACGTTCAAAACCATCGTACAATATGCGTTAGATGAGTATGTGCCAAACAAGATGGTAAGAGATGGAAAAGAGCCACCGTGGTACAACAACCGAGTTACAAAACTGCTGCGGAAGCAAAGGGAACTTCACAGCAAACATAAACATAGCCAAAGCCTTGCAGACAAACAAAAATTACGCGAAGCGAAATGTAGTGTGAGGAGGGCTATGTGAGAGGCGTTCAATGAATTCGAAATTAAAGTTCTATGTACTGACTTCGCTGAAAATCCTAAGAAATTTTGGTCTTATGTCAAAGCGGTAGGTGGATCAAAACAAAATGTCCAGTCGCTCTGTGACCAAAATGGTACTGAAACAGAGGATGACAGACTAAAGGCCGAAATACTAAATGTCTTTTTCCAAAGCTGTTTCACAGAGGAAGACTGCACTGTAGTTCCTTCTTTAGATTGTCGCACAGATGAAAAAAATGGTAGATATCGAAATAGACGACAGAGGGATAGAGAAACAATTAAAATCGCTCAAAAGAGGAAAGGCCGCTGGACCTGACGGGATACCAGTTCGATTTTACACAGAGTACGCGAAGGAACTTGCCCCCCTTCTTGCAGCGGTGTACCGTAGGTCTCTAGAAGAGCGTAGCGTTCCAAAGGATAGGAAAAGGGCACAGGTCTTCCCCGTTTTCAAGAAGGGACGTCGAACAGATGTGCAGAACTGTAGACCTAAATCTCTAACGTCAATCAGTTGTAGAATTTTGGAACACGTATTATGTTCGAGTATAATGACTTTTCTGCAAACTAGAAATTGACTCTGTAGGAATCAGCATGGGTTTCGAAAAAGACGGTCTTGTGAAACTCAGCTCGCGCTATTCGTCCACGAGACTCAGTGGGCCATAGACACGGAGTCACAGGTAGATGCCGTGTTTCTTGACTTCCGCAAGGCATTCGATACAGTTCCCCACAGTCGTTTAATGAACAAAGTAAGAGCATATGGACTATCAGATGAAGTCTGTGATTGGATTGAAGAGTTCCTAGATAACAGAACGCAGCATGTCATTCTCAATGGAGAGAAGTCTTCCGAAGTAAAAGTGATTTTAGGTGTGCCGCAGGGCAGTGTCGTAGGACCATTGCTATTCACAATATACACAAATGACCTTGTGGACGACATCGGAAGCTCACTGCGGCTTCTTGTGGATGATGCTGTGGTATATCGAGAGGTTGTAACATTGGAAAATTGTACTGAAATGCGGGGGGATTGCAGCGAATTGACGCATGGTGCAGGGAATGGCAATTGAATCTCAATGTAGACAAGTGTAATGTGCTGCGCATACAGAGAAAGATAGATCCCTTGCCCATTGCTTGAATATTGCTCAGCAGTGTGGGATCCGTACTAGATACGGTTGATAAAAGAGATAGAGAAGATCCAACGGAGAGCAGCGCGCTTCGTTACAGCATCATTTAGTAATCGCGAAAGCGTTACGGAGATGACAGATAAACTCCAGTGGAAGACTCAGCAGGAGACGCGCTTAGTAGCTCGGTACGTATATCTCGCGAAGAGACCATGAGGATAAAATCAGAGAGATTAGAACCCACACAGAAGCATACCGACAATCCTTCTTTCCACGAACAATACGAGACTGGGATAGAAGGGAGATCCGATAGAGGTACTCCGGGTACCCTCCGCCACACACCGTCAGGTGGCGTGATGAGTATGGATGTAGATGTAGTGGAAAACCTCCTTTGTCAAACGCTGTGCCGGCCGGGGTGGCCGAGTGGTTCTAGGCGCTTCAGTCCGGACCCGCGTGACTGCTACGGTCGCAGGTTCGAATCCTGCCTCGCGCATGGATGTGTGTGGTGTCCTTAGGTTAGTTAGGTTTAAGTAGTTCTAAGCTCTAGGGGACTGATGACCTCAGATGCTAGGCCCCATAGTGCTCAGAGCCATCTGAACCGTTTTTGTCAACCGCTGTTACCGAATTATATGTACAGCGCTACATGGCCTCCAGCCCCAAGTACCAACTTGGGGTGCTTTTGATTGATGAATGCATGTCCACTGTAAACTCGCACAACACTCATATCTGGGCAAACGAAAATTGACCTGCGCAAATGGTTAGACGTGAACAACGCATGATTCGTGTGAACCTTCTAATTAGGCTAGTTCGTGATCAAGACAGTGGACTCTTTCTGATGCCACCCAGACTCGAAGGGACAGTTTACCCTATATTATAGAGTACCGTGCCTCAGTCGGTAAAAACCAAACCCTTGTAGGCACATTTTGTTTTCCATCCGTTCTTTCGTGTGTCTGTCTTTCTGTCCGACTGCTGAAAACCGCTTTTCTCATGAACGGGTGGACTTATCAAGTTGAAATGTACTCCACATACTTATGTGTACGGTCCCTTAACGGTGTCAAAAATTGAAACTTCTAAGTCAGTCCAGTCAAAAGATACGGCCTTTTACGTCACATATTTTCATACTCGAAATCTCACTCATCAAGACCTATAGGGTACTTCACGTGATCTGTAATCACGAAATGTGGGAAGAAGAAAGGTTTCACATTACAACGAAAGCAACTAAAGAAAAAAAATTCTAATTATATCACACGAAAAAAAAAATTGGCATTTGTGACCCTAGTGTCCGTAAGTGTGTTAAATCCCCTATTTTTCAGGAATGGGTAAACGTGTCAAGTTGAAATTTATTTCACGCACTTAGGTCAAAGATACCTTGGAGGTGTGATAAATACAATCCTCTAATTCAACGCAGTAAAAAGATACTGTCGTTTATGTCACATATTTTGATATTCGCGATCTCTATCATCAAAACCAACATGGTAGTTCCCGTTGACCTACAGTGATGAAATTTGGCAGGAAACAAGGCTTAACAGTAAAAGCAAATTAAAAAATCCGGAAACTTAATTTATATGCCAAAAATATTTGTTTTTCATTTGTTATCCGACTTCAAATTTAAAATTACAATATTCTCGAAAGTCTTGGAATTCCCAGGACCTGTATTTTACTGGTATCAACGTCGATATCGTAGATGTTCTCGATTCCCGAAATGTATGAACTGTCTGTATAGATAATTAAGTTTGTACAGAACCCTTAGAGCGCGAGGTCTACTCGCACTGAACAATTTTTCTCAATCGTGTTTTTCCTATACTATTGGATAACATTTCACTAACACCATCCTCACAAGACCCGTGTTTCTCATCGTGAAGCATGTCACATGTGGTTTTCATCGTGGTTGGTGCACGCTTCGAAACGAGCTGGCACAATCCTCGCTACGCTCACCTCATCGTGATTTGTATCCGCCCCCGGTAGCTGAGACTGTCAATCTTAAGTGCCCGGGTGCGATTTCCGGCTGGGTCGGAGATTTTCTCCGCTCAGGGACTGGGTGTTGTGTTGTCCCAATCATCATCATTTCATCCCCATCGACGGGCAAGTCGCCGAAGTGGCGTCAAATCGAAAGACTTGCACCAGGCGAGCGGTCTACCCGACGGGATGCCCTCGTCACACGCCATTCCCATTCGATCGTGACTTGTGGCCACAGCGCTCTCTTGCGGCAGTTGGCAGTGTCTGGCTCGTAATTTAATGATTACAAATCGCGTTCTTGATGAATCTTCAGTGCGCCATTCCATGAAACGGCACACTATCATGACATGCAATCTGTAAAATGTAAACAACTAAATACAAAAATTCTCAAACCATAAATACGACGTTTCTCGCCATTTTATTGCATCAAATCGTACAAATAAATACGCGCTATACAGACATGCTCAATGCGCTGATGTTTTGAAACAGTATATATGCATAGGTCGCAAGTTACTAAATAAAATTCATCAAATATGGGGTTTAACTGCCTACGACTTAATTCAGTATGGCGTTTCCTGTATTCTGCTTGTGACGTAGAAAGCGATTGCCCATCTCCTTGGCTACGTTCCTCTCCACGTAGCAGAAATATGACTCATTTATTCACTCTTTCATGCTTGAAAATTCTCTGGAACGCCAAATTCCGAGTTGTGACGTACTAAAATTCGATCAGTTCCCCGGCAACGAATGTCTTCACGTTAGGTGTGAGGAGGCCTTAATGGTTCGTCGGGTAAAGTGGCTGCAGAGTAACAGAGGTCCAGCTCACTTTGATGCACATGTCAAACCATCTGGACGTCATTTACCGAGATCTATGTAATGATAAGCGATTCCATAGCCACCAAAGTCGCTAAACCTTCCACTTCTTGACTGTCGGGTATCAAGACTACACCTGCGACAACAGACGAAGATCTTATTGCATGAATCAAGCACCGACGGTATAGCCGCATGTATTTCACCACGTGTTTCCGTCACTACACTGATGATGTATACCATGCAGTTAAGTTGTACACCTAAATTTTGAACCCAGTTTGTAATTTTATGTAAGGCTCGATGCTCGTTTTGGGTTTATTAATGAAATGGGTAAGGCACACCCATCACCACCTACATCTGCATCCATACTCGGCAAACCACTACGAAATGCATGGAAAAGGGTACTTCCCTTGTTACCAGTTATTAGTACTTCTTCCCATTCCATTCACGTCTGGAACAGGGGAAGAGTGACTATTGAAACGTCATTGTGCTCCCTGTAATTATCTTATTCTTGTCCTCGGGATCCCAATGGGGCTATATGTTGGGGGCTGTAGTACGAGGGACTTTCAACAATTAATACAACACATTTTTTTCGGTCAGTTTTGCTACAGAAAAATTTTAATCTTGTTAGCGACGTACTTAAACATTTTCACGAAATCTCACATAATTCACGTCAAATAACTGCGCTATAAACGGCCTTCAAAATAGAATCTGCTCCTAGTGTGTGTTCCAAGCAAAGAGCACTTACTGGATTTACTCAAGGGGAAAATCCGGCCATCACAAATATTCACAGTCGTTTACAGAATGTCTACGGATGCCGGTCAGTGAATAAAAGCACGGAAAGTCGCTGGGCGAAGCGTCTGTCGTCAGCAGAACAAGGAGAAGGTTATTTGTCTGATATCTCACTCGCAGACTGGCCGCACACAGTGTGACGCCTGCAATGTTGCAACGTGTGGGCACTCTTACTCGGGTGATCGAAGAATGACGATCAAACAGCTCAGTGCTCAGTTTGACATCTCTGTTGGCAGTGCTGACATCTACATCTACATGGATACTCTGAAAATCACATTTAAGTGCCTGGTAGAGGGTTCATAGAACCATCTTCACAATTCTCTATTATTCCAATCTAGTATACCGCGCGGAAAGAGCGAACACCTATATGTTACCGTGCGAACTCTGGTTATCCTTAATGTATCATGATGATTATTTCTCCCTATGTAGGTCGGTGTCAAGAGAATATCTTCGCATTCGAAGGAGTAAGTTGGAGATTTGAATTTCGTGAGAAGTTTCTGTCGCAGCGAAAAACGCACCCGTTTTAATTATGTCCACCATATATCCTGTATCATTTCAGTGACACTCTCTCTCCTATTTCGTGATAATACAAACGTGCTGCCTTTCTTTGAACTTTTTCGATGTACTTCGTCAATCCTATCTGATAAGGTTCCCACACAGCGGAGCAGTATTCTAAAAGAAAACGTACAAGCGCACGGTAGGCAGTCTGCTTAGTAGATGTGTTACATTTTCTAAGTGCGCTGCCAATAAAACGCGGTCTTTGGTTAGCCTTTATTAGTCGTAAAACGACGGCGTCATCTGAAAACTCCCTTGACGGCCGCTCAGATTGTCTCCCAAACCGTTTATGTAGATAAGGAAGAGCAAAGACATGTGACACTACGTTGGGTAACGCCAGGAATCACTTCTGTTTTACTCGATGACTTTCCGTCCATTACTACGAACTGTGAGCTCTCTGATAGGAAGTCACAAATACAGTCACATAACTGAGACGATATTCCGTAAGCACGTAATTTCTCTACAAGCGGCTTGAATGGTACAGTGTAAATAGCCTTTCGAAAATCCAGAAATATAGAATTAATCTGAAATCCTTTGTCAATAGCACTCAGCACTTCACGCGAATAAAGAGCTAGTTGTGTTTCACGAGAGAGATGTTTTCCAAATCCGTGCCGACTGTGTGTCAATACACCGTTTTCTTTACGGTAATTTATGATATTCGAACGCAATTTATGTTCCAAAATCCTGCTGCATATCGACATGAATGATATGGGTTTGAAATTTAGTGGATTACTCCTATTACCTCTCCTGAATATTGGTATTCCCTGTGCAGCTAACCTAATTGGTATATGGTCTGGACCAGAAGACTTGCTTTTATTGAGTGATTTAAGTTGTTTCACTACTCCGATGATATTTACTTATACGCTACTCATGTAGGCAGCTGTTCTTGATTAGAATCCTGTAATATTTACTTCGTCTTCTTTTGTAAAGGCATTTCGGAAGGCTGTGTTTAGTAACTCTGCTTTGTCAGCACTGTCTTCGATAGTATCTCCATTGCTATTGCGCAGAGAAGGCATTGATTGTGTTTTGCCGTTAAGATACAGCACATACACTATCCGACCAAAAGTATCCGGACGCCCCCAAAAACATACGTTTCACATCTTAGGTGCATTGTGCTGCCACCTACTGCCAGGTACTCCATATCAGCGACCTCATCTACATCTACATGACTACTCTGCAATTCACATTTAAGTGCTTGGCAGGGGGTTCAACGAACCACAATCATACTATCTCTCTACTATTCCACTCCCGAACAGCGAGCGGGAAAAACGAACACCTAAACCTTTCTGTTCGAGCTCTGATTTCTCTTATTTTATTTTGATGATCATTCCGACCTATGTAGGTTGGGCTCAACAAAATATTTTCGCATTCGGAAGAGAAAGTTGGTGACTGAAATTTCGTAAAAAGGTCTCGCCGCGACGAAAAACGTCTATGCTGTAATGACTTCCATCCCAACTCTTGTATCATATCTTCCACACTCTCTCCCCTATAACGTGATAATACAAAACGAGCTGCCCTTTTAGCACCCTTTTGATGTCCTCCGTCAATCCCACCTGGTAAGGATCCCACACCGCGCAGCAATATTCTAACAGAGGACGAACGAGTGTAGTGTAAGCTGTCTCTTTAGTGGACTTGTTGCATCTTCTAAGTGTCCTGCCAATGAAACGCAACCTTTGGCTCGCCTTCCCGACAATATTATCTATGTGGTCCTTCCAACTGAAGTTGTTCGTAATTTTAACACCCAGGTACTTAGTTGAATTGACAGCCTTTAGAATTGTACTATTTATCGAGTAATCGAATTCCAACGGATTTCTTTTGGAACTCATGTGGATCATCTCACACTTTTCGTTATTTAGCGTCAACTGCCACCTGACACACCATACAGCAATCTTTTCTAAATTGCTTCGCAACTGATACTGGTCCTCGGATGACCTTACTAGACGGTAAATTACAGCATCATCTGCGAACAATCTAAGAGAACTGCTCAGATTGTCACCCAGGTCATTTATATAGATCAGGAACAGCAGAGGTCCCAGGACGCTTCCCTGGTGAACACCTGATATCACTTCAGTTTTACTCGATGATTTGCCGTCTATTACTACGAACTGAGACCTTCCTGACAGGAAATCACGAATCCAGTCGCACAACTGAGACGATACCCCATAGCTCCGCAGCTTGATTAGAAGTCGCTTGTGAGGAACGGTGTCAAAAGCTTTCCGGAAATCTAGAAATACGGAATAAACTTGAGATCCCCTGTCGATAGCTGCCATTACTTCGTGCGAATAAAGAGCTAGCTGCGTTGCGCAAGAGCGATGTTTTCTGAAGCCATGCTGATTACGTGTCAATAGATCGTTCCCTTCGAGGAGATTCATAATGTTTGAATACAGTATATGCTCCAAAACCCTACTGCAAACCGACGTCAATGACATAGGTCTGTAGTTAAATGGATTACTCCTACTACCCTTCTTGAACACTGGTGCGACCTGCGCAATTTTCCAATCTGTAGGTACAGATCTATCGGTGAGCGAGCGGTTGTATATGAGTGCTAAGTAGGGAGCTATAGTATCAGCGTAATCTGAAAGGAACCTAATCGGTATACAATCTGGACCTGAAGACTTGCCCGTATCAAGCGATTTGAGTTGCTTCGCAACCCCTAAGGTATCTACTTCAAAGAAACTCATGCTAGCAGATGTTCGTGTTTCAAATTCTGGAATATTCCATTCGTCTTCCCTGGTGAAGGAATTTCGGAAAACTGCGTTCAATAACTCCGCTTTAGCGGCACAGTCGTCGATAACAGTACCATCGGCACTGCGCAGCGAAGGTATTGACTGCGTCTTGCCGCTTGTGTACTTTACATACGACCAGAATTTCTTCGGATTTTCTACCAAATTTCGAGTAGTCAATAGAGATCGTGAGAGAGCAGAATGGGACGCTCCACGGAACTAACAGACTTCGAACTTTGTCAGGTGATTGGGTGTCACTTGTGTCACATGTCTGTCCGCGAAATTTCCACACTCCTAAAAATCCCTAGGTCCACTGTTTCGGATGTGACAGTGAAGTGGAAATGTGAAGGGAAATATACAGCACAAAGGCGTGCAGACCGACCTCCTCTGTTGACTCTCAGAGACCGCTGACAGTTCAAGAGGGTCGTAATGTGTAACAGTCAGACATCTATCCAGACCAAAACACAGGAGTTCCAACTGCATCAGGATCCACTGCAAGTACTATGACAGTTAGGTGGTAAGTGAGAAATCTTGGATTTCATGGTCGAACAGCTGCTCATAAGCCACACATCACGCTGGTAAATGCCAAAAGACGCCTCGCTTTGTGTAAGGAGCGTAAACATTGGACGATTGAACAGCGTAAAAACGTTGTGTGGAGTGACGAATCACGGTACATAATGTGGAGATCCGATGGCAAGGTATGGGTATAGCGAATGGCCGGGGAATCTACCAGCGTGTATAGCGCCAACAGTAAAATTCGGAGGCGGTGGTGTTATGGTATGGTCGTGTTTGTCATGGAGAACACCTTTGCAATGTTTTGGAACGCCGACTTCGTATCAGACCTCACCGGCCGACATCGATACCTCTTCTCAGTGCTGCACTCCGTGAAGAATGGGCTGCCATTCCCCAAGAAACCTGCCAGCACCTGATTGAACATATGCCTGCGAGAGTGTAAGCTGTCATCAAGGCTAAGGGTGGGCCAAACACCATATTGAACTCCAGCATAACCGATGGAGGGCGCCACGAACTTTTAAGTCATTTTCAGTCAGGTGTCCGGATACTTTTGATCACATAGTGTGCGGCCAGAATCTCTTTGGATTTTCAGCCAGGTTTCGAGACAAAGTTTCGTTGTGCAAATTATTATTAGTTTTCCCAGTGAAGGCGGTTCTAAATTTCGAGCGTTTGTAAAAGATCGCCAATCTTGGGGATTTTGCGTCTGTTTAAATTTTGTTCCGTTGTTTCTGCAATAGTGTTCTGACCCGTTTTGTGTACGAAGGAGCATCATCTCCGTCGTTAGTTAATTTTTTTTCGTATAAATCTCTGAATTGCTGTCAATACATTTTCTTTGAATTGTAGCCTTATCTGGTCTACACTTATATTGTTAATTTGGAAGGAGTGGATATTGTCTCTCAGGAAGGCATTAAATGATATTTTATCTGACTTTTTGAACAGTTATATTTTTCGTACAATTTTGGAGAATTTGGGGGTTTCAGTATTCAATCTCGCTACGACAACCCTGTGTACACTAATTCCTGTATTCCTTTTGATGCTCCTTATCAACTCAGGATTATTTGTTGCTAAGAGGTGCAATGTGTTTTCACAACCGTTTACTATTCGCGTGAGCTCATGAACTAACTGCACTAAATAATTATCGGAGACACACTTGTCCATCAGTAAGCGTATTAATAGCTTTGTGCCAGCTGAGTTCCTCGAAGCCTAGCTGAAGAGCATAAAGAGAAAAGAAGGGACATCTGCGCCTAATTGTTTGTACGTTAAGAGGCAGGTGGTGATGATTTTACTTCAGTTATTGTTACAGGCGATGAAACACCCGTTCACGGTTTTGAGTGTGAAACGGAACGGCAGTCCATGGCGAGGAACCGCGCAACGTCTCCTCCGAAGAAATAGTTCGAAACAGTAGCCTCAGCTGGTAAGGTCATGGCTACAGGCTTTTGGCACTGTGAAGCGGCTGCTCTGTTCGATGTCCTCCCTTGTGGTCAAACGATCAACTCTGAAGTTGTTATGAGACTCTTAGGAAGTTAAAGAATCGATTACATCGTGTTGGTGGCCACAATAATACGAACGCATGTCTCATTCTCCACGATAACACAAGTCCACGAACCCTAGAGAATATGACAACACTTAGTCGAACTGTTCTTCCTCATCTGCTCTACAGCGCGGGTCTCACTCCTTCTGACTTCCGTATCATTGGCTCAGTGAAGTATGGACTCCACGGGGATCGTTACAGAAATGATGGGGAAGTTACTGACTCAGCAACAACTAGCCTAAGAATCAGACCATTAAAGTATTACCTTGACGGAATACAGACTGTCACATTAAGGTGGGGTAAGGCTATATAATGGAACGGAGATTACGTTGAAAAATAGGGCTTTGTAGACAAAGATTTTTGGAACTATAGGGTGTATGGAAATCACGAATAAATTCACCCTGCGTAGAGAAGAAAATGAGCTTCATTTCTTACTCAACGAGCCTCGTGTATTCCCAGACTTGAAGGTAAGTTTACTAGGGATAGTTTGTGTCCATCTTCAAGCTTTTGCCAGTTCAGTTTCCTCAGCATTTCCGTGACACTCCCATGGGTCAAACATTGTGACTACTTGTTCAGCCCTTCTTTGTATACGATGAATATCCTCTGTTAGTTCTATTTGGTATGGGTCCCAGACAAATGATAATATTATAGGATGTGTAGCACGAGTGTTATGTAAGCAATCATGTTTGCAGACAGCGAATTTCTCAAGTATCCTACCAATGAACCGAAGTTTGCCGTCTGCTTTATGTAAGACTGAGCCTATGAGATTAATAACCCTCCAAATTGTTACCCCCAGCGATTTTTATGTTTTGATCGCTTGTAGTAACGACTTTTTTATATTGTTTTCACGCGAAATTACATTTTTCCCTTTTGTGAAGTGTTTAATTTTACGTTTCTAAAAATTTAAAAGAATCTGTAAATATTTGCACCACTTTCAGATATGATCAATATCCGAATTGATATTACTTCATTATAGATAAATGCATCATCTGCAAAAAATTGAGATTGTTATTACTATTATCTACAACGTCATTAACACAAAACGTGGGCTGCAATGGTCCCAGCAAACTTTCCTGCGGAATACCTGAAGTTACTTCTACATCTTTCGATGAGTCTCTATCCAAGATAGAATGCTGTACACTCTGTACCAAGAAGTCATCAATACAATCACAAATTTCGCTTGATATCAGAATACTGTGCTCAAACCATAGTATTCTGGACATGGGTTACCGCTTGAAAATTATTAGTTTACCGTCCAACTAACATAGAAAGCCTTCTGCAGGCGAGAACTGTCCGTCCACCTTACTCTGATGGCTATTGGTTTGCATAACAAGTAAGGCTACCGAACACAGCACTCCAGGAGGAGGAGGAGGAGGAGGAGATACTTCGACGCCCCGCAGGAGCCAAACTGAACATTTTCGGTCAGGGGTCTTCACTAGAAAAATAACCAGTTTATCTTCCATCATAATACATTAATCGTCGTGAGGGTTTCGTCTACACATCCCATACCTGATAACCTGAAATTCAGAAGACGACGTTCTTCCTTTCTGTTTCGTAACAGTCCCCTTTCGACATTGATCACGTGCGCGTAATCTAAAATGTAGTATAGGAAAGAAGTAAAAACGCTTTCAGTCGACTTTCATTGTTCGCAAGTTCATACCTATGTCATACTTTATACTCGCATTCAGGAGGACGGCGGTTCAAACCCGCATCCGACCAACCTTATTTATATTTTCCGTGATTTCCCTAAATCGCTTCAGGTAAATGCCGGGATGGTTCCTTTGAAAGGGCAAGGCCGACTTCCTTCCCCATTCTCCCATAATCTGATGGAACCGATGACCACGCTGTTTGGTCCCCTCCCCTGAATCAGCCAACCAACCTTTATTTGTCTTAGAAAATCTCTGAAAATAACTTTGACATATATGAGGAACACTGCATTATAGAACTGAAAAAGTTTCCAGTGGCACCAGTAGGATAAAAGATACCGTATTACTTCCATTTGGTGCAATTCGGAGTCATTAGTAGTGCTACTGGCAAGATATTCTTCAACAGTACAAGACAGTAGCACTTTATGACTGGACATATTGGAAGTATAAGGTTCTTTATCAGTTGATGTATCATGGCAACGTTTTTCTTATGGAAACACCCTTCCTTTTGTCACCAGTTCACGATAAAAGTACGAAAATGACATTTATAGTGATAGAACTAATATTAATTTAGGATTATTATTGTTCCATCTTTGGAACAGTAACGGAAGGCGCTTATTACCACACTGTGTGGAGACTTGTAAGGTGTCCTGCACAAAACTTCAGTATTGTCTTCTGGTCATTATTGTTTTTAAAGGAAGGTACAAGCGCTTCAAAGGCGTAAAGAAGGCCAGAAGGTTGGTGAGAAAATGTTAGTTTTGCTACAGAATGGTAGCTCACTTAAATTCGGATATATTAACGAGGATGTGCATGAGCTGTAACGATAACCTGACCGTTTTCAATAAGCTCATCAGTGATAAGGTATGACGCCGACAAATGTGAGAGAATAATGGCTATGAGGAATCAGATGGACTGGAATTAATTTAAAAGTCGAGTTCAGGAGACACAAATAGCATACAGAGATCTATACGCATGTATTTAGTAAAAAAATGCGTATATGAGAGAGAACACTGTATGAAAATTTTCACGTGACTTATTTTATTATCCACTACATTACCCTTAATCTTTGAAATGCATAACGTGTGACTATTACGTACTGAAAGGGTTCAGCTTTGACACCTCTGTGGTGGCTTGTGTCCACTACTGCTGCATATTCGTTCAAACGGCTTCGCAAATGATCTCAAGAGGCTGAATGTATCTCGTTACAAATTTTCGAACCTCAGACAATCTCCGAGAAGGTTAGCAGATGCTAGCGATGATAATCATCAGAACCCTAACGTAACATTTCGTAATCACAATCAACAGAGCTTATTGAGGAACAGCAGAGCTATAAGCGGCCCATTTAGCCAACTCGAATGCAGTTTTAATATATACTGTATTTTTTTTTTTTTTTTTTTTTGCATTACGCCGGAGGAGAAAGAACTCCATTCTCGCGAAACGATAATGGCGAAATTTTCAGAAGAAATGTGGACACTTTAAAGCCATTCATTTGAATTCTGTACACATTCCTCTCCGAAACAAGGTAGCAGTTCGGCGTACGCATGAATTAATTCTGAAGGATGCTTTCACCATGTTTAATTCACGAGTGTTTGAGGGAAGGTAAATATCAACACTCGCGGCCATGTACTGAATGGTGGTCTGCTGAGAAAATATGTATGTACAAACTCACGTAGATAGTGAGTTTCGCAGGGACACAGTTCCGTTTTAGTTTGCGTGTAGATTGCGACACGAAAATGGTGGTGCGCTACCGAATTAGGCATTCTGATATTTCTGTGAACTACTGCACAAAAAGTACGGTGAATTTAGATCAGCACAGGCATTTTAGCGTTTACATTCAGCATTCTCGATAACGCGTATCGCTGCACTCCCTCGCTTAGTCTCATGTCTCACTTATTACTACGTGACTTCGTGAATTATCTTGCTCGTTAGCTTAATTGGGTTATTACTACGTTTGTAATTTAAGGGGCAGGAATTTCGATCCCTGGTTAAACCTATCATATTTCTTTCTGTAACGCAGCATTATTTTCGCGTCCGTCAATACTCCGTATATGTATGAAAGGCCGCGTCTCACTCAGATTTGGATTTCACATCAAACAGTTGGTTCTCTCCTTTCTAGATCGACAGTGAGGTGACTTAGGTTGGAAGAAGGCAAGAGGACACCACTTATATTCTGGAACTATTATCTGGACAGTGTGGCGGCCACAGCAGGTTTTCGTTGATGACTTTCTTCATTTATTTAAATTTTAACAGTGTACTTCGATCAAACAATTTGTCTATAACGAACAAAATCACGGATCGGAGGTAAGTGAGGAGAAACCTTTTGACACTCCAGTTGCAGTAATAAGTCGTATGCTTCGAAGGAGTTCACTTTATTTTATTATGCTATTAATTGCCCCCAAAATTTATTTGCCTAGGAAGAGTCTCACGTCTTTGGTATCAACGCATAGTTAAAAGACTAGCAACTAATCCTGAATATAACTGTATGTAATTTATTAGGCGTAAATAGGCAAAAAGACTCTATGCCGTATCCACGATCAACAATGTGCCACTTCAGTCACCCACACTCGTTACGATTGTCTGTTCTAAGTGAATTATGGTCGAACAACAACTTAGGACGAAGGAGTATTATATAACACTTGTTCGAGACATACTTTCGTACTGTTCGTGTACTTGGCACCTTACAGAGTTGATTTAACGCATGAGGTAGAGCAGATTATAGAAAAGTTGCACAGTTCATCACAGGAGTGTATAGCTACTGAAAGACGGAACTGTTCTTTAAACTCTAGAGGATATCGCTACAAGAAACACGTTATACGTTACAGACGGTCCGACTCTCAGAATTACGACAGTCAACGTTCTAATGCCACTCAAGGAAAATTTATCTCGAATAACGACTAGGATGGTTAATTTGTTTAAAATAATCGCGCCATTTGTGTGTACAAACAATCTTTCTAGTGGCGTTCCGTCCTCAGGTGGAATAAGGAAGGAGGGAGGGGGCAACGAGTATGGTACCACATGTATCCTCTTCCACATACCGTGCTGTAACATGTAAAATACAAATAATAATGTAGATTGAAGAGGCATAATGAAGATATGTGGTAATATAACAACTAGCTATAACACATTCATATTCAATATTTATTTACACTGGTCTGACAACTGGTGAACCTACATCCCCAGTGGAGCTACCCAAGTCCCACACACAATTCTTCCGTGTAGTAACTTTACTTGCACTGTTGCTGTAGAAGTAATTAAAGCTTAAAAAGTTGTTGTGTAATTATAGTGTAACAGATGTTCGTCAAAAGAGTAGTTTACAATTTCTTTTTAGAGACAAGTTCAATATCAGTTCTGCTCAGACGCCATTATCGATTTTTACAGAGACTGCATTTGCGTCTCAAGTTTGTATGTGTGGCTATTTTCCACAGCAAGTATATAGGGTGTCCCATTTTAATCTACACCGGCCGATATCCCTGGAGTGACACAATTCTGCAAAAAAAAGTCTCTAGTAAAAGTTGTGAGGTGCTGAATATGCAATAATGGAAAAGACGAAACTCGTCTGGAATACAAATAACTACAGATTGCAGCGATAAAATGACGCTTCAGTTTCAAAGTAAATGTAGTATTTATGTATAAAGAGCCGTCCGCATTTTCACAAGGAGTGATTTAGCAAACGGCAGAGAACATAACGGGGTGGCTGGATTAATACTTGAGTTTCGCTGCTCCCGAAAAATAGTTCAGAAATTTTTTTCTGAGAAACCTACGCGAGCATTTGGATTGTTTTCATGATCTGTGAACTTTCTTTTCTAATGTATGTAGTTATTTGTGTTCCAGTGAAGCTAATAACACTTCTATGTTCTTTTTCCTGAGTAATTTGTGCGGTGTAAAGCGCCTTGCCCAGGTTCGCGCGGCTCCCCCCGTCGGAGGTTCGTGTGCTCCCTCGGGTATGGGTGTGTCTATGTTGCCCTTACCGTAAGCTAGTTTAAGTTAGATTAAGTAGTGTGTACGCTTAGGGACCGATCACCTCAGCAGTTTAGTACCATAGGCTCTTACCACAAATTTCCAAATTTTTGTGTAATTCACAGCGCCTTGTCCTGTTATCAGATAAGGATTAATTAAGTGTTACTCGTTGGAGGGAGGATGCAGTTGGTGTGATTGAAACGTCAAGTTGTATCGTTTCTTAAAGTTGGTCGTATCAATATTTCAGGCTCATTCGAACTTACCATTCTAAATGGGTTCGGGGGATGTTTCTTCAAGCCTAAATGAGCTTCAACAACGCCAATGAAGGGGTCGAGTACGAGGGTGCGTGGTACTACTCCTCTGCTTGTCACACGAGAGATCCGTTAACTGCTCATGACTCATTACTTCTTCCTACTGAACTTGTGCGACCAGCAGAGATAATTGCATGAAATACGGTGGACAGATTAAAATTACTCAGTGATTCAACTGAAACTGCGCGGATTAATGTAATTACAAATGTTTTGGATCAGTGGCATCGGTTCGATCCTACGAGCAAGGCTTAACAGCAATATCGCGACCGTGGATCGATTCCAGAGCTAGGCTGGTCATTGGAAAAAAATTGTATACGTGCATCCTGGCAAGAACTGCGTATAATATTAACGTATTTCAATGCAGAACCTATAACGATAAATAAGCGCAGGAATGCGATGAGCGTGAGAGAAGTCAGAGGAACTAACTTCGTCGGTGTTTGGTACCTTCATACTGCAATGTGTGTTGCTTCGGCGACAATACCCTCACTGCCACACGGCCTTGGCGTTGGAAGCAAAAACTCACCTATCACAGTGGCTTCACGCACGTCCCTCTAACACTGTCCGTCTATAAGTGGACCACCCCGAAAACTATTGGTCTTTCTTCAACAGCTGTCTTCACAGAATTGGTGGTAAAAGAGGCGTGCCACGTAGCAATTATCCGAATGGAACGGAAATCGGTAGACAGACATACAAATGATTGCAATTAAAAATAAAACGGGTGATTTATTCAGAAGGAACGGTTTCGGAAACTGTTTCGAAGCCTATGTATTAATTTTTTTAACCTGGCCCCAGTTGCATTTTAAACTTTTAGCAAAATTTCGAGCAGAAGATATGTCTTCTCCTGGTGGTGGTTTGCATAATTCTAAAGGTGAAGGCGTATTTTTGCCAAAAACAGTTTCTTATGGAGATATGCCTGTATTTTAAAGGATCTTTATGTTATAACCTGCTACTATATATGGCAGTTGAGCGTCCCAATCGCTATGGCAGCTATTTATGTAATAACTCAGCACTTTTCCTATCGTTCTGTGTTCCCTCTCATCCTCCTCTTCAATTGTGGGTGTATTACACTAGATCGTACCTTCTTTATGCGTAACAGTTCTCACAATTGTCCTAATAATTCGAACATAAATTTAGTGCCTTAGTGAGATATCAGTCTCTGGTGTTAGATAATACATAATGTACCGAATTAAGTTGTAAACATGAAAAATTCAGTATGCTTCATTGGTACAACATTTGTTGACTCCATACCAGAAACACTCAAGGATGTTAAAGCATAACCCGAAGAAGTTCTGACATAAGCATGAGTCTTTAGGCAAGTCATAGATACAATATTGCACTCCAGAGACAAATGTAGAGTTAAATCATCGGCGAAAGTAAAAATACTGACAATCTCCAGCTCATCTGTCGATGGAAAAATGGTGATGCGTGTAGGTTAGCACTCACAGAATATGCAATGCTCCAGAGCTTGGAAAAACACAAAGCAGTAACAGACTTTCATTATGTAACAGTACATGAACGTCTGTAATGCGAGTTCACGCAGAAATGACCAACTTTTGGGAGGAAAGAGATGCCCTTATTTCAAGGTTACGCGCCAGTTTGCACTTTAACCGTTGCGATGGCAAAAGCGTAAGAGATAAGCTCGAAATAGTTGCCAACACACCCTGTCACCGGGATCGTTCCCATGTGACATATTCGGTTTCGTAATCAATATAAATATTTATATTATAAAATGTACAATGTGCTTGCCGCTAAAACTCAGAAACGATTGCCCATACGATCAAGGAAGATATATCGTGTGGTAGCGTCCTGTCTCCAATCCATGAAGAAGGTTCCCGTTTTTACCTGAAGGGCGTACTTTTCATCTACATCTACATGGATACTCTGCAAATCACATTGAAGTACCTGGCAATGGTGCATCGAACCATCTTCACAATTCTCTATTATTCCAATCTCGTATAGCGCGGAAGAAACGAACACATATATCTTCCCTTCGAGCTCTGATTTCCCTTATTTAATCGTGGTGATCCTTTCTGGCTATGTAAGTCGGTGTCAACAAAATATTTTCGCAATTGGAGGAGAAAGTTGCTGATTGGAATTTCGTGTGAAGATTCTGTCGCAACGAAAAACGCCTTTCTTTTAATGATGTCCAGCCCAAATCCTGTATCATTTCAGTGACACTCTCTCCCATATTTCGCGATAATACAAAACGTGCTGCCCTTCTCTGAACTATTTCAATGTACTCAGTCAGTCCTATCTGGTAAAGATCCCACACCGCGCAGCAGTATTCTAAAAGAGGACGGACAAACGTAGTGTAGGCAGTCTCCTTAGTAGCTCTGTTAAATTCGAAGCGTCCTGCCAATAAAATTTGGTCTTTGGTTAGCTTTCCCCACGACAAAATGGTTCAAATAGCTCTGAGCACTATTGGACGTAAAATCTGAGGTCATCAGTCCCCTAGAACATAGAACTACTTAAACCTAACTAATCTAAGGACATCACACACATCCATGCCCGAGGCAGGATTCAAGCCTGCGACGGTAACAGTATCGCGGTTCCGGACTGAAGCTCCTAGAACCGCTCGGCAACCGCGGCCGGCTCCCCACAATATTTTCTATATGTTCTTCCAGTTTAAGTTGTTCGTATTTGTATTTCGTAGATATTTAGTAGAATGTACGGCGTTTATATTTGACTGGTTTACCGTGTAACTGTATTTTCTTTCCTTTTAGTAGTCATGTGGATGATCTCTCACTTTTCGTTATTTAGGGTCAACTGCCAATTTTCACAACATACGGATATCTTTTCTAAATTGTTTTGCAATTTGTTTCGATTTTATGATGACTTTATTAGTCGATAAACGACGGCGTCAACTGCTAACAACCTAAGACGGCTGCTCAGATTGTCTACCAGATCGTTTATATAGATAAGGGAGAGCAAAGGCCTATAACACTACGTTGGGTAACGCCAGAAATCACTTCTGATTTACTCGATGACCTTCCGTCAGTTACTACAAACTGTGACCTCTCTGACAGGAAATCGCAAATCCAGTCACATGACTGAGGCGATATTCCATAAGCACGCAGTTTCACTACAAGCTGCTTGAATGGTACAGTGTCAACAGACTTTCGGAAATCCAGAAACACGGAGCTAATCTGAAATCCTTTGTCAATAGCACTCAACGCTTCATGCGAATTAAGAGCTAGTTGTGTTTCACAAGAGAGATGTTTCCTGAATCCGTGCCGACTGTGTGTCAATAAACCGTTTTCTTCAAGGTAATTCATGATATTCGAACACAATTTATGTTCCAGAATCCTGATGCATACCGACTTGAAAGACATGGGTTTGAAATTTAATGGATTACTGTTACTACCTCTCTTGAATATTGGTATAACCTGTGCAGCTTCCCAGTCTTTGAGTACGGATCTTCCGTCGAGCGAACGGTTGTATATGATTGTCAAGTATGGAGCTATTGCATCAGCATACACTGAAAGGAACCTAATTGGAATATGTTCTGGACCAGAAGACTTGCTTTTATTAAGTGATTTAAGGTGTTTCACTACTCCGATGATATTTACTTATACGTTACTCGTGTAGTTTGAGAGACACCCACATGCCTTGCCTTGCATCAAGCAGTCAGGCCTGCAAGATGAGTGGTCTGCCAAGCGAGTGGATTCATTCTTAATTCTCGAGTATCGTACTCACAATTAAGCTACAAATTATCCTTCTGTATGAATATTACGCAACGGAAACGCACATCTGACTATCAGTAATTTACAGAACTCTGACTGTTCACTACGCACTGGCAATACCACATTTTCTTTCTTACACTCCTGGAAATTGAAATAAGAACACCGTGAATTCATTGTCCCAGGAAGGGGAAACTTTATTGACACATTCCTGGGGTCAGATACATCACATGATCACACTGACAGAACCACAGGCACATAGACACAGGCAACAGAGCACGCACAATGTCGGCACTAGTACAGTGTATATCCACCTTTCGCAGCAATGCAGGCTGCTATTCTCCCATGGAGACGATCGTAGAGATGCTGGATGTAGTCCTGTGGAACGGCTTGCCATGCCATTTCCACCTGGCGCCTCAGTTGGACCAGCGTTCGTGCTGGACGTGCAGACCGCGTGAGACGACGCTTCATCCAGTCCCAAACATGCTCAATGGGGGACAGATCCGGAGATCTTGCTGGCCAGGGTAGTTGACTTACACCTTCTAGAGCACGTTGGGTGGCACGGGATACATGCGGACGTGCATTGTCCTGTTGGAACAGCAAGTTCCCTTGCCGGTCTAGGAAAGGTAGAACGATGGGTTCGATGATGGTTTGGATGTACCGTGCACTATTCAGTGTCCCCTCGACGATCACCAGACGTGTACGGCCAGTGTAGCAGATCGCTCCGCACACCATGATGCCGGGTGTTGGCCCTGTGTGCCTCGGTCGTATGCAGTCCTGGATGTGTCGCTCACCTGCACGGCGCCAAACACGCATACGACCATCATTGGCACCAAGGCAGAAGCGACTCTCATCGCTGAAGACGACACGTCTCCATTCGTCCCTCCATTCACGCCTGTCCCGACACCACTGGAGGCGGGCTGCACGATGTTGGGGCGTGAGCGGAAGACGGCCTAAGGGTGTGCGGGACCGTAGCCCAGCTTCATGGAGACGGTTGCGAATGGTCCTCACCGATACCCCAGGAGCAACAGTGTCCCTAATTTGCTGGGAAGTGGCGGTGCGGTCCCCTACGGCACTGCGTAGGATCCTACGGTCTTGGCGTGCATCCGTGCGTCGCTGCGGTCCGGTCCCAGGTCGACGGGCACGTGCACCTTCCGCCGACCACTGGCGACAACATCGATGTACTGTGGAGACCTCACGCCCACGTGTTGAGCAATTCGGTGGTACGTCCACCCGGCCTCCCGCATGCCCACTATACACCCTCGCTCAAAGTCCGTCAACTGCACATACGGTTCACGTCCACGCTGTCGCGGCATGCTACCAGTGTTAAAGACTGCGATGGAGGTCCGTATGCCACGGCAAACTGGCTGACACTGACGTCGGCGGTGCACAAATGCTGCGCAGCTAGCGCCATTCGACGGCCAACACCGCGGTTCCTGGTGTGTCCGCTGTGCCGTGCGTGTGATCATTGCTTGTACAGCCCTCTCGCAGTGTCTGGAGCAAGTATGGTGGGTCTGACACACCGGTGTCAATGTGTTCTTTTTTCCATTTCCAGGAGTGTATTTATTGATCAACACGTGGCCATCGCACTGAATATGAATGGCGCACACATTATAAATTCTGGATATCATGACAACATACAATTCGAAGGAAAAGGCCACCAATCTTTTTCTTTTCACTATCTTATTTATTCCGATAGATTCTATAACGTAAACACACAAATTCTATAACCTACAACAATAACACATGAGAAATTCCGCCCAGTGGGCATGGCTTTATATTGGTGATTCTCCATCTCATAGTCTCGTAATTATTTAACGCTGCAGTGCACTTTCTGGATAGGATGGTGGATCTTTTTTTGCTATATCTCACACTTCGACTCTCACAACCATCATCACGAAACTTTCCTCCAGACCGAGCGGTACAAAAGAAACATGCATAACCCGCTACCTCTGAAATTAACTTGCTACTCTCCCATGCAAACCACACATACTTAAATTACATGACATACACCACACTGCAACATGGAATACAACACAAGGAATAGACACAACATTATAATCACATCACTTTCAGCTTTCCCACTTCAATTAGTATTCATTCCAGTTTCACACGACACTGCTTCACTTTGAAACCTTTCTTTCCTACTACGAACTCTGGAGGATAGACGGCTGACTCACCTTGCTTCTCTCTCACAGTATTATAGTTTGAATCAAGCGTCAGACGGAAACATAACACGCAAAGTAGTATTAAGAACATATTCATCACACACCCGAGTCCTCAACTGATACCATGGACGAGTACTTCTCTTTATCCTTTGTCTCATACACAGATTGAGACTCACACAGTACTCACCACGTGGAAGTACTCGTCTCTAATGTCAAGTCCTGCACACGCCATTTCTTAAATATTTCAAACTTACAGTACACACGCTAGTAATTCAGCTTAACTTAAGCACTCGGGAGTGTTTCAACTTATTGCTACACGTGGTTTCATTGGGACCGTTGGTCACTTCCGAAGATTACTACGATCCCCTTAATATTACCTGCGTGACATTTAATTCTCCCCACAAAAGTTCCTGAAATGAGAAATTATTATTCTAAACTACTCTTAAGAATTTCACATGCATACCATGTCTCCACTCTTTTGTCTTTACGGAGCACACCTAAGACAGGTCTTACCAACACAAGATCCAGCAGCAGAGTGCTGAAACATGGCCGTTCTTCAGGTCATCTCGCAACTCTGTCGAGGTGGGGGAAGACCATGCTACCGTATTGGTCAGCGCTCAAAGCTTCGGTAAGTTTCATCTCTTTGGTTCCATCAAAGGTGACCAAAGAATCGTCTCAAAGATGATCATATATTCACATTTACTATCTGCGGTTAGCAGACGACCATACATTCATTCATTTCACAGATCTCACCAAACTGGATGTAGGGATTTATTTTTGTGGGAGTGCACATGTGATCAATGAAATAAATAAATTGTCATTCTTTCCCACACTGGTATCCGGATTCGCTGTATTAATTGACTGACAAGAATAATGAAGTATGTTGTACGTATTTTCAATGTCCGGTGGTACTGTACCCTTTCAAGATAGCTGTTCTTGATTAGAATCCTGCAATATTTACTTCGTCTTCTTTTGTAAAGGTATTTCGGAAGGCTGTGTTTAGTAACTCTGCTTTGGCAGCACTGTATCTCTTTGGATTTTCTGCCAGGTTTCGAAACAAAGTTTCGTTGTAGAAACTGTTATAAGCAGGTCGCATTAAAGTCCGCGCTAAATTTCAAGCTCCTGTAGAAGTTCGACAATCTTGGGGATTTTGGGTCTGTTTAAATTTGACATGTTTGTTTCGTTGTTTCTGCAAAAGTATTCTGACCTGTTTTGTGTACCAAGGAGGAACAGCTCCGTTGTTTTTTTAATTTATTTGATATAAATCTCTCAATTGCTGCCGATACTATTTCTCCACATCTGGTCTACTCTTATATCAAGAATTAGGAAGGAGTGGAGATTGCCTCTCAGGAAAGCGTCAAGTGAGTGTTTATCTGCTTTTTTGAATAGGTATATTTTTCTTGGATTTGGGGGTTACAGTATTCAATCTCGCTACGACCCTGTGTTCACTAATCCCTGTATTCGTTTTGATGCTCATTATTAACTCAGGATTATTTGTTGCTAAGAGGTCATGTGTGTTTTCACAACCGCTTACTATTCGCGTGGTCTCATAAACTAACAGCTCGATACAATTTTCAGAGACTGCGTTTAGTGCAATTTTGGATGATGTGTTATGCGTACCTCCGGAATTAAACATATATTTTCGCCAACATATCGAGGGTAAATTAAAGTCGCCACCAACTATAATGGTATGAGTCGGGTACTTGTTTGAAATCAAACTCAAGTTTTCTTTGAACCTTTCAGCAACTGTAACATCTGAATTGGGAGGTTGGTAAAAGGATTCAGTTATTATGTTATTCCGGTTGCCAACAATGACTTCTGCCCATTCTAACTCACAGGAACTAGCTCCTTCAATTTCGCGAAGGGATAAAATACTTCTAACAGCAACAAACACGCCACCGCCAACCGTGTTTAGCCTATCCTTTCGGAACACCGTTAGGGTCTTCGCAAAAACTTCGGCTTAGCTTATCTCCGGCTTTAGCCAGTTTTCAGTGCCTATAACGAAGATATAATGGTTGGGAAGTTTCGCACACTAGAAATTTCTAGAACGTTTCAAGACATTCGAGAGTAATGGAGAGCATTCCACATTCCATAATGTTCCGGGATGTTTCACAATGATCCGTGATGTTACGGAATGTTCTGCAATAGTCTGGAACAGCAAGTTTACTGTTTACAACTTTTCCACAGTTCATGCAGTACAAGTCCCGCGTGAGGCATGACATAATAATTTATTGTTTCTTTACTAATAACGACATTGACGCCACATTTTGCAGACAGTGTGCAGCTGCAGTACTGACTGTAACTGCAAAACTGTGTGATCGTGCGGTGTACTTCACGAGATACGACGTCATAAACAATGAGATGAGTGAATGACTGCCGTATCATGTATGGCGTTTAAATTTAATGCTTTTTTCCTACTAACTCTATTCTCAATAAATTTCACATGGATTATCCTCATATTCGCTGAATACACCTACAAAATTATATCACTGTACGACACACCGTTCAGGAGGTCTGACGTCATAAACATTGAGGACAATGCCAGATACTCATTGGTAATGTTAGTGATGATGGTGTCACTAAAGCGGAGTTAGCAGATACAGTTTTACGTAATTCTTTCACAGAAAGAAGACGAAGTAAATATTCCAGAATTCGAAACCAGAACAGCTGTTAGCATGAGTGACATAGAAGTAGGTATCTTATGTGTTGCGAAACAACTCAAATCGCTTAAGAAAGGCAAGTCTTCCGGTCCAGATGGAGGTTTCTTTCAGAGTATTCAGACACAATAGTGCCTTTCTAAGCAATCATATACAACCGCTCACTTGACGAAAGGTCTGTTCCGGAAGTAGCACAGGTCACAACAATATTCAAGAAGGGAAATAGGAGTAACACATTGAATTACAGACCCATATCACTGACCTCGGTTTGCGGTAGGATTTTGGAGGTTATAATGTACTCGAACATTATGAATCATCTTGAAGAAAATGACTTATTGATACATAACCAACACGGATTCATAAAACATCGTTCTTATGCAACACAGCTAGCTCTTTATTCCCATGAAGTAATGAGTGCTGTCCACAAGGGATCTCAGATATGCCTGAAATTCCGGAAGGCTTTTGATTCCGTTCCTCACAAGCGACTATTAATGAAATTGCGTGCATATGGAGTATCGCCTCGGTTGTGTGACTGGATTCGTGATTTCCTCTCAGAGAGGTCACAGTTCGTAGTGATAGACGGTAAATCGTCGAGTAGAACAGAAGTGATATCTGGAGTACAGCAAGGTAGTGTCACAGGCCCTCTGCTGTTACTGATTTACATAAATGATCTAGGTGATAATCTGAGCAGCCCCCTTAGATTGTTTGCAGATGACGCTGTAATTTATCGTCCAGTAAAATCAGCAGACGATCAATTACAAATAAAAATGATCCAGAGAGAATTTCTGTATGGTGTGAGAAGTGACAATTGGCACTACACAAAAAAACTGCGAGGTCAACCACATAGGTACTAAAAGAAATCCGATAAATTTTGGGTATACGATAAATCGCACAAATCTAAGGGCTGTCAATTCGACTAAATACCTAGGAATTAAAATTACGAGCAACTTAAATTGGAAAGACCACATAGATAATATTGTGGAGAAGGCGAAACAAAGACTGCGCTTTGTTGGCAGTACACTTTAGAAGATGCGACAATCCCACTAAAGAGACAGCCTACATTACACTTGTCCGTCCTCTGCTGGAATACTGCTGCGCGGTGTGGGATCCTTACCAGGTAGAATTGACGGGGGACATCGAAAAAGTGCAAAGAAGGACAGCTGGTTTCGTGTTATCGCGCAATAGAGGTGAGAGTGTCACTGATATGATACGCGAATTGGGGTGACAGTCACTGAAACAAAGGCGGTTTTCTTTGCGGCGAGATCTATTTACGAATTTTCAATCACCAACTTCCTCTTTCGATTCGAAAATATTTTGGAAGAAATGATCATCATAATAAAATAAGAGAAATGAGAGCTCGAACGGAAAGATTTAGGTGTTCCTTTTTCCTACGCGCCATTCGAGAGTGGAATGGTAGAGAAGAAGTATGAAAATGCTTCGATGAACCCTCTGCCAGGCACAAGTGTAAATTGCCGAGTAAGCACGTAGATGTAGATGTAGATGTGGGTACGAGCGTGAACGCACAGCTGAAAATAAATACCTGGCCAACGCCGCGTTTCTCTGCGAGTACAAAATAATGCTATGTGGGACGAAACTTTCATCTAATATAGAAGGTATCTTGGCTGAAACTGAGTATTATGTAGAGTAACAAACAAATTTCTTGCCTCTGAGGAGAAAGAATTGTAACTTTGCGGGATCGAAGATATCTACAATCGGACTACAAAAAGTAATTTAAACGTTATTATAGCAGACCGAATATCTTTTATTGAATGCTGTGCTACACTTCGAAGTGAGACAGATACATTTCACAGTTTTTCAACATAATCACTAAGCTTCTGTAAACTACGCTCGGAGCGTTTTATCTGCCGTTCTCGGCGACAGAAATCTGTTCCTAGGTTAGATGCGCTGTGTGAACGTCCTCATCGTCGCTGCAAATCAGTTCCTTGATTGGCCAGAAATTGCCGTCCGTGGTCGATGTCGATGGCCTTCCTTCCCGGTCAGCATCGCCGACGTCTGCGCGACGTTGGTGAAACTGTCGCCACCGTTTCGCTACCGCCGGACGTGACGTTGCATTTGGTCCATATACTGCCAGAATTTCACGGTGAATGTGTGTACAGTTTAGACGTATTTCTCACAAGAATCGTACTGTCTTGTGCATTTAAATTTGGAAGAGGTTTACAGTTGCTGCTCCATTTCACTCCTACACTGAGATGCACCTGTTATCCGTAGCGCAGTAGAAATGTCTCTGCAGGATACCCAGAAGACGTACACTCATCTGACAATGCGCCACTCTTACTGCGGGAAGATCTTGGTATGGGACGACATGTGTAACCCTCAGTAAGAGATCTAATTCCTATGATTTTTCCGTCGTGATCATTTTGCGAGATGTATTTGGGGGAATGTAACATGTGAATACGAAAATCTTCTGCAGCTTAGATCGCCTGTATTTTTATTTTATGTCACACCGACCGGTTTCGACACAATCTTGCTGTCATCTTCGGATAGCCGCACGGGATAGCCGAGCGGTCTGAGGCGCTTTACCACGATTCCCACGGCTCCCCGCGTCGGAGGTTCGAGTCTTCCCTCGGGCATGAGTGTGTGTGTGTAGGCCTTCGCGTTAGATTGAAGTAGTGTGTACGACTAGGGACCGATGACCTCAGCAGTTTGGTCCCATAGGAATTTAGCAAAGATTTCCAAGAATTTCATCATCGGATCTACAATGTACTAAAAATAAAGCATTACAAAGACATTTTGTCACTATGTACAAAGTCACATGGCAATGGTAAAAATACGTATGCACTGGTTTATGTACTTTCGGAAAAGTTTTATTAACATGCATACATGCCACCAGTGCAGTCGTGGCTCAAGCACATCGAAGGAAATACTGAGCAGCCAAGCAGTCAGCGTCAGAGCGAACCGTTACATGAGCGGTCAGCAGGTGGCGTATGTGTGAATATATCGATACTTCACATTCTTACGGAAATACACTGGAGTTCATTAACTGAGATTCTTAAGAAATCAGAAATGGAGAATCATCACACCACGGGATAGACGTATACCATATGACGGACCGAGTATTTGACATCTACATAGATATTAACTTAAAGCAAACAGTGCCAGCTCTAGTGTGCATAGGCGTAACACATTCTGTATGCTAGTAAAGTGTAGCACGATCCGCACTGCATAGTGTGGATACATAAACAAAATATGACTTCACAGGCCAGAACTCCACGCGTACAACAAAGCCCTTGTTTATAGGCGAAACAATCAGATTACCAGAGATTAGCCTCGCTCATAATAACCAGCGTGCTGGGTACATAAGTACATACCCACACACGTCATATTCAATAAAATTGACAATTCCGAAAAAATTACAAAGTCATTTTTAGCGCAATTAAGAGAGATTTTCACAATTTTTCAACTAAAGAAACTATTTGAGGCGTTTTCACGAAAACTTTAAAATTCCAAACCAACTTATTTGGAAATTTGGTCGCACAGATATACAAAGAAACGTATTGGAATATAATGTAATAAACCTTAATGTGGTAGGTTGCATATATTCTATACATCACCATGCCATAGGCACCCATGAGGGTGAAGTATGAGGATGTGACACCTGGGAACTGCCGCATATTTTATAGGCTGTAATAACCTGTAACCAGTGAGATGGGAATGACAGACAAGAACCACTGCGTTTTTAAAAACACCAGTAAGCAGCCAGCACCTGATGAGCAACAGCAACTTGCCATACTAACAGGCCACGATACGCACACACTTGTATACAATGTATACACTCGTTTGTACACAAAAATAGGGGACACATGAATAACCGCAGGAATACACTAAATCCACAGGAACGTGAATAAGCTGCAACATGTAATCTTCGTGATATATAAATTGATCTAAGTATTTACAGCACAATTAGGCTAAAAACCGATATAACTGATGCACGTTTATAAAGGAAAAACCTATTTCATTAAACACTAGACTATATTACACCAACAGTATTACTATATAGAAGTAATACGTTGCCGAACTGTTCGTGGAACGTTAGTTCTCCGACTATTAAGAAAACCTCACGTTAATGCGTAACGCCTCTCTTGAAGCGTCTGTCACTGTAGTTTTGTGAACATCTCTATAACACACTCCACCTTACTTAACAGACAAATAACTCCGCTTTCGCTTCAAAGAGTTTTATGTTTTTTTTTCCACTGTAGGTCATTGAGAACGGGTACTCCCAGATATTGCAGGGTTATTTATAGTGACAGAGTAATGCAACTGAACAGTAATCTGTCTCTCACCCTATTTATGCACAGTTCTCTTCGATTTTACAGTTCCGTAACTAAAACGGACCTTTATGGGATCATTTTGTTGTCTTCTGTCTGTCCGACTCCTAAAAATTCTTTTTCTCAGGAATGGAAAGAAGTACTACTTGAAATTTATGTGACATATTACGATCCACGGTCCTTCGGCGGCGTGAAATATTAAAACTACTAAGTCAAAACAGCAAAAAGATACGGCCCCTTACGTCACATATTCTGACACTCCCAAACTCATTCATCAGAGCCTGTAGGATACTTCCCGTTATTCTGTAACTGTACAAAATATCTGTTACCACTTGATATCCGTCTGTCTGCCTGTCTGTCTGTCTGTCTGTCAAGATCCCTTTTTCTAAGGAAGGTAAGGTGTCAAGTTGAAATTTATATGAAGTAGTAAGGTCCAAGGACGCTCGGTGATGTAAATAATGTGAGCTTCTAAGTCAACGCAATCAAAAGATAGGAGTATATGTCACATATTTTGATAGAAAATCACTCATAAAAACCTATAGTAGAACTGTCGACTTGCATATCGTCCCTGCTGAACTGGCGGTAAAGCGTCTGTCTAGAAGCTGCGGTCGCGGGATCAAATGGCGGCTGAACAACGGATTTTTCAGTAGTCTGTCATCTCATGTTACGTACACAACTGTTAACTCTCTTGCCCTTATTGTAACTTTGCACAAGGATTTCTGAAGATGGATAATACTGAAGCGCGTAGTGTATACTTTGTGATCAATAGAGTTTTTTTTTAACGTCCTGTATGATTTTTTTGCTACCTGGCCAGCTTGACTAGGGATCAATGCATATGCACTAGGAAAATCACTAACGTCCAGCGTGACTTTGTGTCACACCTTTCTTATGGTCAGTATTCATTTTAACCTAGCCTTTACCTCCCAACGACGTGAGGGTTCGGAAAAACACCACTTGGTTTTGATTCCACTTTAAATTCTAGGTCCCCTTTCACCGTTTGTATAACCGGAGTTGGTTAGGGACACGCAAGTTATCGAAGTGGCATCCAATAGAAAGAGTAGCACAAGGCCATTGAGTCAGACGAATATATTATTATTATTATTATTTATATACATAATTTAATCTGAAACTTCCTGGCATATTAAAACTGTGTGCCCGACCGAGACTCGAATTCGGGACCTTTGCCTTTCGCGGGCAAGTGCTCTACCAACTGAGCTACCAAAGCACGACTCACACCCGGTACTCAGCTTTACTACGGCCAGTAGCTCGACTCCTACCTTCCACACTCCGCTGCAGAGTGAAAATCTCATTCTGGATAATTTAATCTGTAGGGAACGCCCGGATTGCGTGTCCTACTAGCACTTATCCGTGTCTATTTTTTTCCTTCAGGGGTCTGTGCATTTCGCTACAATGTTCTAGCCTTGACCTTTCAATATACGAGGGCATGCTGAAAAGTCTTGCATTCGAATTTTTTATGTAAAAAATCTTAAGGCCTTCTAAATGAAACAAACGTTATTAACATTCCACATCTTTTTCTTTATGTCTACGTATTTGCAGCCCTCTGCTGCTACAGGGCTTTGAAACGTAGCTTGTGACATGGCAGTGTGTAACGTAACTATGTCGGATTGAGAAACAGCGGGCTGTAATCGAGCTTCGAATTCGAATCTCTTGTCCATACGTGTAGCGCCCTCTCCTTCAATATGACAGCGCCAGACCACACACGAGTGCTGCGACATCTGCAACAATCCGACGCCTTGTCTTCTGTATCATCGATCATCCTCCATCCAGTCCCGATTTTGCCCCATCTGTTTCCGAAACGTGAAGAACACCTTCGATGGCTTCAGTTTAATAGTGATGGAGCAGTGCAAGCAGAGGTGATTCCTTCAACAAAGTCTAACATTCTACGGCGACGTCATCAGCAAACTGGTCTCTTGTTGGGACAAATGTATTTGTCGCATGGGTGACTATGTTGAGAAAAAAATATGCAGACGTGAAGAATAAAAATGTAGAATGTTAATAACGCTTGTTTTATTTAAAACATTCCTTAAGAGTTTCATCATAAGAAATTCGGAAACATTACTCTTCAGCACGTCCTCTTGAAACAGAATTATGCAGGACCCGCCTCATGGGCTGCCGATCTTGTCCACAAGATTATTTACGTGTATCGTGAGCGGTGTCGGTTATGTATAACTCCCTTCATCAAAAACAATATCTACATATATATTTCTGAAACCATCATATGGTCCATGACCGAAGGTAGGAGAGGGTGTTGTACTTTGGAACATTTTTCAGACTTTCGCCTCTAGCAACCCTGAAAAAACAGTTTAATGTATTTTCATATTCCATTTTTAAATGATGGCATCTAATTATAAAAATTACTCTAGAAAATTAAGGCTTTTCCACACGTGCAAACACGATATAAAGTACGACATGGTCATGTACCTAGGAACAAATATTCGATTGAAATTTAAAATCGTTGCAGACGAAAAATTTTGTTTGTATTGTATTTTATCGCCTGTATCTTACATTGGTACTACACTAAACAACAATAAACAGTAAATGAAATCAAATTAATCCAAAGTTTGATCAAAATCCAGTAACAAGCCAAATACATTTTGAAATAGAAGCCATCAGAAAGTAACACAAATTTCCATTTTCAGGACACATAAACGCTAGTCAAATATTCCTTAAGCTCGTATTTCGTTCACTAAGCGAAAGTGTGTAACTGTAACGAAAAACCTGAGGAAACGAAGAATCACGGCGTCAACCTGGCAGCTGCTATTACGGCAGTCTGGATATCAGAAGAACAGAGCAAGCTTGTTTCCAGAAGAAGTCTGCGGAATCCACGTTGATTCCAACAAAGATTCTCGGTCTCCAGGAAGGTCATAATATGACAATTTAAAACGTGCTCTATTAGTCTACTACAGAATGATGTAGAATTACAGACATATAATGAATAGTCCCACGATTCTTCCTGAAACTGAGGATGATCTGCACCTATTTATAATCGATAGGAACTGTTCGCTGCTCCAGTGAGCTACGATAAACTCAGCTAGAAGGGTAACGTGTCCTCTGGCATAATATGCACAGAATAGTGCATACGTCTCATCAGAATCGAACGGCTTTCTCTAATTAGCTCTTTTACAATGGATGTTCAATAAGTAATGCAGCACGTTTATCTCGGCCAAATTCGGTTGAAAAAAATATTGATTTTGTTGCGGCACAGCGTGGAATATTCCCGCTTCAGCCACTTTAATTTCATGAAGTTGCGATAGCTGGCGGTGCCATACGTAGCCTTCAAAACGGCGTCTGTAAAGGTGGAGCGTTCGAAGCAGACAGCTGTTATTGAGTTTCTTTTGGCGGAAAACCAGAGCATGGCAGATATTTTGATAGGGGTTTGCAAAATGTCTACAGAGACCTGTCAGTGAACAGAAGCGCCATGATTCATTGAGCAGGCATCTGTCATCATCGCAACTAGGTCGCGCAAAGCTGTTCGATCTCCCAAGTGTCAGTGGGCATCAAACAACTGTGACTCATACAAATCTGGAACGTGCGGACACTCTCATTCGAGAGGATCGACGGCTCACAATCAAACACCTCGAGGCTCAACTAGACGTCTCTGTTGGTAGTGCTGGTACAGTCGTCCACCTGTTTGGGTACCCGCTGGCTTCCTCGCCGCCTAACAGAAGACTATAAGCGTAACGAAGGACCACCTGCGCGGAACAATTTTTTTCGAACATATCGCAGGCGACAAAACATGGTTTCATCCCTTCGAACCGTTAACAAACGTCAATCCAGGGAGTGGCGCCACACTATCTCTCCTGCGAAGAAAAAGTTCAAAGCCACACTCTCAACCTGTAAAGTCATGGTGACAGTCTTCTGGGACTCTGACGGAGTTCTTCTGTTTGATCTCCCCTCTCGTGGTGCAACGATCAACTCTGAAGATCATTGTGCGACCTTCAGGAAACTGAAGAAACGACGTCTTGTGATCGTCGCCACAAAAATGCTAAATGACTTCTCATTTTACATAACACCGCATGTCCTCACACAAGCCTGTGCTCCCGAGAGGAGCTTACAAAACATCATCCTCATCCCCCCCACAGCCCGGATTTCGCACATGCCGACTTCTATCAGTTTGGCCCAATAAAAGATGCAGTCTGCGGGAAACAGTACGTCAATAATGGAGAGCTTGTTGATGTAGCAAGACAATGGCTCTGACGTTGACCAATATAGTGGTACTATGCGGGCATACTGGTCCTCTCAGTGATGTGGCGTAAGCGGTCGCATTGAACGGAGTTGTTGAAAAATAGTTTTTTTTAGGGAAAAGAGTGGGATAGGTGAATTCAGTGTTTCTGCTTTCTGTCTTTCATGTCCTGTTTTTGTACCGGTGTGGTCGTTGAACGACTCTATAAATGACTTTGCCGCCCGGAGTGGCAGTGCGGTTCTAGGCGCTACAGTCTGGAGCCGAGCGACCGCTACGGTCGCACGTTCGAATCTTGCCTCGGGCATGGATGTGTGTGATGTCCTTAGGTTAGTTAGGTTTAATTAGTTCTAAGTTCTAGGCGACTGATAGACTCAGAAGTTAAGTCGCATAGTGCTCAGTGCCATTTGAGCCAGTAAATGACTTTAATCCGTTCAGTGCGTTCACATAATACAACTTTCTAGACGATTTCATTACATGGGTAGAGAGTACTTTGTGCAGTAAATTTTTACCTTGGCAATAAAGTTGTTGTTTAGAAACTTTTAAATCAAACTTGGCAACCCGATACTACTTGCAGACTCTCAAGCCAGCGTAATCGCACTCCGCTCACGTGAACAATACTTCCCTAACCTTTCTCGTTTCATCACCCACTGCACGTTCAAGGGCTTTAATAAATTCTGTCACCTTGCCCGTTGCAGAGAAGGCCACACGCGAGGTTTCACAGAACGATCGATAAAGCCACGGTATGAGCGAAGCTGATACTAATTTAAGCCACTATTCACACCGCATGAATTTCGTCCAACAAATTTTCGAATATCTACGTGTTACATTTAACACAGTCAGTTTGGTTCCACTTAATACGTGTACTGACAGTGTATATCCTACTTCGGCGGAGTATGAAGAAGAATATAGCTATGAAAATCAAGTGATATTCTTACAGTCAGTAATTCCTTCATCCTGTGTTGTTAAATATGCACAAAAAGCTGAAACACATTAGAATACAGAGTTATGAATTTTAAACTGTGACAATAACATGCCCATTATTCAGTTTCTTTTCAGTGGATATATATCACCGCTTACTAGAACGTTAAGTGGTTGATACCAATATTGAATATGGGGTGAGGAGATGTAATTAAAAGTCTTGAGTACGCTCGGCTAGTAGTTTTTCGGACACTGTTAGCTACTTTGTAAAGCACATTATCTGCATGGGAGACAACTTCCACCCCAGTGAAGACAATCATCACGTGACCTCTTAAGACAATCGGTCAAGAGTGCCTTTCACTTAGATGAAGGTCCACCAGAAAGCCAGAAAGACATTATGTAGAGCATAACTCTGACAGGCCTGTCTTCTGTTCTTCTCTTAATCATGGCAGAGTGTTTGTTACTCGGCGTTCCTAGCACGGCCTACCGATGCGCATTCGAAAAAAAAGTGTTTTAACGGTTACTAATCTGCATACATCTCGTATCGAATCTACAGATAAAAACTAAATATCTTTATAGCATAGCCGCAGACACTTTATATCAGATTCCCACTGAAATGCGGTGATGAGTACGAGCCTCACTGTTATAATGGTATCTAGTATATTCCGACGGTGAAATATTCCCTTGTAGCGTCTCGGTTATTTTTCAGGAACCATCCTAATCTGTGTCCATCACATTCATCGCTGGCGAATACACTTTCTAATACGATTCTTTTTGATGGAGAGATCATTCCACGTACCATAAACACCTCCACGAAAGAACACAAATCGTTAATAGATTTACCGTTTTAAAATTTACCCCATTTCTCATAATGGAAGGTTGGGTTGACTTTCATTCGTAGAAGAAATTCTTAGAGACAGAGCACAAGCTCGGAGAGGTTGGGTGGTGATGGAATTTAACTGTGTCTTTGTAATGTAGCCATTTTATCGGGCACCCACGAAAAACGTCAAAGAAGATGGACAGATACTATTTTGAGTGATTCCTACCGAAAATGAGTCGTTTTAGGGCATGCCATGGATATGCAGATCCTTGTGTGGTACACCGAAGAACCAAAGAAACTGGAGCACCTGCCCAATATCGTATAGAGCACTCGCGAGCACGCAGAAGTGCCGTGACACGAGTGACATGGACTCGACTGATGTCTGAAGTAGTGCTGGAAGGAACTGACACCATGAATCCTACAGGGTAGTCCATAAATCCTTATGAGTGCGAGGGGGTGGAGATTTCTTCAGATCAGCATGTTGCAAGGCATCCCAGATATGCTCAATAGTGTTCATGTCTGGGGAGTTTGATGGGCAGCGGAAGTGTTTAAACTCAGAACAGTGTTCCTGAAGCCACTCTGTAGCAATTCTGGACGTGTGGAGTGTCGCATTGTCCTGCTGGAATTGCCCAAGTCCGTCTGAATGCACAATGAACATGAATGGATGCAGGCGATCAGACAGGATGCTTACCTACGTGTCTCCTGTAAGAGTCGTATCCAGACGCATCAAGGGTCCCATATCCCTCCAACTGCACATGCCTAACATTACAGATTCTCCACCAGCTTGAACATTTCCCTGCTGACATGCAGGCCCCATGGATTCATGAGGTTGTCCCCATACTCGTACACGTTCATCCGCTCGATACAATTTGAAACGAGGCTCGTCGGAACAGGCAACATGTTTCCAGTCGTCAGCAGTCCAATGTCGGTGTTGACAGGCCCAAACGAGGCGTAAAGCTTTGTTTCGTGCAGTCATCGAGGGTACACGAGTGGGCCTTCGACTCCAAAACCCCATATCGGTGATGTTTCGTTAAATGGTTTTGCACGCTAATACTTGTTGATGGCCCAGCATTGATATCTGCAGCAATTTGGGGACGGGTTGCACTTCTGTCACGTTGAACGATTCTCTTCAGCGGTCGTTGGTCCCGTTCTTGCAGGATCTTTGTCCGGCCGCAGCGATGTCGGAGATCTGATGTATTACCGGATTTCTGATATTCACGGTACACTCGAGAAATGGTCGTGCGGGGAAACCCCGTCTTGATCGCAATCTCGGAGATGCTGTATCCCATCGCTGTTGCACCGACCATAACACTACTTTCAAACTTACTTAAATCCTGATAACGTGCCATTGTAGCTGCAGTAAACGATCTAACAACTGTATTTGAATACACATGCCTATACCAGTTTCTTTGGCGCTTCAGAGGAGCTGGACAAACGTATGGAAACATTGCGAGAAAGGCATACTTTAACATAAATGCAGATGCTACCCAGTGTTCTATTTGACCACGAACGGTACCCTTGCATGTCCTCAACGCGTTGCTAGTGTCAGTCGTGCTCTGAATACTGTTCCGTGTAGTTGTGAGTGCATTCAGATGTGGGCAGGTTGCTGGTGCTCATACGGTGGGAACCTCAGAAACCGAGGTACCTTAGGTGTTTCGTGTTTCAAGACACAAAGTATGGAAGATTTATACCGCATGCAGGGAAAGCGGAAAACATTATCTGCTAAGTCACAACGCGGACGAATGGGTGTTTTGATTGGTCGTGACGGACTGTCAGAAAAGAAGATTGTGACGAATAATAAATGGCTGACAGCTGCAAAAGTCACTTCAGAACTGAATTTCACATTCGCGAACCCTGACTACAGTACAATAGCGTCAAGGGACCTACGCAATTAGAGAATTTCAGATTGGGCTGGAATACGAAAACCACTCGTCTGTGATGCAAATGCCAGTAACAAAAAATGGTTCAAATGGCTCTGAGCACTATGGGACTCACCTGTTGCGGTCATCAGTCCCCTAGAACTTAGAACTACTTAAACCTAACTAACCTAAGGACATCACACACATCCATGCCCGAGGCAGGATTCGAACCTGCAACCGTAGCAGTCGCACGGTTCCGGACTGCGCGCCTAGAACCGCGAGACCACCGCGGCCGGCGCCAGTAACACGAAAACGCGGTACCGAAGCCACAAAACCTGGTCTATGGAGCAATGGAAGCATCTCATTTGGTCGGATGAGTCCTGTTTCACACTGTTTTCAACTTCCGACCGAGTTTACGCCCCAAGGGTGATAGGTAGCCGGGGTTCGGTCTGCTTTGGCAGCCATATCGTGGTACTCCATGGACTCTATGGGTACACTTGCAAGGTCGCATTACCTATAAGGATTAAGTGATCATTTCGGCTGATCAAGTCCACCCCACGGCACAATGTTTGTTCCCCTGTGGTGATGATGTGTTACTAGACGACAGAGCACCTGTTCACCCAACTAGAGTGGTTTTGCGAGCACGAGAATTATTTAACCATTCCGAGACTACTGGAAGCTGTTTTGAATGCCAAATGTTTTCCTGCACTGTACTAGTCATGGTAATGTTTTGTGTTTGTCGTGTTGCCATATTTTTGTCCACTCCTTGTAGCGAAAAATATGTCGTATGACCATTCTCTTACATAAAGTTTAACACAGTAACCGTTGGAAAATTCTGAATGACTTGGGGCGACGGTATCGTCCAGATGCATACGACGATATTTATTCATCCATGCGGAATACATCATTAGCATGGTAAATGCAAATGAAGGCTCTTTATCATCTGCGTTACGTACAATGGTACACTCTAGACAGATACTGTTACTAATCTTTTCGTAACTAATATATATATTAGACATTAAATATCTCTTTTTCGGGAGAGCTTTTCTGTACGTCGTTCCCCAAATGGCAAAACTTGTTTAGTACTCTGTGTTTCAACTATTAATCTTAGTTCCTTCAGCATCGCCCAATTTAAGTCAACTACATTCCATTACTCTTGTTATAATTTCGCTGATCCTTATCCCACAACCAGTTTTCAAGAAACTACTGATCATAAATTTAAGTTACATATGCCTGAACGACTCTGCGTATCCTTTTTCAAGACTGTTTATGGGATACCACGCAACAGGCTCCGTTTACAAACCTTCTTAACACTGACAACCATTTTCCCTCGATCACACTATGAACGATTGACCTGTGATTTAAATTTGACATCTCACTAAAATTACAAATGAGTAAAGCTGAAGCGCACTGAAATGAAAGCTTCATAGTTAGGCAAGTGTTGATAGAACATCGCAAAAATGTTAACGGCTAACATTACCAAGTCCAAGTACCGTAGTAGATAACCAGAAAAATATGCCTGTCATTTAATACGTTCCAGAACAGAGACATGTACGTAAATCTGCGAAACTAAGTAATCAAAAGGTAGAAACTATTAAATGCAGAAAGTAGATGGCACGACTTTCCGCCATCAGTGACTACTATGAAGATAATAGTTATTGCGAAACTGCGACCACGAAATGAATTTGAAACAAAATGGAATGAAGATTTGTCTTTTGGAGCGCTATGTAAAGTTTCCCACGTAAGCTATAATGGTCGATTTAATCATTTAATTAACAATGCTGCTCTGAGGCAGAAATGATTTTGTAATAGTCACCATGCTAAGACTAAGAATCCGAATGCGCTTTAAGCAGCAATGTTACTGTGTCATCCATTGACTACGCATCGTGGATAGCACCTATGTTTGTAGCGTGGCATTTTGTCTCCGAATTACGACCACTTGCTCGAGAACACCGAGCTCCCGGACTGAAAATGCTTTCTTCTTCTTACTTTTAAGCCAAATAAGGGAAAGTTTTCAAGCAGTCTTTATCATCTAACTTTTATAACTTAGAAACAAGAGTATTTCCACTGATTTACGTCAAAAAGAAGTAATATTTCAGGCAGTGCAAGAACTTTATTGCTTACTGCAACGTACTAATTTTTCAAATAAATAAATAAATACATTTTTGTTATATTTGTATTATCGATAACATTTATAATATTGATCTCAAGGAATATTCATTTAGTCAGAAATTTTTAAACCTGTGTCAAAAGAAGGGTTAAAAAATTAAAATCAAATGTATTTAGCTAGTAAAGGAAATTAGTATGTTTGCTTCACTCATGAATAGAAAGTGCCCATTGCCATACACAGACACAATGTGTGCAATTACAAGCGCCACATTAGTGGTCTTTTTTCTTTATGCGTGTGGCTCGTTCCTCCCGTCGCTTAGACCGGTCGCCTCGTGCAAGTCTTTTCAGTCAACACCACTTCGGCGATTTGCACGTCGCCGAGAATGAACAGGTGATCAAGACAAAACATCACCCACTTCCCGAGAGGAGAAAAATCTCCAAACTGGCCGGGTATTGAACACAGGCCTCTCGCATGGCATTGAGCCGAGCTGACAAGTCAGCTATAGGGGCGGACATGAGTGATCGCAGAAGTTACTCCAGTCAGTAATGAAATAAAGACATCATGTTTGTTTAGGTCGTACTAATTTTAAAAGAAATGTTCAAAATCAGATGGTGTTATCAGGTTCTGCTCATGTCTGCTCTATTACGTAAGAAGTGAACCTTCCTGTAAGGGTCATTCAGAAATACAGAGTGCCCCATTGATCTTGGTCACGCAATATAATTTTTTCTGATGCGATAAATGAAAAATCGTTTCAGTCAATGTTTTTTAAGATCATTGGGTAGTTCTTACTGAGAGTATACGTTTATCGTACCTCACAGATGTAGGAGGGTAGAGGCTAAATTTTCTTAAGTGGAACCATCTGTATTTTGTTCAAGAATACACTTACTCTACCTAAGACCTACTCAAAAATGTATCACAATGCACAATTTTCGTCAATAAAATGCAGATGTGCAAACGTCAAAAAGTTCACAGGTTGTGAAGGAAACGAGCCGTTCTCTGCTTGATTGTAGACATTTCGTACCCAATGTAATACTGTAATAGAGGTGTGGGTTTTGTCTACGATTTCCGACACAGGTACTCCTCTCTCCAGCGCGCACCTTATTTATTGTTGCTTTAGCGTACAGTACACTGCACACCAGTTTAGTCATGCATCAGAGTAATTTAGTAACTGGATGGCGGTAGCACTCATTGTGAACACAGTTTTTGTTGTGTCAAGGTGTACGATGTACACGCAAGACGATAAGATAGACATGCTGCTGATGTACGGAGGAAGTAACGCTGACAGAAAATAATTTAGTACCTTCCATTTTGTTCAGTACTGTTAGAGAACATTATGATTATTAAATTATTATTTATGTTTTGTAATATACTGTACATACACTCCTGGAAATTGAAATAAGAACACCGTGAATTCATTGTCCCAGGAAGGGGAAACTTTATTGACACATTCCTGGGGTCAGATACATCACATGATCACAGTGACAGAACCACAGGCACATAGACACAGGCAACAGAGCATGCACAATGTCGGCACTAGTACAGTGTATATCCACCTTTCGCAGCAATGCAGGCTGCTATTCTCCCATGGAGACGATCTTAGAGATGCTATATGTAGTCCTATGGAACGGCTTGCCATGCCATTTCCACCTGGCGCCTCAGTTGGACCAGCGTTCGTGCTGGACGTGCAGACCGCGTGAGACGACGCATCATCCAGTCCCAAACATGCTCAATGGGGGACAGATACGGAGATCTTGCTGGCCAGGGTAGTTGACTTACACCTTCTAGAGCACGTTGGGTGGCACGGGATACATGCGGACGTGCATTGTCCTGTTGGAACAGCAAGTTCCCTTGCCGGTCTAGGAATGGTAGAACGATGGGTTCGATGACGGTTTGGATGTACCGTGCACTATTCAGTGTCCCCTCGACGATCACCAGAGGTGTACGGCCAGTGTAGGAGATCGCTCCCCACACCATGATGCCGGGTGTTGGCCATGTGTGCCTCTGTCGTATGCAGTCCTGATTGTGGCGCTCACCTGCACGGCGCCAAACACGCATACGACCATCATTGGCACCAAGGCAGAAGCGACTCTCATCGCTGAAGACGACACGTCTCCATTCGTCCCTCCATTCACACCTGTCGCGACACCACTGGAGGCGGGCTGCACGATGTTGGGGCGTGAGCGGAAGACGGCCTAACGGTGTACGGGACCGTAGCCCAGCTTCATGGAGACGGTTGCGAATGGTCCTCGCCGATACCCCAGGAGCAACAGTATCCCTAATTTGCTGGGAAGTGGCGGTGCGGTTCCCTACGGCACTGCGTAGGATCCTACGGTCTTGGCGTGCATCCGTGCGTCGCTGCGGTCCGGTCCCAGGTCGACGGGCACGTGCACCTTCCGCCGACCACTGGCGACAACATCGATGTACTGTGGAGACCTCACGCCCCACGTGTTGAGCAATTCGGCGGTACGTCCACCCGGCCTCCCGCATGCCCACTATACGCCCTCGCTCAAAGTCCGTCAGCTGCACATACGGTTCACGTCCACGCTGTCGCGGCATGCTACCAGTGTTAAAGACTGCGATGGAGGTCCGTATGCCACGGCAAACTGGCTGACACTGACGGCGGCTGTGCACAAATGCTGCGCAGCTAGCGCCATTCGACGGGCAACACCGCGGTTCCTGGTGTGTCTGCTGTGCCGTGCGTGTGATCATTGCTTGTACAGCCCTCTCGCAGTGTCCGGAGCAAGTATGGTGGGTCTGACACACCGGTGTCAATGTGTTCTTTTTTCCATTTCCAGGAGTGTATCTGTACTGTAATTTTCTGGAGGCGGGTTAAATTGTGTCCAGGCGCTAATATTGTACAGCAGACGATTCCCTGACAAGCCATCGACTTCTTGCTGGATGTTTGAGCGTCTCATTCCTCGTTTGCGTGAAACGGGAAGTTTAAATGCAAGACCTCGAAATCGTCATAGAATCGCTGACGTAGCCATGAATCCTCAAGTCAGTACACGACGAATTCAATATGAGCCTGGTGTCTCTAAAACAAGTGTACATCGCATTCTACAACGTCATAAATTCCATCCTTACCGTGTTAATTTACACAAAGAACGTCATGGAAATGACTTCAACAAGAGGGTTCAATTTGGTCGCTGGGTTCAGTAACAAGTTCTGACTAAATCTAATTTCTTATCAGATGTTCTTTTTTACCGAAGAGGCGTCATTCTCCAAAAAGGGAATTGTCAATATGAGAAATTACTGGTCCATCAACAATCGACGATAGCTCTGACAGGTAGACCATAGGCGTTAGTGTTTGGTGCGGAATTATTGGAGCTACCATTATAGGACCTTTCTTTGTAAATGACAACCGAAACAGCAGAGCATATGCCCGATGTTTAAGACACGCTCTTCTGTTTTCTTCGTCGCCGTATCTCTGAATCAGAGGATGCTCATGTGGTATAAGCATGATGGAAGCCCTGCACATAGCTTCTTACGTGCACGACGAATTCTGGACCGTAAATACCCTGGCAGTTAGATGGATTGCTCTATCTCCGGACCTCATACCGCTAGATTTTTTTTCTGTGCGGAGCAATGAAGGATGCTGTCTACCAAAATGTTCCAACAATACCAGATTATATGCAGCAAAGCACTTTTGATGCTTGTAAGGCCATCACAGAGTAAGAAGTAGCACGATGTAGGGTGTCCTCCATCCACAGAGTGGCTCTATCTATGAATGCCAATGATCACCATTTTGATAATGTGATGTAATCGCTCTGTTTTTCATATCACAGCAAAAGTTTCCACAAGGAGCTATTTTACTTCTGCATTGTCATCAGTACTGTAATACGTTACTGCACAATAACAACATCCAATTATGGTACATTGCAGTACTGTTGCATTTAATGTTTATTGATAATCTGTAAAATATTCAAGAGCACCCTGAAGAGATTAAGTGATCTGGTTAATGAAATACACTGAAGTGATACTTAAATTAAAGAAGTTATATATTATTTATCATTTCCATAACTATTAGTTCCATGGATAAAATGGTACAGTGTGTGCATTTTAGAATAGCTCTTGGAGAGGGTGAGCGTGTTTTTGAATAAAATGTACAAGGCTGCATGTAAGAAATTTAACCTCTGCTACGTATCTATTACATTTGTGCGGACACAAAATGGTTAAAATGGCTCTAAACACTATGGGACTCAACATCTGAGGTCATCAGTCCCCTAGACTTAGAACTACTTAAACCTAACTAACGTAAGGACATCACATACATCCCTCCCTGGGGCAGGATCCGTACCTGCAACTGTAGCAGCAGCGCAGTTCCGGCTGAAGCGGCTAGAACCGCGTATATCCTCAGAAAGAACTATCCACTGATGTTAAAAAACATTGGTTGAAAGAATTTTTCATTTAAGGGAAGGTTTACTATCTTTTAGTTCAAAAAATCAATTTTTTTAAAATTGCATTTTTGGGTCCATGAAAGTGTTTAGAATCCACCCCTGAAACGGTTTTTCCGATTACGGATATGTTTGTTATTCGCGGTTGAACAAATAAATGCACCTGTCTGAAATCGGCCTTTTTCACGCACCAGTTTTTTTCGGGAATTTCGACTTTGTAGCACTGAAAAATTATTCTGTGTGTTTGCCCATGACTAAAACTGATAAAGTGATCAAGGAGCTTACGACGCACGAGGGCTTTGCCATCCTACGGCATTCCAGTTCCGTGGAACAAATGAAATCAATCTGGGTAACGTTCAAAATGGCTCTGAGCACTATGGGACTTAACATCTATGGTCATCAGTCCCCTAGAACTTAGAACTACTTAAACCTAACTTACCTAAGGACATCACACAACACCCAGTCATCACGAGGCAGAGAAAATCCCTGACCCCGTGGGAAATCGAACCCGGGAACGCGGGCGCGGGAAGCGAGAACGCTACCGCACGACCACGAGCTGCGGACTTTAATAACGTATTTCCACAAGTGTTGGACGGATGACCACCCACAACACCAAAATTGTCCGGCTGGGGAAACTAGTTGGTGCAAGTGGCGCATTGCAGAGGCTACCGGATATCTGGAAGAATATCAACACGACCGGCCGCTCTCCAAAGAAGTTCAAAAAGTGATTCATCCGATCTACGAGGCCCTTTCGGAAGACGAGTTATTGTACCGGTTCTTGGGAGGAAACACACAAAATTCAAATAAAAGTTTGAACGTCTGTTTTTGGGAGTTAGCTCCCAAGCATTTGCATTGTGGTGAGAAGACTGTGGAGATTGCGACTTTCCTGGCAGTGAGCAGCTTCAACGAACGGTATTCAGCAGTTCTGAAGACCATGACAACGATGGACGTCACCTTGGGACACTATTCGACGCAGTTCGCCAAGCATTCGGACGACCACCGGATACAAGCGGCCGAAAACCGCTTGTTACTGGCCGTACGAGCGGCTCTGGAGCAGCGCAGAATGACCCAGATCAAGCAGAACGCCCTCTATGAGGAAGAGGAAGGACTAGTTTATCGACCCGGAATAACAGATTGAACGTAAGTTTCATAATATTGCATTTATATGTAGTCAGAACTTCAAACGTGTTTTTCTCGAAAACTGGTTCAAATGGCTCTGAGGACTATGGGACTTAACTTCTGAGGTAATCAATCCCCTAGAACTTAGAACTACTTAAACCTAACTAACCTAAGGACATCATACACATCCATGCCCCAGGCAGGATTCGAACCTGCGACCGTAGCGGTCGCCCGGTTCCAGACTGTAGCGCCTAGAACCGCTCGGCCACTCCGACCGGCTTCTCGAAATGACTTTTTTATTTTTTAATCCAGCGGTATGGTAACTTAAAACCTACTGAACGGATTGGCATGACTCTTTGTTTCCGATGAAGCTAACTAAATTGTCTAGGAACTGTACCAATCTTATTCCGATTTATCAACTATAAATATTCTCACTTTGTTCGACGAAGTCGAAAAATCGATGGAAAAACCCTATTTTTTTCAAATGGCCGCCATTTTATTTCCTATGGTCCAAATACCTTACGCGAAGTACAACTCCTAAAGAATCGTATATGGTTCGCTAACGTCAACTCAATTCTGATTTCAGACGAGCCGGCTGACCTGTAACATCGCGTTCGTGGAGGTCTACATCTAAATTTTGTTTCCTTCCGACGTCACTTCCGCCTTCGCTCTTCAACATTTCCTGTGGCAAAAGTTCCAGTTTGTAGTGGAAATATCTATAAACATTTTAACCAAATTTGACTTTAATATCTATAACACATGCCGAGGAAAAAAATCTCAAAGAACATGCTTTTGCGGGGCCAAAGATAGTAATCCTCGCCTTAAAGCATCACAAAAAAGCTATTTTGGGTGAGCAAGAAAATGGAACACCCTATACATGAGAAATGTCATATGATCGCACGAATTAGAAATCATCTGTTAGTTCTGGGTCTCCGATTTCGGAAGTAAAAGGGAAAATAAAGCATCATTAAGGTTCACCGCTCCAAATGGCGGAACATCAACATATTTTAAACCAAACATTGCCTTTTATTTACACTTCGTCTATTAGCTTACCTGTATTTACTACACGTCTGTCTAGGTGAAAAAAAGAGAATAAAAGCTAATAGCTGTTTAACACTGACGTCATACCTATGTTAATGGTGTAAAAACGAATTTGAATCTGATGGAGAGGATATTAACAATTAGAGGCTTAAGGCACTAGCCATAGAATACACATCCATTATATCTATGATTTCCGCTTGTGTAATTCCATTTAAAATCTGTGGAGATTCGTTGGCGGGGAATCATGCAAATTCGTTCCTCTCGTCTCTTGTAAACAGCATTCTCCTATTTGTAACGATTACCGTTTCATTAGACGAACAATGAAGCCCATAACAACTAATTTACCATCAGTTTCTGAATCATTATAACAAATACTTATGCACATGTTACAGATTACAATGAAACAGTGTTTGAGTTCTAATGCTATTTCTTCACATTTTTTATGTCTGAATTTTAGGTATTAAGTTAACGTACCTCTACTTCTCTAATATTTTAGGTTCTATAGGATGAAAATACTACACAGAATTTACGAATTAATGGGATTTTATGAGTTTTTATAAGCTTTGTCGTATAGTCTAACATTAAAATTGTTGAGAGTTAATCTTTTGGCATGACAGAGGCTTTGGAGACTTTGCCATAAGAGACAACGCACGTTTTACAATAGCATAGCGTAGCAGACATTTTGATTTGTAATTTTTTGCTTCGGAAGTTGTGGGTGTCCTGTTCACAAAGAACGCCAGAATCATCTGACTTTTATATCCGTACGGCGCAATTTCTCTTTGTATCTGCCGATATGGTCAGGCGTCTCAATAATTTCTTTGAAACCTATTTTTTTAGCGTCAAGCTATTTTCATTTCACGTTCATATTACTTTTTGGGTTGCTGAAGCATTACATACCGCCCTGCACATCTGTACCATATGAAAAGTGATTAACATTTTCTGCTACCTCAAATTTCACACGAAGGAATTTTCATTGCCGAAAATCGTGAAAACGTGCGATGCTTTGTTCAGTTGTCTTTAGCAACATCCATGGTGCTTAAACACAAGCAGTATACTGCACAACTTTCTGTACAAGGGTCAAGGAAGTGCGATTCAAATGCAGATTGGATTTCTGCCTAGTACTAACTGAGTGAACGTTGCTAATTCTTGGGAATAAGGTGATGTTGTTAACATGAAACGACAGTAAAGTATTGAGAGGCCAATGTTAGAATACCCAGACTATGGAGTGATAAGAGTTTCGCGAACTACGCCACTTATTACCCGAACCGCCCGTTTCTGAGCCAAAAATATCCTTTTAGAATGGGAACAGATACCCCAAAATATAATAGCAAAAGTCATCAGCGGTGAAAATAAGTAAAGTAGACTGCTTTTCGTGTATAACTACCACATACTTCAGATACCGCTCGAATAGTAAAAATGGTAGCAATAAGTCTGAACAAGATCCTGAACGTCGGCATTCCACGACAGTTTACTATCTATCTGATCACTTACAAATTTGAACTGTTTATTTTCACTAATCATATGCCCATTCTGTATAATTAAAACTCCGGGTTTTGTTGAAATTTGTGTTAGAATCTGTAAAAACTGAGTCTTACTGTGGTTTAGCGTTAGTTTATTTTTGTACATGCCATGAACCTATGTCATGAAGTGCACTATTTGAAACAGAGCCAGTATTGTACACAACATCCTTTACTACCAAACTAGTGTCATCAGCAAACAGAAATATTTTAGAATTACCTGTAATACTAGAGGGCATATCATTTATATAACCCCAATCCAGCAAGGCCCGCGGTTCGTGAACATTAAGAAAACGACGTAATACACATATGCCAAATCACAGTTAACAATAACATTTTTAGGTAAAGTGAAAACCAAAACTAGCAGAAAATTGGCAGCACTGCACACATGGATATACGTTTTGTCCAAGAGAACACAGATAAACACTAGTGATGCAAAAGGAATAATATCTCGTAAATCTGGCATCAAACGAAGCGGATATCAGAAAAAATGTGAGTAACAATCACACTACAATATCTGAAGCAATGAAATGTTTGTACATCTAGAAAAAAAACAAAATTCTAAAACTGTTTCACTCGAGACTACTGGCGACTTCCAGAAAAACAAAATGAAAAGCATACGATAATATTAACACTCATTTTGTTGTTTCAAAGTAGTATTTTAAAACTATTGTACTGAATCCAACGAAGTGAACACTATAAAAATGAAGGAGATATAAGAGCATACATATGTCTGAAAATTCGGCTGCACACGGAGTGCAAAATAGCAAAGTAGAAATGATTAGATGAAAAATGCAAGGATTAGGACCCATATGGAACTGTGGGAAATATAGATGCAGTGGATAGGTACGCTAAAAAGACATTTGGAGAAAAGAGAAGTACTTGCATGAATATTAAGACCGCACATGGAAAGCCCATACTAAGCAAAGAAGGGAAAGCTGAAAGGTGAAAGGAATGCGTAGATAGTCTGTATAAGGGAAACAAACTTGAAGGTAATGTTATAGAAGGAGAAGAGGAAGTAAATGAAGATAAGACGGCACATATCACAGTGCAAGATTTTGACAGAGCTTTGTAAGACCTATGTCGAAACTAATCCTCTGCAGTGGACGATATTTCCTCAGAATTTTTAATTGATTGGATGAGCCAGCCACTACAAAACTATTCTACCTGGTATGCAGGATATATCAGACGGGTGAAATACCGCAAGACTTCAAGAAGAATGCAATAATTCCAATTCCAAAGAAAGTCTTGGTTCCAAGGTATTGATAAGAATTATTTACAGATAATGAAAAAACTGGTAGAGGCCAATCGCGGACAACACCAGTTTGTGTTCTGGAGAAATGATGAAACACGCAAGGCCATAGCTACTGACCCTTCGACTTAACGTTAGAAGATAGTCTGAAGCAAGGCAACCCCACGTTTGTAGCATTTGTAGATTTAAAGAAAGCTTTTGAGAATATTCACTGAAATACACTCGTTAAATCACCGATATAGGTGGGGCAAATTCAAAGAGAGAAAGTTTATCTACAATTTATAAAGAAATCAGAGAACAGGTGTAAGCCTCGAAGGGCATGAAATGGAAGCAGTAAGTTGAGAAGGGAGTGAGATAGAGATGTAGGCTATACCAAATGCTATGCAATGCGTACAACTAACAAACAGTAAAGAAAGCAAGGAGAAATTTGAAAACCGAATTAAAGTTTGGGACAGTAAATAAAAACTTATATGTTTCTCGATGAGCTTGTCATTCCGTCAGACACCTAAAAAGAGCAGTAGAACGAAATGGGTTGCGTCCTGAAAGGAGGTTATAAGATGAGTTTAAACAAAAATAAAACAAGGATCATGAAATATCGTTCAATTAAATCAGGTGACGCTAATAGAATTCAATTAGGAAATGCGACACTAAAATTTAGTATATGAGTTTTGCTATTTTGGGCAAAATGTAACTGACAATGGTAGAGTTAGAAAGGCTGTATCATGCAGACTGGCGACAGCAAGAAAAGCGTTGTGAAAAAGAGAAATTTCTTAACAAATTTGTTAACATCTAGTGTAAATTTAAGTGTTAGGAAGTATTTTTAAGGTATTTGTCTGGAATGTAGCCTTCTATGGAAGTGAAGTGTGGACAGTAAACAGTTCGGACGAGAAGAGAATAGTAGCTTTTGAAATATGGGGCTACGGAAGAAAGTAGAAAACTAGATGGGTAGATTGAATAACTAATGAGGAGGTACTGAATCAAACCTGGAATAAATTAATTTTATGACACAATTTGAGTAAAGGAAGGAAATGGTTGATGGAAGACATACTGAGGTATCAAGACATTGTCAGTTTGGTACCTGAGGGAAATATAGTTGTTAAAAAGTGTAGAGGGGAACCAAGTTTAAAATACCATAAATAGGTTGAAATGGATGTTGATTGCAGTAGAAGAGTCATGTACAGGACAGGCTACCATGGAGAACTTATCAAATGGCTCTGAGCATTATGAGACTTAACTTCCGAGGTCATCAGTCCCCTAGAACTTAGAACTACTTAAACCGAACTAACCTAAGGACATCACACACAACCATGCCCCAGGCAGCATTCGAATCTACGACCATAGCGGTCCCGCGGTTCCAAATTGTAGCGCCTAGAACCGCTCGGCCACCCCAGCCGGCGGAGAACTGTATCAAACCTGTCTTCGGAGAGAGGGCCAACCAACAACAGATATATTTATCACAATACGTAAGAAGGATGAGGAATTAGTGTGGAAGTTAGTGACCTAAATGAGGATTGGCAGGAAGGGGTCAGAGATGAGTATAAGGTAGTGTACAGTGAATGAAAAAGTGAAAAGTAGTTGAAGGGAGAGTGATATTTGATAATGAGATAGAGAAAAGGTAGAAGTGAGAAAGACGGAGTGCGTGTGGGGAGGGGGGGAGGGGCTGAGGGTTGGAAAGGGGTGGGGGGGGGGAGATACACAGAGAGGCGGTGGGGAGGGGGTGCTTGGGGAAGAGGGAGAAAGGTTTACCCAAGAAAACTGTTCAATGGGTTTGCATGGGGCATTGTTTCCTTTATTTATCTGTTCATTAGCAGCTCTTTACTATGTATTAGTGATTTACGTATTTGGTAGTTTTCTTGAAAAGGTAGGTACCTGTGTTTACTGATTTTTATGATAATCCTAACTTTCTCTATTGTGTTTCGTCAGTGATGTTCTTTTTTAAGGTGTTCTGTAAATGTTGAGTAATTTCTACTGTATTTCGAAGCCTTGATGTGCTTCTTATACTCCGTTTCAACGAATCTGATTTTCGTCGAGAGTAGATTTTTTCTGGTTTTTGTCTCGTTTTTGGTAGTGGTTTTGAGATATGTTTCTGTGCTGAATTATTTGTGTTGTATGCATCACTTATTGTTGGTATTTTAGTTTATTGACTAATCTGTGTATGGCTTTCTTCGAGTGTCACTGTATATACTGTTTTTTGTCATTATGCTGCTTGTTTTATTTTTACCATTGTTTGTATTTGTGTTTCCTGTGTACCTGAAAATATGAGGTTGTTCGTTTGTTTCGAATTTTGTGTTGTTTACTGTTTATTTATGATCCTGTAAAGTTTATCTACTAGCTCTTCTTTCTATCCTTCTATAATGCTATCAGTATTATGGTTGGTTTTTGGTAATGACAGGTGTTTAGGGGAATCTTATTGAGACAGTTTAACATATATTCTGATGGTAGCTTGTTTGTCACTCTGTGAGTGGTATGACGATGCATTTATCTTTGTTGCTGTTATTCTCGTCTTTGATGTATCTCAAATGTGTATTTGTTATATACCTTTCTTATGGTTGTATCAAGAACGTTGAGTTGATCTTCTTCTTCTACTGCAAACTTTGTGTTGGTGTCTATTGTTTTACGATTCTACCTAACTGTTATATTTTTGTCTGGGTTTCATCTATTATGCATATTATGTGATCTATTTATCTGTACTAGTAGATGATACTTGTAGTCTTCATTTGTTTATACATTTCAGATATTAGTTTTTCTGTGTGATTCGTGGTGGTATTGAGTAGTGTGCAATAGTAATGATAACAAAGCAGTTGTACCAATACCTCTCATAAGATGGATGTATTTTAAAATTTTGACTGGTGTTCCTGAACTAGGTGAAGCCATAGGTAAAATTCTTTCTTGTGTGGACTATACCTAACTGAAATCAGGTTGCTTTGTTTTGTTGTTACATTCACTAAGCGGAAATGAAATGAAATGTGCATACGGCATATTTGGCTGGGGGTCGCCTATTAATTAATATGTAAGGGCAAAGGCTTAGGAATTTTCCATTTTAATGCGCGTTCGACGACTTCTTGACATAAATTAGTTAGACATGTCATATCGCATTAATGCGATAAGGAGATATGCAGATATCTATAAAACTCTCAGGTGTGACATTCCTTTACGTCTTCTCATGAGGCCGTGGTACAGAAAGGTCTTCGTTTATGAGTGTAAGTACTAGACAGTCTCCATCTCACATAATTATCCTTGTAAAGTATTTTAGTTCCTGACTAAAAATGTGTGTTATGATTGTGTGAGACGTTGGATCGGCTGATGAGCTAAAGCACAGCGTTGAGATCAAAGAATTCGCTTTGGTTTCTCACAAGGAACTAAATGCACCGCTGGTCTGGGAACATAGTTTTGCTAGTTTTTCTCATTAACTTAAGTGTTTATTGGGGTACGTCTTTTATTCCACGTGTTATCTCCATCCTCTGGTATGTGTAGAACATTTTAGCTTGCAACGAAACTATTACTTACTTGTCATACGAGGTGAGACAGTGATTAACTCACTGAAGGAGTAATCGGAAAGAGCAGATTTCGAGACGCCATTCGAGTGTCCACATTTAGGTTTTTCATGTATTCGCTGAATAACTTCAGGTGACCTCTAAGATATTTCCTTCAGCAATGCAATATACTATCTACCTTGTCCAAGTGAACTTGTGTTTCATCTCTAATGACGATGATACTGACGGCACATTAAATTGTAAGCTTCCATTATTCCACCTTCCACGAGAAGATTGCGCTATTGTCTTTCTGTAAAGAGGTTTTCCTTTACCAATAGCATATAGCCAAGGTATTACATTTATTTGTAACAAACAAGTGTCTGTTCTCAAGGCAAAAGAGTTCTACAGTAAATTAATTAGTACCGTTGTAGCTTCCATACTTATTTCGACTCTGCCAATTACTCCATAATATAAAGTGTACTGTTTGACGCACAATTCCTATACACGGATATTTTACGTCCATTTCTGCCAGAAATATACGCAGTACGAAATTTTGTGACAGACACTTTTGTATTGCCAGTATGTGAAGAATCGCGCTGTGAAGTCCGACTGCTCGAATTTTTCGTCACCCTGTACACGTATGTGATATTTTCTGTAAGGAAGTATACTTTTTTATGTGAAAATATTCATGTAAACAGAATTTTGTCATTGTATCTCACTTAGCATTGCAAAAACGTGCAATTTAGTGTTGAGCACAGATCCTCTGCTGATACATTTCTCCCTCTTTTTACCTACAATTTAAGCAGCGCCACCTAACGTACATGATTGTGAACGTCTTGCATGTTCTACCCTGTTATTCACAATTTATAACTGAGCACATCGCCTAATGTCTATATAACTGGTGAGGTAAAATACTTACATTTAACTGCACCTGCTGTTTGAATGGCGACATCATCACAAGTGACACATGCTGTAGTGTGATCTATTAACATGAAGAATTCAGACTGAACGTAAACCATCAGAAAACGAACAGGCAACACTGCGAATCGATTATGGTTTCAAAAATTGAAACAATACACTTGATGCGTTGTTGATATTCCAATACAACTCCGTAAAGCACCTGTAATCTTACTGGACACACTTTATTCGTTTTGTTATAAACTACTTCTCTTGTGTCGTAATGGGCAGATAACGCATTCCAGTCCACTGGCCTGGTTCGGGAAAATCGCTTGTTTTGATAAATTAGTCTCCGTCTCTCTTACTTGTCCCAAGCAACGTCTGGTTCCACCTCACGTTTTTGTAGGTTCTGTTGTCACTTCAAATGGACTGTAAGATCTCATAATGTCTAGAAATAATGTACAGACCGTATACTTCCTTGTAAATATACCAAGCAATTTACTCTGCATGGTCCAACTACATTGCAGCTTTCAGCGCTGGGAACAGTAGAGACAATTTTTTTATTACGGTCTGTATCTATGGATTACAGTGCCAATTTATATGTTTCGTGGAACATTATTCAGCACAAACCACTAATTATAGCTTCCAAGTAAAAATAAACAGTTTATATATGAAATGAGGTGACAAAAGTCATGTGATACCACCTAATATAGTGTGAGACCTTTTTCTCGACGTAGTGCAGCAACAGCACGTGGTGTGGACTCAACAAGTCGTTGGAAGACCCCTGCAAAAACACTGAGCCATGCTCCCTCTATAGCGGTTCATAAATTGCTTGAGTTTTGCCGATGCAGGATGTTGTGATCGAACTGGCCTCTCGGTTATGTCCCACAAAAGCACGACTGGATTGACATAGAGTGATCTGGGTGTCCAAATCGAACTGTCCAGAATGTTCTACAAACTGGTGATGTGACACACTCTCATCCATAAAAATTCCACCTTTATGTAGGAACACTAAGTCTATGAACTACTGCGAATGCACTCCACGTAACCGAACGTCTCCATTTCCAGTCAATCATCGGTTCAAATGGACCAGAGGATCCATTCGATTCCATGTGAACAAAGCCGACACCTTTATGGAGCCACCACAAGTTTGCACAGTGCCTTGTTGATAACTCGGTCCATGGCTTCGTGGGATTGGTGCCACACTCGAACCCTACCATCAGCTCTTTCCAACTGAGGTCGGAATTCCTCTGACCGGTTTTGTAGTCCTCTGGGATCCAACCGATATGGTCATGCACCCAGGAGAGGCGCTGCAGAGATGTCGTGTTTTCAGCAAATCCACGCCGCTGCTCTCAGTCGTTTAGTGAAGGCTATCAGCCACTGCGTGGTCAGCGGTGGGAGATAATGCCTCAAATGTGGTATTGTCGGCAGCACACACCTGACGCTGCAGATCTTAAAATACTGAATTCGCTAACAATTTCAGAAATGTAATGTCCTATGTGTCTAGCTCCGAGTACTATTCCGCGTTCAAAGTCTGTTAATTCCCGACGAGCGACCGTCATCACGTTGGAAACTTTTCCACATGAATCGCCTAAGTACAAATAGCAGCTCCTCCAACGCACTGCCCTTTTATACCACCACCTGCATATGTACATACCGCTGTGCCATGACTTTTGTCATCTCAGTGTAAATGCGATTGGTTCTAGGCACTTCAGTCTGGAACCCCGTGACCGATACCGTACCAGATTTGAATCCTGCCTCGGGCATGGATGTGTGTGACGTCCTTAGGTTAGTTACGTTTAAGTAGTTCTAAGTTCTAGGGGACTGATGACGAAAGATGTTAAGTCCCATAGTGCCCAGAGCCATTTGAACCATTTGTAAATGCGATTCAGCCTGTATTTACGAAAGTATCTACATGTAGAAGACTGAATACCTGCAACAACGAAAAACGCAAGAACGCTGAGAAATTGCACAGTTAATAAGATTATAGGTTTCACACATTAAGACCTGCGTATGTTGAGGTACATAAGTTGCCGGTTGTCCATAAGTACATCCAGGGTTTCAGAAGACGACTGTACTCCAACATAAACACAACAAATGTCAGTGTACAGACCATCGTTCCATGTTCCGATTCGTAATACGCACCGTAGCGTAGTTGCACTAGGGAGCGAGAGTATCGGAGTATGTAAGCCAATCATCCATCTCTATTGACGCACTGAATTAGTTCCCTCCTGTGGATAGGCAAGTCGATGAACAGACGTCTGAGGAGGGCAGCTGTCGCACCTTCCCAGGTAATTCGTGTCAGCGACTTCAATGAACTGCTAATGTGAAGTTGGTTTGTTATTCTGAAGAAGACGGGTTTAAATCCGGCGAAGTCGTCATTCACTGAATGAACTGCTAATATGAAGTTTGTTTGTCCTTGACAATAAGACGGGTTTAAATCCGTCGAAACTGTGGTCAAGGTCATTTGGAAACCACGATTTCTTCCAAATGGTTGGCTGTTTTTCATTCGCGCTGTCCTGTAACCGTTGCTGTAGCGCAAACATGTTCGAAAAAAAAAAAAAAAAACTGCGGTGTTATATCGTGGAAGAAAATTACCACCATAAATGTGGCAGCTCTCACGAAATTTATTGGTATACAGTTCTGTCGAGATTATCTCAGCTATTGTTCGCACAGACGTAGCCCGCAACCTTAAGTCATATCAGATTTGGAATAGAAGTAAATTGAGACCTAGGTCGACATTAGGTGGCCAGGAGGGCTTTTTGTACAATGTCGTCCGTTCTTGCTGATAACATGATGTTAACTACCGCTCAGTGAAGGCCAAAGGATTTTTCCTACAATGTGTTCCGCCCTAGCTGGTAACCTGATGGCAATGATGTCCTACCAGATTTGGCGATGTGTTCCCGAGTTCTCAGACTTTTGTGCGGGCGTGTATTATCGTGATGGAGCAAGATTTCTGCTGGATTCTTGCCCGGTCGAACACAATGGAAACGGTTCTTGAGTTTATTCATAGTCTTCACGTTTGCCTCTGAATTGATGGTTGACTCTCTTGGCATCACATCCACGCGAATGAAGCCACCAAAATCCCAGAAGACTATCACCGTGACTTTTCCGGCAGAGGGGGTTGTGTTGATCTTCTTCTTTCGTGGGGAATGATGAATATGCAACTCCATGGACTGTCTTTTTGTTTCCGGCGCAAGGTAGTGCACTCAGCTTTCGTCTTCCGTAACGATCCGTGACAGAAAAGCCTCTCCGTCGGTCTCAAAATGCTCTAACAATTCAGACGAAAAGGCCTTTCTTTTATTCTTGTTGTCCATTGTGAGTACTCGTGGTACCCATCGTGAGCACCTCTTTGAATATCCGAGAGTCTCGATCATTGCAGACGCACTTCCAGTGCTGACTGACAACTGCAGAGCCAATTGTCGAGTTGTGATGCGCCGGTCTATGGCATCCGCACGCTTCAGCATGTCTGGAGCAGTGGCTGTGACAGGACGTCCCTAGCGTGCTCCAAGATCAGCCGATCTTGGAGCTCTGTTTCTGCATTTCCTGAGGCTGTAACTTTCCTTACCTATCGCCCAACTGTACTCCTATCAACTGCAGCATCGCCATTCACTGCATACAAACGTTTGTGGATGTTCACCACGGTTTCTTTTTCTGCACACAAAAATTTAATAACAGCACTCTGCTTGTAACGTGAATCATGTGTCGACGCCATTCTGACGCTGTATTACAACTCTGCCGTCTGTCAGAGTGGTTCGAAACTTCAGCGGCGCACAGAAAAAACATCAAATGTGAAGCACCAACAAGGATGTTTGTCTATGTATGTTAATGGGTTTTTAAAAATATGTCAGGCATTACATACTGAACGACCCTCGTATTTCTGCGGTTTCAGAAAAAGAATGTGCAAAACCTACAAAACATAGTTACGAAACCGTTTCATACGCATTAGTCCGTGTTTCATACGTTTCGTCTTCCAGTGACGAGAAAACAAAAACCAGTAAGATCGTGAAAGCCTGCATTGTTTCATTTCAGTTATAATATTCATAGCTCGGATAATATTACATTTTATCTTTCAATCTGTTTCGTATTAGTAGTGGTAATGTCGCAGATTCGAAAACTAAGCTAAATGTAAAATACTGCGCTCAATGTAACATTTCTCCGATGATTTACCGGCTTTTAAAATACGTGGAATTCTATGTTCCATACTTTATGCTGAACGGAATGCTCACAGACCTCTGTGAAGCACAGAGCGTTTGAACCTCGTAGTCAATGTTTTCGGCCGAGACGACTGAATGTATGGGGACCAGAGTGCTTCGTTCCCATGAACTGGGTGCTGGTGTAAGGAAGGCAGCGCACAGTGTCAGTTGAAACCTAGTATGCCGTCTGAATTATCCTGTACCATTACCAACATGACCAGAAGGGGACGAAATGTGAGGAAAGTGTCTACAATAAAATATAAAAATGGTACTCAACGTATGTGACACAAATTAAAGCAAAAATGCGGTTCCATTGTATAGAAACTTACTCAGTGTGAAAAAGAAGAGAAGAATGGTTCCATACTTTACAAACCGAATTACTGGTAACCCGAAACAGAAGAGAAAGTAAATAAAATAAAGACAATTTATGGACGTTTGTAAGGACATTCTCAGCACGAGAAAGTGTCTTTAAGTTCACGAGGTATGTGGGTAGCTTACTGTAATTTCTTATATTAACGCTCATGTTGATTTATAAAAGCTTCACGGCTTGCGGTAACATTAAAACAGCTGACAAGCACAGTAGTCGACTTACCATGGAGTACTATATTGACTACTCAAGATACACCGTCAGTTTACAAACTGAAAGTGGGACGTACTGGCGTATTAATTTACATTGTTTCCGTCTATGTATAGATTCCACTCGTTACCATTCGCTGCAAGTGTCGATGCGGCTTTTCGGTGATTGTCAGGATTCACATCTGTGAGCATTGCTTCATTTTTTTATTTTTTCATGTACATTTACCATAAAGTCATATAACACAGAATATTAGAGCGGAAAACTGTAGCGATTTGGTTGTGAAGTGAGGAATTTTTGACGTTACGATGTCGAATTTTGTTTTAATCGTTTATGAAACAGTGTCTTAACTGCATTATTAGTACACCTGTACTTCGCTTAAAATTGTATTCTGTGATGAGAAAACAACTACCTATTTGGAATATGCGAATTCAAGGCGTTTCTAAAACAATTACACATTTTCTACTTAAATCGGTAATGCCTGTTTGTTCTTGAAGCGTTAGCTACACAGGACATTAGTGTATAAGGTATGCTGGAAACATGCTCTAAAAAAATAAAAATAAAAAAAAATAAATAAATAAAAATAAAAAAATTAAAAAAATACGCGTATTCGCTGTTGTTGCAGTAATGTAAAGTGAATCATAAATATTACTATTACACGATTAGCTTGTGATACAACTCCTTCGCATGACTTGCAATAGCTCCTGGTGGCACAGTTTTTTTACTTCTTTTGCGTTTGCAATAGTCGTCATTGGCGTAATACACAAAGTCTCCCACGTAACGTAGTAGTTTAGTCACACTTCCAGATATCGACACCAGTTTTCGAATTTAGACAGAGCGGGCAGGTGTGACCGTGCGGTTCTAGGCGCTTCAGTCTGGAACCGCTTGACCGCTACGGTCGCAGGTTCGTATCCTGCCTCGGACATGGATGTGTGTGATGTCCGTAGGTTAGTTAGGTTTAAGTAGTTCTAAGTTCTGGGGGACTGATGACCACAGATGTTAAGTCCCATTAGTGCATTTGAACCATTTAGACAGAGGAGTAAGAATTATGCTGTATCGTTCATGTTAGTGACTTTCCTATGTCTCAAATGGAATAAGTGTTTTTTATGTAATTAGATCCGTCCTGAAGAGAGATATTATTATAAATTTTGTTACTTACATAAAAAAGACGTTCTGTGTGCTGAATGTGAAAGCCAGATTGTTGGCCGCACGTATGTCCATCAGTACCAGCGTGTAAATATCCTGTGATGGGACTGTAAATCGTGCCAGAGATTTAGATCTCCATATTTAGCATATGATCAACCCTTTTGAAGAATATTCCTACTGAAAATTTTAACCAACATCGTACACTTATATTCTTATTTCCTAAGGATTCCGAATGACGCTGAAGGAAATGCATAGTTCTATTAAAAAATCAGATGGGTCAGTTTCGTGCCTCAACAGATGGAAAAGACAGTAGCATTATTCGTACAGTAACGTAATTGCCCTTTTGCATAGAATCTTTTTCTAAAACGTCGGTTCGGGATTTACAATGTGTTAAGGAAAACTAATGGTATCCATAATACATGAGGAACCCCGAACAGCCACTAATAATCACACAGGTATGTTCCTGAATCAGCAGAGACGTGCTCCACAAATTTGTACTCACCTGAATGCAATTTCGATAAGAACTGGCTTAATAAGACGAAATTCGATCGTGAAGTAAATGAATAGTAATTAAATGGTTACAACCAATGTTGAACTTTATGTCAATAATTAGAGCTTTTTGTTCTGATTTCGCAAATAGATTGTTGTGTGTCAAAGATCCAATGTACGACTATGTCGCTGTTTCCTATTTCTAAAACGTCACTATTTATTAGATGATTATAAACGACTTACTTATTACTTTGAAATCGTATAAACGTCGTTTCATCTCTCTAGATTTGTAATGAAAATTCGGGCTGTTCGTAGAATTATGCTTGTGAAAACTTATCGAAAGAGAAATTACGTCACCGCCAAAGAAAAGCTCTCCGGAAGCTCTTTGCACCATATTATCATTAACTGCTCCAGCTCAGAGTTACTTCAAAATACGTACGAGTCGTAAGATTTTTAACGTCACTAAACTTTAATAAGCGAAGTTTTGTTACTCGTAACGTTTCTAATTCTTTCAAACTGATATTGCTGGCAGCGAAATTTGTGATGTAGGACAAGAGAGACGCGGGCCGAACTTTTCTATGGGCAAGTGAGCACACGCAGGCACGGTTGGCGCCTTTGACGCTGTTTGTATTGTCATGAAAGGCCGCCGACTGAAAGGCTGGTGGCACACGGCGAGCCAAAGCCGTGGCTGGCTGTTATTTGCTGTGCCAGTCTCCGCGACTTTTTCGGCGTTAATTTACCGACCGCACATTCCGACTATTTTCGAAATGAATTGGTTTAGTGGACGTCGTTTCACAGTGCGACTATTTAATTAGCTTTTTGTGTACGGGTGTACGGACTTTACAGGACCTGCCTCACATCAAATAATGCGGCGAATAAAGCTTCAAAATTAATGGAAGTTAATATGAAAACAACGTTACGCAGAAATGTTAAACTGTTATTCTACCCAGTAACAATATTTGATATATCTTTAATTGAAACTGTATTGCATTCTCGTTATAGTTTCAACCGTTTTCTGCGGACACAAAATGCCACGAGACCAGGTAATGTACTCGCGTAAGTGCTTGCTGCGGGGGAAAAGTAGGTGAGTCAGACACGGGTCGAATACGCGCGCTACGATAACGATCTCCCGCATGCGTTATTCTCCAGCCTCGATGAGCGTTTTCCCTTATCGTGTAGGTTAGTGTTGTGTTGATTCCTTATTTATGTCTCTGAAATGCAGCACTGAGCAGCTAAATAAAAAAAAAGTCAGAAACCGTTAGCCAACAAATAGACTGAGTAAGAGTGCAAAGTTTTCGTATACTTTTCTTCTGTTTCTTCTGTGATGTCGTGGAAGAGTTTCATGTTATTTTTTCCTTTTTTAATTTATTGTCTTTTAATTTACACCTACAGCCAGCCCATTCTTACATAAAATATACATGTAGTGGTAGAAAATTACCGTTGGAAAATTTTTGGTTTTGAGAGTCTAGTACCCGTTTAGAAAACTTTATTGCCTAGGCTGCAGGTTTTCTTACATATCGAATCAGTTTCAGCCAGTTCAATGGCCATCTTCAGATCTGCAAAGGCTTGCGATGAAATACATGTCATACATTTTATCCAGACCAAAAATGTTGTAATACAATTCAGTAGAGTATATAACATCAACGGAAATATCAGTACTGTTTAGTAACTAATCATGTTTGTGTAGAACACGCAAAAAGTAATAATTTACCGAACTGATCCGAGGTCATCATTAACATTACACCACTGTGCTGTATGTAAATTACCTACATGTGGTCACAGAACTTGCAACATATTCGACATTGCAGTCTCTGTCACTTAGTGGCAGTACAGCAGATTCATCTACCATGTGAAGTTTACTTAACTAATGATGGAATATGCAGTAATGTAACTTTGACAGGATGTGGGATGGAATGTTGTGTTGCTCTGGTTATTAGCTCACAAAGTGTAAGATGATCACGCACCGGAGATTCTCGCCGTTTCCCGTTATTAATTTTATTTATTTATTTGTTTTTGCACTATGTGAGAGTGCTCAGCCCACTATACAATGTCTAATATGTTCCATGTTCTTGGTAATGTGCATAAGCACAATCGTGTAAAGTTAATGATGATTTCGGATCAGTTCGGTGAATTATTATTTTTTCGTGTTGTTCACAAACATGTGTTTGTTAACTTAACAGCACCGATATTACTGTATACGTTATATAATTTACTTAACTGTATTACACCATTTTCGATTTGTATAAGATGTATGACTTGTATCTCGTTGTAAACCTTTGCAGACCTAAAGATGGCATTGAACTGGCTGAAACTGGTTCTGTATGTAACAAAACTTGCGATCTGCGCAATCAAGTGTTCTAAAGGGATACTAGACTCTCAAACATAGAAGATCGCTTCCTGCTTCCGCTGACTATGTCAGGTAATCACTACATGGGTTTCTTTGTTTGCTCACACACACGCACGCTTACACCTTGTAGGCGGAACATGCATAGTAGAGATAGATCAATATACTATACTCACCGTAAATTTAGATGTTACAGAAGACTTTTTGATATTTTGGTCTTGGATGCGGATATCTGGGGCAACAGTAAATCTGTACAACTCGTTGAAAGCCTTGTAATCCTGTGTTGCTTATGTTGCTAGCAACGCTGTCACGCAGGCTGGTAACGAATGATCAGGCTTCACAAGTTCTTGTTAAGGCGTTTGGGGACTTCCATTTAGACTGAGACACCCAAATCAAAGATGATCTGTGTCCTCTTCTTAACCACACCAGCAGAAAGTTGTCTGTACGATGTACAGCCTGTGAAGAAGTTTGCAGATGCATCCACGGTTATATTTGAGCCTGGCTACTAGAGAGGCGACATGCCTACGCGGTGAATGTGTATGAGTTTTCGTGGAATAGGGGACCGACGGATGAATTTGTTGCGTACTACCTGCCTTTGTGTGTTGTCGTTTCCTTCCATTCCCTTTTCCAGTTTTCTGACAGTCCAGATGGTTTGCCCTATCACAGCAGGGTCTTTAGGTAATGCCGACTGCTTAGCTAAAAGCTTCTTGAAGCATCAGTTAAAACTTTTCGATAGGATGGATTTTTCGCTCCAACGGGGCCTAAAATTTTTAAGTGCTGTCAGAGCAGATAAAGATTTACTGAGTCGGAAATACAGAGATTCTGTCATCCGCAAGCAGAAACGTAGTGCTGCTAATATCGAAACAGGTTCCGCTTTCATGATAACTTATCTTTGTTGGTAACTTCAACAGCCCAGACATCTGTATGAAGTACGCGCTTCTGACTAAATGATTGCTTTGGTCCTGTCAGTATAGTTAGTTTGAAAAGTATCACATTTCGCCTTGAGCTGCTGGTAAAATATCTTATTTATACAACCAATTTCAGCCGTCTGATTATCACCAGGTTCATAAAAGTATTCATAGCATCATGTTAGGCGAAATATTAAATCATAATCGTCAAGTGATAAAATCATAAATAATACACAATTATCATATTGTAATATAAATTACGTCATAAATCTGTGCTAGGGAGTGTACTCATTCATGTCCCAAGCATAGTTGTTCAGATTGATGGCGTAATTTATATTGCGATATGATAACAGTGTATAATTCATGGTTTTATCAAAAAATGGTTCAAATGGCTCTGAGCACCGTGGGACTCAACTGCTGTGGTCATTAGTCCCCTAGAACTTAGAACTACTTAAACCTCACTAACCTAAGGACATCACACACATCCATGCCCGAGGCAGGATTCGAACCTGCGACCGTAACAGTCGCACGGTTCCGGACTGCGCGCCTAGAACCGCGAGACCACCGCGGCCGGCCATGGTTTTATCACTTGACCATAATGATTTAATACTTCGCCTAACATGATGCTGTGAATACTTTCATGAACCTGATGGTGGTCAGGCAGCTGAAACTGGTTGTATGAATAAAATGCTTTACCATCAGCTGAAGGCGGTAATATAACTTTTTTCAGATATGTAAGAACTGAGGGGTACCACCTACTGAAAATAGTTATAGATGCTCCGAATGTCTTCAAAACTGCGTCAAAGTTTTATCATTAATGTGAGCCTCACGGTGAAAGGTAGCACCATTTACTATGTATTTTTGAGGCAGTATCATTGGGAATGGGACGCTAAAACTATTTAGTGTAGGTACTCGAGCTTCCTTGAAATCTTCTGGGTATATAAGTACGCTTGCACTAAGGGAGGGAGTGTTCTAGTGGTCCGGAAGCATCCAGTTAAACACCTTATGGTGGGTTTCAGGCGATCGACTTGATATTCTTGGATTCACATTGATTCCTTTTCCGAAGAAATTTGGCACACGTGTACCTGTGCAGATGGATTGGACATTCATGTGCTTCACCCAGTAGTGGGTTGGTAGGGGCGGAGCGCATTGCACCCAAACAAGCTCTCAGCGTTTTATATTGGCCTTATTAATTCTGTTGAAGTAACAGTCAGGGGCAGATCCACAACAACCACTCTTATAACCAGTGATTGGACATAAGCATCGTGCAGTACAGCGTTAGTACTGTGATGACTTTCAAGTTCCACCCAAGTCCTGTCACAGCTCTGATTATGTTAGCAACCATCTCACACATCTTAGCTAAGCATCTTGCGTGCACCTTCCAGGTTAGCGTAGGGTCGATGGAGAGTCCCAGGTATTTAGCCACCATCTTCGTAGGCCTGTGGGATGGGCCTCCAGCTATTACTGCAGGTATATTCACTCTGTACCTCGAAAACAAAGCCACATTTGACTTAGCATTAAACATATGCAGTCTGTTTTCTTTTCTTTTTCTTTTTTGAGGCACTGCTAGCGCGCGAACATTACGGTTGTCAGTTGTGGTATGCAGTCTTATAGGGATGTACTTCACACATAAATGTATTTATTGTCTTCAGACTGCAAAAATTTACCTTCTCTGGTAGTACTCTATGGTGGTCAGCGGAAGAGGTTTCAAAACATATCTTTCCAGAAACCCCATACCTTTAGTTCGTGTATGACCGACCGAGGTGGCGCAGTGGTTATACACTGGACTCGCATTCGAAAGGACGGCGGTTCAATCCCGCGTTCAGCCATCGTGATTTAGGTTTTCCGTGATTTCCCTAAATCGCCCCAGGCAAATGTCGGGATGGTTCCTCTGAAAGGGCACGGCCGACTTCCTTCCCCATACATGGTTCTAAAATTACGAAAGCGCTATACACTGATCAGCCAGAAAGTTATGAACTGCACCGAAGCAGTTAGGCCTTGGTGGGTCGCTGGCGGGAGTTGGCTCCACATCTGCGCGCAGAAGTCACCTACTTCCCGGAAATTGGGGATGGGGGCGATGCGCTCTGACTCCACATTCAGTCACATCCCAGATGTGATCGACCAGGTCCAGATCTGGCGAGCTGGGTTGCCAGCACATCAATTACAACTTGGCTCTGTCTTCCTCGAACCACTCCAACACACTACTGGCCTTATGACATGACACATTATCTTGCTGAAAAATGCTACTGCCGTGGGGAAACACGATCGTTATGAAGGGATGTACGTGGTCCTTAAACAGTGTACGATGCACCTAGGCTGTCGTGGCGCCTTGAAGAGCTCCACTGGACCAATGGATGCCAACGTGAATGTTGCATAGAACTTAATGGAGCCGCCGCCTGCTTGTCTCCGTTCCTCATTATAGATGTCAAGGAGCAGTTCTCCTGGAAGACGACGGATTTGCGCCTTCCCATCAGGATGATGAAAAAGGTATCGGCATCCACCAGACCATGCTACGCTTTGCCACTGCGCCTACGTCCAGTGCCGATGTTCACTTGCCCATTTCAGTCACAGTTGCCGAAGTCACGGTGTTAACATTGGCACATGGGTCGTCGGTACAGCGTGTTCAGACACACTTCTGCTCTGCCCAGCATTAAAGTCTGATGTTAGTTCTGCCACAGTTCGCCGCCTATCCTGTTTTTTCCAGCCTGCCGAGCCTACGACAACCGACATATGTCATGAGGGGTGGCCACCCAACTCCACAACGTGTGGACGTTGTGTATTGCCGTGGCCTCCGGACCATCAGTCTTTCCTCTGTCAGACTCAGATAGACCGCGTGCCTTCCTCATTCTACACAAAGACAGCACGCTCACTGATATTACATGCACCGTCCGTGTGTCTGACTAGCTGCCATTCCTCGCTAAGTGACGTTGCCATCGACGGAACGGATTTATATCGGTAGTAGGTCGGCCGTCGTAATGTTGTGACTAATCAGCGAAGTCGACCAGAGGAAGCTACTAAACCCAGTGCTGCAGTGACCATTTCGCGTTGTTACAACGTAAATTACATTGTTTTTGCTATGAATGCTTGCGATTTGCGTTAAGTTACGACCTAGCCGCATACTAACTGTCAGTTGAACAGGACAAATGGCGTTCCACTACTTTTGTCTATCTCGAACCCGAAAAATCCTCTGGGATTTTGGTGTCTAACAACACATCCCCACACATCCAGTCAGCTTTGTCCAACTTATACCTTTCTTTCTGATACACCACTCCTCTTTGGTCATCCACCACACCCACAATACAACTGCGATTTTGATTTCAACGCCGGCCAGAGTGGCCGAGCGGTTCCAGGCACTTCAGTCTGGAACCGCGCGACCGCTACGGTCGCATGTTCAAATCCTGCCTCGGGTATGGGTGTGTGTGTCGTCCTTAGCTTAGTCAGGTTTAAGTAGTTCTAAGTTTTAGGCGACTGATGGCCTCAGATATTAAGTCACATAGTGCTCAGAGCCATTTTTTGGTTCCACCATTATTTTTCCTCTATGCAAGTGGTAGGCCTAAGTCAACTAGCCCTGTCCACGTACTCCTGTACACAGAATGGCGTCGACACCACTTTCCTTTCCCTGTAGACTGCCATCAGTCCCTCAATAAATTTTAACACTCTTTATACCAGGCGTTTATTCTCGCTTCACATATGCAAATTCAGTCTCCGGAACGGTGATCGACCACCTAATCATGTTCTCTCCTCTTCTCACATGTCTTCTGCATCGGTCGCAGAGTATCGTTGGGAAAACCTCAAGGAAGTGTGACAGGACGGTTATTATGTGCAGTCATAAATGTCATGGCAGATAACGTCGCTAACACCCTGAGACGATTCCGACATGGGGCAGTTACAGAACGACGTAGCACCGTAGAAAAGAAATCGTGATATGCAGACAGGCTTTCGCATGATCAGCACTGTACTTCAACGAAGGCAGCGAGGTCCACCATAAGCGAACGTAACGAAATACCGGTTAACAGCCAAAAATACACGGTGTTCTCCGCCCGCATCAGCGGAAATGAATCACTGAAATTCTGTACATCGTCTACGGATTTAAAGCAGAACTACCGCAAAAATTTAGGAATTTGGAAGCTGTTATCAGAAAGAGTCTAAAGGAAATATAATTAATCAATCAAGATAGCCGCTCACAAAATAATCGTGCGAGTGCTTTCGAGTATTATTCGTCAGCGCTCCCTCAAAGCTAGATTAAACATGTGAAGATAAGATTTAGAGAACAACAGCGAGATTTGTCACGGATTTGTTTAATCAGCCATAAAGAGTCGCATTTACGCCCAAAAAATATCGGATGGAGACGCTAGAAGAAAAACGTTTTTCATCATGGACTTTTAAACTTCCGCGACCGAATGCTGGGAGACGAATTAAAGATATTACTTCCACCTATTAACATTTGTATTAATGACCATCTTGGTAAAATTGCAAAAAAAATATACCTATGTGCAGTGTCAGGCATACTTTCCGCACTTCTTTCATGAATAGAAAGCATACGATGGTAATAATGTGATTTTAGTTACGCTTCCCCACTCACCCTATGATGTATTAATACAGATATAATACCTGAACATAAAAGAAGGTCACGCTCATAAAATTCTCGTTTGCTCATTGCTATCCATCGTCGTGTCACAGATCGTTTTAAAAAACTTCAGTTCTTTCTAATAACGTCAGTTGATAGAAATGTCATTTATAATTTGTAGCGAAATACATTTTTCTGCTGAAATTTCGTAACAGTTTATCATGAATGAGTGGCGTGGGATTGTAGCGTTCTTCAGTTAAACGATTTTTGCTGTAACGGAGAGAAAATTCGAGATCGAATCAGGACTGAATATGTATGAGCAGCTGGGTTCACGCATGGATTAACTGTTGTGGAACACGCATGTAACATACGTACGAGATTTCCATGAAGGTTTTCATTTGGCATTGATTGCGTGGCAGCTGGCGCAATGTAATCGATCTCTGACGCACCAAACATGTAGATTCTTTTATTCTTTAACACAAGGAGTAACAGAAAGATACCTTATATCCATGTTAGAACTGACTTTTTACAATTCTTGATACTACATCAGTAATAGGAAACAACATGAACAGAGTGTACCAGAACACAATATTCAGTTCTTTCTTGCACGAAGTTTTGAAAATGCTCTCTTCGTTACGTCTCGTTGAGTTATTTTGTTATTGGTTTCCAGCAAAGCCACTTTGGCCAGTTACAGTGTAAACTTACAGTTATACTCGATTGGATTATCACCCAGATAATATGTACAATTATGTAACAAAATGAGAGTGAAACACAACGTTTTCGGATTTCGCTAGTATAATATAAACGTAATTTGAAACAGGAAAGTTGGCTTCGGAATGAATCTACTCTGCGACGATGTTTCAAAATATAGAAACTAATCTTATGAAGATATGTAAGTAGTTATAAGAAGTAACAATGCTAAAAAGTACATTTATTTGTCTGCACCACTGCAATGTAAGACACAATTTATAACGTAGAACTTAATACTGTATACAACACTACAGAAGATTAAATAATGCTACATACGAAAAGCTCGTACTATATTAAAGACTTGCTTTGTCCAGGCAAATGAGTGGCAAATGCATTTGGAAACAGAAACGTTCAAGGAGCTGAGCTACCCTAACAGAGAAATGATTAGTAATTTTTAAACCAGTCTACAGTGTAATTTATACTGGCTGATTGCATTGATCAAATTTTATTAATACGTGTGCAATGTCCACTTCAGTGAGCTAGGGACCATAGTTGGGAGAGGGTATTAATTTTCACAATTGTCTTGTTTTATTACTATTTATGAGGGTTGCTGTAAGTCTATCAATGGGAAAGACTCCTTTTCTTGTGACCTCAGAGTTGAGAAACCACGGATGACATGGAATCTTTTGTTCTGCCTCCGAGTAGCATGTGCCTTTGATAATATGGTCCATGTCCACTTGCATAGTCCATTACCTCCTTGCTTTGTTGGCGAGTGTTTTATGAAACTCACTCTACGGTAGGTTTTTTTGTTAGGAAGCTGGTGCTGCACCTATACTGCCGAAAACAAAGTAGTACAGCTGGAAAGGTGACGTCGATTTGATATTATGACAGAATATACCACTTGGGGTATAACATATGTACTGGAAATGGTTTCAACATCGTCCGCTAACATACAACGTAGTGGTGTAGCTGACAGAGCGCTATTTGCGTCTATCGTTTAATGCAGAATGTTCACAGCCAGAAGGCTCGATATGCTGCAAACGTGTGAAGCAAGCAGGGAACCATGCCACGGAGACGCACTCGTGCTTCCTACAGCAAACTGAGCGAGTTTGAAAGGGGTCAAATTGTGGCATTCCGAGTGGTGGGATGGTCCTTTCGGAGAAGTGCCAAACGTCAGTTTTGCAACGATGCCGGTATCAGTGATCACGTGAACATTCTCAAGCCCGTAGACGAGGCTCTGGGGACCCATGCAGCACAGTTGCCTTTCAATATCGTCGTATTGTAAGAGCAGCATTGGAAGAACGTACAGCTACCACAGCGCAGATAGGAGGGCTTACAAAGGCAGACGTGTCAACACGCACTTTCGCGAACCGGTTACTAGGAGAGGGACCACAGGCACAAACACCTCAGCCCATCTTCCACTCACGCTACACCATCGACATGCACGACTCAACACGTGCCCCTAGAGGATCTCTTGCAAGAAAGTAAAGTTCTAAGTACTGACTTGGCAGAAAATCGTAAGAAATTTTGGTCTTATGTCAAAGCGGTAGGTGGATCAAAACAATATGTCCAGACACTCTGTGACCAAAATGGTACTGAAACAGAGGATGACAGACTAAAGGCCGAAATACTAAATGTCTTTTTCCAACGCTGTTTCACAGAGGAAGACTGCACTGTAATTCCTTCTCTAGATTTTCGCACAAATTACAAAATGGTAGATATCGAAATAGACGACAGAGGTATAGAGAAACAATTGTAATCGTTCCAAAGGATTGGAAAAGGGCACAGGTCATCCCCGTTTTCAAGAAGGGACGTCGAACAGATGTGCTGAACTATAGATCTATATCTCTAACGTCGATCAGTTGTAGAATTTTGGAACATGTATTATGTTCGAGTATAATGACTTTTCAGGAGACTAGAAATCTACTCTGTAGGAATCAGCACGGGTTTCGAAATACGATCGTGTGAAACCCAGCTCGCGCTTTTCGTCCACGAGATTCAGAGGGCCATAGACACGGGTTCACAGGTAGATGCCGTGTTTCTTGACTTCCGCAAGGCGTTCGATACAGTTCCTCACAGTCGTTTAATAAACAAAGCAAGAGCATATGGACTATCAGACCAATTGTGTGATTGGATTGAAGAGTTCCTAAATAACAGAAGGCAACATGTCATTCTCAATGGAGAGAAGTCTTCCGAAGTAAGAGTGATTTCAGGTGTGCTGCAGGGGAGTGTCGTAGGACCGTTGCTATTCACAATATACATAAATGACCAGGTGGATGACATCGGAAGTTCACTGAGGCTTTCTGCGGATGATGCTGTGGTGTATCGAGAGGTTGTAACAATGGAAAATTGTACTGAAATGCAGGACGATCTGCAGCGAATTGATGCATGGTGCAGGGAATGGCAATTGAATCTCAGTGTAAACAAGTGTAATGTGCTGCGAATACATAGAAAGATATATCTCTTATCATTTAGCTACATTATAGCAGGTCAGCAACTGGAAGCACTTAATTCCATAAATTATCTGGGAGTACCCATTAGGAGTGATTTAAAATTGAATGATCATATAAAGTTGATTGTCGGTAAAGCAGATGCCAGACAGATTCATTGGAAGAATCCTAAGGAAATGCAATCCGAAAGCACAGTTCGCCCACTGCTTCAATACTTCTCAGCAGTTTGGGATCCGTACCAGATATGTTTGATAGAAGATATAGATAAGATCCAACGGAGAGCAGCGCGCTTCGTTACAGAATCATTTAGTAATCGCGAAAGCGTTACGGAGATGATAGATAAACTCCAGTGGAAGACTCTGCAGGAGAGACGCTCAGTAGCTCGGTACGGGCTTTTGTTGAAGTTTCGAGAACATACCTTCACCGAGGAGTCAAGTAGTATATTGCTTCCTCCTACGTATATCTCGCGAAGAGACCATGAAGATAAAATCAGAGAGATTAGAGCCCACTCAGAGGCGTACCGACAATCCTTCTTTCCACGAACAATACGATACTGGACCAGAAGGGAGAACCAATAGAGTTACTCAAGGTACCCTCCGCCACACACCGTCAGGTGGCTTGCGGAGTATGGATGCAGATGTAGGATGCCGTGCCGTGTTCTTCAGCCGAGAAAGCAAATTCTGCCTGCACGCAAGTGATTGTCGTTTGCGTGTAAGACGTAGACCTGGCGAGCACTGTCTCGTGGAAGACACACTGGCCCCACTCGCAGGCCTTATGGTCCCGGCTGCTATAAGCGACATCACACTTTCAACTCTGGTGTTTCTGGAGGGGAGACTAACCAGCGCTCGCTACTTGAAGATTGTTGTTAGACCCATTCTTTCACCGTTCTTGCAACACTCGTCCACACACTTCCTGCGAAACTGAACGTCCTGTGCAAGGCGTGCAGCAACTTCCCTGGCCAGCACGATCTCTTGAATGGCCTCCAATCACCCACGTGTGGTATATGATGGGACGAGAAGTGATTCGTGCTACTCGTCAATCAACTACTCTTACAGAACAACTTGAACAGGTGGAGCAGGCGTGGCGTAACGAATCGCAGGACAGTATGCCCCATCAGCACGATCGACTGGATTTCAGAGTGAGCGCTTGCATTGCCGCCCGTAGAGGCTGCATGGCGCACAGCATAGGTCGATACCTGGTACCTCAGAACCGCTTGCGATATTGAACTGTAAATATAATCATTTAATGTACTCCATATGCACTATTACAACAACAGATCTTTAGTGAACTGGAAGCTTCTAAAAAGTGTACTATTTTTTTCCAGTAGCGTATTTCAGCAGTTGGTCTACACGTCAATTTCTCCACACAAATCTTGCCTGATACCCATTGTTGATCAAGCAGCTGACGCAGTTCCTTTGCTCTTCAAATGGTTCAAATGGCTCTGAGCACTATGGGACCTTACATCGATTGTCATCAGTTCCCTAGAACGTAGAACTACTTAAACCTAACTAACCTAAGGACATTACACAACAGCCAGTCATCGAGAGGCAGAGAAAATCCCTGACCCCGGCGGGAATCGAACCCGGGAACCCGGGCGTTGGAAGCGAGAACGTTACCGCACGACCACGAGATGCGGGCTCCTTTGTTCTGTTAAGTCTTCTACTATGCCGAGAAATTTAAAGTTTGCCTCCGGCTGCCTTTATAACAGACTGTAGAGCATTCATCGGGTCGGTATTTAGCAGGACTTCCCGTCGATTTCTTGTATAAAGAACCACGTGTTTAACGGCAAAAGATTTAAAAGTTAACAGCGTCGCCTTTATAAATGATTTTCCTCTCCCGATCTGGTAATCGTTTGCCCATCACAAGTTGAACAGTGAATTTTTAAAGAGATATTGCTTGTTTGACTCACAATGCTCTGCGAGATGTTCTAGAATTAAACCATACCATAGTATACAATAAAACGCAGGTTTGGATTTCTACTTCTAATATGTCTTAGCCTATATCAGACTTAGTAATTTGGAGAGTTTACGTTGTAATGGGTGATTGTGTTTGTTCATTTAACGAGAATTTAGTCGTGAGATGTAGATAAGCTCAATATTGGTCAACCTTTAGTCAAAGGCAGGAAGTGGCAGGTTTGCAGCGTCGACCGTGAGGAGTATAGTTTGCTGGATAACGGTTTACGGTGGTGGAGAGGGTGGCTTGGAGGTCGCTCGGGGAGGAGGCCCTGGGGACCGAGAGGTCAACCCCTTCTCAGAAATGTGCGACTCCTGTACCGTTGTGGAACCGTAGTGGCTGTGGGAGCTCTGAGGTTAATTTGCAGACATGGAACGCAGCTGCCGAACACCAGACACAGCCAGATTAATCCGTTCTCGGAAGTGATTATCACGTCGTTCTCCGACCCTTGCAGTAGTTACGGAAACACAGCGGCTCTGGGAACTCAGAGGCTATTTTGCAAACCCAGTGTGGAGGTGTGTCGGCAGCTGCCAAATGTTACTTTATCGTTGACTGTACCAGCTGTGGTTCTCAGACCACAGTTATACCATGAAACTTCGCTGGGAGGAACAAGAGAGGCAGAGAGTTAGCAGGGAAATGAGTGACAAAAGACAGCTCGTGGATGAGCTTCTTTATGAGACAGACAATCAAAAGAGAGTGGAAGCCCAGATTCGTGTGTGGGGGATACTGGAGTGGAAAGAGTAATGAAGCCAGTGGGTGCTGGTCTTCAGTCAGGGCCGGTAGTGTAATTGTTCAGTGGTGAAAACGGCATGAGGATTTGGAAGCAGCCTGAATGAAGAGGACTGGTGGAGAATCTAGAAGCGTAGTGCTCACTGTGATTGGTAAAGCGCAGTAGTAAACTTCCTGTAGTTTCATTTATGAATGTGAGAAGGTAGTTCTGATAGGTCAGAGACTGGTATTTTACTAGCTTCCAGGAAGGACTGGAAGTGTCTAAGGCCGAAACAGACTATAGTTTAAGCCTTTTCTTCATAGTGTAAGGAAGGAGTGTTCATTAGACAATATAAATACAGACACTAAATGAAATCTTACTTGTCAAAGCGGAAAAGGATGGAAATGTTAATGAAAGGATGGGAATTTAGGCCTTTTCACTTTTAATTTATATCACTGTATCCCTTTAACGGTTAATCTCTCCGCATGTAAGTGTTTTATTTCCTAAGTACTGTCATTACTTTTTCAGTATCCATCGTAATCTTTGTATGATGATAGGCTATGTTTATATATAGTGTCTATATTTTTGCAGTGGTTTTCCTACGGTTCGGTGATCGTTATGAAAGAATGCTGGATCTTCGCGGCTCTCAGATGGCCCAATGATTTCCGTTTAAAGTATTTCTCCGTGTCTCACGGAGTGAATCTTCTATAATGAATCTGGCGACCGGAAATAATTAGTTAGATGCGATGGGAGAATTTGTATTAAAGGCTGCTGAGAGCAAATAATTTGATTTAAGTAGCATATTTAAGATAGGGAAAATTGCATTATGGGTAGAGCATCTGATCCTCAGTATCAGTCGGTCACATACGAGCTTCCGCCGCGTAACGACTGGTAGTATGCAACACAGATCATCGTCAATCAGTTACAGTTCTCTTCAAGGCTTACACACATCCAATTTGTCTTGCTTGTTTCTTTTTACTTACGGTAGATGATTCTGTAGATGGTTCCTTGTTACGAGGAATCCAACAAAGGATCTCCTGTACGTCTTTCTTCGGTTCGTCTTTATAAATGCCCACCTCACTTCCATGTCAGTTTTGTAAGAGTCATTATCCCGTCGTCAACTTTTGTCTCTCTTCTTATCCATTTGTTTCATTTTCTGTCTTCCTGTCCTGTCCAACACGCATCGTTCCATTGCTCGCCGGACAACCTTCATTTATTGAACCTTTATCGTATTGCAGGTTTATGTTTGAATTCTGTAAGATAGTATTGACAGCATACACTACCTATATGCTTTGCATTTAAATACATTGTGAATTTACTTGTGAATGCAGCATTTAGCTTCCTCAATGATCTTCAGCTCCCTTTGTTTTTTTAATTAGTGTCGATCCCCTTGAACAGATACAAGGAACGTCTTACATGTGGACAAACAGTTAATAAGGACCAAGGCGACATATGGTTAAATGTTGTATGATTCCGTTCCTGCATCACGACTGAAGGTTTTAGGTAGTGTGGAAACAACAGCACTTGCGAGTTTTCGGAAGCGATGTTAGTACGATACTCATATCGGACATGCTTAGAAGATACATTGCAGCAACAGACTACTTTATAATAGCGTTACAAAAATCGGTGAACATTACAAAATAAGATCAGCGTTTAACGTCCTGTCAACGACCATGTAATTAGAGAGTAAACTCAAACGTGTATAGGGCAAGGATAGCAAGCATAATCATCCAAGCACATATCGATGCAACCAATCCATCATTCAACATATTCGATTTGGAAAACTGCGGAATTCTCAAGTCAGGATCGCTGAACGGGTGTCTGAGCACCGGTCCTCTAGAGTGCGAGTCAAGTATGCCAACTACTACGATATCTTGAAAGATAACAAGAAGTAGAGTACGTACTTTGATCTATATTACTTCTGAATGCCGTCTGCATTGGGAGACTTGCAGAACAACGAGTCATTCAAGTCAGAATTGCTGTTTAAAGCTAATACACGGTTATACATATGTACCTATGAGGTTGCAGAAGACGATTGCTCAAAAACTACAAGGCATGTAGATCAATGATACGTGCCAGTGAGCGGAACATCTCTCCAAGTTTCGATTCGTAATACGCCCCGTGTCGTAGCTTCAGTAGGGGGGCAGGCATATCTGAACATGTAGACAAGTCATCCACTCCGTATTGTCACATCGAGTTAGTTCACACATGCAGATAGGCTACTCAGTGAATAGATTTCCAAATTGGACTGCTGCCGTTGCTTCCCGACAATTCGGTTCATTGACTTCAATGAATTGCACGCACGTATTGACGTTTTTTGGGTCACAATTAATGCTCATATTGGGCACCTTTAATATGAGAGATGCTCTGTCCACTGATAAGTATCCTGTATTTTTGTGCAGTCGTCTTCTGAAACCTAGAGGGTAACCCCATAATGAAGCACCAGGACCACTCGCGTGAGTCACGGCTCATAACAAGAGAAATCCCGTACTTATAGTTCCTTCTGACCAGTTTACGAATGAATACTGCGAAGGGATTGTGACACACGAGAGCTTGGAACATATTCTTTCCCATAAACTTTGCAGATTGCATTCAGCAAAGTTGCTCCAGCGGTAGCGTATGGGAGACTGGAAACGTGTTGTATCATTTGGCAATTCGCACTTCTACCCGTACCTGAATGGCGTAGCGAGTCGTGTACGTAATGAACATTGAAAATGAGTGCACAAGCTAGAGGAGGCTATCTGATGTCCTATGAACATCTTAATTAAGTGTTAATAACTTGCGGTGGCACGTACGTACTCCGAATCGGAACGGACATCCAGTATTTCTCGATGGTCACGCCCACAAAAGTCAAATTGACTACGTGACAAGCATAGTGAGATATAATAATATTTTCTGACTTGTACGCAAAGCCACCGGATTTCAACCTCACTGAAAGTTTATGGGATTGCCAGGAACATCGCATCGTGTGTCATAATTAAACAATGACATCCCATCTATTTCGATATATGTAAATTTCTTGCAACAGACTGTTCTCATGGATCGTAGAAATGATAGACGTTGGACGAAAGGAGTTCACTGAACTTGTGTAGCTTGAGTAAGAGTTGCTCTAACATGTCTGTGACGTCCTTCATTCAATCGAAATTTTGTCAGTTGTTCCATGTTAACGTATTTTATTCAGTAAAACTTGTCACTGTACGTGATAAATATAGAAACGTTCAAATTGATGTCTCCAAAAGTCTTAGAGGCGGATTGCATAGGATAAAACTGTATACCTCTCGAACGTAAAGCTCACACCCTGCAACAGAAGTATGCATTTTTGCTGAAAAGCTGAACGACTATTTCACCATACATCGTGTTTAATCGACCCACGTGTGAAGAATGAAGCAATGCAATGAAACAACTACTGAGAAGTTATTTTCGACACGTGTCAGTTCTCACGTGACCCACAATTCTGTATTACAGATCACATGGTTGTAGGACAGCATGCTAATATTGTCGTCTGCGTGGTAACAAGATATTCGTGATACAGTAGTGCCAACAATAATCTGTAATTAAAACACGTACCTTCACTTCAGTCTTAATCATGGCCTAGTAACATCCATACCAGAGAATGGGTCAGCAAAATGTCCCTATGTGTATAGATCAATTTATAATACTACAGTTTTGTCGAAAACACTCGAATAAGACTTGCTGAGGTCATTTAAAAAATCATCACGTAATTACAGCTGCTCTAATCAAATTAACGAATAATTTAAAGTTGGCTACGGATTGATAATAAACGACCATACTATCCTTCTCGAACTCAGCTAGGCTTTCAATCTGTTGATTTCATGTACTAACTGCAAAAACTGATAACTTCGGCATTACCTTCAAGACCCATAAATTGTCTGGATCATGTCTTAAAGGTCGCCATTAGCAAATAATGAATAAAATGCAAAAGACGGAATGGAAAATCACCTGGATCATTACAAAGGCTACCTTTACTTTCCATATGTGTAAACTACATATTATTGGTAATTCTTATCTTTCAGCTGACAATTGTCAAGGGTGTATGAGCATCAGCCTAGAAAATCTAACTGAGTCTATAAATTATATTAATGAAAAGCTCCAAGATATTTCTACTAAGTTAGGAAAGGAGGACTTTAGATGAAACCTACCAAATCGCTGGCGATTTTCATAGCTCATCAAAGACTTACCAGATCACTCTGGCACGAATATATTACACTATATTACCCACTAAAGTCCAAATAATGCCGAAACATCACACAGTTTCCCAGTTCCAGAACATCGTATAACACTGGACGGGAACGTATGCTGAATCGAAAATATGGTATCTGTGTGTCTGCGGACATGTGCTTCACTCTCTGCACTACAAAAGGTAGAAAATCCTTTATCGTAAAATATCTCATGGTTAATGTTCAGGGCCAATTACTGCCCATCTTCGACGTCATACAGTAATTTATCAACTTGACAACTCACAGCTCCGTGAACTCAACGTAAATTACTTCTTGAAATATGTAGCCAGCACAGCACTCCTACATATAGAGGCCTACTCTACTCACATAGATTCTAAAGGTGGTACTTCCATCATTTACTAAGTCACCTTCCTCACAAGCAAGAATAACACAAATGACCTGATATTTTAAGGAGGAAAAATTACACTTGCCAGATATCGGTCCCAGCAGTCGATCCCACCCGAAATTTAGGTCACGATTCAGACAGTGCGCAGTTATGACCTTCTGAATGAACAACTTTCAAATTTCGCGCGCACCAGTTGTTTGCCACTAACTACGACCCACTGCCGCCTAATGCCAGAACGCGAAGTACCCTACAGCGAAGTGACAAGCAAAGGCTTGCTGCCGCACGTAGTGGCCGCACGGTTTGAGGCGCCATGTCACGGATTGCGCGGACCCTCCCGCCGAAGGTTCGAGTCCTCCCTCGGGCATGGGTGTGTTTGTGTGTTGTTCTTAGCATAAGTTAGTTTAAGTAGTGTGTAAGTCTAGGGACCGATGACCACAGCAGTTTGGTCCCTTAGGAATTCACACAGGTTTTTTTAAAGTCCTGCTATTCAAAAAATGGTTCAAATGGTTCTGAACAGTATGGGACTTAACATCTTAGGTCATCAGTCCCCTATAACTTAGAACTCGTTAAATCTAACTAACCTAAGGACATCATACACCTCCATGCCCGAGGCAGGATTCGAACCTGCGACAGTAGCGGTCGCGCGGTTCCAGACTGAAGCGCCTAGAACCGATCGGCCACACCAGCCGACTCCTGCTATTCGCGGGATGTTCAATTCGGGGAAGAGGAGGAGGAGGTGGACACAAACGTGTTATTAAACATTGTTCGAGACCACTCGTTATTCCATGTGAGAAATAAGTAGGTAATGTGGGTACACAATCTTTCAAACTCACACCCGTATGTATTCATTGCCACTCGAGAATAAGTATACTGCTTGATAAAACTTGAACACACAGTATTTGTGTTTCATAATAATATTTATTGTATAGTTTGTTAGAAAATGCTTGGAAGATGTACGTGTGTGATCCGCACACATAATATTTTTGGTCTAAATGAGGAGTTACCACAGATTATTATCCGTAAAACATGTGTAGTTTAACATGCCTACCAAAACATATGAATGTAAAATAAGTAGAATGCCTGGTTAGATGTAGAAGAGGGCCTGATGGCCCTAATCTTGCCAGGTTAGATAAATAAATAAATGTGTGAATGAAAATTTCAAAGTATGTTTACTACATCTTTAAAGCAGGTAGTTACTCCAAAGGCAAAAGTAGCCGAATCTAGGAGATATGGCGTATTCCAAACTTGTAATATCAAGAACTGCTTCCTCAGTGGAAGTGACTACATCGCAGTGCACCGGTGTGACGAGACATGTCCGTGGATGAGTAGGCGCAGCCGCTGGCGGAAGAAATTCTTTTTGCCGTGGCTGCGAAGGATGAGTGACGGCTGGAGAGAAAGCTCGCGGCAACGCTCTAGATTAAATTCCGCACCTCTCTGCAGTGATGGCCTACGACACTGTTGACGGCACTCACACTATATACTTGCACATTACCTTCAAGTCGGCGGACGTTAAAGTTTAACCTACTATCCCAATGATTTCCTTATGCACACCATTGACAATTCTAGTTCACGTATCGCACGTCTGAAAATATTGATATTCAAGGAAAAAATTAAGTGAGATAGTGAATGCTGTGTTTTGGACTGAACAGTAAAACGATAATTCATTATTAGTTCCCTAATAAGCGTGAACTTAGTACTGCAAAAATCTGTGCGGTTTTTATCATCGGTTTGGAGAAAATGAAGGTATGATTTTACTTTTTGGAGACTTCCAGTGGAGCCATAAATTTTAAATATCGTTCATGCGTAGGATCTCTGTCTCAAATTGACACTTTCAATGATTTTCCAGAACAGAAGACTAATTCTGAATTTGATGCAGTAAGCGAGAGCAGGACATTACATATCGATATATGGACAACGCTTTGGTCCCAAGTGCAGCATCTAGAGACATCCAGATCAATCTAAAATGGTTCATGAACTCTCTTAAGGCGATCGGTTAAGTTTAAATGCACCAAGAGCGTTGCCGACAGTAACACCGCCTCTTTACCTATTCTGGATTTGAATACGCATGCCTGTACCAGTTTCTTCGAAGCTTTAGTGTAGATGTGACTCCGCTGTCTGTTCATGGTTGATAATTATGAAATGTATAAAATGGATGGTGTATCCGTGATTTCAAGGTGCGTTCACCTATGAGGCATCATTACATAAGTTTAATATTATTTACTGTCGCAAAGAACTGTGTTAAATATACTGATGTTGATGCATATACAGAACTGAATATGATTTAGGAGAAAGCAACATTTAACGTGTGTCAAACATAGTAATCAGATGCTTTTATAGACCACTAGCGAACTTTGAAATGCTTCCCAGTTGCTAAATATGTATGGGAACTGGACATACGTTTTAGTCTCCAACTCCCCCTCTCTATGTCAGTCACCTCCTCCTTCCTCCTTTCGTTGTCAATCATCTCTCCTTCCTCTCTCTGTCGCCCTCCTACTCACCCCTGTCAGCCCATCTCTTCATCCTCCGCTCTCTCTGCAAGCATTTCCATCCCCCTTGCTATTTTCATTTCCTCCCCACTCTCTGTGACTTTTAGCCTTGTATACTGGTGTTCGCGAGGGAAATCTTGATCGGCAACTGAAGTCGATTAGAATGAATTGGTAAATCGGTAGGGATGCTTGGTATGTGGGGTATAAGGGAGACCTCTCCAGCTACTGGATCATTGAGGATAGTTGTTTCAGTGATTGTATTTTGCATGGTTCTAATTTGCGAACGGGAAGGACTACAAAGTTTCGGACGATTCAGATTCCATAGTAGTATTCCAATCATAATTAAGTTAGTAATCCATACAATTTTCCTGTTTCCTGTGAAAGACAACTTCGGGGAATACAATGTATACACATTTTGTTTAAAATTATATATGAGGAGAAACAATATACCTAGGAGAAATTATTCGTGTAAAGGTTTAAATATCATGATAATATAGTTAAAAAACCATTGCAGGGAAAAAAAACTAACCAGCACATTTTCACAGCACAGCACCGCTCACAACTCTTTTTCCACAGTCTGTCTTAGCTAAAAAGTGTCCATTTTGTTTAAAAAATATATCACCTACGCCCATCTCACTGTTTATTACTGTACTGTGCAACAAGCTGAAGTAAATTGATCAAGAATTCTTGAGATTAGTGCTGACAACAGCTGACGGAAGTAAACTTATGTAAGCGAAAAATAACTAATATAAAGTAATTGTATATTTGCCTAGGTAATATATTTAAGTGATTAACAATGCAAGATCACAGGTTAATTTAAGCAAGTGATAAGCCACTGCAAATGTGAAATTCTGATACATTAATAACAGTTGTAACTTTTGTGTTAGCAGAAAAGCCAACACCGTGTTACGAGTGGAGGCCGAAATGCACGCGTTTAGCTCACGCAGGCTGGCGTGAGGAGGGAAGAACTATACTGACGTGAGGTCTGGAACATGATAAGGAATGAGAATTCAGAAAACCGACGTAATTAGTTTAGTACTTAACTTTAATCCATCAATGATGAACGTCGCTCTTGACGGTACATGATTTACAATATTATCTGTTCAAAATACATTCTTGGAGAATATGGCGCCTTACTAGGTGGTAGCAAATGACGTAGCTGAAGGCTATGCTAAACTATCATCTCTGCAAATGAGAGCGTATGTAGACATTGAACCATCGCTAGCAAAGTCGGCTGTACAACTGGGGCGAGTGCTAGGGAGTCTCTCTAGATCAGACCTGCCGTGTGGCGGCCCTCGGTCTGCAATCACTGATAGTAGCGATACGCGGGTCCGACATATACTAACGGACCGCGGCCGATTTAAAGGCTACCACCTAACAAGTGTGGTGTCTGGCGGTGACACCACAGTAACCGCCAGAATATTGAATGCAAGCATGCAAACCTGCTTGCATTGTGTTGTACAGGTGCTGGAAATCAGATTGCGGATTGTAGTTCCATGCCTGTTCCACTTGATCGGTTAATACAGGGACAATTACTGCTGGTTTTTGAGTCTATAGTTGTCATCAGATGATGTCTCATATGTGTTCGATTGCAGACAGATCTGGTGATCGAGCAGGGAAAGGCAGCATGCCGAAACTCTGTGGACATGCTGGGTTACAACAGCGGTATATGGGCGAGCATTATCCATTTGTAAAATATCTCAACAGGACTGTTCATGAACGCACAGCGGGTCGAATCACCAGGATGACGTAAAAATTTGCAGTCAGGGTTCGTGGGATAACTACGAGACTGCTCCTGCTGTCATACAAATTCGTACTCCACACCATAACTCCACACATAGGTCCTGCACGCAAACAAGTTAGTTGCCAGCCCCCAGCTGGATTCCTCCCGACCAACTCACAGCCATCATTGGCACCGAGGCAGAAATAACTGTGATTAGAAAATACGACAGACCTCCAACCTGCCCTCCAACGTGCTCTCATTTGACAGTGAAGTCGCAAATTGTGGTGGTTTGGGGTCAGTGGAATGTACGCTACAGGGCGTCTGGCTCGAAGCTGCCCTAGACGTAACCGATTTTTAACAGTTAGTTGTATTAAAGTGATGCCAACTGCTGCTCAAACTGCTGCTGCAAATTCAGTACGATGCACCAGAGCCATACCCCAAACACGATGGTCCTCCATCTCGGTAGTGCTACGTGGACGTCTGGAGCCCTGTCTCATGACTGGCGCTGCCTACAATCATGTACAGTGGATACATTCCTGCCAAGTATTTCTGCAATATCGCAGAAGGAACACATAGCTTCTCGTAGCCCTATTACAAAACCTCGTTGAAACTTAGTGGGCTGCTGGTAATGTCGCCTTTGTATCCTTAAAGGCATTCTTGACTAACATCAGATCACCTCGTCCTATCTCGAAGGTACCTAACGCTCTCGACAGCTACAGCGTGTGTTTAAAGCAAACCTGAGTTGCGTGTTTATTAGAGTATCGTGTGAAAATATGAAGTGAATCAGATAAGAACTTTTCGAGATATTTGCTAACAACTTTTCCCGTTTAAATATACAGTGTGGTCCATTGATAGTGTCTGGGCCAAGTATCTCACGAGAAAGGCATAAAACGAAAAAACTACAAAGGACGAGACTCGTCTAGCTTGAAGGAGGAAACCAGATGGTACTATGGTTGGCCCGCTAGATGATGCTGCCATAGGTCAAACGGATATCAACTGCGTTTTTTAAAATAGGAGCCCCCAATTTTTATAACATATTCGTGTAGTACGCAAAGAATTATTAATGTTTTAGTTGGACCACTTTTTTCGCTTTTTGATAGATGGCGCTGTAATAGTCACAAACGTATAAGTACGTGGTATCACGTAACATTCTGCCAGAGCGGACGGTATTTGCTTCGTGATACATTATCCGTGTTAAAATGGATCGTTTACTAATTGCGGAAAAGGTCGATATCGTGTTGATGTATGGCTATTGTGATCAAAATGCACAACGGGTGTGTGCTGTGTATGCTGATCGGTATTCTGGACAACATCATCCAAGTATCCGGACCGTTCGGCGGATAGTTACGTTATTTAAGGAAACAGGAAGTGTTCAGCCACATGTGAAACGTCAAGCAGGACCTGCAACAAATGATGATGCCCAAGTAGGTGTTTTAGCAGGTGTCGCAGCTACTCCGCACATTAATAACAGACAAATTGCGCGAGAATCGGGAATCTCAAAAACGTCGGTGTTGAGAATGCTACATCAACATCGATTGCACCCGTACCATATTTCTATGCACCAGGAATTGCATGTCGACGACTTTGAACGTTGCGTACATGTCTGCCACTGGGAGCAAGAGAAATTACGGGACGAAGACAGATTTTTTGCAGGCGTTCTCTTTAGCGACTTAGCGTCATTCACCAACAGCGGTAACGTAAACCGGCATAATATGCACTACTGGGCAACGGAAAATCCTCGATGGCTTCGACAAGTGGAACATCAGCGTCCTTGGCGGGTTAAAGTATGGTGCGGCGTTATTGGAGGAAGGATATATGGCCCCCATTTTATCGATGCCAATCAAAATGGTGCAATGTACGCTGATTTCCTACGTAATGTTCTATCGATGTTACTACAAGATGTTTCACTGCATGACAGAATGGCGATGTATTTCCAACATAATGGATATCCGGCACAAAGCTCACGTGCGGTTGAAGCGATAATGATTAGCATATTTCATGACAGGTGTATTGGTCGTCGAAGCACCATACCATGGCCCGCCGCACGTTCACCGGATATGACGTCCCTGGATTTCTTCCTGTGGGATATGTTGAATGATATTTGCTATCATGGTCCACCGACAACGCCTGACAACATGCTTCAGGGCATTGTCAATGCATGTGCGAACATTACGGAAGGCGAACTACTCGCTGTTCAGAGGAATGTCGTTACACGTATTGCCAAATGCATTAAGGTTGACGGACCTTATTTTGAGCATTTATTACATTAATGTGGTATTTACAGGTAATCACGCTGTAACAGCATGTCTTCTAGAAATGATAAGTTCACAAAGGTACATGTATCACATTGCAACAACCGAAATAAAATGTTCAAGCGTACCTACGTTCTGTATTTTAATTTAAAAAACCTACCTGTTACCAATTGTTAGTCTAAAATTGTGAGCCATATGTTTGTGACTATTAAAGCGCCATCTATCATAAAGCGAAAAAAGTGGTCCGACTTAAACATTCATATTTCTTTACGTACTAAACGAATATGTACTAAAAATGGGGATTCCTATTTTAAAAAACGCAGTTGATATCCGTTTGACCTATGAATGCGCGATCTAGCGGTGAAACCATAGCGGCATCTGGTTTACCCCTTCCAGTTAGACGAGTTTCGTTCTTTGTAGTTTTTTGGTTTGACGCTTATTCCGTGAGATATTTGGCACTGTCATGATCAATGGACCACCCTGGAGATATACAGGGTGAGTCACCTAACATTACCGCTGGATATATTTCGTAAATCACACCAAATACTGACGAATCGATTCCACAGACAGAAAGTGAGGGGAGGGGCTTGTGTAATAGGTTAATACAAACCATAAAAAAATGCACGGAAGTATTTTTTTTAACACAAACTTAGGTTTTTTAAATGGAACCCCGTTAGTTTTGCTAGCACATCTGAAAATATAAACAAATACGTAATCAGTGCCGTTTGTTGCATTGGAAAATGTTAATTACATCCCGAGATATTGTAACCTAAAGTTGACGTTTGTGCACCACTCCTCTGCTGTTCGATCGTGTGTATCGGAGAGCACCGAATTACGTAGGGATCCAAAGGGAACGGTGATGGACCTTAGGTACAGAAGATACTGTAACAGCACATTCCGTCCACATGCTGACACCTTTTTATTGGTCTTTTTCACTGACGCACATGTACATTACCATGAGGGGTGAGGTACACGTACACACGTGGTTTCCGTTTTCAATTACGGAGTGGAGTAGAGTGTGTCCCGACATGTCAGGCCAATAGATGTTCAATGTGGTGGCCATCATTTGCACACAATTGCAATCTCTGGCGTAATGAATGTCGTACACGCCGCAGTATATCTGGTGTGATGTCGCCGCAGGCTGTCACAATACGTTGTTTCATATTCTCTGGGGTTGTAGGCACATCACGGTACACATTCTCCTTTAACGTACCCCACAGAAAGAAGTCCAGAGGTGTACGATCAGGAGAACGGGCTGGCCAATGTATGCATCCTCCACGTCCTATGAAACGTCCGTCGAACATCCTGTCAAGTGTCAGCCTAGTGTTAATTGCGGAATGTGCAGGTGCACCATCATGCTGATGCCACATACGTCGACGCGTTTCCAGTGGGACATTTTCGAGCAACGTTGGCAGATCTTTCTGTAGAAACGCGACGTATGTTGCAGCTGTCTGGGCCCCTGCAATGAAGTGAGGACCAATGAAGTGGTCGCCAATGATTCCGCACCATACATTTACTGTCCACGGTCGCTGTCGCTCTTCCTGTCTGAGCCAGCGAGGATTGTCCACGGACCAGTAATGCATGTTCCGTAGATTCACTGCCCCGTGGTTAGTGAAACCCGCTTCATCGGTAAACAGGTAGAACTGCAACGCATTCTCTGTAAATGCCCATTGACAGAATTGCACTCGATGATTAAAGTCATCACCGTGTAATTGCTGATGTAGCGACACATGAAACGGGTGAAAGCGGTGATGATGCAGTATGCGCATGACACTACTTTGACTCAGTCCACCGGCTCTCGCAACTGAACGTCGGAGGTTTCAAGCGTCAACTTTAGGTTACAATATCTCCGGATGTAATTAACATTTTACAATGCAACAAATGGCACTAATTACGTATTTGTTTATATTTTCAGATGTGCTAACAAAACTAACGGGGTTCCATTTAAAAAAACGTAGGTTTGTGTTAAAAACATACTTCCGTGCAATTTTGTATGGTTTGTAGTAAACAACTACACTAGCCGCTCTCCTCACGTTCGGTCTGTGGAATCGGTTCGTCAGTATTTGATGTGGTTTACGAAATATATCCAGAGGTAACGTTAGGTGACTCACCCTATATATATATATATATATATATATGTGTGTGTGTGTGTGTGTGTGTGTGTGTGTGTGTGTGCGCTACATATCTAAAAAATATGTGTTGCCTACGTCCATCCGCCTTGCCGCAGTGCAATACACCGGTTGCCGCCAGATATGTATAGATATGTTAGACATTTCAGGATTTAAGCTAACTTCCTACTTCTGCATAGTAGATATGGACGGAGGAGGAGTTGCCACATTTATTAAAAACTGACCTAAATTCAAGAACATAGACATTAATAAATTCTGTTTAGAGCAGCATCTAGAAGCATGTGCAACAGAAGTAGAGTTCCATAACAGATCCTATATAATAGTAACTATTTACCGAGCACCTGCAGGAAATTATAATCTATTCATAAATCATCTAGAAGCTCTTTTGGGGTATTTAACAGTAAGAAACAAAAAAAATTGATTGCTGGTGACTTTAATACAGATTTTATAATTCAATCTTCCAGTAAACATTTACTGCAGTTAGTAATGTTGTCTTTCAATCTAACTCACACTGTAAACTTTCCTACTAGGATCACTAAATCCTTAAGGACAGCCATTGGTAACATTTTTATAGACAAATCAAAGGAACAAAATCATATCATAAAACCTGTAATAAATGGACTATCAGATCATGACATGCAGCTCCTTGTTTTAGATGTAAATTCTAAGCAGATTATCGAGACTGCTAAATCTGAGTACAGGAGAGTATTCAATCAACCAAAAAATTGAGTGTTTTAGAAAACTGCTCAAAGATATGAACTGGAAAGTTGTTTATAGTGCTAATGACATGAATGAAAAATATAACACATTCATGAACAATGTCAGTACCATGTTTGAAAACTGTTTTCCTCTAAAAGTTACTCAAATTAAACAGAAGTTTATAATAAAACCATGGATCACACACGGAATAAAGATTTCCTGTAAGACAAAAAGGAAAATATATCTGTAGACCAAGAATAGCTCCAATGCTGATGATTTAGCTAAATAAAAGGAATACTGTAAAATATTAAAAAAAGTAGTTCAGGCATCTAAACAAATACACTACGAGAAGAAGATAGCAATGTCAGGGAACAAAATAAAAACAATATGGGATATAGTGAAAGAGGAGACTAGTAGAACCAGAAAGGAACAGGAGCAAATAGCACTAAGGGTAGATGACACATTAGTAACCGATGGGCATAGTGTAGCAAATCTATTTAACAAGTACTTTATATCCGTTACTGATAGAATGGGATTGTCAGGATCAGTAAATAATGCCCTTGAATATCTGAAAGTAGCCTTTACAGATAGCTTCAGGTACATGAATATGTCACTCTCATCACCAAAAGAAATAACTTCCATAATAAAATCTTTAAAAACAAAGCATTCTAGTGGTTACGATGAAATATCAACAAAGTTAATTAAGGCATGTTCTTGTGAGTTTAGTACAATTGTAAGTTACTTGTGTAACCAGTCAATTATATCTGGGACATTTCCTGACTGGCTGAAATATGCAGACGTTAAGCCTCTATTCAAGAAAGAGGATAAAGAGATGCCATAAAACTACAGACCGATTTCACTTTTGCCAGCATTCTCAAAAATTTTAGAAAAAGTAATCTACAGACAACTTCTCAACTATCTACCACAAATAACATATTATCAAGAACACAGTTTGGATTTCTGAAGGGTTCTGATATCGAAAACGCTATTTACACCTACAGTGAAAATGTACTTAATCCATTAAATAACAAGTTACAAGCAGCAGGTATTTTCTGTGATTTGTCGAAGGCATTCGATTGTGTAAACCACAACATCCTTTTAAATAAATTAGAATTCTATGGTGTCACGGGCAGTGCTGCAAAATGGTTCAAGTCATACCTCGCTAACAGGAAACAAAGGGTGTCAGTGCAAGGGACTAGTGAATTAAGTCATCGTTCATCACCAGAATGGGAAGAAATTACATGTGGTGTCCCACAAGGGTCCATCTTAGGGCCATTGCTTTTTCTTGTGTACATTAATGATCTCTCATCAGTTACACTGCCAGAACCAGAGTTCGTTTTGTTTGCAGATGACACAAGTATTGCAATAAATAGTATGTCGAGTGTAGTTCTAGAAAGATCTGCTAATGATATTTTCATGGATATTAATAAATGGTTTAAAGCCAACTCACTGACATTAAACTTCGAAAAGACTCACTATATGCAATTCAGAACCTGTAAGAGGTTTCCACCCAGCATATGCATAAAGTACAAAGAAGAGCAGATAGAAGGGGTTGACAGTCTTAAATCCCTGGGATTACAACTTGATAATAAATTCAGTTGAGAGGAGCACACCACAGAACTGCAGAAACGCCTTAACAAATCTGTATTTGCAATTCGAGTGTTAGCAGACATAGGCGACATAAAAGTGAAAAAGCTTGCATACTTTGCCTACTTTCATTCCATAATGTCATATGGTATAATATTTTGGGGTAACTGTTCAAGTCAAACAAAAGTTTTCAGAGTCCAAAAGCGTGTAATACGTATTATTTGTGGAGTAAACTCACGGACTTCTTGTAGAAACCTCTTCAAAGAACTCGGTATACTAACTACTGCCACTCAGTATATTTACTCCTCAATGAAATTTGTCCTAAATAATATATCTCTTTTTCCAACAAACCGCTCAGTTCATACATACAATACCAGGAACGAAAATGATCTGCACAAGGACTTAAAAGCACTTACTTTAGTTCAAAAAGAGGTCCACTACTCAGGAACACTCATCTTCAATAATTAGCCAGCAAACATAAAAAATTTTGTTACAAATAAAGATCAGTTTAAAAGGAGCCTGCAAGGCTTACTAGTGGCCAACTCCTTCTACTCCATTGACGAATTTTTTAATAGAAACAAATGATGTGTTGTATATATTTATACTATTAGTTTTGTTATTTCAGCTTTATAAAAAATAAAAATAAAAAATAAAAAAGAGATGACATGTCCCATATCCACGAGGATCTCCTCAACACGGATCTATGGAACGAAAAACTAATCTAATCTATTCTAATCTAATCAGATCAGCGAAGTTAAGTGCTGTCGGGCGTGACCGGCACTTGGACGGCTGACCATCTGGGCGGCTATACGCTGTTGCCATTTTTCGGGGTGCACTCAGCCTCGTGATGCCAATTGAGGAGCTACTTGACCGAATACTTGTGGCTCCAGTCACAGAAAACCACCGTATCGACCGGGAGAGCGGTGTGCTGACCACTCGACCCTTCTATCTGCATCCTCAATTTGGGATGGCACGCCGGTCGGATGTTCCCGATGGGCTACTTGTGGCCTGAAGACGGAGTGCTATGTCCGTCCGGACGTCTATTAGGGTTGTTGTTGTTGTTGTTGTTGTTGTTGTTGTTGTTGTTGTCTTCAGTCCTGAGACTGGTTTGATGCAGCTCTCCATGCTACTCTATCCTGTGCAAGCTGCTTCATCTCCCAGTACCTGCTACAACCTACATCCTTCTGAATCTGCTTAGTGTACTCATCTCTCGGTCTCCCTCTACGATTTTTACCCTCCACACTGCCCTCCAATGCAAAATTTGTGATCCCTTGATGCCTCAAAACATGTCCTACCAACCGATCCCTTCTTCTAGTCAAGTTGTGCCACAAACTTCGCTTCTCCCCAATCCTATTCAATACCTCCTCATTAGTTACGTGATCTATCCACCTTATCTTCAGTATTCTTCTGTAGCACCACATTTCGAAAGCTTCTATTCTCTTCTTGTCCAAACTAGTTATCGTCCATGTTTCACTTCCATACATGGCTACACTCCAAACAAATATTTTCAGAAATGACTTCGTGACACTTAAATCTATATTCGATGTTAACAAATTTCTCTTCTTCAGAAACGCTTTCCTTGCCATTGCCAGTCTACATTTTATATCCTCTCTACTTCGACCATCATCAGTTATTTTACTTCCTAAATAGCAAAACTCCTTTACTACTTTAAGTGTCTCATTTCCTAATCTAATTCCCTCAGCATCACCCGATTTAATTTGACTACATTCCATTATCCTCGTTTTGCTTTTGTTGATGTTCATCTTATATCCTCCTTTCAAGACACTGTCCATTCCGTTCAACTGCTCTTCCAAGTCCTTTGCCGTCTCTGACAGAATTACAATGTCATCGGCGAACCTCAAAGTTTTTACTTAGTCTCCATGAATTTTAATACCTACTCCAAATTTTTCTTTTGTTTCCTTTACTGCTTGCTCAATATACAGATTGAATAACATCGGGGAGAGGCTACAACCCTGTCTCACTCCTTTCCCAACCACTGCTTCCCTTTCATGCCCCTCGACTCTTATGACTGCGTCTATTAGGGTATTGTGTAAAAATATGAAGTAAATTGGTCAAGAGCTTTTCGATAGTTTCATTAACTACGTTAACCTACCAATTGTCTTTTTATTGTGGTATTGTTTAGCCAGACAAGCCTTCGTGGCGTAATGCTTCCGTGAGAAAGGGGGACAATATCGATTGTAAAAGAAGTAATGACGGAGAATAAGCACCTCACGTCCCACTGACATCGAGGTTTTAAGAAACGGATACCACTTGTAAGTTTGTTGACTGTGAGAGTGACGTGGATGTTATAGGTTGTGGGTATGAGATTAGTGTGATACTGCACTAAACGTCTTTTTTCAAAATTATACTGAACAGCAGTAACGAATTAAAGTGCATATGTGGACAAATTCCAGGAACTGGAACCCATAACCCCCACGCCACGCACCATGCACCAGACTCTGCGTCCCATGCCCGCATGTCCACACGCCCTCACGCTCCCAAGCTCGTTGCACCGCCGTGTGTTCCAGGAGTGCTTGGTTCAAATGGCTCTGAGCACTATGGGACTTACGTTCTAATGTCATTTGTCCCCTAGAACTTAGAACTACTTAAACCTAACTAATCTAAGGACATCACACACATCCATGCCCGAGGCAGGATTCGAACCTGCGATCGTAGCGGTGCGCGTTTCCAGACTGTAGCGCCTAGAACCGCCGGCCCAGAAGTGCTCTAATTAATTTGCGTATCATGCTGTTTACCTCATGTTTGCAAATACCTTATTTGTTATCAACATAAATGTGCTAGGAAGTAGCCAACTGATCTGACAACGTCACACAAGTGTTGTGTATGCATCAGACATGTCTCACATGACATAACCTTAGCGTTTGCCGTGCGACATACCATGCTAGTGTCGCGTCAGTGCCCATACTTATTTTAGTGCCCATCATCTGCGACCCGTAGTATGTTCGGATGTATCCGAATGATCTGTGCAATTTCTCTCCAAACTATTAACGTAATGTACTTTGGCACTAAGGGAACGTGTACCATATAGCCTGCATTGTTCTCAAAAACAACGGAATTTTGTTTGAAAAAGATCACCTTTCCAATCATAGCTCCACTACTCTCCACCAATTCGGTTTACATTCTAGGTCTATGCTCTCTAGTTGGTATTTGCTAACGAATTTGTTACAATAATATTCCAATTACGCTGTAGTGAGGAGGCCATTAACAGCAGGCCTCAAAATGGTTGTAAATATTAATGTAAGACACTTCGAAATTACACTGTGTGGGCACATTCTGCAAATGGCTCCAAATACTAATGTAAGATACGTTGCCATTACATAATTTAATGGCAAACTGCCCAAAGTGACGGAAAAATGTTAATCCTCTAGGTGAATTGTGTGTGACAGAGTGTTATCCCTCTAAAAATACTAGGCAGTGTTTCCAAAAGTAATGACTGCCTTTAATTTTCGTATCTCACAATTAGCAGCAAAGCATTGCGCTATTTTCTGCAACTGTACGAGGGTTGGAACTTTAATAGTGGCAACTATTTATTTACAGCTCGTACAAAATAGATACGCGTTTAAAAGTTTTACTGACCTTCAAAGTAGTCACCAGCATTGTGTATAACCCGTTACAGCGATGTGAAAGTGCCAGTTGTCTTGACAAGTCGAGTGGCGCGGTCTATTAATTAAATTAATTAAAATAAAATTAGAGAAAGTCGCACTTGTTCTTCCCATGCACCTTTTGCGAGTGCGACAGAAAAACTGGAAGATCGTTGGGTTATACCAAGTAGCTTTGGCACTCACTGTAAAGTCTATTCTGGCGTACATATGTTCATGTGGTAAAGTTCTTGTTATTTTTCTTTGGTTTCTGCACGTCATTAGTAATCACAGTTTACTATTGAAAGTTTAAATCATGGTAACACTAAATTAATTTTAGTGAGCATCTCCAGATCCATTCGGATTCGTTCATTCTGTGAAATAATTTCCACCGTTATGAATAGATGTGTGAGTTAGATATACTGGCCATCACCAGATTAAAGTATTCAGTTATTACGCCCAATAAAGAACCACAATGCCTCATCGTACCTGGCACCGAAGATGTATTCAGCGAACTGAAATCTTTTTTCGCTATAGTATTTGACGTACCTTGGCCTGCTGACCGACTCTGCTTCGTGCTCTACCCCAGCCATTATGAAACACCAGAATTGCTGGCACGTAATGTGTCTGGGGAACTTAGCGTAAGTTATTATACTACATATACACATCAAAAAAAGTTTTGCATCATCCCGGTTCACAGAACTTCTGAAGATAGACATTGACTGTGGATATTGTATCATTGACACAGTCCCTTTGACTGATCAGAGATGTCACTAAACCCGGCCAAAGATGTAAACAACCATGCATGAGCAGCACCTATTAGACGGAGGGAGTCCGTCAGAGGATCTGTTCCAGTCATTCCACCAGGAAGGAGGTACACGGCTCGTGTTGTCTGTAGTTCAACCATGTCTAGACGGCCAATATCGCGGTTTGATTGCGTTCGCATTGTCACTTTGTGTCAAGAGGGGCTGTCAACAAGGGAAATTTCCAGGCGTCTCGGAGTGAACCTAAACGATGTTATTCGGATATGGAGGAGATACAGAGATAGGAACTGTCGAGGACATGCCTTGCTCAGGCCGCCCAAGGGATACTACTGCAGTGTATGACAGCTACCTATGGATTATGGGTCGTAGGAACCCTGACAGCAACACCACCATATTGAATAATACTATTCATGTAGCCACAGAATGTCGTGTTACGACACAAACTGTGTGCAGTAGGCTGCATGATGCGCAACTTCACTCCCGACGTCCATGGCGAGGTCCATCTTTGCAACCACGACACCATGCAGCCTGGTACAAATGGGCCCAACAACATGCCGAATGGACCGCTAAGGATTGGCATCGCGTTCTGTCCGACGAGTGCAGTAAAGTGGAGGTTCCCTGCTGTTTTTGAGGTGGAATTATGTGGGGCGGACGCACGCCGCTGGGGGTTATGGAAGGCGCCGTAACGGCTGTACGATAAGTGAATGCCATCCTCCGACCGATAGTGCAACCATATTGGCAGCACATTGGCGAGGCATTCGTCTTCATGGACGACAACTGACGCCCCCATCGCGCACATATTGTGAATGACTTCCTTCAGGATAACGACATCGCTCGATAAGAGTGGGCAGCATGTGCTCCAGACACGAACATTATCAAACATGCCTGGGATGGATTGAAAAGGGCTGTGTACGGACGACGTGACCCACCAGCCACTCTGAGGGATCTACGCTGAATCGCCGTTGAGGATTGTGACAATCTGGACCAATAGTGCCTTGATGAACTTGTGGATAGCATGCCGCGACGAATACAGGCATGCATGAGTGCAACAGGACGTGCTACTGGGTAATAGAGGTACCAGTGTGTACATCAATGTGGACCATCACTGTTGAAGGTCTCGCTGTATACTGGTACAACATCGTATCTGTGGTTTTCCTGACCAATAAAAATAGCGCATGGTATATTCATGTTGATTTCTATTCCAATTTTCTCTACAGGTTCCGGAACTCTCGGAACCAAGGTGATGCAAAACTTCTTTTTGATGTGTCTATGTCTGTATTATAAATGAGAATGTACTGAAATTTCTTCCTTGCTAAGTAACATTTTCTGTAGATGATTAGCATTTTTACATACTTTTCGTTAGTGTACATTGTATTCACAAACATTCAACAGAAGACGACTGACTGAATGGCAGTTGTATATGCTCCTTGTACGTGTTTCTTTTCCAGGAAGTAGATGAGTTACGTTACCCACGTACCTGCACTGTGTGCCAATACACGAGAGTTAGAGTCAATTTTGTATTTCTGTTGACATCATGAGGACAGGTAGTGGGTTACAGAATAATAAATGTAAAATGCCATGGAATAAGTACGTACTACCGCTCCTATCTTCTTAACGAACAAACAAACAAGAAAGGCAATGATGCTGGTTAATGTCCTCCTCGTAGCTAAATATTTGTTTGATACTTTTCTTTCCTTGTGGACAAAAAGTTCCCTATCGTGTTCTAGGTAAACGGAACAACCCCTATATACATCCAATAGCTATTTAACAATTGAAAATGAACTCTGGATGAATTTCTATTGACGACAAATCGTTGAATCAAGACCTTTATAACGGTGCAGTATAATTTTAACGAATCAAATACACTGGTGTGCAAAACTTAAGGACGAAAGTAACTCTCGCTTGATGTGTTACTGCCAAGTGACGTAACTCGATGATACTAGGATCACATATAGAAAGAACTTCTACAACGGAGTACAGAAGGTAACTAGAACAAACACGCAATGAGACGACGAGATATCGCACTTTTATTGAAAGACAGTAATTACGCTTAAGCCACCGCGCTTTATGATGGCTCCTGAACATAAGAGAAAGCAGTACACGGTTCTTAATAGAATGTGAGATCAACTGGGTGGTAATACACGCTTCGCAACATGAGCCGATGCTGCCCACAACGTTAGTGAAAAGTTCTCGTGGTAGGGTGATCCATTCGTTCAGCTTCGCTGCTGACTACTGAATATAACGTGCTCCCATCTCTCACCGAATGAGGGCTCGTAACGCACCCAGGAACACGGCGAACATAATCGTTTTGGTGTTCTATATGTTATGTTGTGGAGAGGCGCAATGTAGCATCAGCAACCTCAGGGTACAGCTGGGCTATTCCGCTTATGCGCCAAATCCGCCTTGCAATCTCCCCCCTCCTTGCTAACTCCATCAATTGTCCACATGAACCAATGTCGAGTCCAAGCAATTAATAAACAATGTCTTTTATGAAGATTTGAGAGGAGTGAAGATTACAATAAAATTTCTAGTTTACTTAGCTTGTCATGTTGAGTTAGCTCCAGTTTTTCTACTCTAGGGGCCTGACTCTTAACCTGCAAATGTCACATCAGGTCCCCACGATTGATTTGAACTAAATAAATCTGAAGACTGTTGTTGCAAAATTTTGTACGTAAGTATATTTCCTCTCGTTTTAGTGTATTATACAGTTTTTTGATTTTCCACATTAACAAAGCCGAAATTGCATTGTTCGTACAAAAACACCATTTATATACACTGCGATTTCTATCTTCTTCAGATATTTGTTTAATACCCTGTTCCCTTAAAGGAATTTCGACATTTTATATACTTGAATGTACTCACAATTAACATACTGTAACTGTTGCGTCTGCCACAGACGGCCCTTGCCATGCAGACTACACTCAAGACACCCCAGTATACCATATAACATACACAACCACTTGCAGGCGCAACCAAGAGGAAAGCAATTCTTCAAAACAAACAGAACTTCCTAGAGACTGATGCGAACCTTTTTCTGCAGAGGTCGTCTCACAGACACAGGGAAAGTTGGAGTATTCCGCCGACTTCCGCCGGCTTTGTAAGGCCAACGCAGCAGCAGTACAGCCAGATCCTCGCCGAGATAGGACCAGCTCCGACGCACCTCACCGACGCTTTTAATGAGTAATCGTCTACATGTTATTTAATTTCTTTGTGTGTATATAGCGATATTTCGAGAAGTGTAGTTCAGTTTCAATAAACGACATGATACTGAGTGTTCTACAATACTGAGTAAACCTTCAGTGAAGAATTGTTTTCCTCTTGGTTGCGCTGCAAGTGCTTGTGTATGTTATATGGTACACAGGAGTGTCTTGAGTGTAGTCTGCATGGCAGGGACCTTTTGTGGCAGACGTAACAATAACAGTATCACATCGACAGATTTTTTAAAAAGTTTCATGTCATATTGTTTAGGGCTTACAGTTGAAATGAATGGAATAGCCCGGCAGTACGCTGCCTCCAAATGTTTCAAAGAGGTTCACTCACCAGTCAAAGTTATTGTGATGCAGTACTTTTCCCCACGTGCCAACTGCTCAGGTGGCATAGCTCTCGCAACGAGTGGATATTCGGTGTTTGGACTGGCCGGCCCGTTTCCAAGTCTTTATTTTCATCGAGTACTTGTGGGATGGGTCAGGGAGACGTTTTGCAGCGTGTGGACGTGTACGAGCGACCATCCGGCAGTTAGTGGAGGAATGGAACGCCCTGTCAGAAGAACTCCTTACCAGTCTCGCAGCCAGCGAGGGAGTGCTGCGGAGCATCCGTTGCCGTCTGTGTTTATCAAGCACCGTATTGAGAAACACGTCGCTGATTTTGCAGTGTCCAGAGGACGATCATCATTGACTGTGTCTTCATTGTATTTACTGTCTTTAAACAAAGGTGTCATTTCTATTCTTCCGATTGTGTATTTTCTTCAATTACTTTTTGTACTATACTGTAGCAGTTCTATGTACGGTCGAATTTTCGTCGAGCTATGTTGCTTTACCGTGATACGTAATGGGAAAGTCGCTTTCGTCCTTGAGTTTAACACAGGACTTCGAAAAGTTGTAGAACCAGGGGTACTCATCAGAATGTTTGATAGTTGACCTACTGCGCTGCCACACGTGTCCCAAACACACACCGAGGCGATATAAGTCACGGGATAACGATACGCACATTTGCAGATGGCGGTAGTATCACGAACACAAGGTGTAAAAGGGCAGTGCATTGCTGGAGCTGTTATTTTTACTTAGGTGATTCGTGAGGAAAGGTTTCCGACACGATTATGGCCACACGACGGGCATTAACAGACTGGTAGTTTGAGCTAGACGCATGGGACATTAGATTCCGGAAATCGTTACGGAATTCACTATTTCGAGGTCCGCAGTGTCAAGAGTGTGCTAAGAATACCAAACTCTAGGTATTATCTCTCACCACGGACAACGCAGTGCCCGACAGCTTTCACTTAACGATCGAGAGCAGCGGCGTTTCTGTAGACTTGTCAGTGCTAACAGACAAACAGCGCTGCGTGAAATAACCGCAAAAGTCAACGTGGGAGGTACGACGGACGTATCCGTTACGACAGTGCGGTGAAGTGCTGTATTAATAGACTACAGCAGCAGATGACAGACGCTAGTGTCACTTCGTGTTCCTAAACGACGATGTAATTGTTTTTGGTGACAATGCGCCATGTCAGCGGGCCGCAATTGTTCGCGACTGGTTTGAAGAAAGTTCCGGACACTTCGAGCGAATGAGTTGGCGACTCAGATTGGCCGATGTTAACCCCACTAAACATTCACGGGTCGGGTAGCGCACAAAATCCTGCACCGGCCACACTTTCGCCATTACGGATGGCTATAGAGGCAGCATGTCTCAAAACGTCTGCAGGGGACTTCTAAAGACTCGTCGAGTCAATCCCTTGTCGATAGGATGCAGTACGTCGGGCAAAAGCAGGTCCGACACGATATTAGGAGGTGCCGAACTATTTTCATCACTTAAGTGTAAGAGGAACAGGATTCCACTGATAACTACGTCGGCTCGCTGCTGGTGTCGAAAAATTTGTGCTTGCCCTAACACTGCATTACCGGTTGTTACATTTTGGTTGTGTGTAACGGCTCACGAATGAGCAGTAAGTGCCTGAGGGATTGTGATGCAGAGCCGAACATGGAGTGAGATGGGGTGCGGCGTGTCGCGGCGTACGACGGTGGTGGTGCCGGCCTCGGGGTCCGCGTCGGCGTCGCTGTCGGCGGCCGCGCTGGCGGTGACGGAGGCGTCGCAAGGCGGCGGCGGGGGTGGCGGGGGCGGCGGGGGCGACGGCGGGGGCGGCGGCCCCGAGGCGGGGCCACAGCTGGGGTCGCGCCGCCAGTCGACGCTGCAGCCGCTGCAGGCCGCCGACCCGCCGGCCGAGCTGCTGCGGGAGGCGCCGCCGCTCGCGCCGGACACGCCGCCGCCTAAGCCCGCCGTCGGTACGTAAGAAGGCGTGTATCTGTTCCTCATCCGCAAAACACCAGCCTTTACCTCCCACAGAGTCGGCAACAGTCGACAAGTTCCGCACTTGTTTCACATTCGAATGTGTTAACACCGTTTGCACGCAATACCCAAGCACGAGTTGGCTGCTGGATACCTCGTGAATATGCAATTTGTCGATTTTACCAAACACTGTAATAGAGGTCTCTGGAAATACTCCTTACAAATTTCTACGACTTATAGAGTCGAATTTGTACACAATATCCAGCCAGAGTGGCCGAGCTGTTCTAGGTGCTACAGTCTGGAACCGCGACACCGCTATGGTCGCAGGTTCGAATCCTGCCTCGGGCGTCAATGTGTGTGATGTCCTTAGGTTTAAGTAGTTTTACGTTCTAGGGGACTGATTCCCTCAGAGGTTAAGTCCCATAGTGCTCAGAGCCATTTGAACAAAAGTACACAAAACACACATCAAAAAAAGTTTTGCATTGAATAGAGATCAACATAAACATCATTTCCGCCCTTTTCATTGCTCGTGTCAACCACACATTGCATGGTGTACCACCTTACAGTGAGACCTTCAGAGCTGGCAGTCAAGATTGCTATACACACTGGTACCTCTAATACTCAGAAGCACGTCCTCTTGCGCTGATGCATGCCTGTATTCGTCGTGGCATATTATCCACAAGTTCATCTGGGCACTGTTTTTCCAGATTGTCCCACTTCTCAAAGGCGACTCGGCGTAGATCCCTCAGAGTGGTTGGTCGGTCACGTCGTCCAAAAACAGCCCGTTTTAATCTGTCCCAGGCATGTTCGATAGGGTTCATGTCTGGAGAACATGTTGGCTACACTAGTCGAGCGATGTCTTTATCCTGAAGAAAGTAATTCACAAGATGTGCAGACTGGGGGGACGAATTGTCGTCCACGAAGACGAATGCCGCGTCAGTATGCTGCAGATACGATTGTAATATCGGTCGGAAGATGGCATTCGTGTATCGCACAGCCGTTAGGGCGCCATCTACCGGCGGCGTACGTCGGCCCCGTATTATGCCATCTTAAAACAGCAGGGAACATACACCTTGCTGAACTCGTCGAACAGTGTGTCTAAGACGTTCAGCCTGACCGGGTTGCCTCCAAACGTGTCCCCGGCGATGGCTGGTAGAAGGCATATGCGACACTTATCAGTGAAGAGAACCTAATACCAATCCTTAGCAGTCCATTCGGCATATTGATGGTCCCATCTGTATTGTGCTGCATGGTGTCCTGGTTGCAAAAGATGGACCTCACCATGGACGTCACGAGTGAAGTTGCACATCATGCAGCATATTGTGCATAGTTTGATGTCTTGTCTTTTGTGAAAAAATCATTTTTCAACGTGTTGGCGTTGCTGTCAGGGTTCCTCTGAGCCATAATCCGTAGGTAGCAGTCATCCACTGCAGTAGTAGCCCTTGGGCGGTCTGAGCGAGGCATGTCATCAGCAGTTCTTGACTCTCTGTATCTTCTCCATGTCAAAACATCACCATTTTGGTTCACCCTGAAACGCCTGGACACTTCCCTTGTTGAGAGGGAGAAGTCGCAACAAGATCACTCTACATTGCTGCCACATGTATTGCGGCGATGATGTCATGCAAGATGACGTCGTGTACACTTGGCAACAGCGTATGATGTCATCCAATATGGATGGGGTGACGTCATTCAAGATGTCGGATTTTGTTGGTAAGTTTGAATTTTGGTGGGGAAGTGCCACTCCCCCAGGAAAAGGCGCGAAGTTCAAATACGAACAGGATAATGCACCACACCACAGTTATCTCTACTAAGCAAAGAAAATCGCTGGAAGAAAACTCACTTTGGCTACCTCGACTAACCTAAATCAACCGACCACGACTTCCTCTTATGAACTGGTGCCAGCTTTGAATTTTGTCGGTATACAAAGCTCACTTGGCATTTCGCTGCTAAGGTACAAAAATGCTGGAAAAGAAGGGACACTTGTACTAATTTCACTCGCTACCTCCTCCTAATGATTTGTGGGAAAAAGGACTTGTCTTTATTATCTAAACAATTTCATGCAGATGTGTTTGCCACTGGGTCCAGAGCCCAACTGCCTTAGCACACATCGCCAGCAGCAGAGGGCGCCCTCATGACATCAGGTGATGATGCAAGTGTCATAATCCAAGATGGCGTCACCCAGTGTGTTCACCACGAGGTCCAGAGCCCAACTGACTTAGTACATATCACCACCGCCAGAGGGCAATGTCGTGACGTCAGGTGATGACGCAAGTACCGTTATTCAAGATGGCGGCAGACGGTGAATTCACCACGTTGTATGGTTCATATTGCTGCCACCAGAGGGCGCAGTAGTGACATCAGATGATGACATTATGTGGTGGGGTAAATGGCGTGTGCCTCACGTGTAGGGCCAGCGGGCGCCGCAGATACTCTTATCGAAGTATGCCAGCGAACATAAGTGACATAAGTAACTGAACATAAGAGACACCTACATCGTGCATCTAATGTATCAGTTACCTAAGTACTTAATTCCAATTCAACTGTAATCATATTCCATAAATGAATGTAACATTCGGATATTCAATTATAAAATGAGAATTTTCACATTTTCCCACTAGGAGCGCAGTGTTCATTCATGACAAAGCACCCCCAACGCCTAGAATGCTGCACTCCTATTGGCTACTGCATTCGTAACGTGATTCTACGTCATAGAACCCAGATGGTGCTCTATAGAGGGAAAAGGCGCAAAAATGACACAGACTGCGCATGGCTGCTGGGGAGAGTAAGGAAGGAGTGAATCCTATTTATTTTTGAACATTTTGTTTAGGGATGGAGTACATTTATGACACTGATACAAAACACACGCTCTCACATGCTTGGGACCATCTCACACAGCCCACAGACCTGCAGACTACTTCTAAATAACGCTCTCCAGACACGCAAACAATTGACAAAATAATTCAATTACAAACTTGCAGACGACTCCTAAATAATCCAGCACACTGATGTGTAGGCACGCTCAGTACTTGAAAACTGTCCAAATAGTGCATGGCACAGCCTAGAGACCTGGTCAAAAAATATTGCAATGAACGCGCGCCAGCACCGTCCGCCAGCCCCGTTCACCCCGCGAAGTGACGTGGTCGGCAGCTGTCAAACTACACACAGGTGCTCTCAGGCATGAGACAGTCACATCCCATGACACCAGAGAAATTCCTATCGCAATACGTGGCCGCATAGACGCCGATGATGACACAGTCGGATGGGAGCGAAGACTTATTTACAGAGCGTGGACGCTCCGAGCAGAGCCGCATGGACGTGTGGTCGACACGGCTGACGTGAAAGCTGCTTCTACACTCCTGGAAATGGAAAAAAGAACACATTGACACCGGTGTGTCAGACCCACCATACTTGCTCCGGACACTGCGAGAGGGCTGTACAAGCAATGATCACACTCACGGCACAGCGGACACACCAGCAACCGCGGTGTTGGCCGTCGAATGGCGCTACCTGCGCAGCATTTGTGCACCGCCGACGTCAGTGTCAGCCAGTTTGCCGTGGCATACGGAGCTCCATCGCAGTCTTTAACATTGGTAGCATGCCGCGACAGCGTGGACGTGAACCGTATGTGCAGTTGACGGACTTTGAGCGAGGGCGTATAGTGCTCATGCGGGAGGCCGGGTGGACGTACCGCCGAATTGCTCAACACGTGGGCCGTGAGGTCTCCACAGTACATTGATGTTGTCGCCAGTGGTCGGCGGAAGGTGCACGTGCCCGTCGACCTGGGACCGGACCGCAGCGACGCACGGATGCACGTCAAGACCGTAAGATCCTACGCAGTGCCTACCTGTGCCTGTCAGTGTGATCATGTGATGTATCTGACCCCAGGAATGTGTCAATAAAGTTTCCCCTTCCTGGGACAATGAATTCACGGTGTTCTTATTTCAATTTCCAGGAGTGTATTTTCGAGTATACATTTACTGTTATATACCGATGTCACAGAACTCCAAGGCGCAGGCCCCATACGCGAGACACCGCATGCCAGCACTTGTCTTTACCGCTGATGATTGAATAGCGCAGCGTGCTCTGCCCCTAACGGAACATACGAGATGCGTACCCACCCCAACGTCACTGACACCTCGCTGCAAAACGTCCGTGTGGCGACTCGCCATCTAAAACGTTCCCAATGTTATTCTTACGTCACATTGCTTTGTAAAAAAATATCAGCCATGTCGACCTCTCGGGAATTGTATAGTGTCCCAGAAATATTTAACGCTTGCTTTCTAGATGTCTGAGCTTGCATGCACAAAAATTCTTATTCTAACGAAACCTGTTTACTAAAATAGCGCCTAATGCAGTCTCTCTCGCAGGTCTAACGTCGTACTCAGTCCATCACGTGTTAACCTTCGTGCTTCAAACATACGCAAACGTTCCCTCCGCTATAAAGAGGCTCCTATATCCCAGTACAAACGATGTCAATGAATCGAGCATTCTGGTTGGTTGTTATCGAATTTACCCGCCGAAATACTGATACCGCCAATATCGAAGTACTGTTCACCTTTTTTTTCCTTCTGTAGAAGATACTTTCAGCGGTTATTTTACACGGATCGTCATATTGCACTGACAACATACATATCGTCAAATACGGAAAGACTCTTACGATAGGACACACTCATCCTCTCTAGTCATGCCATAACATAAACCATAGTAACTTTACAATGCAATATATAGAAATTTTACAAAACGTAATTCACACTAACGTTACAATACAATATATAAACATTTTACACAACAGTACAGCTATCTTTTATAACTGGACAGGACCCTAAAAAGTTATCGTATGCATACACTCACACCGGCTATATGTCACTATGCTCCCCAGTCCTAGGGAAGCGCCGTTTCCACCGACAACTAAACCTCGCAATGTCTCATACTTACCGTCAAATACGGAAAGAGTCTTACTCAACTCCACTGTTCTCCCACTGAGGAAAGGAGCTTGAATATTGAAATACAATGGCTACGAGATAGAATGAAATCCAAGTGGTGTATTTCAAGGGAAGACTTTCACATACATTAATGTACATAAACGTGTACTAACGTGCACTCGTTTTTCCTCGGCACAAACGCGTTACTGCTCCTGCTTCCTTGCTTGCTCGCTTTTTTCTGCACACATCTCCGTGTTGTCGGCATAATATTATACCATTTTCGTGGTACGTCTCAATATCAAGCATTAGACAGCATCCTACCGATTGCTAGCGCAACCTAATTCCCAACATATGGACTCTAAATAATATCTATACAACCCCAAACCTTAGCGAGGTGCAGCGTGCTGTAAAAGACTGAGTAACTAGAAACAAATAGAGGAAACTATTATTTACACTCTGGAATACCGATGTCGATGATATAACAGATCCCAAATCAGCCCTATAAATTACAAGCCAACTAAGACCTTTCCCATGTCTGGAGAACAGCAAACGTGTCTTCCACACACCACAATCGATCTCCTCTCAACTAAATAAAGGTGCTAAATTTGCAGAAGTAGTCAACCGAACAATTTTCATGGTAGGGAATAAAGGTCCAGCGCAAACGCACCATCTTCTCCAATTTACACTTGATCACGAAAGCCGCCCAATACATACCAAGTATTAGTTCACTGGTCTGTCATGTAGAGAACTGCGGAGTTAACTCAGATACATTCCTACACTCCAACAGGCCTATGCATTCGGACAGGGGCTTTCGCTAACGGGAAACGTGAATCATTACTACCACAGGCCACGCATACGTGGAATAATTCTAGAAAACCGGTCAAATATATCTTTTATCGTTATAATTACAATTAAATGTTACGATCGCGGTCTCAATTGAATGGCATTCGACAATGAGTGAAGTATCAGAAATACACCATGCTGTCGGCAGTGGCTTTGGAAATGGAAATATCTGTACCTTCCTTACGACTGGACATACTCTTCACCTTGCTATCACAGCACTCCACGTCAAACTCATGCCCTCCTTACGACTGTACATAGTCATTTCCTTCCCACAAACACATACTTTATAAAACCTCTTGTTCAAATGCGAACATATGACGCATCCCTTAGTACTAACTATAAAACTCCGTCAATAACTGATTGCCTACGATACGAAATAATACTGAACGAAAATCAACGATGGGTGTGAATGTCTCTTAGGTTTTTCTTGCGAGTCCTACCATCGTGTGCTAGAAAGGGAGACCTAATCAGCTAGCTGTAAAAAAAAAAAAAAAATGAAACGATCGCACCAACTACTGCATGTTACTGTCATAAGCGGTCTTGGTTCTAGAGGTGCACACAAGTATCCATGTTAAAAGCTATACCCGCTTTACAAATCGAGGTACGACATGACCTCTGAATGAGGTCGTATTTTTTTTCGCACAAATACCATGACGGTGATCGTAGAAATGCGTATTATCCGTCCACGATGCAACCTCGTCATAAAATCACTCAACTTTGAAAGTGATTCGGCTAAGGAACGTGGTATGTAAGTGGTATTTGCGACTCCCTCACGCCATCGCAACTAGATAATTCTATAGTATTTCTATTGCATTCTGTCTCGACACCATATTAGAGGTATTGCGATATATCCAGTGGGCTATAGGCGATGACTGTTTGAGAAGGAACACCAACAGTAGTAGTAGATGATGTGCCGATTGAGCTCGTAAGAAGAAAAATGTGTTATGCTATCCGCTAGAAATGATGTCGGGCATTTGGAAACTGCTCTTTCCATTCAAGAACATGCCTGCATTGGATCATATGGACAATTCCTTTCATGATTACAACGACTACTCAATCATATTTGTAGCACTCCCATATCTCGAAACGAGTCACCTTTCCCAAACCTAGCTGCTACAGTAAAATTTCAGCTTGGTTTTAGCCAGCCCCTATGCTTCTTGCAACTGCTTCTATTTCCACAGCTTTCCGCATGTGATGGTTCCAATTTAAGTCGGAAGTGAGCAGAAGTCGGAGAAAGACATGCCCACCACCTTCGGCAACCAGTGTAGAAACAGAACGACCTGAGTTAGCGCAACAGGACAGTGTTTTGACCATTCGGCGAAAATGCGCGCAATGTTGTACGTCCCCAAACTACATACATGTACTACAGATCCACGTCCATTCAAATCAATCAGCCCAACATGCTATCATCGTTATTCTGTACCTCCAACACAGAAAAATTACGAACTATAAAACATTATCCCATTTAGAAGTCAATTAGGCACCGATGCTGGCACAATGACACATAGCTGCAGTGCGGTCCAGCGCGGAGGAAGCGATTTCACAGTACTCCCCGACGCATAGCTGCGGTGGGGCTTCAGCACAGAGAAAGAGATTTTGCAATGTTTCCCCAGAATAGCGAAGTGTGCAGCCATCCAAGCATTCCTAACTGTTTACCAAGTTCCTTACCTCAAACTGCTACCGCTACTGCCGCCTATTAAATTTACAGGCACCACAGAGGCCACTTCAAAGTTTGACCATCTATAGTCTAGGCGAATGATCGTATCCCTCTGACTATACTAAATTGCTCTGGTCCTGTTTAAAACAATGTTTTCTAACATGCTTTTGTACAATGCCAAACACGTCGTTTCCTTCTGCCATGACTTCGAGGCCTGTGCAAGGTTCTAAACTAACATTAAGAAGTTCTGATCGACGGGCTTTCGCAGGAAACTAGACTTTGCACCTTGTAAATCATATTCTTACGGCGGATAGCATAACCCTGGATGATTTAAATAAACGACAGTTACAACATAAGCAAACTGCAAAAGTCTTACGGCGTGGGCGTAGGTCTCCAAACTACAGTCCTAAAGGCATTCACAAGCCTTAAATTTAGACTCGCCTCTCACACTGATGGAATAGCTAACGACTCTGGGCTACCTTTCGACTGATTTCTCATATTTCACTCATGTACGTGATCACTGTTTCACTGCTAGCAACCCCCATAAGTTGCTTTCCATCCAAGAAAACTTGTTCCCCAACTCAAACAAGCCATATCAGTTAAACATTATGTGGTAATGAGTGCACAGATGTGATCAAAAAGTCACCATCGATGTACTCTAATAATAAACATCACAGTTGATAGCGTGAAGAATTTTACAGTAACTTCAACACCGGCCAATGATCTGACAGCAAGTTTCCCCAATTTCAGTACCGTAGTTAAACTACCCACTCTCGACTTTGCGAACATCATTGCGAATATGGATAAATGACTGTGCAGTACTCCCATTCAGTGTTAATTCTGAAACAAATAAATCATCAAAGTATACCAGACAGCGCTCCACATATTTCTATCACCTCGAACATAGTGTTTAATTTTACGATCTATCTCTATGCGTATGAGAGTCACAGAGTATTCTCGCTGTCTTAGGGTAAAATTAGAGAGTGAAAGACCCTCCTCACACTGGCTTAGACCAACCAGCCCTGATGCACCGTTAGTGAATTAACCTGCAACCGAGCAGAAGCAGACCGCTACACTCGACCTCTCTTAAATGAATGGAGCTTTCTGAGTCCTCACCTATCTCGAGATGCCTCCATGTCAAGGAGCTTAGCACTCCTTATCGATTTATAGTAACAGATTTCAAAGTGCCATCATGTAATAGCAGACAGATAAGAAAAACAAGAAAAGAATGATTTTTATAGGACACGGAGCTCCAGACGGATGGAGTTCGACGCATTTTTATGTAAATCAATAAAGCTGTCAACTCTAAAGTACTGCTCTGGAGTCTAGGATCAGCACCTGGAAGGTATTGGTAAGAGAGAACATAAACACAAGCACTACTAAGGCTACAATGTTCTGCACTTAAAACGTATGGAATGTAGCGCTGTTAATATTTCTTTGTGAGAAATATAGTTCAAGTGCATGACATACATCCTCCTTCCCGGTTTCTCAATAAATGTTATCGAACCGTAAAACACTTGCTCTTCGTGATACAAGCACAATATAGCTTTCCGGAAATGTATAGTGTCCACTGTTCACATTAGATCACCGTTCAGAAATTACACAATGCCTTCATCAGGCCTATATAAAATGATCGTTACTGGGGGGGGGGGATACATCCTACAAGGAAACAGATAGACGCATAGCAGAAGTGTCCGACATTTGAAAATTGCAAGTCATTCCATCACTAACTCTGTAAATAGCACATCTGTCGGGCAAATGTGTACACATGGATTTCAGCGCCTCACAAGCTCCTATCACTAACTTAGTTATGACGCTGAAGTCTCGATTTTACAACCAAGATGCAATAGGGAGGACCGCATAAATCACATTCTGTTGTATCCACGGATCCAACCAACCAACCAGCCAACCAACTCGCGCACGCGCGCCCTGACCGTGACATCGCTGGCCACAGTTCCTGTCGCGGCCGTCGGCGTCGCTGGGTGTTACCGCCGACGGAAGAGGTCGCGCCATGGCTGAGCTCGGGTCCGCAGCGCCCTCTGCCTTTTGCATATAATGAGGAGCGCTGGCCCCGACACGAACAGTCTATTGTCGATTGTGTGTTGCTAGCCTTTCGTGGAGTTTATAGCATAGCCATTACAGTGTGATATTTGCTATTGTATCCGACTAGGCTCACTACACGGATTACTCTTGGATATTACTCGGACTTGTATTGCTGGTACACGTTTCGTCAGAAATAAAGATAGGTTATCTCTTCATTCTAGCTGGCGCAATTTTCGTCATTAATTATTTTCGGCCAATAGACATAGCTACGTCCTGGTCACTACCCACGCTTTACACAATTTGTGGTGGCTGCTCCAAAGTACCGCCGAAAACATTGGGTTTGGGAGCCGTCACAAAAGAGTCCGTTTAGAGGAATGTGTCAAGACTATCTGTGGCGCCCGTGGGCTCTATTCGCCGTTTAGACGTGTGAGAGAGAAAGCACTGCAGCATCTGTCTCTCTCTCTGTCTCAGCGCTTGACTACAGGAGTGATGTGCGTTTGACGTACTGCAATTGACGATCTTGGATTACGTAATGGGATCGTGCAGTGGCTGTGTCCTAGAGCACATGGCGAACAAAATGTATGCAGCCATCTTGAATAACAGTACTTGCGTCATCAGCTGACATCACGACACCACCCTCTGGTGGCGGCAATATGAACTAGATCACGTGGAAAATACACTGGCTGCAGCAATCGTGAATAACAGTACTTGCGTCAACATCTGACGTCACGGTAGCGCCCTCTAGCGGCGCCGAAATGTTCTAGGTCAGTTGAACTCTGGACCTCGTGGTGGACGCACTGGGTGCCTCCATCTTGGATTACGGTACTTGCGTCATCACCTGACGTCATGAGGGCGCCCTCTGCTGGTGGCGAAATGTGCTAAGCCAGTTCGAGTCCAGACCCAGTGGCAAACACCTGCATAAAATTGGTTAAATAGTAAAGGCAGGTCCTTTTTTCCCACGAATCCCTATGAGGAGGTGGTGATCGGGCGACTGAGGTTATTACAAGTGTCCATTTTCTTACCTTAGCACCGAAACCCCAAGTGGGCTTTGTTTACCGCCAAAATTCAAACTTGGTGCCAGTTCATAGGACGGGTTACTTAGGTTAGTGGAGGTAGGTTAAGTGAGATATCTTCCCACAATTTTTTTTCGCTTAGTAGAGATAACAGTGGCGTGGTGCATTATCCTCTTGGAATTTGAACTTCCCGCCATTTTTCTAGGGGAGGGCGGGGGGGTGTGGCACTTTTCTGCCAAAATACAAACTTCCCGCCAAAATCCGCCATCTTGGATAATGGTAATGGCGTCATGGCCAGTTCGAGTCCAGACCCAGTGGCAAACACCTGCAAAAAACACGTCTTGGCCGCCATCTTGGATGACGTCATTCTCTGTTGCCAAGTCTACATGACGCCATCTTGGATAACGTCATCGCCGCCATCTTGGATACATCTGGCAACAATGCAGAGCGATCTCATAGCACCCCTGTTGCAATACTGCCTTCCTGGCACAAAGTAACAGTGTGGACATTGTCGAACCGCGGCATTGACCGTCTAGGCATGGTTGAACTACAGACAACACTAGCCGTGTACCTCCTGCCTGGTGGAATGACTGGAACAGATCGGCTGTCGGACCGCCTCCGTCTAATAGGAGCTGCTTATACATGGTTGTTTACCTCTTTGGGCGGGTTTAGTGACATCCCTGAACAGTCAAAGGGACTGTGTCTGTGATACAATATCCACAGTCAACCTCTGTCTTCAGGAGTTCTGTCAGCTGGGGTGATGCAAAACGTTATTTGATGTGTGTATTTTGAACAGGACTCCACGGCCGGAAACCTACTGTTTCCATGCTACAGCCGTTCGAAGCCATGTCTGCTGGGTAGGTATGCAACAGAGTACTCATGGTGGCATGTGGTTACGTTGGACCGGTTGTTGTCATTTGACGTCTGTCTTACCTCTCTGACCTGGTTCGAGGCTCATTCCCGTGTCTGTGAGTGTTAGAGGAACGTGGTTGATGACACGTTTGCAGAATAAACAGACACGATCCTTCTGAATTGCAAAGCTCACGCTAATGGAAGGGCTGCTCGTCGTCTTTATTGAGATCGTCATCCATAACCTCCGACGCCATTGCATACCCTTTTCGGCACAATTGCACATCATCTTTGAGAAAGGGTACCTTCACCGGCATCAGGTGTGACTCTGCTGCTCCGAGAAGATGCCACGCACCAGAAATGGAAGAGACCGTACTGCAACACGTGGAGGAAAACGCGTCAACGAGCACACGAACAATTTATTTGGCTGTTAGTGAGTGAAACTGCAAAACAAGTGCTGTACTGGGTGACGCATAGTATATTACTTGTAAAAGTTGTCGCATTACCTACATGTTTTCAAATGGTTGTAACACGGGAACGATAAGATTCTGGAGATGCTTTCTAATTCATAGTATTATCTACTCATTTACGAGCCATTGGAGTTCGTAACGGGAATTTCCGAACGCCCTGTGTATTCCAAAATTAAATCCCACACTTCAGTGCGCTGATTAAAACTTCATAGGAGAGTCATACTGTATGCACGAACGGGTGTCCAACACTGAACGTTTCCATTTTGAGAATAAATGGTCTACCGACTGAGCTAACCTGGCACGACTTATATCCCTGCTTTTGTACATTCACTTTCGCTGGTACTCCTCTCCTGCTTTCTAAACTTCTCAGACTACCTCCTACATATGAAACTTTTCAGCAGATTCCCGTGAAAGGTAAAGGTCTCGAATTCGAGTCTCAGTCCGGCACATATTTTTAATGTGCCAGGAAGTTTCATATCAGCGCACACTTCCCTATAGAGTGAAAATTTCATTCTGGAAACATCTCCCAGACTGTGGCTAAGCCATATCTCCTTTATTCGAGGAATGCTAGTTCTGCAAGGTGTAAATCTACATCTACATCTACATGACTACTCTGCAATTCACATTTAAGTGCTTGGCAGAGGGTTCATCGAACCACAATCATACTATCTCTCTACCATTCCACTCCCGGGAAAAACCAACACCAAAACCTTTCTGTTCGAGCTCTGATTTCTCTTATTTTATTTTGATGATCATTCCTACCTATGTAGGTTGGGCTCAACAAAATATTTTCGCATTCGGAAGAGAAAGTTGGTGACTGAAATTTTGTAAATAGATCTCCCCGAAACGATAAACGTCTTTGCTGTAATGACTTCCACCCCAACTCGCGTATCATATCTGCCACACCCTATTACGTGATAATCCAAAACGAGCTGCCCTTTTTTGCACCCTTTCGATGTCCTCCGTCAATCCCACCTGGTAAGGAACCCACACCGCGCAGCAATGTTCTAAGAGAGGACGAACGAGTGTAATGTAAGCTGTCTCTTTAGTGGACTTGTTGCATCTTCTAAGTGTCCTGGCAATGAAACGCAACCTTTGGCTCGCCTACCCCACAATATTATCTATGTGGTCTTTCCAACTGAAGTTGTTCGTAATTTTAACACATGTACATGCACATGTACATATACATGAGAGCTTGTGTGATGTTTGGAAGGTAGGAGACGAGGAACTGCGGAATTGCGGCTGTGAAGACGGGTCGGGAGTCAGGGTTGAGTAGCTCGGTTGGTAGAGCACTTGCCCGAGGAAGGAAAAGGTCTCGAGCTCAAGTCTCGCTACGGCACACAGTTTTATCTGCCAGGAAGTTTCATATCAGCGCAGACTCCGCAGCAGAGAATAAACTTCATTCTGGGTTTTCTGGATAGCCCAGTAGGCAGATGAAATGAAATGAAATGTCGTGTGACGACGGACTCCCGTCGGGTAGACCGTTCGCCTGGTGCAAGTCTTTCGATTTGACGCCACTTCGGCGACTTGCGCGTCGATGGGGATGAAATGATGATGATTAGGACAACACAACACCCAGTCCCTGAGCGGAGAAAATCTCCGACCCAGCCGGGAATCGAACCCGGGCCCTTTGGATTGACAGTCTGTCGCGCTGACCACTCAGCTACCGGGGGCGGACAATAGGCAGATGATTCTCCCGCTTATGACAAATGTTCAGGGTCGAGTCCCGGTCCGTCACACAGTTTTCATGTGCAGGAAATTTGTAAAATCTTGTCTGAAAAAAAATTATCTTCATAATAATTTTTGACTTGTGTCTGAGATTCCTGTGAGGAAAGTTAAGAACAGGAAGTGCACCAGATCTACATCTACATCAACATAAACTCTCCGCGTGGTGTGGGTACCCGTGCCACAAACAGTCGTTTCCTTTCCTGGTCCACTCGAAAACAGGTGGAGTGAAAAACGACTGTCTGTATACCTCCGTAAGTGCCCTAACATCTCGTATCTTACCTTCGTGGCCCATTCGTGCAGTGTGCGTCGGAGGCAGTAGAACCGTTCTGCAGTCAGCTCCAAATGCTGATTTCCTAAATTTTCTCAGTAGTGTTTCTGGAAACGAATATCACCTTCCCTCCCGTGATTCTCATTTGAGTTCCCGAGGCATGTCCGTAACACTTGTGTGTTGTTCGAACCTATCAGTATCAAATCTAGCAGCTCGCCTCTCAATTGCTTCGACGCCTTGCCTTAAATCGAACTCGTACGGATCCAAAACACGCGAGCAGTACTCAAGAACAGGTCGGACTAGCATCCTATATGTGGTCTCCTTTACAGGTGAATCACACTTACCTAGAATTCTCCCAGTAAACTGAAGTCGAGTATTGGCCTTCCCTACCACAATCCTCGTTCCATCGTTATATTTCATATCGCTTTGTAACGTTACGCCCAAATATTTAAACTACGTGATTATGTCAAGCAGGAGGCTAATAATGCTGTCTCTGAACATTACGCGTTTGTTTTTTTCTATTCATCGCATTAACTTACACGTTTCTACATTTAGAGTTAGCATCCTCCTGCAGTGTTCGACACATTATCGCACACCACAGCATCAGCCTTGGTCTCCTAGCACTAGACCCCGGCCTGGAACGTTCCGGATTCAGCGCCGGACGGGCGCCATGATTTTTTCCTCTTCCCATTCCCTCCACGACGCGCTAAGGTCCCCTCAGCCTTCTGTGAAAGTGAGTACCGGAATCTTTGGGGGGAAGGGGGGGGGGGGGTAAGAATCGTGTAGGCCGAGAGGCTCGCCACTCCTCCCCTCCGACCACCGTGGCGAATAGAAAGACTGCTCTCTACCTGCAGTCAAGCTTGCGCCACAGCCTTCAGCCTTTAATGTGCCAGAATAATCTGTCTGGACGTATCAGTCACAAAACTCCTTGTTGGTGAAATGCTGGATGCTATGTTCTTACTCAGTTCAAAGGTCGTGGCTCTTACAACAAATGTCACAATAACGACATGGCAATACTGAATGCTTTTCTGGTTAAATACATCTGACAAAAAATGAGCCTTATAAATTAGTGGATGATATTCACGACGGCAACCAGTGACACAGCTGGGTACATAAGGCGTGTGAAATAGATTTTTAAATACGAGCGTTGGACATCGTTAGTTAAATATGATTACTGTTTTGTGCCCTGTAGACACTCCGATATTGACACTGGGCCTTTCTGAAGTTGCTAGGTGTTCTCCAGTAGAAAGTAATGTAGATTTCCAGAAGATGTATGAATTGTAAAAAGTGCATGCCTTTGGCCGCCTCAGGTTCAGGACTGACGATGGAGAGGGAGGTCTTCTCTAGCAGCGCTACACCATTCACTGTTTCACTTCAACTCACGTAACCAACACTATTCAAATCAGATTTCTATGACTCAAGAGGACCCCACTCTGTATTGTGTGAAGTCTACCAGGATTTCATTGTTTCCAATAAACTCGGACCTACCTGGATTCAGTAATAAGAATGATAATATAGGGGTGAACTTCGAACTGTATCTTCGTGAAACTTGCTGATTCCTCGTTAGCCGCATTTAGTCATCTCGTTGTCTCTATAGAGCTGTACGATTGGTGGTTGGGGGAGGGGGGTTAAGGAGAGGATGCTGGTTGGTGGCCCGTACCCTCGTTCTATAACACATACTGCACGCAATTATTAACTGGGTTCTTTATTCATAAACAGAGAGCTACTTAACTTAAGATTCTATGTGTTGTGGTACAAGCTCTCCTATGTAGTCCACTTTAGCTTCACTCCTGTTGAAGTACAAAGTTCGCTATGAACACTGTTATGTTCACTATGTGCTGCCTGTCTCTAAGCTGGAGGTTGACTGTGACTCCGTCTCAGTGAGAGGCTGGAACTCGCACGGCATACAGACTAGAACTGACCCATTGGTATCTAAATACTGGCTGCCGGAGGGCGTTGGCGGCTCTTTTCCAGCGTGACTGTCATTTGCCTCCATCGGTACTATCGTAAGCTCTATGCCACCAGCGTATGCCAACACATATCTGAATGTCAAAACGATAGAAGTTGAAAAATGAATTAAAATTTGTGTCACAGCTAGAAGATTTAATTCATTTCTTCAGTTTCTATTATTATCGTAGATAAAGTTTTGACTCATATGTTTCACGGAAAATTGAATTACATCTGTTGTATGTCAAAAGTTTTAGAGACTGAAAGATAGATTGCAGCTCTTTTCCACCAGATGCATAACTCTGTTGTGTGTCCCTTCGATACTACCCCATAAATTTCAGCAAGGTGCTGCCGACCTTAAGGCGTCTACTGTGTGGAATGGACTAAGCGAACATGCAATACGCATCCGACAAAAATGGTTCAAATGGCCCTGAGCACTATGGGGCTCAACATCTGAGGTCATCAGTCCCCCAGAACTTAGAACTACTTAAACCTAACTAACCTAAGGACATCGCACACATCCATGCCCGAGGCAGGCTTCGAACCTGCGACCGTAGCGGTCGCGTAGTTCTAGACTGAAGCGCCTAGAACCGCTCGGCCACACCGGCCGGCCTCATTCGACACGCAGTTATAAATAAAAATTTGCCTATTTCACTTATTCGTCAGCGTAACAGGTGTTTTCAAGTAAGCTCATGGGATGGTCACCTTGCATGTTGCCGTTAATATAGGATGGCTAGAATAAACCTGGCAGAAGAAATGTTTATTACGTTTAGTGGCAACGAAATTTATACCGCAAGGAGAACATTAGAAAAATACCCGAAACGAGTACGAACTCTTGAGAACGCTAATATAGTGGAAGACAGAGCACAGAAAGGTACGGCATAATATCAATACGAGTTACTGTGCAAGTCGAAATAGAAAGATCGTCGCGCCAGTAGATAATCAAAACGACCAATGTTTTAATCCTGATAAGCTTTTTGCTATAGTTATCAGTTAAAGCTGTCTGACCATCTGAATGTTCTGTAGGTAATTTCTGAATGAGATGGGATCCGGGCATGAGAATTCTCAGCTTTTCATTTCTTAAAATGACGTCTGGTTCGACCAGTTCAAGCAAGTGAACTCGAGTCATTATACCATTGAAAAATGTTTGTATTGTTGTCAAGTGCGACCTTTATTTTACCCGTTATTTTAAGTAAACCGGAAAGTGGAATTGGGGGGGGGGGGGGGGGGTGGTTAGATTTTCAGCTGTCGTCCTCTTATTTTTTTCGTCACGAGCCACTGGAAAGACTTACGGTCACGATCACTCAATAAAAATTTAGTCTGCTTTGTGACTTAACGGATGATGTTTTTCCACATTCCCTGTGTGCGGTGTAAATCTTCGACACGGTGCCTATCGAAAAACCAAACACTTCGTCTACCGTGCTTACTGACTCACCCACCAAAGGAGCACCAACAATTTCCCTACGTTCGGATTCACTTAGCTGCGTTAATATGCACTCAAAATCGCATGGAGCACTCTTCTGACTACGTTTGACACATGCAACGTATTGGAAGCCATTGTAAAGGGGCCGTTCGTGGTCAGTTACAACAGCGCCACTTGCTCACTTCGCTAGCATCTGCATTTACACTCCTGGAAATTGAAATAAGAACACCGTGAATTCATTGTCCCAGGAAGGGGAAACTTTATTGACACATTCCTGGGGTCAGATACATCACATGATCACACTGACAGAACCACAGGCACATAGACACAGGCAACAGAGCATGCACAATGTCGGCACTAGTACAGTGTATATCCACCTTTCGCAGCAATGCAGGCTGCTATTCTCCCATGGAGACGATCGTAGAGATGCTGGATGTAGTCCTGTGGAACGGCTTGCCATGCCATTTCCACCTGGCGCCTCAGTTGGAGCAGCGTTCGTGCTGGACGTGCAGACCGCGTGAGACGACGCTTCATCCAGTCCCAAACATGCTCAATGGGGGACAGATCCGGAGATCTTGTTGGCCAGGGTAGTTGACTTACACCTTCTAGAGCACGTTGGGTGGCACGGGATACATGTGGACGTGCATTGTCCTGTTGGAACAGCAAGTTCCCTTGCCGGCCTAGGAATGGTAGAACGATGGGTTCGATGACGGTTTGGATGTACCGTGCACTATTCAGTGTCCCCTCGACGATCACCAGAGGTGTACGGCCAGTGTAGGAGAAAGCTCCCCACACCATGATGCCGGGTGTTGGCCCTGTGTGCCTCGGTCGTATGCAGTCCTGATTGTGGCGCTCACCTGCACGGCGCCAAACACGCATACGACCATCATTGGCACCAAGGCAGAAGCGACTCTCATCGCTGAAGACGACACGTCTTCATTCGTCCCTCACGCTCCACGTGTTGAGCAATTCGGCGGTACGTCCACCCGGCCTCCCGCATGCCCACTATACGCCCTCGCTCAAAGTCCGTCAACTGCACATACGGTTCACGTCCACGCTTTCGCGGCATGCTACCATTGTTAAAGACTGCGATGGAGCTCCGTATGCCACGGCAAACTGGCTGACACTGACGGCGGCGGTGCACAAATGCTGCGCAGCTAGCGCCATTCGACGGCCAACACCGCGGTTCCTGGTGTGTCTGCTGTGCCGTGCGTGTGATCATTGCTTTTACAGCCCTCTCGCAGTGTCCGGAGCAAGTATGGTGGGTCTGACACACCGGTGTAAATGTGTTCTTTTTTCCATTTCCAGGAGTGTATATTCAGGCATGCATCTCTCGCGGTGTTTAAATATAATTACTTAATCCCTGTATGCACTTATACATGTGATATTCATCAGATATTGCTTTCATCTCACGCTGATGTCTAGATTATAACATGCTGTTAATATAACAACATTTGATGTGACGAACCTCGATCATGCCTACGGGGGGAGTCTACATAATTTATAAATAATAAAATATGGATTATATTTGAAACTAAAAGAACAGCTTATGCAGGAAAATGACTTCCTTTAAGAAATATTACAGGATAACAGGACGAAAGTGACCACGTTTTCGTCTAGTGATCTTAATTCTAAAACCCACATTTTTGCTTATTTGATGTATGGATACTTGACGTTCTTTCGGAACGAAGGAAAGAAAGAAAGAAAAAGGCGGTTGGAGGTTAACATCCCGTCGAGACGGAGTGTAAATTTGAACTGAACAACGGTGCAGCAGGAAACTGGACACGTCTTTCTAAGAAGCCTAACCAGCTGTCATCTTAATCGATTATTTGAAAGAGGGCAACCCTAAATCTGAAACTGCGGACGGGCATCTGGATCCTGCTCCTCTCGACTGCAGTTACATTGAAGCAGTAAAGTGAAATTGGCTGATATTTTTTCTGTCCAACGAATCCACGTCATGCTAAATAACTGAAGACTTCGATTTATGATCACCAACGGAGTAACTCACCAGCTCGGAGACCTAAGAGAATGTGCACTTAACACGCAGGACCCAGCGGGTTGGTAGCAGCCTGTTCTTATTTTTAGTGAGCTCTCGTTTGTTTGTATGAAGTTGTACTGATTGGCATACATATGGTAATTTCGTTTCTTAACATGCGCTTCGTTTTACCCGAATGATCACGATTTCCTGATATTCTTGGGACAATGCTTACGTTTGTTTGCCAGCCGGAGTGGCCGTGCGGTTCTAGGCGCTACAGTCTCGAGCCGCGAGACCGCTACGGTCGCAGGTTCGAATCCTGCCTCGGGCATGGATGTGTGTGATGTCCTTAGGTTAGTTAGGTTTAAGTAGTTCTAAGTTCTAGGGGACTGATGACCTCAGAAGTTGAGTCCCATAGTGCTCAGAGCCATTTGAACCATTTGAGCCATCTGTTTTTCATCGCGAACACGTGAAAGCCACCACTGCCTGTTATAATTCAACCTGAGAACATATTTCAGCCAAGATCTTCAGCACCCTAATACAACCTTTGAGTGTAAATCATCTCTCCTTGTCAGTAACACGCGTGCAATGATGATGAAACTGAATCCTGCTTGTCTTAATGCCTAACGGCAAGAAAATCATTCACTGAAATGCAATGTCTCGATGTATTCATTACTGCAGCAGGTGTCTTGAATTTCTGTACTATTCGAACTTAATTTGTTTGATCGAAAATTGTGTATTAAAGAAAAATCCTACACTTGCAACCTACGTCCTCAATTATTTGCTTGACGTATTCCAATCTCTGTCTTCCTCTACAGTTTTTGCCCTCTACACCTCCCTCTAGTACCGTGGAAGTCATTCCCTCATGTCTTAGAAGATGTCCTAGCATCCTGCCCCCTCTCCTTATCAGTGTATTCCACATATTCCTTTCCTCTCCGATTCTGCGTAGAACCTCCTCATTCCTTAACTTATCAGTCCAATTTAATTTTCAACATTCGTCTATAGCACCACGTCTCAAATGCTTCGATTCTCTTCTGTTCCGGTTTTCCCACAGTCCATGTTTCACTACCATACACTGCTCTACTCCAGACGTACATTCTCAGAAATTTCTTCCTCAAATTAAGGCCGGTATTTGATATTAGTAGACTTCTCTTGGCCAGGTATGCCTTTTTTGCCATAGCGAGTTTGCTTTTGATGTCCTCCTTGCTCCGTCCGTCATTGGTTATTTTACTCCCTAGGTAGCAGAATTCCTTAACTTCAACGATTTCGTGACCATCAATTCTGATGTTAAGTTTCTCGCTGTTCTCATTTCTACTACTTCTCATTACATTCGTCTTTCTCCGATTTACTCTCAAACCATACTGTGTACTCATTAGACTGTTCATTCCGTTCAGCAGATCATTTAATTCTTCTTCACTTTCACTCAGGATAGCAATGTCATCAGCGAATCGTATCACTGATATCCTTTCACCTTGTATTTTAATTCCGCTCCTGAACCTTTCTTTTATTTCCATCATTGCTTCCTCGATGTACAGATTGAAGAGTAAGGGCGAAAGGCTACAGCCTTGTCTTACTCCCTTCTTAATACGAGCACTTCGTTCTTGATCGTCCACTCTTATTATTCCCTCTTGGTGGTTGTACATATAGTATATGATACGTCTCTCCCTATGGCTTACCCACACTTTTTTCAGAATCTTGAACAGCTTGCACCATTTCATATTGCCGAACGCTTTTTCCAGGTCGACAAATCCTACGAACGTGTCTTGATTTTTCTTTAGCCTTGCTTCCATTATTAGCCGTAACGTCAGAATTGCCTCTCTCGTGCCTTTACTTTTCCTAAAGCCAAACTGATCGTCACCTAGCGCATTCTCAATTTTCTTAATGTCACCAAAGGTTGTTTTAACTTTCCTGTATGCTGAGTCTGTCCTTCCGACAATTATATCTTTTTCGATGTCTTCACATTTTTCATGCAGCCATTTCGTATTAGCTTCCCTGCACTTCCTATTTATTTCATTCCTCAGTGACTTGTATTTCTGTATTCCTGATTTTCCCGGAACATGTTTGTACTTCCTCCTTTCATCAATCAACTGAAGTATTTCTTCTGTTACCCATGGTTTCTTCGCAGCTGCCTTCTTTGTATTTATGTTTTCCTTCGCAACTTCTGTGATGGCCCTTTTTAGAGCCGTCCATTCCTCTTCAACTGTGTTGCCTACTGCGCTATTCCTTATTGCTGTATCTATAGCGTTAGAGAACTTCAAACGTATCTCGTCATTCCTTAGAACTTTCGTATCCCACTTCTTAGCGTATTGATTCTTCCTGACTAATGTCTTGAACTTCAGCCTACTCTTCATCACTACTATATTGTGATCTGAGTCTATATCTGCTCCTGGGTACGCCTTACAATCCAGTATCTGAATTCGGAATCTCTGTCTGACCATGATGTAATCTAATTGAAATCTTTCCGTATCTCCCGGCCTTTTCTAAGTATACCTCCTCTTCTTGTGATTCGTGAACAGGATATTCGCTATTACTAGCTGAAACTTGTTACAGAACTCAATTAGTCTTTCTCCTCATTCATTCCTTGTCCCAAGACCATATTCTCCTGTAACGTTTCCTTCTACTCCTTCCCCTACAACTGCATTCCAGTCGCCCATTACTATTAGATTTTCGTCCCCCCTTTACATACTGCATGGCCCTTTCAATATCCTCATACACTTTCTTTGTCTGTTCATCTTCAGCTTGCGACGTCGGCATGTATACCTGAACTATCGTTGTCGGTGATGGTCTGCTGTCGATTCTGATTAGAACAACCCGGTCACTGAACTGTTCACAGTAACACACCCTCTGCCCTACCTTCCTATTCATAACGAATCCTACACGTGTTATACTATTTTCTGCTGCTGTTGATATTACCCGATACTCATCTGACCAGAAATCCTTGTCTTCCTTCCACTTCACTTTACTGACCCCTACTGTATGTAGCTTGAGCCTTTGCATTTCCCTTTTCAGAATTTCTAGTTTCCCTACCACATTCAAGCTTCTGACATTCCACACCGCGACTCGTAGAACATTATCCTTTCGTTGATTATTCAATCTTTTTCTAATGGTAGCCTCCCCCTTGGCAGTCCCCTCCCGGAGATCCGAATGGGGGACTATTCCGGAATCTTTTGCCAATGGAGAGATCATGACACTTCTTCAACTACAGGCCACATGTCCTGTGGATACACGTTACGTGTCTTTAATGTAGTGGTTTCCATTGCCTTCTGCATCCTCACGTCGTTGATCATTGCTGATTGTTCCGCCTTCAGGGGCAATTTCCCACCCCTAGTACAAGAGAGTGCCCTGAACCTCTATCCGCTCCTCCGCCCTCTTTGACAAGGCCGTTGGCAGAAGGAGGCTGACTTCTTATGCCGGAAGTCTTCGGCCGCCAATGCTGACTGTTTATCAAAATTTAGGCAGTGGCGGGGATCGAACCCGGGACCGAAGACGCTACCCCTAGACCACGGGGATAATTAAAACAATAACTTCAGGAGGAAAATCATTCGTGAAAGATTTTAAATTAACTTCAATTAGTATTTAGACAACAACCAAAAATTAATGGACAGCGGGTACAAATATCCTCTTAACGATCACGTTGTGTTCAATGGAAAAGTTTTACAAAAAGCAGAAAAATAGCCCCATATTACTTACAATCCCCGTAATATCATTTGGAGTGTAGAAAAATACCGTGAAAGAAGCGCTATATCCTTGGATGAATCACGGAAAAATATATATTGATCCTCCATGTATTCAGAGACACCGTCTGAATAAAGACGTGAAAAGACCTGAAAAATTACATAATATGGAATGACGCCTATGCAGTGCAAGCGGGCAACGATCTTACCAATAATTCTAGTAATACCCATCTCAGGTAATTCACAAGACAAAGTTCTGAATTTCATGAATTGTCAGAAGGCAGTATGTTGTCAACTGCATTCTGCGCAGACCAAGCGTGTTGGAAGACTAGTTCTTTGCCCAGGAACCCGCTGCTCTGACTAGCAACCTGAATGATTCACAGAGCATTGCTCTAGAACTGCTGCAGAAAGACATGTTTCTCTCTAATTATCCAAAAATAAGACTTCCCAAGCAGACGAAAGCATGGACTATAAAGTCTTTGAATCATATGAGTGATCCGTATCGCGCACATTGATTCATAACATGAAAGACGGTTATAACAGACTGCTTTGAAACATATTTAGTAATTAACATAGCTGTGGACATCACTGGGTGCACAGCCAATGTCGATGTATTGTCACTAGCCCCTATTGGTAATGTGGTTAAGATTCAAGTAATCTTAACAAGTTTGCCTTCGCAGCTGCCACATCACTTACAACAAAGCAAGGTCCTTCTGACCTCAGTCTCAGCAGCTAGAATTAGGATAGCCACTCATGAAGCAGTCCGAGCTGACAGCATCTATCGGTTCAGTATATCATTGCAGCATACCAGTCATGATGCAGCTTTCTACAAAAGTGAAAACTGTAGATTAACAATAAGTGGAGATCACCCAAGTTGTTTTACCTGAACTACCTACCAAATTTATAAGATGAAATGGAAGTTGAAGGTGAAACGACATCTCTCGGATATAGGAGTGTCACGGGAGCCTCAGACAGGCAACACCCACCTATGTAAGGCAAGGGAAAATGCACAAATGTCGTAGTTGTCGTAGGTATGGTAGATATCTCAAATAACAAAAATACCATAAATCCATTAGAATTGGTAATCACTTGTGTGTTAATTCTGGAATAAGAAACAACAACGCACCACCAACCTACCAGCATAATCTTTCTAGCTATACAAATGTTCTTCTCTAGGAGACAAATAAGGTGTCTGTACTTATCTGCCGCGCGGGGTAGCCGCGCGCTCTAGGGCGTCTTGTCACGGTCTGCGCGGTTCCTCCCGTCGGTGGTTCGAGTCCTCTCTCGGGCATGGGTGTGTATGTTGTACTTAGCGTAAGTTAGATTAAATAGCTTAGGGACCGATGACCTAAGCAGTTTGGTCCCATAAGACCTTACCACAAATTTCCAATTTTTTCCACTCATCTGCAGAACAAACAACTCTTTTTTTTCTTAAAATAGATGGTAGAGACTAAACGCCGACTATGAAAAAGTTGTATTTGGTTTCACAAATAACTTACCTACAAGAGATACCAATGCTGGGAACATTTCCAAAATTAGATACCTGGTAGTTATAGCTTTCTATTGTTCCTTTCTATGCTACTCTACCAATCAAAGCATTGGAAAAATTCACAGAAGGCGGCACAAGGTTTATTTGCAACAGTAAGAAACAATGTTCTTCTACTCCGTCGGAAAATAATGGAGGTACAAGATTTTCAATTTGAAAGTCACCTGATAAAGGCCGCACTTTAGAAAAAAGATTTTCCTCCGAAATGAAAATGCTAAGTCTCACTGAGACCGTCTCGAAGCAAAATTCAACTAAGAGATTAAGTTCTTCCGTCTTGGTACACTTTTAAAATCTAGCAAACAAAATTAAGTTCTTTCGTATATGTATGTAGTTAAAAGTTCCCTTGGAACAGTCTACAGTCAATGTACTTCAAAAATAGTTTAAGCAAGATTTTAAGACAGCCAAAACCACGAAAACAGGCTGTCGGTGGCGTGGCAGCGTCGCAGTGGCAGCTGACGGTGGCTGAGACAGCTCTGTCAGTGTAGAGCTCCCAACTGGAGCCCTAGCTCGGAGTGACCTGCTGATGGATGGCCGTGCACCGGCATCAATACCGTCCAGCGGTAGGATGTAATGAGATATGTTTTGGCCACGTGGCCCGCGTAATAAAGTAGGTTGCCCACGACTAGCGATCTCTGGAGGTGCAGCAAGAACCGCAAAGTGTAACACCAGGAAATGTCCGGTGAGAAGTGGTTGCCTGACAAGCGGGCAACCTCCAACGCTTGGGTGTATGATGTGTTGTAGACCTTGCAGATATAACGTCGCGATATGTCAGGATTCAACCGACGTAAATAGCCACGAATTAACCTGCAAGAAAAGCGGTAGAGTTGTACTCAAGTTTAGAATGGATGAAAAATAAATACGGAAAGTCATGCATACGCCTTCTTCTGTTCAAAAATTAAGAAAAGAAAGTTAACCACCAAAAGAATCTTCTATATTTGCAGTAGAAACATATGCAGTTGTAGAGACTACCAGATACAAAATATTCTTAAAAGTGTACGAAAGAGTAGTGAACACAAACACAACAATAATAAACTCTGACTGAAACGTGTTGTGAAATCCGTTTGAGGTAGAAACTGTGCTATAAATATACGTAAATTTGTTGTGGATCGAGTACGAAGAAGAAAAAACTATCGTAGAAGTAATTTGAGTTGAGCCTCAAATTAGCACTAAATGTCATTAATGTGGACAAACTAGAGAAAAATGCAATTAGGAGCATAATACAATGAGCATACAGTTCTCATCTATTCTGTAAATCGAACGATAAACAATCTTTTCATGGCGGGGAGAAAGTGCGGAAAATTAGGGGGAAGCAGCTATGCACGTTTGCAAAGAGACACGATCTGTGCGTCCTACTAAAACTGTGCTCAACAGAATCCCACAATCGCATCATCCTATGGTCGAATGCTGCTTCTTCTTCGCACATTTGCATCAAGTCAGCGTTTTTCACACACATTGCTATTAAAGCGATTGGCGATGTAAATTAAATTCTGTTGCAATGGAAACGTTGTGAGAGAAGCTGGGCTATAAATTTAAAGCAGATCACGAGCCATGGCCAATGTCTTACGCTTTGCACTATCTGAAAAGATGGCGATTCAGCCAGGACTTCATATGATGTACGTAGTTACAAAAATTCGAAAGGAAACATAGATATTGGGTTCCATGAAAAGAAACTTCAAATAAAAAGCACATGCTGTCGATTAAGCGTTCGACAGAAAGAGGAAAAGAATATTAGATTTACGTTATGAATCAAAACACCCACAATTCTACAATATTTACTATTTATTTCGCAAACCGGTTTTCGGCTGTTGCGCCATCAGGTACAAAGCAACTGAAATAAATAGTAAATATTGTAGAATACTACACCAGTGTGGTGCATGTTTTCATTCATAACGTATAAAATGTTCTACCAGGAACCGACGGAACAATCAGTCAGTGCAATATTGGATTTACCTTCCGCTGGAATAAATTGTTCAACAGCTAACGGATTACCTTAAAACGTAAGACTCCCCCGGTAGATATCCATCAGGCCTCCGAGATCATCATTACACGGCACCTACGTTAATCAAAGTGACTCACGACGTCAATAACGTCATGGACAGACGTGAAGCGTCCATTTTTATATTTCTTGACTTCAGGAAGGATTTTGATACTGCTGATTTCGATATATTACTTATTAAAATGGAACAGTTGTCTTCCTCAAATAATGCAGTGCTACTGTTCGACAGCAACCTAAAACAAAAAAAGTCAACGAGTGATTTGTGGGCCGAGGTCATCACGAAAACAAATGCTCTCTAGAGTCCGCCACGGTCCAGTCCATGCTCCATTGCATTTCTCGCTGTATTTCAATGATATTTCATGCGTGCTTCATTCTTGAAACTACCACTTACATGCTGATGTGGTCGAATTGTACGTCAGTACCAACCCTCCGAACATACCTGCTGTCGAATCACGTTCGAATGACCATCTTTATTCAGTATCACGATGGACACAAAAAGTGTGTAAGGGGGAATTTAAAGTAGACTAGGGAGGCAATGAGAATTTGGGTCGAAGAGGAAGGCGTGCCAGGGTAATCTGTGGAGTTGTGCAACCGTTGTGCCAAGATGGCTATCTGTATGAGACCAGTAGAGTCTCTGAAATTGTGTCATGTTATTCTTAAACAAAACCCTAAGAAGTCACTGGTCGTACTCAAGTAACACTGAAAGCTGATCGGCGTATATTTCCGTGAAACAGTTCTTCCAATGTTTCTGAATGGTATCCAATTACCGCTTCAATACAAAAGAAACTTTCTGGCAGATTAAAACTGTGTGTTGGACCAGGTCTCGAGGCCAAGACCTGCGTCTTTCACGGAGAAGAACTCAACCGACTGGGAAACCGAAGCACGAGTCATGATCTATCCTCACAGCTTTACTTTCGCCAGTGCGTCATATTCTACTTTCTCATTCTGGAAACAGTAAAAGACTTCGTCATGATCTTCTCTGAAAATCTTAACTGGGAAGAACAAACTTTTGCAGCACGTAGAAAATCTCTCTCCTGCGTACATGCACACCAAAAATGTAGAAAACTATCCTCACCTCAGACTATCAAAATCAGTCCAGTATTTAATGGTACCAAATCTTTACTACCGTCATATAGTTCAACACTCCACAAACGGTGAAAACTTCAAATAACTCGAGCTAACTATGAATACTTGGATAAGGTATGAGTAAACATGGTTGTATAAGCGCATTAGTACTTACTTACTCTTTCAGGTTGGATGTAATCGGAGAGGCGGCGTGATTTGAACATGCTCTGTCAACTTCATCGATTTCTTAATCACTACTTTCCTCTCCAGAGAGGGGTTTAAAGGGGGTGGGGAGAACTGTAGAGGAAGACTTGATACATCCAGCAAATAATTGAGGATGTAAGTTGCAAGTGCAACTCTGAGATAACAATGTTGGCGCAGCACAGGAATCTAAAAGCTAAATCTTTATTCCTCTTCCTCTCCATTTCCGCTATATATCTGAGGAACAACTACCTAGTAACCCGCGTCTTCTCCAAACCACTCTGCCTCTCGGCATAACACAGCTGGTTTATTTCTGCTCAACAGGGAACCAGTATGTTCCGTTTCCTGCCTTGCATTTCATCTGCTGATTTACCATATTATTTCTCACACTTACTCACACTACCAGACAATCTTTGGCCCATTTTTAATCCTTCTGTACTGTTATCTGACATTTCTGTTAACATCATTACTCGCGTTCGACACGAACGCAATCAGGAAATTACTTAATCCTCACAATACGAAGCGAGTGGGAGGGTAGTTTATGCTCAGCTTTTGAATATGTTGTAACCTAGTTATGTAATTTATATTTTAAATTTTTTAAATAATATTTGTTGTTTTTAATGATTTACTTTACCACATTCCGTAACTGTTTTGGATTTTTCATTATAACGTAACCCAAAAACTTAAGTCTTCGTATTGAATTTGACTTTTCACAACAAATGACTTTTTCTTTATTTCTGATTCAGGATCCTTCGTACACGTCTATATATATTTAAAAAGTATGTTACGAATAAAACTCAGCGACATTTAATGAAAACTGTAATCTTTTTAAATTTTTTGTGGTGGTCGTAAAGGACCCCCTCCTCTGTGAACACACTACAGAACATACGCTGGTATTTCTAAAATTATGCTAAAAGGCCTTTTCAGGCTCTGGATCCTATTTATTCGTCAGTAACTATTTAAAAAGGATGTGGTTAATACAAGTTAACAACAATTAGGAAAATTTGTTTATTTTTTAATTTTTTGTGGTGGGCAGAAAGTCCCCGCCTCCCCGTTGGTAGTACACGTTGTGGAAAATGCGTTGCTATTGCTAAAATTTGCAATTCTGAAATATCACACATTCATTACTATACATTGTCACTATTATTATTTATTATATTGCTCGTGCATTTGATAAACTGTAACGTAGACTCAGCTAAGGTGTGTCGTTAGGTGTAAGAAAGAGCCTGAAGGCCTTCATCTTGTCGGGTGGAATAAATGTATAAATATGTAAATAAATATTAAGTCCCCGGTAACTTTATTGTAAGCCAGTAGAGACTCACGGAGAGTGTGGTGTGTGTGCGCAGCTCAGCCGCTGGCGTTCGAAGTGCCGGTGACGACGGAGAGCCTGATCCGGCGGCACCCGCCGCGCCGCCTCAAGCGCCTGGAGGACCAGCAGCTGCCGCTCACCCACCAGCTGCTCGACGAGAAGCAGGCCGAGGCCGAGCAGCGCCGCCACCAGGTCTGCTCTCTTCCTTTACCTCCTCCTGTGCAGGGCCGGCCGTCGACCATACGTGTTGTCGAATGGCTCAACGATCGCCGAAGCGGTAACATCCATTAAATGTTAGAGAGAATTCGTTCGGGGCGATATAAAGGGGAGAGAGCGACGAAACTATTTGTACAAAAAGAAGATTCCTGTCAGAGATACGTTGGACCAGTCCTCAGGAAATGTACACTGGACTCGCGTTCGGGAGTACCACAGTTCGAATCCGCCACCGGGCATTCACATTTAGGTTTTCCGCGAATTCCCCAAAATCGACCGAGGCTAACGTCGGGATGATTCATTGGAAAGTGTACGGCCGACTTCATGCCCCGTCCTTGAAAACTGTCCGAGCTAGTGCTCCGTCTGTAACGACCTCGATGTCGACGGGACGTTAGACAATAACCTTCCTTCCTTTCTTCCTCCAGGAAGTGTAGTCCACCGGCGAAGGAAGAAGCTTACGAAAACTTCGTTCGACCGCCGCTTGGGTATTGTTTATTACTCTACTGGCCATTAAAAGTACTACACCAAGAAGAAATGCAGATGATAAACGGGTATTCATTGGACAAATATATCATACTATAATTGACATGTGATTACATTTCCACGCAATTTGGGTGCATAGATCCCGTGGAAATCAGTACCCAGAACAACCACCTCTGGCCGTAATAACGGCCTTGATACGCCTGCTCATTGATTCAAACAGAGCTTGGATGGCGAGTACAGGTACAGCTGCCCTTGCAGCTTCAACACGATACCACAGTTCATCAGGAGTAGTGACTAGCGTATTGTGAGGAGCCAGTTACTCGGCCACCACTGACCAGACGTTTTCAATTGGTGAGAGATCTGGAGAATGTGCTGGCCAGGGCAGCAGTCGAACATTTTCTGTATACAGAAAGGCCCGTACAGGACCTGCAACATGCGATCGTCCATTATGTAGGGTTTCACAGGGATCGAATGAAGGGTAGAGCCACGGATCGTAACACATCTGAAATGTATCGACCACTGTTCAAAGTGCCGTCAATGCGAACAAGAGGTGACCGAGACGTGTAATCAATGGCACCCCATACCATCACGCCGGGTGACACGCCAGAATGACAGTGACGAATACACGCTTCCAATGTGCGTTCACCGCAATGTCGCCAAACAAGAATGCAGCATCATGATGCTCTAAACAGAACCTGGATTCATGCGAAAAACTGACGTTTGCCATTCGTGCGCCCAGGTTCGTCGTTGAGTACACCATCGTAGGCGCTCCTGTCTGTGATGCAGCGTCAAGGGTAACCGCATCCATCGTCTTCGAGCTGATAGTCCATGCTGCTGCAAACATCGTCCAACTGTTCGTGCAGTTGGTTGTTGTCTTGCAAACGTCCCCACCTGTTGACTCAGGGATCAGGACGTGGCTGCACGACCCGTTACAGCCATGCGGATAAGATGCCTGTCATCTCGACTGCTAGTGATACGAGGCCGTTGGGATCCAGCACGACGTTCCGTATTACCCTTCTGAACCCACCGATTCCATATTCTGCTGACAGTCATTGGATCTCGACCAACGCGAGCAGCAATGTCGCGATACGATAACCCGCAATCGCGATAGGCTACAATCCGACCTTTATGGAAGTCGGAAACGTGATGGTACGCATTTATCCTTCTTACACGAGTTATCACAACAACGTTTCACTAGGCAACGCTGGTCAACAGCTGTTTGTGTATGAGAAATCGGTTGGAAACTTTCCTCATGTCAGCACGTTGTAGGTGTCGCCACCGACGCCAGCCTTGTGTGAATACTCCGAAAAGCTAATCATTTGCGTGTCACAGCATTTTCTTCCTGTCAGTTAAATTTCGCGTCTGTAGCACGTCATCTTCGTTGTGTAGGAATTATAATGGGCAGTAGTGTACTTTGTCACGCTTACTAGACAGTATTTATAGTAGAAATGGAGCAAATCCAAAGCAGAGCAGCCCTTATCGTTACAGGCTCGTTTAGTATGCAAGAAAGCGTCATGGAGATGGTCAGACAGCTCGAGTGCCAGCAGATGCACGAGAAAAATTTTGTTCCACGGAAACATTTACTGTTAAAATTCCGAGAGACTACATTCCTAGAATAATGATCCAATGTATAGCTTCGACGTTAAAATCAGAGATTTGAGCTCAAACTGAGGCATACTAACAGTCATCACGGCCGCACAACATTCGAGGTGGGCAGTTGCAGTGGTGCCCTGTGCCGCCAACTATAAGGTGGGCAGTTGCAGTAGTGCCCTGTGCAGCCAACTATAAGGTTGTTCGTGGAGTGTAGATGTCAATGTAGATGTAGATGTAACGGTACGTACATTGTGATTCAGCACACATGCGGCCAGTGTCGAGGGCAGAGGTGCAAAGAATTTTCGCATTTTGCCATTAAAGAAAGAAAGAACGATAGAAAATGAGAGACGCAGGGGAAAGAGAAATGCTAAAATACTGACGCGACTGGGCTCAGAACATCAGAGTGCAAACGTTTTTCTACATATTCGTTTTCAGTTACATGGCTTCGTGGGAATACTTGTCGGAAGATGTTATTAAACGTGATGACGGCTTCCAGCTATATGAGACGTAGGAATCGGTGATTTCGTTACAGAGAAGCCCAGTTACGATTGATTTTATCAGTTAGACCATCAGATATCAGCTGCGCCGACCTGTAATTCGACACAGGGTGTGCATGCAATAACACCTTTACGAAAGCGCCTTCGCGCCACAGGTAGAGCAATATTCGACAGAGGGCTGTCATGCACAACAGTGTGCATGCACCACCGCACCAATTTTTGCATAAGCCCAACGACGTACACCAGCAATCTTGAGTGGAAAACTCTTGTGGAGATTGCTGCCTGGCTGTCAGCGATATATTGTGGCATGAAGTCATCTTAGTGCAGTAGAAGCCCAGAAACCTCATGAATTATTCACTGTTCCGTGAGAATTTCAATATTCACATCAGAGTACTTGTTTATGTTGATTTCCCATACGTGAGTTAAGAAATTATAAGTGCAGCACTGTATGATTAGTGAAAACGAGCATGGCTTCTTTCTAATGTGGCGTACGATTACTGTCAGCGAAACATATATGTTTCGGAAGTTAAGGGTAGTATCGATACGCAAAATATGCTAAGTACATCATTTAGATTTTATCAACGTTTACGAAATGTCAGGAGTCATGACTTTTGTGATTTAGATTCGAGCGAATGTCGGGAACGACTCGACAGAAACGTGATGGGTCACGACTAACTGGTTTGCAGCTGCCAGCAGAAAACTGCCGAGTGGAAACAGAAAAGACACCAACGAGCAAACGAAAAAGTGAAGACGGAACTGCAGATAAGGAAAGCACAACATCTCAACCGGACAGAGAACCTGAGTCGTAGGAGACCAAGTTCCAACAGGGCATTATTACAACAAGACAACGGATAAATCGTTAGTAGGGGATCATCACCGATTTCTTCCAAATTTATGATGTGTTCAGGGCTTGGGTATAAATGAAAGCCACAGAAGTGGGAGCTCCAAATGGTCAAGCGTTTACTAAATATAAAATTTGTGGAGTTGGTCAGGTGAGCTATGATCCATGCGTGTTAGAATAGTTTCCAAGCAGCGGTTGGAACAGTGGAAAGGGTACAAAACCGTAATCAGAGGACCGTGGGGTGCAGATACTTCCTTTTTATTTTCAATGTTTTCTTTACTCCCACGGCAAATATACCAAAATAATGGCCAGTATAGTGTATTTATTAATTTCCATAAAAGGCATGAAAAGAAAATCTGGGACCGAGGATTCAAAAAGCGGTAGATGAGTACGCGGCAAAATGTACCATTGTAGTTGTTACTTCATCCAAAGGCGGAAAACTGACAACACCACAATACAAAATTTTTTTGATAGATTGTATGCAGCCGTACATAAAGATCAAAATGGAGAAAACTGACAACACCTTTATACAATTTTTTGACTGATATTATGAAGCCCTACTCACAGTACAAATTTTACTATTATTGACTTGTGACGGAGCAAACAAATCATATTAATACGACGAGATTTTTCAGCATAAGGGACTGCCATCGTGCAGTAGTAAAGTAATTCCTTCCATATGCACTACGATAGTGCAACCCTGCAAAATCTGTTCGTATCGTCAGGTAAATAATTTCATCAAAAAGCTTCAATATTGCTCTCACCTCTTAGAGAGAGAAAAAGAAGTCGTATCCCACGAGATCAAGGCTGCATAAAGATACATTCCATTGTACCTCGTCATCTGTCCTCACCTATATTTGACGGAATGATGCAATATGTGTGATTTACTGCCTAACTGAGCGCTTACAGAGAACTTTTTATGAACTTAAAATATTCGTATGTTTGTTATTCAATACAAAATTTTAAATAGCCACGTAATTGTAAAAATGCGACGATTTAACGCGTGCAAGATGACCGGGAAAATTACTCCCTCACCCGACCCGAGCCAAAATGCTATTTTTTCGAAACGATTCGCCATCTACAGCTCCCACTTCTGTCATTTTCTTATTCTGGCCAAACCTTGCGTATAACATTAACTTGGAGGAAATCGGTGATTACGGGCAGCCGCGGACCCCTTCTGAGTCCCATACTGCTGCACTGCGGCGGGAAGCTCTAAATGGTGTTTGGTGGCACGGCAAGGCGGCGAGGCTGATATCCAGTTCTATGCCCTCCAGCGGGTTTTCACAGATGTACCAGATCCCTCTCCACGAAACGGGCACGTATGGATGGAAGCACCCTCGAGCATATTTTGGAAGGTACGGTTGGTGTTCCTACACTTAATATCACCGGCTGGTGGCAGGAACTGGGAACGTCCGGCACTGTACCGGACGAAACGATGTGGCTGTTGTTGGTTGTGGTTGAGGAGGCTCTGTGAAGATCTCTGTCTCCACGTCTGTTTTCAATGAAACTGCCTCTAGTTTTCCTGATTGCAAAGCTCTATCTCTAAGGCTTCAGGACTCGCAATGGTGGGCTTGCTACTTCAGAGTGTACCACTGGCAGTGGTGCAGTTGGAATTCTTTGGCCGATTTGGTTTGTATGATGACGCTCGAAATCCTTCAATGTGGTGACCAACACTGACGTGTCGCACATGGGTATTAACCACTGTTTTTGACGTCCACTGCCGTTCCCGATGAGTGTCACTCCAAGTGCGTGCTTCCAGAGTCCTGGGGCTAGCAATTCGGTAGACGAGCATTCGCAGCTGTCTACGTACTTAGGAACAGTCTAAGTGGTACTGTTGTACTGGTGGTTTCCACCGCTTTCACATTTGCTTCTTAAGTACCCACACCAACGCCCTGAATCTCCACTGCAGTATGGGTGAAATGACCGACTAAAAGGGGGCTTTTGGCTGCTTCTTGTGCAGAATTATCTGTTTCCGTTGATGGGAGCCCATTTGCCCTCTACTATCGTTCATGGAAGCCCTTTTATTGCTAGAATTTTGATTAGTGTATTAATTGTCGCTTTAGTTGTGTTTCGACGTTATGCACACACTACATTCGGACATTTGGAATAGGTGTCTACGAATATTACCCAGACAGAGCCCAGAAATGGGTCTGATAAATCAAAATGATTGCATTTCCAAGATTGGCATGGGGTGGTGCTGCTTTAGATCGGGTGGAGCCTGAAGAGCTGCCCACATGGCTACCATGTCTCTGTTCAAGCTTAGCAAGTAAGCATACCATCTCACTAGGACATTCAAATGGCTCAAATGGCTGAAAAGGCTCTCAGCACTATGGGACTTAACAGCTGAGGTCATCAGTCTTCTAGAACTTAGAACTACTTAAACCTAATTACGCTAAGGACATCACACACATCCATGCCCGAGGCAGGATTCGAACCTTCGACCATAGCGGTTGCGCGGTTCCACACTGAAGCGCCGGCGCTAGGACTTTCGTTTGTGATATTCGGCAGTGGCCACAATGAAGTACTTGTAAAAGTTGTGGCCACAGTGTGGCCAGGATGGAGAGATCTTTTGTTTCCGGCCCAGCGTCTATTAGGACATCGTTGATGACTGCTAAACAGTGGTAGATGTGGAGTCAGGTCTGGAGAATGTTTTTGTCTGAAATGTATGTGGGCTACCCATTGAGCACACAGCGCATGATTAATCGAAATATGGAGCCATGACGCATGTCTACAGCGATTCGTACTGCCATTATGGGAAATTTTTCCAACGTCTGTCTCCTTTCAGCATGTATGTGTCAACATAATATTTCCTTCTGGTCAAAGGCTTGGTCTGGTCAGAAGGGAAAGCGAAGTAAATCGTCATTATTTTCGTGTCCCTCTGTTCGCTTGCACTTAGTTGCATAATTCTAGGAGCTCTGGAAATGTACAAAAAGTTGGAGGTACTATGCTCTTCGTTCTGTAAGACTGAACCATGGACCAGACAGCACTACCAACGGTTGTGGCCCTTGACTAAAGTGGGTCCGCAGCTCGTGGTCGTGCGGTAGCGTTCTTGGTTCCCGAGTTCGATTCCCGGCGGGGTCAGGGCTTTTCTCTGCCTCGTGATGACTGGGTGTTGTGTGATGTCCTTAGGTTAGTTAGGTTTAAGTAGTTCTGAGTTCTAGGCGACTAATGACCATAGATGTTAAGTTCCATAGTGCTCAGAGCCATTTGAACCATTTGACTTGACTAAAGTGAGCTTATTTACGAGTAGCTAAACACGGAAATCCTCAATTGCAAATACAATCGCTAGCTTTCATTTTCTATCTGTGACTAGTCCTTCTATGCGGATGTCATGGTTTCTAATGCGTAGACGGGTTGTCTACCACCTTCATCTTTGCTGTGTGTCAGCACTAAATGTTCAAATGTGTAAGCTTACACACTACTTAACGTAAATTATCCTAAGGAGAAACACACACTCATGCTCGAGGGAGGACTCGAACCTCCGCCTGGACCAGCCGCACAGTCCATGACTGCAGCGCCTTTGAGCGCTCGGCTAATCCCGCGTGGCTGTCAGCACTACACCAGTGCCATATGGAGAGGAATGTGTGGCGACAACCAGAGGACACGATGGTTGAGTTGCTCCGAAGCAGGGGGACGAGTGCAGCATACACGTAAACTGCGTGGAGGTATGCTCATGGGCGCGTGTACAGAACACCTTCCTTAAATGACTGCCGACTTAGGGTAGATTTGAGGGGAGGAAATTAGAATAATAATTTACTCTTCGTAAAAAAGCTGGGAACTCCTTTAAGTTTTGGGGGCGGTGTAGAGAGTCGCTGGCTGTGACGCGATCCGTTGGCGCGATCCCTTCATTGTTGAGAGAGTGTCAGAAATATTCCGCTTGTTCCTGAAAAACTGGCATTTGTCTTAGCGGAATTTCAGCCCTGCGTCGCTTAACATAGTAAATAGTGTGCAAAGATATCGCATGTGTTCCTGATGCTATCAGTTGCGACAATTAAGTCGTCTACATAGTTATTGCAAGCGAGGATGGGCATGGTAAATTGTTCGATGTATCCCTGGAAGATTTCAGGGGAAGAATAAATCACTAAAGGCAAGCGCTTGTATTCGTACAAGCCGAAAGGAGTGTAGATAACTACGCTGTTTTGCGACTCCTCATTCAGCGATAATTACAAATACGCATCGGCAATGCCGTTCGTAGAAAAATATTCTCCAACGACAAGCAATGTGAAGAGGTCTTCTGGATTTATGCCAGGCCATGACGATCTAAAGTCTCCAAATAGATGGATTTCTTGATAATATTCTTCTCGGGTGTGCAGCCGGATCATAATATCATCTTGACACAATATTTCTGCTATCCAACTGACCGCCATCTTCAGATGAGAGTGCTGGTACACGATCTCGCCGGAACTGACTTCTCAGCGCAAGCGGACATTGGCGCGAAGAGCTTATACCATTTGAGATGGAGAAAGCTTGACACAATAATTGGACCATCTTGAGGTTGTGTTCAAGCAGATGGCTATACAGATAAACAGATCCATCGTGCTTTCCAGTTTGGACCTTCGCCTGAACCACCAGAACATACCTGATAATCGGTGGCTTTTCTACCTTTTGCTGGGAGCATTTCCTCGAAGATAGTAAGAATCCTAAAAAGATATCAAAAGTATTTTTCGTCCACCTGCCAAGATTAGAGCGCTTCTTTGCTCTCTTAAGGATGACTTGGGTTTGAGGAAGCCCGGTGTGTACAAGATCCCTTGCCACTGTGGGAAGGCTTATATTGGTTAGACAATCCGGACCATTCAGGACTGATGTGTTGAGCACCCGTGGCACGCACGGTTGCTTCAGCCTGAGAAATCTGCGGAGCACTGTCTCACCGAGGGACATAAAATACTGTATGACGATACACAAATGGTTGCCCCAGCATCTCGCTGTTGGGACTGTGTTTCTAAGAATCCATAGAGATTCGTTTATCTGATAATCTTATTAACAGAGACAAGGGTTACCTTTTAAGTAAGACTTGGAACCCGGTGTTATGAGACATTAAAAAAGAACGGTCTGTGTTTAGATCGTCTGAATAATTTTTAATTTTTGATAGCGGTATCTCGATTTCGCCTGTTTCCAACAATGGCGGCGTGGTATGTTTACTTGCGCTGAGGGCAGTTACGGCACGTTCTCGCGCACGCGTTGTGGGCCTTCTGCGGCCTATATAGGGGCCGCCGCTTGCGCTGAGAAGTCAGTTCCAGTGAAATCGTGTACCAGCACTCTCACCTGAAGTTGGCAGCCAGTTGGACCCCGGAAATATTGTGCCAAGATGACGTTATGATCCGGCTGCACACCAGAGAATAATAGTATCAATAATTACGCCGGGAAAGCCTTCGTAATCACATCAGATGGATTTCTTGATCACTACCAGGGGCGTGGCCCACGTGATTTTTCTCAGCTGGTTTAATCACCATAACCTCCAGCATTCAATATTTGCTGCTTAATGGCTGTCCATAAGGAAAATGAATGGACCATGCTCGATATAAATAGGGCATCGGTTCTGGTCATAGGAAATACGAGTCTGGAAATCTATGGCGAGCCCCAGTCAAAGTTCGAATTTAGGTGCAAATGCAGCATAGAGGTCGTCAAGTTCATGGAAGGGAACAGTGCCAGATTCCTCATTAATGGAGAATCCCAACATCGAAAAGGTATCCCGACAGGAATTGCTTACGGCTGAGTGACTATCGACAGTAAATAGAGTTGTCAGCTCTTTGGCCTTTTGTAGGTAGCGGCGATTGTGCATTGATCCCGAAGGGGAATTGCATTGCCACCACATCTGCCGACGTATGGAAGGTTAGTGCTAAGTCTGGAGAGCCTGGATGAGCATACCTCTGCTGGTTTACTAATTAAACTTTAGATCCCGTGACCAGTTGGAATCGGACACCTCTGTTTACAATTGTGAACTATATAAATAGTTTGTTAGCGAAAGGAGCGTCTGAGAGAAATCAGCCTTAAGTTCATGCACTGTCCCATAATGCATGTGGGGAACTGGCTCTGATTGTCCTGACGGTTTGTGGCAGACTGGTCTGAGATGTCCATTCGTTCCACAGTGGGTGTAATGTGTCGAGAGGTCCAGACACTGCCCGCGCATGTGCCATCAACCAGTGTGGGTATGACGGAATGCGCCGACGGAGTATGACAGGCTGTTCAGTGGCCACTGATATTTATAATATTTATATGAGTTACGACGCCGCGGTGTTGGTAGTAGTTTGCGGGGATTTCACATCCATGGGGAGCCATGTGGTGTCTGGACCGTTGCTCCTTGTGGTCGGGCCATGAAGCGCTCATTTGCAGTTTGTGTAATTTCGAAACACTTCCAATTAAGGGTTTTCTGGTTTGAGGACAGACGGTTGTGCTTCTGGATCAGGAGCCAAATGGACAACTGCCCTGTGGTGGCACAGGTGATGGGATACCTCTTTATATCGTGTCGGACCTCCTTTTTCCCAGCATAGTGGAGAAGCTCGACGTGGCATGGACTCAACAAGTCGTTGGAAGTGCCTGTGGAAGTACTGAGCCCCGCTGATTCTATAGCCGTCCTTAATTGCGAAAGTGTTGCAGGTGCAGGATTTTCTGCAAGAACTGACTTCTCGATTATGTCTCATAAATGGTCGATAGGATTCGTTTTGGGCGATCTGGGTAGCCAAATCATTCGCTTAAACTGTCCAGAATATTTTTCAAATCAATCGCAAACATCTGTGGACCGATGAAATGCCGCATTGTCATCTACAAAAATTCCGTCGTTGTTTGAGAACATGAAGTCCATGGATGACTGTAAATGGGCTCCACGTAGCCAAACACAACCATTTCCAGTCAGTGAGGGGTTCAGTTTGACCAGAGGACCAAGTCCGTTCCATTTAAATGCGGCCCACACCACCGTTATGGAGACACCGGCAGCTTTTACGGTGCCTTCTTGACAGCTTGGGTCCATAGATTCGTCCGACCTGCGCCACACTCAAATCCTACCATCAGCTATTGCCAACTGAAATCAGAACTCATCTGACAAGGCCACGGTTTTTCAGTCGTTCAGGGTCCAACCGATATGGTCACGAGCCCAGGAGAGGCGCTGCAGGCAATGTCGTGCTGTTAGCAAAGGCACTCGCGTCGGTCGTCTGCTGCCATGGTCCATTAACACCAAATGGATACGTTCGCCGTACGTCCCACGTTAACTTCTGCGATTATTTCAAGCAGAGTTGCTTGTATGTTAGCACTGACAGCTGTACTCAAACGCCGCTGCACTCGGTCGTAACGTGAAGGTCCTCGGCCACTGCGTTGGTCAGAGATATTGGCTGAAATTTGGTATTCTCGGTACTCTGTTGTCACCGTGGATCTCGTTATACTGAATTTCTTATCTATTTCCGAAAATGAATGTCCCATGCGTCTAACTTCCACTACAGTTCTGCGACCAAAGTCTGTTAATTGCCGTCGTGGGGCCATAATCACGTCGGAAACCTTTTCACATGAATCGCCTGAGTACAAATGACAGCTCCGCCAATGCACTGCCGTTATGTACCTTGCGTAGGCGAGACAGGCGCCATCTGTATATGTGCATATGGCTGTTCCGTGTTTTTTGTCACCTCAGTGTACGTCTGTAAGTAAAGTCTGCAAATGAGATTTTGCATTCTGGGTGTAGCACAAGCGAAACCGCCTCGGCGACTTAAAACTTGTAAATCCGTCACACGGTAGCAATAAGTCTGAACCGAATGTTTGAGGTACTGATGAAATGCGAGTATCGATGCAACCACATGGAATATTTGAGAATAATAATTTGAAAGTGAGGTGCCCATTTACACGAATTTGAGAACCACTGGATTGGAGAGAGGAGCTGACTCCTGAAATAAGAAAAAACGTCTCCAGTGAAGCCCATGACATGAAGAGCGACCGTTCGAGACTGTCATCTGTGACTTGAAAAGCGATGAAGTATTGGTTTTGGCATCATTAAATGGAAGAAACGCAGGTGCGCGTCTCTCCTCCTGGGGGGTAACTACTGATTGTATTGGGTAGGTAACCGGTCTCTGTACTTGAATCTGCAGTTGATTCTTGAGAAGCTGAACTTTCTGACAGAGCAACTCATTTTGCTGCTGATATTGTTGCTGCTGTTGCTGGAACTGCTGTTCCAATTACTGCTAAAGTTGCATCTGATGCTGTTCCAGGAGTTTACAACCTTTGCTTTCATCGTTCTCTGCTAATATTTTAATTTGTGGCCAGTTATTGCGACCGAATTTCGACCGAATCTCGAGAACGATGCGAGAGAAACCTGATGACACTGGAGAGACTGGATTGGAGCCATCAATAGCGAATGTCGAGCGAGAACAGAAAAGATACCATTGAGGAAGCGGACGACTGGAGACAGTATTAAAGATAAGAAGAGTTCAGTGTTTTATATTCCCGTCTGTGAATCTAGAGTTCAGTTTTCTTGTTGTGCTTCTAAACTTTTCAGGTGATTCCGCTGTGATTCAAGTTGGCCACGGATGATTTACTTCCACATTATTGTCTAAATGAATTAGTCTTGCATCACTAATGATATCCGTATATGCTAGACGCTACACTAGGTGATCAAAAGTCTGCGGACACCTGGCCGAAAATGACTTACAAGTTCGTGAGGCATGGTACAAATTCGGCGTTCCAAAACATCCCAAAAGTGTTCTGTAGGATTCAGGTCAGGACTCTGTGCAGGCCAGTCCATTACAGAGACTTTTTTTGTCGTGTAACCACTCCGCCACAGGCCGTGCGTTATGAACAGGTGCTCGATCGTATTGGAAGGTGCAATTGCCATCCCCGAACTTCTCTTCAACCGTGGGAAGCAAGAAGGTGCTTAAAAAATCAATGTAGGCCTGTGCTGTGATAGTGCCACGCAAAACAACAAGTGATGCAGTGCCCCTCGATGAAAAACACGATCACCCCATAACACCACCGCCTTCTCCTTACACTATACGAGGCGATGCTTGGCATTTACCATGAAATCGAAGTTTTCCCACCTTCCGCCTAACTGTCATAGTACTTGCAGTGGATCCTGATGCACTTTGGAATTCCTCTGTGATGATCTGGATAGATGTCTGCCTATTAGACATTACGACCCTCTTCAACTGTCAGCGGTCTCTGTCAGTCAAGAGACGACGTCGGCCTGTACGCTTTTGCGCTGTATGTGTCCCTTCACGTTTGCACTCCACTATCACATCGGAAAGAGTGGAGCTAGGGATGTTTCTGAGTGTGGATATTTCACGTACAGACGAATGGCACAAGTGACACCCAATCACCTGAACACTTTCGAAGTCCGTGAGTTCAGCGGAGCACCCCTTTCTACTCTCTCACGATGTCTAACGACTACTGAGGTCGCTGATATGAGTACCTGGCAGTAGGTGGCAGCACAATGCTCCTAATATGAAAAAAGTATGTTTTTGGGGGTGTCCTGATACCTTTGATCACATGATGTATGCAGTATCCATTCCACCCTTTCAAAAATGGCTTTGAGCACTATGGGACTTAATATCTGAGGTCATCAGTCCCCTAGACTTAGAACTACTTAAACCTACCTATCCTAAGGATATCACTCACATCCATGCCCGAGACAGGATTCAAGCCTGCGACCGTAGCAGCAGCGCCTAGAAACGCTCGGTCACAGCGGCCGGCCTGTTCCACCCTTTCTTCGATATCCATGAAATAGATGAGATCAGAAGTACTATAGAGTACATACAAAGAGAACGATGTCTACATTCCTAGCGTCTGCAAGATATCTATTTCTTGAACCGTGCTGTGTGTGTTCTGTAGTTAGCTGTACCTAAAAGATTTGTGATTTACTTTCTGCGTATATTTCATTCGTCGAGAAACCTATTTCACGAGGTGTGGGTTAGTTGGTTGGCAGCATAGTGACGTAGGCTGTGGACGAGATTCATGTATGGTAATCAACCCTACATTGGAAGATGAACGAGAACAAGTCCTACTTCATTTTCACGTCCGATTTTTTACCTGTAGGTCTTGTAAAATGTCGTTTATGTATTTTTCTCGAATTCAACTCAACAGTATATGCCTAAGTTACTCGGTTGTAGAAAGAGTCACTACATAACTCTGAAAATGATGATAAAATTGTGAAATTAAAAAATCTAAAATAATTAATGAAACCGCAAGAAAATTTTTGATTGTGTATTCAGCTGGAGAGCGTATTAGAGCTAGGAACTCCTGTACAACAAAAAGGATTGCATCCCAAGGAAGGCCTTTTAATTGAGTTTATCACTCAAATTTTTCAGTTTTGCAGGAAGCCTGTTGAAGGTGGAACCTGAAAAATAATCACACCTTCCTGTGCAAATGCTATTCTCGTGAAAATCGTTTTTCTCTGCTGACAGAGCAAAAGCTGCCGTTTCTTTCGAATGAGTTCATGCTATTAAACTCCTTGCGGGAGTGTTGTACATGTATGGTCACGTCTTCTACACACAACTAGAGTAATATCAAACGTGCTGACTGTTACTTTCCAAACATGGCTAGCGATGCCGTAGCTTTTCGCCATTTTCCCCAAAGCTTATGACTACTTTTTAATACTTGCTATCTAGTGAAAGCGCAACTGTAAAGAATTGCCGTAAGTAGAGGTATAGTCTCTTATTTTATATGTCCGCGTTTGCTTCAGCGATTTATTGCAGCTACGAATGTATTCTTCAGTTAACCTATTTTTGGTAGCAGTTGCAGTAATACAGTGGAAATCATGCGTAATTACACTGATGGCTTAAAACTTCGTGAACACTGCTTAAAGCAATTCCCATAAACTATGGGTCTGTGGTTCGTCAGCACGAAGCCAGTAGCGTCCCAGATGTGCACCATCGGGTTCAGATTAGGCAAATTAATTGACCAAAGCATCAACATGATTTCACTACCATGCTCCTCAAACCACTGTAGAATGATTCTGACCTCGTGGCAACAATAGTTATCTACCTTGAAGATGCCATTGGCGTCGGGCAAGACATAAAGCATGAAGGGATTCAGGCGGTCTGTAAAAATATACACGTACTCCGTAGCTGGCAAACTGCTTTCGATTACTAGCACAGGTCTTATGGAAGTCCAAGTGAATGCTCCCCTTAGCGTAATAGTGCGTCCATCGCCTCCGTCTTTGATGCAGTTCTCACTTCGAGCAGTCGTTTGTCTGAAAGTCGCGGTAACCGGTCACGATCATTGATCGCGTGTCACAAAAAACGTGGTTCCTACGACCAGGTGACATCTTCCCACTGATCCACGCTCCAGTCTTGATGATCCCCTGTCCACTGTAATCAAAGTTGACGATGTCCTTGGGTCAACATGGGAAAATGTAGCAGTCGTCGCTATGGAGCGCCATTTTCAACAATGTGCTTTGAACAGTGTGCTCCGAGAGACCTGAGGCTGCAGCGGCACTGAACTCTGTCTTCACATCTGCCACGAGGTCGCCACCTATCTGGCTTTAGAGAGCTGACAAGCCTCCGTCCCTCACGTTCAGTGATGATGGGTTGATGTCAAACGTCTTGTCACCCTCTTTCCACAAATTGTCACGACAGTAGCACGGGAGAAACCACCCAGCTTCGACGTTACGTAGATGCTCATTCCCAAACGACGGACAATAACAGTTTGTTCTTAGCAGTAGTATCTTCGTGTGTTTCTTCATTTGTGGCACGTATCGTCACTGAAATGTTTTCTCAGTTGTCTCTGACCCGTTTATATACTTTTCGTACTATGTCACCGCCACCAGTCGTAGCGGGCAGTGGTATCAGTGTTTCATCTCATCAGTGTAAGTTCACTTTTTAGTACGAGGGACGCTCATAAGTAGTGTAACAAATTCTTTTCTCGGCCAATTTCAGTTGAAAAAATGCGGAATTTGTTGTGTTACATTGTGAAATATTCACGTTTCAGCCCCCATAGCTTCATGAAGTTCCGATAGATGGCGGTGCTATACGTAGTCCTCAAAAGGGCCTTTGTAACGGAAATGCGTTCCAAGCACAGAGCTGTCATTGAGTTTCTTTTGGCGGAAAACCAGATCATGCCAGATATTCATAGGTGCTTGCAGAATGTCTACAGAGACATGTCAGTGAACAAAAGCATTGTGAATCGTTGGGCTAGACGCCTGTCATCATTGCAACAAGTTCTCCAAAATTGTCGGATCTTCCGCGCGCCGACCGGCCGCACTCAGTTACGACTTCTGCAATGCTGGAACGTCCGGACACTCTAATCCGATGTGATCGGCGAGTCACAAACACTTCGTTACACTACTGGATGTCTCTGTTGCTAGTGCTGACACACTCGTTCGCCAGTTATGGTACTCCAAGGTCTGTACTAGCTGGATTCTTCGCCACCTAACAGAAGAATTCCATATGTTTGGCGCAATGAAGGATGCTCTCTCGGGAAGCAAAACGCAGATGTTGGAGAGGTTATTGATGCAGCAAGACGTTGGGTCCGACGTCGATTTGTAGTGTGGTACGATGTAGTGTGGGCATATAGGCCCTCCCAGCATTGTGGCATAAAGCTGTGACATTGAACAGAGATTATATTGAAAAACAGTGTTTTGCAGCCAAAAGATTAGGGAATAATATGTTATACTATTATCCTGAATAAAAACAACCTGCTTTCAGAAAATATGTGTTGCATTCCTTACTGAACGCCCATTGTTCTTGCATCAATTGTCGCAAGATCGAGAAAAGTTCCAGTAAATGAATGAAGGAGTTCAGTGTGTTGAGTTTGGTCGTACAACTCACGTAGTTTTAACGACTCATTCAAGAGAATTGCTAGATGTGTCGCCTGTAAGTCCATAATATGTTCCTTCCCATCATCATGGAAGTAAACTACTTCTCTATCTCCTTGTTGACGAGATGTCAGATTCTGTTCCTTCTCCGTTCCTATCTACAACACAGTCTTTCTTGCTGAAATTTGAATCTGACATGTAATACGGAACCAACCTGACTGAAATGTATTTAGTAGTGAGAAAGACGTAAATCGTCTGTCAGCCTTCTTGATACAGTCGTTTAATTTCGTCCAGGACGAGCCAAAATGTGTCCTGTTACCAAAGTGCTTTTTACTGTTATGGCAGAAATCACTTTTATACAGAAACAGCCGTATACCCATATTGCTGACTTTGGTGAAAAAGTGAGGAACGTAGAACCTCTTATTCTACGTGCAAGAGAATATCGTGACAACTTTAGGCACCAATAAATTCAAAATGGTTCAAATGGCTCTGAGTACTATGGGACTTAAAATCTGAGGTCATCAGTCCCCCAGAACTTAAATCTACTTAAACCTGACTAACCTAAGGACATCACACACATACATGCCCGAGAAAGGATTCAGACCTGCGACCGTAGCGATCGCGCGGTTCCAGACTGAAGCGCCTAGAATCACTCGGCCACAGCGGCCGGCTGCTTCGTTACCCCTCACGATTTCCTAGTAGAAATTCATCTTTCTTCAGAACGAAAATATCAAGTACATAATTAAGGAAGTTTTCAAGGGATTTGGAAAAGCTGTCAAACACTGTTTCCTTTCTCTGTCTAGTTATAAGAATTGGATTCGGAATATTTTGGAAGAGACAGTAATTTTTCTCCGGCCGCGGTGGTCTCGTGGTTCTAGGCGCGCAGTCCGGAAGCGTGCGACTGCTACGGTCGCAGGTTCGAATCCTGCCTCGGGCATGGATGTGTGTGATGTCCTTAGGTTAGTTAGGTTTAAGTAGTTCTAAGTTCTATTGGACTGATGACCACAGCAGTTGCGTCCCGTAGTGCTCAGAGCCAAGCCAGTAATTTTCGGACCTTCATGAAATTTACATTAAAACAAGCAGCTGATCGAAACTTCCAGCGACATTAAATTACATAAAATAAATCAATCTTTGTCACCGGTAAGTTTCTGGTTAAGCTTAAAGGCGGTTTCCAATGATGTTAAATAAAGCGGAAACAAATTTATCACCTGCTCCTTCTTACACTCACGTAAGAAGTAAATAAAGATACAAACTTCTCAGTGAAAGTAATTTCAGATACCTTTAAAATCTGAGGTTTCTGATTTAAAAATTATGCGACATGCAAACCAGGCGGATCCTCCACAACGAATTCCAAAGAAGGATCGATCCAGTTAGTTCTACAATGAAAACTTGTCGTTTAACAGAAAAGTGTATAATACTTTAATGTTACATACTACAGCTCTCCATTGTGCAAAAGCCTTCGTCAGATCGTTTAGTGTGGTACAAATCAAATGTAAAGCACTTTAAAAGCATTAGAGTTATTAAACCATTTATTTGGAATTCAGTTACTTCCGAGTTACAGTAAGTCCTTTTTCTTTTATAAGGCAGGGCTTCGCACGTATCAGATTCGTGTGGAAGGCGATCTATCAGTTTTGTGTGAAGGAGATCACATATCAAAAACGTTTAGGAATTACTGCTCTTTGGTATGTGCGTAAATATCTACGTGACAACTTTTGGGCGTAAATGCACTTGTTAAAATTAAAATAATAAAGGAACCTAAACTGCAGACAAGAAAGATATAATTATGAAGTTTATTGAAAACTTTCTTCCTTCAAGCAAATAAAAAAATATTCTTCATCTCGTAACGCTGTAACGACCTTCTGGATGAATTTATTCCTGAAACAAGCTATTAAGTCGTTAGATATTTATGACAACGAAAATAGCATGTTTTGTAAATGTATCTGAAAGTTACACGGCGGTGCAGTGTACCATAAGCAGCTTATTCGCATTTTCCGTAGCTACTTACTTACGTTTATCCATAATGACGAGCCCAGATACACTAAATAGCCTCTCGCTTTAGACACTAGTGAGGGACAACGTCATCTTTAAATACGATCTCTTATTTAACCAAAATAAACATTTTAATTGTTTACAAATGCATCGTTTTACACATATGGAAGTGCTTACCTTACTATCCGCTACATTCTCAGTACAGTGTTGCTGTACGTGTTACACTAAGGCCACAAGCACCAATAAATTCGCCTACGAAATTTTACCCAAGTACTTTGCATATTTTCTTTAAAGGATAACAGGATAACAGGCTCAACCTATAATTCAAATGTTGGGACGCTGCAAAGTCTTTTGGTAACTCTCCGGCGGCAGGTTGTAATATGTAGCTCTAGGCGGGTGAACAGCCTGTTAAAACTGGTCAACAAGCTGCATCAAAATAGCGTCAATATTTATTCATTATCTAGACCCACGGGGAGAGCTACATTCAAAAATTAAAACATACAGATCACAGTGAAGTGAACATTTGGCATACGAAAAGTCCGTTGGACCTTAGCACGGATACTTTTCTCTTTCGTTACGAAGTCACATGTGTCTACGTGTGATACTTCTAGTGCCGCATGTAGTGTGCAGCAATAGTAAAATAGCGTCAGATAACATTCTTCTGAAACATGTGACGCATTTGGGAGGGATTACATGAAGAGCAACACTCGCGCACGATACTTATCTTCTTGAAAATAATTATTAGAAATCGAAACGTGATTCTGTATATTTCTGACTGCTAAAGCTGTTTATATTGTTACACGTCAGTGCCATCGCTAGTTGAACGCTGTAATTTCACAGAAATCGTGATGAAATTTGAAACAGCACCATCTTCTACCGTTGTTCAATAGGTTTGCGTGAGGAGTGATTGACTCAATGCCGCTTCATAAAAAATTCAGGTCTAAATTTCAGCCCAAGCGTCTAAACGTAATCTGTCAGCAACCACGAGTGACGAAACGTGGAAGGCAGACCATTTCACAAGTGACGTCTCTCCTCAACTCGGCCTGTGTAGTGCAATATTCAGCACGTTAGCCAGTGGAGACAACCCTAGTGAAATATGCACAAAGCCTGCCGTCGTCTGCAGTCTTCTGTCCTCAATCGCCAGTACGTGCCCACTTAAGAGGAGACGGGCCACTGCCTGCTCCAGCAAACGCAACAATAGACACGAAAAGCAAGGGGCAGTCCTTCACGTAAATCTTTTTCTTGTGTGATAAGAGCGTAAGAAGTAACTGCGACTTAAGATTTTCTGTAGAAGCCATTTTCAAGTACAGTAGATTTCATTATGATTTATCAGTAACGGAAAAACACCAAAGAAATATCAGTTACTAATGTTCAGCTGCTATTGCCTTTAAGGTGTAGAACTTGGTTACAGAGAGTGCAGTTTACAAAAATTACAGGAAGCGATAACTGCCGCCATGTAATCAGACATCAGATAGTAACAAGGAGTGGTGTTCAGGATTTGATCGTGGTCTTTTATGTGGTTGTAGGAAGGGCATCATTGACAGAAGGCAGTGACCGAACGCGTCTGGCTTTACAACAGAGTATATTATGACACTCAAAATGGATCAGTGACGTCTTGGCTACTCATAAACAATTCTCTGTCATGGCTCAGAGAAAGTCCGTTGCTAAAATAAAATGAAAGTGAAAGAAATAATGAAAAATTGGAAGTAAAGCCCCAGATTAGTAATATATAGAATAAAGAAGAGACTTGAAGCGTTCCAGATATGGTATAACAGATGGTTGTCGAGAATTAAGTGGACGGATAAAATAAAAAATAAATCCGTCCGCAGAATCGGCGAGGAAACTAATATCTTGCAAACACTGTCTATAAGAAGAGACAGGTAGGTAGGATATGTGTTAGAATATTATGTAATAATTTCCATGGTAGGCCTACTAGATGGAGACGTAGATGGCAAAAACAGTAGACGAAGATAAAGATTGAAATATACCCAAGAAAGAAACCAAAACGGTGGGTATAAGTGTTGCTCTGGAATGATGAGGTCGGCGAAGGGGAGGAAGTTGTGGCAACACCATCAAAACAACCAAAAGGCTTTCGACACGGAAAACATCTCAAACGACTTATAGTAATGGGTCTGATTCACGATCTTATTAACCACTGGAAAAGAAATAAAGAACCTTAAAAACCCATGTACCATCTAACTGGGCAGATGTGATTGGCATGAATTAGTAGCACAGTACTAAAACTTTGGTGGACTACCGTAGACTGTCATAAGAAAGCTAAAGTACGCTAAGTTTCCTAGTAGCTTTAGTCAGTTATGGTGGCACAAGCGTCACCTGTATATTAGGTATGTTGCATACCTATGGGCTTCACCACATAACGATCTCTTTGTTTACCTATGTGATCAGTGTGTTACTGGATTCTCCTCAATCCGGAAGCTGTGAGCCGTCTACAAACTGAGTCAGGATATATAACGGGACAGGTAACGTATGGAAAACTTTTGTTCTACGTAGTTGTCTTTGCATAAAAATGTTGTTGTGGTCTTCAGTCCTGAGACTGGTTTGATGCAGCTCTCCATGCTACTCTATCCTGTGCAAGCTTCTTCATCTCCCAGTACCTACTGCAGCCTACATTTTTCTGAATCTGTTTAGTCTATTCATCTCTTGGTCTCCCTCTAGCATTTTTACACTCCACGCTGCCCTCCAATACTAAACTGGTGATCCCATGATGCCTCAGAACATGTCCTACCAACCGATCCCTTCTTCTGGTCAAGTTGTGCCACAAACTCCTCTTCTCCCCAATTCTATTCAATACCTCCTCATTAGTTATGTGATCTACCCATCTAATCTTCAGCATTCTTATGTAGCACCACATTTCGAAAGCTTCAATTCTCTTCTTGCCCAAACTATTTATCGTCCATGTTTCACTTCCATACATGGCTACACTCCATACAAATACTTTCGGAAACGACTTCCTGACACTTAAATCTATACTCGATGTTAACAAATTTCTCTTCTTCAGAAACGCTTTCCTTGCCATTGCCAGTCTCCATTTGATATCCTTTCTACTAAGACCATAATCTCAGTTATTTTGCTCCCCAAATAGCAAAACTCCTTTACTACTATAAGTGTCTCATTTCCTAATCTAATTCCCTCAGCATCACCCGACTTAATTAGACTATATTCCATTATCCTCGGTTTGCTTTTGTTGATGTTCATCTTTCACTCTCCTTTCAAAACACTGTCCATTCCGTTCAACTTCTCTTCCAAGTCCTTTGCTGTCTCTGACAGAATTACAATGTCATCGGCGAACCTCAAATTTTTTATTTCTTCTCCATGAATTTTAGTACCTACTCCGAACTTTTCTTTTGTTTCATTTACTACTTGCTCAATATACAGATTGAATAACATAGGGGAGAGGCTACAACCCTGTCTCACTCCCTTCCCAACCACTGCTTCCCTTTCATGTCCCTCGACTCTTATAACTGCCATCTGGCTTCTGTACAAATTGTAAATAGCCTTTCGCTCCCTCTTTTTGACCCCTGCCACCTTCAGAATTTTAAAGAGAGTATTCCAGTCAACATAGTCAAAAGCTTTCTGTGAGTCTAGAAATGCTAGTAACGTATGTTTACCTTTCCTTAATCTTTCTTCTAAGATAAGTCTTAGGGTCAGTATTGCCTCACGTGTTCCAACATTTCTACGGAATCCAAACTGATCTTCCCGGAGGTCGGCTTCTACCAGTTTTTCCATTCGTCTGTAAAGAATTCGCGTTAGTATTTTGCATCCGCGACTTATTAAACTGATAGTTTGGTAATTTTCACATCTGGCAGCACCTGATTTCTTTGGGATTGGAAATATTATATTCTTCTTGAGGTCTGAGGGTATTTCGACTGTCTCATACATCTTGCTCACCATATGGTAGGTTTGTCAGGACTGGCTCTGCCAAGGCTTTAAGTAGGCTTTCCCGGGGCCCTGTTTCGACTCAGGCCTTTCAGTGCTCTGCCAAACTTTTCAAGCAGTATCATATCTCCCATTTCATCTTCATCTACATCCTCTTCCATTTCCATAATATTGTCCTCAAGTACATCGCCCTTGTATAGACCCTCTATATATTCCTACCACCTTTCTGCTTTCCCTTCTTTGCTTACATCTGGGTTTCCATCTGAGCACTTGATATTCATACAAGGGGCTCTCTTTTCTCCAAAGGTCTCTTTAATTTTCCTGTAGTCAGTATCTATCTTATCCCTAGAGAGATAAGCCTCTACATCCTTACATTTGTCCCCTAGCTATCCCTGCTTAGCCATTATGCACTTTCTGTCGATCTCATTTTTGGGACATTTGTATTCTTTTTTGCCTGCTTCATCTACTGCATTTTTGTATTTTCTCCTTTCATCAATTAAATTTATTAACTCTTTTGTTACCCAAGGATTTCTACTAGCCCTCGTCTTTTTACCTACCTGATTCTCTGCTGCCTTCACTATTTCATCCCTCAAATCTACCCATTCTTCTTCTACTGTATTTCTTTCCCCCATTCCTATCAATAGTTCCCTTATGCTTTCCCTGAAATTTTGTACAACCTCTGGTTCTTACAGTTTATCCGGGTCACATCTCCTTAAATTCCCCACCTTTTTGCAGTTTCTTCAGTTTTAATCTACAGTTCATAACCAATAGATTGTGGTCAGAGTCCACGTCTGCCCCTGGAAATGTCGTACAATTTAAAACCTGGTTCCTAAATCTCTGTCTTACCATTATATAATCTATCTGAAACCTTTTAGTATCTCCAGGTTTCTTCCATGTATACAACCTTCTTTCATGATTCTTGAACCAAGTGTTAGCTATGATTAAGTTATGCTCTGTGCAAAATTCTACCAGGCGGGTTCCTCTTTCATTTCTTAGCGCCAATCTATATTCACCTACTAAGTTTCCTTCTCTTCCTTTTCCTACTGTTGAATTCCAGTCGCCCATGACTATTAAATTTTCATCTCCCTTCACTACCTGAATAATTTCTTTTATCTCTTCATACTTTTCATCAATGTCTTCATCATCTGCAGAGCTAGTTGGCATATAAACTTGCACTACTATAGTAGGTGTGGGCTTCGTGTCTATCTTGGCCACAATAATTTCGTTCACTATGATGTTTGCAGTAGCTTACCCGCACTCCTATTTTTTTATTCATTATTAAATCTACTCCTGCATTAACCCTATTTGATTTTGTGTTTATAAGCCTGTATTCACCTGACCAAAAGTCTTGTTCTTACTGCCACCGAACTTCACTAATTCCCACTATATCCAACTTTAACCTATCCATTTCCCTTTTTAAATTTTGTAACCTACCTGGACGATTAAGGGATCTGACAGCCCACGCTCCGATCCGTAGAACGTCAGTTTTCTTTCTCCTGATAACGACGTCCTCTTGAGTAGTCCCCGCCCGGAGATCCGAAGAGGGTCTATTTTACCTGCGGAATATTTTACCCATCATCATTGAATCATACAGTAAAGCTGTATGCCCTCGGGAAAAATTACGGCTGTAGTTTCCCCTTGCTTTCAGCCGTTCGCAGTACCAGAACAGCAAGGCAGTTTTTATTAGTATTACAAGGCCAGATCAGTCAATCATCCAGTCTGTTGCCCCTGCAACTACTGAAATGGCGGCTGCCACTCTTCAGGAACGACAAGTTTGTCTGGCCTCTCAACAGATACCCCTCCGTTGTGGTTGCACCTACGGTACGGCTATCTGTATCGTTGAGGTACGTAAGCCTCCCCACCAACGGCAAGGTCCATGGTTCATGGGTGGTGCTTAAAAATAAACAGTATTTATGGCAGAATAGAAATGGTCAATGTTTATTTCAGATTTTATTCGAAAATAGTTGATTTGTGCCTTGAAGCAGAGTGACGTTGTAGCAAAACGAGGAGTTCAAACGGTTCAAATGGCTCTAAGCACTATGGGACTTAACATCTGTTGACATCAGTCTCCTAGACTTAGAACTAATTAAACCAACCTAACCTAAGGACATCACAGACATCCATGCCCGAGGCAGGATTCGAACCTGCGACCGTAGCAGCAGTGTGTTTCCGGACTGAAGCGCCTAGAACCGCTCGGACACATCGGCCCGCAATTAGGTGAAAAATACAGATTTATCATATAGCGCTAGCAAAACAATTTCCTCAACAGTAAGGTAAAAGAAAAGAAATTCAAAACAACAATATATCAAACGTCGCTTCAGTGCTTCTTCGAATTATACAAAACATGTTCCTGTTATTCACAAAAACTTTCGCTTTTATAAATACTAACAGACTCTTTCCTTTGATCATGACAAAGAACGTTCTATTGACTGCAACATAAGAACAAAAATTATGTTAATTTTTATGTTTGTGTATGTAAATTGTACTTTAATCAAAAGTAACTGCTTTGGTCACATAAAAGTGCAGAAGTGGCGTGATTCACTAATTTTTATTACTTATAAAATGCAATTTATATTCTGTGATGGTGTAAAATACACAAATGACTAGCACTTAATGATGTGCACTTCTAATTGTGTACAAAACAAACAAACGAACAAAAAGCAAAGAGAAATCGTCGGTTCCCAGTTTTTCTCTTACACATTTATTTGTGTTTGTTTTCCTACCAATGCTGCCATTACTACAGGTAATCCTACCATTTACTACGCCATTTATGTAGCGTACCAAAACTACCGAACCGTAGTTTTGGTAGAGCGAAACTCTAGTTCGGACGTTAACTTTCCATGTGCAGTGGCAATATGGCGGCGGCTACGTGTCACGTCGACATGGCCTGCTGATGCGAAGCGAGGCAAAACTACTTGATATCTCCCTAAGAAGCCAAGGGCGTACTTCCATCAGACGAAAAGAACGAAGCTTCTGACTTTCTTACGCCTATGCTTATGGTTTCTGACAGATACTTAGAAAACCACCTAATACACAACAGGCACTACCTCTAGTAGTTGGCGAGGCAACAACTTATGTACATAAACAATTCATCTTACTGATCACTGCCCCCAAAGTGAGCTAACACAAATAGTCAGATTCGCAACAAAATCTCGTACCCATAGAACAAACGTACCTCACACGCTGAAAGCAAACATTTTTGTACTTGAGTATAGAGTGCGCAGCTCCAAATGTTATAGAAAGGTGAGATCGTGACAATGGGATACTGGCTGAGGATTACGGAAAATTACGCAGACGGCGTGTACATTCGGTAATAACTGTGCCGAGTTAGTCTATGTTAAGTTGAATATAGCAAATACAATGGGCATATACAGGGTGGTCCATTGATCGTGGCCGGTCCAAATAAGAGTCAAACGAAAAAACTACATAGAACGGAACTTGTCTAGCTTGAAGGGGGAAACCAGATGGCGCTATGGTTGGCCCGCTAGATGGCGTTGCCATGGGTCAAATGGATATCAACTGCGTTTTTTTAAAAATAGGAACCCCCATTTTTTTAATAACATATTCGTGTAGTACGTAAAGAAATATGAATGTTTTAGTTGGACCACTTTCTTCGCTTTGTGACAGATGGCGCTGTATTAGTCACAAACATATGGCTTACAATTTTAGACGAACAGTTAGTAACAGGTAAGTTTTTAAAATTAAAATACAGGCGTAGGTATGTTTGAACATTTTATTTCGATTGTTCCAATGTGATACATGTACCTTTGTGAACTTATCATTTCTGAGAACGCATGCTGTTACAGCGTGATTACCTGTAAATACCACATTAAGTCAATAAATGCTCAAAATAATGTCCGTTAACCTCAATGCATTTGGCAATACGTGTAACGACATTCCTCTCAACAGCGAGTAGTTCGCCTTCCGTAATGTTCGCACATGTATTGACAATGCGCTGACGCATGTTGTCAGGCGTTTTCGGTGGATCACTGTAGCAAATATCCTTCAACTTTCCCCACAGAAAGAAATCCGGGGACGGCAGATCCGGTGAACGTGCGGGCCATGGTATGGTGCTTCGACGACCATGCACCTGTCATGATATACACTATTCAATACCGCTTCAACCGCACGCGAGCTATGTGCCGGACATCCATCATGTTGGAAGTACATAGCCATTCTGTCATGCAGTGAAACATCTTGTAGTAACATCGGTAGAACATTACGTAGGAAATCAGCATACATGCACCATTTAGAATGTCATCGATGAAATGCCTCACCATACATTAACCCGCCAAGGCCGCTGATGTTCCACTTGTCGCAGCCATCGTGGATTTTGCGTTCCCCAATAGTTCATATTATGCCGGTTTACGTTACCGTTGTTGGTGAATGACGCTTCGTCGCTAAAGAGAACGCCTGCAAAAAATCTGTCATCGTCCCGTAATTTCTCTTGTGCGCAGTGGCAGAATTGTACACGACGTTAAAAGTCGTATGTAATTCCTGGTGCATAGAAATATGGTACAGGTGCAATCGATGTTGATGTAGCATTCTCAACACTGACGTTTTTGAGATTCCCAATCCTCGAGCAATTTGTCTGCTACTGATGTGCGGATTAGCCGTGGCAGCAGCTAAAACACCTACTTAGGCATCATCATTTGTTGCAGGTCGTGGTTGACGTTTCACATGTGGCTGAACACTTCCTGTTTCCTTAAATAACTTAACTACCCGGCGAACGGTGCGAACACTTGGATGATGTCGTCCAGGATACCCAGCAGCATACACAGCACACGCCCGTTGGGCATTTTGATCTCAATAGCCATACATCAACACGATATCGACCTTTTTCGCAATTAGTAAACGATCCATTTTAACACGGATAATGTATCACGAAGCAAATACCGTCCGCTCTGGCGGAATGTTACGTGATACCACGTACTTATACGTTTGTCACTATTACAGCGCCATCTATCACAATGTGAAAAAAGTGGTCCAACTAAAACATTCATATTTCTTTATGTAATACACAGATATGTAATAATAATGGGGGTTCCTATTTGAAAAAACGCAGTTGATATCCGTTTGACCTATGGCAGCGCCATCTAGCGTGCCCACCATAGCGCCATCAGGTTTCCCCCTTCAAGCTAGACGAGTTTCGTTCTTTGGAGTTTTTTCGTTTGATGATTAATTTCGTGAAATATTTGGCCTGGTCACTATCAATGGAGCACCCTGTATATACCCAAATTTTAAAGACACACAATGTCTGAACACATGTTATCAAAGCTGCAAGCCACGCGAACTCTTAAAATAATTATGATTATAAAAAGACGGTGCAGAACATATTGAGTACGGGAGTAGGAGAATGCAAAAACAGGATATGGAAGGCAAGTATGTCAGTGTGGGCCAGAAAAGCCATTGGCAGAATATGTATAAGAATAATGGAGGTTTCGTTTGTCACAGCTCTTAGCGCAGTCCGATCGGAATATTTGCTCCTCTGGCGTTCGGCAGCTAAGCGTTCATTTACACAACGAGTTACACCTGCGTTTCCGCGTAACCAGAAGTCTTCGACCAATGTAATAAATAAAGACGCACTTGTTCCTGGTGCCCATGGAGTTTCCTGCTGGCGAAATGTCGCTCCTTTGCTTCAGCAGACGATTCGTCTGCTGAAGCCATGAATCCCTGATGAGCCAAAACGTTACGAGCTCTGGCCACCGGGAGGTTGAAATCCTCCTGGGGGTGTTGCGGGCACGTGACGCAGTAAGAAAAGAATTTAAGCGGAAGAGAAACGAATAGACAGTCATTATAACAAAGGTACGGGCCGCAAATGCGAAAATCAAGTGATAAAACTAGTTATGACAAAGGTCACATTGTTGCGGTGCTGCGGCTGGAAACGAGAGTCTCTGACACGACGGACCTGGTCACCAGTTTGCGTACAACTTTCGTGAGCACCTACGGAAGGTGGTTGAAGGAAGGTGAAATAACGAGTAGCCCATGCTATTGGACGACCGCGTCTCACCACAAAACGAAGAGTTCGGAGGATCCCCTGATGAGTAAACCAGGCTAGACAACGATCTGTGGCAGATCTGACGACAGAGAACAATACTGGTGCAGGCACAAGTGTTTCGGAGGACACCGTTCAGAAGATATTGTTGAACATGGAGCTCCACATCACACCACCGCTTTGTGTTCCTGTGTTGGCGCAACGACATCGTCAGTTGTAATTGCAGTGGGCACTGGATCTCTCAGTTTTCACCGTGGATCAATAGAAACATGTCGCCTGTGTTATGAATCGCATTTCTTGCTACACCAGATCGATGGTTGGGTCCTTACACGCCGTCATTCTGGCGAATGGATGCACGAAACATGCACGACGCCATAGATGCTGGCTGTTGAGAGCAGATTTATGCTATGAGCTTTCATGGGATCTGTGATGGCAATCGAAGGTATCATGACAGCAATGAACTAAGTGAACATTGGGGACCAGCTACATCGCTACACCCCTACGGCGATGACATCTTCCAGCAGTATAACTGTCCGTGAGGCAAGGAGGGAATCGTGCTACAGTGGTTTGAGGGGCACTATAGTGAACTCACATTGATGTCTTGGACAGCAAATGTTCCTGATCTGTACCACACGTATCTGGCACCAGCTGTGTGTCCATAAACCACCATCCCGTAATTTGCGGGAATTGGTTGACCTGTGCAAAGGCATCTGGTGCCACATATTTCTGGAATCCTGCCAATGACTTACAGAGTACGTACCAAGCAGAAACGCTGATGTATTGCATTTTTACTGTGGTCCAACGCGCCATTAAACAGATGATCATATTGTTTTGGCTCATCGGTGAAGAGACGTAATGAAAGTTAGTGTGATTAATGCTTATTGCCATACATACAAGCAACACAGCTCTACCCACTTAAATAGTCTGTGTGGGGAATGGACATGCATCCTTGAACTTGCTACTTTAACGTGCCAGCACAACACCGGTGACTCGGATCTGTGTTGGAACCTTCGTTACACGTCACTTTTGTAAACAGACGTAACACCACGATGCTGACACAAATTTGAATACAGCATGCTGACACCTCACTTACCGGACGGACAGTTCATAATTTTGTGAAAAAACAGCAGAATCAGTGACGTATTTCGTTTCAAAGACGGACAGACAAGCTATTACGCAGGTGGTCATAATGTTTTGTCTCATCAGTATGTACACGCATTTACACTGAGCTCAAGGTATTCTAGGTTTTGAAGGCAACATGTTATTCTAGGACAACTACGAATATGGTTTCACATAAGGTTGAGAAGTGTTATGGTTCAATGAAGGTGCATTTTTGTGCTGTTAGAGTTTAAAGGTGAGCGAAAAACTTGACAGCTATGAAAATAATTGAACCAGTGCACTGTCGACGTAAATCATTATGACCATCTGCTGATATCTGGAGTCGTGCTGTTTCCTGCGCTTCCCACAGTTGTTCCAGGATGTGTGGCTGATTGTCTCTTACAGAGATCACGGATGTTCAACTGTCTTACAATACAAGGAATTTTTAAAGGGTAAAGAAGTTCTTTGAAGCCGTTGACGTGCTCTTCCAAAAATTTGCTGTTTTTCTTGTTGTAAGACAGCGAAAGCGATCATTACGTGCTGAAGAAGGTGACTTCGAAGGTGCATTCGTAATGGAATTGATGAAGTGTGCCTTCCACTATAATAAACGTTTATGGAGAAAGCCTGGGAAACCTTCACTTGAGCATAACGTTAACGCAACTACCTTCTGTTCTTCGCTCACTGCTTGTAGAGACTTTGTTCCCCTACGTTTCTTGCAGGGCCACCGACGCCAACTAGACCATCAAGAATACGCGAGTCATTGGGGATGATTACCAGTCACTAACCTGCAGACGCGCAATATGGATTCTGTGCAATAAATAGAACAATTTTCTGACAGACCTTCTCTAGTGTGGATCCCGCCACACACGTCTGCTTCCTTTTAGTTACTTTAGTTATTTGCAAGTTCTGTGCATCAAATCTGCGATATCTCTCAAAGACTTGTAATAAGACTGACAAATATAATACATGATATCACTGGAAATGTGGCTAAATGATCCACACTTACGCGATGAGGTTTTACTTTAACCTTAATTTACATTTAAATTTAGATACTGAACAACTCCCTACCGCCCCCCCCCCCTACCTCACTAATGTTACTATGTTCAGCAATTCATCTTCATCAATGGAGTAGTAGTTGTCAAGCAGGAATGATGTCAGTATATTTCTAAAACATCAGTAAAATTACCTTTTTCTCCAGTTGGGGCTTAAATGATAAGTTTTGACAGTATCGTCGATAACTACAAGTTGTAATTAATGTAGTGCTGTTATTTCAACTAGTATTATATTAAACAGTTTTATGACTTACGTTATCATGACGTCATGCGAAGTCCAAGGAATATAAATATGCTTCTACGAATTATGGCGGTGTCTGGGATGATGGAGCCTAGTAGTTACCGATCTTTCAGGCATCGACATAATCTCTGCAACTTAAATTATTTCCTTCACCATAGCATGACACCGACACGATGTAATTTTGGCTACTATGAAGTGTAAAATTAGTTGAAGAACAACACAGTATCAGATGCTGTAGTCATATCATGACGATGAGGAACCCGTCGAAAGCTTGAAGTATCTTTTATACCTAACGCTACTAGAAAACCTATAGAATTTTGTCCAAAAATTTCGATACAATGTGATTATTGTGCTCTTTCAGAGGATTGATTGATATTTTCTCCTTTGATAGCCTGGTTGGTATAGAGGCGAAGTGTATGAAACGTGTTCGATAAGTAAGGACGCAATATATTTCTCGAATAGAAAAAAAAGTTTATTTGTATTGAAGCTTCCGTCGCATTTTAAGTGAAAACATTGTGTTACAGCCATTTAATATGCCCTTTTTTAATATCCGCCGTTATTCTTGTTTCGAGTAGTCATAAAAAGCCTTTTGATGATCTCGTGCTGTCTTTCGATATTTATGGAGTCAAATTTCCATTATGAAAAATCCTTCGCTAGTCCCAGAACATTGTCGGTATACAGTATTAGGTTTCATTATTTTACTCCGTCAGGAGTTAACATGCCACCGCTACAATGGCTGCCTATTCTATTTCACTGTGTAATGGACCGCTCAGATTTCATTTCAGACTACAACAGAGTTAATTTCCCTATCCTTCGGCTAGGAAAAGCTATATAGATTGAAAGTGACTCGTTTTGGACTTTATCATTAACACAGAGGCTCAACGAAAAGAAAAATAGAATGTAACATTTCACATCGTCCACTCTGTTGTTTCTCATATAGGAAGATTCAGAAATAACTGTTCCCCAGGTTAGATTTTTTTCGTAATATTTGTTTTTAAGATATTTCTTTCTCCAGAAATCATTCTATAAGGAAAGGAGCGCCGGCTCAGGTGTGTAAAAGACTGCGGTAGCAATTCATTCTGCTGTTGTTATAGTAACAAACGGATCTGGAAAAAAATATAAAGTGAAGAAAAAGAATGTTAAATATTTTTTGCATAAGATGATACACTCGAAATTGGCAATTCCGCAGAAGTAAAATAAGCGAAGTGAAGCAGATAGAACCTTAAAGATGATACCTGTTACTTGTTAACATGTACCAATACAATTTAGTACAGCTGAATCTGTTTTAAGAACTCATAATTCACTGAACTAATAACTATCAACGTGTTTAGATTGGTTTCATAGCGTTGTTTTTAAAACTATGATGCCGAGCTGGCGAATTTATTCTGTTTGTAGAAACGTGATTAATACCAAGAAGATTTGGCTTTTCCAGAAGGAATGGTTGATTTGTTATGGAAAGATGGCACTTCGATAGGGCTAACTGTAATCCTATATCTGTGCATATAAAATATTACAAATAAACATTGAACTGATGCAAGTGGAACATTACTGTAGTCTAATATTGTTGGTTATATAGAATTAAGATTTTTTCATAAAAATAATTCTGATAATTTCCTAAAAGCACAGTAAAGGGCAACCAAGGGACTTTCTTAATCTTCAAAAGATATTGGATATCTTTTAATTTCCTTTCTTGCTGTCTCTTCCTTATACACTCCGAGAAATTGAAATAAGAACACCGTGAATTCATAGTCCTAGGAAGGGGAAATTTTATTGACACATTCCTGGGGTCAGATACATCACATGATCGCACTGACAGAACCACAGGCACATAGACACAGGCAACAGAGCATGCACAATGTCGGCACTAGTACAGTGTATATCCACCTTTCGCAGCAATGCAGGCTGCTATTCTCCCATGGAGACGATCATAGAGTGCTGGATGTAATCCTGTGGAACGGCTTGCCATGCCATTTCCACCTGGCGCCTCAGTTGGACCAGCGTTCGTGCTGGACGTGCAGACCGCGTGAGACGACGCTTCATCCAGTCCGAAACATGCTCAATGGGGGACAGATCCGGTGATCTTGCTGGCCAGGGTAGTTGACTTACACCTTCTAGAGCACGTTGGGTGGCAAGGGATACATGCGGACGTGAATTGTCCTTTTGGAACAGCAAGTTCCCTTGCCGGTCTAGGAATGGTAGAACGATGGGCTCGATGACGGTTTGGATGTACCGTGCACTATTCAGTGTCCCCTCGACGATCACCAGAGGTGTACGGCCAGTGTAGGAGATCGCTCCCCACACCATGATGCCGGGTGTTGGCCCTGTGTGCCTCGGTCGTATGCAGTCCTGATTGTGGCGCTCACCTGCACGGCGCCAAACACGCATACGACCAACATTGGCACCAAGGTAGAAGCGACTCTCATCGCTGAAGACGACACGTCTCCATTCGTCCCTCCATTCACGCCTGTCGCGACACCACTGGAGGCGGGCTGCACAATGTTGGGGTGTGAGCGGAAGACGGCCTAACGGTGTGCGGGACCGTAGCCCAGCTTCATGGAGACGGTTGAGAATGGTCTTCGCCGATATCCCAGGAGCAACAGTGTCCCTAATTTGCTGGGAAGTGGCGGTGCGGTCCCCTACGGCACTGCGTAGGATCCTACGGTCTTGGCGTGCATCCGTGCGTTGCTGCGGTCCGGTCCCAGGTCGACGGGCACTTGCACCTTCCGCCGACCACTGGCGACAACATCGATGTACTGTGGAGACCTCACGCCCCACGTGTTGAGCAATTCGGCGGTACGTCCACCCGGCCTCCCGCGTGCCCACTATACGCCCTCGCTCAAAGTCCGTCAACTGCACATACGGTTCACGTCCACGCTGTCGCGGCATGCTACCAGTGTTAAAGACTGCGATGGAGCTCCGTATGCCACGGCAAACTGGCTGACACTGACGGCGGCGGTGCACAAATGCTGCGCAGCTAGCGCCATTCGACGGCCAACACCGCGGTTCCTGGTGTGTCCGCTGTGCCGTGCGTGTGATCATTGCTTGTACAGCCCTCTCGCAGTGTCCGGAGCAAGTATGGTGGGTCTGGCACACCGGTGTCAATGTATTCTTTTTTCCATTTCCAGGAGTGTATTACTGCTTTTTTCAGTCTTACAAGTTGAGCTAATCTACTATTAAATAGATACGTTTCGAAAGTGCTAAGAAACAAAGTTAGCGATACTCTAGCCCATTAAAATCCCATTGTTTTGGTTCTCACATTAGAATCTGTATTTATTATTTATATGGCACTGATTTTTTACCTATAAGCCTCTTTTAACCAGATAAATATAGTCTTCGCACATGAAAGATTGATGCAATTTTAAGCTATGCTTTTACTTTCAGATACTGACCCAGCGTGTGCAGTCGGCGCAACAAAGATATCCCAAGAGAAACTTTCAAGGATACTAAGCACCATGGTAAGAACTGTATCTAATATGAAACTTAGCAGCATAAAATTTAAGTTCTTAGTTCTAGCTGGTACCCAAAAATTATAAATGAAAATGCATATAAGCCCGCAATGTTTCCCAAGTGGGAAAACTAGTCTTTGTGATGGTGGTGGTGTACGTTACCAATATTTGTGGGAATTCACTACAGCAAATTAGTGACCTATCGTTCGATATCACGAAAAGAGACACAAATTTAGTAGCAAGATATAGGAAGATAAAATCTTTTGGACAACAACAATTTTACGAAACTGGTATTAGAACTGCACTCAAGTGATCTACAAACAGCTAATAATTTACATTACATGCCCCACGTAAAAGCCAAACTTCTGTCCTCAGTGTTCCTGCCTTTAGTATAATATCCTCTCCATACTGCACATCCTTTTGTTTCTCCATCATCGCTCTTCTTTCAGCAAATTCCGGGTCTTTCGTCGATCTCTTGGTATGATTTAGATAATTTCTCCTAACAGCTTGATTCTGTGCCCAGTGTCTATAGTCATTGTGAAAAGAGTTTTCATTTCTTCTGTAACTGCTCTGGGTGTCCATGTCTTCGGATCCGTTCACGGCAGGTATTAATGAAAAGTAAAGATCCTGTTTCACAGTGACACTATGATTATTTCGACCCTTTGACACAATGCTTTCTTGTACTTCCGGCAGACGCAATAACCTTTACGGATTTCTTAAGTTATTGATTTATTTGTGGAACTTTCTGTTCTTGTGTTTAGAGGATCCTCCTGTTTGAAAAATAGATTTTCAATGAGAAAACTGTTCCACTTGGAAGTGAAGTTCTGTTCTTGTTTTAGCTTAAAAACACTTATCTCTCGTCTAGTTCCCAATTTATTTATTTATTTTTGTTTACCTTGATCAGATTACGGCCTGCAGTTCGTGTCTTACATTTTACTAGGGTTTCATATATACAGCATTGTTACAGCATAGATACATGAAAAAGAACAGTAAACTTAGTACGGTAAGCAGTAGTAAAACGATTTAATTCAGTTAAAAATGATTTGAGTGCACCTAATGACCATGTGCATAACGATACGGAGGAACAACTAATATCTTTAACACTACTACTATTACTACTACAGCTACTACGAGAGCTTGCTGAAAAGAAGTCTCCCTGTAATCTTTAAAAACTCATAAAGCTTTTACATAATTCAAACGTTATTTACATTCTACATATATATTCATCCCATGAACCATGGACCTTGCCGCTGGTGGGGAGGCTTGCGTGCCTCAACGATACAGATAGCCGTACCGTAGGTGCAACCACAACGAAGGGGTATCTGTTGAGAGGCCAGACAAACGTGTGGTTCCTGAAGAGGGGCAGCAGCCTTTTCAGTAGTCGCAAGGGCAACAGTCTGGATGATTGACTGATCTGGCCTTGTAACAATAACCAAAACGGCCTTGCTGTGCTGGTACTGCGAACGGCTGAAAGCAAGGGGAAATTACGGCCGTAATTTTTCCCGAGGGCATACAGCTTTACTGTATGATTAAATGATGATGGCATCCTCTTGGGTAAAATATTCCGGAGGTAAAATAGTCCCCCATTCGGATCTCCGGGCGGGGACTACTCAAGAGGATGTCGTTATGAGCAGAAAGAAATCTGGCGTTCTACGGATCGGAGCGTGGAATGTCAGATCCCTTAATCGGGCAGGTAGGTTACAAAATTTAAAAAGGGAAATGGATAGGTTGAAGTTAGATATAGTGGGAATTAGTGAAGTTCGGTGGCAGAAGGAACAAGACTTCTGGTCAGGTGACTACAGGGTTATAAACACAAAATCAAATAGGGGTAAAGCAGGAGTAGGTTTAACAATGAATAGGAAAATAGGAATGTGGGTAAGCCACTACAAACAGCATAGTGAACGCATTATTGTGGCCAAGATAGACACGAAGCCCACACCTACTACAGTAGTACAAGTTTATATGCCAACTAGCTCTGCAGATGACGAAGAAATTGAAGAAATGTATGATGAAATAAAAGAAATTATTCAGATAGTAAAAGGTGATGAAAATTTAATAGTCATGGGTAACTGGAATTCGGCAGTAGGAAAAGGGAGAGAAGGAAACGTAGTAGGTGAATATGGATTGGGGCTAAGAAATGAAAGAGGAACCCGCCTGGTAGAATTTTGCACAGAGCACAACTTAATCATAGCTAATACGTGGTTTAAGAATCATGAAAGAAGGTTATATACATGGAAGAACCCTGGAGCTACTAAAAGGTATCAGATAGATTATATAATGGTAAGACAGAGATTTAGGAACCAGGTTTTAAATTGTAAGACATTTCCAGGGGCAGATGTGGACTCTGACCACACAATCTATTGGTTATGACATGTAGATTAAAAATGAAGAAACTGCAAAAAGGAGGGAACTTAAGGAGATATGACCTGGATAAACTGAAAGAACGAGAGGTTGTACAGAGTTTCAGGGAGAGCGTAAGGGAACTATTGACAGGAATGGGGGAAACAAATACAGTAGAAGAAGAATGGGTAGCTTTGAGGGATGAAGTAGTGAAGGCAGCAGATAATCAAGTAGGTAAAAAGAAGAGGGCTAGAAATCCTTGAGTAACAGAAGAAATATTGAATTTAATTGATGAAAGGAGAAAATATAAAAATGCAGTAAATGAAGTAGGCAAAAAGGAATACAAATGTCTCAAAAATGAGATCGACAGGAAGTGCAAAATGGCTAAGCAGGGATGGCTAGAGGACAAATGTAAGGGTGTAGAGGCTTATCTCACTAGGGGTAAGATAGATACTGCCTACAAAAAAATTAGAGAGACCTTTGGAGAAAAGAGAACCACTTGTATGAACATCAAGAACGCAGATGGAAACCCAGTTCTAAGCAAAGAAGGGAAAGCAGAAAGGTGGAAGGAGTATATAGAGGGTCTATACAAGGGCGATGTACTTGACGACAATATTATGGAAATGGAAGAGGATGTGGATGAAGATGAAATGGGAGATACGATACTGCGTGAAGATTTTGACAGAGCACTGAAAGACCTGAGCCGAAACAAGGCCCCCGGAGTAGAGAGCATTCCATTGGAACTACTTAAAGCCTTGGGAGAGCCAGTCCTGACAAAACTCTACCATCTGGTGAACAAGATGTATGAAACAGGCGAAATACCCGCACACTTCAAGAAGAATATAATAATTCCAATCCCAAAGAAAGAAGGTGTTGACAGATGTGAAAATTACTGAACAGTCAGTTTAATAAGCCACAGCTGCAAAATACTAACACGAATTCTGTACAGACGAATGGAAAAACTAGTAGAAGGCGACCTCGGGGAAGATCAGTTTGGATTCCGTAGAAATATTGGCACATGTGAGGCAAGACTGACCCTACGACTTGCCATAGAAGCTAGATTAAGGAAAGGCAAACCTACGTTTCTATCATTTGTAGACTTAGAGAAAGCTTTTGACAATGTTGACTGGAATACTCTCTTTCAAATTCCGAAGGTGGGCAGGGGTAAAATACAGGGAGCGAAAGGCTACTTATAATTTGTGCAGAAAACAGATGGCACTTATAAGAGTCGAGGGGCATGAAAGGTAAGCAGTGGTTGGGAAGGGAATGAGACAGGGTTGTAGCCTATCCCCGATGTTATTCAATCTGTATATTGAGCAAGCAGTGAAGGAAACAAAAGAAAAATTTGGAGTGGGTATTAAAATCCACGGAGAAGAAAAAAAACTTTGAGGTTCGCCGATGACATCGTAATTCTGTCAGAGACAGCAAAGGACTTGGAAGAGCAGTTGAATGGAATGGATAGTGTCTTGAAAGGAGGATATAAGATGAACATCAACAAAAGCAAAACGAGGATAATGGAATGTAGTAGAATTAAGTCGGGTGGTGCTGAGGGAATTAGATTAGGAAATAAGACACTTAAAGTAGTAAAGGAGTTTTGCTATTTGGGGAGCAAAATAACTGATGATGGTCGAAGTAGAGAGGATATTAAATGTAGACTGGCAATGGCAAGGAAAGCGTTTCTGAAGAAGAGAAATTTGTTAACATCGAGTATAGATTTAAGTGTCAGGAAGTCATTTCTGAAAGTATTTGTATGGAGTGTAGCCATGTGTGGAAGTGAAACATGGACGATAAATAGTTTGGACAAGAAGAGAATAGAAGCTTTCGAAATGTGGTGCTACAGAAGAATGCTGAAGATTAGATGGGTAGATCACATAACTAATGAGGCGGTGTTGAACAGGATTGGGGAGAAGAGAAGTTTGTGGCACAACTTGACCAGAAGAAGGGGTCGGTTGGTAGGACATGTTCTGAGGCATCAAGGGATCACCAATTTAGTATTGGAGGGCTGTGTGGAGGGTAAAAATCGTAGAGGGCGACCAAGAGATGAATACACTAAGCATATTCAGAAGGATGTAGGTTGCACTAGGTACTGGGAGATGAAGAAGCTTGCACAGTATAGAGTAGCATGGAGAGCTGCATCAAACCAGTCTCAGGACTGAAGACCACAACAACAATATATATTCATCGTGCCTACATATTTGCAACCCTCTGCCGTTAGAGGGCCCCGAACTGAAGCGGAGTATAACGTAGCTACACTGATCAACCAAAACATTATGACCACGTGCTTAATAGCGTGTTTGTCCATATATGGAACGTAATAACGAAATACGTGACTTATTTTTCGTATCAAGGGTGCGATAGTTTGTTGGTAGATTTGTGGAGGTATGTGACATTAGATGCCTGCGCACAGATCATGTAATTCGCGTTAATAACGAGCCGCTGATTTGCGTACTCGCTGATGGCGCCCAACAGCGACTCACATGGGTCCCCAGGATTCAAAACAGCGATTCTGGTCGCCGAGTCATCAACGTGAGTTCACTGTAATTCTCCTCAAACCGCTATAGCACGGTTCTTGCTCCAAGGCACGGACAATTATACTGCTGAAAGATAACATCGCCGTCGGGGTGCCATCCAGCATGAAGTGATGCAGGTGCTTTGGAGCTGTCAGCGTGTCTTCGAGTACTACCACAGACCCCACGCAAGCGCAGGAGAATGTCTTCCACAACATAATACTGCTCTGACCGATCACATTTCGAGCAGCTGTTCACACACGTTTCCATTGATGGACGAGTCCCTATGGCCACTGCAGTCGTATTTGACGATGTCGTTGGGTCACCATTTGAACACGTGGGGGTGGTCTGCTGCGAAGTTGTAACGTGTGCTCCGAAACACTTGTGTGTACACCAGCATTATGCTCTTTCGGCAGAAATGCCATAGTTCACTATCTAATCTACTCTACAGGGTAGACAAACCTCCGAACCCCACATTTTGTGAAGAGACGTGGACGTTCAATCATTTAGCGCCTAGTGGTTAGTTTCACTGTCCTAACTCTTTTCGCACATGCTCACGACAGTTACACTTGAACATTCGACCAGCTTTGCCATTTTCGTGATACTCGTTCATAGGCTCTGCGTAATAATAACGCACCCTTTGTGAAAGTAGCTTATCTCAATGGATTTCCTCACTTGCAGTCCATATCTGTAATCGTGTTCCGAATTCGAAGGGTTCGTCCACACATGGAGAACCCTTTTCTTCAGCATGTCAATGCCAGACCACACACGAGCTCTGCGACATCTGCAACAATCCGACACCTTAGGTTCACTGTCATAGATCGTGCTTCATATAGTTCCGACCTCGCTGCATATGAATTTCATCTGTTTCCCAAACTTCAATAAAACCTTCGAGGACTTCACTTCGATAATGATGATGGGGTGCAGGCAGAGGTGAGGTTGTGACTCTATCAAGAGTGACAAATATTCTACAGTGATGAATCAACAAACTGGTCTTTCGTTGAGAGAAATGTATTCGTCATTAGGGTGAAGATGTTGAGAAAGAATATGTAGAAATGTGGAGTAAAGATGCAGAATGTTAATATCGTTCGTTTTATTTAAGAAGCCTTAAGAATTTTCCCATAAGATATGCGGAGCCATTAGTTCTCAGCACGCCCTGGTGGTACTACTGCGGCTGCTAATAATGATAATAACAATAGTAAAATCGCCAGATACAAAATGTATTTCTTAGTTTACAAAAGGTTTTTTTTTCTGACAAAGTGAGTTCAGAGGGAGAGAACCAAGAACCCTGGGAAATGAGGAAAATTTTGAATGTTCTTCAGTTCTCTGATATAGTATGGGAGGTCATTCCAAGGGCGTATTCGTGCTACTTAAAAGGATTCCAAGAAAGCGGCTAAAGTGACAGAGTAGGACAGAAAAGATTTTTCTTTTCCTGGAAGGAGTATCCCAGTAATGTTGTTCAGACAAGAGCATTAAGGTCGATGTGAGATATGAAGGACTGCATGTGTTAATAAGACGCTTGTCTGCACGTACACAGGATTGTCACAGCTATATCGTATACAGGTTCCTCTTGACAAAAGCAGTGTCGGAGAACAACCTTATAGCTCTGCTTGTACTATCTGATAAATCACTTATGTATATGCAGAACGTTGAAAATCCTATTTGCTGCCCTGGGAACACCTGATGTTACTTTCGTTCCTGTGGATCATACACGGCTCATTACACTGAGGTCGCGCAGCGATTACGCACACATACAGAAGTCGGTTGTATTGCGCACGTAAGGTATAAAAGACTGGTGCGTTGTCGCAGCTGTTATTTTTACTCAAGTGATTCATGTGGAAAGCTTCCCGACGTGGTTATGGCCGTACGACGGGAATTTATAGACTTTGAGCGCGGATTGGTATTTGGAGCTAGACGCATGGGGCATTCCATTTCGGTAATTCTTAGGGAATTCAGCATTCCTACGTCCACAGTTTCAAGAGTGTGCCGAGAATATCAAATTCTAGGCATTAGCTCTCCCCACGGACAACGAAGCAGCCGATGGCCTTCACTTAACGACCGAGAGAAGCGGCGTTTGCTAGAAAAAATGGTTCAAATGGCTCTGAGCACTATGGGACTTAACATCTATATTCATCAGTCCCCTATAACTTAGAACTACATAAACCTAACTAACCTAAGGACATCACACAACACCCAGCCATCACGAGGCAGAGAAAATCCCTGAACCCACCGAGAATCGAACCCGGGAACCAGGGCGTGGGAAGCGAGAACGCTACCGCATGACCACGAGAAGCGGGCGGCGTTTGCTAGAGTTTTCAGGGCTAACAGACGAGCAACACTACGTGAAATAGCTGCAGAAATCCATGTGCGACGCAAGACGAATGTATCAGCTATGACAGTAAGGCGAAATTTTTTTTGTTTATGGCACATGGAAGGAGACGACTGACGAGAGTGCCTTTGCTAACAGCACATCAATGGCAGCGACTCTTTCGGGCTTGTGACCATATTGGTGGCACCCTGAACGACTGCAAAACTGTGGCCTCATCAGATGATTCCTAATTTCAGTTGGTAAGAGCTGATGGTAGGATTCGAGAGTGACCCAGACACCACGAAGCCATGGAGCCAAGTTGTCAACAAGGCACTATGCAAACTGTTGGTGGTTCGATGATGACGTAGGATGTGTTTAAATGGAATGAACTGGCTCCTCTGGTCCAACTGAACCAATCGTTGACTGCAAATAGTTATGCTGGGCTACTTTGAGGCCATTTGCAACCATTCATGTACTTTGCGTTCTTAAACATGTCACCGTGCCACAGGTTACTAAATTTGTGAAAATCCTGGGTTTGCTGCCGGATCCTAAAATCAACTTTACTCGATATTTCGGCGATCCAGTTGGTCGCCATCTTCAGGAAAATGCTGCTTCTGCTGATGAGTCCCGCTGAGAACTGACGCCAGGTTGCAAATCGACGTCCTATATAGGCCACCGTTCAGAACACGGAGCATGTGCCGCCCATCACGGTTTCTGCCTTCCAAAACAGGGAGGTGGCTTCGCCCTTATTGAAACACTGCTGGCAACGATATATCGCAATCAAGACTGCACCGAAGAACGTTCAGTTTTGATGCGCGATAATGCAGGATTCCACGTCTTGCTAAGAGGAAACCCATTGTATCTGTTAATTAAATTATTAGCCAACCTAATTTCAATCGCCTCTTTATAGACACTGTTCCAAAAACCGGAAATGTTGGCAACAGCCGCATTTTCCTCAAATTTCATATAGTGTCCCTCATTTAGGCAGTTTTCTACTACCGCCGATTTTTCCGGCTGTTGTAGCCTCGTATGACGGCGATGTTCCTCACACCTGTCATGCATGTAAGCTTTCTCACATTGAGACGGAATTTTGTACACGCCGGGTTTCCTAAGTCCAAAATCATCCTTCACAGAGCCGAGCAGAGCCTTAATCTTCGAAGGTGGACGGAACACACTCTTAATGTTAAAATTCCTTAAAATTCGTCCAGTCCTAAACAATAAGCCTCCAGCATAAGGAAGAAAGGCCACAGATCTATGTTCCTCTTCGTACACCTTTCTACTCTCTGGCATAAATAACTTCCTGACACAACCGAATTTCCTGTAAAAAATTTAAATAATATATTAAAGTTATTCAGTATAAAATCAATTTCCCTTTATAATGTCAGTATGTTTTTAATTATTTTTTGTTTTAATTCATTATCAACGGCAGTGCTCCTTGGTTTGTCACGTATGTCCTACTTTCCTTTCAAGATGTTCAGGGATGTTGTACTGGTGGCAAAATTACTTAAAGCAAGTATTTCGAGAGCATCATTTCTGCTATTGTTCCCAACGGTCTATTAGAGTAATATACCGTGAAAATGTATTATGTTTTTATTATTGTGTTCTGCGTGCGCCAAGGTAGCTGAGTGGTTCGCGCGACGGAATGTCATGCAAAGGGGCCCGGGTTCGATTCCGGACTGAGTCAGAGATTTTCTCCGCTGTGGGACTGAGAGTTTTGTTGTTATCATCATCTCATCCCATCGACACGCATGTCGCTGAAGTGGCGTCAGCTCAAAAGATTTGCACCACGCGAACGGTCTACGCCGGCCGCAGTGGCCGAGCGGTTCTAGGCGCTACAGTCTGGAACCGCGCGTCCGCTACGGTCGCAGGTCCGAATCCTGCCTCGGACATGGATGTGTGTGATGTCCTTATTTTAGTTAGGTTTCAGTAGTTCTAAGTTCTAGGGGACTGATGACCTCAGAAGTTAAGTCTCATAGTGCTCAGATCCATTTGAACCACTTGTTTGAACGGTCTACCGGCGGGAGGCCCTAGCCACACAATTCCATTTCCATTGTGTTCTGAAGTCCGTTGACTGGTTTGATGCAGCTCTCCACGCTTCTCTGTCCTGTGCAAGTCTCTTTATTTCTGCATAACGAACGTACATCAATTTGCACTTTCTTACTGTATTCTGACCTTGGCCATCCTCCATAATTCTTAACTCTCACGCTTCCTTCTATTACAAAATGACGCTTCTTTGATGCCTAAGGCGTGTCGATCAATCTATCCCTTTATCTAGTCAAGTTTTGCTATAAATTTCTTTTTTCCCCTTTTCGATTCAGCATCTTATCTTCAGTATTCTTCTGTAACATCACATTTCCAAACCTTGTTCTCTTCATGTCTGAAGTGCTTATCGTTCACGCTCCACTTCTGGACAAGGCTACACTCCAGACAAATAACTTCAGAAAATACTTCCTAACATTTAATTTCTTTCAGTGGTAACAAACTTATGTTTTTCAGAATGCTTATCTTCGTATGTCAGTCTGCATTTTATCTCCTCTCTACTCCTTCCATCATCAGTTATTTTGCTGTTCAGTTAACAAGATTTATTCACTTCCTTAAGTATCTCATTTCCTAATATAGTTCCATCAACATTGTCTGACTTAATACCACTACATTCAAGATCACTTGTTTTACTGTTGTTTGTTTCCATCTTTTAGTTTCTTTCCCAGATGCTATCCATTCCGGTCTCCCAAGACTTTTCCCGTCTCTGACAGATTTACAATGTCACCGGAAAAACGCAAATTTTTAATTTCTCCTGTCTAAATTTCAGTTTTCTTTCCAGATTTCTCCCTGGTTTCCTCACAAATTGCCCAATGTACACGTTTAATAACATCGGTATTAGGCTATAACCTAGCCTCACTCACTTTTCAACTGTCGCTTCCCTCTTATGTCATCGACTCATAAACCACAGCCTGGTATCTGCACAAGTTATAGGTAACCTTTAGCTATATGCGTTTTATCCCTCCTACCCTCATAATTTCAAATAATGTAATCGATTCAACATTGTCAAAAGTTTTTCCTAGACCTACAAATGCTATAACTGAAGGTTTGCCTCGCTTCAATCTGCCATACGCGTTCCTACATTTCTCTGTAATCCAAACAGATGTTTCCCAGTCTGGGCTTCTATCGGCGTTTTCATTGTTATGTAAACCATTCGTGTCAGTATTTTGCAACCATAACTTAACTTATAATGCGGCAACAGTCATAGCTCTCGTTACCTGCCTTAGTTTGGATTTCATTTTTCCTAAACGCTGAGTGTATTTCGCCTCTCATATACCCTGCACACTAGGTGGCTGCCTCTCCCAAGGGTTTCAGTAATTCAGAGTGAATGTCGTCTACTTCAGGCGACTTGCTTCCGCTCAGGTCGTTCAGTCATCAGTCAAATTTTTCTCTTAATTACATATCTCCCATCTCATGTTGACCTACTTCCTCTTCTCTTTTTTAATATTGTTCTGAAGTTAATTTCTCTTTTACAGACTGTCCTCATACACCTTCCACTTTTCAGCTGTCCTTTCTTTACTTAGTACAGGCTTGCCTTCTCCAAAGTTTCTTTAATTTTTCAATGTACGACACCAGTTTTTCCCAAGTCATACAAGCCTCCTCAGCCTCGATTTGTCCTGGAGCCATATTTGTCAGCTTGTCAGCCATTCTGTATTTTCTGTCAAACTCATTTTTTAGACATCTGTATTTCCTTTTGCCTGCTCCATTACTTGCATTTTTATATTTTCTCCATTCAACAGCTAAATTCAGTATCTATAGTGGTAACAAATATTTCTAACAGGTCTAATATTTTGTTTACGTGATCCTCTGGGACCGTGACCATTTGTTACATACTGCCTGACAAAAAAGTGAAGTGTTCAAAAGATATGGTCGGACTTCAATGTAACTTCGTACACGCACACATCATTGGAGGGAAAACAAATGAAAAGATAGTTAGTTACGTGTACCATAGATCTTTTGAACGATTTTTTTATCGACATGATGTGCAACGATACAATATATATATATATATATATATATATATATATATATATATATATATATATATATATGTGTGTGTGTGTGTGTGTGTGTGTGTGTGATTGACAGGCTACTCGTTATTAAATAGAAATTCGTCTGTCTTGTTCACAGATATTTTATATTGTTGGACAAACGATCAGTAACTTTTGTTGATGCACATTGAAATAAGCTCTGTGCCATAGTCAGATTTAATAATCCGTAAAAAAAGGCACTCTTATGAGATCTCTTTGTTGTCCGTCCGTCTGTTTGTGTGTCAACTAATATAACATCGTGGGATAGAAATCAAACTGAACGAGAGTGTATTTCGCCTCTCATGTACCCTGCACACTAGGTGGAATAATTTGGTCATGGCTGGCTCTCCCAAGAGTTTCAGTAATTCAGAGGGAACATCGTCTTCTTCAGGCAACTTGATTCCACTCAGGTCGTTCTGTCATCACTCAGATTTTTCTCTTAATAACATATCTCCTATCTCATGCTGACCTACTTCCTCTTCCCTTTTTTAATATTGCTCTGAAGTTAATTTCTCTCGTAGAGACCGTGCTGCAAACTCAGTGCTGCTGCAGTCGTAGTTTCACGGGAGCAGCATCCAGCAGGTAGACTGGCGAGCAATGGAATGAGGCTTTCATACTATGTCTACAGTGGACGTACATAGACGGCGCTCAAAGAAGTTACGTGAAGCGTATTTAATGCTTACAAAAAGGATCTAAAAATGGTTGATTCATTCTAATGAAATAACTTGGCTAGAACACAGTAACCCATAAAGGAACCTTTAAATTACTCCACATAGATACAACATTCCGGTCTGTAGAGTGCTGTTGGCAAGCGGGGAGCACTCAGACCTTGAGAAGCAGCTGCTCCGGTTTCGTAAACTGACATACGGTCTGGAGAGCGGTGTGCTGATCACATGCGTCTCCGTATCAGCATACAGTGACACTTGTGGGCTGAGGATGATACTGTGGCCGGTCGGTACCGTTGGTACTTCAATGCCTGTTCGGCCGGAGTTAAGTTTTTTCTAAGATAAAATAGTAACATGAGCCGTATCTAAATAAAACCGTAAGATAACCACCCCAATAACTGGGCATAAAACAAATTCTTAAAACAGGAAGTTCCGACTTGACTTTGCAAATACGATGTCTGTGAATGAGTCATTTGTGGGAGGAGGGGGGAGGGGAGGGGACGTAATTAATAAACATGAAATGGAACCCATTAGAAAAGCACAACGAAATTTATGTAAGAAATTTAAAAACTTGTGTCATTGACTCATAATAACCTTTCTTCTTACTATTGAGCTGGTCATTTAGCAACTGTTCATCGACAGGACACTTATGCTAAAGTATTTCTAACTCTTCCAATGAATCAAGCTCTTTGCCTTTCGGAGCACAATGTAAGATGAAGAGATCATCAAGCTTGGCTGGCTGGTGCCCTGCTGTTCGGCAGACGTAGAGTCCCGCTTTACTCGATCTTTTCCGGTTAGCAAATGCTCATACATCTTCTCTTCAATATTCTTCCAGTTTAAACAATGTAGAATTTATGCCAGGAACTGCATTCCACTTTGTAAACCACAGAGAAGTTATACCAATCTTTAGAGGCAGCTTATTATGCACATAAGAACTCTGAAGTTGATAATGTGATAAAAAAGCTACACGAACGTCAAGATTTTTGAATAACTTAGCTATCTGATACGACAATTTCCCCACAACCGGAAACTTCTTACACTGAAGCGCCATAGAAACTGGTATAGATATGCGTATTCAAATACAGAGTTACCTAAACAGGCAGAACACAGATCTGCGGTTGCAAGGCCTATATAAGACAACAAGTGCCTGGTTCAGTTGTTAGATCCGTTACTGCTGCTACAGTGGCAGGTTGTCAAGATTTAAGTGAGTTTGAACGTGGTGTTCTACTCGGCGCACAAGCGATCGGACACAGTATCTCGGAGGTAGCGATGAAGTGGGAATTTTTACAGTGCGACCATTTCACGAACGTACCGTGAATATCAGAAATCCGGTGAAACATCAGATCTCCGACATCACTGCGGCCGGAAAAAGATCCTACAAGAACGGGACAATCGACGAACGAAGGGTATCGTTCACCTTGTCAGAAGTGCTATCCTTCCACAAATTGTGCAGATTTCAATGCTGGGCCATCAACAAGTGTCAGCGTGCGAATCATTCAACGAAACATTATCGATATGGGCTTTCTGAGCCTCAGGCCCACTCGTGTACCCTTTATGACTGCACGATGCAAAGCTTTACGCATCGCCTGGGCCCGTCAACACTGTATTTGGACTGTTGGTGACTAGAAACATGTTGCATGATCGGAAGAGTCTCCTTTCAAAGTGTATCGAGTGGATGGACGTGCACGGGTATGGAGACAACCTCATGTATGCATGGATACAGCATGTCAGTGCGGGACTGTTCAAGCTGGTGGAAGCTCTGTAATGGTGTGGGGCGTGTGCAGTTGGGGTGACATGACACCCCTGATACAACTCTGACAGGTTACACGTACGTAAGCACCCTATCTGATGACCTGCATCCATTCATATCCACAGTGCATTCCAAAGGCGCAATTCCACCAGGATAAACGGTTCAAATGGCTCTAAGCACTAAGGGACTTAACATCTGAGGTCATCCGTCCCCTAGACTTAGAACTTCTTAAACCTAACTAACCTAAGGACATCACACACATCAATTCCCGAGGCAGGATTCGAACCTGCGACCGTAGCAGTAGCGCGGTTCCAGACTGTAGCGCCAGAACCGCTCGGCCACCAGCGGCCGGCTTATACATTAAGTGTGAGACTACTTTTGAGCACATTACTTTTTTCAATGTTTTGGAAAAAGGATGTTAGTAAGGAAGCTGGCTGGTAGCTGTTTTAGTTTATCTTGTCACTTTTTTTAAGAAGACATTTAATAATTATTTGTTTTAACCTGTCTTGAAAAATCCCTGTGCCAGTGATTCATTGCATATTTCACTAAGGACATTACTTATTGAGTTGAAAGCACTTTTCAGATTTCTGTTTGAAATTCCATCAACACTACATCAGATTTTGTTTTTTATATTTTTATAATTCTATTAATTTAAGTGAAAGAACTAGGTGCTACTTCTAGTTGCTGAAAATGTTGTACATGCGAGTAAATATATTAAAAATGTTTTAATATATTCTCTTTCTTCTTCAACTCAACCATTTAATCCTGGTTTTGTTGCTACATTTAGAAAGTGATTGTGAAAGCTACCTGCAGCTTGTGCATTATCAGCCACGGCACTGTCACTTAGTTTAACTGGTACAGAATTGGTACAGGATGTTGTATACTGACTGGCGGCCCTGTCTCTCATTTAGCAATATCGCATATAGTTTTAATCCTATTATCTGCATAATTAATTCCTGTCATATGCACACTTTCTGACATTTTAGTGACTTTCGTTAAAATATTAGAGTCTTTTTTGTAGCATGCAAGTAATGTTGAATATTGACTTAGTCCAGCCTTTATAAAAAGTTCCCTCTTCTTCTTACATGAGATTTTAATTCCTTTAAGTTTACAAAGTTCTTTTTTTTAATGAATTTTCTGAATTACTATTTGGGAAAGTTACTTTCAAATATTGACACAAATTTTGCATGGAATAAATTGAGTTTGCCATGAGCATATCATTCTATGTATATATCATGCCTTACAAACTGTTTTAACTTACTCTTAAAACATTGTATTGTTTTCCCATTAACAAACCTCACTGCTCGGTAGATACCAGCTTCAGGGCTGTAAGGTGCTGTATTGTTAATTTGCATTGCGTTGCCATCATGAATATAGCCCATTAACATCTGGGTACACATTAATTGTATCAGTCTGAGCACTATCTTAAAAATATTGTCAGTCAGTGTCCTAATATCTTGCTGCACACGACTTGGAGAACTGATAACTGAAATTGGACTGAAACACTAAAATAATGGTTCCAGTTTATTTTCCCTGTCTGTATCTTTTAAGAAATCTGTAGTGAAATCTCCACAAACTACTAAATGTTTCTTCTCGACCGACAGCTAGCTCAGTAATGCCTCTTGACTTCTCATAAATAGCTAAAAGTTTATTAGAAAGGCTCTGTAGACTGATAAAATTACGAGAAGTATTCTGCACTGTGCTAGGGTGACGAAGTGATTTGGGCATCTGTGTGATGCTAGGCTATAATCGCTGATATTAAACTTCTGCGACCTTCTGGTTACATGGAGTGCAGAGAGCCACAGAACATCTATCACTTGAGAATTTTCCACTTCTTCTATGCATAGAAGGAATCTATTACATAATTATGACCTTGTTTTGCTCTAGTTTCCTTATATACTGTCTGTCTGTAACCTGACACTAACCTACAAAACGTGCATCTCTGACTCCAGTAATAACAAGGATATTATCTTGTGCTCCCTCATTACAGTTTTTGCAAGATATTCAGTAAATCTTTCCCTCGCCCTACTATTCAAGTGCAGGCCGTGATATGTGTGTCCCCATGTCCTAATTACAGGAAGAAGCTTTGCAAAGATTTGAGACTTTGTTTCAGTCAAAAGCAATTCACTAAGCTCTTTAATCCAGGACATGTCTGGTGCCGTAAGACCTCCACAAATGCCACACGAGTGTCACATTTCCAGGTCACATTTAATACTATTGTCTAAGTTGCTAGCCAGACTATTTCCTGCTGTTCCTACTCTACCTGATCCTCTTCATCAAAACTCTGTACAAGGCCCCTTATGTTCTCTGTCACCTGGAGAAGCTTGGCACTTAGTTTCACAATGTTTGTTACCTGATATTCTACACAAGGTTTTTCTTGTAGTATTTGGCCTGCGCCCCTCCCGTAACTATTACCAAGCAGTAGGACTCTTTTCTTTCTACCTAATTTTCAACCGGCTTAGCCTTAAAACTGTTCCTACGAGTCTGCTCCCGTCTACTTTGCTCATAAACTGGTTGAGGCACTTTTTTATATTTCAGATAATAAGTCAACCTGACTGCTAACGAAAATTTCAAATGTAACTCATGAGATTTTGTCCTTTTGCGTATTACTTAGCACCTTTTCCCAGTTCCCACTGTCTCTTTTCCCCTTCAAACTATCTAATTTAAAATACGCCATTTATAATTCTGCTTGAAGGGCGCAAATGTTTCTTCCTTGTTCCACAATTTTCTTGTCTCGACTACGAAATTTCAGGTATATGGGAATGCCTCATCTGACACTTTTAGATCAACGATTCTATGTGACAGGTAGAATGTCCACCAGAATGAATAGTAGGGTATATAAAGGGCGTGTTCCATATACACTGAAAGACAATATAACCACCTGATTAATAGTGTCTTCCTCCGCCTTTGGAACTCATATCTGCGTGGCATGACTCCGACAAGTTTCCGGAATTATGTGTCAGCCTATGTCTGTACTAAAGTCACGCAGGTGTAGTAAACTGCTGCCCGGTGGCTGGTGGACGCAGAGCTGGCGCCCTGTAGCGTTACGGTTGGGCGCCATCGGGTTCGGAGCAGGCAACTTATTGATGCCAAGACATCAGCGTGAGCTCACAGTCACGTTACACAAACCACTAGAGCACGATTGTTAGCTTGTGACATGGCACTTACCCAACTAGAAGTTGCCATCCAGAAGGGAAGACGTCAGGCATGAAGGGATGCAGGTGGTCTGCATTATTGTTCACGCAGTCAACAGCGGTAATGTTATCTTCGATTACTATCACAACTCCCCTGGCAGCCCAGCTGAATGCCCCCACAGCATAATGCTGCCCTTAGAAGCCTGCCTCAGTGGCACTGTTCATTTTTCGAGCAACTGATAGTCCGCTGCTGAACTCCATGTTCAACAACGTGCACTGAACCGGCGGATTCGAAACACTCATGGCTGCACCAGAATTGTACTCTGTCGTCACATCTGCCACTTATCGCTGTCGATTCCGGTTTGCACACGGGAAAGCCTCCAGAGTCCACGTTCTGCAGTAAGACGGGGACGTCTAACAACTTGTGATCTATATGTATTGCCTGCTACGGAGACAGCAGTTCCATCCATTTAACCTGCATAAGGTAAAGAAGCTGACATCTGTAGACTGCCGTACAAGTCAGAATTTCTGTCAGTGTTTACTTGAGCACCATGCTACTGATCCACTGTTCGTTCGTCGGGCACTGTTTATGGATGAGGTATCGTGAATGCTCATAACATGCACGTGTGGGCGTAAGAGAATTCTCGCGTAACTGCCGTAAGAGGATATCAAAATTGTTTTGCAGTGATTATGTGGTGTAGTATAGTGTATAGTCAGTTACTCAGACTGGATGTTATTCCACAGCGGCTGAGTGTATCGACAGTTTTTGGAACTTGAACTGGGTGGTCTGCTTCATGATGTCCCACTCGCTACACGAAGCAGAGTATGGTTTATGCACGACGGTGCGGCTGCACATTTCAGGTGACGCGCAAGAGAGTCTCTCAATGTTGCTTATCCCGATAAGCAGATTGGTCCTTCAGGACCAGTTGTTTGGCCCCCTAGATCTCCAGATCTACATTTCCTGGACTTCCACTTTTCGGACCTTCTTAAGGAGCTTATGTACGGTGCTGCGACTGAGAATCCGGCACAACTACAGTAGCAAACTGAAAATGGCTGTGCAACTGTGCAGAATGATATGAACGGAGCCTGCCATGTTCCTCGAAATGTAAGACGTTAAGTACGTCACTGTCTTCGTCTACATGGACATCATTTTGAACAAGTTCTGGGATAAATATACAGTACACAGTTGTGTTGAATTTTGGATCCCTTCGTGTCTTTCCTTTCTGAGACGAATTATTTTAATGGTGTTTGTGTTCCACTTACGAGCCCTACACTGCTGTATAACTCTGAAATAAAGTAAAACATTATTTAACATTTCACTCTTATTTTGATACACACATTACACCCATGAAGTATTCACAATTATTTTCTAATCACCAAGAATTAATTTTGAGTCAATTGTGATTCACTTTTGATCCTTTTTCTAATGCATATGTTGAAATAAAGAAATTTCACACACAACTTTATTTAACATTTTACTGTTATTTTGATGCATATATTACATCCACCAAGTATGTAAGCCACTTATGAATCACCCTATATAAGGGAAAAGCAGCTTTGTGATATGGTGTTGTGTTAGCGTTCTTCAAAACCAATCGTTATTTCAGGTTATGTGTGCTCCAATACATAGTTCCACAATGGAAGATCTTAAGTCTTGATTGTGGTACTTTAAAATGTTCATAGACTGAAATGAAAGTTGATGAAAGATTAAAATCAATTGCTCTATTTTTCAGGGTTCAGCTTCCATGAGATGCTTCCGTGACGTGTCGTTCTGCTTAGGACAAGACACCTGGCGAACGCTTCGACGGCCACGGTTTTCTAGATCATGGCCTGAGAGAATTTCTGATCTAAGAAAAACCTGCCAATTATGTCTTGCTCTTTTCCTTAGGTTCAAGTTATACACAGAAAAGCTATTACTATTTTTCTTAAAAAACAAGGTGAGATATCTTAAGTAGTTGTTTTAGAATACCTGTTTGAAGAATGTACGTCTGTTTTGTTTAAAGATAATTTTAACCAGAATCCGTGAGTGGAACGAAACCTACACATATTCTGTATTTAAACTTTTTATAAACTTTGTGAAAAGTGTGAAGCAAACTTACTCTACAAAGAAATGCTGCAGTGCTAAATTCAAGATTGTATTCACGATTTCAATCTGTTAGTGAAAAAAAAAACAAAAAAAAAACAAAAAAAAGATAACACCGGTTTATGGGTCACGATAAAAATGTGTGTTAGTGATTGTTATATTTTACTTCCAATGTTTTACTGCAGAACTCAGTTTCTGAAAAAGCATAAAATGACAATAAAGAATTAAATAATCAAATTAGTAGGAGATTTGGAAACTGGATACTACTTCTAAGATTCTCTTTTGAGCTGTGACAGAAGATTCTTTCTTAAAAGTGTTTCAACTATGTAAACAAGTTATTTACGCTAATGGAATGTCTCAGTCAGTGCTTTGTAGGGCAGAGTCACGTATCAAATCATACACCATTAATGGCCTGTTAAACCGCTGGATTCGTTGAAAGGAAGTCCCAATTCGTGCTTGAGCCCATACCGCGTACTGCAGCGCCAGCAAGGAACAAAATATAGTACCTGCCCTTCCTCAGTCAGTGGTGCAGACAGTCAGACGACATTTTGATGTTTATGAAGAATATGACCTCTCGGAGAAGTAATGTAATTCAGAAGGGCTGTTGAACCTCAGTAGAGGAATAGCTACTCAGGTTGTATAGTGTCAAGATTTGTTGAACATTTCTGGCCAAATGTTTCTACAAAATAGCAGTATTGCTGAGATTTAGCAAATTTCTGAACTGAAAATGTGTTCTGTTAAACTAATACACATTTCTGAAATATCTCGCACAATATTCAGGAACTTTTAAAACAGTATATCTAAATTTTCTTTTTTTAAATATATTTGAAATTTTGCAACAAGGGGAATTTTGTTGCAGTCTCTTATTTTCTAATATTTCAGATTTACGTATTTGTACAGTATAACTACTCGCCAATTTAGTGGATTTTTTAACATTTTGCGATCGTCACTGTATCATTATCGCTTTGTATGAAACGCTACTGTTTGTGTCTTTTCGTAGGAAGTGTAGCACAGACACTTTTACATTAATGGAACAAAAATCTCCTCACCGAGAAGTAAGTACTGTAGACTCACGAAAATTTGCAAATGCGTTATTCTAGACAAGATATTTAAGAGACTAACGTTGCAAGATCAGAGGTTAATGTAAGCGCGAGATAAATCATTGTAAATGTGGAATGCTGGTACATTAATAACCGGTGTAACTGCTAAAATGTTGAATGCTCGCATGCACACTTGCATGCATTGTGTCATATAGGTGCCGGATGTCAGTTTGTGGGATGAAATTGCAAGCCTGTTGCATTTGGTCGGTCAATAGAGGGACAGTTAATGCTGTTTCTGGACGACGCTGGAGATGTCGTCTGATGATGTCCCATATGTGCTCGACTAGTGACAGATATGGTGATCGAGCAGGCCACGGCAACATGTCGACGCTCTGCAGAGCATGTCGAGTTACAACAGCGGTATGTGTGCGAGCGTTATCCTGCTGGAAAACACTCCTGGAATGCTATTCACGAAGCAGCCTAGATCATAACCCCAAGTGTAGGTCCAGTGAATATACGTAGCAGACAGGTTGGCTGCAGATGCTCACCTGGCGTCCTCCTAAACAACACACGGCAATAAATGGTAACGAGGCACAACCGACTTTCACCAGAAAACACAATAGACCACCACTTCACCATCCAATGAGCTCTCGCTTGACACCACTGAAGTCACAAGCTGTGGTGGTTTTGGGTCAGTAGAATGCACGCTACAGGGCTTTCCTTGAAGTAACCGATTTGTAACAGCTCGTTGTGTCATGTGCTGCTCAAATTGCTTCTGTAGACGCAGTCTGATGCCCCAAAACCATACTCCCAACGTGACGGTCCTCCCTATCGGTAGTGCCACGTGCTCGATCATAGCCCGGTGCTCTTGCTATAGTACCTTTCCGTGACCATTGCTGCCAGCAATCATGTACAGTGGCTACTTTCCAGCCAGGTCTTTCTCCAATATCGCGGAAGGAACATCCAGATTCTCGTAGCCCTATTACACGACCTCGTTCTAACTCAGTGGGCTGTTTATAATTGCGTCATTGTTGTCTTAAAGACATTCTTGACTGACATCAACTCACTACGTCCAACGTCAAATGTAACAAACTCTCATGACTGTTACAGCGCGTAGTTAGGGCCAACCTGATTTACATCCTCGTAGACTAGCGCTAAATCTCAAGAGACGTCATCTTTCGGATGTAGAAACATGCCTACCAACTTTCGTTTATCTCGCATAACTCCTTCTTGCCGCTGCGATTTTTTCCCGTCAGTTTATATTGTTGATTCATCTATGAAGTAATTGTATTCATGCCATTAAGTGTCCTATGAACTGTTTCTATGGTGTCTTTTTACAACTGTATGAAGTACACATATGATGTTTTCGGTGAAACTGCATATGTCGCAAGAGGTAATTTTATGTGTAAAAGTATGACACAAAGCCACTGCATTCTAAGTGGATGTGTATACATGGTTGCTTGAAACTAAAGTTAATCATTTTTGATGCACGATCGAGATGAAAGTACTAACTAGCACGGGCGACTCTGGTGTCTGAGTCAAACTAGACTGTATTTTCAAGCTGTTATGTCGGGAGCAATGTAAGTACTGAAAACAGTTGCACATGTCTTCACATTTGTAGAATACACAGACGGGGTATTTGATTAGAGGCTTTGTTATGAAAATCATCTTGATCCTTCTGTGGAATACTGTAATTGTTTTCCTAAGAGCAGTATACTGGATTCAAGAGAGTTTATTTAGGACTTCAACAAATTTAGATTGACCGATGCCTTTCGCAGTGCACGTATTTCCTCAACTGAACCGGAGTGTGGAAGAAGCAGAAGTAATTCATCATTGTAATTAAAATGTAATGATATCAACTCTTACGAACGATTTAGCGAAGTATTGGTATTCCACTTGCAGAAGTATGAGTAACATTAAGTAAACGTGGCTTGTGCCATTTCATCACCAGTACCTTCAAGTCTTTCACGATGGAGATGAATCTCTAAGGTTGGAATTATGTCTACAGATAATTGCTAGTTGCCAACAAATCCCATTCTTTCTTTTCATAATGAAGCACGAACTACACCAGATACCTCCTTGATTTACGCTGGAAGGAACAAAAAAGATTGAGATTAAAGAATAAGGTCAACAACGACGTCATTCGACCCGGAGAACGAGGAAAAAAAGGGGAAGGAAAGTTATCATGTCTTTTTCAAAGAAACTGTTTCTGCATTTAGCTTAAGTCATTACGGACAACCGTGGGGAACCTAAATCTGGCTAAGTAAATAACGATTTCACTTGCTCCCCCAGAACGCAAGTGAATCACCATATTCATTGCGCTACTGTGCTCTGTAAAGCACGTCTATAATGCGCCGAAAATCCACATTCTATTGTCGGGCATTGCATCTTTGTAAATGCGTGGTGCGGTAAGATCGCTAGTTTGTTAAATGTGATGCTTGTTTCTCACATTCTCTTACATGGTTCAAGTATAAAGATTTATTGCAAAGTGTTTTACCACTGTAATTGGAAGAAGTTTCTATGAGTTATGCATAACTCATGTTTTTTTCTGTATTGTCTACTAGTCGAGTGACAGATCATTTAAATTTAACATTCTCTAACCAACTGATAGGCCATCAACGCTGTCGAACCGTATGCTGTTAGATTCTTGTTAGTGCGGAAGTGTAAGAAGGGAAATTTGCAACAAAATACAGTACATACGTATTGCTTTAATTATGAGAAACGTCGAAATCAGGAAACTACAATAAGAAGTCTTAGTCGACTGCACATAATGTTTGGAAGAGAGCTGTAAATTATAAATGGAGTCTGCAACGAAACTTTTGATAGATTGATTTAAAATAATATGTGCTATATATGCAGTTTGCTACAAAACATTAATTTTATAAGTTACCTGTATCTTGTTAATTATTTTTGTATGTAACTTTTATGAAAATAATGATCAAACAACTACAGTTCTTCATCCATTAGAAGTTGGACACTTATTTTAGAGTCTGTGGAAGGATTTTTGTAAACTATTGATTTGTTTTTTTAAGTCAAGTTTTCCATCATTAAATATGTTTTCAATAGGGATCTATGGAACGAAAACTATCTCTAACATAATCTAAAACTGCTATACGTTTAACCCTATTATAGCTCTTTTTGTGATCATATATCAATTCACGGAACCCAAAGTGCTTCTACATACTCTGATATTTTTTACCGGAGAAGTAACGATAGTAAACGGAATAAACTCCGTAAACCTCAGATGGTGATCATGGATAGCGAAAAATTTTAGTACTTTTCAATTGCAACTAAAATGTTACTGAAAACATATTAATAGATTTTATTACAAAAGGAAATGATTACAGTACTTAACTTTGTGAGATGCAGATGTGTCGCAAGCAAGGGGCGACAGACAAACATAAGCAATAAATATATGTCGTGTGTGTGTTGTGGACGTCTTCAGTCCTGAGACTGGTTTGATGCAGCTCTCCGAGCTACTCTATCTTGTGCAAGCTTATTCATCTCCCAGGACCTACTGCAAACTACATCCTTCTGAACCTGTTTAGTGTATTCATCTCTTAGTCTCCCTCTACCACTTTTACGCTCCACGCTGCCCTCCAACACTAAATTGGTGATCCCTTGATGCCTCAGAACATGTTCTACCAACCGATCCCTTCTTCTAGTCAAGTTGTGCCACAAACTTCTCTTCTCCCCAATCCTATTCAATACCTCCCCATTAGTTATGTGATCAACCCATATAATCTTCAGCATTCTTCTGTAGCACCACATTTCGAAAGCCTCTATTCTCTTCTTGTCCAAACTTGTTATCGTCCGTGTTTCACTTCCATACATGGCTACGCCCCATACAAATACTTTCAGAAACGACTTCCTGACACTTAAATCTATGCTCGATGTTAACAAATTTCTCTTCTTCAGAAACGCTTTCCTTGCCATTGTCAGTCTACAATTGATGTCCTCTCTACTTCGACCATCATCAGTTATTTTGCTCCCCAAATAGCAAAAGTCCTTTACTAATTTAAGTGTCTCACTTCCTAATCTAATTCCCTCAGCATCACCCGACTTAATTAGACTACATTCCGTTATCCTCGTTTCTTTTGTTGATTTTCATCTTATATCCTCCATTCAAGACACTGTCCATTCCGTTCAACTTCTCTTCCAAGTCCTTTGCTGTCTCTGACAGAATTACAGTGTCATCGGCGAACCTCAAAGTTTTTTTTCTTCTCCGTGGATTTTAATACCCACTCCAAATTTTTCTTTTGTTTCCTTCACTGCTTGCTCAATATACAGATTGAATAACATCGGGGATAGGCTACAACCCTGTCTCATTCCCTTCCCAACCACTGCTTCCCTTTCATGCCCCTCGACTCTTTTAAGTGCCATCTGGTTTCTGTACAAATTATAAGTAGCCTTTCGCTCCCTGTATTTTACCCCTGCCCACCTTCGGAATTTGAAAGAGAGTATTCCAGTCAACATTGTCAAAAGCTTTCTCTAAGTCTACAAATGATAGAAACGTAGGTTTGCCTTTCCTTAATCTAGCTTCTATGGCAAGTCGTAGGGTCAGTATTGCCTCACATGTGCCAATATTTCTACGGAATCCAAACTGATCTTCCCCGAGGTCGGCTTCTACCAGTTTTTCCATTCGTCTGTAGAGAATTCACGTTAGTATTTTGCATCCGTGACTTATTAAACTGATTGTTCGGTAACTTTCACATCTGTCAACACCTTCTTTCTGTGGGATTGGAATTATTATATTCTTCTTGAAGCCTGAGGGTATTTCGCCTGTCTCATACATCTTCCTCACCAGATGATAGAGTTTTGTCAGGACTGGCTCTACCAAGGCTTTAAGTAGTTCTAATGGAATGTTGTCTACTCCCGGGACCTTGTTTCGACTAAGGTCTTTCAGTGCTCTGTCAAACTCTTCACGCAGTATCGTATCTCCCATTTCATCTACATCTGCATCCTCTTCCATTTCCCTAATATTGTCCTCAAGTACATTGCCCTTGCATAGACCCTCTATATACTCCCTCCGCCTTTATGATTTCCCTTCTTTGCTTAGAACTGGGTTTCCATCTGAGCTCCTGATGTTCATACAAGTGGTTCTCTTTCTCCAAAGCTGTCTTTAATTTTCCTGTAGGCAGTATGTATTTTACCCCTAGTGAGATAAGCTTAAATTCTTACATTTGTCCCCTAGCCATTCCTGGTTAGCCATTTTGCACTTCCTGTCGATCTCATTTTTGGGACGTTTGTATTTCTTTTTGCCTGCTTCATTTACTGCACTTTTATATTTTCTCCTTTCATCAGTTAAATTCAATATTTCTCCTGTTACCCAAGGATATACAGTTCATAATACAAGTGAACCAATACAGTTTCTAGGTCACTGCTGTAGCGTTCGTCATTTCGGTATAGGCTCCATAGTGTGCTGTTATTAAAGAATGTCTTTGTTAGTGAGTTACGAATCTTACACCACATAGCCTACAAAATTGACTATGACGGCGAGTTTGTCAATAGTACTAATCGAGATAACCACAGAAAGATATGAAGAAAAGCAAACCCAACGGACAGCACCCTTATTAATATCGGTAGTCGGACGGCCGCTGGTATCGCGTATCATAAAATCCCATATTTCGGCAATATTTCCGAAAACATCTGCAGACAGTTGAGGTCTAAAAATATTGAATCTGCCTTCTTTATTCCCGGTAACGTTGACACAAAGAACACGCCTCTTCTTCCAAATATAATTGCGTGTATTTTATCGCTTGCAATGATCCCCCATGCGGTACATCAAAGAAATAGGCAGGAGCTTTAGCACAAGGTTTAAAGACGATCTTAGGGTTTCTAGCTCAAAATCTGCCATGAGTACCCTCTTCCAGGAGCAGAGGCATTCCGTCACCATCAATAGTAACTTAAGTATTTTACATAGAGAAAACAAGGGTCACACTTTACGCATCCTGGAGAAGGTCGAAAATATGTGATCCATTAGTCGCTTTCCACGCCAAATCCTGAATGGACAAACGAAGTTGAGAAACCGTAGCATTTTGGCAAATTTCGATTGACTAAGTTAGTTGACCTAATACTCTGTACTTTCTCTTTCTTTACTTATTCCCCCTTTGTTCCTCCTGGGTCTTTCCATTTTCTCCCCTCCCCCCCCCCCCCCCTTCTCGTCCTCACTTTACCTCTCTGCCTTCTACGCATCCTCCTTATTGTGTTGTACGTAGCTCGTGGTTTCGCGGTCGCGTTCTCGCTTCCCGAGCACAGGAGTCCGGGTTCGATTCCCGGCAGGGTCGGGGATTTTCACCTGTCTCGAGATGACTGGGTGTTTTTGTTGTTCTCATCATGTCCTCATCATCCATGAATGTGTCGAGATGGAACCGAGCAAAGGTTGGAAATTTGTACAGGCGCTGATAACCTCGCAGTTGAGCGCCTGACAAACCAAAACATCAATATCATCCTTAGGTTTTCCATGTCTTCAATTCAAGTCTGTTTTAAAATCTTTATAAATTTTCTTAAGTTTTATCTGCTCTTAAGAAGCATCAAAATTCACTAGTCTTGGATCCCTTTAACTGACAATGTGAAGCATTTTTTAAAACATTTTTACGAAACGCTAATTTTTGAATTTTAATCTGCTTGAAAGTTTTAAAGTTTATTCTGTTGACTATGCCTGCAGATTGTTTCCGTTGCCGTAATATATGTATATGGTGTCTCTCTTTTACGTCCTAGCTTTAGCGTAACTTACGGGCGTTTTTCACGAAAAATATGTGAACTGTCATTATCATATTGTCATTATACCGACTGTTTTACATAAAAAGTTTTAGTACTTTTTATTCCAATATTCCTTGTTCTCGTTCACTATCCGTGTCTCCTCCAAATGTTCGCCAAACATTCGGTCGAGCCCATTGCATCATCAGCATATGCTTGAGTCGTCCACAGGCTAGCTGTGTACTTTGTTGCCGTCAGTATGAGAGAGCACGCGGTCACGTTCACTGGTCGCGATTCTATACAGACCGGAGAAGCGGTAAGTGCGATTTTTAGGTTCTGCTTTTCCACCAATAGCTATTTACTTGACGATTTTGCCCAGGAAGAACATTCCTCCATTTTGTGGCAACCACTCCTTGGCTTTTCATTTTTTCCCAAAATTAGGTCTTAATAGTATTCATTTATTTCCACCTCACCAATGGATTTCCTCCTTACCAATGAATATTGAAATCAGACTCTTTTAGCCTTTTAGTGGTGTTTCGTTTTGACAGATAACAAACGTTGGGTAAAAAGGTTCGTATCTTTTCCGATTTAATGTTTTAGTCATATGAGTACTAACATTTTGATTTCTCACGTAAAAGTTTTTAGAAAGTTTTTTTTTAATTTCTTTAAAATGTTAATTATTTGCCGTACCAGTGTTGTCATTCCTTCTGGATTTATGGTTATACCGATGTTCACGGGAAGATGTGGCTTTTATTATCACGAAACCGGTAGTGATCCAATAATAAAGAACTAAATACAGCTGAAACGGTTATTAATACCCAAGTTGTTCTAAAACTTCTTCTTATTACTTTGTTCCAAAATGGTATCCTTAAAAAAATTTGTGATTTGAGTTTGGTGCCAGATTCCATTTGTTAACGTAGAAACGTTCCACACATGTGTCACTAAGTAGATTACCAGAGACTGTTTAAGTTTACGAGTGGTACTGGCTCGTCAAAGTGAACGGAAAAAGTTAATCATATCTAGAAGAGAAACATCATTACCTAAGGAAACAGAATAGCTGCAGCTGGGGAGGCACGCAGGAGTCATCGTGGTGGACGCAGGAATAATACGAAGGCGAATCCAGCTCGCCAGTTGTGCGTCACCTCGCTCGATACGACCTCCGACTACGCACGCCATGTCGTATCGCGTTGATCACTGTGACCTCCAGCAGTAATTTCGATGTTAAACATCATGTTAATGCAGCTGTTATTACTCGAGGGTTTCTCAGTGGAACTTCCCAACATTTGTTAGAACTGGTAAGTTTGAGTGCTAAAAATGGAAAATATTTGAACATATATAATACTCGCAGTTTAATTTCGAGTCTTAGTTTCCGCTTAGGCAAATCCTTTCAAGGTAATTTCAGTTTTACGCCGTGTCCTTTCTGGGAAGTGTGCTGTTTCATGTGACATTATTTTAATTATCAACATTATTGACATTAAAAGTGTTTTATTTCTGTTACCGAGAGTAAATCTGCATAAATTTTTTTAAGGAATATCTGAGAATTCTGTCTCATTTTTACATGTTGGGAACTGACCCACACTTCTCCTGGATACTAGTTTCGAATAATTTTGCTAATTGGGTAGGTGGTGGGCTGCAATAATCCGAGTTTATAACTACATTTTGCACGAACGTGCAAAGAACATAGTACAATAATATTTCTAAAATATTTATAGCCGCAAAAGATACAGGAAAAACCGTCAACTTTTTCCCTGTCCATAATATATTCAGTTTTCGACAAGCCTTTCATACTTACTTTTCTGGATATCTGTGGGAGGTTTACAAAATAACTTTGTATTGTTCTACCTCCAAAATCTTCAGAAAAAATTAAGTAATTAAACTAATTATGAAAACAAATACGTATATTAACCCTTTGAGTACCAATGGTTTCTGTCTGCATCTGCATATGCATCTACATGACTACTCTGCAATTCAAACTTAAGTGACTGGAAGAGGGTTTTTCGACCCACCTTCAGCCTCCCACAAACCAAACATCATCATCATCGAACCACCTTCAGACTGTTTTTCTACCATTCCACTCTAACACCTCAAGAGAAAAACGAATTCTGTACGAGCTGTGATTTATTTAATTTTTTACAATGATTGTTTCTCCCTATGTAGTGTGGTGAAAGTTACAATATTTTCACATTCAGAGGAGAAAGTTTGTGACTGAAATTTAGTGAAAAGATCTCGCCACAACGAAAAACGCCTTCGTTTTAATGATTGCCATCCCTGCTCATTTATCATATCTGTGGCACTCTCTCTCCGTTTCCCGGTCATACAATACGAACTGTCCTTCTCTGAACATTCTCGACGTCCTGCGTCAGTTCTTTCTAGTAAGGTTTCCATGCAGCACAGCAATGCTCTGGCAGAGGATGGACAAATGTAGTGTAGGAAGTCTCTTTAGAAGCTGTGTTGTATGTTCTGTTCCTGCAGTAAAACGCAGTCTCGGGTTTGCCTTCCCCACAATATTGTCGATGTGATAATTCCAACTTAGTCGACTTGATTGCCTTCAGATTTTTGTAATTTATTGCTTGATCCCAAATACGGACTTCTTCTTATACTCATGTGGATGACCTCACAGTTTTCTTTATTGAGAGGCAATTGTCACTTTTCACACCATTCAGATGTCGTGTCTACTGGATTTAGCAATTTGTTTTGATCTTCTGATGACTTTACTAGATGATAAACGATACCATCATCTGCAAACAACTTAAAACGGCTGCTCAGATTGTCTCCTAAATTATTTATAAGGGCAAGGAATAGCAGAGGGCCTACAACACTTCCTTGGGGAATGCCAGGTGTCATTGTCTTAATCGATGATTTTCCGTCAGTCAGTACGTACTGGGGACTAGTGTGAGAGGACATATCACATCTAGTCACACAACTGAAGCGATACACCATAAGTATGCAGTTTGGTTGCAAGACTCTCGTGAGGAACGGTGCCAGAAGCGTTCTGGAAATCTAGAAATACAGAAAAATTTGAGATCGTCTGAGGACAACACTAATTACTTCGTCAAATAAAGAACTAGTTGTTTGTATCCGTGCTGACTGTGTGTCAATAGGGCATTACTTTCGAGATAATTCATAATGTTCGAACATAGCATGTTTTCCAAAATCCTACTGCAAATCAATTTCATTGATATTGGTCTGTAATACAACTAATTACTCCATTTTCATTTTCTAATTATTGACGTGACCTGTGCAACTTTGCAGTCTTTTGGTGCGGATCTTTCGCCAAGCGAGCGGTTGTATATGTTTGCTAAGTATGAGGCAGTTGCACCAGCTCACCCCGAAGGAGTCGTATTGGTATGCTGTCTGGACCGGAAGACTTGCCTTTGTTAAGTGCTTTAGGATGCTTCGTTTCACCGAGAATCTGCTTCTAAGTTGCTTATGTTGGAAGTTGTTATCTCTCCGAATTCTGCAATATTTTCTTCTAGTGAAGAAATTTCAGAAACCCGTGTTTAACAAATCCGCGTTAGTGGTGCTGTCATTGTTTATATAACGATTGGTATCGCACAGTGAAGGTATTATTTGTGTCTTGCTGCTAGTGTGCTTTATGTACGACTAGAATCTCTTTGGATTTTCTGTTTGATTTAGAGGTATAGTTTCATTATGGACGCTGTTAGAAGTATGACGCATTATAGTCCATCCTAAGTTGGGAGAATTCTACGAATGTGATGTACTGTAACAAATGGTTCAAATGGGTCTGAGCACAATGCGACTTAACTTCTGAGGTCATCAGTCGCCTAGAACTTAGAACTAATTAAACCTAACTAACCTAAGGACATCACACACATCCATGCCCGAGGCAGGATTCGTACCTGCGACCGTAGCGGTCACTCGGCTCCAGACTGTAGCGCCTAGAACCGCACTGCCACCCCGGCCGGCCCTGTACTGTAACAGTAACAGCGTTCAAAACATTTTTATTTTGTAATGACCATATTGAGGAAGTCATTGACAGTGGAAGTAAATACATCTAAGGTTATTGTAACGTAAATTTGACTTTGTACTACTGCTTTTATGAGATGATTTGAAATGAAACCACAGGGGGCAGAATATGCTTTAGATATAAATTTATTAATTTTGAGGCCCAATTTTGCTTATTATTTAAGACTATAATTTGTTTTAGTGATTATGAGTCTATGGAAGTTCAGAGACGTGGGATTATGTCTAGAGAAAAATGTGAAGTTGCTTTCAAATGTATGTCATGAAACGAGTCGTTGAAAACTGTATGTACCTATGGTTCCAAAGAAAACCATCTTCTTGTAACAAATAATTCTTTACTTTTTATTAATTTCTTTTGTATTTCATGCTTAGTACGGAAACAAAATTTTGTGAAAAATTATAAAATTATATTCCAACGCGAAACTACCTCCTCAAAACAATTTTCTGTTTGCTTTTTGCCAATTTGTTCCTGTATTCGTTGCTTACCACGATGATAAAGGTAAATGGTGTGAAAAATTTAAAAATTAACTTTTTTATATATAACCGAAAGGTTAAGTTAGATGTCAGGTTGATGAAAGCGAAAGATCTAGTTACCAGTGCATGAAATTTGTACAACCTTCTTCCTGTAAACTGCTTACCTTTGTCGAAATACTCAAATGTATAGTTTCATTTCTACGCCTTTTCTGATTTGCACTGAGCAATTAATAAAGTTCCGGCCACACTCTCGAAAGAGATATCCACCGGAAAAGCATGAGGACTCTGAACAACGAATTAATTTACTGTTTTATAGAGGGAAAATCTAGGAAAAGTTTTAAAGCTCTACAAAAAATCTACGTATAAAATACTTTTCTTTGGTTTATTTCTTTTCTGCTAGTTGTATAAACAGGCTTGTTTTGATTGAAGTTTCTGGTAAACAAAATTGAAAAACGTCTTTTCAAGCACAGTGTGGTTCACGAATGTCGAATTAATACGGATGTAGCGAATTGCGTCCCTATTCCACTACTTATTTGTTTCAAAAGCTCGGCCTGTGATGCTCAGTATATCCTGTATCTGATCTACACGATCACGATACGTCCACTATGATAATGAACAATGCTGAACACTTGACAAAGAATAGAACTTTTTATTTTGTCTTCGTTAGATCACTGTAATTCTGTTACATGTAGGCCTATCTCTGTCATTAGCTAGGAAACATATTGCTTACCATAAGCTAATCCCGTGTTCGTCTTCAGTCAGAAAAATATACTGCTGGATCTGAGGAAGACTAACGGAGATGTATCTGACACTTATTAATACTTCCAATTCACGTTCATTTGCAAACGTTATCATGCTACCCAGCATAGTGATTCGAAGTACGATATTTCCCAATCTGTAGATGAACTTCCTTTTTTTTTCTTTACTGTTTGTTGGCAGGATGGGCAACTGATAAACTACCCCAGCTCACTTTACGATGTTTATTGTACAGTATTCTTGAAAAACCTTGTACGAAAGCTTGTGACAAAAAAGGTCCAATTCTGCTTGGCACCGGTATCCGAAGCATTTATGGATTGCTGAAAAGCAGACTGAGCCAGCACCGAGTGCTTCCAAACGCTTTAATGACCTCCCATTTTCTTTCTCTATGAAGGGTTCTCTAGTCACAGTTAGCCTAAAGGATCGTGTCAGCTTCTGCATTCTTTTAGTATTTATACTATAATATTCCAAGCTCAGTGGAACCTCGATTAACTGAACTAGCTACGACCGTAGGTCATGTGGATTAACGAATTTCCGAATGAACCGCAAATTAAGACAGAAATTAGAATGATGTGAGTTAAATACCATAAATATTAGGATTAAGTTTATATAATATTACTTTTTAGTAAGCACACAAATTATTGTTTTATTTTATCTTAAATTTTGACGAGATATTGTAAAAAAGCATTAAACATTGCACACTGAAATGATCAGTAAATTTCTTTCGAGCCGATTCGCATTTCATTTGGACCCAGTTGAATCTGACAGGCGTCTCATCAGCATAACTTTGGTTGTAGCTGTTTTCGTGTAACACTCCATATGTACCATTCTTTCATCCAGCTTTCTTGTTGCCCCTGCAAGTCTCTTAATATCGTAATAATGAGCACCGACTTCGTCAGATAATCCTCCATCATTATCGTCATTGTTTGCCGATGAACAAATAGAGATAATTTTTTCATAGCGATCATTTAAAGCCCAATGTCTTCATTTTCCTTCCCAATAACCTTCCAGAATGAGACCGTTTAAATTTTAACACCAAACTAAGCAACGTTTTCTTTAACAACTCTCCTTTACCTATTACACATACTGTAAATCTGACTTTTGCCCAAGGCGCCTACCAACTTCTTTCTCTTGCCATTTTTCGGTCACAACAAACGGATAAAATACAAACATCCAAGAAAGTTATGCATCACCTTGGTTCCCAGAACTCCAGAAGATAGACGTTGACTGTGGATATTGTACCACAGACACAGTCCCTTTCACTGTTAAGAGATGTTACTAAACCCACCCAAAGATGTAAACAACCACGCATGAGCAGCGCCTATTAGACCGAGGTGGTTCGACAGCCAACCAGTTCCATTTCATCCACTATGAAGGAGGTACACGGCTTGTGTTGTCTGTAGTTCAGACATGCCTAGACTGTCATTACCGCGGTTTGATCGCGTCCGCATTGTTACTTTGTGCCAGGAAGGGCTCTCAAAAAGGGAAGTATCCAGGCGTCATGAAGTGAACCAAAGCGATAATGTTCGGACATGGAGGAGATACGCAGAGACAGGAACTGTCGATGACATGCCTCGCTCAGGCCGCCCAAGGACTACTACTGCAGTAGATGACCTCTGCCTACGGACTATGGCACGGAGGAACCATGACAGCAACGCCACCATGTTGAATAATGCTTTTCATGCAGCCACAGGAACTAGTGTTATGACTCAAACTGTGGGCATTATGCTGCATGATGCGCAACTTCACTCCCGACATACATGGCGAGCTCCATTCTGCAACCACGACACCATGCAGCGCGGTAGATGGGCCCAACATGCCGAATGGACCGCTCAGGATTGCCATCACGTTCTCTTCACCGATGAGTGTCGCATATGGCCTCAAGCAGACAATCGTCGGAGACGTGTTTGGAGGCAACCCGGTCATGCTGAAGGCCTTAGATACACTGTCCAGCGAGTGCAGCAAGGTGGAGGTTCCCTGCTGTTTTGATGTGGCACTATGTGGCGCCGACATACGCCGCTGTTGGTCATGGAAGGCGCCGTAACGGTTGTTCCACACGTGAATGCCACCCTCCGACGATAGTGCAACCATATCGGCAGCATTTTCGCGATGCATTCGTCTTTATGGACAACAATTCGCGCCCCCATCAGGCACATCTTGTGAATGACTTCCTTCCGGATAACCACATCACTCGACTAGATGTGGGAAGCATGGTTTCCAGACATGACCGCTATCGAACTTGCCTGGGATGGATTGATAAGAGCTGCTTATGGACGACATGACCCACCAATCACTCTGAGGGATCCAAGCCGACTCGCGGTTGAGGAGTGGGACAACAGTGACTTAATGAACTTGTGGATTGTATGAAACGACGGTTACAGACATGCATCAGTGCAAGAGGACGTGCTACTAGGTATTAGAGGTATCGGTGTGTACAGCAATCTGGACGACAACCCCTGAAGGTCTCGCTGTATGGTGGTACAACACGCAATGCATGGTTTTCATGAGCAATAAAAAGGGCGGAAATGATGTTTATGTTGATCTCTATTCCAATTTTCTATACAGGTTCCCGAACTCTCGGAACCGAGGTGATGCAAAACTTTTTTTGATGTGTGTAGTTCGTTGCAACATGAATCTCATGGATGTAATCTACTGTGACTGGGGGTGGGATGAGGATCTGTATACTTTACCATTAACACCGAGCTGACGTAAGAAGCGAGAGAACGTGACTGTAGTTTGATGTTGTTCCCTTCCAAATCATCTGTAGGTTACATTTTATGCTGACTACAGTGAAAATGGAGGTCCAACCGAATCTTCTGCGATATGGTCCGACTTGAATCAACTGGATTATTTTGTGTCGGGGTATCTGTAACCACTTGTGTCTGACTACTCTGTAGACACAGTTATTGCTGTTGCGTACGACTTCATACACAATGGTTCAAATGGCTCTGAGCACTATGGGACTCAACTGCTGTGGTCATTAGTCCCCTAGAACTTAGAACTACTTAAACCTAACTAACCTAAGGACATCACACACATCCATGCCCGAGGCAGGATTCGAACCTGCGACCGTAGCAGTCGCACGGTTCCGGACTGCGCGCCTAGAACCGCGAGACCACCGCGGCCGGCTCATACACAATGGTAAGGAGAGGTGGCCTGAAGAGTGGTGCAGCAAGTGTCATTATAGGATAACTGGGCACGAGCAGAAATGGTCAGCGAACAAGTTAACTCAGCAAAAAGAATATTTACTTACACAAACTCATTAGAAATAAGGCAGCAAGAAACAGATTCCATCTGTCACAATGCCCACATTGAAGAGAGTCTCTAACAATGTCATAACGAAGTGGCTCCAAGTGCAAGTGGGCTGAGCAGCTGCCGCTGGCCATCCTATATTGCGGCGCAAAGGGCGCTCGTGGGGGCGTGGGTCAGCAGGCGCGCACTATTGCATACCGCGCGACCGCTATCGGCGTCGGACATAAACTTGCATTTCCGTTACCAGCTGTAAAAAAGCCAGAGGAATGTTATGAGCATATGTAGACTAATGCACTGACCCTGGCCCGCTAAAGGCACAGCGTACACATCTACTGTCAATACTTCAACTGGTCTCGAAGACCACATGTTCCCAATATAAAATTTTCAGTTTAATAATCCCTACTTCTAGTTTCAGTTCAACATAGTTTTAGTTTTTCCTTGTGACTCTTATAGACAAGTATATTATTAACAGACTCTGTGACATTCATCTTTATTTCAAATATTTTCGCTTGGCAATACCAGTTTCAAAGATCAGTTCAGGAGACAGCAACGTATTCGTTCTACATTACAGAAGCAGTTTTTATTCAGAGTGACTGACTGCAAATATTTAGTGTCGCAATGCCATACCAAAATGGAAAAAGCCTCTTACATGCTTGTGTTCTTTTAACAACCCAACGCTCTACAGTTCGACTTCGTAGGTAGCACCATACTCAATGTTACCGTAGCGTGAATAAAGGGACCATTGCCCAGGAGAATATGGTGGACGTGCAGAATAACACTAAATGACGTTGATTGTAGATACTACAGCTGAGTTCATTCTGCTGCAATGGACCCACTACTGGCCGCTCGGCCTACTCTAATATAATGACCCTTATGAAAACAAACCAGTAATTTGTGCTCTTTTGTCATATTCATGTAAGTTTACTTTATGACCCAATTATCTCAATAGGGTTAATTTATGATATGAAAATGGCAACCTTCTTCCCTTTTCCTCTCTCCTCCCCTAGTCCTCTAGGCCAACTGTGTAAGGTACAAATAGTGGGATGTTTTGCTTTTGGGTCTTAATTACTATAATTTATGGCACAAAAATGATGTCATGACTGTTTGCTCAGTTGATGAATGAAATACATGTGTTTTATCATGCAGCTACCAGAAAATACACCAGGACAGTGCTACTGACCTATTGCAATTTTTTTAACAAACGTAATTAACTTGCTCTCGCACTATCAGTTGAAATGATTTACACTACACATACTGTAATTTATGGCCCAAAAATGCCTACACATTATGTAGTCACTATCATGCTTCTTTAGATGAGTTCGATACTCTGAGATTATGGTAGACTTGTAAATAACAACAGGAAATTAAAAGACTCCAAGCAGGAACATTTTAATAGCTGTGTATGTACGTTAAAAACGCACACAAGACAACAATAAATTTCATTACTATCGACATTTAAACAATTTCCGTCACCCACTTGTGCTACTACCATTGCCACTGGGATAGGGCAGGAACAATAAGGGCGTTACCGTACTAAACAAGCAAAAATGCAGGAGAGTATCTTCCATGGTCCACTCTGTCTACAGTGCCCTCACACTGGCCATAGATACAGTACAGAACTTGGAGCAGGGTCATGTGGCCACCAGTGCTGTGCTCGCTATGGCAGGCAGCAGCCACTGCCGGCGCCGTGTCTTCTCCAGTTGGAGATGGAGTTTGGAATGGTTTTAATACCACAGCTGGCAGCACTGTGTAAGGGTGGGGCAATGGCTGAAGGGCTAAGGCACGACACCTGCGAAATAGGTAAGGTGCTGAGCAGCCGTGGGAACAGATAAGCCTTCATCTTTGCGTGGCTGTACTGCCCAGGTCTCTGCCCTCCATTCATGTCCCCACACTCTAAAAATAATATATGTCGCTTAACAAAGTCACATTTTATTACAAAACATATTCGAGAAGTTGCTCTCATCTTAGTGATGTGCATTCTGCATTATGCATACATTGATCAAATCTATCTGGTTATCTCCTAGTGGACATTAACATGTGGAATGCCTATTGGTCGAATCACACACCATATTAAAAACAAGAAATTCCTTATTGGTGGTAGAAAAAAGTCATTATAAAGACAAAATCATTACTTACGTGCAAAATATTTGCAACCGTTTGTCTGTTACACAGGTCAGCCTAAGAGTTGTTTAGACATGTGTGTTCTGCAGAAATTATTATGAAGTCTCATACAGTGTTCAGGAAAGATAGATTAGGCAGAATTGGTGGTGGAGTGTTTGAGTCTGTCAGTAGTGGTTTATCTTGTAGTGAAGTCGAAGTAGATACTCCGTGCGAATTTGTATGGGTGGAGGTTATACTTGGTTCAAATGGCTCTGAGCACTATGGGACTTAACATCTATGGTCATCAGTCCCCTAGAACTTAGAACTACTTAAACCTAACTAACCTAAGGACATCACACAACACAGGCAGAAAACATTTTCCGAGATTGTTCTAAATGCTTTCTCCGAAAATTATTTCGAGCAGTTTAGTCCACGAACCCACGCGAATTGAAAAATGGTAGCGAAAACGCACTTTACCTCTTAGCCACAAACAATTCAGAGCTAATAGAGAGCATCATGACTGATACGGGGATTAGTGATCACAAGGTCGTTGTAGCTAGGCTCAATATCGTTTCTTCCAAATCCACCAGAAACAAACGAAAAATAATGTTATTTAGAAAAGCTGAAAAAGTGCCACTAGAAGCCTTCCTAAGAGGCAATCTCCATTCCTTCCGAACTGACTATGTAAATGTAGACGAGATGTGGCTCAAATTCAAAGATATAGTACCAACAGCAATTGAGAGATTCATACCTCATAAATTGGTAAGAGATGGAACTGATCCCCCATGGTATACAAAACCGGTCCGGACGGTGTTGCAGAGGCAACGGAAAAAGTATGCGAAGTTCAGAAGAATGCCAAATCCCGAAGATTGGCTAAAATTTACAGACGCGCGAAATTTGGCACGGACTTAAATGCGAGATGCCTTTAATAGGTTCCACAACGAAACATTGTCTCGAAATTTAGTAGAAAATCCGAAGAAATTCTGGTCGTGTGTAAAGTGCACAAGCGGCAAGACGCAGTCAATACCTTCGCTGCGTAGTGCCGATGGTACTGTTACAGACGACTGTACCGCTAAAACGGAGTTATTGAACGCAGTTTTCCGAAATTCCTTCACCAGGGATGACGAATGGAATATTCCAGAATTTGAAACACGAACCGCTGCTAGCATGAGTTTCTTAGAAGTAGATACCTTAGGGGTTGCGAATCAACTCAAATCGCTTGATACGGGCAAGTCTTCAGGTCCAGATTAAATACCGATTAGGTTCCTTTCAAATTACGCCGATACAATAGCTCAATACTTAGCAATTATATACAACCGCTCGCTCACCGATAGATCTGTACCTACAGATTGGAAAATTGCGCAGTGTTTAAGAAGGGTAGTAGGAGTAATCCATCGAACTATAGGCATATCATTGACGTCGGTTTGCAGCAGGATTTTGGAGCATATACTGTATTCAATCACCTCGAAGGGAACGATCTATTGATATGTAATCAGCATTGTTTCAGAAAACATCGCTCTTGTGCAACGCAGATAGCTCTTTATTCACATGAAGTAATGGCCGCTATCGGCAGGGGATATCAAGTTGATTCCGTATTTCTAGATTACCGGAAAGCTTTTGACACCGTTCCTAACAAGCGACTTCTAATCAAGCTGCGGGCCCATGGGGTATCGTCTCAGTTGTGAGGCTGGATTTGTGATTTCCTGTCAGGAAGATCGCAGTTCGTAGTAATAGACGACAAATCATCGAGTAAAACTGAAGTGATATCAGGTGTTCCCCATGGAAGCGTTCTGGGACCTCTGCTGTTCCTGATCTATATAAATGACCTGGGTGACAATATGAGCAGTTTCTTAGGTTGTTAAAAAACGATGCTGTAATTTATCGTCTAGTAAGGTCATCCCAAGACCAGTATCAGTTGCAAAGCGATTTAGAAAAGATTGCTGTATGGTGTGGCAGGTGGCAGTTGACGCTAAATAACGAAAAGTGTGGGGTGCTCCACATGAGTTCCAAAAGAAATCCGTTGGAATTCGATTACTCGATTAATAGTACAATTCTAAAGGCTGTCAATTCAACTAAGTACCTGGGTGTTAAAATTACGAACAACTTCAGTTGGAAAGACCACATAGATAATATTGTGGGGAAGGCGAGCCAAAGGTTGCGTTTCATTGGCAAGACACTTAGAAGATGCATCCAGTCCACTAAAGAGACAGCTTACACTACACTCGTTCGCCCTCTGTTAGAATATTGCTGAGCGGTGTGGGATCCTTACCAGGTGGGATTGACGGAGGACATCAAAAGGGTTCAAAAAAGGGCAGCTCGTTTTGTATTATCACGTAATAGGGGAGAGAGTGTGGCAGATATGATACGCGAATTGGGATGGAAGTCATTAAAGCAAAGACGTTTTTCGTCGCGGCGAGATCTATTTACGAAATTTCAGTCAGCAACTTTCTCTTCCGAATGCGAAAATATTTAGTTGAGCCCAACCTACATAGGTAGGAATAAATAAGAGAAATCAGAGCTCGAACAGAGAGGTTTAGGTGTTCGTTTTTCCCGCGCGCTGTTCGGGAGTGGAATGGTAGAGAGATAGTACGATTGTGGTTCGATGAACCCTCTGCCAAGTACTTAAATGTGAATTGAAGAGTAATCATGTAGATGTAGATATGCATACGCAATCCCTGGGATAGTTTCTCTTGCCTGCAGTAAATGGTAATCCATTGAACAATGGCTACTTAGTTCTCACTAAACTCTGTAGGGTAATTTTATGGAATAGGCATTTGAGGTAGGCTGCATGATAATTATATCACCAGAATTGTGTATCTCGCATACGCACCATAGGAATAAGATAAGAGAGATTTTAGTGCCTGCATACAATTAATATTCTGCTGCTCAGTACACATATAGGACAAAACACCACTAAAATATGGACAATGCACGCTCCACCGTATATCTGTGGTATGTATTTGGATGTAGTTGGGATGAAGCATGCGTTTGATACATTGACGCCTAAGTCACTTAACAATATTACAAACAGAGATATATCACTCACTTTGCCTATGTGCTATTTGAGAGTGGAATGACTGTGGTACCAGATTTAGAGTAGGGTAGTATATATATCATACATCTGCTGCAGGAACCTAGAAGTAATTTCCTAAACAGGGACCAGCTTAAATCTGTTTGATATATCGTCTTATTTTCGAAAGATATGTGGAATAAAAGTGTTTGTGGACCAGTAAAAGTTTATGTTGCTTCTTTCTTAAGACCTCCAGAATAACAAGTTGTAAAGTGCCCATTGCACTGCATGCTGAAACACTATAACCATCCACTTTTAAGCATATCTAGATTATTGTTTCCTGACATCCTCAGCAGCCAATATGAACTGAAAATAAATCGCCTAACCAAGCCTGTTAGCCCCCTTTTATAGTTTTACTGCTTGGGACTTTCCTACATTATTGCCATTAACAATTGTTCTACTTCAACTACAGTCTTCATAATACACAATACATGCACCTGAAACTCTCATCTTCCTGAATTTGAAATGTAATTTGCTTATTGTCATCAGTACTTCTTTTTCTATAGTTTGGCAGTCCTCCAACACCTTACTAATCGATCTTTATCTTTCTACAGTGGTAAACTCCTTCAACATTTACGAAACTGGCGCGTTCCTATGACTCCTGCGTGACAATGGCAGTGAAGAACTGCCATACATATTATAAAATTTCATTTCCCATACCAAGAAATGGGATCTCCATTACGCTGACAGGCGTTCCCTTATTTAAGTTTCAAAATGCTAACATTATTGGAATAATCAGAGATTTTTTGTAAAATAGATTATTATGACGAGCATAAATGGGCGGTTTGTAGGAATTCCATGGAAGAAAGACGATAGCTTTCTTAGGCGATTCTAGTGCCTGTATCAAAAATCAGACGCATAACACCTATATGCGACCTTACGACGTATCATTTAGACAATTTCTGTGCTCCATTAACTTGAAAATAATGTATGTCAGCAAAAACCTAGTATTAGTTCTAGTTTGTGGTTGAGGTAATTTTGCAAGTCATATGTGGGAACACTTAATCTATGTACCAAAATATACTCCCTTGGAGCATTCAACAATAAACCTCTCTGAGGCATTCTTGCAGTGTCTAAATGACTGCATGTGAGATGCTCTTTATTGGATCATTTATTAAACCAACCAAGTGTGGGTTCCAGATTGATGAGGAATACTCGAAATTTGGTCGAAAAAATATTTTTAAGCCTCTTCTTCTTTCGTGGATGAACTACATTTCCCTAAAATTTCCCCAAATGAATGAAAGCCCTGCTGCATATTGTTGTGCCTTATGAAGTGATTCCAGTATAGATCACTCTGCACAGTTATTAATAAGTATTACATGGCTATTATTGTTTCCATCAGCATTTGAATCATTAGGTGTGACATATTTTCTCCTATGTATTTTCAGTACGTTATATTTGTGTACATTCAGTCTCTGTACCGGTCGCTGATCTGTAAGTCGTAATATCTTCTGGCACTGCTATCTTCTTATAGACAATGGCATCATTAACGAACAGCCTATACCTGCGTCTAAACACATACCCCACAAGCCACTGTATTGAAGTGTTGGAGGATACATAGTAACAGCATTATTGACTTACGTTCCTGTTCCAATCTCATGTGATAATAGAGGAAAACGTGATTGTCTATGTGCCTCTGTACACGCACCTAATCTATCACATTCTTATTCTTATGATTGCTGTGTCAGATATAAGATGGTATCAGAGTCTTCATCAATATACTGCAAGGCCTGCTTCGTTGGTCAGATACTACCAAATCAATAAGATAACGGAGGTTTATTCGTGATCAGAGAGTTTGATGATACCTGTGCTTTATGATAATGTGCCTTCAACACGTATCGTCATTCTCCACCCAAAACACCTACATAGAGAGGGTATTTAGATGTGAATATGTATTAAAGGGATGAATATGTCACAGACCCGAAAGGTAAAATGCATACTTTGGGCAGTGAAGTGATGCGTGTAGCAAACACCTAATCTATTTGCAACTTTTTTGATAATCATAATTCCATACAGAAATCAGTTACTGAAATGTAAAAGGCCCCCAGACAATGCCCTCATTTCAAAATGCATGCAGTGTGGAGTTCTGAGTCATATATTTGTGTCCGGGACTATTTAACTAATACATTTTAAACGTATTTACTGGAACCGAAATAAATTCCTAATTGGGTGTCGTGTTTTACTGAATACTTCTGTGGTGCTTGAATGAAAATTTTATGGCAAGCAGAGTGGTTTGTTACAACTGATTTGCTGTAACATTTTGATGCCTGGAGTTATAAACAGAAGCTTAATTCCAACATCTTAAGTCAAGAAAATGCATACCAGGGCACTTCATAACATTGATAAGTTGGCCACCTAACTGTAAATGGTGTTGGAGTTTACGCACAATGTCCACTTATCCACATTTAGGTACGATGTAACCATTCTTGTAAAATGAAAAAAAAAAAAAACAAGTGGAGGTTTATATAAACAGATTTTCCTTGCATCCTCAAATGCATTATTTTCTACAAGTACAACAATGTGTGGCAGATTTTAACGGATATTCACAGTAAACACAAATAGCTTGTATTCTCCATCGTATGGTGTTATAATTAATTTGTAAGCCTTTCTTGCACAATGACTGTGGCCTAATACAATACAATATATTTTTTCATCAGTGAGGTTTAAGTAGTTCTACGTTCTAGGGGACTGATGACCTCAGATGTTAAGTCCCATAGTGCTCACACCTATTTTTTCATAGTGTGTTCGTGCCAGCCATACACTAGACATAGCCAAGTAAACACGTCGTCTATCTGTGTCGGATGTTCCTTCACATACACCGAAAACTTCCTACTTACTACCAATACCTAACAACCTAAGGACATCACACACATGCCCGAGGCAGGATTCGAAACTGCTACCGTAGCGGTCGCGCGGTTCCAGACTGAATAGCCTAGAACCGCTCGAAGACAGCGGGCGGTCACACTATAAACTTAGGGAATTTGAACAAGCTGGACGCATAGTAATTGTGTGACGTCATTGTATCGTACATTCTGTTCCTTCAGATACTACACTACTGACCATTAAAATTGCTACACCAGGAATATGACGTGCTATAGACGTGAAATTTAACCGACAGGAAGAAGATGCTCTGATATACAGATGATTAGCTTTTCACAGCATTCACACAAGGTTGGCGCCGGTGGCAACACCTACAACGTGCTGACATGAGGAAAGTTTCCAACCGATTTCTCATACACAAAGAGCAGTTGACCGCCGTTGCCTGGTGAAACGTTATTATGATGCCTCGTGTAAGGAGGATAAATGCGTACCATCACTTTTTCGACTTTCATAAAGGTAGGATTGTAGCCTATCGTGATTGCGGTTTATCGTATCAAGACGTTGCTGCTCGCGTTGGTCGAGATCCAATGACTGTTAGCAGAATATGGAATCGGTGGGTTCAGGAAGGTAATACGGAACTCCGTGCTGGATTTCAACGGCCTCGTACCACTAGCGGTCGAGATGACAGGCATCTTATCCGCATGGCTGTAACGGATCGTGCAGCCACGCCTCGATCCCTGAGTCAACAGATGTGGACGTTTGCAAGACAACAACCATCTGCACGAACAGTTGGACGAGGTTTGCAGCAACATGGACTATCAGCTCGGAGACCATGGCTGCGGTTACCCTTGACGCTGCACCACAGATAGCAGCGCCTACAATGGTGTACTCAACGACGATCCTGGGTGCACTAATGGCAAAACGTCACTTTTTCGGATGAATCCAGGTTCTGTTTACAGCATCATGATGGTCGCATCCATGTTTGGCGACATCGCGGTGAATGCACATTGGAAGCGTCTATTCGTCATTGCCATACTGGTGTATCACCCGGCTTGATGGTATGGGGTGCCATTGGTTACACGTCTCGGTCACCTCTTGTTCGCACTGACGGCACTTTGAACCGTGGACGTTACATTTCAGATATGTTACGACCCGTGGCTCTACCCTTTATTCGATCCCTGCGAAACCCTACATTTCAGCAGGATAATGCACGACCGCATGTTGCAGGTCCTGTACATGCCTTTCTGTATACAGAAAATGTGCTCTGGCCAGCACACTCACCAGATCTCTCACCAATTGAAAACGTCTGGTCAATGGTGGCCCAGCAACTGGCTCGTCACAATACGCCACAGGCTATTCTTGATGAATTGTGGCATCGTGTTGAAGCTGCATGGGCAGCTGTACCTGTACACGCCATCCAAGCTCTGTTTTACCCAATGCCCAGGCGTATCAAGGCCGTTATTACGGCCAGAGGGGGTTGTTCTGGGTACTGATTTCTCAGGATCTATGCACCAAAATTGCCTGAAAATGTTATCACATGTCAGTTCTAGTATAATACATTTGTCCAATGAATAGTCGTTTATCATCTGCATTTGTTCTTGGTGTAGCAGTTTTAATGGCCAATAGTGTATGTACTGATGGCTGTGTCGCCATTTCGTTATTTTCCATTATTATTGCATACTCTTACGTGCTCACGATAATGTTCGTATATATTTTAAATGCTATGTAAATGATTCAGTATTGCAATCAAAATTGTGCAGAATTCTCTAGGAACTTGGAATACCAAAGTAGTGTGTTAGACTTATAGAAGTGAGTTTGAAAAACACAAAAGGTAGAGTACACGTGGGGAAAGTGGAGTCAGAAGAATTTGTAATAAAGAACGGACTTAAGCAAGGAGATGCCCTGTCTCCGCTAATTTTTAATTTAGTCCTAGAATATACTGTACGAATGGCAGAAGATAATTCAGAGGGTGTGGAGTTAAATGGAAATATTAATATATTAGGGTATGCAGATGATCTAAATATCATTAGCGATAAGAAAGAATCAGCAACAGCAAATGCAAATGCGTTAATCAAAGCTAGTGAAGATAAGTGAAGACAAAACTAAATACCTGGTTGCTACTAGAATGCCAACAGCAGTAGATCAGGAAATGTTAAGAGTTGGAGACATGCAGTTTGAAAAAGTGAACACATTTAAGTATCTAGGCGTGGACATCACTTCGAGAAATGAGATTGAATCCGAACTGAAGAAGAGATTACGGGCTGGAGATGCGTGCTACTTCTCACTGAATAGATTACTTTCATCACTGATATTGTCTAGGAATTTAAAGATTAGACTATACAAAATGGTTATTCTACCAGTTATGCTGTATGGGTGTGAGACTTGGTCTCTCACTGTGCAAAATGAAAAGCCGTTACGAGTATTTGAGAACAAAATTTTGAGGAAAGTTTTCGGAGTAAAAAGGGATGAAATTAGAGGAGAGTGGCGAAAACTGCATAACGAAGAGGTTCACGAACTCTATTCAAGCCCTGACATAATCAGTATTATTAAATCACCTAGGCTGCGATGGGCGGGTCACGTAGCTCGAATGGATGAGAACAGGCCAGCGCGCAGAGTGCTGATAGGGCACCTAGAGGGAAAACGTCCTGTGGGGCGACCGAGGCGTAGATGGGAGGACAACGTGAAGGCTGATTTGAGGAGCCTAGGTATTGAAGGGGAATGGAAGGAAATAGCCCAAGAAAGGGACAGATGGCGAAAATATGTTGCTGCGGTAATGGACTCTCGAGTCCGGTATGACCAGCGAGTAAGTAAGTAAGTAAGTAAGTAAGTAATGTAAACTGTAGAGATACAACATTTCCGTGTACACGCGGTTTTACTGAGGCACTTACCTGATTTCAACTCTTTAGTGGTATCCTCCTTATTTGTATGGTATTATACATATGTCATTAAAACGTGTGCATTGTATGCTTGCTTATTTCTTAGTTCATAACACGCCTGTGCGGGAGACGTGCATCAGTGAAACTTTGTGCTGCTTGTTTTTAACACTGGTCTGTTTGAGGTACTTTCTGAGAAGTTTTATTCTTTTGTTGTCACACGAAGGATCTCGAAGGCTGACGATATAAATACTGCATGTAACAGTGCTGCACTTTGAAATTCAGGAAGCTACGCAAAAGGGAAGGAACTGTTCCAAACATTACCTCTATTCTATCTCCTCTAATGGGTGCTATACGAAGCCATTTGGAATATTTATCTGTCAGTTAAGTAAAGTCTGAAGAGCTATATACAGCTTACTGTTATCCTTTAGTGTTTCGGCGGAGAGTACAGTCTCGTATAATTGTCTCGAACGTATATATATAAACTTACAGTGTTAGGTAGTTTTTAAATTTCTGTATTTTGGGCTTTCAGTAATGTTATAGGTTTATACAGAGAAAGTGAATAACCTGGCGATTAATTCTTATGTCCCTTGAAGCAGTTTAAGTAAATTTTAATTTATTAAGATCTGTCAGGTTCCAGAATCAGTAATTGCCAGGTGCGGTTATTTTAGCAATATTCTAAGTTGCTTACTTCTGGGTTCCTGTAGTGAATAATTGTCATGATTCAGCTATGTTAATTTCCTAAGTGTCTCGGCTGTGTGTGAATTTTAAAAGAAACTTTTGTACAGAGCACAGACTGTAAACTTGCTGAAACTATGAGACTATCTATAAAAGTACGATGTGTTAGTTTAACTGTGACTCAACCAATCGTTCCCACAATTTTTTGTCCTATGGCGCCGGCCAAGGCTAGTATCGAACTAGAGTTTCCACCGCTTTATCAAACAAACGGCTCTTTGCCGTTTTACACCGCGTACAGAAGGGATGAACTGTGAATACTGCTTGGTCATATGAAAAATACTTACAAGGGAAACTTCTCATTACACTGCCATCAGATTTAGTGGTAAGAGAGCCCAGTGGTCAGCCCATCGAAAACTGAAATCAGATTGAGCATGAAAACAGGAAGAAGGCGTACTGGACTGTAAAGAAAAGGCGACATAGAAACAGTGAACGGTTCAAGTATAACAAGTGCAGCAGCAATGGAGTCGTGGTAGAGCGGTCGCGGAGCTGGCCTGCAAGGCGGCCGAGCCCTGTTCAAAGCTCCCTCGTTTCATTTTTTTTTTTCTTCGCTGGTCGCTGTTCGCTGTATTAACGTTCGTGTGTGGTGTGATTTCCGTATCCAACAGCAAGGTGTAAGGAAGGCACCTACAACGAAAGCTAATTCTGCACAACTATTCTGTTAGCAGCGGAAAGGAAGTGGCTTTCTAATGGGAACCGCAAACCTTTGATGACAAGGTGACAAGTCAACTGAATCCTCCACCGGAAAATACGTCTCCTGTGTCATACACGGCATTAATGACAGCACGTGAGTCATATGACTGGAATATCTTATCGACGCACCTAATTTGTACTACTGGTGAGCGAGTGAAATATGCTTCCTTGCCCGATTTAGGTGTTCGTATGAATGGGAATCTGATCACTCCCAAGGAAATGATGAAAACATAATAGTTTGTCACATAAGGTGCAACAAATTAAGACAACAGTTTCTCACTCACAGAGTTTCTCTGTGCTCTGTCAAACGTTTTAGAAGCTGCGTTCAATTTTGGAAGTTTCAGCTCTTCAGTTCCGTTATTGTAACAGTTCACACCCGTATATTTGTTGTTTCCATTTCTGTGAGACGTGTATGTGGTATCTCGCCTTCCCTCACTACTCATAACATTCACTTGCGACGGTAATGTGTGCTTACCATATTACTCATGTGCTACTGCCAATGCATAGTATGACAACTGCCAAGACTACACAAAGAGAACAAACATTTCAATGACCAGACAGATAGTGGGTGAAACGAATGTTGGAAAAAAGATAAATAAAAACAAATGGCTGAAAAAAGTTATGAAACCCAGCTCGTCCAGTTTGCACTCCAACACCGTGAACACTCAACCACGACGCCGTGGCTCTTTTACTTCACTCGATCTTACACTTGTTCAGCTCTGACCGTTCACTGTTTCTACTTTGCGTCTTTCTTTCATAATTCATTACACCTTCTTCCTGCTTTCCTAACTGATCTGTATTCAGTTTTTGATGGGCGTTCCACTGGGCCATCTTACCACTTAATCTGAGATGGGGAGTTTCCCTTGTTAGCACCACAGTGGAAATAGCAGCTTAATAGACTGACCTGGAAAGACGACGTCGATTTTGATCCGAAGACGGCACATGCCATCTGGGGGATCGTAGATGTACTAGTAATGGTTTCAACGTCTTCCGCCAACAGATAGCGCAGTGGTGGCATAGCTACCAGAGCGCCATTAATAGGGAATGCCACAGCCAGAAGGCTCCGTGTGGTGCAAACATGTCAAGTAAAGCAAGCAACCGTGCAAGTGAGACGCACTTGTGCTTCCTACAGCCAACTAAGTATGTCTGAAAAGGTTCAAATTGTATCCTTCCGAATGACGAAATGGTCGTTTTGGAGAACTGCCAAACAAGTAGGATGTGCTACGTCAGATGTGTAACGACGCTGGTATGAGTGGTCCCGCACCTGTAAACGAGGTTCTGGAAGTCCACGCAGCGGGTTCTGGACGTCCACACAGCACAGGTGCCCGCAAGGATCGTCGCATTGTAAGGGCAACAGTGGCACATTATGCAGGTACCACAGCAACGCTAAGAGGGCCTATACATGTCAACAAGAAGTGTTGTGAACCAGTTAGTGGCAGTGGGATTACAGACATCCACCCTCTAGCCTGTCTTTCACTCAGCCACAGCACCGACGTGCACTGCTCGACTGGCGCCGTCAGAGGGTCACTTGGAACATGAAGTAGCGCACCGTCGTCTTCAGCGATGAAAGCAAATTCTGCCTACACGCAAGTGATGATCGTCTGTGCTCACGATGTAGACCTGGCGAATGCTGTTTCTCTGAGTGCATTCTTCCAAGACGCACTGGCACAACCCCACACCTTATGGTCTGGGGCACTATAAACTAAAACACTTGTTTACAAGTTGCTGTTCCTGGAGCGGACGCAAACCAGTACTCGCTAAGTGCTAATGTTGTTAGATCCTTCCTTTTGCTGTTCTTACAATAGGAAAGTGATGTGTTGTTGCGACAGGTTAATGCTCGCCCAATGCTCTACAAGACGTGTAGCAACTTCCCCGGCCAGCACAATCTTCGGACTGGTCTCCAATCGAACACTTGTGGGATATGATTGGACAAGAAGTGTTACTGACCTATGTGAACAGGTCGAGCAAGTGTGGCATAACGAATCCCAGGACAATACGCCGTCTGTACTATCGACTGAATGCCAGGGTCAGGGCCTGCATTGCGGTCTGTGGAGGCTACACCACATACAAATATGTTTCAACGTGGGTCAGTACCTGCTGCCTCAGAACTGTTTGTGCTGTCAATCTGTAAATCTAATCCTTTCACATGGTCCATGTGCACGTTGCAACAATAAATTTTGAATGAATTGGATACCTCTAAAAGGGTGTACTAGTTTCTTTTCTGGCAATGAGTATTTTTTAGTCAGGAAGATATGTTTTAGAATATTATTTATTTGTATGTCTTGTTTCAATTACATGAACGTCTGCAGGGTTTTAAGACGTCGACAACAGCTCACGCATTCACTGCACTGGGGGTGGGTGTATATTGTTACAGAGGGTCAAAAGGTGGGTCCAACGGCGTTATGTCCAGAATAACGTCTGGAAGTGAATCTATCGGTGTAAGGTCTGGGGTAGAGTCTGGGGACCCCTGCAACAAACAAAATTATTAAAAAATAGCTCAATTGCGATAGGTGTTTACTATTAGATAAAGGCAGTTCCTCGAACGTTATTTTCATCTGTTACGTACGTCATGGATCTTAAGTGTACATATGGAACTTTGCCAGCTGCAGTTGATCACTCTTCTCTGATATTAACATATGAGAAAGTGAGAATGGGTCTCACTTTTGTTAGGTCGTCATGGAGTGAGACTTTGTAAGAATCAGTAAGGATGATGCAGTATTTAAGATAGCTAAAGTCAGCACACAGTGCACTAAGTGTCACTGCAATGCACTGCACGTCAGCCATAGCCCATTTGTCTTAGTTTATCTAAGGGCTGGCTTTGGCAGTTGGCACTGTATGGTTACGCAAGTTTGTCTAGGCAGGCATTCGGAGGAAGACGAGGAAGTGCTTCTGCAAGAACTTTGTAGATACTGTGGCTGAGTGGGGGATCAGTATCATGGTTGGATGCTAAAGCAACCCAATCACAGGTGGTAGGGTAACGACGGAGAACACAAATATTCCAGTACAATATCTTTATTAATTAGCATAAAAAATTACACACAGAATGTGGAAAAAATATGGATACTAGGGGAGAATACAATATATCCGCATTTACTGTAAGAAGTAAAGGAAAGTGGTCACAAAATAGCGTACCTGTATAAGAGTGATTGGTTCAAGGGTGTTTATTACAGGCACGTTACTTTACATGGTAATTTGAATGTGGAAGACATGGAAACTAGTAGACATTTTGCATATTGTACATAGTTTACACTGCATTAAAAATACACAGTGACAAATCTTACGATAGAGTTAGTAAAAAAATGCTGTATAATTATATATGCAGAAGGATACAGGTATTTTGAAAAAAAGTGCTATACTCTGGATAAACATTCTATGTAGAGACCGATAATACCTAGACATGATAACTCTTAAAATGGTGGTTATGATTGCTGCATGATCTAAACACATACTTCAGAAACCATCGCCTGAACTAAAGAAAAATTATTTTAGTTAGTCTGGAAATGTAGAACTGATGCACAATAGAACCACTTGTCTACTTAGACGGTCTTCAATGGGTTTAAAATCATCATTTTGTTCCTCGCAGAGTGCTATTGTTAAAACATTCAGATCTGTGTCACAAAGTTCTGTATCGTCTGTTAACAAGTGCTTTCCGATATGGGAATAGCATTCCAGAAGCTTGCACATTTCTCTGACCTAGTTGATTGAAGTCTGCAGTGGGATTTATACCATGCAAAACATCAGACTCCATTACATGATAAATATAATTCGTTGCCTACACACATATGTCACAATCCCTACTTTGGTAATGCTTCACCGGTTTTATATATACAGTTAGGAAAAAGCGTTTTACAGTGGAAGAAATCGTAATTTGTGGTACAAGCTGTGAAGCTTTAATTAGAGCACTGGGTATAAAAGAGGGATGATACCACATATCTGTACTTTAATATTGGAAAGAATATTCATTCTAGATACATAACGTCAAGCTCAAACTACATTGGAGAAATACTGTGACAGCAAAGAGATACAACAGAAAAAAACTGGCAAGGAAGCAGTGGAAAGTATGTCGAGGAAATGAAAAAATTCTTTGTCTATACGATATAAAGTGGAATTGGCCGATGTTAAAATGGATCCTCTAATGGACCAGCTGCTGGAACTACTGCCACAGCTTCTTGTAAACGACTGTCACCTTATGGATGTCGATATAATAACACATTTTGCTAGAATTTTGAACAAAATTGTTATGGATGACAAGCTGACAACAGACCCTGACTTCTGTGAGCAAGAAGAAGACTATGGGGAGGACGCTAATGTTACTGTAAACAATAATAAGACTATTCAACGTGAGTGAGCTCAAATTGTAGAGTAAAGCTATGTAATAAAGTTTTATGTCAGATCAGAAAACAATGGTTTCAGAGATTAGAAAAGTTTGATGCTGGGAAAAGTTTCATAAACTTCAATGCGTCACAGCTGTTAGCAGAAAATGTATAATACTTATTTAATCTTGAAGCTAAAAAACTCCACAAAAACTGAACATCCAGATCGCTCAGCGTACTAGCCGAACAGTCAGTAACCTGAAAGGTGGATTCGATTCTGGTTGACTGATTTCCGTAACTCACAACTTAACACGTTACGTGTTGAACTGGAAACACTTTGTCTGAAGCTTTACTTATTACCTTACATTTATCTCCTTCATACACAATTAAATATAATGTACACAGAGTGTCATACGTTTTTCTAGTAAAAACTAATTTATTGACACAAATTAATAGGAAAATTCAGCCATCTTCTGATTAAATTGTTACATTGAACTGAAAATTAACTTGAAATCCGATCTTATTTGGAGTATTAAATAATCAACTGTAAAATTACAAAAAAATTAGAAACTTTCTACAAAACCTTTTAAAACTAACACAATTACATACTGACTCAATCGCATTTAACATTAACAAATTATTTACTAATTGATGACGAGTTTCGGTAAATTAACTAACATCTTCATACCTGAAAAGAGCTAAAGCAAAAGTAATTTTGCCTACAGGAACAAAGTAATGTAAAAATTGCTATCGGCTTATCTTTAAAAAATATTGCAGGGAATTAAGATACCACATATGGTATTATGAATGCACTCACAGTGTACAAGACGGTTGCATCGTTCTTAATTTAAATCTCCAGGTAAAACTTGCAACGTAAAGACCAAAACGAACCTAAGGGAAGTGTATTATCCACTGACAAACATATAAGAGTAACAATTATCTGTTTAGAGGAAAGCCAATTCGTTGAACGTACCACGTTTCCTATGACAGCAAGAGTATTCAATGAACTGTGGGCGAAGCCCGATCAACAGCGACTTACATGGTTTGAGCGAAAATAATATTGCGTTGAGAATGGCTAGCTTCTGGCCGAAATCTAGATCTACACAGTAAAATTTAAAAAGGACGACTGATCGCTGCAATATATAATTTACAAGAGAATATAACAGTCGCTGAGTGCAACCACTTTCCGAATGGAAGGTAACCTGATGAGCAAAAATATATGTTCAATGGGTGACACATGGCCCCCATGTACCGGTAGTTACAGAAATAATGACCGTTGTGTATACATGCAAATGGCGAGCTAAAATTGTAGAGTGTGGCGATAAATATGAGAAAAGATTTTTTTTCTTTTCCTTTTGGAAAGAAGTGACTAAAATAGATGAAGCAAAAAATACTGTGATTTATTCATGACATACTTCATCGTCATCCAGAAGAATGTAAATTAACAAATTTATTCGTGACTATAGTACATGGAACACTTAATAACGTATATTTAAAATTAAATGCAACTTGTGAGGACGACGTGCCATCTCGTGGGCAGCACCTCATTACTAAAATAATGGAGGTTCGAATCCTGCCTCGGGCATGGATGTGTGTGATGTCCTTAGGTTAGTTAGGTTTACGTAGTTCCAAGTTCTAGGGGACTGATGACCTCCGATGTTAAGTCCCATGGTGCTCAGAGCCATTTGAACCATTTTTGAACTAAAATATTAGTTCTGATTAAATTCAGTTTGCTCATTTAATATACGATCTGCGTCGCGCTTCCTGCTTTATAAATTTCTAATTCCTTCAGCAAATCTAACTTCTTCCCTTGGGCGCTCAATGCAATACTTTTATTCCACGTGTAATGTATTTAACTGTATCCTTCATAGTATTAGTGTGCATAACAAAAACTGTTTTATTTTGAGGGTACGAGTGTTACCTAAACTGAATTCCAAATGACCGACCAGTCTGACCTATATAGTATCGGTCACACTTGTTAAAACTTATTTTTTAAATCCCGGAATTGCTGAATATTTCCCGTTTTGGATCTAGGCTGTGACGCAAGCATGCTTTCTACGTATTAATTGTCTGAACACCGATCATAACGTTCGTTTTCCCGAAGCACTGTTCAATCTTCTTCGAAATTAGGTCATCTTATATCATGGTTGTATACCTAGTTTTTGCCTTATGGCTGTTATACCTACTTGCTATGCTGTCGCTGGTATCAGAAGTTAATTTCTTGTTTCTTAATATGTTGCATTTCTTTGTTACCTCAGAGTGCTGATAGCCGTTGGCAAACTCAATCTGTTTTAAAGTCATTATTTCTTCAATAATTTAATTTAGGAGTAAAAACAAACGTAATATCCGATTAAACAGAGAGAATACGTCCACCTCCTGACCTGAGTGGTCATCGCGTCTGACGGGTTTGATTCCCGGACGCGTCGGAGATTTTCTTCGCTCGGGGATTGGGTTCTGCGTTGTCATCATCATCGAAACTCAAGTGCGCCCACTGCGGCGACACCTGAAAAGACTTGCAAACTCGGTGGCCAAAATACCCCAGGTTGGGTCTCCTGACCATCACAAGCCATACGATGAATCTGGAAGGAAGGAAGATCACATTTAACGTCCCGTCGACATCGACGTCATTAGAGACGAATACGACTGATGATGATGATTGAGCAAAACAACTCATTTTTTTTACTGTGGTGGATGAGAAGAGTGAGCACTTATGATTGCATCAGTACAAGTTGACTTTCATATATAGAAACATTTTGAAAGTATTAAAGGGTTTTATAATTTTTTTTACGATCTTACAATTGATTATCTGCTTACAATAGCTTTCCGCTATTCTGACAATGTCAGCTTTATTCTGAACTATCAAAGTTAAATTATAAATGGAAAATAAATGTTATCCGATATTTGACGGCAACATTTCTGGTACAAACGTTACAGAGATAATTACTAAGGTATTAAACGTGACAAGTATAAAAACGAGATTTAGATTCAACATATACGATAGCTGACACTAGTATACCATAAACCCTCTGACTTTGCGTCTAAAGGAGAAATGTGTTGAGCCCTATCACCAACTGGATCTAGGTTCTTGTAAGTAATTCACATAAGATCTCGGATAATTCTTTCACAATAGAAATGGACAATTTTATCTCTTGTTCTTCCACAAACTGAGTTATCCTCCTTCCTTAACGACTTCAGTGTCGATGGAGCAACAAACCGTAAGTCTCTTTACCCATAGAAAGTCTCAAAGAAGATTTTACCTGATTCGAGTGGCCGCACGGTTACTGGAAGATCAGATAGACCCTTATCTTGGTAGATGAACTTCACCAATGGACTCTGTAAAAATCGTGTCCGTTTTCCAAGAGATAAGCTGAAAATATGTACCCTACTTTCAAATGGTCGTATTGTGGATACATTGTAAATGCCTCTCTATCAAATCACGCTTCGTCCACAAGTACATATATCACAAGCGAAGATTAATGAAATTTCGTTCATATGGAGTATCGTCTCAGGTATATGACTGGATTCGTGATTTATTATCGAGTAGAACAGAAGTGATATCTGGCGTTCCGCAAGCTAATGTCATAGACCCTCTGCTGTTCCTGATTTACATAAATGACCTAGGTGATAATCTGAGCAGCCCCCTTAGATTGTTTGCAGGTGACGCTGTAATTTACCGTCCAGTAAAATCATCAGACGCTCAATTACAATTATAAAATGATCTAGAGAGAATTTCTGTATGGTGCGAAAAGTGGCAATTGGCACTAAACAAAGGAAATTGCGACATCATCCTCATTGTATTAAAAGAAATCCATAAAATTTGTGTATACGATAAATGGCACAAATCTAAGGGCTATCAATTCGACTAAATACCTAGGAATTGCAATTACGAGCAACTTACATTTGAAAGACCACATAGATAATATTGTGGGTAAGGCGAAACAAAGACTGCGCTTTGTTGGCAGAACACTTAGAAGATGCGACAAACCCACTAAATAGACAGCCTACATTAAACTTGTCCGTCCTCTTCTGGAATACTGCTGCGCGGTGTGGCATCCTTACCAGGTAGGATTGACTGAGGACATCGAAAAAGTGCAAAGAAGGGCAGCTTGTTTTGTGTTGTCGCACAAGAGAGGTGAGATTGTCACTTACATGATATGCGAGTTGGGGTGGCAGTCAGTGAAACAAAGGCGGTTTTCTTTGCGGCGAGGTCTATTTACGAAATTTCAATCACCAACCTTACCTTCCGTATGCGAATACATTTTGTTGACACCCATCTACGTAGGGAGAAATGAGCATCATAATAAAATAAGAGAAATCAGAGCTCGAATGGAACGATATAAGTGTTCCTTTTTCCCACGTGTCATTCGAGAGTCGAATGGTAGAGAAGCAGTATGCAAATGGTTCGATAAACCCTCTGCGAGTCACTCACGTGTGAATTTCAGAGTAACCATGTAGATGTAGATGAATACCCGTGCTTTGTACGTTCTATCTTTAAAAACATTTACTGGATTCGTTATCTGTAGCTAACATAGGCCACAAAGAAACAATACCACCAAAAAAGAGCCAGATGGAAGTAACTGCTTTAAAATCATTGTAATAATACTCAATCGCTGACAGGTGATGCAAATACATTTGTGATCACACCGTTATCCATGAAATTAGGCAGAGTGTCGTATAATACGAAAGAACAACTTATATGAATAATAGCAGAAGCCAAAGTTTAGAAATGGTCAGTGTATTTTTAAAAACTTAATCGCAGTTCACTAAGAATGAAGTATTACAATATATGTAATACTCAAAAACATTAAATGTAAAAATTAACTTATGGCTGATGAAGATATTGTAATATTTTCATCTATATTACTTGTTTCAGACTAAGATGCACATTAGGGTGAGTGAACTGCTCGGAAGCAAATTGCTTACAAAATGTCTTTAATTTCTGTTTTATATAGCAGAAAACTGATGAAAAGACGCCCGCAATGCAGGAAGATAGCTAGGAAAACAAAATTGTTGTTATGGTTTGCACAAAGAGCAAACCTCTAACAAAATATGGTAACACAGATTCTCGTCGAGTTCATAGAGCCCTGGTACAGAGCTACTGCTTTATAATCCACATTTGTACAAAATTGTCTAACAGATTGTGTTTTACTTAGCTTACGCATTTATTAGATGTCTATCAGTTACAACCCGAAGACATATCACTCAGTTTACTTTATATATATTTTATCATATGTGATGATTAAATAGCGTTTCTTATTTGAATCATAACAATAGTCAAGTAAGAGAAGACGGCTGACATCAGAAGCTGTTATTTCCGTATTCGCAGTAGGGCGTCTCACGACGTCCAAACGGATGCAAATGGCTGTGTGAGGCTGAGGTACTCCTAACATCCCCAGATCTGTCTCCCATAGAATAGATGAGTTTTCATCTCGGACGTAATCCCAATGCCAGTATCAAGAACAATTTACAACTGTAGTGAGGCATATTGCCTCAGGGGAGCAGACAACGGCTTTAGAACACACTTCCCATTCGAATTAGGTCACAGGAGGTGTAACGTCATTCCGGTAAGTTGCCTCATATTGCCAAGTTCTTTGTATATCTCTGTATTTTTTTTTTTTTTGGGCTAGGCAGTTTAGATACCAACGTATTTTTCTTTATGGGACATGTTATAACAACAGTTGTTATTCGTTCCATCTAACGCACCCTTTACAAGGTTTTAATCAGTTTATCCAACGTACCACATGCCTTTTACGACAGAGAACATCATTCAGTAATAGAACAGGTAGCTCTTCGGTTTCCATTTCCAAACTGACAGCATATAGATACATTTACAAAGTAGTGCGTAACGATTTGCACATCTGGTCGCCTCATTAATTTCTAAGGCTATTAAGGAAGTGCATTAAAAATGAAATGGAAATAATACTAGATTCGGGTTGTGCACTTATGAGTGTATTGCGTAGTTAAGTACGGAAACCAAAATTATAAGGCAGTGCCACACACTTGCACGACATGTCTTGTTGGAAACTTGAACCGATAATTCATTTAGACGGCGCTGCTTCAGTGGAACCTCAGACATATGTAAGCATTCTCTTGCAGAACATGGAGCAAGATGAGGGACGGTGAGAATTCTGTTACAAAGAAAGCTGTCAAGTAACGGATCAATCTCAGGGGTCAAATATGAGTAGATTCCATTACTTTACTTCAGTACACTTTATACATAAAAAATTTTCAGTATATTCTCAAATTGGTATTTTTTATAGATCTTGTTAATAATTTAACACACACGCTGGAGAGAGTCGTTTGTTTCAAAGTATTGTACATATCTTTATTTAACCATAGATATACACTCCTGGAAATGGAAAAAAGAACACATTGACACCGGTGTGTCAGACCCACCATACTTGCTCCGGACACTGCGAGAGGGCTGTACAAGCAATGATCACACGCACAGCACAGCGGACACACCAGGAACCGCGGTGTTGGCCGTCGAATGGCGCTAGCTGCGCAGCATTTGTGCACCGCCGCCGTCAGTGTCAGCCAGTTTGCCGTGGCATACGGAGCTCCATCGCAGTCTTTAACACTGGTAGCATGCCGCGACAGCGTGGACGTGAACCGTATGTGCAGTTGACGGACTTTGAGTGAGGGCGTATAGTGGGCATGCGGGAGGCCGGGTGAACGTACCGCCGAATTGCTCAACACGTGGGGCGTGAGGTCTCCACAGTACATCGATGTTGTCGCCAGTGGTCGGCGGAAGGTGCACGTGCCCGTCGACCTGGGACCGGACCGCAGCGACGCACGGATGCACGCCAAGACCGTAGGATCCTACGCAGTGCCGTAGGGGACCGCACCGCCACTTCCCAGCAAATTAGGGACACTTTTGCTCCTGGGGTATCGGCGAGGACCATTCGCAACCGTCTACATGAAGCTGGGCTACGGTCCCGCACACCGTTAGGCCGTCTTCCGCTCACGCCCCAACATCGTGCAGCCCGCCTCCAGTGGTGTCGCGACAGGCGTGAATGGAGGGACGAATGGAGACGTGTCGTCTTCAGCGATGAGAGTCGCTTCTGCCTCGGTGCCAATGATGGTCGTATGCGTGTTTGGCGCCGTGCAGGTGAGCGCCACAATCAGGACTGCACACGACCGAGGCACACAGGGCCAACACCCGGCATCATGGTGTATGGAGCGATCTCCTACACTGGCCGTACACCTCTGGTGATCGTCGAGGGGACACTGAATAGTGCACGGTATATCCAAACCGTCATCGAACCCATCGTTCTACCATTCCTAGACCGGCATGGGAACTTGCTGTTCCAACAGGACAATGCACGTCCGCATGTATCCCGTGCCACCCAACGTGCTCTAGAAGGTGTAAGTCAACTACCCTGGCCAGCAAGATCTCCGGATCTGTCCCCCATTGAGCATGTTTGGGACTGGATGAAGCGTCGTCTCACGCGGTCTGCACGTCCAGCACGAACGCTGGTCCAACTGAGGCGCCAGGTGGAAATGGCATGGCAAGCCGTTCCACAGGACTACATCCAGCATCTCTACGATCGTCTCCATGGGAGAATAGCAGCCTGCATTGCTGCGAAAGGTGGATATACACTGTACTAGTGCCGACATTGTGCATGCTCTGTTGCCTGTGTCTATGTGCCTGTGGTTCTGTCAGTGTGATCATGCGATGTATCTGACCCCAGGAATGTGTCAATAAAGTTTCCCCTTCCTGGGACAATGAATTCACGGTGTTCTTATTTCAATTTCCAGGAGTGTATATTACAAAATACGAACGTGCTGACAAGTTTTGGGTGCTTATACATGCATTATTTGAATTTTCAGGAAAAAGATAATGTTCCCAGATATATCGTTTTATATTTGTGAGTGTAGAAATCCACAACTGAAACTGTAAGTTACACAAACAACCTTCATTTTAAAGTAGTATACTGAGGAAGGCAGCTACATTAGAGAAATTTTCAAGTAATGCTTCTATCTATGCGATGAGTTCTGGGACAACCAACAATATATTAGCAGATCCTGTGTAGGTAAGATAGTGTAGACGACTCATTAGATTCTCATTCGTTCTCAGAGATAGGTATTCTTGATCAGCGTTTACTTTGGGATATATGTCCTGAGTCCAGTACACTAACATAATTAAGTAGTAATAATGTACACAGTACGCCATGCAATGTAAGTGGAACCAAGAAAATAATTAAGTGTTTATTAGCGGCCCCAGCATCAAACTTTTGGACTCCGATGCTCTTAATATGAACTGAAATACGCAAATAGTTGTAACCAGTATTTTTATTGCTTAATCAATGTACTTTTCGGAGGATTATACATCCATTATCAGCTAAAAACCTATTGTAATTGGCCAGAAGAAGAGAAAATTCTGTTTTACTACATGGTTCAAAGTTTCTTGGATTCTTAGATTGCCCATATAAGCAGAAAAATAAATACGAAGTATTTACTTTACATACACTTCCAACAAGCCGAAAGAAACACAGATCGTGTGTCCGGAGTTAATGAGTGCAAAGAATACATAACGATGCAGCCGACAGTGGAATACCTTATATAACGTAATTTAATTATATTCCAAATGCGCGCGCGCGCGCGCGCGCGTGTGTGTGTGTGTGTGTGTGTGTGTGTGTGTGTGAGAGAGAGAGAGAGAGAGAGAGAGAAAGAGAGAGAGAGGGAGACCGAGAGAGAGACAACGTGAGATGGGGGAATGGTAGAGCTTAGAAGGTGTAAGGTGGATTAATTATTCACGTAGCACCACCTTACATATTTTACTCTTATTTTTATGCTCTAATAGTAGTTCCCAGACCTATTAAAAGAATGAATGGGTAATTGAGATATTTTTTTCATAATTCGTGTTACTATTTGCAAAATATATATGTAATTCCATATGTTGCCCACGATCAAGCTAAGAACTGAATTAGCTGTTCACTTACGTTTGCGAGAAGCTGTATTTTTCCGTTTATTCGGCACAATAGTCTAGCACAGAGATGTGGTGGATCGATGCAAGCATTCGACCTTCGCCACAGCCATAAATGTGCAGCTTTAAGTGGTCTTCAGTGCAAATGCGGCCTCCACCCTCCCGACTCGGGGCTAGCCACTTTAAGGCAATGGAAGACACTGCGCAGGATGGGTAGAATCCGCTTGTGCAAAGGTGCGATGCATACCTGGAGGAATGTCTCGATTACTTAAAGAGAGTGGCCGTTGGAGGTTTACAGTGAGAACCGCAAGACACAGCGTCTCAATGGCTGCTCTGGAACGTGCTTCGAAAGGCAGTTAGCTTCTGTCCGTGGCCGCACCCACAAAATAAACAAAAATTTTCACTCTTGCTGACGCTCCGTCGAAGTCTTGAAGTTTCATTGGGGCGGTGGTCGCAATCTCGGCAGAACGTAGCTGGAGATTGGACGGCACCTGGAATCATAACCACAGTTGGTTGATGACTTGGAACTTTTGAGAGAGAAGTTAGAATTTCAGTTTAGACACTCTGCCTCCTGCCTCCACGAGCTTGCATCCGCACACTCGAAGATGGCAGCAGTATCCTGTTAATTGTCACGCACAATGTGCTCGCAGCCGAGCACTACAAGTTTGTTCGGCCATCAGTGTTTTCTGTGGAATGGTTCAGAGGGCGCGGTATTAGTTAACTTTGTGGAGTTAGTCGCTTCGATTATTGATAACTGTTGCAGGATGCAATTTGCATCTGTGAATGGTGTTTGATCTTCTAAGTTCACTTTCCATTAGCGCTTTCTGATATGCTCTTTTCTTGACCATTTGCAATTTTCATTACGCGATCCTAGAAATAATACCAAGATCGGAATTAGATATAATTTGTCTCTTGAAATTTGAATTCATTGTTATCTTGTGGAATTTTTTTCCCACTTGAATTCTTATTAAGGAGCGTGTATTTTTTTAAATATTTGGATGGCTCCCTAAACTAAAATATGCTCTCGTGTGGTGGTTGACCTGTGTATTGCATGGTAGACTGTTAATTTTTAAAGGTGGGTCTTGTTAAATTCATACTTAATAAGACGTTATGCGTTGCACGATTTGTTTCATTAACTTTTAAAAATAGATTCGCAGGACTGCATAGGGAGCTTAACACCTTATTTTCCGCTCTAAGTGGTATGCACACTACAACCGAAATCATCCCACCTCACAAAGGTATAAGGAAGAGATACTGTTTTATTGTTGGAAGGGGCTAGAGGTGGAAATGGGTAAACGGATGAAGACAGATAATGCACAATCTTCGACGTAAGACTAGAAGCCAGCCAGCCACCACAAAGACTAAGTCCCAATTGTTCACGTAAGTGTCCCATCAATCAGAATTTTAAGTCTGGCCATCAGCACGCTGTGGAAACACGGTGGAATGTGGAAGTATCTGGACCAAGTGTCGAACTCGAGATGTTACAATGCTGTAGCTGGTCAAAATCTAGAAGCGTCGGTACAGTAGCAAAACTTGTTTCGTCAGGGACTGTCCGTCAACTGTAATAAAAGAACTGCGTGAAATTCTCATTTCTTGAATTTGAAAGAAGTCATACGATATCCCCACAGACGAGAAACCGACGAAGAACCAGACCGAAAGAAAGAAGACACATAAAAAAATCACGAGTCCGAGTCTACTCATAACTTTTTTTTAACGCATTTCGGATAGATGCTAAGACTGTTTGCTGGATGACACCTCAAAGATAATTTTATGCAGTTCATAACCCACCAGTAATAGCAAAACTTTTCCCGAAAGAGTTCGTGTTGCATCAAGATTAGAACAGTATACACTGATCAGCCAGAACATTAAGACCACCTACTAATAGACGGTATGTTTACATATGGTACTGATAACATCGGCGACGCGTTGTGACAAGAAAGCAATGCAGCGTTGGTAGGTGGCTGGAGGGAGTTGACACCGCATCTGCACACACACGTTATCTTACTCCCGTAAATTCCGGGTAGGGGGGCGATGAGCTCTGACGCCAAGTTCGATTCCATTCCACATGTGTTAGGTCAAGTTCAGATCTGGCGAGTTGGGGGACCAGCACATCAACTGGAACTCGCCACTGTGTCCCTCGAACAACTCCATCATATACCTGGTCTTGTGACATGGCGCATTATGCCACTGCAGTCGAGGAACATGAGCGTTATGAAAGGGTGTATGTTGTCTGCAACAGTTGTACAATACATCTTGTTTGTCATGGTGCCTTCCACGAGCTCCATTGGACCCACGGATGCGCACATGGATGTTCCCTAGAGCACAGTCAGCTTGTCTCCGTCCATCAGCACAGGCGTCAAAGAGCTATTCCCCTGAAAGACGACGGATGTACGCCCTTCCATCAGCATGATGAAGAAGGTATAGGAATTCATCAGACTATGCGACGCTCTGCCACTGCGCCAACGTCCAGTGCCGATGGTCATGTGCCCATTTCAGTTGTAGTTGCCAATGTCACGGTGTTAACATTGGCACTTGCATGGGTCGTCGGCTGCGGAGGCCCGCTGTTAGGAGTGTTTGGTGCAGTGTGTGTTCTGACACACTTGTACTCTGTCCAGTATTAAGGTCTGATATTAGCTCCGCCACAATTCGCCACCTGTCCTGTTTTACGAGCGTGCCGAGCCTGCCAAGTCCGACATCTGTAATGAGGAGCGGCCGGCCAATGCCACGACGTCTGGCTGTGGTTCCACCTCGGCTTCGCCACGTGTTGGAGATACTCGCCACGGCAGTCCTCGAACACCGGACAAGTCGTACAGTTTCCGCAATGCTCGTGCCGAGCCTTCGGGCCACAGCAATCTGCCCTCGGTTAAACTCAGATATACCGCGCACGTTTCCCATTCGACATACGGAGAGCACGCTCACTGACACTGCACACACCGTGCGTGTGTCTCGTGGCAGTCATTCCTCTCTAAGTGACGCTGCTATGGCCTGGACGAGTTTACATCGGTAGTAGGTCGGTGGATATAATATTCTGGCTGATCAACTCGTCATCTGAAACCATCCTCTTGAAGGCGGCCGCCGTCTGACCAGGTGAACGCTGTGCTGTTCATCTTGGGCATATTAGTGCTCTCTTGTTGGTATGTTTAAAATTGTTTCTTACTGTATTCTGAATTTTTGTACGAAATAACATCTACAAAACCGAGTGAGCACTGTGCTGTTAAACAAGATGCGTAGGTTGCTATGAAAATATTTACAATTGTCATTTCCTTGTTTGAAGTACTAATATTTGTCTTGCGGCTATGAATTGGATTTTGCACACTTCAATCTTATGGCGTAGTTTAAGCGTTATAAAATAGAGCCGTAATTGGAAAACAGGACAACATTTCAATATACTGTTCGCTTTAGGTTTAATATGGGATGGGGAGCGGGAAGGGAGAGGCAGAGGGTGTCAGCGGTTGAAACTTTTGTGTCGTGTGTGGGGCGAGCGCTGTTGCGCAAATAACGTCAGGAGAACACCGTTTTGCTTCAAGAAAGACCGTCGTAACTTTAACACTTTAAAGATTTTCCACTGTCAGGAAGTTTCAATATGCTGACATACGCGATGAGATATCCCAATTTAATCTTCGTGCGGTATTTGCATTCAGTTTTACTGGTGACGAGCTATTATGTCTTTAAGTTAACTTATTAAATACAAATTACCGGCTGAGCAGTAACGAAAGACGTCAGCATGTGGTGGTACAAAACAGTGGTTGTGCTCTACAAACTCCCTCCCCCCCCCCCCTCCCAATGGTTGTAAGACGTCGTGGTCTCCTAAACTTCATTGCTTACATATTCCGCCCTCACAATCACATTCTGCACATCAAGACGAAGACGAACCCAAACTCGATAAGATAAAGTCAATGTTGTATGAATTCACGTAAACGATACACAAATAACAAGTGTGCACTGGGGTTGAAATACTCGAGGTTGGCGCACACACATAGATTCCAGTCACGACGGTCACAGGAGCTTTTAGTTCGAGAGAGGCAGACCACACACCGGGAGGCCGGTCCCTTCAGAGAACGAGTCAACCTCGGCCGTCCGTGTGCCCCAGTGAAAGGGGGAACGACATCGTGTTCAGCTTAAAAGCAAATTCCCTTTACATTGTGCCGGAGCGTCCAACCTACGCATTCTTTACACATAGCATGCAGTTTCAGAGATTTTCACAGGGAGATAGCAAACGCCAAATGCCGATACTACAGATTTCTGGATTGGTCGCCTTAAACGAAACGTCATTCTCCCGTTTTAGAAGAGCAATGCTGATTGGCAGACGATATTTCTCACGCCTTGAGCTGAAGGAGTAATGGAAGAGACCGAAAGATATAACCCTTCAGGTGTGGCATGGAGAGGCGCTGTTCCGTTGTCGGTCTTGGAGTGAGGAACAAGTTTCTCCTCAGTACTTCACTGGGACAGCACCTCTGTCGAGAGCGAATCTAAGTGCGACTCTATACTGAGTCCTTGCTATTAAGCGTTGTTCACTGTGTTGGCCGACACACTTATTGTGTGGTGTGAATGGACAGAGGTATAGTTAAACGCCTGCGAGCGAATTTTTGAGTGGCATCGCGGTGGACTGGTTATCTGAGCGGTGTACCACGCCAATAGTTAGACTAGGGGAGAAAAGGAATCCTTGACTTCATCAAGGCGTAGGGAGAGTTTGATTGGCGAAGTTCAATCCAGATAGAACGAGAATTATCTTATTTGTCAGCAGCGAGCAGCGCACACACAAGTCATCGCAGCTTACGGTATTGTGCGCTACAGCTATTGCGAGCCCCATATTTCCTCCACAACAGTACACTTCACTGCATTTCACACGTGACTTCCTCAACCGTACCTAGCAACATTCTAAAGGATACTTTTTCAAATTGAGTAGGCGCTCTTCTCAGCCATTCTGCCAAGTCAATAACAATCTTAAACTTTGTATAGAAATTTCATTAGCGAATCCTATCCTTCACATTCCAAGAAGAACCAGGATATAACTTGTTCAATTCATAACTAAAAGTGCCATTGTGATTTCTCAGAATTTTTGCAACATAAATAATAATTTTCGTTTGTTTCATGTTTTTCTTACACTAACTAGCACTACTCCAGTACCCAAGTACCCCACTAGTTACGTAAGAAATTTTGTGAATTTTTGTGTCATTTCCTTAGAGCGGCCGACTCCAGAAGATATTTATTGCTGAAAGTTTTTCTGGCATTTCTCCTTAGAACGTTAGGAGCGTCTGTCTAACTTCTGTAGTAGTGTGGGGGTGGAAATTGCATCTTGCAGGGGCCACAGGGTAAAGGGTACATCTAAGATTAATCCGTTGCGCAGAATAACAGAATAGCAGATCAACCCCCATGCTCATACGGTGTATCAAAAGCAGCTGGACTTTTATTGCCAACGGTTTTTTTTGAAGTCATACCTCACGCACTTATTCTTCTGATTTTGTACCCTCAATTGTTCACCTTTCACCTTCTTGAACAACCGTCCCGAAAATTCCTTTCCAGTCGAAAATGCCATTCAAACCTGGCAGGACAACATCTTTAACTCATAACGAGTGGGTTTCTACCGGCATGGAATTGGTAAACTGCCTGAGTATTGTCAGATTGTTTTAGATAATGTTAGAGAATATATTGTTGATGAATAATATCTCACTTATGTTCAATAACGTAATGGAAAAATGCTATTAAAATATGCACTTTTACTGCTATATTTACTGCTATAAGACTAAATAGAAAGACTGTTTTAATAAAATATAAAGTATCTGTAATACGATTCGCCTAAATCGGCAGGTATAATTAAGGTATTACGCATTTTGGACTTCGAAACGATCTATGTTCACGTGCTGTACTGTGTTATACTCAAGTAGCATGGAAATAAGACTGAAGTTCTGCTTGCAACCGGTCAGTGTACAAATTTGCTTTTTTTTCAAACTTGTTGTATATAAGACACTTACATAATGCTCAAAGGGCCCTGGCTGTGAGGGTTCTGATGTCGAGGTGTATTTAGCAGCGTGGTAAAGTAATGGATACTATACAGGTTGAAACAAAATAACAGCTACACACTTGAATGGTTGTAGGGGTGCGTGTGGAACAAACGGGGGATAGAAAGCTATGTTTGGAAACTTCATCTAACGACGCTAAAAATCGTCGAAATTAAGGGCTGGCACTAGGCCACCACTTAAGTTGCCAGCGTGTTTGTTCGCAGACGCCATTGTATTTAGCTGGCCTATATTGTGGCACTGAGAGACGTCACGATGTTCAATGCTATCTGAGTCTTGAATGATGTGTGATCCACTCGCTCTTTTGCTTGCGGCCCATCGACGAAGAAACTTGTGTGTGTCACCAAATGAGTTGCAAATGAGTTGCCTGATAGCAGGCCTTAGCTTCTGAATCTTCGATGGTGTGTAGCGTGGCTGGATAATGCTTCCATACATTGGTTCTCAAGACACCCTCTACAGCCACTCGTAGTTCTTTGGTATCTCTTGTTACATCCTGCAGTTGTAAGTGATGTTACTAACATGTAGGACATATCAGTACATTATGAAACCATCTGCGCAACTACTTGAAGTACTCCATTTTGCTTTCTTTCTTTTAGGTGATAAGGTATAAAGAGAACATTGGCATCAGAGATTAGAACAACTCATGTCTAGGCGAACTGTGAAGGTCAACTACAGCACACTGAGTGAAGAAAAATCATATCAGTTGGTGGCTTGAAATTTCTTATCCTGCTCCAAACAAGAAATTATCATCAGACTGTCAGCTGCTGTCGGAATTCTACCAAATATCGTTCCTGCTAATGTTTCTGATTGAGATGAAGCGTATCATATGGTGCTAATATCTAGAGACTGATACATCTATAAAGACTACTCATTTCTGTCTCTCTCTCAGCATATTATTGAAATACGTAAGCAAATAAGCAGTAATTCTTACAACTGAGACAAAAATCTAGAAGTGCATGTTATACTCTGATTACGCCTGTGAAATTATTATTAAACTATATTTCAACCGAAAGAGACAATATTTATATTACTGATTTTCTTTTACTGAGAGTAGAACTCTAGTGCTCATACTATCCATTAAAAATACTTCAAATGCGTAAAATAAAAGAACAGTCTAAAATCCTTTTTCTGTCTGGACCCATAAATCAATTTTTAATTCTCAGAAACAATGTATGTTAGCAGAATATTCATAAACACTTGAAAGCCAAAATAAACGATCTGGCGCAGCAGTAGATTTTACATCTACTCTGACGTGCGTCTGCGACTAGACTATTTATACAGACAAAAAAACCGATTCCCTCTCTATAAAATGAATTTTCATACTCACTAAGATCCACCATACTCAAAGCAAATACTTGTAAATTTATTTGTTTACAAGTGCCAAATTAATCATTCTCTCATTTGCCCAACTGCCGACTGAGCTCAACAGTGAGTATTCTTAAAGGGAAACACCGTATGTTTCAGGTACCACACTTGTAGCGAAACATGTAAGGTAAAACGTGAGAATTCAAGGCACGAACTCACTTGCTATTGAGAGACAATTCAAAGGTCGTTAACGCATGGTATTTCGTATGTGTGCTGTAATTAAGACGTTAGGCTTTCCGTCTGAAGAAATAACGTGCTACACCCGTTCACCCATTGAATTTAAATTCTTTGAATTAATTCAGGCAAAAATCCGGGATATTTCTTTCATAACAGACATGAATGATTTGAGGGGCTCGGGCGTAAAACATGGTAACTGACATTTTGGCCAAAAATGACTTACGCCACTTACGATGTAGAAACTTGCATGCTGAGATAAATACCGATCTAGTTTCCAAACATCTCCACAGATGACAGCAGAATACAGCTTGTTTTTTCCTGGTAAGTAGCGGCATCTGCATGTATCATGTTATCAAAGAGAAAATGGCTACCATGAGAAAGTTGGAGTTTGGAGGCACGATGAATGTGGACGATGTTATAAGAGCTATTAGACAGTGATTTTGAGTGTGATGAAGTGAGAAAGATGTAGATTACCACGAGACATAGTATGAAAGTAACGTCAGCAGTAATAATAATAATAATAAGGTAATCAGTGTCACTAAACTCATATTTGCCTTTGCATGTAAGCAATGGTATCTACTGTACTTAACATGTTATACGTGCTGTAGTCAAATGCAGATACCATTTGCACACTATATACTATGGATTAATACAGAGAACTACAACTGATGGTTAGGTATTGTAACATTCTCCCGTGCCAACGCTTGTGTGCATATTGCGTTTTAAAGCGTGTAGCTTGCTTGGTTAGGTAATGTAATGTATCTACAAAATAATTTTCAACGTATTTTTGATTAAGGTTTGTTAATAAGAACTGTAGTAGAACTAAAATTGTAAACGAATTTCAGTGTGTGTTTTTCGAAGCAAATCTTTTCGTATTTAAATGAGATTAGGCCTAACGATTTCATTCTTTTTTCTTTTAGAATAATGCAGATCCTAAGAAAGGCGAACAGGGTCTACATCTACATCTACATCCATACTCGGCAAGCCACCTGACGGTGTGTGGCGGAGGGTACCCTGAGTACCTCCATCGGTTCTCCCTTCCATTCCAGTCTCGTATTGTTCATGGAAAGAAGGATTGTCAGTATGCTTCTGTGTGGGCTAATCTCTCTGAATTTATCCTCATGGTCTCTTCGCGAGATATACGTAGGAGGGAGCAATATACTGCTTGACTCCTCGGTGAAGGTATGTTCTCGAAACTTCAACAAAAGCCCATACCGAGCTACTGAGCGTCTCTCTTGCAGAGTCTTCCACTGGAGTTTATCTGTCATCTCCGTAACGCTTTCGCGATTACTAAACGATCCTGTAACGAAGCACGCTGCTCTCCGTTGGATCTTCTCTATCTCTTCTATCAATCATATCTGGTACGGATCCCACACTGCTGAGCAGTATTCAAGCAGTGGGCGAACAAGCGTACTGTAACCTACTTCCTTTGTTTTTGGATTGCATTTCCTTAGGATTCTTCCAATGAATCTCAGTCTGGCATCTGTTTTACTGACGATCAACTTTATATGATCATTCCATTTTAAATCACTCCTAATGCGTACTCCCAGATAATTCATGGAATTAACTGCTTCCAGTTGCTGACCTGCTATTTTGTAGCTAAATGATAAGGGATCTATCTTTCTATGTATTCGCAGCACATTACACTTGTCTACATTGAGATTCAATTGCCATTCACTGCACCTTGCGTCAATTCGCTGCAGATCCTCCCGCATTTCAGTACAATTTTCCATTGTTACAACCTCTCGATATACCACAGTATCATCTGCAAAAAGCCTCAGTGGTCTCCGATGTCATCCACAAGGTCATTTATGTATATTGTGAATAGTAACGGTCCTATTACACTCCCCGGCGGCACATCTGAGATCACTCTTACTTCGGAAGACTTCTCTCCATTGAGAATGACATGCTGCGTTCTGTTATCTAGGAACTTTTCAATCCAATCACGCAATTGGTCTGATAATCCATATGCTGTTACTTTGTTCATTAAACGACTTTGGGGGACTGTATCGAACGCCTTGCGGAAGTCAAGGAACACGGCATCTCTCTGTGAACCCGTGTGTATGGCCCTCTGAGTCTCGTGGACGAATAGCGCGAGGGGTATGAATCTACAACAGAAATGCCAAGAAGCTCGGAATAGAGATTTACCTTATATTCAGAAACGAGGGAAAGGGAATGAGAGTCACAGCTGCGAACGTGGTCCTAACTGTAACTGCAGAAAAAGTTGTTTTCAATTATTCAACGAGGGAGAGACAATGGGTATCTTTCAGAAGTTTTGGGATATGGTACATTATGACTTGCAGAATGCCTACCTTCTTGGTTACATACAAGCGATCAAAACCAAGAGAAAAACAAAGAAAACTGACAGTCCATCAAGATGGAGTACAGCTATAAGGTATTCTGTGATGTCATCTAGTGTAAAGCGCACTGCAGTTTGTAAGATTGCTCTCTTGAATATTAGTTGACTACAAAGAAGTAGGGGTCGTCTAGAATACTTAACATCCAAAATTAAGGAAGGTTGTAAAACCTCCTCACGAGATGGAAGGGGAAAACAACAGCATTATCCCAAAAAGTATTCGAGTGCAGATATTGAATTTGTCAATACTTTCATAAATAGACTACCAGCACATACCAATCATTACAAAAGAGCTGTTAGTACAAATAGGAAATTCATGAGCGTGGAGTACACAATAGAAAGATGTTATGTTCAACACAAAGAAGAATGTGAACAACTACAAAAATTGCCTATATCCAGTGATAAACTTCGACGGGTTTTTGTAGGAGAGGACAAAATATTCTTTAAAAACCCTAAATCAGACACTTGCAGCATATGCGACTGTCTACATATTAAAAAAGAAAATGTAAAAATGAAGAAAGATCAAAAATTATCAAAATCCTTATCTGCTGAACTTGAGTTACATCAGCGCAAAGCGAAAGCAGGACAGGATGTTATTACGCTACCTACAAAAGAGTCAGACAATGATAAAGGTATTTATGTCATTACATTTGATTTGCAGCAGGCCCTACCAACTCCCAAACTTTCAACTTGTCCTGCTTTCTACGAAAAGAAACTCTTCTGTTCCAATCCCAGTGTCCATTCTTGTTCAGAAAAACAAGGATCTTTCTATGTGTGAGATGAAGGAACTGTTGGTAGCGGAACAAATGAGAGTGGCAGTTGTTTACTGAACCACTTTCAGGGACATGACTTTCGGGGAACGTGATTAATAGCCATATCTGAGAACTGTGGAGCCCAAAACAGAAACTAGACCATTGTTGCAGTATGGTTGAAACTTATAGCAGAGAGTAGATTCAAAACTGTTACACACACATTTCCGCAAGTAGGTCATAGAATGTTGCCTTCTGATCTTGATTTGGGCGTAGTTGAGAAATATGTACGGAATCATTGTCAGAATGTATTCTCACCTAAGAAGCGGATAGAAGTCTCGAAGAAGTGTCAGAAGAAGAAACCTATGATTGTGTACGGTATGACCACAGCTGATTTTGTAAAGATTTCAAACTTGCGAGACAACTTCAATTAGGCAAAATGAAAGTATGTAATTCGTACCATGGTGAAATGGGTACTGTGTCACTAAGGCGAAGAGGTCGTCCTGTACAGTTCCTCGAAGGCCAGTACAGTTCCTCGAAGGCTAGTACAGTTCCTCGAAGGCCAGTACAGTTCCTCGAAGGCCAGTACAGTTCCTCGAAGGCCAGTAGAGTTCCTCGAAGGCCAGCACAGTTCCTCGAAGGTTTCAAATTCCCTTTTATGAGCCTGAGTAGTTTTTTGCGGTCCACAAAAGCTACACAGGTTATTTGAGTTTCTAGAGTGATGACTGGCACTCGTTTCGTTGATGACGGCGGAATGACCACTACTTCAATGGCAAACAACCAGTGTTTGTTCTGTGTGCTCGTTGGAATAACTCCTTCGGTCGGGACTTCTGATCTTCCACAATCTATGAGAGCTTGCTCCACCGGCAAAAAGTTCCATCCATGAAATAAATTATGACGGCATTCTGCTAAAACGACAAATTGGAAGGATGTGTTCTGTCATTGACAATTATTCTTGCAACACATGTTCCTTTCGGCCTGAAGTATTTCATGTTTGCGACTTTCAGCACAATCGCTTTCATATCACAGAACATAGTCTTCGTTAGCTGGTAACGATAACCGATCAACATTACAGAAAAAGTAGCCTCTGAGTGTCCAAAATGAAATCAATTAAATTTTCTGAAATCTTTCTGATGATCGTCCATGAAGGATTTTCGTATATGGCCACTTTACTCCCAAAGATGGTTGCCTCACTTAGGACAATTGGAAATTTGTGGTAAGGTCTTATGGGACTAAACTGCTGAGGTCATCGGTCCCTACGCTTACGTACTACTTAATCCAACTTAAACTAACTTATGCTAACGACAACACACACACCCATTCCAAAGGGAGGATTCGAACCTCCGAGGCGGGGAGCTCCTCGGACCGTGACAAGGCGCTTCAGACCGCACGGTTATCCCGCGTAGCCCTCGCTTAGGTTTTCTTAATTCAGCCGCTAGGTGAGCGTCTGATACTTCTGTAAGGCGACGGGGAACGGATATGGCTCGATGGGGAACCACCTCGTGCACGTTACAGAAAAGTGTGCGTCGGAGCAGTTTTACTGAGAGGAAAAACGGTTTTTTTAACATTTTGTCGATTTTTCCATACCGAGAGAGTTGGCGCAGTGGTTAGCACACTGGACTAGCATTCGGGAGGACGACGGTTCAATCCCGCGTCCGGCCATCCTGATTTAGGTTTTCCGTAATTTTCCTAAATCACTCCTGGCAGATGCCGGGATTGTTCCTTTGAAAGGGCAGGGCCGACTTCCTTCCCCGTCCTTCCCTAATCCGATGAGACCGATGACCTCGCTGTCTGGTCTCCTCCCTCGCAACAACCCAACTCTTGGAACCCAACTAGGTTTTTCCATTTAATTTTCTTTCGTGCGACGTGCACTACTGCCTCTTTGTTAAGACAGTGGCTGAGCACGGTCACCATAGTACCGGATTTTTTGGGTAACACCCACTCTCAGCCCAGGTGAACATCGTCCCACGGTAATACCGCTGACTGGGGACGCTATGCTGAGTACCGCTGACGGAGGGACGCCCACTGAAGCACCCTCTGCCCACCAACAAGAGGACTGGGTGGCGGACACGCAGGACGAGAATGAGTCGGCATTGAGTACGTACTCTTGCCTGCCAGCTAGATCCGCGTCCGGACGTGCCCCACTCTGGGGGCGGAATGCCTCTCAGTTGAACTGTGATACCCTTCTGTTACAGTGGCGAGTTTTGGTTTAGTGTACACCTTTGACGTAGGCTAGACGTGCTCAGCCGGGCGCCTCTTTGCCCTAGCCCGGTGCAGCCGGCCAGATGTGACTTATCTGCGGGCCGCTCACCAGCTGATCGGCAGGCCGCCGTCGCCGTGCGCAGGAACACTACTCGTTGCGGGGCGCGGAGTGGGGCTACTGCGGATGGAGGTTTGAGTCCTCTCTCGGGCGTGTGCTTGTGTGTGCCGTTCTAGGTTACGTTCTGGACATACAGCACAGCTCTGCGGTGGTTAGTTTTCATTGGCTGTATGTTAAATGTATCGTAATACTATTTCCCTACTCACAATATATAATCACATCACATGCAACAATGCAGGCTTTGTTATATTACATTTACACACATTATGATCCAAATTGCCCAAGTTTTGCTGCACGTGAGGGTGTGTCCGGACAAATATTACTTGCGGTGTACAATCGAAGAAAAGCCCTCAGATGGCTGTCATTTGTCATCTGTGTTTCGATTTGCAAAGCTTTAAGGCCGAGAAAAATTGTTCACATAAGTAAGTAAAACCAAACACGCACATTATAGCTGCTCCTTTCGCATGTAGTTGGGGAAATCTAACCCGTGGAAGGCAAGAACAGAACTGAATGGTGTCAAATGGTTCAAATGGCTCTGGGCACTATGGGACTCAACATCTGAGGTCATCAGTCCCCTAGAATTTAGAACTACTTAAACCTAAGGACATCACACACGTCCATGCCCGAGGCAGGATTCGAACCTGCGACCGAAGCAGTTGTGCGGTTCCGGACTGAACGGTGTCATTCGCAGTTCTAAATTTCTCCTTCATGAAGCGTTCACACTGTAGATCTATTAGTTCTAATTGCACAGTTCTGACGTCCACGGAGCATGGTGATATGAAGATATCAGACTCTGGCTCAAGTGATCTGAAACCTTCGAATCGTTTTGCAAATGCTGCATCCAAATTACCGAGAAACTGAACAAACGGAGCAAAAAGATCATTATTAGCGTTAGCTGCAAATCGCTTCACATTCGATAAATTCGTGAAATTACGATCCTGGAACTGATCCCCATGTCTCGAATTTCATTTGCTTTGAACGAATTTTAGAAAATAGAGATACAAAAAAGTGATCTTTTCCCTGCAACGAAGTGTTGAGACTACTTAAATAACTAGTTACGGCGGTAACAAATGCCATGGTAACAACCCAGTGAGGGTCAGAATGTTCAGGACCCGACCTTCCTTTCATATCCATAAAAAGACTTACCTTTTCAAGACAAGGGAGGAAACGTTCAAGGGTCTTACCCCTACTCAGCCATCTTATCTACCAAAAGTAGGGTATATCATTGAACTCAGATTACAGTGAGTCCATTAACTCCCAAAACTGTCTGTGATTCAATCCTGTAGACCGTATGAAATTTACAATCCTTACAACGACATTCGTAACCCTGTCAAATTGCAGTCTTTACATAAAATTATCTTGATGAACTACACAATGAATTGAGTGAAATTGCTGTCCTAGGCTCAGCTTACTTTTTAGACGTCCCACAAATCCCACGGTACTGCCAGCCATATTTGGGGCGCCATCAGTGACGACGGAAACGAGCTTATTCCAGGGCAGATTCAGTCTCGTAACACATGGTTGAACAGCACTAAATATATCTTAGCCGGCAGACGTGTCTCTCATGGAGACTAAATCAAGAAGCTCTTCTGTGATGACGAAATCTATATCTACCACTCGCACGAATATAACCAATTGTGCTGTATCAGTAACGCTGGAACTTTCATCAGCGTACAGAGACTATCCAAAGAATTCATGCCCTCTCACCGTTAGCTGTCGTTCAACATCTGCACTAAGGCCTTCTATATCAAGTGCAATTATGTGTCGAGACAGACAAATAGCATGAAACTGTACTGTACTCAGAGAACATACGGATTCACCAGCAATGTCGAGGCATTCTTCCACAAACGGCCCACTGGAGAATCAACCAAGTTTTCGAGCAATTAAATGGGCAGTTCCAAAGCTCACGCCCACTCCACCTTCATTTGCAGATTCAGTTTCCTAGAAGTAAAAGTGTCGGGTATATCAAGTTGTAATATAACTCGAATAATATTAATAGTTGATGCAAGATTAACTGATATAACCGAGCTTACCTAATTGCCGAAGAATTTTTTTAACTTCGCAGTTAATTGCAGACATTCATCTCCCTTAACACTGTTATACACTTCACAATGTTTATAACAGTAGTGTCGCTCAAAGTTTCATGTCGACACGTAGCACGTTCTTCAGTAAGCACAAACAAAATCACAGCAGTTCCCACTGGGATTCTTGTTGCTCGCAATTTGCACTAGAACTTCGACTCTTCTCAGCTGAACCTATATGCATAGCGCAGCTGCCAGAGCAGAGAGCCAATAGGTTTGTTCACGCAGCAAAGATTGACAACAACACGCTACCAATTGGGATAATCTCACCATTAGGTCTGGTTGACACGTTTCCTTCGCAGATTGTTTCCGCTTTAATTTGATAGATACGAGATGGCAGAGCCTATTTGCCTGGAAGCCAGTATGTAACCTGGCCAATGATGGGAAAGTCTGACGTGATGTCTGCGCTCGAAAGCGCATAGTGTGCGATCGCCTCGTGTCAACCCGTGCGGAGCGTGCCGTCAACGCATTAGACCGTAGACGGCGGCTGGCTGCATGGGCGCGCCCTTCCTGACCACTGCACGCTGCTCCCACAATCTTCGCGTCGCTGCGGGCTCAGTGTGGCTCACGCCGCGCCTTTGTAGCCGTGCAACCTCATCGCGTCACTGGTCCGTCTACACTGCAGCCTCCGTCGATGCGTGATGTTAAGGTGACTGTCGCTGAAATGCGTCCTTACATTTCTGAACCCACGTACGCTACGAGCTACCGCCGCAGGACTTCGTCGTTGCTTAATCTCATATAGGTTATTGTGGGCGGCCGGTCGGTTGGTTGATTGGGGAGAGGGGACCAAACAGCGAGGTCATCGGTCCCATCGGATTATGGAAGGACGGGAAAGGAAGTCGGCCTGCCCTTTCAAAGGAACCACACCGGCATTTGCCTGAAGCGATTTTGGGAAATCACGGTAAACCTAAATCAGTATGGCCGGACGAGGGTTTGAACCATCATCCTCCCAAATGCGAATCCAGTAGGCTAACAAATGCGCCACCTCATTCGGTAGGTTGTTATTGAGATCCTCTATTCCAACGTTGTTGATCTACAGTAATCATGTTCTTTACACTGTAAAAGAGCGAGATATGCCCTCACGTTCTTTGCCAGAGCGGCCAGGAACGGATTCTGCAGCTGCTGCTGTTTTAAATGATGAGGTAGATCTCTTCACGCTCTTACAAACGAAACTTAATCAAACGGTACTTAAAAAATAGAATTACACAGACAGCGTGATGAAACTTTATGTGAGTCCTGCCGTGAAACTCTACAGGCGTCAATAGAGAACGCTGCAAGCTCTACCGAAGCCGGCGTAATGGATCTACATCTACATCTACATTTATACTCCGCAAACCACCCAACGGTGTGTGGCGGAGGGCACTTTACGTGCCACTGTCATTACCTCTCTTTCCTGTTCCAGTCCCGTATGGTTCGCGGGAAGGACGACTGTCTGAAAGCCTCCGTGCGCGCTCTAATCTCTCTAATTTTGTATTCGTGATCTCCTCGGGAGGTACAAGTAGGGGGAAGCAATATATTCGATACCTCATCCAGAAACGCACCCTTTCGAAACCTGGACAGCAAGCTACACCGCGATGCAGAGCGCCTCTCTTGCAGAGTCTGCCACTTGAGTTTGCTAAACATCTCCGTAACGCTATCACGGTTACCAAATAACCCTGTGACGAAACGCGCCGCTCTTCTTTGGATCTTCTCTACCTCCTCCGTCAATCCGATCTGGTACGGATCCCACACTAATGAGCAATAGTCAAGTATAGGTCGAACGAATGTTTTGTAAGCCACCTCCTTTGTTGATGGACTACATTTTCTAAGGACTCTCCCAAGGAATTTCTACCTGGTACCCGCCTTAACAACAATTAATTTTATATGATCATTCCGCACGCATACTCCCAGATATTTTACAGAAGTAACTGCTACCAGTGTTTGTTCCGCTATCATATAATCTTACAATAAAGGATCCTTGTTTCTGTGTATTCGCAATACATTACATTTGTCTATGTTAAGGGTCAGTTGCTACTCCCTGCACCAAGTGCCTATCCGCTGCAGATCTTCCTGCATTTCGCTACAATTTTCTAATGCTGCAACTTCTCTGTATACTACAGCATCATTCGCGAAAAGCCGCATGGAACTTCCGACACTATCTACTAGGTCATTTATATATATTGTGAAAAGCAATGGACCCATAACACTCCCCTGTGGCACGCCAGAGGTTACTTTAACGTCTGTAGACGTCTCTCCATTGATAACAACATGCTGTGTTATGTTTGCTAAAAACTCTTCAATCCAGCCACACAGCTGGTCTGATATTCCGTAGGCTCTTACTTTGTTTATCAGGCGACAGTGCAGAACTGTATCGAACGCCTTCCGGAAGTCAAGGAAAGTAGCATCTACCTGGAAGCCGGCATCTAATATTTTCTGGGTCTCATGAACAAATAAAGCGAGTTGGGTCTCACACGATCACTGTTTCCGGAATCCATCCTGATTCCTACAGAGTTGATTCCGGATTTCCACAAACGACATGATACTCGAGCAAAAAACATGTTCTAAAATTCTACAACAGATCGACGTCAGAGATATAGATCTATAGTTTTGCGCATCTGCTCGACGACCTTTCTTCAAGACTGGGGCTACCTGTGCTCTTTTCCAATCATTTGGAACCTTCCGTTCCTCTAGAGACTTGCGGTACACGGCTGTTAGTAAGGGGGCAATTTCTTTCGCGTACTCTGTGTAGAATCGAATTGGTATCCCGTGAGGTCCAGTGGACTTTCCTCTGTTGTGTGATTCCAGTTGCTTTTCTATTCCTTGGACACTTATTTCGATGTCAGCCATTTTTTCGTTTGTGAGAGGATTTAGAGAAGGAACTGCAGTGCGGTCTTCCTCTGTGAAACAGCTTTGCAAAAAGGTGTTTAGTATTTCAGCTTTACACGTGTCATCCTCTGTTTCAATGCCATCATCATCCCGGAGTGTCTGGATATGCTGTTTCGAGCCACTTACTGATTTAACGTAAGACCAGAACTTCCTAGATTTTCTGTCAAGTCGGTACATAGAATTTTACTTCCTATCACCTATGTCCCTTGTGCTCCACGCGGTTACTTTTGTACCTTCATTTTCTGGAAAACCAGGCGAAAATGTCACCATATATTTCCAAAATGTCCGTGATGTAGGGAAAACATGTTCCTGGTCAGTTAGCTTTCTTTTAAACGTAACAAACTGAAAACTTTCTGGCGATTGACGAACGTATGCCGAGTCAGTCGATGCGTTGCGTGACGCAGTCACTTTCCTTGTCTTGGCGAAGGTGTTTGCGGAGCGCTGCTCCGACAAACGGGGTGCCAGTTTTTACCGAGATCGGTTATCGACACTCTCGACAGAAGAACAGAGAAGATTTCGAACCATTTACTGATTGCACCGGAACTGTATCTTGCACTCTTGTGCCTTAGGGAAGACTCAAACCCGTAGTATTGTGCTAATCGAAGAGGCTGAAGCCAAAGCGATTGAAGTATTTCTATGGGAAATTAACCTGCAGATCGGGAGTGAGGTAAAATTAGCCTCCTCCACCCCTCTGCATGAGGCAGTTCTATTAGCGATAGATAGCGAGGCAGGCCGGTTCGTTGCGATCCTCGGGCGCAGTAATGAACCACGCCGAGTTTTTGCTAACGATACCAAAGATCAGCGGTGAGGAAAGTCAAACCACACTGATAAGCTTTGTTACACTCCCTTTTGCACAAAACGCAGCTCGATAGGTCATCCGTGTGACCATTGTCCACAACACAGGAGACAGGTCAGATTAGTGTTTTATTTGTGTCACAACACGACAAGCGTGCCCTCATGCCGCCGCGTTATAATATAGCGTGATCATTAATAAAATCGACAAACTGCATGGACGGATTCCTGACTGGAAATGGCGGAAGCAAGGTCCTATGAACATGCGTCCGAAAATGAAGCGTTGGCATCTTGGATGGCGCTAACGAATGACAGTTCCTCTGTCCATACGTCATGTCGTATTTGTTTGTTGCAGACTGTGTGACTGACGCAGCGTGCTGTAAGTAGCAAGTTGCTCTGGTATTCATGTCGGGAACAAGCCGAAATTGTGTTTGCGGACTGCCGAGCAGATGGAAACGGTCGAGAGGCAGCGCCGTTATACCAAAACAAGTGCTTTCACAAACACCAACGACATCACACAACACTTGACGCTATTTCTGGGAGTTTGTGTGATCACGGGTCCTTTCAGACAGAAAAACGTGCAGGGAGGCGGCGTACTGCGCGTAAAGCAGATTTGGAAGGTGGGGTTCAACAAGCTTCAGGCAAGTGTCTCACCAGAGTACGATTATGTGTATACTACTATCCCTGTCACATGGAATCCAATGGCGCCCATTTTGGACATCTGTTGTGACATGGCCGCGCGGGATTAGCCGAGCTGTCTGGGGCACTGCAGCCATGGACTGTGCGGCTGGTCCCGGCGGAGGTTCGAGTCTTCTCTGGGGCATGGGTGTGTGTGTTTGTCCTTAGGATAATTTAGGTTAAGTAGTGTGTAAGCTTAGGGACTGATGACCTTAGCAGTTAATTCCCATAAGATTTCACACACATTTGAACTTTTTTTTTTGTTGTGACGTGAATGCAATGCAGCTCTGTGCTGTGTTCCGAGAGGATTTGTTGTCGTTGCACGCACACCGACCATTTTCGGACATATGTACATAAGACCCGTTTTCCTCCATTTCTAGCAGGAATCCATCCCTGTTCTGTAGGTTTTATAAGTGTTCAGCCTGCATAGGTGTCTTAAGTGAGGGGATAATAATACCAGTTAGAAACTGATTTGTCGATCTGCAAATTGACGGGAAAAAATGTGGTTTTTGACACGGAAGTAGTGAGGAGATGCAGTCGAGATTTTGATATCATTTTAGGGAATGATTTTCTTTACAGTTTTCAGGCGATTATAGGTGGCAAGATGCGAACGGCTCAATTCAGTGAGGCAACCCACTGATTTGGCAGTAAGCGTACACCTCAGTCGTGAGGAATTTGTGGTATGTAGCCTCTTCCACAAGCTGCAATAGAACTGCGTGCATTGGCGTTAAAAACTACTAACCCTGTCAGAAACATCGGAGGTATGAAAAAAAGTTATCTGGATTTATGTAAAAACTCGAATATCGGCGAAAACGGCCTTTCGGGGTCGATCCGCTCAGCCAGAGCGACCTTCTCTCCCGGTTGCAGATCTGTGTTGAGAGAAGCATAAGTAAATCAGAAGATTTAGGAAAGAAGTTCAGAGAAACAGATATCGAAATTCTACGTGGAACGATATTGGCAGGTGGAGAAGAGGTTACAGAAACAGAAGTAGGTTATAGAAACAGAAGTTCAATGTGAAGAATAGTTTAAGCAAAGTAAGAGGAACGGTTATCCAATGAGAAAAGTTCGTGCAGTTACGCCTATGTTAAGCAATCAGTTGCAAGAGAAATTGGCACATTTACCTAAGTCAGATCAAAATCCTTTGTAACAGTTCTGAAAGAATTTGCGTGGCTATTCGAGGAATGGCCGTATTTGCCGGCAACTGACTGCGTACAGCACGAAATTCCCACGGGAGACTCTAGACCGATCACACAGAACCCATGCAGGTTACCATTTGATTTACAACCTTCTGTTGAAGAAACTATTTAACAGCAGCTAGCTGAAGACATAATTCAACCCTCTGCAACCTCATGTTTGTCACCTGTAGTTGTGGTCCAGAATAAAATCATTAAATGGAGAGATGTCGTATTGTCTATTCGTTGATCTGAGAGCGCTGAACAAAGTCACTACCCCTGACACTTACCCTTTACCCTGTATCGACGAAACATTGGACTGATTAGGGAATTCTAACTATTTCACCACCCTTCATATGCGTTTTGGGCACCACCAAATTCCGGCTGCACTAGAAGAGCGACCGAAAACAGCTTTTGTGGTTCCTACTGGATTATATGAGTTTCTTCGTGTCTCTTTTGGTCTAAGAAATGAATCTGCTTCGCTGACTTGCTATTGAGAGGTTTGAAGCCTATTATGTATTGCGTGCATCTGGATGGTATAAGAATTATTTCAAGGACAACTGGGGAGCAAGCAGAAAGATTAAGGAGTGTGTTGCCTAGATTGCAAAATGCACACCTAAGTTTGAAGATAGAGAAGGGTTCATTTGCTAAGTTAGAGGTTTAAGCAAAAACCTAGGTTGACATAAGCTGTAGACAACTGTGCAGTACCTAGAAGCGTTAAAAAGTTGCAATCATTTCTGGGACTAGGAAATTATTATTGCTGTTTTGTGGTGGATTATGCTATGATGGCCAAGCTATTGTCGAAGCTGTTAAATATGGGTGTTGAATTTGAGTGGATTGAGGAGTGTGATGTAGCTGTGAGGAAAATTAAGAACGTTTTGACGAGTTTATCTTTGTTAATCTACCAAGGTTTTGAAAAACCATTTATTTTTTCCATGAATGCATCTGATTACGATGTGGTGGAATTACTTCTCAGGAATACAATGGTGACGGAAGCCCTGTAGGTTACTCCTCTAGGCAGACGAATTCAGCTTAGATTAATTATAGAACTACCGAGAAGGAGATTTAACCCTTATGTTGGGAGTTAATTATTTTAAATGTTACCTATGTGGACGCAAGTTCACTGTGATCACTGACCACGCCACTCTTGTATGGATGTTAAATTTAAAGGAACCCAGGTGTCACTTAACTCAATGGGCATTGAAGCTAGCAGAGTATGATTACATAATTCGTTACAAGCCTGACCGTCTCCTTAAAATGCAGACTTGTTAAGCCACAACGCCAGAATTGTTCAGATAGATGATGTTTCAGTAGAGAAGCTAAAGGAAGCATAAACGCAGATGTGAAATGTCAACAGTACGCATCTCACCTAGAGTTTGTCACTGAAGACGATATCCTATACAGCAAGACCCCCTTGGGTAACAGAGTGGTAATACCTATAGAATTCCAGCAGTGCATTATGACACATTGTTATGACAGTTTGCAGGCTTGCCATAATGGCTGATGTTCCACAAATGCTAGCATAGCCTCTTACTTTTGGTGGAAAGACAGACAAACAAATGTATGGAAACATATGCAAAGTTGTTTACCTTGTGTGCAGAGAGCTCTCCTTCACGGAAAAAAATACTTTTATACATCTTCCCAGAAGCTACAAACCCATTTCAAACCGTTGCATTAGATGCTATTGGACTCTTTCCACAAAATACCCAAAATGATAATTACGTTTTGTCTACTCTACGCTTTTGTCAATCACGCTGTTTTAACTGACCAAGGTTCCAACTTTATGCCTGTCCTATTTGTACAAGCATGTAAACTGTTACGAATCAAGAAATGGAGCACAACACACTTTTACCTGTGGGTTAATGGCCTCTTCAAACGCGTCCGTAAGACGATGGTTCGGATGCTGTTTTATTGTGAGATCTTGCCCACTCGTCGCTTATAGGGTGTCTAAGTGATGCTGCGTTCTCAGAATGCTATGCAACAATTCAAGCTTATAACGTTAGTAGTTTTATTTCTATAAGCAAATTGACAATACTTAACTTTGGAGTTACATCGATATCGCAAGTGACATGCAAACAGTAATAGTCTTTGCTATAGACAGAGCCCAGGTAAGTAACTGATAAGGATCACAACTAGCTGTTCATGTAGCACGCTCCGCAAGTACCTTCCACTATTGTCAGTGCACTGAGCCGGCTTGAGCTGCCGAGGCTGACAGGAGGAGCTCTTTTATTCACTTCTTGCAGAGGGTGCGCCTGGCGTGGCGCGGTCCAATTCCGTGCGCCATTGGCTGACATTTCCTCACCGCCTTCTTTGGTTTTCTGTTCTTAGTCTTCGTTACGGCACTTATGGTTAAGCCAGAACACTTATTACGTGGAAAAAAATCACGTAGATTGAGTAAAAAGGTCGCCTTTGCCATATGCATGAATCAAAAATGGCTCTGAGCGTTATGGGACTGAGGTCACCAGTCCCCCAGAACTTAGAACTACTTAAACCTAACTAACCTAAGGACATCACACACATCCATTTCCGAGGCTGGATTTGAACCTGCGACCGTAGCGGTCGCGCGGTTCCAGACTCTATCGCCTAGAACCGCTTGGCCACTCCTGCCGGCACGCATGACTCACCTGTGTATATGACCTACGATGCAGTCTATGGAAGGCCCATGAACTTCCTGTTTGAACTCAATTAGCTCTCACCTGGAGTAAATATGAGCGAAGTCAAAGGACTGGTCTACTGTATTAAGTCAATTTGGAAACAGGTTAAGCATAAAAATGCCAACACTGCTCAAAGACAGTTGAAGCGAAGTAACTAAAGGGGCTATGCTTCCGCAGTATAAACCTGGTGAACTTGTGCTGCTCTGAAATCCAGTAGCAACAAAGTGAAGAACTAACAAGTTCACTCCTCAATAGGAGGACCCTTATCCTGTTTTAGTTTTACGAGAAATATCTCCTGTAAACGCGGAAATTCAGTTATCTAATAGTACTATAATAGTGCATTTTGACTGGCTTAAGCCGTACCACAGCCCAGCTCTGCTGCCTCCCCGCCGCCAGCTATACCACCTAACCGTGCTCCAAGCAATGGTGTTACTGAAAAAAAGTAAAAAAAAAAATTGAAGAGAGACAAGACATTGTCCGCATGTCCTCGCTACGTATTACGAAGTTGCCACTCCAATGCACTAAGGTCTATGGACTAAGTTCGTTCTGTAAACAGAAAAAAATTGTGTCATTATTATAGTAGTGTATAAAAAAATGGAGAATAATTTATGTGCAGGTATGAGCAAGTCTGGAGTACCAGCCTGGTTTGTTATTTGAACTGTGTGTATAAATATGTATCAGGCAGATAGATTTAACTGCAGTGGAGATGCATGCTGCCCCTCAAAATCATAGTAGAAGATGCTTGCGCCACGTTATCACATGCAAGTGCGCTATGCTGTAGAATAAGTTGTAGCGTTAAGGATTAGTAACTAGAGCAGCGGGAAATGAACTGCGTTTTTTTAAAAGAGGAAACGAATAAAGTGATTATCTACTGAACAGTAAAAGCTGTTGCAATAGTCCAAATTTGTGTCAAGTAGTCGAGGAAAAACTTTGAAGGTACTATTAGGCCTATGGGAACATTATCTGTCGTGTCAGAGGGATAGCATCTGTAAAGCTATGAATGACCTAGACTGTATGTAGCAAAGCTCTGTTCAAAGGAATATAGGTTTCTGCAAGTTTTACTACGTTTCTGCAGTTTGGTCGAAATGACACAACATAGATTTGTGACAGACAAATATTGGGTAGAGTTGATAAATAAAAGCAAAACAGATTAGTTGATTAGTGGCTCAAATATTATGGAGTGCCTTTCATATGCTCACCAGTAATTAATTTCACAAAAACACATATGCCCTTCACGAGCCTCAATTAGATGTACGTGTACACGCAAAGGATATGAATTAATTTGTGGTAGAAAATCTACCAGTTTTATCTTTTCATGCAATTCTTAGTGACACTCAACGAATTTATTATATGAACTGGTTGAATAAGACTCACATCGGTTCCAGTGACTTTTACCAAGCGTACACTGTACTACCACACAGTTAACTATTCATTCTCAGTCAATCAACTATACAACTAAGCAATGACCTACTGGACACACTAGAACATCGAGAAAATAAGATGACATTGTTGAATTGGTATACTTCATGAACTGAATAAGCAGACAGCCACATCCAAGTAGCGACGACAGTTAGGAAAACTAACAGTTACTTGAAGTACAATCAGTGAAACAACTAATGCTACGTAAAGTTACTGCATTTGTTCAAATTAATGGGGAAACTGATTCTGAAGTAAATGACATAGTTATCAACCATTTCACACTTTTTAACGAGTTTTTTGCGAGGAATTAGTCTTGTTCATATCTTCCATTCTCAGTAACCCATGTCTTTGCAATAATAAGAACCTGTTTCTGAAGTGAGGTGTCAAACAAGGTAAGTCTATTTTCGCGAGCGCCAAGAGATGTAGTACAGTACCAGAAGGAATATTACGAGAAACATGTGTTCGTGCTACGCACCCATGGATTGCCTAGAAAACGCCATAATGTTATCCCGTTACGACACAGCAACGTTGTTGTAGACTGAGAACACCAATAAATTTCATGAGTGACGCCATATAGTGATGTCACACTAAGCGCGAATTTGCGCTGCTCGGATTCTTCCCTTGTTCATCGGATGGTGGCCATCCTGAAGAGCGTAAACGTCACGCGGGACGTAGCCAATCCCGGCACAGTGGACGGCTCGCTTGTGTGTTCGGCCACGCCCTAAGCTCCCATGTGTGCGACTGCGAGGGAAACAAACTGTCACACAGCGTCCTTTTGATAGTTTACCTGACATGAGAAACTCGATTTCGATGCCATTACAGTTGCATCGGAATATTCGTCTTCGAAAACAAAGAAAAAGAAACAGTAAAATGCAAAGATTTGATGATGAACTGATCGCTCATTTAGAGTAATGGTCGATTGAAAAGCATCATATTAGTACCTTGTACCACTGTCACATACTAAATAAATTATTCAAGACCCTCTTCCTGGAATGTTCAGTACTCTTTCGAGGCTTTCTTGTAAGCCTTTTTTATAATAATGTCGACTAACTTTGAAAAGATTTTATTGGTTTCCACATGTAATTTCATTTCACTGTTTAATTCCCAGGAAATAATACTGTGGTCAGTTTAGTTGCTGACTAAACATAATTTTGTCTTCCCAGCAAAGAGAACTGAATGCCACCCCTCTAATTGGCTGGATTGTCTTATCTATACTCGTGGCATAGGTGACTAATTCAGGTCCATATTTGAGCACAGAACACAGACGTATGCTCTGTATATACGAGGAAGGGTCTTGCTATTATGTGCGGCTTTATGACTTCCCCACTAAAACGAAGGTAAGAAAATAAACAAATATCCAAACCAAGCATGAAATAGTTGACCTTTAACAATATTGCTAATAAGATTACGGCTATGATGAAATCTTATTCAGGTTACAGTTCAAACAAAGCTTATTCCAGATTATCATCCCTAATTTCGCTACCAGGCCAATGTAAAATAAGTTGTTTATCTATTAGTTCCGTACTAAAACTCTGAACTTTCAGAAGTTATTGTGTACATTTGGTCTACGGAGCCAGTGAGGCTATCGGTTTTCAACTTCAAAATTACTAAATGTAGATTTAATATCTTTCTATATTAGCCTAATAAGGAATTCAATGTAGGCCTCCTGTGCATGCTGCGAATCAATATAGGTGTTGGTGCCTCCTAATAAAATAGAACATTGTCACCGTGAATATTCTTCGTAACGGCTGCCCATGGAGCAGCAGCGACGCACCGCCCAAAGTCGCTTGGGCGGATGCGCAACTCGAGCCCGCTGAGATGGCACATACTAAGCGCCGATAAGCAACACACTGTGCCGTTAGCCAGACGCTGTAAGTCACACTAGTGACCCAGTACAATCGACTATAAGCCATTGTACGCTTTTTAACATGCGAGTGATGCAACATTCCTCCTAAATATGCTTATCCCTGCAGACCTTGGAGTACCTACACCGGATTTACTGACAGAAACCGTGACTAAAGAGGTTTTACAAAGTTTGAGTCTGTAGGGAGCCTGTACCCTAAGATCCGTAATTAAGCAGTCACTACCAGACAGTCACGCTGGGTTAACTCGACCTTTTGAACAAAAGAATAGTAGCGCAAACACTGGAATAATGTATTTGAAGACACAGTCGAAATTTAGCGATCAAACACAGTGCCGAAGCTGTTATAAATTTTTGAAAATTGGTATTGTATCCCAGCACACTGGAATGGCTCTTTGCATTTGTATATTCTGTCCTATTAAATAGTACAATACGACACTGGAAGACTTGCGTAACTACTGCAAACACTGAAGATGAATTACATGTTCCAGCACTACACGTAAGCCAAATAGTGGAAAACTAATTGTTACATTAGTATTAGTACCATGCTACACTCTACACTTGAACACGAACTAGATATTCATGAGCCAAGTTATTTTTATTTATTCGCCTAAAGACAGACACACCTTATATATCTGGCACCAAGGCATTCCACTGATACTTTAGGAAGCCACTTTTCATATTACGTTTACTACTGAGCTCCAATTATTCGGCGCTTCAGTGTGAAACTTCCCAACCACCCATGTAAGCTCGTCACCGAAGGACTGTCGACGCTGCCTACGAGAGTCGTTGATCCAGTAGAGCCGTTTGTTATAGCAACAAGTAATTAGGGCAAAAGTGATAGAAATACGAAAACACACGACGATTCACATTCAAAATAAGGGCACTCTGCCTTCGTAACATTGACGACGATAGGAGGTTCCATAAGGACGTATGTGAGAGAGCCAGTAGCAAAATGGTTCAAATGGCTCTGAGCACTGTGGGACTTAATATCGATGGCCATCAGTCCCCTAGAACTTAGAACTACTTAAACCTAACTAACCTAAGGACATCACACAACACCCAGTCATCACGAGGCAGAGAAAATCCCTGGACCCGCCGAGCCAGTAGCAGCTTAAACAGACACAAGAAAGGAGTTTTCCTTTACTAATATGACTCAAGAAGCAATGGTAACAGAAGATTGTCACGTGTAAGACTGGTTCTTATCAACCTTCCTTCCACAGTTGCTTAAGGACGCTCTGTGAGTGTTTTTGTGAATTAATGTTGAACCTATGGCTGCAAGGCAGGAAGATACCATATCGAGCATGCAGAGTTCAGAAGAGAGAAGCTACATGGGCAGTGATATAATCAGACAATGATCTCAACGTCGGTTCCAGTACACTGATTGTAAAAGAAACGTTAACGCTAACAGAACTTAGTGTACGGGTTCAAGGCGTGACGACTTGTCAGCAAAGAGTAATTTAAAAGTATTTTTTCCATTATTAAGGTTTATTTTTATTCTCAGTATTACTTCATGACGTAGCAGTCACAATTATAATACATAAGGGACGGTAAAACATTTATATGTTGGATATTCCCAAACTGTTAATATCAATTCCTAACTCCAGAATTCTTTTATAGTAATCTGGTGGTTAACTGTATCTGGGGGTCGGTAGATTACAAACATATTAAATGCAGTTGGGGCCACAAACATAATTGAAATAAATGCACAATTAAAATAACCGAATAATATTTGGGGTCGGAAAAGAGAATCAAAAAGAAGTACACAATTAAAAAAGTTCAATAACTCCAGAGTATAGAGCCCTTTACAGTGGCTGATCAGTTCCTTACAGTTAAATCTGATATCTCGCGTTTCTGCTTCAATTAAGCCCGACAGTCGTGAATATGTTAACAACAGGGCATGGTTGAATATACGGGAAAAATAGGATATATGAGACGACTGCAGTTCTGAATGGAAATTGAATATCACTTTCTGGCGTGGTGCGCATATTTACCTTTGGTTGGAGGCTGCAGTAGCTGCCGTTGGTGTGCTATGGACCTGAGAATCTGCTCTGAATATTTCTCAACAACTATATATCAGTTTTCTAGTGTACCTACGTCTTCAGTGATGTTGAGACTCCTAGTTGCTCCCTACCTAAGGTAATTGACATGGTACGCGCTATTTGGCTGCGATATCAAGTATGTCGTTGCCCTGAAATCGCTCGCAAGCGTTAACTATCAGTGTTTGGTGTAACTCTTCCTACTAGGAGACTTTGCAGTTTAACTCCTTAGGAGTTAATACGAGCTTGTGAACAAGTGTTCACATAATTATTCTCGCAATCGTCTCAGTGTGGCGCGAGTTGCTTTGCTCAAAGAATCGATGATTTGCTGCAAGACAAGGGAAAAGTTTCCTGTCTGCATTTTGCCTATATCAAAGCTAGTGGCCACGCTTTATCTTTCCGGCCAATCAGAGCATTCGTAGTTGCTATAATCCCACCCACTAGAGTTTCTGTAGCCTACCATAGACATCGTTTCTTTCGTAGGGCAGAGTTTAACTTCAGCTACGTAATACTGCGACAAATAGCTTTTTACCACATGGGTTTTAACGCAGGTGGCTACAGTGAATCCCCAATGTTGTGAGTTGGGTTTCTCCGGACGTTCATCTGCCATCTACAGCAGCGTTTCTGCAGAAAGACTTTCTGAAGCGTCATCATTAAAAGCTAGGGACAAGAGCAGGTTCTGCTGGTGGCCTGCACAGTGGCTACAGCGGTGAATTGTGTGCGCTGGCTCTCCTGCTGTGAAGGTTACGGCCGAACATGGAACGAGTGTTGCTGTCGTCAAATTCTCCTTTCCTCAGAACTGCATCTCGTAGCGTAGGAAATTACTTATGTGCTAGTCTGAGAGTTCATGATTTATATTCACAAGATGTCGCCTTGTTTAATTGACTTGGTGGTGGTTAGTGTTTTAACGTCCCGTCGACAACGAGGTCATTAGAGACGGAGCGCAAGCTCGGGTTAGGGAAGGATTGGGAAGGAAATCGGCCGTGCCCTGTCAAAGGAACCATCCCGGCATTTGCCTGAAACGATTTAGGGAAATCACGGAAAACCTAAATCAGGATGGCTGGAGACAGGATTGAACCGTCGTCCTCCCGAATGCGAGTCCAGTATCCAAACCACTGCGCCACCTCGCTCGGTTTAATTAACTTGCATATCAATAAAATTCGTACAGTTTAATGTAACTATGTTGTATGACATCTCGATTTAACCAGAATTGTTTCAGGAATTCAATGGAAGGTGTGTTATTTGTCTGACACTTTACAAAGATGTAAATATGTTAATCACTACCCTTATACAAGGTACACATTTACAAAGTATCTTCATAAGTTTGAGAGTTTGGGAAAGAAAAGATAAGAGGAAATTGCATCAGAAGAAGAGTTGCCCACTGCTGCTGTAGCTACTAATAATGATTGTTGTGTTTAGCATAATTTTATTCAGCTCCACCTTGCTGTTTTTGCGTTTGTGTATGTTAGATTATGATATTGGTATATAATGGGTAAAAATCTCCTCCTCTATTTGATCCTGACAATAGACTTAAGTGCATTTTGTGTCATGTTACACTGACAACTAATCAGACGAATTGCCTTCATCTGAGTATGTATTGATCAATACGAGCAAAAATGTGTTGTTAAGGCACAATGTGTCAGTTCTTAGTCGTTCATTTATAAATACCCATGTTAGTAAAAAGCTCCCTTTAACATTAACATCACTTCCACCGCATCCCTTGTGGAAGGGAACATGCGTACCCTAACATGAAGTGCCATACTGCCCTTTCATTTGGGTTATGGCAACAATTTTAACTGAGAATGAGTTAGCGTAGTTTCTTTCCATAAGAAATGGGAGTAGTTAATTGTGACAAGGAAAGTCTATGATGGGTGATCCCACTAGTAAAACTGCTGTGCTTGAGATACAATACAGAACATATTAACTTACCGTAACATCACTGAGTGACATTGGTGACATGATGGTTGTTGATTGACATGTGAAGGAACGTTCATTTGTTTCTGTGAGGAACAGGGTGACTGGAATGAATTTTCGATTATGTGTTTCCTTACACTACCGAAATGCCACAGTGTGCGCATATATATTATATTCCACCGATGAAAACCAGGTGAGTACCCATAACTGTATGCTACCACAGTAAGTTTTTGAGTCCCCCCCCCATCCCCCCGCTCTATTTCTTATCTGTCACCACGTTACCACCTCTACCTTGTACTTCCTTCTTGAGTCGAAGAGTGGACTGAGTTGCTTTGACACCATCTAATTTATCTCATCTTTTCCACCCAACAACAACAAAGTCTTTCTCCTTCCTTGCTGCAATATCCCATAATTAGCCTCACTCTGGTTTACCGTAAGGCATGAGCGTCGTCTGGGTCTGTCAACCAAGCAGTCGACCGACGTCTTGAAGGACGAAAGAAAGTATCTATGATCAATCACTAAGTTTATGGGCAATTCTAGGGAGAAAACCTTTTCATTGTGGCGCACACTAGGACTCCGACACATCTTTCGCTAACTGCACTTACTCCCTGTCGATTCTACTCCTGTAACTCTATCTTCTGACCTTCGCAATTAAAGATGACTGTCTGTCATACACCTGCTTTTCCCATCAGCCACTTCTATTTCGAGGAGAACTGAGTAACCTACGCAGTTGTTATTGTTCCGGTGTAATGACAAGCACCGGCATGATGAATAAGAACGAAGGAGTAGAGAAGGCTCTGAGACAATGTCAGCCAATAGCACGCTGATGAACCCCTCTCTATGACGACACCAAGACAGGAGTGGCCTCCACATGAAGAGAATATAAGCGCCACGCTGCCTGGCCACGGAGGGAGTGGGAGATGAGCCGTTATACAAATGCTACAGCAGTAATTTATGAACTGTATTGTTTTGCTTTCAATGAAATTGTATCTACCGAAGCACATTGATTATTTGCATGTCGCCATTTGCTTGTGGCACACCTTTGTGAATGCAAGAAGTTAAGTACTGTCAGTTTAGCTTGGTGTAATATAAACACCATTAATACGATTTGCTTGAATTGTTGTCTAGCGATCCGAGAAAAGAGCTTCCCAGTCACCCTATATTAGACGATTGGGCAGGACACAATATTGACGACGAGTGTATAAGGCCCCACCCTTCACAGTCACGAATTTTATTTTGTGTTTTGGTGACGCCGTAATGTTCTCTTGTCTTTTCTTTGCAGGGCCGTTCACTTGCTTTAACAGTCTCTTATGTTCAAATGTGTGTGAAATCTTATGGGAATTAGCTGCTGAGGTCATCAATCCCTAAGCTTACACACTATTTAACCTATATTATCATAAGGACAAACACCATGTCCGAGGGAGGACTCGAACCTCCACCGGGACTAGCATCGCAGTCCATGATTGCAGCGCCTGAGACCGCTCGGCTAATCCCGCACGGCTAACAGTCTCTTATCATGGTTTTGATAATCAGTGTTTACAGGTAGGAATTGCAGAAGTGTTCTTTGTTTTTGTTTTTTTTTCTTGCTTACATCTTCCTTTTCTTGCATTTGTCTCTTCCAACATGCGCACTCCATCAACCCACCCCCTGCTCAGGCGCCACAGCTGCCAGTGTTAGATGCAATGAAGCTAATGCGGATGTTTCGGTTTCAGAGCCAGCAAATATCCTTGCTGCTAAACACGGTACAGCAGCTTCTGGCAAACCAAACTACTATTGCAGCACAAGCAAGCCTCTATATTGACTTTGGCTCTACGGTCAACACACAAACTGTGACTTATACCTATACCTTGCCACTCCCAGAGGAACTCATGGACAGATTAGGCAGTGGTCGCTACTTTTCAGAAACTGATATGCGCGACATGTAACTTCAAATACCGCTCGATGAAGAATTTCAGAACGTGTGTGTAGTGAATACTCATTTGGCCTATTTTAAATATTTGCGTTTTCGTTTTGGCAGTGCTTCCGCACCCGTCATTTCCTCACGTGTCAAAATGTTCAAACTATTTGGACGATATTGTCGTAGCAGGTGGTACACCTGAAGATCATATTGGCAAATTGCGTGCTTTGTTTCGTGTGTTATCTGATGCAGGACTCAAGTGCTGACTGGACGTGTGATTTTTTAAACCTGATTTGTAGTATCTTGGTCATATCAAAAACACTCTAGTTGTACATCCTCCTCAGTCGCATTTGTTAGCCAGTTCCTCGCATTATCACAGGACTGCAATCAGTCACAGGGAAAATAAACTGCTATTTTCGGTTTATACCAAATGCTGCCCAAATCGTAGCTCTATTGTATCGCTTGCGTCGCAAGAATGTCCCCTTTGCTTGCAAAGATGAGTGCCAAGTAGCTTTTCAAAAACTTAAAGATGCATTGCTCAGTGATCGATGCTTAGTTCACTTTGATCCTGGCAAACCAGTTGTACTGCAAGTTGACGCTTCCTCTTATGGAATCGGTGCAGTGCTTTCGCACAGAATTGGTGGTAAAGACAGGCCTATGGCTTTCGCATTAAAAGTGATGCCATAAGCTCAGTGTAACTACTCACAAATAGAGAAGGAGGCATTGGCAGTTTCGTATGGTATCACCAAATTCCACCAACATTTGTATGGCAGAAGTTTCTATTTAGTAACGGACAACAAGTCACTGCAGTCCTTGTTTCATCCGACGAAGCCGGTTCCTGTACGAACTGCCCAAACATTGCAGAGATGGGCTTTGTTGTCGTCTCAATACCTGTAAAAGATTGTGTATCGTCCGACAGCTCAACATGGTAATGCGGACCCATTTTCACGTCTTCCGATTCGCTCTGATAGAGACTTTGACGCTTCTACTGCATCTTGTTGTCACATCGATTATCAGAATTCTGAATTACTTCAATCTTTTCCACGGAACTATAGGAAAATTGCTCAAGCCGAGGAAACTGATTCAGATTTGATTATTTTGCTAACGTATATTCCCATATCTTCGACTCATTCCTTGCATAGCATAAAGAACTCTGTAGTGCGCCGGTACTTTGCACGTCGGCATAGCCTTGCTATACAGAAAAGTGTGATTCTTGCACGAACTGACAGTGGACAGTCACGTGTGTTCATCCCTAAAGCTTTCGAAAGGAAGTATTGCAGTTATTTCACGAAGGCCACTAGTTCGTACAAAACAATTAGCGCGTCGACGCTGTACTTGGCAGGTTATGGACACCCACATAGAACAGATGACATCACAGTGTGACGCATGTGCAGAAAATCAGTCAGCTCCACCACAAAAATTCTCTGCTTGGGCTAAGTCGCAATCATCATGGCAACGCTTGCACACCTGCTTTGAGAGACTAATATAGCAAGTTTCCTTTTGCTGTGCCAATGAACTCGACAATGTCACGTAGCACTATTCAGGTGTTGTCCTCTATTTTGCCTCGAAGGTTTACCTGGAGTCACAGTGTCACACAACGGCCCTCAGTTCATGTCAAATGAATTTGACACATACTGTGAACGTAGTGGCATACAGCATCTAACTAGTGCACCGTTCCATACACAGTCAAACGGCGAGGCGGAACGTTTTATCAGAACTTCGAAGTCAGTACCGCCATTAGACTGTTTTATATTTACCGTTTACATTTACATTTACACAATCATGATTTCGGTTACAAAGTGCCATTATCAAGTGTTTTCTGAAAGCAGATTACACAATAACAGTGAAATACATAACAAGTGATATAACCATATAACAATCCATATTTACATTCCTGGAAATGGAAAAAAGAACACATTGACACCGGTGTGTCAGACCCACCATACTTGCTCCGGAAACTGCGAGAGGGCTGTACAAGCAATGATCACACGCACGGCACAGCGGACACACCAGGAACCGCGGTGTTGGCCGTCGAATGGCGCTAGCTGCGCAGCATTTGTGCACCGCCGCCGTCAGTGTCAGCCAGTTTGCCGTGACATACGGAGCTCCATCGCAGTCTTTAACACTGGTAGCATGCCGCGACAGCTTGGACGTGAACCGTATGTGCAGTTGACGGACTTTGAGCGAGGGCGTGTAGTGGGAATGCGGGAGGCCGGGTGGACGTGCCGCCGAATTGCTCAACACGTGGGGCGTGAGGTCTCCACAGTACATCGATGTTGTCGCCAGTGGTCGGCGGAAGGTGCACGTGCCCGTCGACCTGGGACCGGACCGCAGCGACGCACGGATGCACGCCAAGACCGTAGGATCCTACGCAGTGCCGTAGGGGACCGCACAGCCACTTCCCAGCGAATTAGGGACACTGTTGCTCCTGGGGTATCGGCTAGGACCATTCGCAACCGCTACGGTCCCGCACACCGTTAGGCCGTCTTCCGCTCACGCCCCAACATCGTGCAGCCCGCCTCCAGTGGTGTCGCGACAGGTGTGAATGGAGGGACGAATGGAGACGTGTCGTCTTCAGCGATGAGAGTCGCTTCTGCCTTGGTGCCAATGATGGTCGTATGCGTGTTTGGCGCCGTGCAGGTGAGGGCCACAATCAGGACTACATACGACCGAGGCACACAGGGCCAACACACGGCATCATGGTGTGGGGAGCGATCTCCTACACTGGCCGTACACCTCTGGTGATCGTCGAGGGGACACTGAATAGTGCACGGTACAACCAAACCGTCATCGAACCCATCGTTCTACCATTCCTAGACCGGCAAGGGAACTTGCTGTTCCAACAGGACAATGCACGTCCGCGTGTATCCCGTGCCACCCAACGTGCTCTAGAAGGTGTAAGTCAACTACCCTGGCCAGCCAGATGTCCGGATCTGTCCCTCATTGAGCATGTTTGGGACTGGATGAAGCGTCGTCTCACGCGGTCTGCACGTCCAGCACGAACGCTGGTCCAACTGAGGCGCCAGGTGGAAATGGCATGGCAAGCCGTTCCACAGGACTACATCCAGCATCTCTACAATCGTCTCCATGGGAGAATAGCAGCCTGCATTGCTACGAAAGGTGGATATACACTGTACTAATGCCGACATTGTGCATGCTCTGTTGCCTGTGTCTATGTGCCTGTGGTTCTGTTATTGTGATCATGTGATGTATCTGACCCCAGGAATGTGTCAATAAAGTTTCCCCTTCCTGGGACAATGAATTCACGGTGTTCTTATTTCAATTTCCAGGAGTGTATGATGCTTACTTACAAGTGTTATACATTGCCTAAGATGGCATACTGTCGTATTAAAACACACTATTAGCCACATTGTCTAACAGTCGATATTTCTGGCACAGGCTTCTGCTTTGTTTCATCACTGTGAATACCATCTTGACTGAATGACAGTTGGCTATGTGTCAAATTGTCTTGGTCAAAGAAATTCCTGTTACAAGCAGGTGACTTTTTTATAATCTTTGGACTCAGTGTCTGGTAGGATAGGAATGGTTAGGCGAGACTTTATTTTCTTTGGCAGTTGTTATATCTTTGAAGTACCCGTTTCTCTTAGTATGCAATGAAGCTGCCTGCTCATAAACATAAATAGTAAGAAATCTCTAGATAATATTCGCTGTATCCATATACAGTCCATATAACAGTCCAGTTAATCACTGACGTTGTTTAAAGTACATTTTAGTAGGTAAATATACAGTTTTGTTCGTGAAATTAACACATGACCAACTGTGATACCTGAGCTTCTCCTGGCGTAAACTATGTTCAAAGTACTTACGGGCATTCAGCCAGGTTGAATTTTCGACAACTGCCAGTTGTCGAAAATTCAACCTGGCTGAATGCCCGTAAGTACTTTGAACACATGACCAACTGTAAGTTGTCTAATTTTGCCTCAATGCAGAATTAACACAATACAGACAAATTACTTATTCTACTCACTCATTAATTAACCAGTGAGCTTTGAAGCGATATTTATGATGTATATTTCATCAGGCATGTATATCCTGTTATAAGTGGTAGAACATTACTTAGGAATAAGTGCAAGTAACTCAGGTATGTGAAACATGTCTTATACCTAAAAGCATTTAAGCAAATAAAAATATCAAACGATTTCATGGCGAACAGCATACTTAAATTTAATACAAAAGAGTTTAATTAAACACAAAAATTATCGTTACCAGAAATCACTGAAATAATTGAATTATTAGAACTAATCACAAGATGTAACTATTTCAATTTTAATGGAGAAAGTTATATACATAATGATGGCTTAGTTGTGGGAAGTTGCTTAGCTGGTATCCTAGCAGATATCTTCATAAGTAGTTTGGAAGCTAAATTATTTAAGGAACAGAATCAGGTGACTAGTAAAAATTTACTATTCTAGGAGATATGTAGATGATTCAGTTATGATTTTGAATGGTAATTGTAATGAAGTTGAACAAATGCATAGTGCATTGAATAGCCTTCAGCCACTGGCTGGTTAGCTTACCTTTGGATAATAAAGAGACCAAGAAGACACTAAGCATATTACGGAAATTGCTACTAGAAAGTTTGATAATCCATATTATTCATCTCTTTGGACTCATATACCATTCCCCTCCCTCCCCCCTTCCTGTTCTATATGATCCTTGTACTTTCATACATTTTTAAATCTACATTTACACACAGAAAATATCTACTCCTCAGCCCCCCCCCAAAAAAGGCATACCTTCAATTTCAATACATCATTCCCACACAATTTTTGGCACATATTAAAATTAATCACAGTTCTAGGGGTTATAAGTATTCCTTGTTATTAGAGATGCATCCAATTTTATTATTATTACTTATTTTTTATTTTTCAATAGGTTTATCACATGGAAACTTTTGTTATAATTCCTTGGATTAAGGGCCACTCTCCTCCACCCCCCCCCCCCCCCCCCCCACCACACCACTTTTACAGTAGCCTCTTCTTCATTTACCTAGCTCTCTATATATTATTATGTGTTAGTATTTTCTTTTTACTAGGTATGATTTGACTATACCAATTACTAAAATATACATATAAGAACATACCCTCTCCCTCCCCCTCCTTTTCCTTCTGTTCCCATCTTTCTTCCTGCTAATACATTTGTGTGATTTCATAGTACTTCCACATTGTGAATTTATATTTTAGACCACACATCTTTTACATATTCTGGTCACCAAATTTATATTTTGAGAAGTATATATTCTATTTGTGAACTATTCCCTTGATAGTTCACAATGTGGAATATTTATGTCTTTTGTTCCCTTTTCCTATTTATAGCATTTATAGATACCGTACTAGGGATTCATTCCATATTGTTATGCATGATTCTTTTATTCTTCAGCATGCCTGTACCCCCTTGCCTGGTTTACATGCCTATCACCCCCATCAGGTATCACCCCACTTATTCACTAACCCCTCCCTCACTCTGAGACATACTACTTCTATGACACATGTTAAAGTAATAATAAGCGCTCCTTTTATTACAGTTGCATCCAATTATGATATAATATATTTTATTTATTAACAGGTTACTCACAGGAAATTTCTATTATTCCTTGGTTAAGGATCACCCTCCCCCCGCACCCCAACTCCCACACTCCTTTTACAATACCGCTTTTTCTTCATTTACCTAGATCTCTATATATTATTATGCGTTAGTATTTTTATTTTTGACTAGGTATGATTTGAATATACCAATCAAAAAAAAGGTCATTCACTTCACGTTTTTATTCTTATTCCTTTATTTGTTACCCTATTGACCCCTCTCCCACTATAATAGCTTCTTATTCATTTCATTAGAGCCAAGAAACTGGTATACCTGGCTAATATCTCGATTAATGTCTGAATTGGTGCTGGAGGGAATTGACACCATGCATCCTGCAGGATTGTCAATAAATCCGTAAGAGTGCGAGGGGGTGGCGATCTCATCCCAACACTACGTTGCAAGACATCCCAGATATGTTCAATAATGTTCATCTCTGGGAAGTCTGGTGGGCAGCGGAAGTGTTTAACTCTGAAGTGTGTTCCTGGAGCCACTCTGTAGCAATTCTGGTCGTATGAGTTGTCGCATTGTCCTGTTGGAATTACCCAAGCCCATCTCAAGGCACAATGGACAATGGATGGATGTAGGTGGGCAGACAAGATGCTTACGTACGTGCCACCTGTCAGAGTCGTATCTACACGTATTAGGGGTCCCATATCACTTCAACTACACACGTCCCACACCATTAAAGAGCCTCCACCAGCTTGAACAGTCCCCTGCAGACCTGCAGGGTACATGGATTTACGATGTTATCTCCATACCCGTACCCGTTCATTCGCTCGATAGAATTTGAAGCGAAACTCGTCCGACCAGGCAACATGTTTCCAGTGATCAACAGTCTAATGTCAATGTTGACGGGCCCAGGGGGAGCGTAAAGCTTTGTGTCATGCAGTCATCAACGGTATCTCGATGATGTTTCGTTGAATGATTCGCACGCTGACACTTGTTGATGGCCCATCATTGAAATCTGCAGCAGTTTGCGGAGGGGTTGTACTTCCGTCAAGTTCAACGGTTCTCTTCAGTCGTCGTTGGTCCCGCTCGTGATGTATCTTTTTCGGCCGTACCGATGTCGGAGATTTGATGTTTTACCGAATTCCTGATATTCATGGTACACTTGTGAAATGATCACACAGGAAAATCCCCACTTCATTGCTGCCTCGGAGATCCTGTGTCCCATCGCTCATACGCCGACTATAACATCACGTTCAGACTCACTTCAATCTTGATAACCTGCCATTGTAGCAGCATTAACGGACCTAACAAATGTGCCAGACACTTGTGTAATATAGGCGTTGCCGACCGCAGCTCTGTATTTTGTCTGTTTAGATATCACTGTATTTGAGTACGCATGCCTATACCAGTTTCTTTGGCATTTTAGTGTATGTTTGCTCTACTTACTCGTGTTGCGGGAGCCCCACTTTTCCAAAAACACCCATCGTCATGGGGTTCAATGTTTGAACGGTTGGATAACGTACTGTACAGCCGTTACCAAGTATAGTGGCTGACATGACTTGGCCGCTTTTAAAAGAAAAAATAATTGCACTACAAGAAATTACCATTCGATTAATGGCTTGCGAAACATTGTTACGATGGTCGGGCCAAGGCGGAATGTTTCGTGCCTTATGAGATATTAAACATGTTCTTATTACCATCCAGTAGAAACTACTGTGCCGCTACGAAGCACCAAGCGAGCTTTGGCTCAAATGGTTCAAATGGCTCTGAGCACTATGGGACTTAACTGCTGAGGTCATAAGTCCCCTAGAACTACTTAAACATAACTAACCGAAGGACATCACACACATCCATGCCCGAGGCAGGATTCGAACCTGTTACCGTAGCGGTCGCGTGGTTCGAGACTGTAGCGCCTAGAACCGCTCGGCCACACATGCCGGCCAAGCGAGCTTTGTTCAACGCGGGCGGCGCTTCGGTGAAAACAGTATTCGATACCCCAGACCAATCTGATACAAGTCGTTGGAATAAAACTCTTGGACAAGTCACTTATTTTACTGCCCAAAACCATGAAATACCGTTACGTCATTAAGTGTAACCCGCGCATGTCGAGGACAATCTTGTATCGAAAAATTTTATATTTGAATATTAAAAGTTCTGCACGTCAGGCAGAAGGGTTATTTTGGAATTGTTATTAGGAAACGTAGACGATTATACGTTCTTGTAAACCACAGTCACGGAAATAGTCTACTTGTCTTCATTTGTTGAACAAAGCCCATTCCATGGTATTTATGATAATAATAACTGTGCAAGTGTTACTTTTTGAAAAGCCTCACACCATGAATTCTTCCGTGAGCCCTCCACTGATGCAAACCCAATGTCTGAATGTTACAGCCGCCTGTAATCCGCGAGGCCTTTGGACCGCAGCCCTGCCGACCCCCGTTCATCTGCTGTGCGCCCGCCCACGCACCGTCCACCAGCAGTCGATCTGACACCGCCCTCACACAGACGACATCGCATCAGCAACGCAACTCACCGAGCTTCTTATCTATAATTTTGCAACACTTCGTTTAATTTTGTAACAAGTTGTATGTGACCAATTCACACATGACGTCATTAAATCTCAAACCAAAATCAGTTGAAACAATTACACGATATGTAAACCGTGCTCCTTTTAAATGATCTGCTGTAATTCAAACTCCCCAATATAAGTTTTTTAATTGGTAACCCATTTTTAGCACCCGTTAAACGGCTGCCACTAAAGGGGGAGGCAATGCGCGTGGTGATCGTTTTATTAAGAATAAAAATTGTTTTAAATTTTTTTCAGAAATTCCCATTTTAATTTTCTTTCGTATGACATGCGTTACTGCCTGTCTGGTAAGACTGTGGCTGAGCCAGGGTTGTCATACTTTCATAACCCCCACGCTCACTCCACGTGAACATAGTCCCACGGTAGCACCGCTGAGTAGCTACGCTATGTTAAGTACCGCTGCCGGAGGGACGCCCACTGAAACACCCTTCGCCCACCAATCGGAGGACTGTGGGAGGGGGGCGGTCACGTGGGGCGTGCCGGACGCATTGATGAGAATACATCGGTACTAAGAGTGCTCTCTTCTCTGTCAGCTCGGTCCGTGACAGGACGTGCCCCCTAGTTCCTCTCTTTTGGTGTGCAGTATCTCATTTTAACAGCGACAGCCTCCTGGTGCCACACCGAGTTCAGTGTACTCTTTAGACGTAGGCTTTTCTTTCCAAGGTTTTCTCCTAATACCAGCGGATACCCCGCTTCCCGCTCGTTTTCTCATCATGACCAAGTTCTCCACGTACAGAAGAGGCTTCGTTCCACAGATAGACAATAATCGTCTGCAGTTGACTGGCGTGACTGTTGTGATAGCTGTTATCGTCGCATATTCGCCTTCTTTCTTTACAGTAGCGTACAAGTCCAGGGTGTCCGCAGTGGAAACGTACCGGCGTGTTTTCCTCTGTCCTCCAAATGTCAGTTCTTCTGCTGGACGTTTACTTGGCGGAGGAGTTGGTTGTTATAAACATTTTCGGAAGATGTTTGAAGTGCATGTTTGAACCGTCAGCTGTTTTTATTTTAAACCCAAATTCTACCGGTTTCGGACTCGGATCATCTTCATGGATGCTATCCAATGATACAAATAATTATATGTACTGCGTGGGAAATGTTAACAGTTTTTTATAAAGAAGTGCAAAATAACACGAATACTTACAAGGCTTAATATGATTTGAGCCACCATGTTGCATCCGTCGTTACTTAAAATAGGTAGTGCATGGCATGAATGTAAATGTGGTATAAAAATACCTCGATGCCAAGTTACTTGGTAATGTAGAGGACTAGACTATCTTTGGTGAACATCTTTGGTACAGTGTCATATATAAGCAAAAAACGAAGTTGCTATGTCCAAGCTACAAGATAACATAGATGTAACAATATAAGGTAGAAAACATTATAAAATTCTAATTTCACATGGTATCATGTTCATTGCATATACCAGATGAAACGTATATAAACAGACGTCTATTATATAAATAATGTAACGGACATCGCATTGTAATATTAACACAAGCTAAAATACAGTGCTCGGAAACGGGTTTACATATAAGTCAGTGCTTATATGTGTCAAATTATAGTAATGAAACTGTCACATATCGATTATATTTAAAGGAAATCTTCTTACGTAAATAAAGTTTCATTGCAGTGCTTAATTGGAAGCTTAGTACGTCATAAAGAAGGGGAGGGGAATAAATAACAAGTTAACCAACTATGAACTCAATTTGGCTTTAAGGAATACTGACAGTACATGTATATATAGTAGTGGCAGTGAGGAGTAACATTATTTAAACACTGTAAAACTGTAGGTAAAGGCATTAGAGACTTGGCCAGTGAGTATATATTTTGAGAGGCATATAGAAAAAATTCTTTACCTAATCCAGGCAAGTGATTGCTAAATGAAATACGTACTTGCATACGTACACACTTAAACACATTAGATTGAATGTAGACATCGGGCTACAGATGATATATCTAATATATCAATGCATAGTGGTTATGTACATAATAGAATTTAACAATACACAGTCTTAAGTAAAAAAGAGAACTACATCTTGGGAATAGGAACATATTTTAAGCGAGGGCAACTTATTGAGCAGAAGACTATGTTAAAGTAGAGTTAAAAATAGAATTACTGAGTGTTTAGCATACTCAGTGTAAAACAACAGGAGAGAAGATAGATAAATTTTATGAATGTTTATAATGAAATGCAGTAATACACAGCAAGTGGATAACGATCCATAATATGATATATCTGTACTACTTTCGGTAATGAAGAAACCTAGCAGGGGTATGAGAAAACTGTGTGCGATAAAAGTGTCATTAACATCAGGTGTTGACACTGAAATGCTAAATGAATCTTGGCACGTGTATGTCAGCCAATCTCTTCATATTATAAAACTAGACTATAAAGTTTATCATGAAGACAAGCCTAAGAGGATGGCAGGTAAGAGGGAGGATAAGGGGTGTAATTAAAAAATACAGCCTATGGATTGGGATCAGGTAAGTGAAAGACCTCAGGGAAATTCTCAAAGAAAGCCTTATTTTTCAAATATTTTTATCCGTTGAGAACATCATTTGGACCTTTTTAAAGTTACAAAAATTTTAGTTTCCTCAAGAAGGTCCATACTTAATCCCACCTGTGCTTGATGTATTTTCATATTCTCTCAATGGTACCTATTGTGTGGTTACAAGCTTTAAGAAGGATGCCTAGAGCTGAAGTGTTTGTTGTGTGTGTTCAAGAAAGCTTGTCTTTAGTTTCCTCCCAGTCTGGTCTATGTAAAATTTGTTGGTTCTACCTGTGTCGATCGGCTGCTGGGTTGTCGTCTGATCGCTGGAGCGTAAGTCCAAGTTGGCCTTGTTCATTCTTCCTCGCGCATTCCACTGGTAGCGGAGATTGGTATTAACGCTTTCAGACGATGTTGCTCCGTTTGAAGCCAGCTGGGATTTTCTCATTTTGGGGAACAGGCACAGCAGCACGTCTGTAGCCACCCTTCATGTTCCAGTAGATGCTACCCTGTACCGGCTCCAGATTGAACAATTTCATGTTTCGAATCTTAGACGGGCAAACATAGGAGTCCTTTTTGTATGCACTGCACGATTGTCTTTGTTTTCAAATTACGATTGAATCTCTTTCTACAATGCATGTTTTTTTCACGTGGTAGAGAAAAACATTCTGTTCAAATCGATACTCTCTATATTGCAATAATAAATACGCTTACGTATTTAATTTTATAATTATTGTGGTGGTTCATTTCTGAACCACTTCGACTCTAATGGCAACGTAAGTAACTGTAACGGACTGTTGTATTTCCAGTTTTAAACAATGTGCTATCGCAGAATAAAGGAAGAGGAAATTTTGGCGAGTGTTTAGATGACGACTGGGACCGACAGTGACAGTGAAAGTGGACACGATATGTTAACTGAAGACAGTTATCTCGATTTTCGAACCCATCGAGGCGGTGCGGTGGTTACCACACAGGACTGGCATTCGAGAGAATTACGGCTCAACCACAGGTCCAGCATCCAGATTTACAACAATGAGCCAAAGCATTATGATGACCTGTTTAATAGCGTCCTGTTCCACTTTTCGCACACGTTAAAACAGATATTTTGCTTAGAATGGATTCTACGAGTCCTTGGCATGATTCTAGAAGTATGAGGCACCGAATGTCTACCCACAGGTCAAGAAATTCCCGCAAATTACTGGACGGTGGTTTACGGGTATCGCTGTAGGGGGAGAATTCAAGCACGAAGCGATGCAGGTGGTCAGCAATAACGTTCACTTTTTTCACTGTTTTCACGATGCCTTTGATTACCGCTACAGATCCCATGGTAGTCCAACTCAATGTACCGTATAGCAAAATTCTGTCCTCGCCGGCCTGTATCAGAGGCACGGTGCGTGTTTCGTGCAGCCATTCGCCTGGGTGAGGCGTGTAAGGGCCCAGTCATCGACCCTGTGGCACGAGAAATGCGATTCATTTGACAGGCGACCCGTTTCTATCGATCTGCGGCGATAACTCAGTGATACTGTGCCCACCGCAGTCATAACTGGCGATGTCGTTGGCTCAACACAGAAACACGTATTGGCCGTGTGATGTGGAGCTCCATGTTCAACAATGGCCTTTGAACAGTGTGCTTCGAAACACTTGTGCATGCACCAGCATTGTAGTTTGTCGTCAGATCTACCACAGCTCGCTACCTCTCCTGGATTACACAGTGGGGCATCCTCCGATCTCTATGTTTCGTAATGATACGTGGTCGCCCAATACCATACGGCCTGCTCGATATCTCACCATCCTTCAACCACTTTCCATAGATGCTCACGAAAGTATTACGCCAACAGGCGACCAGCTCCGGTGTATCAGAGATTCTCGTCTCCAGCTGCAGAGCCACAACAATGTGCCCTTTGTCAAAACCGCTTGTATCAATAGATTTCCGCATTTGGGGCCCATATCTTCGATATAATAACTGCCCATTCATGTCTCTTCCACTTACATTCTTTCCATACTGCGTCACGTGTCCTCAAACCATAAGAAGGCATTAAACCTTGCGGTGAGCAGTTGTCATAACGTTTTGGCTCATCAGTGTAGGTTTTCCGTTATTTCCCTCAAACACTCCACGAAAATGCCGAAATGGTTCCTTTAAAATGGCATGGACAATTTCCTTCCCCAGCCTTGACAGAATCTGAGCTTTTGCTCCTTCTCTAACGATCTCGAATGTCGACGGGACGTTAAACCAAATCTTCCTTCCCTTCTTCGATTTTCGAACGAAAAAAAATTATTGTTCTCTTGCATTATTTCAGAGAGTGAAACCAAATAGCCGGCCGCGGTGGTCTCGCGGTTCTAGGCGCGCAGTCCGGAACCGTGAGACTGCTACGGTCGCAGGTTCGAATCCTGCCTCGGGCATGGATGTGTGTGATGTCCTTGGGTTAGTTAGGTTTAAGTAGCTCTAAGTTCTAGGCGACAATGACCACAGCAGTTAAGTCCCATAGTGCTCAGAGCCATTTGAACCATTTTTGAAACCAAATAGCCATTAACAAAAAAAATGAGAAACTGTTGTTCCAGTCAAAACCATACACCAGAAGTAAAGCCTCTACCAATAAATAACACCTCAAAGCAGTGTGAGCACTGTAACACAAGGAAGGAACCTCACAGAAGCACTTGGAAGTGTGCTCTCTGTCAAGTAACCCTATGGTTAACTACAGGAAGGAAATGCAATTTACCGCATCACCAAAAGTAACGACATTTCATGCACAGTGGCTCTATTTGAAACCATGTTGTTCAGTCAATGTGTGTAACACTTGTTTTGTACATTGATCTGTCTCAGTGTATGTTTAATAATCTAATAAAAATAAGAAAAAATTATTTTTTTAATTTGGAGTCAGATAGGGTGAAAGACCTATAAACGTCTTCTTTAACATTCTGCATTACCTCCTGAACTATGGGGTCGGTATTCAGGGCATCAACCTAGAGCCAGAACATATCTGAACTCCTGGACGATGAGTGCTTCTGTTTATAGAAACGTCGGATAAGCCAAACCATACATACACAAGAAACTTCGAGAATATTCCATAAATGATAAATACTAAATAAGAAATAATAGCTGATGATCAGGTTTCTATGCTAACCTCTACGGCACACTGCAAGCAACAAAACTCGCCGCAGGATTTTCTCTCAACCTAACAACGCAGTCTACATAGGAGAAAAAATAAATGATTACTCTTTGCCAACTGTGGAGAATCAGTGTCTCTGTTTAGAAGAAAGCACTGGAGGAAAAGTGAATTGTTCGGAATGAAATTGTTTGAAAAATCCTTTTTGCTTAAAAATGTAGAAAACATATGGAAAGAAGCACGGGACAGAAAAAGATAGCTTAAAAACGAAAATTTTTGCTATGATCTCCAGGAAAATAATGTCACTGGATTGAGGAACCCTCTAGACAAGTCTGTTAATACGTAGATTCGCGACGAAATCAGGTAATTCAAGCCAGAAAATTCTGTTACGTAGCACGGTTTTATTTTGAAGCCATGAATCCAAGAAGTTAACACATGTTACGTGCTCTTTTTGCCTCAAATTTGACGTATAAAAATGTGAGTCTAATAGAAGAAAAATGAAGAAAATCAAGTCCAGAAAAGCGTTCGTCACTAACTTTTGTCTGATTCCTCTTGTATTCACTGAAATTACTTCACTTTCCTCCTCATATTCATACTTACATTTGAATTGGTTACCCGAAAGAAATGGAAGGAAATGAGCACTGCAAGAACCCTGCATTACTGGCCTGGGAAGAGTCATAGTGGTTGTGGTTAGCCACTTTTGTTCAACACTGAAAATAAACAATTGTAGTAATGGATTTCGCAGTGACATCTACAACATTTTGAAAAACACATTCCGAGTCATTTTTTACAGCAATTGTTTCTGTAAAAGACTTTCGGGTTTATTTATTTATTTATTTAACCTGATCAGATTAGAGCCATCAGGCCCTCTCTTACATCGGACCAGTGTTCCACACATGCAACATTTTACACATCAGAGTTACATCATGACCATAGTTTAAATGAGAATATTAGCTTACTCTAGTGACAATGTGAATAAAGAGTAGTGACTAAGACCTAATAAAGTAAATGCGGCAGTATTTTTACAACAGGTGCTATACATACAGATTATGATAAAAGCAATAATAATAACAGTAAAAAAATGTAATGATAAACATGACTAAGACCTAATAAATTAAATGCTGGCATTATTTTTACAGCAGGTACTATACATACAGATTATTATAAAAGCAATAATAAGCAATAATAATAACAGTAAAAAAATCAAATAATAATGACAAACATAAGAAGGATTGGCAATAGTAATGAAGGTTTGTACAGATGTGTGTAAAGTAGATGTTTACAAGTTTAGCGTGTTTTGGGGAATGGAGATTTAAGGAGGGGGAAAGAGGGAAGTAATGAGGTGAAGTGCATTCATGTACAGAGGAAGGCATTACTGTTGCTTAAGTAGATAGGTCATTAACTGTTTTTTGAAGCTGGACATGCTTTTAAGTTCTCTAACATAACGAGGGAGGTTATTCCAGAGTCGGGTTCCCGCTACTGTAAAGGACTTGGAGAAGGTGACTGAGCGATGCAGTGGAACGGAGAGGATTTTATTATAATGGGAACGTGTGTTTCTGTCATGTTGTTCCGACATGAGCGTTAGGGACGAGGAGAGACATGAGGGACAGTTTACGTTTATAAGGCAGTAGATGAGACAGAGTGTATGGAAATCTCTGCGTTTGTCTGCACGCAGCCAGGACAATTTTGCATATGCTGGTGAAATGTGATGAAAAAGTCGAACGTCACAAATATATCGGACGCAGGCATTCATGACTAGTTCTAGACGTCGGGAATTTTCCTGAGAGAGGCCATGTAGGATAATATCGCTGTAGTCAATGATTGGGAGTATAAGCGTTTGTACTAATTTCTTTTTCAGATCGAAAGGGAAGAGATTTTTATATTTTTGTAGGACATGAAGGGATGCTGATGCTTTTTTGCACACTGCAGTTACGTGCTCTGTCCAATTTAGATTTTCATCTATTATTACTCCCAAACTCTTTGCTGAGGGAGAGAAGTTAATATTTGTTCCATTTAGGATAAGAGGTGGTACGGATTCCCGATGTTTTGGGCTAATGAGCTTAGAGTGACCAACAAGTACCGCTAGGGTTTTAGATGGGTTTAGATTTACGATTTCACGTAAAAACTAAACAGCAGCAAAGAACTGGAAGGAAGTCGATATAAAAGACAACGAAAAGTGTATTCTTTTAATTCACTATTTTATAATATAAAATTAATATCCAAGTCTTTTCTAGAAAGTGGACGACGAAATATGTGGAAAGAGACCTAGATCGATGCTTCCTTTCTTAAATTAAGGCAATGCACAAGAGGAAAAAGGTACTTTGACAAGGATTTGAAATATTAATTGTTGGAACAACTATTTCATTTTCCACATTTAATATAATCTGACTTCCCTACTTACTTTCGCATGCAAGGAAGTTTACTGAACGGAAAATTTAAAGGAAAGAGGGACATAGTCGAGTGATTGGGGCACCTCCATGTATAAGTTCCACGATTAATAGACTACCACGTGACGTCTGTGTGTTTTGCAGCATTTTACGCTGGCGTGCTGAAAAGTAATGCCTCCGAATGTTTGGTGTGAAAACTCTTTAATCTTCAGACGGAACAGGTTGTTCCGAAAAAAGCCTCAATGTACCTTGTGATGTTTATAATTAGTGACACATATGTCACGTTCACTCTATTGTTCGAGTACCCGCAGTCTAGGCGAAGGGTTGGACACAACTTTCGCTATTTATTTATTCCATGTTGCACAGCCTTTCCCAGTTACTATTGTTCTCAGTTATGAAATGCGTGAGTTCTTTTAATGTGATTTCGTGAGTTGAGTAGCTGTAGGTCAAAGATACAAGTTTTACTCAAGATATGGTGCCAATCTAATACTTTTGGTGGACAGTCAAAGATGCACCTGTGATGGTGGAATCACTGGGGTGGTAGGAGTCTTCTCCTGACCCCCTCAGGGACGAGCAGAGGGACCGTTAGCTGGTTCTCCGCCATTTGTGGGCATTCACTTTGCAGGTGGCCTAGAGAATGGATGGACTCTGTGAAGATTTCCGTCAGGATGTTGGGTAAAACTCGGAATATGGAGTATATCGTAATTAAACCAACAAGTCCGTTATTCTGTTAGAAGCATCTTAATCAGAGTTATGTTGCACCCACCATTTGTAAGTAAATTCAATGGTTGGAATTAAGAGTTCGAGTGAACACATGGAGCTCATTTCAAATCCAATCGTATGAAATTAACCATCTGGTGCTTTCGGCACATCTAATGTTTGTTGCATTTATTTATTATCATTAACTTTTTGCAGAATATGTAACGATTTCTCTTCGTGATATGGGTTTCAACCATTGTGTACCAATCAGCCATGTGGTAGCAACAGTTACAACAAACGGTATGCACTTTTGAGTACTGGTTTCATGTTAGCATCATAATCGAGTGAATAGTGTGAAATATTTGAGGTTTTGTGCGTTTGAAATTATTTGATTCCAGTTTAGTATTGGAGGGCAGCGTGGAAGGTAAAAATCGTAGAGGGAGACCGAGAGATGAATACACTAAGCAGATTCAGAAGGATGTAGGTTGCAGTAGGTACGGGGAGATGAAGAAGCTTGCACAGGATAGAGTAGCATGGAGAGCTGTATCAAACCAGTCTCAGGACTGAAGACCACAACAACAACAACAACAACACGTGTTTTTCTCTGTTGTTCATTGTGTCCACGCTCCCACGTAGGCACAGCTGCACGTAGAATGGACCATCTGCTTCCTAACTTAGTAAAGGACCTGCTTTGGTTGTGATGCATGTAAAATTTTGCTATTAACCATAAGATGTCCAACATGGTGAGTATCAATTCGTGCAATTGACTTACAGGCACTCCCGTGGTGTTGGCTGCACACTCAGTGAGCAACGGACGGTATTGTATAACTTTCATATTAGGTTTTGAGTTTATTGTGTGTACAATTTTATTATTATTTCAAGATCAATCCAACATCGTGAGTACGTATTTCTGGTATTGACTTCCAATCACCCGCGTGGTATTGGCTCCACGGTCATTGCTGACTGATCGGTCTTGTGTAGTTTCATCGTATGCTAAACGTGTGACCGTGTGACGTATTTGCTAGGATGTATTGTTGAGTTATATATCTTTTATCACATATATTTTTGTCTGCTTCACTTCCAATGGCCCCATTTTTAAGATAGCTTGCCGTTACGCATTGAGTGCTCCCATCAGATCTATTCAGTCCACCAGTAGCTATGTTGTGTGAATCATTGTCTGGAATGTTAGCTATTGACCAGTGTGTTGATAGCATGATTATGGATGTTATATGTGAGAACCATCTTAATCCTGGGAGAAACATAATTTTCCTCACAATCTCGTGCATAATAACGTGTAAGACTTCTTAGGTGTACGTGTTGAGTGCCATTTGCGCATGAAATGTATTATACATGCTTTGTGCTCCAATGCGATTTGGGCAAAGTGCAATGAAACGCCCGCTAAACCCGCTGGGCAGAACAGGTAATAGGATTGTGGAAAGGGTCAAGAGCTGAAGTCAGTTTCTGTTTATAATTGTCATTTATTGTAATTTAGCAACTCTTTCACGGCTGAAGGCCCCCAACAAGAAATCTTAACAAGATAAAAGTCCAATTAAGGTAGCAATAAAATAATGAAAAAAAACAACATACTCAAAGTGGAACACAAATGGCTGAGGGCCACTATTAATTTCCACAATTTTACAATATATTACCATAGACCTTTAAAGGCGGAAGGCCAGCATGTTTAACAACAAGATATTTTAAAAATCAACAAGATAAAAATCCAGTTAAGATAGCAATAAAATAATTTAAATAAGCAACATATGCAAGGTGCAATATCAACGGTTGAGGGCCAAAGTTAAACTACAAAATTTTAAAATATATTACCACAATCTTTAAAGGCAGAAGGCCGCAGTGTTTAAGCTTGAAAGATAAATTTAGAAATTAATTTTGCAAAATTTCAAGAAAAAAACAATAACCATATGCCTAAAATTTAAAATGGCTGACAACAGAGAATTAAACACCGTTGGCACTCAGAAGGCCTCCAGGGAGGTCGGTCTGCCCTCGTTCACTTAGGTGAGACAGGTAGTGAGCCCAACTATACTTGATCTGTCGGAACCCAACCAGGGGACAGCCACGGACCGACCGACACAACGACTTGTTTCCCGTCAATCAGTGCATGAGAACTCAAACCGGCAATGTTACAAACGTGATAATCCACAATGGAGTATGTATTAGCTGTCAAAATTACACACCATGTTGGACAGTGAGGGAAGGACGTTGCCTTAAATTACGTTAGTGACCAGGGCAGGTAACTGGAACACTAACGGCCACAAGACAGAAAATTCCACTGGTGCACTCAAATCGTAGTCGACCAAAATAGTTAATTGCACCGCACGGCTTCTAAATCTCAGCAGCAGGACCACCGGAAAACCTCCCCAACAGGAAACCTCCGAAGCGAACCACCACAACATGAATAGACATGGCTTGGGTAGATTAAATCACTACTGAACTTTGACGTCCTGGGTCGGTGAACCACGAAGCTCGTAGCGATCGGACAGCTCCACACACATCCTCCGACACTCCGCAGGGACCAGCAACGGGTCCAGCGACTGCACCACGCCGAGATATCTTCCCTGGTCCGCAGCAACCGACCGACTGCCTGCTGGTCCGTCCGCGACTGCTGCTCCGTCGCGACTGCACTGCCGGTATGTCTCCCACTCACTTCTAGACACACGACGGCGGAAATACTGGCTCGGACCCAACCATGCAAAGGGAACAAGCCCACTGGCTAAACGACATCCCTGCACCAGGAAAGCACCGACCCAAGTTCCACAAGGTGGTAACTGAAGGGGTCCAGATGCGCTCAGAGAACAGTTACACGTCGCCCGATGAGACGACCGACCTCTCAGAGCCAGTACACCGACAACATTTAAAATAATAAAAAAATTGGCTCTGAGCCCTATGGGACTTAACATCTGAGGTCATCAGTCCCCTTGAACTTAGAACTGCTTAAACCTAACTAACCTAAAGACATCACACACATCCATGCCCAAGGCAGGATTCGAACCTGCGACCGTAGCAGGCGCGGGGTTCCGGACTGAGCGCCTAGAACCGCGAGACCACCGCGGCTGGCTTAAAATAATCGTCAGCGGAACTAACTCCAAGTACACACACAGCCTGACACACACTTGCACGAAGACCTGAATAATACATAACAGTAACTAAGCACACACGAAGACAAATCGGGAGTCGATGCGCGCGCGCGCGCGCACACACACACACACACACACACACACACACACACACACACACACACACACAGCCAACTCGTGAACGATCGGTGAGCCAAAACGCGTCGTCCGGTAGGACGACCGACCGACGATCCACGAAGACCGTGGCCCGGCTCAAGTGATGCGTGGCGGCAATGATCGGGCGAGCCATGACGACGCAGACCTCACTGCTGCTCCAACCCGACTGCACCAGTGCCGCATGACAAATGCCCGACTGGCACGTCCGGACTGCGCTCCAGACGCATTCCAACTGACTGGCAGACCCGAACTCGGAACCCGAGCTAAAACTCGCTTACGACAGACAACGACCGGGAAGTAATAGCAGTCGAGCAAAGATACTACGAGAGGGGATATATCGATACGCGCTGCTAACGCCGCTCACGATCAGGCAAAGCAGCAACTGAGTAACAGTAGTAATATAAATTAACATAGTGACGTGGCAGTCGTTAAAAACAGGATCTAAAATACATGATGGCGGGAACATGAGCCACGCACGGCTCATGCCACAATATTGCGTCTTTAATGAGAATCAACTCCATTGTTCCAACTAGAAATTTCGGTTACCTAACCCCCCTGATAACGCAATCTTGAATTGTTTTCCCCCTGAAACAATATTGTATCAGTCATCATCTGAATCACAAACCTATGTTCTTTTTGATTGCATCTACAATGGGGCAAATTCTTTCACACACCTGCTTCCCCTGGTGACCTGCCCCCTACCATTGCATTATCTGTTATGCTAAGTTGTAAAGCTAAGGTTATAACTAAGTAATTGTTTAAGTAAATATTCAGGCCATCCCCAATTATTATCAACAGTAACCATTGACTCAAAGAGGGTAGCACGAGTATTCACCACTATAGAAACTTCAATTACCGCTGTCACGCAAGAAATTTATATACTATTTGACTAACAATAAAGACATATCAGTGGAATTATACCTATTTAAAAGTAAGTGGTACGAAACCAGCTGGCTCTCGTTTGGTGAGCCCTGCGTAGGATTTGGGCCAGAATCCTAGGATCCTTCTGATGAACCAGACAGAAATGTGCATATCTACTAATTAACAATATTTTCAGGATTCATTCATATATTTTTTTTATTAAATTAACTGGTAGGTTTCAGCATCGTAATCTTGTGAATTTTAGGTTGAAGTTTCAATTTGTGTTAGTACAGCTATTTTTGTAGTATTTGTAGGGAAATATGTTCGTTTCAAACTTTTAGTTACAAGTATTATTGGGTATTTTAGTGTTTTGCCTAGTGGGTTCTTTTGTCTGTTTACTAGCCATTTCTGTTATGCTCGCAATAAAAAAGGTCGTGTCCAGAGATTTGCACAAATATGGACAGCGTGGGTTCGGGAGAATAGACAAAAGCAGGTGCTACAACCTTGTAGCACAAAGCCAGGGCAGGCCGAGAGGGAAGGAACATAAATGTCCACGCATGGCCGGCGCAGTGAATCGGTTCCAGCTGACCCGGAAGCAGCATTTTTAGGCGGGCAGCTTTGTACGGAAAACACGAGCCCTTCTAGGGCTACGTAGGCTGTCGGTGTTGGAACACAGAAAATGAATTCTATGCCGACACATTCACATATGGTTTCTTTAATGTTAGTTCTGCCGGATTTAGGTGAAGAAATAAAGAGACTAGATGAGAGGTTAATAAATGATTTTGTGATCAACACAATAACCTATAGGTATTTAAGAGACGATGAGCAGAAAATGTCATTCAATAAGCGATTTGACCAACATTATAAACGATCTGAGTACCAAGAAATAATTTAAAAAAAAAGTGAGAAGCGATTAGATGATCAGTATAAGAAATTAGAAAGAAAATTTAAAGGCCACGAAGAGGTTTTTAATAAAAGGTTTGATGACCAAAGTAAAAGATTAGACGAGCTTATTGCTATGGTTCATACCCTTATGGAAAGTCTTTTGTGCTTTGAAACAATACAGAATTACATGAAAGAAATTAGGCAATGCGTAGATGATATGAGGGAACAAGTTGAAAATCGTTTTGCCGTCATTGATTTGTCGGTTCATGCCGGTGTTTTGCTAGACAAGGATTTGGTTAAAGAAGTAGTGGTAGAGATTTGTTCAAAATAAGATGAAATACCAGAACGAGTTTGTCAGCAGGTAGATCAACAGTAAGTTGTACTAAGATGGCAAAGATGGCCAAGCCATGGGCAAACTCGAGGAATGTGCGAAGGCAGTTGAGGAAATTACGTTATGCATTGAAGCGTAATCCGTTAGAATATAGCCGGTAGCAATAGGCCTCACTGAAGAAGTGCCGTATTTGGTAGGGTTTAACCAAGCACAAGTAGAAATAAGTAAGTGAAATCGTTCCGCCGTGGCAGGTTTGATGCAAACCAATCAATATGAAAATGATTGTAATGCAGTTAATCCAAATTATATAAGTGATGGTATTAATACGAATAAAAGGAAACGTACGTATTCGGTGGAAATAGAGAACTGGAAGAACAGTTGGTTGACATGCGGATATCTTCAGGAGATGCAACTCAAGCAAGACGTAGAGAATATATAGATGAGGGAGAATGTAGGTGACATTTTGTGGCGGTCCTGAATCACTCTCATTTTCCAGATGCAAATTACCAGCAACATCCCAAGGTTTGACTGTTGCAGTTTGAACATATGCTTTCATCATCCTGAGGACATGCAGTGAAAATGAGATTAATGACAAGCCATTTGCACGAAGAAGAGAGTGTGAAGATGCAAATTATGATCTTTGATTGTGTCACATATGATGACTTTAGGAGAGTATTTTTAAAGAAATTCTGGTCTTAAAGCATTCAGGACAGAATTAAGCTCTATACACCAATCTGCCACTACAAACTGTTGACGTGTGGTCATTTGGTCCACGTCACTATGTTAGAAATCAGGAGGAAATGGGTGATACAAGATAACTAATGAAAGTCAATCCTGAGTATTGAGTGTACTGTATTGTAGATTGGAGAGAGATGGTGTACATACATTATGGGGAACTAAGAGAGATTTTGATTAAAGAGAATGAAGAGATGGATTTCTTTAGTATCCAATAGTCAGTGTGATTATCGATAATGTAATCGTTGCTTGTGTTTTGGGCTTTGGGCGTCAGATAGCAATGATATCTGTGGATATTTTTATTTGTTCTGGAGCAGAAAAGAAATGATTAACGTTGCCTTTACAAAAAACAGGAGTTAGAGGAGCTGTTCAAGGGACACGCGGTGATGTTAAGCAACAAAGTCAAGTCGATAACAACATATTTTCACCATAGTATTCTTAATTGTGTGAAAACTAACGGTGGAGGAAATGCCTGGGCTAAACTCAGTTGAGGTGTGGACCTCCCACTTTAGTTATGGAAGAGGAGGAGGAAATTTTGAGCTTTGATGAATCAATGAATGGAGTTGTTGTTGTTGTGGTCTTCAGTCCTGAGACTGGTTTGATGCAGCTCTCCATGCTACTCCATCCTCTGCAAGCTTCTTGATCTCCCAGTACCTACTGCAACCTACATCCTTCTAAATCTGCTTGGTGTATTCATCTCTTGGTCCCCCTCTACGATTTTTACCCTCCACGCTGCCCTCCAATATAAATTGGTGATCCCTTGATGCCCCAGAACATGTCCTACCAACCGATCCCTTCTTGTAGTCAAGTTGTGCCACAAACTTCTCTTCTCCCCAATCCTATTCAACATCTCCTCATTAGTTATGTGATCTACCCATCTAATCTTCAGCATTCTTCTGTAGCAGCACATTTCGAAAGCTTCTATTCTCTTCTTGTCTAAACTATTTATCGGCCATGTTTCACTTCCATACATGGCTACACTCCATACAAATACTTTCAGAAACGACTTCCTAATACTTAAATCAATACTCGATGTTAGCAAATTTCTCTTCTTCAGAAACGCTTTCCTTGCCATTGCCAGTCTACATTTTATATCCTCTCTACTTCGACCATCATCAGTTATTTTGCTCCCCAAATATCAAAACTTCTTTACTACTTTAAGTGTCTCATTTCCTAATCTACACTCCTGTAAATTGAAATAAGAACACCGTGAATTCATTGTCCCAGGAAGGGGAAACTATATTGACACATTACTGGGGTCAGATACATCACATGATCACACTGACAGAACCACAGGCACATAGACACAGGCAACAGAGCATGCACAATGTCGGCACTAGTACAGTGTATATCCACCTTTCGCAGCAATGCAGGCTGCTATTCTCCCATGGAGACGATCGTAGAGATGCTGGATGTAGTCCTGTGGAACGGCTTGCCATGCCATTTCCACTTGGCGCCTCAGTTGGACCAGCGTTCGTGCTGGACGTGCAGACCGCGTGAGACGACGCTTCATCCAGTCCCTAACATGCTCAATGGCGGACAGATTCGGAGATCTTGCTGGCCAGGGTAGTTGACTTACACCTTCTAGAGCACGGGATACATGCGGACGTGCATTGTCCTGTTGGAACAGCAAGTTCCCTTGCCGGTCTAGGAATGGTAGAACGATGGGCTCGATGAAGGTTTGGATGTACCGTGCACTATTCAGTGTCCCCTCGACGATCACCAGAGGTGTACGGCCTGTGTAGGAGATCGCTCCCCACACCATGATGCCGGGTGTTGGCCCTTTGTGCCTCGGTCGTATGCAGTCCTGATTGTGGCGCTCACCTGCACGGCGCCAAACACGCATACGACCATCATTGGCACCAAGGCAGAAGCGACTCCCATCGCTGAAGACGACACGTCTCCATTCGTCCCTCCATTCACGCCTGTCGCGACACTACTGGAGGCGGGCTGCACGATGTTGGGGCGTGAGCGGAAGACGGCCTAACGGTGTGCGGGACCGTAGCCCAGCTTCATGGAGACGGTTGCGAATGGTCCTCGCCGATACCCCAGGAGCAACAGTGTCCCTAATTTGCTGGGAAGTGGCGGTGCGGTCCCCTACGGCACTGCGTAGGATCCTACGGTATTGGCGTGCATCCGTACGTCGCTGCGGTCCGGTCCCAGGTCGACGGGCACTTGCACCTTCCGCCGACCACTGGCGACAACATCGATGTACTGTGGAGACCTCACGCCCCACGTGTTGAGCAATTCGGCGGTACGTCCACCCGGCCTCCCGCATGCCCACTATACGCCCTCGCTCAAAGTCCGTCAACTGCACATACGGTTCACGTCCACGCTGTCGTGGCATGCTACCAGTGTTAAAGACTGCTATGGAGCTCCGTATGCCACGGCAAACTGGCTGACACTGACGGCGGCGGTGCACAAATGCTGCGCAGCTAGCGCCATTCGACGGCCAACACCGCGGTTCCTGGTGTGTCCGCTGTGCCGTGCGTGTGATCATTGCTTGTACAGCCCTCTCGCAGTGTCCGGAGCAAGTATGGTGAGTCTGACACACCGGTGTCAATGTGTTCTTTTTTCCATTTCCAGGAGTGTAATACTCTCAACATCACCCGACTTAATTCGACTACATTCCATTATCCTCGTTTTGCTTTTGTTGATGTTCATCTTGTATCCTCGCTTCAAGACACTATCCATTCCGTTCAACAGCTCTTCCAAGTCCTGTGGTATATCTGACAGAATTACAATGTCATCGGCGAACCTCAAAGTTTTTATTTCTTCTCCATGGATTTTAATACCTACTCCGAATTTTTCTTTTGTTTCCTTCACTGCTTGCTCAATATACAGATTAAATAACATCGGGGATAGGCTACAACGCTGTCTCACTCCCTTCCCAACCACTGCTTTCCTTTCATGCCCCTCAACTCTTACAACTGCCATTTGGTTTCTATACAAATTGTAATTTGCCTTTCGCTCCCTATATTTTACCCCTGCCGCCTTCAGAATTTGAAAGAGATTATTCCAGTTAACATTGTCAAAAGCTTTCTCTAAGTCTACAAATGCTAGACATGTAGGTTTGCCTTTCCTAAATCTAGCTTCCAAGATAAGCCGTAGGGTCAGTATTGCCTCACGTGTTGCAATATTTCTACGGAATCCAAACCGATCTTCCCCAAGGTCGGCTTCTACTATTTTTTCCATTCGTTTGCAAAAAATTCGCTTTAGTATTTTGCAGCCGTGACTTTTGCAGTAATGTGACAGAATCATTTAAGTTGACCGTAGATTCAGGAAAGAATTATGACGAACATTACCAGGTACATTTTGATTTGCATCAAGAAATTAATGAGCTGAGAAGTAATCAGAAGATCGAACATATAGAGTGAGAAGTATAAGGGAAATTTAGGCGTGTACTACAGAGGAATTGGCGAGTGTTTTCCGGATGCACAGGAAAAATACGTAACTTAACAATAAACTTCAGGTAAAGCCAATCCGACCCCTGTTGTGCTACAATGGATAGTACTTATTGTAAACAGAGAAGATATTGAAGGAAATCGTGTCTGTGTTACAACAAGATGTTATCAAATTGCGAGTACGTTCTCACAACAGTTTAATAATGTGTGTTCTCGATTCTGGGCAGATCGGCACCATTACGGACAGACAGACTGGCCTTAAACGCTAGATAAATTTCTTCAGAAATTTCACGGCATTAATGCACTTAGTTCATAAGAGACGCGGGCTAGCTACACGCAGGTGGATCTCGACCTATGTTGTAGGAAGCACGCCGAATTTGTATAGGGTGAAAGGTGTTACATGTTTAAAAAATTACTCTTTGGAATCAATGTTTCGTCGCCGGCATTTATTCGAGTGTTAGGTACCGTAATACCAGAACCGCTACGTAAGATGATCACTCTTCAAGTCGATGCCATACTTTCTGCCGAGAAATACTGGGTGGAACATAATGATGTTTTTGATCAGGCTTTCCAAGCTTGTGATACACATGATGTAACAATTAACCACAGCAACTCTGAAGTCGTAAGAACTGAAGTAAAATTATTAGGGCACATTGTGATCCCATGTGTAATTCGACCTGATTCCGAAAGGTTATAGGCAGTTAGAGAGTATTTAGTATCCAAAACAAAAAGACGTTTGAAAGAGTGCTTTGGACTTATAAATTTTTATAAATGATTCATTAAGATGGAAAGCTTAACTTCACCTCGCTTATGCTCCTTGACAGGGAGGAAGATAGTGTGGAACTGGGACGATATAAAGCCAATTGAATTTTAAGCACTGAAAGAGGCGCTACTATCGACCCTACTACTCTCACACCTACATCTTAGTAAAGTGTCATGTATGTCGTCAGACAGTTCATGGAGTGGATTTGATGTTTCACTGTTTCAAGAGTTTGAAGGGGATGGAGAGGTTGTAGCCAAGCCGACTGCGTATGTTCGGAGCACCAATTAAATAATATGACAATTCAATGGTTCCCTTTCCCAAGATACTGGCTGTTTTTCAAGGGGCTCCTTGCTGAGTGGGGGAGTGGCCATGTACGTAAAAAAACAGTATTCCGTTTGAGATGACAGACGTATCACGTCACTGAACTGAATAGATATTTGAATGTTGTGCAGGGGCAGTTGAATTTAGTGGAACTAAACTTACTAAACTTATAATTGTTTTTGTTTATAGATACTCTAACTCTTCCAGGTGATTTCTGCTCAAGCTAGAGACGGTTCTTGGTTCACTGGATAGGAAGTACAAAAAATTAGTTATACGTGGTGATTTCAGTATTAATTTTGTATATGATATTGCAAGAAAAAGGAAGTTGGTAGATGTCCTAAACTCATATGATTTGATGCAGACTGTGTTTTTCCAACTAGGGTGCAGGGGAATAGTAGCACTGCCATAGACAATACTTTTATTAATTCTTAATTACTAGATAGGCATTCCGTTAGTAAAAGGGTGAATGGCATTTCAAACCATGATGCACACATTTTAACACTAAAAGGTTTTTGAAGACAAACACGTGTCACATATAATTATAAACTACGTAGGAAAGCTAATTCAACGACAATAGAGAGTTTTTTAAACCTCTTTGAGGTACAAGAGTGGTCGGATGTTTATAGAGCTGATAAGATAGACGACAACTATAATGTTTTCCTTTACACATTTCTCAAGCTCTTTGAGAGCTGCTTTCCATTGGGACGTTCTAGACGCGGTACTAGCAGTAAAAGGCAGTCAACCGTGGTACTGGTTCAAAATGGTTCAAATGGCTCTGAGCACTATGGGACTTCACTTCTGAGGTCATCAGTCCCCTAGAACTTAGAACTACTTAAACCCAACTAACCTAAGGACATCACACACACCCATGCCCGAGGCAGGCTTCGAACCTGGGACCTTAGCGGTCACGCGGTTCCAGACTGTAGCGCCAAGAACCGCTCGGTCACAACGGCGGGCGAACCGTGGTACTACTCAGTTCTTTAGAAAAGCAAAAATTACAATCTCACCACAGTTATTTAAAGGAAATAGGAAACCCGGGGTCACTGGTGATGGACAAGCTTGAGATTGTTTTACAGTTTTAATTTGACTCAAAACAGACTTTATTATAAATTTTAATTCGGACATTTGCCCTCTTACTGATGCAATATGCAAATCTTCACTTTAACTGAATTACATAAACACGAATAAGAATCATATTTTGCGTCAGCAACCAAAATCATAGATAGTAGGCACGGCACCAAAACTTCATTAAAAAAGCAAATATCTTAAATCTTAATAAAACTGAACTGCCCACGTAAAGGTCCAAAGTGAAACACGCTTACACTAAAAATGCCAAGTGAGCCAACCAAGGTCGCAAAACTGGCACACAGGAAAAATAACAAGTTGCACATTAATTAAAAATAAACAAATGGTTAACATAAGTGTTAAACAAGAATGGCTAGTAATAACTCAACCAGTAAACTGACTTACAGAAACGCTAATATTAACAAAGTGGCCTCACTTAACTTTAGATAACAGCGTTAAGGCCCACAGCAGTATTTGGAAGCAATGACGCTACAGCCAGCAGACACGAGCGTTCACTCCACACGGCTTGTGCACAGGCTCACTAGCTGGCGATACATATTTATATGTAGTCCGACCGGCCTCACAATGAGTGGTCTTGACATGAATCCAAAACTGCACCGACGCCAGGGATCGAGTAGACTTAAATGGCCTGCAGCACAAATAGATTGCAATGAAAACAAGGTCAAATCACAAATGGCTCTGAGCACTATGGGACTCAACATCTGTGGTCATCAGTCCCCTAGAACTTAGAACTACTTAAACCTAAGGACATCACACACATCCATGCCCGAGGCAGGATTCGAACCTGCGACCGTAGCAGTCGCGCGGTTCCGGACTGAGCGCCTGAACCGCAGGACCACCACGGCTGGCTGGTCAAATCAGAGCCACACTGGAATGTGTAATAATCATGCCCCACAATTCTTATGGAGAAATACTCTAACATTACCCATCTCCCAGTAAATTAGCAGGAAACTTAGATATCACTTCCAGTTGCCTTAAGGGACTTTCAACATTAAATAAACATAAGAAGTCCTTCAGTGACAAATGATTAAACCACTAACTCTACGGCTGCCGGGCGCGTACACAACGGCAACCAGACCCCAAGCGGTCAATATGTCCTAAAACAAGTAAAAACTTGCATGAAAGCCACTCAAAACGCACACTCCACAGATGATAAGAATCGAAATGAGTAACATCAGCATCCTTAAAATAGTCACTGTGGAACCAATTGCAGAACCATCTCCGGCAGCTTCCAGTGCCACAATAAGTTTCAACAATCTTCGTAGTTAAACACAAAATAAAAGTCATACTTAACCTGGAGCTTGCAAATTACGAGCTGCGAAGTTGTTCAGAGTGAGACGACGAACCCACCACAATTTTGCACGTCAAGGCGCCCAGTGATCGGTATTGTACATCCGGCGCGACAAAAGACAGGGACGGCGATCACGGCGAGGCCCATGCACCACGGTTAGGGACGCCGGCTTGCTTTCAACACAAGGTGGCTCGTTAAACGCCGACCGGAGACTCCTCGTCACACGTTCACCCGGAAAACCGCCGGAGAGAGCAGTCAAAGATAGCAAGACAGCCGAATATCGATATCAGCGATGCAAGTAGAACACCCTAGTGCCAGCCGCCACGGCTCAGGTTGATTGGGTGGCTGACTAATGGGATGACATAATGCAGAACAAAGCGGAAGTTATATCAAAATGTTAGAGGTAGTCACAATCAAGCTACATTAGCCCATTACAAAAGTTTTACGAGGTGATTAAAAGCGTTGTTATGAAGGCAAAGAGTATGTGTTACGCACATAGAATAGCTAATTCAGAGGATAAAATTAAAATCATATGGTCAGTTGTGAAGGAAGTGTGTGGTCAGCAGCACAAGGTCGACAATATAAAGTCAGTTAGGAGTAACAAGGTTTCTGTTACTGATAAGTCAGATATACAGGGTAAGTCAGGAAGAAAACCACATGCTTTGATAGGTGATACTACTGGTGATTCTGAACAAAAAACTTCTAATAAACATGTGCTCTTTTCTTAACCGTCTCTACGTAAACCAATGAAAACAGCATGGAACGGGAAAGGTGTAGGTGACGGTAAACGAAGATACTGTTATGTTATGGTTTGTTTGATTGTGTACGTTTCCTCACAGAACATGTTCAAACAGTCCACTGTCAAATTCAATGCATATTGCTGCTCTTGTAGACAGGTGTTGTGTCGCCGATCGGAGCTGTTTTGCATGCCTTTACCTGGGCACAAGCATGTAAAATACGAGCGAGAAGTTCCTCTCTTGTGTCCACTCTGAGCTTGTAGATGTCGCTCTTCAGCCATCCCCACAAACAGTAATCCAGTGGGGTAAGATCGGGTGACCTCGGTTGCCAAATTAATGACTCCACAGCGACCGATCCAACGACCAGGTTACGTTGTGTTGAGATACTGTGTCACTGGCCGTACGTAATGTGTAGGAGCTCCGTCATGCTGAAAGTGCATACGAGATCGTGTTGCCAAAGGATATCCTCTACGTATTCTGGTAATACATTTTGAAGAAACTCAAGATGTCGTGTCCCAGTGAGACGGTTATCTAAAACAGGTGGACCGATGAGATCCTCATCAATAATACCGCACCACACGTTGACTGAGAAACGTCACTGAAAATTCGTTTCTACAGTAGCGTGCACATATTCATTTGTCCATACATGAGAGTTGCGGGTAAATGTTGACTCATTAGTGAACACAATATGTGGAATTAATCGCTCATTGGCAATCATACGTTAACAGAATTCTTGCCGGGCGGCAGCATCTCCTTCATTCATATGTTGTGCTCTCTGCCTATGATAAGGGATACAGACCCTGATCGTGTTTGTGGAATACCAAGTTGGGCAGCAATTCTTCCAGAGCTAGTAGTAGGGTTGCGTTCCACTACTTGAAGAATGTCCTCAAATTCATTAACAGTTTGTTGTACGGGACGTTCAGAGACAACATTTACGCTGGAAGCGTGCCACGCTCTCGCAATCCGTTAAACAACTTGCTAAACACTATGCTATCTGGCTCTCTGTGATTCGGAAATGGTTGTTGGTATTCTCGCAGAGCAGCTCTGGAATTCCCATTGGACAAACCATAGACAAACACGATGTCGGCATACTCTGCATGTGTGAAGATCCGTGGCATTTTCACTACATAACACTGTGTTGTTCACATAACAACACTGTAGTACCGTTCACTACGGCAAGCACTGTCGTACTGAGACTTGAGGTAAATAACTGCCCCATGCGGAAGTGAACTGCGTACTGACACGGTTAGTAAGGACGATGCTACACGTTTCCCGTTCCTAGTTGTTTTCATTGGTTTACCCGGAAACGGTTAAGAAAAAGGCATATGTTTATTTTGAATTCTTTGTTCAGAATCCCCACTAGCATCACCCCTCAAAGCATGTACCTTCCCTGCTGACTCACCCTGTATGTACAGTATTTGACATTCACTTTCTGAGCATTGCAGGTGAATTAAATAAAACTTAGTTTCTACAGGGAACCATATAACTCTCTTGGAAAATGCCTTTCCGAGACTGACGTCTGAAATACACCTCTCTGACACTGATAAGAGGAGATTGAGTCAATAATTAAATCACTCAACGCTAAGGACTCTCGTGAATAGGGTGGAGTGCCTATCAGAATATTGGAGTACTGCACTGCACGTGTTAAACCTGTACTTAGCCATAACTGTCATTATTGCTTTAAGAACGGTCAGTTTCCTGAACTATTAAAGTACTCAGTATTAAATCCGCTTTATAAAAAGGGACAAACGGATAATGTAGACAACATTAGATCTATAATATCTTATACTTTCCTGGCGATTGTGTGACATGTCGTTGAATCGGGTGCACTGCTGGTGGTCTGCGTTTTTCCAACAAAATATTTCGAAGTCGTGCCTCGGCGTCTTCATCAGGCGCTTCGTGTGAGCCACCGAGATGTAACATTACATCCATTTCTATGCCATCAGTGTTTGCTCAAGTTATTGAAAAGTCTGTGTGTCTAAGGATAATTGATCATTTTATGTCACTTAATTTGCTATGAAATGTAAAGTTTGTCTTTAGAAGACGTTTAACAAATAAAATGGTATACTATCTTTTACAAAGTATTTCTCTAGAAGTTGGACCATCACGGAATTCAGGGAGTAGCTCACAGTTTGTTCCCCTCTTACCTCAACAACAGACAGCAAAAGGTCATTATTCAGAGCACTGAGTATGGTTGTGATGTTGGGTCTGAGTGGGGTATGGTCAAATGGGGGATGGGTGCCCCAGGGGTCAGTGTTGGGGCCACTCCTATTTCTTATTTATATAAATGATATGCCGTCTAGTATTACGGATAATTTTAAAATATTTCTGTTTGTTGTTGACACTAGTTCATGGCTTGTAGAAAGTAAACTAACGCTAAGTCACAGTAAGATTCAGTTTTTGTAGTTTCTAACACACAATTCAACAAAACCCGACGTTTTAATTTCACAGAATGTGCATATGATTAGTGAAACTGAACAGTTTACATTTCTAGGTGTTCTGATGGATAGTAAACTGTCGTGGGAAGCTCACGTTCAGGATGTTGTTCAAAGACTTAATGCAGCCATTTTTACTACTCGGACGGTATTTGATGTAAGTCATCGTTCGCCACGAAAATTACTCTACTTTGCTTATTTTCATTCGCTTAAGTCGTATGGTACTATGTTTTGGCGTAACTCTTCCGATTGTAAAAGGATTTTTGACTCAGAAACGGACAGTTCGGGCAATAAGTGTTGTAAGTTCGCGAACCTCATGTCGACCCCTGTTTATTAGTCTGGATATTTTGACATTGGCCTCCCAATATATATATATTCTTTTCAGTTAATACTCGACAGAAATCCAGTCTGCATTTGAATCGGACTTCATTAACTCTTGTGCAGAAAGGTATGCAGTGCACTGCTGCATCCATTTTCAATCAGCTACCACGAGTATTAAAAAATCTTAGCAGTAATCCAAGCGCTTTCAAATCGAAACTGAAGAGTTTCCTCATTGGTCACTCCTTCTAATCTTGTAGAAGAGCTGATTCTTATGTTATATTGTTGATTACGCTTATTTAAACTTATGGCTTGATTTTCTTTGGGTTCATAAACATTTTATTTTATCTGTAATTACTTTTATGTTGTACTTTCATGTACTGACACGTTCCATGATCTTGGAGAATTGATCCTCAATCAGGACCTACGGAACTTGACTTGTAAATAAATAAATTAAATAGTTGCGTCCTCAATGAAGATGAGCACTGTCACCGAACTTGAAGCGTTGGGGTTTCTCTAAACTTCGCTTCTATCTTTTTGGACGTGAGACCAAAATTTGCACCAATTACAAGGCTTTGAAATTTCTCGTGTCTGCGAAGATGACTCATAAGTGCTTATTGAAACAGGCATTATATCTTCAAGATTTCAGATTTAAAGTTACTTGCATCCCAGGCCTGCAAAATTTTGCAATTTTCCACAGCCCAATTGGGCTGACATGAAGTAAAGCTGCAGATCTAAGCGAGAGGACGTATGATTTGATATATATGAGGAAAGTTACAGCTATTACAAACATTGGCAGGGAATGAGATAAAGATCTATTCTTGGGTGTGATTAAGGGCATGTTGAAAAACGAAGAGGAAGTGAGACTAAGATAGTTCTGTGTGGTAAGGGTGGTGTTCTGTTTTACTGGCGACACCCAGATAAACCCAACTGGGTAGCGTGTATTCCAGAGAAGGTGGTTAATAAACTAATTTGATACTACCATTTTAGCTGAGAACATTTTTGAGTCAGAAGGTATTGTCAGAAGCTAGCGAAGCCCATGTATTTTATCAATAAGGAGTGTCGAGTGAAGTGGCTACTTAGTACAGGCAAAGTTTGTCAGAAGATTAAATCCTCCAGCATCACCTGTAAGAAAGCTTTTTACCCAATTGTACCAGCATGTATGAAAGAATTTGTGGTGACTGGCATGTTTGGAGCCCTGTCCAGGACGATAAATGGATATCTGTATGTGTTGGTAATCGCGGAGTTTGTGTCAAAGTATGTGACTTTTTTTCCCATGAAGAAATCCATGTCAGCTGCTTTTGTGAAACGGTTCCTCAGGGGTGTAGGTCATATTGAGAAAGTGATTTCTGGCAATGGGCCACAAAACAGAACGAAGTTATGCCAAACCATATTGAGGAGAAATCGAATTAAAACTATTTATCTCGAAATTTCACCTGGCCTCGAACCCTGCAGCACGTGTAATTAAGGAACAGGACAAATTACCGCAACCGATATCACTATAGTTGGGATTTGTTCTCACAAAAAATTCATCTATGATTAATTGGATGCCATATGGAGCTACTGGTATGAGTCGTATAGGAGTGCTGCAGAATCGAGCACCATCTGATAGAATGAGGGAGCTCGTAGACTTTCCACCAAATGGTGAACAGCGACATTCGGAAGTAGTCAGCATGGCAATAAAACAAATTAAAAAAGAAGCATTAATTAGGCAGCACGTGTAATTAAGGAACAGGACAAATTATTTCGTACTTACCGCAACCGATATCACTATAGTTGGGATTTGTTCTCACAAAAAATTCATCTATGATTAATTGGATGCCATATGGAGCTACTGGTATGAGTCGTATAGGAGTGCTGCAGAATCGAGCACCATCTGATAGAATGAGGGAGCTCGTAGACTTTCCACCAAATGGTGAACAGCGACATTCGGAAGTAGTCAGCATGGCAATAAAACAAATTAAAAAAGAAGCATTAATTAGGCAGAGAAGACACAAGGGACGGGTATGTCATCTGACGTTGAAGGAAGAAGACGAAATTTTGATAAAGGGCTGTACGCCATATAAGAAACATCAATTTTTGCCAGTAAATTCTTTAACGTATAACTTTTCCGTGTACAAAGAGTGGCACTCAGTAGATGTTGAAATTCTCAGAGGTAAGAAATCGCTTGGATCGCATGACATCTCGAATGTGAAACCACTCAGGGAGCAAAGCTAATTAGAACAAGGGCGAGCCGTTCTGTTTGTTCTCAATGTTTTGGAGGTATGAAAAGTGCAACTCCGATAAAATTGTGTTCAGTTTGGTGTCAAGGAATACAGATTTGTGTATTGGATGGATTTTAAGAATTACTTGCATAGTGGTGTACATGAGAATATTTGGCATGTGGTTTAAAGAGTAGTCTGTTGCAGGGAACAATGATTTAGTAAAGCCAAGGGAGTGTAGGGATTTTTTGTGTTTTTAGCACATTCAGAAGTGGTGCAATGGTGCCTATGGCGGTCATTTTGTAGCACCAAAGCAGTGCTGGAGTTGGCTCAAGGAACCCTGAGAAGAGAGACGGAATAGAAGGAGAATAGAGAGATGAAAGTGAATCAGGTCAAGGGAACCCTGTGGATACAGGATGCTATAGATGTTTTGTTTTAAAGAAGGTGGAGTGCATTGCAACCATTATAGATGCAGGGAATGGATGGTCAAAGGAAGGAGAGACTATGACTAACCAGCTGCTTACGGGAATAAGGCAGGTGTGGAGCGACCAAAACATCGAACAGCGGGGTTATAAACATGTGAAAGTAACTTAAGTGTAGTAATTAATAAGGAAACCATGTATCTATGATTTAATTTTAGAAGATCCTTAAAGTAGTGATCGTCTTATCTTGGTGTACTTTGGAGTGGTGTGTTAAGATTTAAAATGTTTTTCTTTTTTTTTTTTTTTGTTATCAGAAGGTAATCCTAAGTCAAACGGCATGTGTAAGATGTGGTGTATGGATAGATGTGGAAGTGTGACGTGGGACCCAGTAGCACAGTGAAAAGTGAAGGATGTATGAATTCTGGGCCCCAGTGCTTACTCTTAGCAGCTGATTTCCATAGAAGATGAATTCAGAATGGACATGAGTGTACTAAGCGATGAGGTGAAGTATTTTTAATGTATTATTGTCAAAGGTTGGTTGGTAGGTTTATAATAAAATGAGTACAGGGGTACAAATATGAGGTGTTTAGTCTTACTGATATATTGTATGATGCTAACATGTGATTCTGAGTGGATATGTCCGTATGGGGCAGTCGAACGGGTTCTTCCACGCTTCTGGGCTATTTCTTTATGTTTTGAAATAGCCTTCTTGACGCCAGTGGTAGTGCTTTGATAACTTGTGAATATGCGATCTATTTACGAGTTTAGTCATATATTCTTGCTTTTTATTGTGATACGTAAGAACAAATAATCTCTAATGTTTCAATCGAGCTAACTTAAAATTACTTAACGCAATTGAAAGACAAAATTATTTCAATAACATGAGTAGATTTTGTAGTGCATAAACTCTTAGACAGTGAGTGTGTTGTTAGCAATCATTGCCCTTTCTGTATCTAACATCAACAAACAAACAAAAATGAGGGAGAGACATAGAGAGAGAGGGTCGGTGGGAGGGAGGGAGGGAGGGAGAGATCAGAAAATGTTTCCCTTTCTGGGATAGGTATGTTAATGAGACTGTATTTTTAAAAATAAGTAAGACGTGATCTTTGCTGCACTTGCTGTGGTAGAACTTAAGTAGTTTGTAAGTAATTAAAATGGACCTTCTTTTGTGAAAGTTTTGATTTCGGAGAATAGACATGCCAGTGTGGTACATTTAGGTTGTACTGTCATATTTATTGTATGTGATTAAGGAGACCTCCGCTTTACAAAGTAACCAAGCGAGGCACTTTGGAGGTGTACTCCGCTTAGTGTAATGTAGTTTTCTCAATTCAGTGATTAATGTGAATTGTAAATAATATATGGCGTTGTTGGGTAGCGACAGTAAATTATTATTTGCAAGTGTTGTATATGTTAAGGAGCTTGTCGGTCGTGATTTAGTTCTGTCAGATTAATGTAAAGTAAAGCAGTGACTATCAAACAAGTAATTTCGAAGTATTTTCTACTACGCAGAGCGCAGTAAACGTTGAAGGGAGAGGAGGAGGTAACTGTGTGAGAGAGGAGTTGGTGATATGATGATAATCCCCAGGGATGTGAATGTTGCAAGTGATGCACTCTCATCGGAGGTACAGAAGGCTCTTAGTTGACTGGCTTCTCTGATGCAGTCGTGGGCAGATCAATAACTGAACGCAGAGGGTCGAGTCCAGATCCGTTCACACTCGCAGACCTGCTCGGGGACTCGCTGACAGATTTCCCGGTACCCCTTCCCTTGGGAGCAGTGCACACTGGCGAAGACACACGCAGCTATCTTTCAAGTCGCCTGGCTGATTGAGGTACGCAGCCGTCAATCCACAGACACCTCCAAACGGAAGGCGAGCGAGAACTCATGTCCAGGACGGCATGCGATCACACTTACTCTACAAAAACTCTGTACCCCCGTGTTTTGTGCCACGAGATGAACATGGAATACTTGCAGTTACACTTGCAGCAAGTTGGAGCAGCAAAATATAGAGGCGATAACTCCAGATAAATGTGTTTGAGACGGGGCTGGAACAGAGACAGTACTGTAGCTTATCATTTTCAGTGATGAATCAATTCATAGTTGTCAGAACTAATGAAAGTTTGAGTAGGTTCACAACGTTATTTTTGAATGGTAATGTATTGAGTCTTGTGGTGTGTTGACATCCATGAAGTATGAGAATGCAGAACTGTAGAACATGGAGCGTGTGTCGCTTTGGTGCGTATTGTTACTGGGTCGGTATAGTATGATGAGGGAGGAGGAAATGTGAGGACAACTTCGATTCGAAGGCGTCAGGATCTAACAGGGTTGATCGAGACTGAATTGTGTTTAACCCCTTTCCATTGTATTTCGAACATACCATCAAGTGATTCCTGCTAGCCAGTCCTCCAAGTAACTTCTACATCTAGTCTCGTATTGTTCGTGGAAAGAAGGATTGTCGGTATGCCTCTGTGTGGGCTCTAATCTCTCTGATTTTATCCTCATGGTCTCTTCGCGAGCGATTCGTAAGAGGGAGCAATATACTGCTTGACTGCGGTTTAGAAAAGATTGCTGTATGGTGTGTCAGGTGGCAGTTGACGCTAAATAACGAGAAGTGTGAGATGATCTACATGAGTTCCAAAAGAAATCCGTTGGAATTCGATTACTCGATAAATAGTACAATTCTCAAGGCTGTCAATTCAACTAAGTACCTGGGTGTTAAAATTACGAACAACTTCAGTTGGAAGGACCACATAGATAATATTGTCGGGAAGGCGAGCCAAAGGTTGCGTTTCATTGGCAGGGCACTTAGAAGATGCAACAAGTCCACTAAAGAGACAGCTTACACTACACTTGTTCGTCCTCTGTTAGAATATTGCTGCGCGGTGTGGGATCCTTACCAGGTGGGATTGACGGAGGACATCGAAAGAGTGCAAAAAAGGGCAGCTCGTTTAGTATTATCACGTTACAGGGGAGAGAGTGTGGCAGATATGATACACGAGTTAGGATGGAAGTCATTACAGCATAGACGTTTTTCGTCGCGGCGAGACCTTTTTATGAAATTTCAGTCACCAACTTTCTCTTCCGAATGCGAAAATATTTTGTTGAGCCCAACCTACATAGGTAGGAATGATCATCAAAATAAAATAAGAGAAATCAGAGCTCGAACAGAAAGGTTTAGGTGTTCGTTTTTCCCGCTCGCTGTTCGGGAGTGGAATAGTAGAGAGATAGTATGATTGTGGTTCGATGAACCCTTTGTCAAGCAGTTAAATGTGAATTCAGACTAGTCATGTAGATGTAGATGTAGACTCCTCGGTGAAGGTATGTTCTCGAAACTTCAACAAAAGCCCGTAGCGAGTTAATGAGCGTCCCTCCTGCAGAGTATTCCACTGGAGTTTGACTATAATCTCTGTAACGCTTTCGCGATTACTAAATGATCCTGTAACGAAGCACGGTGCTCTCCGTTGGATCTTCTCTATCTCTTCTATCAACTCTATCTGGTACTGATCCCACACTGCTGAGCAGTATTCAAGCAGTGTGCGAACAAGCGTACTGTAACCTACTTCCTTTGTTTTTGGATTGCATTTCCTTAGGACTCTTCCAATGAATCTCAGTCTGGCATCTGCTTTACCGACGATGAACTTTATATGACCATTCCATTTTAAATCACTCCTAATGCGTACTCCCAGATAATTTATGGAATTAACTGCTTCCAGTTTCTGACCTGCTATATTGTAGCTAAATGATAAGGGATCTATCTTTCTATGTATTGGCAGCACATTACACTTGTCTACCTTGCGATTCAATTGCCATTCCTTGCACGATGCGTCAATTCGCTGCAGATCCTCCTGCATTTCAGTACACTTTTCCATTGTTACAACCTCTCGATATACCACAGCATCATCCGCAAAAAGCCTCAGTGAACTTTCGATGTCATTCACAAGGTAATTTATGTATATTGTGGATAGCAACGGTCCCACGCCACTTCCCTGCGGCACACCTGAAATCACTCTTACTTCGGAAGACTTCTCTTCATTGAGAATGAAATGCTGCGTTCTGTTATCTAGGAACTCTTCAATCCAATCACACAGTTGGTCTGATAGTCCATATGCTCTTACTTTGTTCATTAAACGACTGTGGGGAACTGTATCAAACGCCTTGTGGAAGTCAAGAAACACGGAATCTACCTGTGAATCCGTGTCTATGGCCCTCTGAGTCTCGTGGACGAATAGCGCGATCTGGATTTCACACGATAGTCTTTTTCGAAACCCATGCTGATTCCTACAGAGTAGATTTCTAGTCTCAAGAAAAGTCATTATACTCGAACATAATACGCGTTCCAAAATTCTACATCTGATCGACGTTAGAGATATAGGTCTATAGTTCTTCACATCTGTTCGACGTCCCTTCTTGAAAACGGGGATGACCTGTGCCCTTTTCCAATCTTTTGGAACGCTACGCTCTTCTGAAGTACTCATCTATGATAACCCTGTTTCCCCTTATGTTTGTGTGAGGTGGTTAATACGTCTTATTCGCAAACGAAAGGTTATGCTATGTTTTTAAATTCTTTGAAGTGAAATATTAAAGTGATGATTAGGTAATGTTCTGTACTCTGGTCACACTATTATTCAGTTGTATACATCACTTGTAATTTTTGTGTTAACATAAACTGAGCGACTGCCTTATTGTTCTTCTAATGTAAGCTCTTGTCTGCGTTCATGTTCAGTAAATGTTTTACGAGTTTCGTTTGAGTTATGCTTATAGTCATGACATAGTTTACTTGTTATGGGTCTAGAGTTTTGTGTGTTGGTGAATTTCATCTCTTTATTAGACGCAGTACTATCTACGGGGAACAGACGAAACACCACGGGTTATTCTTGTTATGTAATTATTACCGACGAAACAGAGTTGTGTGTGTGTGAAATGTTGTGCGACTTAACTGCTAAGGTCATTAGTCCCTAAGCTTACACAGTACTTAACCTAAACTATCCTAAGGACAAATACACACACCCATGTCCGAGGGAGGACTCGAACCGGGACCAGCCGCAGCGCCTCAGACCGCTCGGCTAATCCCGCGCGGCGAAACAGAGTTCTTTTGGACTTAGTTTTCATTCAGTGGATGATATGAATATATTTTAATTGGTATGACTTCCGGAGAGTTGGTTATCGTGTGTTTCAGTCACTTTTGTACAGATCAGATGGTATTACGCTTATTATGATGTGCTATGGAACTACTGCCTTCAGCAATTAGACACATTCCTTTTGCAATTTCTTCACACTCTTTGTTTCTCACATATGATCATCAACTTAATTGTATTTTACCTTGTGATAGTATTTTAATCTTAGGAAAGTGCACTGATGTGAATGCAGCTTAGCTTGAAGGTGGTCGTGGTATTTTGAGATGTTGATACAGTGATTGGTTTTGATGTACTGAGAGAATTGGTGTTATGGTGTAGTAGTGTAATGAATTGTTGATTAAGTGAGCGGTGGTTAGGAAAATATCACACTTCTAATTTTGTGGTCGAAGACCTCATGGGAGTGCCATATGATTAGCTGCTCTCTTGTAATTTGAATAAATGATCATGAATAGATTTTCGGTGCAGCTGAGGTGAGGTACATGCCATCATCATGTAATAAAAATAAGTATTAGAAAGCAATTCCTTTTAGTACTATGTAATATTAGTGAGTTTTAGTGATTTGTTAAATAGCTATGATGTTTTTTGGAACAATAATTGACCAGACTGGGTCATAATTCATATGTAATAACTCGTCGTTTCATTTACTTGAATTTCTTAAGATGTTATTGATTTAATATTGCCATGAACTGACTTTGAAGCTAAGGTCTACACCTTGTCGTGGTATCAAAGAAAAATATCATCTGTCCCTGCCCTTCCATTTTAAAGGCAGACTCAGTCCAGTTTCTCGCGTAGAGGAAGATGTGATGAGACGGAACTGGTTGTTGTGCCCCATTACTTCGCCCCAAAGTATCCAGTGTTCTTTACCATTACCACATTGGTCACCTTCATATTTTTATTCGAGTACCGAGAGTCTCTGGTGAGGGGATCGACACCATTGTGCTTAACTTATTTCATGTTGCACATCCTTTCCCACACCTACTATGCTGCTCTCAGTTACGATATGACGGAGTATTTTGAATGTTGTTTCGTGAGTTGAGCAGCTATGGTGCGAAGATAGATGTTTTACTTCAATTTTGGTGCCAAACTAATACTTGGGTTGTACAGTCCAAAATGCACCTGTGGTGGTGGAATCATTTAAGTTGGTAGGAGCCTTGTTCTGTCCCTATCAGAGACGAGTAGAGTGACCGTTGGTTGGCACTCCATTTCAGGACATTCATTTCCCAGGTGGCCTAGAGGATGGACCGACTCTGCAGAACTTATTCAGGCTGTTTCGTAGAATTCGTAATATGAAGTATATCTAAATCTATAAAAATCCCTGTTTCTTAGCACCATCTTAGTCCGGGTAATGTTGCAAACACCTTTTATAATTATATTCCAAGTGAATTCAGTGGTTAGGACTAAGATTTCTAACGAACATGGCGCTAGCTTCAAATCCAGTCGTATGAAATTAACCATGTAGTGCCTTCAGCACACCTAATGTTTGTCGCATTCATTTTTCGCTACACGTACATTAATTTACTTTCATTAACATTTTTGTTGAATATTTAACGTTTTTTCTTAGTGATACGTGTTTCATCTATTGTGCATCAGTCATCCATGTGGTTCTAACAGTTATAACAAAGAATAGGCAGTCTCGACAATTGGTTTCAAGTTAGAATCATTATCGAGTGAATAGTGTTAAGTATTTAAGTATTCGTGCGTGTGAAATTAATTGATTTAATTTGTTTTTCCACTCTGTGACTTCTGATTTGCTCAAACCACCACCACAACATCACGTTCTTCAGTATACTTATGACGCCGCTTTTCTTACCCTCTGCCCTACACTCCAGAAATCCCAAAGATCTCTCCAAATCCACCCCATTCAATTTACCTCGTGATGTAACCAATGGCTTCTCAAGATCAACCCCTCCATGACCTAGGCAACAATTATAGAATGAACCACCTACACCTCCCATATCCACTACTTTTACTTTTCCATTTACGACTGCCCTTTTCAGTTAACTAATACACAAAAGTTTCTAGGACTAAACCTTGACTGGCAACTAATGTGGACACCTCGCGTACTACTCATCCAACAAAGAGCCCAGAATAGACAAAAACAGCCAACAGGCCGAACTTGTGGATTACACTCCACAACTACAAAATCATGATATGACCCATCCTCTGCTGTGCAAATGTTGCATGGTCTCCATCCCATCAAATTTCTTAAGTGCCTCGAAATCCTCTAACGCCATGAACTCCGTCTCACTTTCCGCACCTGTTTACTTACCCCTACATATATTTCCTACCATGTCATCAAATTCCCACCCCTCCTCACCTATATCTAAACTTTTCGCAATTCCTATACCATCCGCAAACTATATTCCAATAACTGCATTGCCTCCCATCTGCCCACCAATCCTGGTATGCTGCCATGTCTTCACAAACAAGTCCCATCATCCCACACTCCATATTTCATTCGAACTCAACTTCAAAGAATTTACTCTCACAGACCATGAGATCCACATCAATATTTATCCCTCCTATCAACTTCCCCACGTATCCCACTCCATATCAGAGCTCTTGTCTTCCTTTCCTTACCCATCCATACCTATCCTCTTGTTACCACTACCCTATTCACACCAAACTCCATCTCACCCACTGTCTTTCCCACCCCCAACACTTACCTTAATATCCATAGTTTTTTATCTAATAGACCCCTATCTTTTCTACTCACACTCGTCAATACAATGGAAAATATTCTCTCCTCGCGAAAATACTTCTCTCCCAGTGGAGGTCCTTTAGATATTCAGTGCAAGTTGCAGTACCCTTCTATTGGGGTGGAGGTGATAACATGAAGAGAAAGAAGGGAGCAGTACATGAACAACATGGAGAGGAAGGAGGAGATGGACACAGGTAGGAGGGCGAGGAGGAAATGGACAGATGTGGAAGAGAAAATGGACAGGGAAAGGAAAGATGTGCAGATTAGTAGAAATTCACGTTACAGCGATGTGTTTTTAAAGGGTATATATTTTCTGTTATATACGACAATCACATTCGCATTTACGAATATTGTTAAACTTCGGCTCCACTATGCATTTGTGACAATGAAATTTGGTGCACAGGCCGAGACTCATACCTGGATCTTCCGCTTAACGCGAGCAGTCGCCTTGATCGCTTCGGAACTCTCCCGGGACTGATGCAAACTTGCATATGTCACCGATTTCTTCTAAATCCTATATTCACACAGGTACTGTGAGTCCCATACAAGAAGAGACGTATGGTTAAGATTGAAGCCCAGATATTTGGTGTGATATATTTCAGTGCCTCTCTTGTTCTAATGTACTTTGAAATATCTTTCATACATACAAACAGTTTACCACAACTTTTTCTTGCGAATCTCAACTGTTTGCATGGACTAACAATAAGAAGTCATTAGCAAATGCCACACTTCCTAACAATTCCTGATTGTTTTGTAATCTACCCAGAAGTGGTTCTAAGTTAACGTCCCGGAATTTTGGACCACTTAAAGAACTGTGAGGGCCATCCTATCATAACAGCATTCTTGGACAGCCCACTTCCCTCAGAATTTTAAAGAATGGATGGTACCACAAGTTATCAAACACCACAGATATGTCTCTCATTGTACCTATTACATTTATACACTGACATCGACTACAACCGTGTGGTGTGACGTCATAAGCGAGTGACTGCGTGTGAGATCGCTCTCTAAGATTTTATATATTTTTACGTTTCAGATACATATTTTAACGGTTTTTGTGATAATATTTACGATATAAGTGACATGTTAGTGGTTTCTACGTTCGCCTCTACCTTTCTTGTGTTGTGACGTGATATTTGTGAGTGTTTCGTATCGAGCAACGTAACCTCTTAGCTGTGTTTACGTTCCGCGCTGACCAGTTGCAGCTGCAGCGGCGCATCGAAAGCTAAGTACTGATTAATTGTTTGTGTATAGTGGATTATTTAGGAACTTTAGTAGTCTTCAGCCGGTGTTTTTGTGTTTTCTGCTGAAATAATTTCAGAACAACCTTTTGGGAACTGTTTTCAGCTTCGTTACTGTGTCATTAGACGTTTGATTCTCTTTCTGTATTAGTCTTTTGTTATATTCACATTTCTTGTTTATTAATACTGTTAATAATAGTAGTTACTACCCTTGTAGAGTAAGTTTGTGATTATTGTAGTCAGGTTTTAACATCTTATTGTAGTAGCGGAACTTAAAAAAAGTAAAATTTTACAATGAGTGAGAAGTGTGGGCTTTGCCCTAGGTTCGTGAGTAGTGGATTGCGGTGTGAGACTTGCTCGAAGTATTTACAGTGGGGAGAATGCAGTGGGGAAGCCAGTGGGCATTCTGGTGAGATCCTCTTCTGGAACTGTAGGTTATGTAGCAGGAGTAAGTTGATAGAGGAGCAGGAGCGTAAGATCTGTGCCCTTCAGGTGCAGTTGAAAAACGCACAGGAGGAGCTAGATAGGATGAGGAGGGAGAAAGGGGTTGGGGAATGGGAGCTGGTTGTTGGTAAGATATCTGCTAGGAGAAGGAGATTTTCAGATAGTTTTACTATTGGTGTTTGCAATAGATATGACCAACTGTCAGAGTCTAGTGGAGAGGAATCTCTAGTAGCTGTAGATGTAGGAAGTATGCAGCAGACCTCAGTAGTTACGGTGGCTAGAACAGTTGCAAAGTCGAAGAGGAAGAAGAAGGTTCTGCTGTTAGGTAGTTCTCATGGCAGAGGTGTAGGCCAGCAGTTGCAGGAAGTGCTGGGGAGTGAGTACCAGGTCACCAGCATTGTGAAGCCTAATGCAGGATTGGCTCAGGTGACTGTTAACATAGGGGGGGTTGTGTAGGGATTTTACTAAAGAGGATCAGGTAGTGATTGTGGGTGGGGCTGGTAATAGTATTGATAGGGATGGGGAGTATGACATAGATGATGACCTGGAAAAGATAGCCACTCACACTGGCAATACGAATGTGCATTTTGTGGAACTGTTTCAGCGTCCAATCGGCCTCATCTTAATACAGCCGTCAGGCGTAATAACATGAGACCTGGGGGTGCGCTGATGACAGAAAGCGTAGGTCACAATTCAGTGGTGTCAGTGGAGTCTATCAGCAGAACGGGTTTCACTAGACATGGCCTGCACCTCAACAGGTATGGGAAGGGAAGGTTAGCAAAGCTTATAGGTGACAGCATAGGTGGGGTTGGTGGGATCACTCATGGGAAAATTCCTGCAGTAGTGGGTGTTAGAGCTGTACCTTTTTTAGATTGAAGTCAGCTTATAGGTATTCCTGCTTAAGGGAAGTCTCTCTAACAAAGAAACCACTTTCGACAAAGCTTAGGTATCTGAGTAATGAGGGAATTAGTATATTTCATCAAAATATACAAGGTATTAGAGATAAAGTTAGTGAATTGCTTATAGATGTTGACTCTAAAATTATTGGTGTATCTGAACACTTCTTAAATAAGGAGATAATTCAGAGGCTTCCTTTACCAGGATACAGGTTGACTGGCAGCTTTTCGAGAAGCTCTTTGCGGTGTGGTGGAGTAGCCATGTATGTGAAAAACGGAATTCCTTTTGAGTCAATTGATGTTTCAAAGTACTGCACTGAAAAGGTGTTTGAATGTTGTGCAGGTGTGGTGAAATTTAATAGAGCTAAACTTCTAACTATTGTTATTTATAGATCCCCAGACTCTGATTTCACAACATTTTTGCTAAAGGTAGAGGAGGTTCTTGGTTCACTTTATAGGAAATAGAAAAAGTTAGTTATATGTGGTGACTTCAATATTAATTGTATAAGTAATTGTGCACGGAAGAGGATGCTGGTAGACCTCCTTAATTCATATACTCTTATGGAAACCGTATTCTTTCCAACGAGAGTGCAAGGGGACAGTAGAACAACCATAGACAACATTTTTGTTCATTCCTCATTACTAGAAGGGCATTCTATTAGCAAAAAGGTGAACGGCCTTTCAGATCATGATGCACAAATTTTAACTCTAAAAGATTTTTGTGCTGCAATACGTGTTAAATATAGCCATCAGCTGTTTAGGAAAGCTAATCCAGTTGCTGTAGAGACCTTTAAACCTTATCAAGGAACAAGAGTGGCAAGATGTTTATAGTGCTTATACACTAGACGATAAATATAATGCTTTTCTCAAGACTTTCCTCGTGCTCTTTGAAAGTTGATTTCCATTAGAACGTTCAAAACAGGGTACTAGCACAAACAGGCAGCCAGGGTGGCTGACTAGAGGGATAAGAATCTAAATGCAGTAGCCCATACAAACGGTATTGTAATGTGCTTAAAAATGTTATTTGGGAGGCAAAAAGTATGTGGTATGCAGATAGAATAACTAAGTCTCACGATAAAATTAAAACCATATGGTCAGTCGTAAAGGAAGTGGCTGGTCTGCAGACACTGGTCGAGGATATAGAATCAGTGCGTAGTGAGAATTTCCGTGTTACTGATAAGTCGCATATATGTACAGTATTTAATAATCACTTTCTGAATATAGCAGTTGAACTAAATTGAAACCTAGTCCCAACAGGGAATCATATAGTGCTCTTAGAAAAAAGTGTTCCGAGACTGTTACCTGAAATGCTCCTCCATGATACTGTTAAGAGGGAGATTGAGTTAATAATTAAATCACTAAAGACCTAGAACTCTCATGGATATGACGGGGTATCCAGCAGAATACTGAAGTATTGTTGTATGTATGTTAGCCCAGTGCTTAGCCATATCTGTAACTTTTCCTTTAGGAGTGGTCGGTTTCCTGACCGATTAAAGTACTCGGTAGTGAAGCCACTTTATAAAAAGGGAGGCAGGGATAATATTGACAATTATAGACCTACTATGCCATCGGAATTTGCTAAAGTTGTCGAGAAGGTTGTATATACAAGGTTCTGGAGCATTTAAATTCACATAATTTGCTGTCAAATATTCAGTTTGGTTTTAGAAATGGCTTAACAACAGAAAATGCTATATTCTCTTTTCTCTGTGAGGTTTTGGACGGATTAAATAAAAGGTTACGAGCGCTAGAAGTTTTCTTTGATTTAACGAAGACTTTTGACTGTGTTAACCACAAAATATTACTGTAGAAGTTGGACCATTATGGAGTAAGGGGAGTAGCTTACAATTGGTTCGCCTCTTACTTTAAGAACAGAAAGCAGAAGGTAATTCTCCGCAGTATTGAGAGTGGTAGTGATGTTCAGTCCCAATGGGGCACTGTTAAGTGGGGCATTCCCCAAGGGTCGGTGCTGGGGCCACTGCTGTTTCTTATTTATATAAATGATATGCCTTCTAGTATTACAGGTGATTCAAATTTTTTTTGCTCAAGACACCAGCTTGGTACTGAAGGATCTTGTGTGTAATATTGAAACAGTATCAAATAATGTAGTTTATGAAATAAGTTCATGGCTCAGTTTTTACAGTTTCTAACTCAATTCAACAAGAACCGATATTTTGATCAGACACAATGGGCATATTATAAGCGAGATGGAACAGTTCAAGTTCGTAGGTGTTCGGATAGATAGTAAGCTGTTGTGGAAAGTCCATGTCCAGGATCTTGTTCAGAAACTACACTCCTGGAAATGGAAAAAAGAACACATTGACACCGGTGTGTCAGACCCGCCATACTTGCTCCGGACACTGCGAGAGGGCTGTACAAGAAATGATCACACGCACGGCACAGCGGACACACCAGGAACCGCGGTGTTGGCCGTCGAATGGCGCTAGCTGCGCAGCATTTGTGCACCGCCGCCGTCAGTGTCAGCCAGTTTGCCGTGGCATACGGAGCTCCATCGCAGTCTTTAACACTGGTAGCATGCTGCGACAGCGTGGACGTGAACCGTATGTGCAGTTGACGGACTTTGAGCGAGGGCGTATAGTGGTCAGGATGGACGTACCGCCGAATTGCTCAACACGTGGGGCGTGAGGTCTCCACAGTACATCGATGTTGTCGCCAGTGGTCGGCGGAAGGTGCACGTGCCCGTCGACCTGGGACCGGACCGCAGCGACGCACGGATGCACTCCAAGACCGTAGGATCCTACACAATGCCGTAGGGGACCGCACCGCCACTTCCCAGCAAATTAGGGACACTGTTGCTCCTGGGGTATCGGCGAGGACCACTCGCAACCGTCTCCATGAAGCTGGGCTACGGTCCCGCACATCGTTAGGCCGTCTTTCGCTCACGCCCCAACATCGTGCAACCCGCCTCCAGTGGTGTCGCGACAGGCGTGAATGGAGGGACGAATGGAGACGTGTCGTCTACAGCGATGAGAGTCGCTTCTGCCTTGGTGCCAATGATGGTCGTATGCGTGTTTGGCGGCGTGCAGGTGAGGGCCACAATCAGGACTGCATACGACCGAGGCACACAGGGCCAACACCCGGCATCATGGTGTGGGGAGCGATCTCCTACACTGGCCGTACGCCTCTGGTGATCGTCGAGGGGACACTGAATGGTACATCCAAACCGTCATCGAACCCATCGTTCTACCATTCCTAGACCGGCAAGGGAGCTTGCTGTTCCAACAGGACAGTGCACGTCCGCATGTATCCCGTGCCACCCAACGTGCTCTAGAAGGTGTAAGTCAACTACCCTGGCCAGCAAGATCTCCGGATCTGTCCCCCATTGATCATGTTTAGGACTGGATGAAGCGTCGTCTCACGGGGTCTGCACGTCCAGCACGAACGCTGGTCCAACTGAGGCGCCAGGTGGAAATGGCATGGTAAGCCGTTCCACAGGACTACATTCAGCATCTCTACGATCGTCTCCATGGGAGAACAGCAGCCTGCATTGCTGCGAAAGGTGGATATACACTGTACTAGTGCCGACATTGTGCATGCTCTGTTGCCTGTGTCTATGTGCCTGTGGTTCTGTCAGTGTGATCATGTGATGTATCTGACCCCAGGAATGTGTCATTAAAGTTTCCCCTTCCTGGGACAATGAATTCACGGTGTTCTTATTTCAATTTCCAGGAGTGTAAATGCTGCTTTATTTACCATTAGAACAGTATCTGAAATAAGTGACACTTCAACACGAAAAGTAGTCTACTTCGCATATTTTCATATGCTTATGTCGTATGGTATTATTTTTTGGGGTAATTTTTCTGATTCAAAAAGGGTATTTTTGGCTCAAAAACGGGCTTTTCTAGCTATATGTGGCTAGTCCCAAGAGTTAGCAGCTTTCACTCAGTTAATACTAGGCAGAAATCCAATCTGCATGCGGAATGCACTTCCTTGACTCTTGTGCAGAAAGGAGTGCAGTATTGTTCGAGAACCTCTTGTCGACCCCTATTCAATAGTCTGGGAATTCTGACATTGTCCTCACGGTATATATTTTCTTTAATGTCGTTTGTTGTTTGCAATATTAGCCTATTCCCAAGAGTTAGCAGCTTTCACTCAGTTAATACTAGGCAGAAATCCAATCTGCATGTGGAATGCACTTCCTTGACTCTTGTGCAGAAAGGAGTGCAGTATTCTGCTGCATCCATTTTCAATAAGCTACCACAAGAACTCAAAAATCTTAGCAGTGGCCCATACTCTTTTAAGTCTAAACTGAAGAGTTTCCTCATGGCTCACTCGTTCTATTCTGTTGAGGATCTCCTGGAAGATCTAAGAAATTAAGCAAATTCCTGTGTTACATTGTTGATTTTCTTTATTTAAACTTACTTGTCACCTGAATATGTTTTTTATATTTCATTTTACCTGTTTCTAATATCGTGTTATAATTTCATGTATTGACTTGTTGCATGACCATGGAGACTTCTCCTTAATTTGGTCCCACGGAACAGTAAATAAATAAATGAAAAATAAATAAATAAATATACATGATGTCCCCCCCCCCCTCCTCCTCCACACCCACCCAGCCTCTTTATCCAACTTCTCCTGCCCCTCTCTCCGTTCATCTGTTCCCATCTCCTGCTCCCTTCTTTCATCTTCACCTTATCACGTCCACCCCAATAGAAGGTTGCTGCTTCTTGCCCTCACAGTACTTTTATCCAAATGGTAAGTAATGTTTGTACCAAGTTTGGCTGATATCCATTCATGACTTTGGTAGGAGATTTTTACACGCAGCTTTGCCCATCTTTGCATATTCAAATGTATTTCACAGATTCTGAACACATATCACGCATATTGATACACATATTTCACTTGTATATCTAGCAAAATTTCCCCTGCAGTTTCGTTATCACGCAGTTCAATGGCAGTTCAATGTTTATGACGTCATATATCCTGAGTAATGTGCCGTAAAATGATATAATTTTGCAGATAAACTCAGTGTTGTATGTGGATACGGTCTTCGAAATGTGTTACGAATAGAACTGGTAGTAAAGAAGTAATGAATTAATAAGTCATGCATGATGCGTTAGTTTTTCAGCCAACTGTTTGTTTGTGACGTTATATCTCCTGAAATATGTATCGCACAATGATATTTTTTGCACCAACGTTTAGTGGTATATGTGAATACTGTCAGCAAAATATGCTGAAAATAGATTTGGCAGTAAATATTTTACTAAATTTTAAGGTCATGCCTGATGCAACAGTTTTGCTGCATGAACAGCGACAATTTAGTATGCGATACACTTTTTCTTGGGAGTGTCAGCAAGGAAAAATCTCATAAACGTTTGAAATTATGTGTTAAGTTGGTTGCAAGTCACTGTGTGCTCTCATTCTCTAACAATGGCTGAATATAATCTGTACAGTAAGGTGCTCCACTTTGAGAGCTACATAATTCTTACCCACACCGCAGTTCTTTCCTGACAGTAAGTGATACGCGCATTAAGCTTGGTTGGAATCGATTCCGGGGTTTAAGAGGGGATGAGAAACACACTTATACAGAGTGTTCAAAAAGGTGACCAATTCTTTGAGAGGGAGTATTACTCACCGAAACACGAAAAATAAGTCCAGTAAACATGACCGAGCGAGGTGGCGCAGTGGTTAGCACACTGGACTCGCATTCGGAAGGACGACGGTTCAATCCCGTCTCCGGCCATCCTGATTTAGGTTTTCCGTGATTTTCCTAAATCGTTTCAGGCAAATGCCGGGATGGTTCCTTTGAAAGGGCACGGCCGATTCCCGTCACAATCCTTCCTTAACCCGAGGTTGCGCTCCGTCTCTAATGACCTCGTTGTCGACGGGACGTTAAACACTAACAATCATCACCACCAGCCACTAAACATGGGTCCGGAAACGCATACTTCCCGAGATAACTACATGTTTACACGAAGGACCGTACGACGCTTGGTTGCGGATATTAGCACAGCCGTTGCATTGGCGCTCTGCCAAATGTATCGCCACGGTGTTACGATGTCTTACGCACAGTACTCTACCATTGGGCAGTCTGCAGTCGTGTTGTAGGCTATGTTAGTATTCGTCGTGTTTGTGGGCCTTGTTGTTCAATAATGTCAACTCTGGGCACGTATCGTGGTGTTGTACCTTCTTCCAAACGCAGATGTTTACTGTTACTGCGGCCCGTCCGGCTAGCCGCGCGGTCTAACGCTTTGCTTCCAGAGCGAGAAGGTGTGCCGGTCCGCGGAACGAATCCACCCGGTCTATTAGTGTTGAGGTCTGGTGTGCTGGTCAGAATACGGATGGCTTTTTAAGGCGGTTTTCCATCTGCCTTGGCAAATGCGACCTGGTTTCCCTTATTCCGCCTCAGTTGCACTATGTCGGCGACTGCAGCGCAAAAGCCGGCCGGTGTGGCCGTTCGGTTCTACGCGCTTCAGCCTGGAACTGCGTGACCGCTACGGTCGCAGGTTCGAATCCTGCCTCGGGCATGGATGTGTGTGATGTCCTTAGGTTAGTTAGGTTCAAGTAGTTCTAAGTTCTAGGGGACTGATGACCACAGATGTTAAGTCCCATGGTGCTCAGAGCCATTTGCAGCGCAAAAACTGTCTCCACATACGTGTACACAATAATTACTCTACCACGCAAACATTGGGGTTACACTCGTCTGGTATGAGACGTTCCCGGGAGCCACAATAATCCTGGGTTCGGTGTGGGGCGGCGGTGGGGTGGCTGGACTGCTTTGGCCTGTTGTGGGATTGTGAACCACTGAAGGCTACGGCGGGACGAAGCCTCTAGGTTTCCAGGTCAGTACGCAATACACATACACACACTGTCATTGCGTTGTTTGTACGTACAAACAGTGTAATCATTTACATTTTCTCTCTTCCACCACTTGCTAGCAATGGAAGCCTACTACTCCACAAGTGAAATGGCGGATATGATATTTTGCTATGGTCTAGGAAATGGACATAGCCTGTAAGCCCCTAGAACTTAGAACTACTTAAACCTAACTAGCCTAAGAATATCACACACATCCATGCCCGAGCCAGGATTCGAACCTGCGACTGTAGCGGTCGCGCGGTTGCAGACTGTAGCGCCTAGAACCGCTCGGCCACCCCGGCCGCCTACAGTTTCACGCGGACGCCAAACCAACGTGAAGCGTTCCACATTAACAAACGTACACAGGGGTGGAAAAAGTCATAAGTTACAGATGAGAATCCTAGGATAGAGTCGGAATCGAACCCGTGACATTTGGAGCTTCAGTAACTGAGTTTATCACTTTTTGTCTTGTTTATTACATTATTTTATTTATTGTTTTTAAATTATAAAAGAAATGGCGAAGAGTAGAGTGGTCAGTTTTGAGCCGGTGGAGACAGGGTGGGCAGGGGTCGAAACCCGAGGCATGGCCAAGATGCCTCCCCCCCCCCCCCCCCCCCCCCAAACCCCTGAACCGCTCCCCTCTAGTTTCTTTCTTTTTTTTGGTCATAAACGAGGTAAGTAAAGAAATCTTTGTTTGTACAAGCATAAATACAACAGAAAGGCATCCTTCCGGTGGAATCAACACGAGAGATTACATTCAAACAAGGCGAGCAGAAGTCTTCATTAACAAGGTGTGGGAAAAAAGTAATACCAATAATACTGAAGTAAGCTAAGAGGTGTGAGGCCGCAGACAAAAAGGGATGAAGGTGAGAGAGTTTGATAAGACTTGCAGGCATCTGCTCGGCAGATGGAGCGTGGAAGCAGAGTAGGCAGGGTCAGCGTGCAAGACCTGGCCACAGTGTCCCCGGCTGCACTAGCGGGAAGCAGCACCCGAAAGGAGAACAGAAGCCAAGGAGGAGGCAGTAGAGTTGGGAGAGTGCCCAGCGTGCTCTGGTATAGTGCATAAAAGACAGGGGGCGGGTGTCCATGCGCCTACTCCACTGTGGGCTACGATATAGAAAGTAGCGCGGAGAGTCTCAGATGACAGCAGGGGGGCAGGAGTGTCGTCCGCATGTGGCGCCACCCATCTGAGCGGGGCTGACGTAAGGATGGCGTGTAGGTATTTGGCGAAGAAGGCACGATAGCGCGGTCAGTGCTCGACTTCACTGTGGGCGGTTTGTAAGCACTGCCAGAAGTCCTGGCGTGATTTTTCGCCATCATTATACATGCAGGTCACCCTTGACACACAAGATCGCACGATTTTTGGTGACGGGGAAACAAGCATCCTCAGGATGGATAAAAGTCCATGGGTCAGTCGATTACGGCGGAACGCGGTGGTAGCAGGAAACGAACTGTGGACCAAGTTTCCGGACGTCACTGGTGGCAGTACAAGTCATCCGTGAGGTGGGAAATTGAACAAAGCGGAGTGTCCTTTAGTCAGATGGCTTGAAGATGTTGATTTGTGGCCAAATTTCCACATGCGACGCTGTACCATGTTGCCCTGTCGATGGAGGGAAGGAACCGCTCGTGGATATGACGCCAAAACGTGGATCACCGCGTCGGTGGATGTTGAGTTCGATGTTGTTGTTGGATATGTAACGAAGCAGTGGGGTGTAAAAATCCTTAGTTCGAGAAAGGCGCGAGCTCGGTAAGTGAGTGTGAGCATAACTGAAGTCGATGATGAAATCCGAAATGTGCGTCAGATGGCGCTTAATATGTACGACTGGCACTGGTGGAGTTATGGTTGCGCGCATAAGAATTTCCAGCAAGCTGCGCCTAAGGGTACGTCGATATCAAATCAAGAACCATTTGTGTTTCATTCCGTGAGCGGACCAAGAGGAGGAGGTTGTCCGCATACGCACGACACCGAAAACTGTGCTGTCGCAAAATGAGACCAGAGACGTGGCTCATCAGTCTACCGATGAGTGGCTCCAGGTTTATGGCATAGAGACGTGTAGAAAGGGGGCAGCCTTTCTTTATGGAATGCCGGACCGTTACTGCCCCCCCCCCCCCCCCCCCCCACATGGCCGTTGACCTGAATCAGCGATTCGGAGCTGCCGCATAGGCGCCGGATGGCATCGATAAACGCGAGTGGAAAACCCATCTGGCTCATTACTGAGAACAGAAAACGATGCCCCACTTTGTCGAATACGCTGTCAAAATCAGTGCCAACAACCGTGGCGTGGAGTCTGCACGCTGCTGCCTCCTGTGGCCGTTTGTATATAACTGAGCCACCGGGAGTTGTTTGTTCTGGAGATACAGTAGAATGCTAGGCAGGATCTTACGGCATCGCGTCGTCAGGTGTCGTGCAAGAATGTCATAGTCTGCGTTAAGGAGAGTAATGGGATGGTAATGGGCTGTCGTCACTCCCTGAGTTGGTCTGTGGATGGGTACGATACTTCCTGTGAAAAAGGACGGCGGTAGGGCGTCCCCCATCATCAAAAGTTCATGAAACAATGTCGTCTACCGTGACGCCATTAGCGCAAGGAAAGTGCGATAAAATTTTGTCGGCAGTCCGTCAACGCAAGGTGACTTATTCAGAGCACCTTCGTTGAATGCATAGTGGATTTCGCACGTAACCGGCTCCATCAGCTAGTTTGCCCCATCACGAGTGAGTGTGCGAGTTACGTGTGATAACACAAACTCCTAAGCGTGGTTGTTGGTAGTCTCCTCCTGGTACGTTGTGCGGTAGTGGTCTACAAAGGCGTTGACGATTTCGGTCTGGCAAGTGACTTGCTGGGCGCGGCAGGTGTAGATCTCGATGACGAGTCGTTGTAGGCGGTGTTGCCTATCGCAGGTGATGTGATGCATGGTGGGATGTTCCTGTTCCGCCGAATCTTGACGTTGGGTCCGCACTATCGTCCCCTGCAGTCCATGGCGTGTCAACGTTAGAGTTTGTGTCTTAACGCTGCTGCGTTCCCTTTTGGTTTCAGGGGTAGGCGGCTAGGCGTCCAGGCCCTGGGGAACGGCGTGGAAATAGTCTGTAGTGTGCGGCGCCACGCAGCTACCTGCTTGCCATACTGAATCAAGGTACGTCGAATGGCAGATTTGGCACATTCCAGCCACAAACTCAGGGCTGTGCAGTACTTAAAAAAGCGACGTTCACAGGTGGCCCATGTATCGGCAACCTGTTGAAGGCATGAGGGATCGTGAAGACGGGAGGTGTTTAGCTTCCACGGTGCACGACTGCACCAGACGACTTGTTGCGGGAGGAGAATGTTGCAGACATAGGCACAGTGGTCCGAAAAGGCCAAGGGTGAAAGTTATACACCTTGAACTGCAGGTGTCAGTTCCCGAAGGCGTAAATCCTATCAAGGCGGCTTGTAAGTATGTCCAGATGGGTCGTAGTGCCGAACTTCCCAAGTGTCGCGGAGCAGCAGATCACGGACGACAAGGCGCAGCTCTCGACAGGTGTTGTAGTGGGACATTTGATCTTTAAGGTGCGAGACACAATTAAGATCACCCCCAAGCAAGTAATGGTGACAGCGTCCAAGAAACAAAGGGACGATTTCTTCTGAATAGAAATGTGCCCTGTCGCGTCTGCAGGTGGAGCCTGACGGAGCGTAAAATTTGGCAATACGCATCCCCATGGCGGTGACGGCCATGCCTCTGGCGGAAGGAAGGCATGTGATATCAGCCACCGGCATGCCTTCTCGGGTGTAGATAGCTACGTCACGTCCCAGGTGGTCACCAGGAGAAGGATAAGTGTTATATCCTGCGACGTCTGGAAGTGTGGACAAGTGTGCTTTCTGTAGTAGTGCGATGTCGACGTCCGATGCCCATATCATCTCTCGCAGCAGTTGAATTTTCACACGGAAACTAATGGTGTTAGTGTTGATCGTCGCTACTCGGTAGGTTTGGAGTCGCGCCCCTCCGTGGACGGGAATTCCATCAACGGTGGGTGAAGAGGCTCGAAGCAACGGCGAGTCGTGCCGTACGGTACCTGACGGCGTTATTGGCGGCATAACTAGGTGTCCGTCTGAGGTAACTCCGTCCCTAGCGTGAGGCTCGGCCTATCGTCGACGTCGTCGCTCCACGCCAACGAGGGCACTGTCGTTGTGGTGTTCTTATGTTCCACCTCGTCCGTAGGACCGGAGGACGTCTCGGTGGCAGTCGCAACGGTGGAGTCCATTGGTTTACGTGCACGTGGACGAGCCAGCAGAGTAGGCACCGGCACAGCTAGAGTCGTTATTCGTGTCGTCGTGTAGGTTCTCCGAGGCCTCAGGTGGAGGTGATTTGCCTCGTTCGGAGGCCGTACGGCGCCTTCTCTTGCGCCTTTTGGGTGAACGTTGTTTGCGAGTTCGTGCCACTGTGTCGGAAAACGGGAGGGAGTTGCGGCGGTCAGGGAGAAAGGCCGTTGTGGAGACGATAAGTTAAGGGGCGTGATATCATCGGCCGGGAGGATATCGAAAGTCGTCGCTGTTGGTAGTGGCCCCAGAGTAGCGGTATCCATAGCAGAGTGAAGGGTCACCGTTACATGTCCGACGGACGGCGGCCAGAGGGAGGAGAAGAGAGCGCCGATGCGTAGGTGATCGGTAAAACAGTCGTCGGAGATGGGGGAGCCACGGTAGCGGCTGGCAGTTGAGTGATTCGTCGCTGAAGACACTCAGACTTCTTTGCCGCACCCGGAACAGGCCTTGGACTAGCCGTCGTATATGAGGACAGCGCGGAACCCGCTGATTTGCAAGTAAGACGGCACGTGGCGATGGAGGTCGAGGGTGATCCGACGTACACCGTTAAGAACGGGGGACGTTTGGAACTGCGCCCGGCGTTCGGCAGTGTGGCCATGTGCAGTACCGTATGGGCGGAAAGCCGCGATAACGTCTTCTGCCGGTAGCACGAAAGGGAGTTCGAAAACTCATAGGTGCGCATTCCCAGGCCTGCGTGATCGACGGTGATCGCACCGACATTTCCGTCGGCGTGGCAACAGCGTAGTCCATGTTTGGCGTCACGAAGTACTCTTTCGCACGCCACGTGATTGACGACTTTCACGACCACCGTACTTAATGTACAAATGGATGCCGAAGTTGGGATCTTAGTAACGTCGCGGAAGAAATGTTCCACTTCCAAGGCCTTTGGTTGAGTGTAGTCGTTGCAGAAGTGTCTTGGTCTTCAGAAATGGAAGCAGAATCTTCCTGCACGCAAGTGACTGTCGTTCGCTGTATCACAGAGCGCATTCATCCCAGACGCACTGGCCCAGCCCCAGGCCTTATGATCTAGGGTGAGATAAGTTACAACACACGTTCACCTTTGGTGTTTCTGGAGGGGACCCTAAGCAGCTCTCGGTACTGTTCTTTTGCCGTTCTTGCAACAGGAAAGTGATGTGTGGTTCCAATAGGCTAAGCTCGCCCACACATTGCCTGTGAAACTCAATGTGCTCTGCAAGACGAGCACAAGTTCCTGAAGCACGATCTCCGGACTCGTCTTCATTCCGTGTCTCCATTCGAAAAACCTGTGGTATACAATGGGACAGCAAGTGACTCGTGTGACTCGTCAACCAACAACTTTTGCAGATATGCGTTAACAGGTCGAGTATGCAGAGCATGACGTATCCCACGATAGTATTCGCATATGTACTACTATCTACTGGATGCTAGAGTCAGCTCCTGCATTGCCACCCATGCAGGCTACACAGGTGTTTCAGCATAGGTCAATAGCTGATACCACAGAAACACTTGTGCTACTGATCTACAGATGTAATCATTTAATGTACTCCATATGGACTGTTGCTGCAACGATACATCTTGAGTGAATCGGAAACCACTAAGACAGTGTACCAGTTTTTTTTCCCCGGCAGTGTATGTAATGGTCTGTCACACTCGTGAGGCAAGTCAAGGCTTTCGTCTTATGGGGCGTAAAATAAGTTTCTTCTGGAAAATACCCCATGTTGTAAGAGATTTGTGTATGTATACTGTGCCACATGAAGGCTATGATCTTCCACGCCTGAGTACAAACTTCCAATGCCACGCCACATACCACCCAGTGGCGCGTTGCTGATATGTGGGTTGGTCCATCAAATGAATAGTCTACTTTTTCTCGTTTTTCCTGCACTTCCGGTTCACGATCGTGTACCGCGTCAACCTGATCCATGTAGGTAAGTGAGGGTGGTGAACTGTGGGCCCCACGACTCTCCAATTAGTGGGAGGATGTTCCCGTTCCACCTTGTTTCGGGTGATCTTTCGATAAAGTAGGCTGATGAGACGTTGGTGAACCCGCTCGAACGTAACTGTGTTCAACGATGAACGTCGGAACATATGTTACAGGTGGTATATATGTCTGAGATTGTCAGGTAGAAGATGCAATGTCAATACTAGTACTTCGATGATCGCTACTGTAAGGGAGTGATTCCTGTTGAGCCACCGTTTGTGCATAGTAATAATATATGCGTCCCTCGTCTTCTCGTGGACATTGACTAAATCAACACCCACATTCTCGCGCTGGGAAGATAAATGTGTTGAGCTGAACCTTAAAGAGCTGTCCCAAGCTTACATAGTACCCAAAAGCCGATTGCATCCTTATAGTAATCGTATGCGCGATAGGGAAAGGTGTGTCAGCTTGCACATCTTTGGAGTGAGATAAAGGTTAAGGAGTGACACTCGCTGCAGCATATTTATCGACGGCGGAGCGTTTAATCGTATCGACGTGTGTGCTATGCTCAACAACGGCGAGCAGTTGCCTGCAGCCATTCCCGTCGCAGTCGCATCACTGCAGTGGCTAGTAAAGACAGGATGCACATCCTGTTCATCACCGTAGTGAGGTATGCATGATCCACCTGAACAAAGACATGGTCGAAATCTATGGCTACCAGTGCCCCTAGAATTGACATGCCACCACAAAGGCAACGACGACACGATAGTCCCCCAAGGATGTATGGATATTAATTGTTCCGTCAAGACATGTCTGTTCTGCATGTATACAATCTGCCAACGACGTTTTGATGCGTCTGTCTAGAATGTGACTGAAGGTCTTACAGTAACTATGAAGGAAGTTCAAAGGGCGATAATCACATGGCAGTTTGCTGCCACATGGCTTGGGCATCGGGAGCACGAGTTAGCCCCCTGCAATCGAGAAGCCTCCTTCACATAACCTATTAACGTCCTCTTAAAGATGGCTTCACGCACTCGATCCACCACTGTAGGACGGAGTCATAAGCATTTCTATGGCGTAGGCAATATGTCTTTGTATTCTCCACCACGTGGCGGCAATGCATAACACACAGATCTGGAACATTCATCATCCAATTATCCTTCTGTCTCAATTCCTGATATCTGGCAAGCGTAACCATAAAGATACATCCATCATGGTCTGTAAGGGCAGTCGGCCAAATTTCAGCATCCACCGTCGACTCCCTTGAAACATAAACCTAAGCCAAGTGGCTCGGGGAGTGGGTCATAAAAAATACGTATATTTGTTGGTTGTGATGCTTTTAATCCCATGTACAGATTAATTTCATCCTGAGGACCAGCTCCGGAAGTTCTTGGCTGGGGGTGTAGCTAGAATGTTGGTCCTTCCAGTCGATCACACGATTAAAAATCCGGCAATTATACGAGCATCGTATCGTCCCCGGAACAACGATGTAACCTCACGAATGTAAAATTGTGCACGTTCCCGTCTCTTATCAGAGCCAGCTCGCGTATAAATATCGATCAAACGCACGCAGCCTAAGGCGCAGCCTAAGGCGCAGCCGAAGGCAAATATATACATCGTTTGCACGTATCCCTTTCTTCTCTAACACAGCTGTGTCAAAGCCTCTTCCGTCACACAGCGAACAATAAATATCATAACCGTAAAAATCCGAGGGCAAAAGCACCCGAACTTAACGTAACAAATCTATTTCTATATCTGAGCCCTTAACGTATACTATGTGATCAAAAGTATCCGGACACCTGGCTGAAAATGACTTACAAGTTCGTTGCGCCCACCATTGGTAATGCTGGAATTCAGTATGGTGTTGGCCCATCCTTAGTCTTGATGGCAGCTTTCACTCTAGCAGGCATACGTTCAACCAGGTGCTGGATGGTGTTTTGGCGAATAGCAGCCCATTATTCACAGAGTGCTGCAATGAGGAGAGGTATCGATGTCGGTTGGTGAGGCCAGGCACGAAGTCGGCGTTCCAAAACATCCCAAAGGTGTAACCACTCCGCCACAGGCTGTGCATTATGAAGAGGTGCTCGATCGTGTTGAAAGGTGCAATCGCTATCCCTGAATTGCTCTTCAACAGTGGGAAGCAAGAAGGTGCTTAAAACATCAATGTAGGTCTGTTCTGTGATAGTGCCACGCAAAACTACAAGGGGTGCGAGACCCCTCTACGAAAAGCACGACCACACCGTAACACCACCGCCTCCGAATTTTACTGTTGGCGCTGCGTACACTGGCAGATGACGTCCACCGGGCAATCTCCATACCCTCACCCTGCCATCGGATCACCACATTCCGTTCCGTGATTCGTCACTCCACAAAACGTCTTTCCACTGTTAATTCATCCAATGTTTACGCTCCTTACACCAAGCTACGCGTCGTTTGGCATTTACTGGCGTGATGTGTAGCTAATGAGCAGCCTCTCGACAATGAAATCATAATTTTCTCATCTCCCGCCTAACTGTCGTAGTACTTGCAGTGGATCCTGATGCAGTTTGGAATTCCTGTGTGATGGTCTGCAGAGATGTCTGCCTATTACACATTACGACCCTCTTCAACAGTCGGCGATCTCTGTCAGTCAACAGTCAGGGTCGGCCTCTACGCTTTTGTGCTGTACGTGTCCCTTCACGTTTCCACTTTACTATCACATCGGAAACAGAGGACCTAGGGTGTTTAAGAGTGTGGAGATCTCGCGTACAGACATATGACACAAGTGACACCCAATCATCTGACCACGTTCGAAGTGCGTGAGTTCCGCGGAGAGCACCATTCCGCTCTCTCAAGACGTCTAATTACTACTGAGGTCACTGATATGGAGTACCTGGCAGTAGATGGAAACACAATGCATTTAGTATGAAAACGTTTGTTTTCCGTGGTGTCCGTATACTTTTTATCGCATAGTGTACCAGTTAGCATCTTTATCTTCAGAGACATCGCAATGATATTGATGTTAGTAGACCCTATGAGGTATGCTTGTCATCATAGACAGGCAACTTCTGGTAGCTAATACATGCATACGCAGGCTGGGCTCTTTCTACCGCCCCCTGCCGTCCGCTCATGTGGTCTGCCTTTACTCCATGCACTTTTCCCGTCTTATAGTGGGAGAGTGTGTGGGCACAGCTCATGTAGCTTCATCTGGTCCCTACTGGAGCCGGTCTCGTGATCAGTCTGCCAACCTCCCATCATTGTCGTGAGTAACAGGCACCATAGCCTCCCCAGTATCTTGGTGCCATCCATACTCCTCTGCTGCCTCTTGGGCGTCATTCTGGCAAGCAATTGTCGCTGTCCAGTGAGCCTCCGCAGCTTCTACGATAGGAAATTCTTCTGTAGCCATGGGTAGTTGATATGTACACGGAAATGTTTCAGCATATCCGTCTGGATCTTGTTGATTGTCTCCAACGTGGGGTGGCACTTCACCTGCCGATTCGGTGATCGCTTTGTCAGTTGCCAAGCCTCTGAATCAGAGGTCATTATGGCTTTTTCATGGGGGACTTCACAATCATGCTCTGTCGAATAGTCAACACCCATAACTGTCGCATCCTAATTGGCCACGATTGGAACCAAAGTCAAGAATACCCCGCGACCACTGTTAACGTTTTGGCGCAATGTCATCCTTATATGGTTCGCGTGCTCTGTCATTTTGTGTATGTTCCAGTATGTTTCTGTCACGTGTCCAGCTTCATCACGTTATGAAACGACATAGGTCGTGAGGAGCACAGTCGAATGCTGACTGGGGCGTCACTGCCTGGCACCTGTAACAAGCTTTTCCCACTACACTCGGAAAGTACATGTCCCTCCTTTCCACACCCATAGCACGTTCGTGGTTGTCCGTCATAGACAATTTCCCTACAACCAGTGATGCACAGGTAAGACAGAACATATTTTAGTAGTTCGGTCCATATCTGTCTCATGCTATTAAGGACAGGATATTTATCGAAACTCACCCATTTTTCAGCCACATGGGTTAGAATTTTTCTCTGACTTCGAACAGGAGCTCAGAGACTCGGATCGCCGATCGTTCGAAGCCGCATGCCGATGTATTCACCTGTAACTGTTACAACATTCCCATTCAAATGACAGAAACGAAGTACTTGTCGATGCTTGAGTAGTATTTCGTCACATGCTGCCTCATCACTGAGCTTGACATAGATCACGCTACGGACTATGGGTAGGTGTATTCTTACTAAGACGTCAGGATCTATTTTTACCTCATCCCATATAAATGGTTGTGTTTCTTTAGCCTTTAGACGAGCATATTCGTTAGAAAAACTAAATTTCAGAGTCGATTTATGATACTACTACGCACTAGTGTAGTCCACCACTACACCTCCGTGCAACACGTGCATCAGTGACGTAAGCACCATCCAAACCGCTGCTAAAGGTAGACTTCGTCGGCCGCCCGAGCACGTCTGCTGGCTAGCCTAAATTCTCACATGCGGCGCAATACATATTTAGTGTCCTCCACCCATTATCTCCTACTTTCTCACAGCTATTCAGCCGAACCTAAGTTCGTCAAGTGAGTGCAGCTGCACAGAAGATAACATTTCACCGCCAAATCACGTATAAGTCGATTTTTACATGTGTGGCGTCAGTTCTGTTGGATCTACCTGAAAGAGTCTGCAAGAACAAATATCATACATATAAAAATATATTTACTATAAAGGATCTGCCAAGTATGCTTTAATTTTTCAATATGTACAGATGTTTCATCGCTGTACCGGAAGTGCAATTTCTGATCAAAATTTGCCAGACACTCCCATGCAATGCATAATTGACCACTAGATGTCAGGAGGAGTACCCGAAAGTATTAAAGAAGGCGGCGAGTATTCTGTTATGAGTACAGAAACAATAACAACAAATGGGTTTATCAGCAGAGTTCATCGACTTCGAAAGTGGACTACTCATTTGATTCCACCTGAGTAATAAATCCATTAAAAATACTTGAGCCTTTCTAAAGCTTCCCAGTTCGAATGTTACTGACTTAATTGTGAAGTAGAAATACGAAGGAACAGCTACAACTAAACCAAGATCCGACAGACCTCACGTACTGACAGACAGGAATTAACAGTCATTGCAGAAGGTGCTGTACTGTGTATTGTGTATTAAACCGGGGACCTAGAAACGACGGAGAGTCTTCGTCCCGCCATAATTCTCAGTGGTTCTCAACCCCACAGCATGCCACAGCAGTCCACCCTTCCCACCGCCGCCCCACACCGAACCCAGGGTTATTGTGCAGTTCGGCCCCCAGTGGAAACTTCGCCAAACTTCAGTGTTTTTATTTCTTCTACCAGAACTTTAATTTCCGTTCCAAAATTTCTCCTTGCTTCTTCAATGCGCAGACCTAATAATACTGGAGATAGGCTAAAACCCGGTCTCACTCCCTTCTCAAACACTGCTTCTCTTTCCTGTCCCTCTACTTTATTGGGGGGGGGGGGGGGGGGGTTCTGAGAAACCTACAGTGTATCCGCCAGGACCACCGATTACTAGAAGTGAATGTGAATTCTAATATTCTTGTACCAGCGATCCGTATCAGCTTGGTGTGATAGAAGAGGCTGAAGGAATTCAGAGGCGTAAAAGGTTGGAGTGTTGGTCGTGCAGTGGTCTTCAGTCCGAATTCTGATTCGATATAGATCACCAACTCGAGACTGTTTTGTGGACTCCTCTTCCTTTCCTCATCATTAACGGAACGTATCTGTTGCAGCTCGGTTTCCTTCTATGGTTTCTACTTCATACGAAAATATAACAGACATCGTGTGGACGTGTTCTGATTCTCTGACAGGAGAGATATGTTATTTGATAAATGTTTAAAAACAACAGTGGAGGAAGACTATGCAATGATTCAAGTGCGTTCATAATATATTTTGTTTGGAGGTCACGATGACATGGTAAGAGCTGATGAAATCGGAGCTGGACGCTCGAGAGATTTTATCGGTGTAGAGGGTGATTTTTCCCACCGTGTGAAAATTCTAAGGACAGATCGATGAGAGGATACAGAGGAAAAAGACTAACGAAATTATGTCCGAAAATGCAAGGTTTCCATGCTAGGAACCATTTATTCAGTCATTCACTGTTACGGAGACTGCGGCCTGATATGCGCTGCACCATGTGGCCATTGTTACAGTATGTATTTGAAATGGTTTCCATGTGCCTCAACACATGCGTGTATGCCCGTAACATGTTCTGTCTCACACGTTCACATAGACCGGGCTGCATCCTAACAGAGTCAAAGGCATCATGAATATGTTGCCCCAACGTTCCACATCTGGAAATGGCTACACATTCATGATACTTTTGAGATAGCTGTATAGATATAAATCGTCTAACAGTCTTTGTTGTTTGTTTAATGTGAAAAATAGGACATTTCTTTGATCATATAGTTTTAAGTGAAATATTCTCTATATGGTATAGCAAAAAAGATAAATGAATATAGCAGCTAAAGTGTGTTGTAACGTGTAAAGAATTTGAACTGGAACAATCACAAATGACCGCTTCATATGGCCAGTTCGGTCTATTACTGCTTTGTTACGCACCTTCAGCAGGTTGATCTTCTCTGTAAAAAGAGACTGTCCTCCATATTTATGTCTTTCCCTCTTCCGAATACATGGATGTAAAAAGTTGAATTGAGAGATTCAGTTTTACGAATTACATCCTATATTACCATCAATCCTTGTCAGTCTAATGAGATTTTTTTCTTTCAATCATGATGGAAGTAACTACTGTCTCATTAAGTAATTCTTAAACTTATTGAAATATGTATAGTCGTATACAGAACATAATAAAACTGCCACATCTGGTGCCCAACACATTTGTTCATTGGTCATTTCCATTGTAATGTGCAATTACAAGTGAAGAGCATCTTGGTGAACCTGGAACACATAACTTTCTCAATAAAATATTAAAAATCATTAATCGGTATAATTATATCAAATGCTGAACTACTTTCATTTTTGTATTTCTAACTTATTACCTGACTACGAGGATAAGCAGGAAGCAATTGCCAGTGAACTACACCGTGCACTTAACTCCACAAATTCACATTCTCAAAGATAATAATTTCAATTATTTTTACCATTAAATCTGTATCTGATTTTCTACTTTCCTGCCCCAATCAAGAAATCAACCATCAGTAGAATACTTGAAGATTATTTTCTACATGTTCAGATTTCTGCATGTTAAGTACAAACATATGAAATTAATGAGCTTTTCATGATAACTGTCTTATTGACACTTCTGTTTTCTTGTCTTTGGGTATTTGTAATTTATTTAATTTTTTGGTATCAGGAAAGGCTGCCAATCTCAAACGTTCAACCTCTGTCGCTGGTCCCAGCAGTGGACAGTGCAAGTTTGAGAACGTCATTCGTTTACGGAGCCACAATGTCTGAAAAACAATCATTAGCTTGCCATCTTCATTATTCAATGGTAAATGCCAGTAAATGCTATTATTTTAACTTAATTTTTAACTAATAGTGCCATATCATCTTTGTTTCCTCATAGTTTCCCGTTCTGAATATGTCTTCGTTTTTAGTTGGGATGCTGCCACAAAAATTTATTTCCTTTATGTCTCTAATGACCAACGGTCTTGTAGTACCTTTCAACTGCTAATGTTGAGTGAACTGCAAGCAGTGCTACAAAGTATATTTGTATGTAGTTTTGCATGGACTGTATCGAGACTATATAGTCTTAGGTTGGATTAAGTTTAGAATCTACATATAGATTTATATGATTACTCTGCAGTTCTCAATTAAGCGCTCAGAAGAAGGTTCAGTGGACTACCTTCAAACTATTTCTCAACCATTCCACTCTCAAAAGGTGCAACAGGAAAACGAGCACTAAGTCTTTCTGTGCTAGCTCTGATTTCTCTTATTTTACTGTGATGGTCATTTCTCCCTGTGTAGGTGGCACCAAGAAAATATATACACAACAAGAGGAGAAAGCTGGTGCAGAAATCTCATGAGAAAATGCGCCACAATGAAAAACTCCTTTGTTTTAATGATTGCCACCCCTATTCGTTTATCATGTCTGTGGCACTCTCTCCCCTATTTCGCGATAATACAAAATAAGCTGGCCTTCTTTGAACCTGTTCGATGTCCTTTGTCAATTAAATCTGGTGTGGATTCCACACTACACAGTAGTATTCCAGGAGAGGGCAGACAAGTATAGTGAGCCTAATGGAACTAAATGTAATCAGTTGCTTTTGAAGAATGTCATGGCACTCAAAAAAAGTTTTCTCAAGAACATAATGAAATGAGATACTAGAAAATCTTATGGGAGACCTTCAGTTACGATTGACATTAAAGACTTTCAGAAGTATGAAGAGAACTACATAAAAACTACAGTATAATCGACAAACTGAAAATGGTTCAAAATGATGAACAGAATGGCAAAGTATTAGGAAATTTGTTTAAAAAATCCAAGATCGTGTACCTTTTACTGGAACCTGATATCGCAGGCACTAAAATAAAAATCAATAATAATATTGTTAAAACAGAGATAGATAAAGCAGCTGCAGATAATTATTGATAATTAGCCAAATTTTCAACTGATCAAAAATGAGTAAAATATTTTCAGAAGTATTCTTCTGATGGTTTCAAGAATATTGTTCAAGACATTAACAGAAAAAAATCGAAGAAGTGTAGAGAATATAGTGAAATAGTTTCTCAGGACTTCTTGTCAAATACCAGAAACAATGCAATATGCCAATTTAAAGAAAAGTATAGAAATGTGTATGTTTTGATATTATTTTCATACCACATTAAAGGCTTATAGCTCATTAACACATAATTTTATCATCACAAGTAAATCTATGGAATCTTTGCTAGCCAGATTGAATTATGTTGTTGCTAGCCCTTAATATGAGAAATGTGATTCTAGTGTTATCACTATCTATGATACAAAGCTCTCCACTTACACTTTTAGAAAATTCAACACTTGAGTGTGTTAGTTCTTATTTAAGAAAATGAATGGCAAAACTGCGTGGTAAAGACTTCAAGTAATTCAAATCGTGTCATAACATGACCACTGTGGGAAAAATAAACAAAGAGCCTCCTGCATGTCTTAAGCATATAATCCTTTTGCACTTCTTATTATATGCACTTAATACCAAACATTGTTTTCGAATAAGAAAAAGTACATAAAAAAATAAAACGACAAACATAGTTTCTCTCATACAGGTAGATCTGTCGAAATGTGTATGAGCTAAATTTATAATCTAAGTGATTCTTCCACATTTGTTTTTTTTAAAATGATTACTGTTTTCAGAAGGACAGTAATGAACACAACCCAGTAAACAGGATAGAATGTTGTGAGTTTTTAATGTACATACTGAAAATAAATTAGACTAAGTTATTCGAAATTTGGATATGTTATTTTTGTTTGCAGCTTTTACTGTGAGAATTGTTGGCTCTGAAGACATCAGATTTATTGTAGTAATGCATTTCTCCTTATATTCTAAAAAAGTATCCTTCGATCAACAGAAAATTAGGAGCATTTCTTGGAGGTGCACACTCATATTCCTGTAGAGATGTATATAATGATATTGATACCTACAACAGTGTTATTGAACATTTCTCCAGTGATGAATTTGCTGTGAACTATCCAAGTTGGGAATAATATCATACAGCCCAAATATTACACCAAAAGGAATAATCATCCATGCTATTCTCTAATGAAACTAGTTTTGAAGTAGGATAAATGAAGTACAACCTACAGAATTATACTTAAATTTGTTCTTCATTGATAGTTTGTAAGACAAACAGAGGTCATAAACTATCCATTTTTTTACTGCTGGTACCTAAGCAATAACATGATTACCCCGTACAAGTATCAAAATAGTGTTCACCTTTAAGACACTAAAATTTTCAAATGATTAAAGTAAAATACATCTTATTAATGTCATTTATGTTCTGGTTTTTGGAATATGACAGCGATTTTTATGAGTATGAAGTGATTACGGATGGAAGTGGTAACAGTTTTTATTTAGTTCTTTAATAACTTTTATGGTATTTGGTATAAAACATTCTTAACATACGTACAAGAAAACAATACATTTATGTACCAAGCCACTTCACTAAAGCTGTGAATAATGCCAGATACGTTTATTAGGTACACTAAAGAGCATATTTATGATAGTCACAAACAATGGTCAATACATATTACATAAATTGTATGGAATATCAATGCCTAATTTAAGTATTGCTTACCTGTGAACACTATTTGCTTTCCCTCTTGCAGAAATTATATTACATTGCCTAATGCAGAGAAAAATGTAAAATACAATGATAGTTTGACATTGCATGAAAAAAACTTTTACATCTTGTATCTCTGAAAACATGATACAGATAAAAGAAACAGATATTTAAACATAGTTATGTGTGAGTGTAAGGCTTCTTGTGTTTTTTATTTCAGATATGTAATGTATGACTTTTACTTTGTTACTGCAGTAGAAATGATGACAGTAGATTACCGTGCCTGTTACACAAAATTAAAAAATAACTAAATAAGTGCCATGAATTTATTTACCTTGCACAGCAAATATCAGCTTCTGATAACTTAACTGTCTAATATTTTCTTCATCACTTTGCTACGTTATTTATTGTTGACCCAGAGAGAAATATTAGTACTAAATTCCTGAGTACATGAGTTGTACACAGTCACCCTGGGGAAAAGAAGAACCTCTAGACTGAGATTGGTTTCGACAATAATTTTAAATAAAAACACTATCCCTTTTTTAAATCAAATGTAACAAATACCATACTACTATTATGGCCTGTTAGACAATCTGTGGAATTGCAGTTTGTTATTAGCAATATATACATTGTCTTTCATGTATTACATTTAATGAATACATGTTATGGGAATGCATAAAACTGGGAAGAGAGTAACATTTTTCAGTTACTAACTTTGTGAATACTGTTACTGGAATAGTAACTGTCCAGAGAAAATAGTTTCATAATTATTACTTCAGTACCTAAAAATAAAAACCTACTTTAAAAATAGATGGTTGGAGTATTCTCATGGTGTCTCCAATGATACAATGCATAAGTGTCATGCAGCCATGAGAAACTTTGGTAGTGGATCAGAAAGTCGTTTCACATAAAATCGAAGAAAACTGAGATTTCTGTTTTAATTTCTATATTTAATTTAGTAGTTATACTTCTCATTGTTAGTGTGGCTGTATTATAATATTGTTTGTGTTCTTGTTGTCTTTAGCAAAGTATAAATGTTGAATTATTTCATATGCTGTCTGAGAGAATTTTTATCTTGTTAAAAAATGTTGTCATTAACCCATTTTGCATGGAAGGTTCATAAGTCATCTGTATTTGATACCCGTAAGGTTATATTATACATACAAATATTATAAGAATGTCCTTTTTATTTATTTTAGCTTCTTTGATTTTTTAAGAAACAAAGTTTTATTAACATCATTTTACAAATTTATTATTCTTTTTTTGTTTTCCTTTAATATAATAATATGGAGTAAATATTACAAAAAGTTGTACCTAATGTGCGTCGTTCATGTATTTTTTATTCTATTTCTTTGAATACACACTGAACTATCATATAAATGGTTCCCAAGTTTTGCTTCAAAACCCAGGACTTGTAAAACAGTACAGCAAACTCTAAATACCACAGTGAAATTGATTTTACACGTTTTCCAGGAAGAACATTCACACATTATTCCCTTTTTTTCTTATTTTGTCTCCCTATCACTCTCTCATACAAACAAAATCCGCATTCAGGCGATTTCACAAACACACCTTATTCAACATTCTTTTGAAAAGTAATATAGCTTATATTGATTAAACAGGTAACAGCCACACAAGTTACACCTGCTGAGGAACTGATATTGGTTGACTAGTCATGACTTCGTATAGAAAAGGGAACTGTGAACTAAATGTAAATGGCAAACAACAAAATGTAATTAGTACCTTAGCCATCTTTGACTTACAGCATGGGTGTTAATAATGATAGCACACCATCGTTTCTCTGTGTGCAGGAAAACGTTTTTACATACTTCACAATTCAAAGATGGCTATTCAGTGTTACAATGTATTTGACAGTGAATCAAAATGTAAATGTCTTACTTGCTAATAACACAAAAAGTCAACTTACAGAATTTTAGTATATTCACATATTCAAATAATTAATATAGAATAATTTTGTCAAAGTGCTTTCCATATGCTTTAGAGTAGTGGAAGTACATCAGTTTTTAAAACTAAAATTAAATAAGTTTATCTTTCAGACAACAAGGGAAAAATAACTATTTAATTTTTGAAGAACAGGCACTCCAAGTTAGAATATCAACAATATTAGGAAAGCAAAAGATCACAAATTACTGTGTTGCAGATAGGAAAGAAAAACACGGTTACACATTTAGCTATCAGCTAAACCCTTCTGCAGAAAGTAACACACATACTCATACAAGCAAGAACTCCTCACTCATGACCGCCATCTCCTTCAGCTCAGACTGGTCCTAAATGCCAGAGGTGGGGTTATGTGTGTGTGAGGTGTGCTTGCTTGTGTGAATTTTTGTGCATTCTCTTTTCTGAAGAAGGCTTTGACCGAAAACTAAATTTATAACAGTCTTTTGACTGTGATTGTCTGTAACTCACCATGCCATCATTACTGTAAGAAGTGGTCTGTCCCCTCACTAATATCGTTTATTTAATTTTTATATTGATAATGAAATGAAAAACACTTTTTTCACATTTTTGATGTAAGGAAAAACTGAGCACAAATGGAAATTGGGAAAAACGTTTCTCACAAACATGTCTTTGATAATAATTACAGTGGACACAATGAATGCACAGTTACCTTTTTCGATAAAGGCATGCCTACAGTATAGTTAATTTACTTAATTAAGACAGACTACAATACAATGTAGAAGATAAACTTATGCAATTTTTAAGGGATCCCAAATAGTCTGGCTAGACTTATCTGTAACTCTTTCATTTTCTGTATATCACTCAAACACCCGAATTTTTTTCTCAAATGAGTAAAAAAAATCTATGAATAATGCATGAGAATATGTGGATACGGACTGCTGGGTAAATGTGGTTTACAATAGTTATAAGTACATGAATGAAATACAGAAAACGTCTATCAGTGAAACACATTATAATATGGCAGATTCATCCATAAAACAGAATTCACCCAACTGCATATCTGTTCACACTGACTGACTACCTACTATAAAGAACAAAGGAATTATATCTGCTTTTAGGAAGTGTGCTATATATAAAATCAAAGAAATGTTTTAACCTGTATATTCCACTAGTGCTTAAAATCATGTATGAGTTTTCTCAGGTGCTTGAAGTTTTAATTGTTAGACCGTTTCTTTTCCTTTACTGCTGCAGTCAAGAGTGTTTAGTAATTTATGAAACATGATAGTCTGCATCATGTAAGATTTCGTGCATGAAACACAAAATGCCGAGGTCACCTGCAAGATAATGTTTTTGTCTAAGTAGAAGGATTTATTATGATAAAGGGCACTTAGTCCAACTGGACAACTGAAGTTGCATATTAAAACTGAAGTCATTGACAACAAAAATTACCATTGTAGATTAGAGGAATGAGTAGCATTATGTGATGAAGAGAAATATCTTCCATACACTTTACTACTTATTTATCTTGTTGGAGACTTCGAAACATCTTTCAAATTTCTGAGTCGTAGCCTAAATCTACAAATGTGGCTAAAACTGAGCATAGGACTTGAGTCTGTTGATATAAACAGATAATAAATATGTGTCTTTTTTGAAGACAAACAGAAGATATTCAGACATCACAGAAATAGGGTATGTTACATTACTTTTTCTGTATGACTAGCAGAATTCATGTTGGTATTGATATAAATAATTATGAAAGCCATGTTGTGAACCAGTTTGTGATCCATTTGGAATAATGGGGACTGAAGTTCTGTTTCGAATTTTTTATATTCATCCATAATAAATGTAATATTTTTAAAGGAAATGCAGATTAATAACTATTTAAAATGTCATATCAATGAAGTAGAATACGCAGCTTGTCAAAAAATATAAAAATTGTATCTTATCTTATATATGCCTAGTACAAAATGTCAAATATGTACCCAATAAATAATTACATGAGGTATACTAAAAGATGAAATTCCAGTTCTTCTAAATATCCTAAATACATTGGCATGATTTTAAAGAAATCTGACTATATACATGCTGCTATCAGTACAATCATTATGATCTGAATAAAATATTCTGACATATTCTCAAATTAGAGAAAACAAATTCATTTCAGTAATTTTATTTATCATATTGGGGGAGAAGTTTGGTTAAGTTTTATGTAATTATCAAAACCAGTACTCCTTACACATGAAAAACAGTGAAATATTGTGTCTCCAAGAATTTGTTCATGTTTTCACATTTTTTGGACAGAATGTCGAGAGAGAATTTCGAGCAGCATTAATAATTCTCCCTAATTTTAGATGACATTAATTGTAAGTAGATTCCTGCAGGTCTGATAAACATTACACAATATTTTTAGTATAAGCAAATTAAATTATAACAGAAAAATAATAATCCGATTTCTGTGAATGGAATTTTAATAAATATTGAAACTGATAAGCTTTATGGAGGAATATGATGTCTGTCAATGAGGAATTTGTGAACATGTGTGATGGAATACTTGAAGCAATATAGTCTCCTACTTGCTTTATATAGAAAAGAACATTTTTTATTAAAAAAGTATTGTTAAGTGATTTTATGAGCTGTGGAACACTTCTCTACAGGTGTATGCATCTCAGGTTTGAGTTATAAAAAACAATTTCCGTTAATTCACAGCTGCACAGCTGTTATAGATGGTCATAATTCACCGAAATATGAAATGGCACACGTTGACGATTGTATTGTACTCTTGAATGCAAAGTTCTCTGTCTTGTTAGTTGTGGAGGGTACAGAGAAACTTACATAGTGTAGCACTATTAACTTGCGAATTTTGGCTTCAGTGATTATAAGGACATCACAGAATAATACAAAAACTTCATAATGAAAATGATTAATATGTAATGTTAGTCTTAATATAAACTTCTAGTCCAGCCTAAAAGAAACAAATGCACAAATCTTGGTTTGATAAGCTTTACTATATTTCATTTCCTTTTCTCCACTCTAATAATCGACACTTCTGCACTAAATGAATACAGGAATACAGGTTTCAGGTAACTTAAAAATCCTCGTGGTAGTATTTAAATAATGTTAATGATGTTGCATGCAGACAGAGAGAGAGAGAGAGAGAGAGAGAGAGAGAGAGAGAGAGAGAGAGAGAGAGAGAGACAGACAGACATATAGACACAGAGACTGAGAGAACGAGATAACATATGGATTTCAGCCTACATGTTGGAGCACATTTTCTCATTCCAAATGATGAAAATTATTTTATGTTAATGGGCAATGAGTAAGGAAAAATGAAAATACAAATTATCAGAGACAAATTTATATAAGTATGAAAATCTGTTTTTGCTGAGAACAGCCTACAGAATTACTGATAAATTGATAAAATTACATAGATATTTGTTGGATCTCATGAAATGAAGAAATGAAACTAAATATTAGTTAATACTTTGAATGGGGTTATAACAGGTAAACATCAGAAGTGTGTTCATATTTCAAACATTGTATCATAGCTTGTGGACAGTCAAGTTCACTTCTCTCTCTCTCTCTCTCTCTCTCTCTCTCTCTCTCTCTCTCTCTCTCTCTATGAGCCTCTCCTCACACACACACACACACACACACACACACACACACACACACACACACACACACACATTCTCACATTACTTTTTATGCAGACACAGTGGTTCAGTAAAATGTAGAAGTATCCACATATATAAGAACAGATGTTTGAAGCTCTACCACTTGTAGTTTCTCATTTAAACTGAACACTAATACCTCATTCTTATATTTCAATATAACATGCTCTGAGTTTGATATTGTACTACCAGCTAAATTTGAAATTCATTAAGGTGAGTCACTAGAGCAAACAAGTTTCTTATGAAAACATCATCTTAATGACACTGAGAACATTGAAAAACAAATTTCAAAGTACTGATGTCTGATAATTACTGTTTCCCCTTAGAACAGTTCTTTAATGAGTCTTAGCCCTGTCACAGTAATAAAAGTAAGAGGGTTATATGATCCAAGGACACATTAACAACACACTTTTACTATGTTTGTACTGAAATGTGTTATGAAACATTATATATCCCTGATAACATTCAGCTCAAGTTTAAGAAAATCGTTGAAATTAGTGGGAAATAATTATTATCTTTGCAGGTGATACATGCAGAAGTGGAATGAAAACATCAGAGTGTTTCAAACAGATATAAAGTGAGCAATAATCACTTTCTACTCTTTTATGGATGAATACATTGCCATAAATTACGATAGAAAATATGATGTTTGTGTGGAAACTGACAAATGGGGGTATCAAATGAATTGATATCGTAAAAGAAAAAAAAATCATGATCTGATGGATAGATAGTGTAATACCCAATATATATAAGACAAAATCTACAGCTTCAATAACATCAGAAAAGTGACTTACATGTTTCTTAGATCAAACTTATCTTCACCCAGAAAATGGTATTTATTGTTTCCCTATGAGCATCAAAAACCCAGTCTCATAGGGTGTTTGGTTATTTGTTTTACTTAGGAATTTTCCAGAATATAATTATGAAAACTTAAGTATATTAATTGAGGCATTGACATAGGAAAGGTAGTAACTGCCACTAGTTGCTTTTTAATCGTGCATATGGTACCAACAGCAAAGGCCAATTGGAATTAGAGCAGCTTGAAAAGGTTCCAGCTAAATAGCTCCTGTACCATGCTGTGGAAAAGTTTGGAAGTCCACTTCACCCAAAACTAGTTGCCACATGTGTTGCTTAGATATGGTAGTGAACTACACCTTCACACTGCCTAAAAGGCTACAAGTGATCTGAACTGTGGCAACATCGAATCATGTATGCCCTCGAGTCCATCATCCACTTTGAATATCGACATGCAACAAGTTTTTTTTCATTTGTACACTAACACACTCCAACATATTTTACTTTCGGAAACTTTCAAATTATAACTTTTGATCTCAAAGTCTTCACACAGGGTGCAATATCATGTGCTTGCGGCACAAGGGCAATGGCGGACATGGTGGAACCAGGTCGCTTCTTGTGTGATGAAAGTTCTTTCCTCCTGTACCACTGCAAAACGAAATTTGCAAATATGGTTAGATAACTGTGGAGAGAAGAATAAAAATCGGATGATGTTACTGGTTAAAACTGATGCAGTTGCAAAAATAAATGTCGATACTGCAGAATTAAAATTCTTGGTTTCTGGTGTCAGAATAAGTAGCTGAAACGATTTGCAGTGTTGAAGTCTTCCGCCCTGTGAAGTGCTTATCATGAAACCTAAAGACTTTTTTGACTTAACTACAAAAACTGATAAACTTTTGTATGTGACTTCTCTTAAAATAAGCACCCTCAACTGAATTCGAACTTCAAGAAATTTCCCTATGATTAAAACCAGTTGTTCAGTCAGTCTGGAAGCAATACAATACATTCAAAAGACATCACTCATTCAAAGCCATCATCAATCTTCACTGTTTGTAGCCCCAGGAGGAAGACTGAGTGTCAATGAGGCAAAAAAGTGCATTAGTGATGGACTTTTGTGAATGAAAAGTTTAATACATTTTACAGTGAAACTTCAGTTTAGCAAACAAGAGTTTTATATAGGAATATTGACTGTGTTAAGCTTTCTATTTTGGTACTGTACAAACTAGTAATTTACCAACCACACTATGACTAATCCTTAAAAATTCAGGTTACGGTATATTAAGTAATTGGACTTCTTGAGTTGGCAAATAATAAACTGAGTGTCAAAGTCACTACAAATAGTTTTTGTTTTTCCAGAAAAATTTCATTTTTGGTATATACTACCTTTCCCAAGTAAGTGCCTCAGCCAGCAAAGAGAAATTTATTGATGAAATGTTACTTGTGTGGCAAAACTAACAAGAGAGACAACAATGACATCGGTTTCAAATGGATAATACAAATACAATATATTATATGATGATAAGGGATCATAGAATTTTAAATGACATTTAATAAATATATATTACAAATGCCTGAAAACATCATGAATTTATTGGTTATGACATATGAAAGACAATGTAAAATACAATGACATTATTATGATACTGAAAGTAATATTACAAAAATCCTTCAGGTCTGCATATCAATGACGTGTGGTCCTTATATTATGCAGGGCATTGGATCATAATATGTATATATTCAGATTTTCTTTACAGTACTTCAACATATGTTTACAACCTGTACTTACTGACACTCAGGCATGCACCCCTTCATGACATGGGCATTATGTTAATGTTTTATGATTATGAGGAACACCTATGTTATAAGACACATCCAATTTAATCCTAGCCAAAATATAAACATGCTCAAAAGTAAGGAAATTGTTCATGGGATGTTACAAATGCAACCACTGAATACATCTGTGCACATGTTTAGCCAAAGTTTATCGAACTGTTATAGGTGAGTATTAATTCACACTTCTCAATCTAAGACTGTTTCTTCAATGTTCCAGTAAAAGAGTTTAGATAGTTTTTAATACCACAACATCTAGAAATACCCATTTGACTGATGGTGAAAAATACGGGATACGAGTACTTGTTAACTTTTTCATATAAGGTTTTGTGTGGTTATGGTTCTGTGGCTGTTTAATTTCGTGTCTAACATGGTGATGTGCATATGCTCTAATAGACATGTTAGTACATTGATTCAGGGATCTTTGTAAACGTAAGAATGAATTTTTATGGGGTATTTCATATGGTATTTGATATATGCACATAGTTTTCTATTTTTTAAATATGTTTTCATATAATTACAGAAATTTTGATCATGGTCACATTAGTTCTGTACAATTTCCTTATTTTCACATGATTTATTAGACATATACCAGTTTACATCTATATATGTCACTTTATATTGTATCATAAATGCTATATATTATTAATATGACCCGTCATGCTTTTGAAGACTTAATTTGTTGCTTATATCACTTGTACACAGCAAAATGGCTCACACACTGGTCTGAATTACTTTATAACAATGTTAAAGTAAATTATAATACATCAATTGTTAACAGCTTGTAACTTTTGAGTTACCCTATTACATATCAATGGCTTTTTTTCTAAAATTTGATTAATAAATGAATTTTAAAACAGCTGGGAACATTTACTATGTATTTCATATTCAGACCACCAAGAAAGCATGCCTACTTTTGACATCAACAGGCTCTCCTACATAATCAGAGGCACATGTATACACATTCAAAATTCCTTGTTTGTAAATCGATCTTTATCTTCCAGGTTTTGGTATATTAAAGTTTGTAAATAAAAGACAACGTTCACATCTAAAGCTCTGTTAATAAATAAGACACGCTAAAACTGAGTGGAAGCTCATATGGGACATTTCTCCGTAATGACTGAATTATTGAAAAAGAAACAAGAATTACAATTTAAAAAAAATGGTTTCAGCGAATCCCTTAGTGATTGATACACAGAATCTGTTGAGATATCTCAGTCTGACAATTGTTTATTAAAGCTGTGTTTCGTTTGTGTTTATGGGAGGGAAAAATCTCCTAACGTCTTGTCAAAAAGAAGGACAAGGAAACTGTCTCACACACCAGTGTCTTTACTCGTAATCCGCTTCGCAAACACTGTGTTCAACTCGGTTTATTAATGCACAGATTTTCTCTTCACTTCGGTAAACGTAACTGAGTCCACATTATTGCATCCACAATGTTAGACTACGTTAATAATAACAACATACCAATATTCGCATTGTGTGCTGCAATCTTGAAGTATGGGTTATCAATACACAATACACATCGTTCAGGAGAAAATCTCCGGTCACAGTACAGTCATCGATTTTATATTAGAAAATAATAGCGCATTTTTAATTTAAAAAATTACTCGATGTATTTAGCACAAATTCAGTAAACTGGTTCAGAGGAAGCACTAAGCTACAGGGCTAAAATCTGTTGAAAATGAAATTACAACAATGAACTGCACTTTTCGAAAATTATAACTTCGTGGCGAGAAATCTGACCGGATAGACTGGTGTTTTAATTTCGCAGTAGAAGTATGGTATTCTATTGTCTCGAGTAGGATTTTTTTTATTTGCAGTCTAAAACATGTATATGCACGATGCATCACTTACTGCTCTGAAATAATATTCGTATCTACTTGAAACATGTTTTGTAAAACGATTTCACAAGGATCAGATTTTCAACGTTCGTAAGGTGAGCTTACTGATCTCGCAGAGTGTGCTAAAAGAGCTCTATCGTTATGTTCAGTACATAGTTTTGCCATCGTTAGTTTTGTTACAAAAATTCGACGTACTACGTTGAGTCTAAATCTAAAAGTATTGTCTTAACCACGACAAGGCAGATGACGAGCGGTAATATCTAAATTTGATCGGATCGAAATTCAAACAACACAGAACGTACAAAGGATTTTTTTTTTACGTAGGGTCTGTAGGTATGTGGAGCACTCCTTTTACTATTCTGCGAATGTCCGGATAAAATACCACACTTCTAATATGCAACTACTGCAGAAAGCGTTTCTGATGACCAGCTCCCTTCAGACATGTACCACGACCGTGCTTCCGCATCACAGGAGTTTGTCCGTATGCGCATTTGTGTGAAACGGTGTAACTTCCGCAGCGTACAATTTGGTCGTACTAAGATAATTGGTGTCACTTTCGGTAACTGCTCAATGAAAACCATTCGCAGATAATACGAGCGAGTGGGTAAGTCGGAGGCGTTCTCCACTCTTATTATCCGTCTCGGTGGGAACAGATCTCACGGCCGACGCCTTCACGGAAAATGTCTGTTGGTAACGGGAGTGCGCATCTGGAGCGCCTCCCTGTTCGGCTCCTATCAGTTGTAGAATCCGCGATTCATTGCGCACCGGTTGCGGTTGTGCCATTTACACGTCAGAATACGGACGTAGGTGCGCCGGAAGGACGCGTTGCAGAGAGCGTAGCACACGGGGTTGATGGTGCTGTTGATGTAACACAAGTAGTAGAAAAAATCCCACAATTCTTCCGGTATACACCCGGTGCAAGCGGTCAGGGGCTTGAGCAGGACTAGAATGTTGTACGGCGTCCACGTGATGATGAAGGTGAGCAGGATGGCGGAGAGCGTCTTGGCCGCCTTCTTGTCGGCCTTCTTCTCCTGCGTCTTCTTCTTCTTCTTGGGGTGCTGCTGCAGCTTGGGGCCTGCGTTGGCGAGCAGCGCCTTGGAGCCGGGCGCCAGCTGCTTGGGGATGATCTTGGCGTTGAGCGGAATTCGGATGTCGGGCATGTGCGAGGGCCGGCGCGCCGCGGCGGGCGACGGGAAGGCCGTGGGCGCGCCCGCGGGGTGCAGGCTCAGGGAGTAGTCACCGCTGTCGGCGCGTGCCGCCGCCGCCCGCCCCCGCAGCGGCGTCAGCGTCGCCGCCGCCGCCCCTCCGGGCGCCCCCGCCGCCCCCGGCGCGCCGGCCGCCCCCGCGCCGCTCAGGCCGCTCGCCGCCGCCGCCGCCGCCGCGCCGCTGCCGTCGTCCGCGATCATCTTGATGGACGGCTGGTCCGCCGTCGAGTCGCAGCTCGCCGAGTCCGGTGGCAGCCGTATCAAGATCGTGTAAACCTGCAACATATGTCCCGCCTCTTAAGTAATACCCTCTTTGACAACAGATACATCAGCAACAGCTTTCGACAGCTATTTATGTTATATTTATTCGGCTGGAAAGCTTCGACCTATAGAATCCGTCGAAAGCAGAAAAACAGGAGAAACACGAATCTATGAAATGTATGGGATGAAAATAATACTGCAAAATAGTAACGGTAAAAATAAAGAAATAACCGAACAAGAATTTATTTCATTTTAGAAACTTTAGCAACAGGAAATGAAAGGCGAATAAATGGATGTTGGGCTGTTAGTAGAATGCGTTCACGAGGAATGATTTATTTATTCAACCAGGTATCACACACAATGATATAAACTAAGGAGGCAAAAGTTACGGGATAGCGGTACGGATATATACAGATATCGTTGGTTACCACGTGCACATGGTATAAAAGGGCAGTTTATTGGCGAAGGGGTCATTTCTGCTCAGGTGATAAATGAGGTAAGGTTTCCGACGTGATTATAGAAACACGACGGGAATTAACAAGGACATTCTGTTTCGGAAATCTTTAAGAAGTTCAATATTCCACCATCCACAGTGTCAACAGTGTGTCGAGAATATCACATTTTAGGCATTACCACTCACCACGGACAATACAGTGACCGAAGGCCTTCACTTGGCGCCCAAGAGCAGCTACGTTTACCTAGAGATATCAGAGCTAACAGACAAGCAACACTGCGTGAAATAACTATAGAAATCAATGTGGGACATATGACGAACGTATCCGTTAAGGCAGTGAGGCGAAATTTGTCGTTAATGGGCTGCGGTATCAGACCGACGAGAGTGGCCTAGCTAACAGCACGACGACTGCAGCTCCTCCCCTGGGCTCGTAACCGTATCGGTTGAATCCTAGACGAGTAGATAACCTTGGCCTGGTCACACGAGTCCCAATTTCAATTGGTTAGAGGTGATGGTAGGGTTCGAATGTGGCGCAAAACCCACGAAGCCGTGGACCTATGTTGTCAGCAAGGCCCTGTGCAAGCTGGCGCTGGCTGTGTTTACATGTAATGGACTGTGTACTACTCATGTTCGGCCACTTGGAGACCATTTGGAACCATTAGTGCACGTCATGTTCATAAACAACAATGGATTTCTTACGGATGACAGTGCGGCTGGCCACTGGGCTACAAGTGTTCGCGATTGGTTTGAACAAATCTGTGATGGTCCACTGGACATTACAAGTGGTGGGTCACTGTTATGTGATTTCCACAGACGGCAATGCATGCTCTGCAACGTGCTCCCATACTGTCCAAAAGCTGGTAAGGAGTTGTTGTGGTACGGCGTTCCATTCCGTCAGCAGTGCGATTGACAACTGCTGGATGACTGTTGGTAAAATGGAGGTGCTGAAATGCGCCTACCTAAAACATCCAGCGCGTGCTCTGTGAGATTTAAGTCAGGGGAATGGGCAGGCAAGTCCATTCGCTGAATATCCTTCCATTCTCTCATGTGGTGAGAGTTGGGGACACGTAAGGCACCTAGGAACGTTGCCGAACTTGATCATTTTGATGGTACAGGCGGAAAATATGAACCAGGATCGCTGTACAGAACAAACTCCATTCTTATGAATGCGAGGTCGGTGTCTTAAAAGCTGCACATTTCAGCTTTTGTATTGGTCCCCCCGGTTATAAAGTTTCTGTCATTTTGCACTATTTGCAAACGATAATTACCATTTATCCCTGCACACAGACGCTGGTGAGCCCAGGACCACCGCCGGCCGGAGTGGCCGCGCGGTTCTAGGCGCTACAGTCTGGAACCGCGCGACCGTTACGGTCACCGGTTCGAATCCTGCCTCGGGCATGATTATGTGTGATGTCCTTAGGTTAGTTAGGTTTAAGTAGCTCTAAGTTCTAGGGGACTGATGAAAAAAATGGTTCAAATGGCTCTGAGCACTATGGGACTTAAAATCTGTGGTCATCAGTCCGGGACTGATGACCTAAGATGTTAAGTCCCATAGTGCTCAGAGCCATTTGAACCAATTTGAACCCAGGACCACCAACATCCTGCTTTGCCTCTTGCACTCCCTTGAGTCTCTAAAGAAAACAATCTCTAGGCCCGTAAACATGCAGCCATGCCCCATATACGTCTTCGTGTCCTCCCTTCGGTCTACCTGAAAAACTGAGTCAACATCCTTCTTTTACTAGTGAGATGTTGAGCACAGGAGAATGACGTGACATGACTATCACGCATTATAGATCTTAGCACGTGATTTCTTATTAAAGCAATTCGTCGTGATAATGAATTGTAATGCGGCGTGGTGTTGCAGCTATCACCTTTCGTTGTTAACCATTATTCTGAGTCTAAGTAATACTTAGTCATGAAGTATGCATTAGTTATAAAGTACATTTACCTGCCTCTTTAAAAAGACGTATTTTAGTAATCTTTTTCATTTCCTTGGGGAACTTACTATACAGCTTTTTTCCCTGATAAAACGTACTGTTTTGAGTTTTCTTCGTTTCCATTGGTAAATACACTGAAGTGACGAAAGTCATGGGATAGCGATAGACACATATACAAACTGAAGTAGTATCGCGAATAAAATGTATAAAAAAGCAAGGCATTGGCGGATCTGTCATTTGTACTCAGGTGATTCATGTGAAAAGGTTTCCGACGTGATTATGGCAGCTAAATTCGAGAAATTCCATTTCTGAAATCCTTAGGGAATTCAATATTCCGAGTTGTACAGTGTGAGGAGTACGCCGAGAGTACCAAATTTTTGGCATTACCACACATCACGGACAACGTAGTGGCTGACGGTCTCCACTTAACGACTGACAGCAGGGTCGTTTGCGTAATGCTGACAGACAAGCAACCGAACTTGAAATAATCGTAGAAATCAATGTGGGACGCACGGCGGACAGTGCGGCGTAATTTGGAGTTAACGGACTACGGCAGCAGACGACCGACATGAGTGTCTTTCTAATAACACAACATTGCCTGCAGCGCCTCTCCTGGGTAAGTGAGCGTCTCGGCTGGAACCTTAATGACTGGAAAACCGTGGTCTGGTCAGATGAGTTCCAATTTCAATTGGTAAGAGCTGATGGTAGCGTTGGAGTGTGGTACAGGTCCCACGAAGCCCAAGCTGTCAGCTAGGTACTGGTGGTGTCTCCCCTATGTCGTGGACTGTAGATGCATGGAATGGACTGGGTCCTGTCGCCTAACTCAGCCGATCGCTAACTGGAACTGGTCATGTTCGGCTGCTCGAAGACCATTTGCAGCCATGCAGCCACGTAGCCATGCAGCCATGTTCCCAAACAGCTATTTCATGTCACTGGGCCACAATTGTTCACGATTGGTTTAAAGAATGTTCTGAACAATCTCAGCGAAAGATTTGACCAGCCAAATCGCTCGACATGAATCCCATTGAAGAGTTATGGAACATAATCGAGAGATCAGTTCGTGCACAAAATCCTGCAACACTTTCGCAGTTATGGATGGCTATAGGGGCAGCATGGATCAATGTTTCTCCAGGGGGATTCCAACGGCTTGTTGGGTCAATGCAACACTGAGCTGCTGCACCATGCTAGGAAGAAGGAGGTCCGACACGATATTAGGAGGTATACCATGAATTTTGCCACCTCAGTGTCAATTCAAACTGGCTGTTGTTCCATGATTATGTGTAGCACTATTAAAGCACTCCGTCTTATGGCCAGAAGTGGCCCATCGGGAACATCCGACTGCCGCATCATCCTACTTGAGGATGCAGATAGGAGGAGCGTGTGGTCAAGCAGACCACTCTCCCGATCGTTGTGATGGTTTTCTTTGACCAGAGCCGCTATTATTCGGTCGAGTAGCTCCTCAGTTGGTATCACGACGCTGAGTGCACCCCGAAAAATGCAACAGCACATGGCGGCCTGGATGGTCACTCATCCAAGTGCCGGCCAACCCCGACAGCCCTTAACTTCGGTGATCTCACGGGAACCGGTGTATCGACTGCCGCAAGGCCGTTGCCTATAGCACTATTAGCGAGATATTAATTTTTTCCCTGATGTGCACAACAGATTGATAGGCATACTCGCTTGGTGTAACAAGGATAACCAGTTTTTAAATAGTTTTAGTACTAGATCGACTACTACATTTAGTTGTACTATTACGGCTCTTTTCTGTAGCTGGACCCCCAAAAAGGAACGGAAAAGGTAAGTCTGAAGGCTGCAAGCTTGTATGTTCTCTATATGCACAGCTTTCATTCCTTAAAATGCTTTTTAGTCATGTGATATTTCAGTTTTTCCAGACGTGGTTCATTAAGAATGGGCATATGAATTTCAGGCGAACTGTTCGTTCCGTTCCATTAAGTTTCGGGTGTGCAGCCGCAAGAAATCTCCTTCCGTATTTTTACTCGTGTGCTGCCTGGGCTGCAACTAGACTGTCAAGTTTTATCTAAAATGAAGAGCCTCGCTTAAGAACTATTGACCTAAGAATAGGAATGGGTAATCGGGTCGACAAACTGAGCCGGCGCTGCAGTCAAAATCAACAATTTCAGACGAAGAGGTTGAAACTGAGAAAGAAATAGAAAACCATCGATCGATTATCTGCCCTACAGCGGCAAAATTTCCGGAAAGATCGGTAGACCTCTATGTAGTTAAAAAAGATAAATGTCTTCTTTGCAATGTCTCCAGAAGTCAGGTGAGTACCTCACTCAGCCGTAAAGAAGGGAAACATCCCCTCGAAAATACCCGAGTTAAATATTTCTGAACGAATACCGTTGAAAGGGTAACAGATGAAAAAAAATTTCAAATAGATGTTCTATCGTTTCTAATGTACGTTACAACGGTGCACCCAGATCTGTCGAAATCGTCATTTTTTTGGAAATTCCCTGTGCTCATTGAGCAAAATAGAAGTGCATTCAGGTCTTTTTTGCCCAAGCAATTCTACACTATTTCAAGGTTGTACAATAATGTAAAAAGAATTTCAAATATAAAATAATTAAATCTAAAAATGTTACAACTGGAAAAAAAATATTGAAAATATAAAAAGGAAACACAAATAAAACGCAAGATTAAAAGATAAACAAAATTAAAAGAAAAAATATGTATAGAACAATATGTGTGGAGTATACATTTACAATATATTTATCTGGAAAACACTTATTAAACAATCCAACATAACAAATGTCATTGAAGTGGATATATACGAGCAGAGATGTGGAGATATTTCTGGCTGACTTCTGCCAAATGCGTCTTTGGAACACTTCACCATATATGACTCAATTTGATATTAACGATACTATACGTTTTGCTTCTTGTCAGATGTCGAAATGAGAAACAAAATAGTAGGTGGGGGGGGGGGGGCGGCGGGGCGGTGAACTCACAAGAAATAGCTATTTCGACAAATATTGGTGCACCGTTTTAACGTACATGAAAAGCAATAGAACTTATATTTGAAATGTTTTCAAGTGGGTGTTTCAGCCCCTTAACGGCCGTATGGGAAGGTATTAAAAATATTTTCTTTTATTTTGCTTTACACTACAACTAATTTAAAACCGATCAGAATCAAAGTGTAGGTTTGCCTGTCAGACTGACAAGGGGAGCATGCCTGCTCGTCATAACCGATATCATTTGAATGAGTGGTGTATGAAGGGCTTGGCCAGAAATGAAAGTGACGTAAGTGGGAGCTCCAGGTTGCCGAGAGTTTAGAGAAAACGGCATTTCTGACGCGGGTCGGGCCACGTATCAACTGTTCATAAAACGTAGATTCCGGACAGCGGTTGGCGCAGTGTGAAGCGTAGAGAATGGTATGTGGAAATAGGTGGGGTCGAGTCTCTATATGGTACTGTTTTTTCATTTTCAATTTGTTACCTGCGCTGCAAATAAACTAAACTAATGTTCAGTCTATTGCATTTATTAATATTTTCTCTAAAGACATGATAAGGAAAGGCAAAATAAAATCTGAGTCGGAAGTAAGTTTCCAGGGAGGGATCGTAACGCCTGTACGAGCACTTCGTATACAGGGTGTTCGGAAATTCCAGTACAAACTTCTACGACTTGTATAGGGCAGTGAGTACGTAATATTTAGAATAGGAAGCCGTGACCGGATTGATTACGCGTTTGGAGAGTACACCGACATGATCCTCCTGAATGGCGAGCCTCACGGTGATGGAAGACCTGCTCGTCGCCTTTATCAAGATCGTTCTCCACAACGTCCGACTCCATTGCATGCCCGTTTCACCAAACTTACGCAACGGCTTCCAAAAAGGGTACCTTCGCCGTCAGTAGACGTGACTGTGGTGCTCCAAGGACATGCCGTGCTCCCGAATTAGAAGAGGCCGTACTGCATCACGTCGAAGAGAACCCAGCAACAAGTACAGGAGCAATTGCTTTGGCTGTTGATGAGTGGAACTGTAAAACATGTGATGTGCTGGATCACACCTAATCAACTACTTTTAAAAATATTCGCGTTATCAACATGTTGTCAAATGGTTGTAGTACGGAAATGGTACGTTTCCAGACGTGAGATCGAATTCAAAATATTAGCTACTCACTCCTCTTTCCGAATCCTATTAGTTTTCGGGGATTTCCGAAAATCCTGTATAAAACTAGATAATTTTGTTACTTTGCAGTTGATGATTTACCCGTGCTAGGGTGATATTCATGGTCAAGACAGGGAAAGCGCTTTCAAGGCAATGGTTGAAGCAGAGGAAAGAGTACAGAATGGTTGTCGGAGGGTGGTGGGATCCGGTCCCTATATCGAAACTTTTTTATTTTCAATTTTTTACATTGCGTTGCAAATGAACCGATATATGAACAAAGTAATCATATCTTACACAGTGCAATATGTTGTAAATCTTCCTGGTAAATTATTTCCAACACCGCGTATGTCTAGATGATATTACCGGTCCTTTGGACCCGAGGATTCAGAAAACGGTGGATGACTTCGCGGCAAAATATAGAAATACTTGCATTACCTTGTCAGAATCGGGAAACTTGAAATAGCCTTACACAAGAAAATTGACTTATGTGATGAATCACTACGTGTAGGAGAACAAGTTTCTTCTGCTACTTGACTGGTGGGGGAAGACAAACAATACCCAACTATACGACTTACATCTTTGTGGCATTGCTATTAGGACATATCAAAACACATATCTTTCGTTCATGATGAAGAGTCATACATGATAAATTTTAGAACATGTTGCTACCAATACCCAGAAATCGTATGCTTGTCTTGAAGCTTGAATACACTGAAACGGTAAAACGCATCTAGCCATCAAAATAAAAAGGTGTTATAATGGTTACTACATTTGAGGTAATTAAGAGCGGAGAGTTTTTTTTTTCAGAAGAAGAAGAAAATATCAGTATGCGAGCAGACCTCAAAAAGTGAGTAACACACGTCGTCGCACGGAAAGACCATTCCGTAATGACACTGGTGCTTTGCCGGATGAGAGTACATATTCTCGATCTCCTGCAGAGACGATTCTGGTGCGTTACGTGTAAGAAGTGCATTACAATGTGGTAGTCAAATGGCGCGGCAAATGGAGACGTACCCCAAACATGAGTACGTGGAACAATGAGGTCCTTGCGGACGAAAAATCTAAATTGCACCAAGATTCACGGTGATGCACCAAATGCAGTGTCCATTCGTAGTGAAATGTTGCCAACAATTTGACCAAGGCCGCACACATGTAGGTGATACTGATCGGGAAGGAAGGCCACCGACATCAATCAAAGGCGATGATACCCAGGCAATTGACGAACTGATTCAAAGCAATTGCAGGTCTTCCGATGATGAGGACGTTCACACAGCGGTTCCCGAATAGCTCCGTGACGAAGGAATGGATGTGCCTCGTCGAAGAACTGAACAATCAATAGAATTTTCCGACCGTTGTTTAGACTTCTATTCGTCTCACTTTGAAGCGTAGTGCAGGATTCAGTAAAAGTTACATGGCCTGCCGAAACAACGTATCACTTAATTTTTTATTCCCGTAAAATCACCGAAGTGAAGCGCTGACGGGCTTGGCTAGCACTTGGATGGATGACCGTCCGGTCTGCCGAGCGCAGTGGGGTGCACTGAGCCTTTGTGAAGTCAATTGAGGAGCTACTTCACTAAGAAGTGGCGGCCCCTGTCACGAAAACTGACAACGGCCAGGAAAGTGATGTGCTGACCACATGCCCCTCCATATCCGCAGCCAGTGAGGTCTGAGGGCTGAGGACGACACGGCCGCAGGTCGGTACTGTTCGGCCTTCATGGCCTGTTTGGACGTTTGTCTCGTTTTTGAAGTCCCCTCGTAAGTGGCAGTTCTGAGTGACTTTAAGACTGTGATTATTCACACAGTCGTTGATAAAATATGGTACTTTACAGAAAATAATATTAGCCTATTCGAGTTAAGCAACAGGTCTTCTGGACTGATTTACCTTACTCATTTTGATAATATCGTTTTTTAGCGCTTGAAGGGAAGAATTATGTGATAGGTGAAATTCAGAAAACAGAACAATGGAATACTTATTACATTTGTTCCGTAATGAATTTAGTATTCAGTATTCAATTTTTGTTTGAAGATCTGAGGACGAATCTCTCCGATATTTCTCATTGTGCATCGCTGACAAACTCAGTGTTCTGCTCTTAACAAATAATGCTTTGTAGAACGTCGACATGTTTATTAAAGCCTCCTGTGTAATAACTTGGTTTCGTGATCTATCACGCTCTTTCGTGAGTCAGTTACATGCATATTGTCTCTTATCCTGTTTCTGTTATCCACAATTTCTCGGTCAATAAAATCTGTTAAAATGTAAAACCATCTCCCTTATAAATTACTATGAGCAGTCGTCTTTACTACCCGCTCCGTTTTATACTTTTTACAGGCTGCTGGTTTACTAAAGTATATCTGTAATTCTGAAAAGAAATGTAATCAAAGTTTCGGGATGTATCGTTCTCCACATTATGTCTGTTTAAAGAGAAACCTCTCCAGATATTTGATTATTTTCTGCACCAAACATACGATTTTGAGGAGTTACAAGTTAACTACCTCGGCTGAAGTAGGAGCTATAGATGTATGTCGTATAACACAGTTTGATTCAGAAAAGTGTCTGCTTACTGACAGGGTTCCGACACTTGTACCCTGCACGGGAGAGGTTTGGTTGCCATGCTGGTCCCATCATCTTACGTTGGTTTCTCCATGGCCCTGCTCCTGTGTCCTTCCTATTCCAGCTGAATTATTTGCGAGGTCTGCCATAGACTGTATATGTAACTTTCAATGAGTTAATGGGGTGCATGCGTGTAAATCTCTCGCGTGTTCACAATCTGTTAAAACCACCAACGTGATTCCTGAAACTACGAAAATTTGTGTGTGAGCAAGCTACCAGTCCGCTTTGAGTTGCGTTCAAACATCCTAATGAATGCATAAGAAATGGGAACTTGGTGGTCAACGTAACCACATGCTTAAGTAATAAGGTTCAAGCCACGTCCCTCGATTTACCAAACGTCGGCGAAACTGAACTCACTTCAACAGTTTCTGGGTGGAACATACAGTATCCAGTGCTACAGTGCAGTGTTGACGTTAAGATGAAATATGTAACTGTGACGAAATTCTTACAGTTTTTTATATTGTTTTAAGAGCTGATAACATGGATAACGAACAAGATCAAGGAATTATGAAATTTAATTGTTTAAATTACGAGAAGCCCTGGAGGTCGTCTTCCTACGGTCAGCACTTGCCTATGCCGCATTCCGAGGCTACTCCTACAGAGGTTGCTGATTAAATTCCTCAAGCATTAACTTTTGTTCAATCGACTCTCTTTTTATTATTTGTTATATTACTGTATGCAGTTTTAATACTTCATTAAACTTTATACGTGGGTGTATTACTAGTGTTACCCAGAGTTACCGCCGCAGTTTTTCGGCACCACATATTCTCACTCGCCAATTTCCTTTTTAGTAACTAAAAAAATAATTACACTTAAGGTTTTTCATTATTTCATTGTATTACTGAAACAGTTTTCATGTATTTTAGTTCTAGAATAATTTTTAACCTGTTTTAACCAAACTAAATTTTACATACATGTCTGTCAAATACATATATAGCAGCGACAACGGATGAGCTTACGTTACAAATAGGGTTTTGTGTCGCAGCTCAACACCCGTTTGCTGTAAACAGAAGCTTCTCCCGACACTGCGGTCTGTTTGCACTATTGTATCTGTTCGACGATGCCAAACTAATTTTTTTACATATTCTGACGATATCATTTTGACTTAATCATATTAGGATAATATTTGTTTTAATTTCAGCTATCTTTCATCAAATTATTAAGTTCGTCTTTTCTACATGTATGAAATCAGCGTATGCACACCAGGCTAGCCGTGCGCTCTAATACTCTGCTTCCCGAGCGCCCCGCGGATTGGCGTCGAGGTCCAGTGTGCTGGACAGCCTGTGGATCGTTTTTAAGGCGGTTTTCCATTTACCTCGGTGAATGCTGTCTGGTTCCCCTTATTCCGCCTCAGTTACACTGTGTCGACTTTTGCTGCGCAATACCATTTCCACATACGCGTACACCATAACTATTCTACCACGCAAACATTTGGGGTTACACTCGTCTGATATAAGATATTCCTGGGATGGTCCGCTGGGGCCGAACCTTACAGTAACCCTGGGTTGGGTGTGGGGCGGCGGTGGGGTAGGTGGACTGCAGTGGCCTGTTGCGGGGTTGTGAGCCACTGACGGCTACGGCGTGACGAAACCTCTCCGTCGTTTCTAGGTTCCCGGTTTAAGACATACATACAAATCAGAGTATTTTCGATTGGTTTTCCTACCTTTTACAGACCTGAAGATGGTCATTACGGACCGAAACCGGTAGTCTGGTTTTTGAGCAGCGGTCTCCATCTGGGCTGGCAATATTTCACCAGATAGAAAAAAAAGCCAGCCACTGAATTTTGTTCATAAACCTGGATATGTAGTCCCTAGATTCATTAAATTGTATGATTTTCCTTTATTGCTATGAGGAAATTACCCCTAAGAAATATGCACGTACCAGAGCTACATTGACGGAAAAAAATTGGAACACGAAGGAATAGTTGAGTGACATAAATGAAAGTTGGTAGAAGTGTTTCTACATCTGAAAGATGACGTCTATTCAGGTTTCTCGCCAGTCGCACAACAATGGCGCTAGTAGCGACACTATCAGGATGCAGATCAGATTCGCTTTAAATACACGCCGTAACGGTCGTAAGCGTTAGTTGCCTTTCAGACTGAACGTGCTGAGTTGATGTTAGTCAAGAATGCCTTTAAAGCGACCAAGACGCCATTATCAACACTTCACCAAGTTTGAACGAGGTCTTGTAATGGAGCTACGGTAAGCTGAATGTTGCTTCTGGGGTACTGCAGAAAGACTTGGCAGGAATGTCGCCATTGTACATGGTCTCGTGACCATCGCTACTAGCAGTGGTGGTCATGAGCGTACGATTCGCAAGAATACCAGGTTCCGGACTGCCACGTGTCACTATCGAGAGATAAGACCATCTTGTTCGGCGTATGGCTCTGGCGCAGCGTACTGCATCTGAGCAGCAGTAGGTACCACAGCTACACAAAGAACTGTTAAAAAAAAAGCTTACTTCAAGGCAACTCCGAGCTCCGAAACAGGCACCCTATAGCGTACATTACGCTGAATCCAAACCACTGCCGTTTGCGACTTCAGTGGTGTCAAGCGAGAGCTCATTAGAGGACAGGATGGAGGTCTATCGTGTTTCTTGCTGAAACTTGGTTCTGCCTCGGTACCAGTGACGGGCGTGTGTTGTCTAGAACGAGGCCCGTTCATGGCCTACAACCTACCTTTCTACTTGCTTGACTCACTGGACCTACACTTGGAGTTATGGTCTGGGATGCGATTTCGTGTGACAGCAGGATCACTCGTGGTTATCCCAAGCACTCTTACTACAAATCTGTACATCAATCTGGTGATTCGATCCGTCCTGATGTCAGTCATAGACAGAATTCTAGGAGTGTTTTCCAACAAGGTGACGCTTGCCCACATACGGCTGTTGTAACCCAACATGCTATACACAGTGTCGTTATGTTACCTTGGTCTGCTCGATCACCAGATCTGTCTCCAATGGAGCATACATAGGACATCATCGGACGAAAACTCAAGCGTCTCCCACAAAAACAATTAACCGTCCCTGTACTGAACGACCAAGTGCAACACCCATTGAACTCAATCCCACAAACTGAGATACGGCACCTGTACAACACAATTCATGCACGCTTGCGTTTTTGCATTCAACATTCTGACGGTTAAGCCGGTGATTAAAGTACCGGCCTTTCACATTTGTAATGGCTAATCTCGTGCCTACATTAACCTTTGATCTTGCAATGTTAATCGCTAAAATATGCTACCTAGACAAACATACTCCCGAAATTTCATTAATCTACATTAATTATTTTTTTGTGTTGCGATTTTTTCCATTAGTGTGTATTTGCATTCAGATGAACGTCAGAGGATGACCAAAGGCAATGACTGCGAATGATAAGGACCTACAGTTGCTTATATGACAGGTCAGTATGTATCATATTTTTGGTTAAGCACTCGCACATGTTAGTCATTTTAGTCTACAGTCATCTTCAGAACAAGTGCAAGGTGTCAGGCCATACTGGCACTTAAAAGATAGGGCACTAATGGCAACCAGTATTTATTTTACAGAGCAATCTTATATTAGAAAGTAAGTCTATTTTGATAGCTTCCCTTGAATACCAGCATCCTGCGGAGCCAGTATTTCTGGCATGATTGACCCATATACAATGCCAGAGATAAAAAGTGAAACACCCAGAACACATGGTTGGATGACACAGTAACATCACATACATAACACACGATCGACGTATACATAAACTGAGAGAATTGCAATTAGGCTGAAGAGACAAAGAAACGGGTACACCTGCCTAATATCGTGTACAGCCTCCGCGAGCACACAGAAGTGACGCAACACGACGGGGCATGGACTCAACTGATGTCTGAAGTAGTGCTGGAGTGAACTGACACCATGAATCCTGCGGAGCTGTCCATAAATCCGTAAAAGTACGAGTGGGTGGAGATCTCTTCTGGACAGCACGCTGCAAGGCATCCCAGATATGATCAACAATGTTCATGGCTACGGAGTTTGGCCACCCGCGGAAGCCGCTCTGTAGCAATTCTAGATCTCTGGGGTGTCGCATTGTCCTGCTCGAATTGCGCAAGTACCTCGGAATGCTCAATGGACATGAATGGATGCAGCTGACCAGACAGGACGCTTACGCATGTGTCACCTGTCTGAGTCATGTCTAGACATATCGGGGGTCCCATATCACTCCAACGGCACAAGCCCCATACCATTACACAGCCTTCACCATCTTGAACAGTCGCCTGCTGACACGCAGGGTGCATGGATTCATGCTGTTGTCTCCATAGCCCTACACGTCCATCCGCTCTATACAATTTGAAACGATACTCGTCCGACCAGACTACATGTTTCCAGTCATCAACAGTCCATTGTCAGTGTTGACGGGGCCAGGCGAAGTCTAAAGCTTTGTGTCGTTCATTCATCAATGGTACACAAGTGGGCCTTCGGCTCTGAAAGACTATATCGATGAGCTTCGTTGAATGGTTCTCTTGCTGACGCTCGTTGATGGCCCAGCATTGAAATCTGCAGCAATTTGCGGAAGGGTTGCACTTCTGTCAGGTTGAACGCTTCTCTTCAGTCGTTCTTGGTCCTGTTCTTGCAGGATCTTTTTCCGGCCTCAGCGATGTCGGAGATTTGATGTTTTACCGGATTCCTGATATTCACGATACACTCACGAAATGATCGCACAGGAAAATCCCCACTTCATCGCTACCTCGGAGATACTGTGCCTCATCGGGTGTGGACCGACTTTAACACCACGTTCAGGCTCACTTAAATCTTGATAACCTGTCATTGTAGCCGGCCAGTGTGGCCGAGCGGTTCTAGGCGCTTCAGTCTGGAACCGCGCGACCGCTACGGTTGCAGGTTCGAATCCTGCCTTGGGCATGGATGTGTGTGATGTCCTTAGATTAGTTAGGTTTAAGTAGTTCTAAGTTCTAGGGGACTGATGACCTCAGATGTTAAGTCCCATAATACTCAGAGCCATTTTTTAACCTGTCATTGTAGCCTCAGCAACAGATCTAACGGCGCCAGACACTTGTTGTCTTATATAGGCGTTGTCGACCACTGCGCTGTATTCTGCCTGTTTACGTCTCTCTATATTTGAATACGCATGCCTATACCAGTTTGACCAAGCGAGGTGGCGCAGTGGTTAGCACACTGGACTCGCATTCGGGAGGACGAGGGTTCAATCCCGCCTCCAGCCATCCTGAATTCATTTCTGTGATTTCCCTAAATCGCTCCAGGCAAATGCCGGGATGGTTCCTTTGAAAGGGGCCGGCTTACTTCCTTCCGCATCCTTCCCTAATCCGTTGAGACCGATGACCTCGATGTTTGGTCTCTTCCCCCAAACAACCCAACCCAACCCGTACCAGTTTCATTGGCGCTTCAGTATATCTGAAACAGGAAAAATGGCTGCCACATTGCATTACTGTTTTTCGTGTTTAGTGCTGTTAGCAGGTCTGGTAGGATATAATGAGGCGTGAACAGCGACAGGAATTGAGAGATCACTGTAAATGGCACGGAGATGCCGCGTACTCTTCGGAAACATCTACATCTACATCTGCATCCATACTTAGCAAGCCACCTGACGGTGTGTGGCGGAGGGTACCTTGAGTACCTCTATCGGTTCTCCCTTCTATTCCAGTCTCGTATTGTTCATGGAAAGAAGGATTGTCGGTATGCCTCTGTGTGGGCTCCAATCTCTCTTATTTTATCCTTATGGTCTCTTCGCCAGATATACGTAAGAGGGAGCAATATACTGCTTGACTCCTAGGTGAAGGTAAGTTCTTGAAACTTCAACAAAAGCCCGTACCGAGCTACTGAGAGTCTCTCCTGCAGAGTCTTCCACTGGAGTTTATCTATCATCTCCGTAACGCTTTCGCTATTACTAAATGATCCTGTAACGAAGCGCGCTGCTCTCCGTTGGATCTTCTGTATCTCTTCTATCAACCCTATCTGGTACGGATCCCACACTGCAGAGCAGTATTCAAGCAGTGGGCGAACAAGCGTACTGTCACCTACTTCCTTTGTTTTCGGCTTGCATTCCATTAGGATTCTTCCAATGAATCTCAGTCTGCCATCTGCTTTACCGACAGTCAACTTTATATGATCATTCAATTTAAAATCACTCCTAATGCGTACTCCCAGATAATTTATGGAATTAACTGCTTCCAGTTGCTGACCTGCTATATTGTAGCTAAATGATAAGGGATCTTTCTTTGTATGTATTCGCAGCACATTACACTTGTCTACATTGAGATTCAATTGCCATTCCCTGCACCATGCGTCAATTCGCTGCAGATCCTCCTGCATTTCAGTACAATTTTCCATTGTTACAACCTCTCGATATACCACAGCATCATCCGCAAAAAGCCCCAGTGACCTTCCGATGTCATCCACAAGGTCATTTATGTATATTGTGAATAGCAACGGTCCTACGACACTCCCCTGCGGCACACCTGAAATCACTCTTACCTCGAAAGACATCTGTTCAATGAGAATGATATTCTGCATTCTGTTATCTAGGAACTCTTCAATCCCGTCTCACAATTGGTCTGATAGTCCATATGCTCTTACTTTGTTCATTAAACGACTGTGGGGAACTGTATCGAACGCCTTGCGGAAGTCAAGAAACACGGCATCTAGCTGTGAACTCGTGTCTATGGCCCTCTGAGTCTCGTGGACGAATAGCACGAGTTGGGTTTCACACGATCGTCTTTTCGAAACCCATGCTGATTCCAACAGCGTTATTATCACCTGTTATGAGAGTTTAAAAGGCACCCCACTGTGGGTCTCCATTTGACCCGCTGGACGATTCACGTAGCACCCACATCTGTGGGATCCTCTCATTCGACAGTAGTTTGATAGTGAAATGCAGGGGATCGTAGGGACAGGAATGTTCGTCATCAAGGTTCCAGTCTACCACGTCTGACCACCACAAGGGGCATCGTCATATTGTACACCAAACACATCGTAACTCTTTCACATCTATGCCTGTCTTTCGATAAAAAGTAATAGAATCCCCGCAATACTCTTTGCCATCCTGCATTCATAGTTGGGGTCTAGCAGCCGTTGGACTAGCGAACTGCAATTATCGTCGAACAGCACAGAGGGCACACACAACACGGACTGTATTACGCTACCACATTAAGCAAGTTATGAACTGTACTTGTCGAAACATGTGAAGTACCTCAAAGACATTTTCGGAGGTCATTGCAACATCACACCATCGGCAGATATGAAATGACTGGAGTCACAGTTCTTTGAGACGGGCGGAATGGCCACCATGGTGCGTTAGTGTAGTTCGGGTGTAGTGTCATTACCAATCTTGGTAGGGTACATTAGGGGCGTGGACAGCGTCAGATGGAGAGTGACCACTGTGAGGGACTCACAGATGTAGTGCGCTCGTGTGAGACAGCGGTATCAGCGCCTCATTGGGGATCTCCATGTGCACTACTGGACGGTTCACGGACTGTCACGATTTGTTGGGTATTTGCGTGTGACAACGGCCCAGGGGTGGACGTGAGGGCAGGCATGCTTGTCGTCGGAGATCGCGGCGATCACACCTAATCACCACAAAGAAAGATTGCCTTATTATGAACCAAGTACATGATAGCCCCTTCACATCCGCGCTTGCCATCCGAGATTAGTGATGGACTCCCTGCATCCTGCGTTATTATTACTGATGGTCAGAGACTAACAGCAGCTAGACCAACAAATTACCATCCCTTGTGTAGGCTGCCATTAACACCATAACACAAATGCATTTGGGGTGGTGCCATGGTTAGATGAAACATTAAATAATTCTATTTAGAAGATTGTTCAAAAGTGATTCAAATGGCTCTGAGCACTATGGGACTTAACATCTGTGGTCATCAATCCCCTAGAACTTAGAACTACTTAAACCTAACTAACCTAATGACATCATACACATCAGTGCCCGAGGCAGGATTCGAACCTACGACCCTAACGGTCACGCGGTTCCAGACTGAAGCGCCTAGAACCGCATGGCCACACAGGCTGGCTTAGAAGGTTGTATGCACGTGGGTGTGTTAGTGTGTGTGTTGTCTGATACTTCTTTGAGGGCAAAGGTAGAGGGCCACCCTATAAACACTCCGAAAACCTCTTTTCCACGCAAAACACGCACACGCACACACACACACACACACACACACACACACACACACACACACACGCACGCACAAACGCAAAAACACACACAAAACCTTCAACCTTCTACATAGAATTAGTTAGGCCTAACCACAGCATTTCCAATAGTAAGTTCTATATGGCTGCTGAGGACAAACTGTGAAAAAAAAACAACTGCAATAAAAAACATAAAAACCGAGGAAACTGCAGCACGTGGTAAATACTGTCTTAAAAACTGAAATTATAAGCTGAAACTTATTGTGGGAAATAGAATAAAAGATAAAATTGTGGTTTGCTCAAGTGCAGACCCTCTTCAAAAATAAATCTGTTTGTATTTAAACACGGAGCTTCAACCTGGAAATGAAGTTTCCTTTAGTTTTCTCTTATCCCTCTGGGTTCTTCACTTTTTTATAATGCAGTGTAGGGCCATGCTTAGCTCGGGGAATGAGTGAAGTTGCAAGTAAGCCGCTATGCGACTCAAATGTCGTGGCCGGTGACTTCGATTGTACACTTCAGTTTATCTCATCCACAACCTTCGTGCACAAATGCCGTTAACCAGCACACACAATAGGTGTTGACAACGATTATTATGCTGCGGTCACAAAACTCCGTTGGCTGCGAGGAAATAGATACATCGTTTATGCGGCAAATGCCATGCTGTGTCTTAAGAGGAGAAGGCGTATCAGCAGAGGCCGGCAGCGGAGAATTGAGTGGGCCCACAGCGGGCGGTCACGCCTTTGATGTCGCCGCGACGTTATCTCCGCTGTGCAGAGCAACGACGTCCTTCCTCCTTCCGGGCCGCCTGGCCAGGGCAGCGGACCTTATAATGTCCCATTACCTGTCAGAGACCACAATCCGGGCTTAGGAACTCGTATAATACCACAACGTGGACCTTCTGCTAGAGGACATGATAGCTTCCTATGGATCTATCCTTCTACAGGTTCAGTAGCAGTACATTCCTTGGAACTATTTTAGTTTCCTTATAAATAGATATTTTCTCTCCCTGTATTAGGATTCATCGTCACTAATTAAATTCAAGACGAAAAATAAACGGATGAAAAAGAGTTGCAACACCAAAAGGTAATTAACGCAACGAAATTTCTGGAGTACGTTTGTCTAGGTAACACATTTAAGTGATTACCATGGCAGGATCACAACTTAATGCAAGCGCGAGATAAGCCATTGCAAATGTGAAAGGCTGGTACATTAACTGCCAGAATGTTGAATGCAAGCATGCAAACGTGTTCGCATTGTGTAGCACAGGGATGGAGTTCAATACCTGTGGCACCGGGTCGGTCAATATAAGGCCGGTTAATGTTGTTTGTGCATGACTGCTGGAGTTGTCGTCCGATGATGTTTCATATGTGCTCGATTGGAGACAGATCTAGTGATCGCGCAGGCCAAAACAACATGTCAACACTCTGCAGAGTATATTCGGTTACAACAGTGGTATGTGGGCGAGAGTCGTCCTGATGTAAAACACCCCCAAGAATGCTGTTCATGAATGGCACCGCAACAGACCGAATCACCAGATTGACCTACAAATTCGCAGTTAGGGTGCGTGGGATAACCACGAGTGCTTCTGCTATCATACGAAATCGCAACCCAGACCGTAACTCCAGGTGTAGGTCGAGTGTGTCTAACATGCAGGTTTGTTGCAGGCCCGCAACAGGCCCCCTAATAGCGAACATATTATTAACACTGGCACGGAGGCAGAATCAACTTTCATCAGAAAACTCAACAGACCTCCACTCTGCCCTTCAGTGAACTCTCGCTTCACATCACTGAAGTCGCAAATGGCGGTGGTTTGGGGCCACTGGAATGTACGTTTCAGGGCGTCTGTCTTTGGAGTAATCAATTCGTAACGGTTCCTTGTGCCACTGTGGTGCTGATCAACTGGGTGGGGTGGGGTACTCAAAGGTGTTTTTCCGCTGGGTTCCTCGCCGCCTAGTAGAAAACCATTAAGATAAATGGAGGATTATCTGTGAAGAATGGCCTGAGCGTTACGTGGATGACTAATAAATTTTTGTAGAATATCGTCATAGGCACTGAAACGTGGATTCATCACTTCGAACCTGAAAGGAAACTGCAATCCATGGAGCGCCGCTTCACCACCTCTTCCCTGAAGAAAAGTACAAAGTCGAACCATGAGACGGTAAAGTCGTAGCGACGGTCTTCTGGGAAACTGAAGTGTTATTCTGTTTGATGCCTCCCTCATGGCGTAACGATAAACTCTGAAGTGTATCGTGTTACCCTCAGGCAACTGAAGAAACGACTTCATCGGATTGGTCGCCGCTAAAATGCAAAAGAACGAAACATGCGCACCCAGGAGGGGTCCACAAAACTTCATTAGACTGTTCTTCCTTATTTACCCTACAGCCCGGATCTCGCACCTCCCGATCTCAATGTTTGGCCCAGTGGAGGATGCACTCAACGAGAAGCAGGGGTACGTGGATGATGGGGAGGTTATTTATCAGCAGAGTGGTATCATGCGGGCATACAAGTTCTCCCAGAAAAGTGGCGTATGGCAGTCGCATTGAAAGGAGATTATGTTGAAAAAGAGAGTTTTGCAGCAAAGAGAGTGAGAAATTTTGGTATTGCGAATAAAGCCAACCTGCTTTAAGAAAAACGTATGTTACATTACTTACTGAACACCGCTCGTAACACAAGATTAAGAAAAATCGATTGAATCGTCTCAAGGATTTGAACAGTACGCAGTGTTTCCTCATTCTAACGGAATTCGCAGTGGTAAATACACCAGAACACAAAATCCGGAATATTCGAGTTCCTTATGCTTACAAAAAAAATTTCCACTAGAACTGAGGTCACAGCGTCTCAGGAATTTTCTGAGATTCCATCCCACATTAAAATTCATTGAAAAATATTTGGATATACCGAACAAAATGTTTTAACAGAGAACCACGACATGGCACTTCCTTCCGTGAGTGTAGGTAATGAAACATTTGGACTGATAGAAGATTTTATGAGACCCTACGATGGTAAGCAGCTGACTAATGAAAACAAAGATATTTAACAATTAGATAACTTTAGCTAGTAGCTCTATTGAGTGTACTGTTGGTGAAGCATGGAAGAAAGTAGGGAATAAAACATCGCCCGTAAGATACCTGTGTGGATTTCGCAAAAACATTTTAGAAGATAAGACATGAACCTTTTTTTTCGTGAGTCATTTAACTCAAAGAAAATCAAAACCAATTATTCTCAAGCTCTCGGCTAATTCTATTTTTAATTAATTCTGACGCTATATTCCAAAACGCAGCATTTTTTTCTACTACATCAGTTAGTAGCTCGATCTCAATACTCCATTATTCTCTTGCCGGCCGCGGTGGTCTCGCGGTTCTAGGCGCGCAGTCCGGAACCGTGCGACTGCTACGGTCGCAGGTTCGAATCCTACCTCGGGCATGGATGTGTGTGATGTCCTTAGGTTAGTTAGCTTTAAGTAGTTCTAAGTTCTAGGGGACTGATGACCACAGCAGTTGAGTCCCATAGTGCTCAGAGCCATTTTTTTCCATTATTCTCACTCATTAAAGGCAACATGAAAAAGAGTACATCTAGTCAGGATGAAAAGGCGTGGTCAACGGAACAGCATACAGGCGCTATCCATCTTTACAACTGACCATCAACTTGCGTTCTTCTGCGTCTAGAGATTTTTTTTTCTCGAACGCTGCGTTAACGCCATGTATCATCGGTTGTAAGTTGAATGTTAGATTTCTCAACGCGTGTCTAATTTCCGTCATCTGAACGTAGCAGGATATGTCCTTGCAAAAAAATCTTTTAAGTTTTTTTTTAACACGAACCCAGCATTGTATTTGTTTTTAGACGATATTCAACAATTGCGACAGTTGATTGAAATTTATGGTTAGAGTCAGCAGTAATGTACGAATAATAAAGGGTGTTTCACAATGTTTTGAAGATTTCAAATTATAATAACACCTAAACTAATATCGGAATAAAGTACTACATTTATCCAAGGTACAACATTTATTCACGTTTACTTATAAAATATTGCAGTGGAAAAATGACGACTATTCGCAGCTACAGAATAAGCGAGGCGTTTCACCCAGTTTTTGAACACATCTTTCCTAACTGCAGGAGAAATTCTTGAAATTTCATCATGAATTCGATACTTTAACTCTTGCAAGCTTGTTGGAACCAAATGTTCAAATGGTTCAAATGGCTCTGAGCACTATGGGACTCAACATCTATGGTCATTAGTCCCCTAGAACTTAGAACTACTTAAACCTAACTAACCTAAGGACATCACTCACACCCACTCATCACGAGGCAGAGAAAATCCCTGACCCCACCAGGAATCGAATCCGGGAACCCGGGCGCGGGAAGCGAGAACGCTACCGCATGACCACCAGCTGCGGACGAACCAAGTGTTCGTAACGACCCACGAGGGCTTACCTGTAAGTCAATATGCCAACGTTCGATGCGCTCGAGAGTTTGGACAGCGATTCGATGCACTGACAGTTGCACGGATGTTTCTTACCCAGTTCAATATTGTTTGACGAGCAGAAACTGGATATCGCAGATGAATCTTTAAATATTTACGAAACGCACGTTGCACGCGCATGACAGATTCGTCGTAGCGAAAATAGCCCTCCATCGCAAGTGCACGATGTTGTCTCCATGAATACGGTTCAGATGGGTCTGAGAACTAGGGGGCATCTGAGGTCATCGGTCGCCTAGAACTTAGAACTACTTAAACCTAACTAACCTAAGGACATCACACACATCCATGCCCGATTCAGGATTCGAGCCTGCGACCGTAACGGCGTGCGATACCGTACAGAGGCGCCTAGAACCGCTCGGCCACACCACCCGGCCCATCAATATGTATGATGTTTGTGAGAGAAATAGTGAAACAGCTTTTATGTCCCCCTCAAAGTAGCACCCTTCGGCAGCTATACCCCCGCGGAATCGTTGTTCTTGGTAACAGCGGTGAAAGGCTTCGACGATAGGGCCTTTAACATGTCGGTCACATTCGTTTCAATGTTCTCCAGAGTCCGAAAATGATGTCCTTTAAACGGACTTTTCAATTTCGGGGAAAAAATCACAAGGGCTCGGATCAGTTGAATAGGGGGATGTGGAAAAACGTGAATGCCTTTTGAGGTCAAAATTTGCGTGATAAAAGTGTCCGTGTGGCATGGGGCGTTATCATGATGCAACATCTACTTGTTTGCATTTTCCGTTCGTACTGAAAAAATGGTTCAAATGGCTCTGAGCACGATGGGACTTAACTTCTGAGCTCATCAGTCCCCTAGCACTTAGAACTACTTAAACCTAACGAAACTAAGGACATCACACATAGCCATGCCCGAGGCGGAATGCGAACCTACGACCGTAGCGGTAGCTCGGTTCCAGACTGTAGCGCCTAGAACCGCTCGGCCACCCACGGCCGGTCCGGTCTTACTCGATTCATCATTTTCCTGACCATTTGAAATACATCTTTGTAAAATACTTGGTTGACTGCTTGTTCTGGGGGTACAAGTTCTTTATGCACGATACCTCTAATGTCAAAAATGCAAATCAGCGTTGTTTTGATATTTGATTTGTTCATTGAGCATTTTTCGGTCGAGGAGATGTCTCAGTGTGCCGCTCTCACTGTGCCGCATTGTCTCAGGACCGTAGTCAAAAATTCAGGATTCATCACCTGTGATCACACGACTGAACCATTTGTGGTCATTGGCAGTCCTCTCAAGAACATAAACGCAAACGTTTCTTCGATAGTCCTACTACTTAGTTGTGAGGTTTTTCGGCACCATTTTGGCACAAATCTTTCGGATGTGCAAAAGTTCAGTCAAAAGAAGAAGTAGGGTAAAAGTGATTAATAGGTCACCCATCATCCTTATTGCTAAGCGTCGGTCTGATTTCACAAGAGCACGCACACTTTCAACGTTTCCGTCGATTTTTGAAGTTGAATGTCTCCCTTGGCCAAGTTTTATCTGCAAAGTGTTCTCGGCCTTCCGAAAATGATTTGTGTCAGCGGAAACTTGTGCTATTGATAGAGAATGTTCTCCATAGGCTTGTTTCAAATTTCAAAAGCAACATTCGAAGATAGCCTCGTTTAGTACAAAACATGACGGCATAACGTTGTTCTAAATTCCGCTGACGGGACTCTGAAATATAATACGTTCACTGCAGATGCAACAAAAACAAAACTTCACCAACGGCGCTTTAAAATTTCACGTGATGGCTGTACGGTGCTGAAACTCGAGCTGAGCATCTGGAAGGGATGGACACAAGTAGCTCAACACAGTGTTGCTAGATCGCTCGTAGTGTTCTCAGCCCCATTAATTTTCTCACACACCTCGCACCCGGAACGAAACTTTGCACTGCGCAGTATTAAAAGACGGCGTTTCGTCGTCGTATCTTGTTTTTACCGCACATTATTGAAATTTGAAATAGTCAAAACAATGTGAAACACCCTGTATATTATATGTTACTTGCATTTTACGTCGACATGCTAGATGTCTACGCGCACGCACAGGTCAAGAAATTCCCGTAAATTACGGGACGGTGGTTCGTGGGCCTGCATCTGGTGCCCGATACCATTACAGATGGCTTCCACCGGTTTCATATCAAGCGACGTCAAAGTGAGTTCACTATCACGCTCCTCAAGGAACTGTAGCACGATTCTGTATTTGTAACACAGACAGTTATTCTCCTAGAAGATGTCATCGCCGTAGGTAAAACATGAAGTAATAGAGGTAGTTCGCAATAATAAGCAGCTAGTCCACGGATGTCACGGTGCAAACGATTAGTACCACAGGTCCCATGAAATCTCATGTGCACGTTCCTCTTAGCGTAACACTACCCCAACCAGTCTGCGTTCGTGAAGTGCAGCAAGTTTTGAGCAGCCGTTCTCCTGGATGATGGCGTATATGGGCTCGAGTATTGATCTGGTGTAACAAGAAACGTGATTCATCTCACTCAGCGATATGTTTCGATTCTTGATTATCTCTACTCCACTCCATTCGTAAATGAAGATGTTGGATCAACACGGGAACATGTAGGGGGTCTTCAAGTGTCCTAGCCCCATGTCCAACGTACGTTAACGGTAAAGGTACGTACTAATTCTTCATGTCTACATATTTATATCTCAGCATAGTCATCCTGGTGACGAACACGTTTCACCCAACGAAAGACCAGTTTGTTGATATCGACACTCCCGAACGTTTTATCTTGATGACGGAGCCAGAACCTCACCTCTGCTTGCACGGCTTCACCAATATGACAGCGAAGTCCACGAAGATTTCCTTAAATTTTTGTAAACAGATAAAAATCGGAAATGACCAAGTCGGGACTACATTTTCCAACTAGGATAGAGGGGAACAGTGGCACAGCCATAAACAATATTTTTAATCATTCTTCATTAGTAAATGGGCATTCTGTTAGTAAAAGGGTGAATGGCCTTTCAGACCAGGATGCACAAATTTTAACACTAAAAGGCTTTTGTACTCAAACAAATATCACATTTAATTACAAACTATGCAGGTAAATTAATCCTAGAGCAATAGAGCGTTTTTTAAACCTTGTCAAAGAACAAGAGTGGCAGGATGTTTATAGTCCTGATAACATAGATAACTAATATAATGCTTTCCTTAACACATTTCTCATGCTCTTTCAGAGTTGCTTTCCATTAGAACGCTCTAAACGGGGTTCTAGAAGTAATAGGTAGCCCGGGTGGCTGCCTAGTGGGATAATTATATTATATAGAACCAAGAGGGAATGAGTCGGAATGTTAGAAGTAGTCACAATCAAGCTACAGTAGCCCATTACAAACAGTATTGTAAGGTGCTTAAAAAAGTTACTAGGTAGGCAAGGACTATGTGATATGCAAATAGAATAGCTGATTCACAAGATAAAAGTAAAACCATTTGGGAAGTTGTGAAGGAAGTGTCTGGTCACAAGCTCGACAATATAAAGACAGTTCGCAGTAAAAATATTTCTGTTACTGATCAATCAGATATACGTACAGTATTTAGTAATTGCTGGTAAATTAAATAAAACTTTTGATTCTACAGATAATCATATAACTTTATTGGCAAATGCCTTTCCGAGATTCATGTCTGAAATACTCCTCTGTGATAAAGACACGGGGGAGACAGAGTCAATAATGAAATCACTGAAGACTAAGGAATCTCATGGTTATGATGGAGTGTCTAGCAGAATATTAAAGTACTGTGCTGCAAATATTAGCCCTTTGTTTACCCATATTTGTAATTTTTCCTTTAGGCATGGTCAGTTTCCTGAACGATTAAAGTACTCAGTACTGAAGCCGCTTTATAGCAAGGGGCAAAGGGATAATGCAGACAATTTTAGACCTATTTTTATGTCATCAGTGTTTTAGCTAAAGTTATTGAGAAGGCTGTGTATGTTAGGATAATTGATCATTTTGCATCAGATAATTTGTTGTCAAATGTACAGTTCGGCTTTAGAAGTCGTTTAACATCTGAAAATGCCATATTCCCTTTTCTATGTGAGGTACTGGATGGATTAAACAAAAGTTTTTGAACGCTAGGCGTATTTTTTGATTTAAGTAAGACGTTTCATTGTGTTGATCACAAAATATTGCTCCAGGAATTGGAACATTACAGAATGCGGGGAGTATCTCACAATTGGTTCACATCTTGCTTTAGTAACAGACGGCAAAATGCCATTATTCATAATATTGAGACTGGCTGTGATGTGGGGTCTGAATGGGGTACAATCAAGTGTGGAGTGCCCCAGGGATCAGTGTTGGGGCCACTCCTGTTCCTTATTTATATGAATGGTATGCCTTCTAGTATTACAGGTAACTTTAAAGTATTTCTGTTTGCTGATGAGACTAGCTTGGTAGTAAATGTTGTTGTGTGCAACATTGGCTCAGTTTCAAATAGTGCAGTACATGACCTAAGTTCATGCCTTGTAGAAAATAAATTAACGCTAAATCACAGTAAGACTCAGTTTTTACAGTTTCTAACAGACAGTTCAACTAAATCTGACTTTTTAATTTTACAGAATATGCATATCATTAGTGAAACTGAACAGTTCAAATTTCTGTGTGTTCCGATAGATAGTAAACTGCCATGGAAAGCCCACGTTCAGAATCTTTTTCAAAGACTTAACGCTGCCATTTTTACTATTCGTACGGTATCTGAAATAAGTAATCGTTCTACATGAAAATTAGTCTACTTTGCTTATTTTCATTCGCTTATGTCGTATGGTATTTTATTTTGAGGTAACTCTTTTCATTGTAAAAGGATATTTTTTTGTTCAGAAACGGGCAATAAGTGGTGTAAGTTCATGAACCTCTTGTCGACCTCTGTTCATGAGTCTGGGTATTTTGACATTGGCCTCTCAATATATACATTCCTTTCGGTCATTTCTTGTTAACAGTATTAGCTTATTCCCAAGAATAAGTAGCTTCCACTCAGTTAATACTCGGCAGAAATCAAACCTGCATTTGAATCGGACTTCCTTACCTCTTGTGCAGAAAGCTGTGGAGTATACTGCTGCACCCATTTTTAATAAGCTACCACTCGATTTCAAAAATCTTAGCAGTAATCCACGCGCTTTCGAATCCAAACTGAAGAATTTCCTCATGGCTAACTCCTTCTATTCTGTCGAGGAGTTCCTTGAAAATTTAAGCTCATTCTTGTTGTATTGTTGATTGCGTTTACTTAAACTTATGGCTTGACTTTTTTCCGGTTCATAAACATTTTATTTTTATTTGTTATTACTTTTGTATTGTAATTTCATGTAATGACACGTTACATGACCTTGGAGATTTGCTCCTCAATTTGGTCCTACTGAATTTAACGTGTAAATAAATAAATAAATAAATGGCATATTCCTATAGGCACGATACGATACAAATTGCTCTTCAACTGGACCACACCCGACAACATGCCTTCAAAGTTGAGCATTACCTTCAAGACGAACTCAGAATGGATCCATTACTCATTGTGGGCACACATTTGTCCATCACGTCCAGTATTGGTTATACAATGATGACATCTGGGCCGTGTACACTCACGTGGTCAATGAGTTCGCTGATGCTGCTAAGTTCACACACTCAGACGGTTATATTGTGGCTGTCACAATAGACCAGGCGAGACTTCGCTCACGTATGCTGCGAGTATTTAAGCTTCCTTTTGAAGTGCTGGTAGATGTTGTCAAGCCAGCTTTCCGTCCATATTGCAACGCCATCAGTCTTACGGCTGAAAAGTGGCCAACTTTCGAAACGTACGAAGTAAACAGCTGAGTACGTTAGTCAAAAATCGACTTCTCGAAAGATGTCCCATCGTACCTGAACGTAGGTGGATGTCGTGCCATCATCATCTACGATGGCCAACCACGAACGTGTTCCGACTGTGGACAAGAAATCCATGTTAGGTGTGTGTGCCTTCAGCGTCGTCTTACGTGCTCCTCAGCACAGTATGTTGTCATATCCTCGGAGACGTATCAAGTCCACCATACTGCTTTTGGTGGACGGTGAAAGGAGTCATTTGGCGATGGAAAGTCTAGCCACAGGAGCGCAGAACGCCACGTCACATCTTCCGACGACTCTGACGACACCTACTGCAAGTACAGACCACCAGCCAGCCATCTGTGGTTGTACCTTTGGAGGAGATGGACATGGGTGCTAGGATTGTGCCTTCGTTGGCCTTTCTTATAGATAATGAAGTATCAACGGAACGTCCGCTGCACGCCAATACGAACGTTCGTCCGTAAACATGATCATCTCAGTAACGGAAAAAATGGTTGTGGGGTCCTTTTGGCAAACGTCTCCTTCGCGCGTCTTGTCTGGAGGAGGACGACGATAATAGTGATTTGGAAGAAACGCCGAATGACGATACTAGACGACTGGTTCCCCACCTCATGATACTGGTATCACATAGCTCTCCAGCGAGGCTTCGGCGTCGGACGAGCAGGACGGTGACCTTACAGCACCGACCAATGACTCAGCAGCCCACGATGAAGGGAATTGCGAGTCACCCCTCATAAAAACAGCAGCTATTGTCCCATGCGCTGAAGACGACGAGGTTGTGGGTGACGTGGCGATGGGGGAGGCAGAGGGCCATGGCATTTCATCTGCCACCTCTGACTGGGGTTCTATGGTGTGAAGCTCAGGGATTTTCTGTCTCCCACTCGTCTACTATGACGATATATCCAGCTAGCAGCCAGACAACAGACCTTCCATCTAGCCACTATCAACATCAATACGTACGGACACAATCTGACCTTGCTCCAATGAATGCTCACTGTAGCAGATGTTGATCTTGCCTTCTTACAAGATGTCTATATAGCAACCTTCCCAGACCTCTCTGGATATACGGATTGTGTCTCACACGCATCTCTCATTGACAGCGGGGTTGCCACCCTTATATGTGAGGGTTTGACGGCCACCATTATGTGATACCTCCTGAATATGATGGGCAATAGTCAATGCCGTGCATTTCGTTGACTTCTACGCTCCTTCTGGTTCAGGACAAGGGAGAGAACGCTCATGTTTCTTTTTTTTTTCCACAGAAGTCATAGCGCAACTCTGCCAGGGTCGGCTGGATGACATAGTAATAGCTAGCGGCTACAGTTGTACGTAGGCACCTACCGACCAGCTGCTGTGCCGTTCACGTTGCCTGGAACTCGAGGCCCTTATACTGGATCTTTGTCTGGTCGATATGTGGTGACACATATCTGGTGACACCCCTGGATTCATCCACCTTACCAGCGGGATGGATCGGTTTTACATCACACATAATGTAACGGCAGCAATAAATGGTGCGGAAGTATGGCCTACGGCCTTCGTCGATCACTTGACATATAGACGTTCAATAGCCCTCTGTCCCTTCGACGCGTGGGATTAGCCGAACGGTCTCAGGCGCGGCAGTCATGGACTTTCGGGCTGGTCCCGGCGGAGGTTCGAGTCCTCCGTCGTGCATGGGTGTGTGTGTTTGTCCGTAGGATAATTTAGGTTAAGTAGTGTATAAGCTTAGGGACTGATGACCATAGCAGTTAAGTCCCATAAGATTTCACACACATCTGAACATTTTTTCAGTCCCTTCGATCTGTGGACGGCCCGACTCCCCTGGAAGATTTACAGGGACCAAATCGCTTCACAGGTATGTAATGGAGACCATGGACCAAGCCGTCCTCGGTCGTGCTCACTTGTGATCAGCATTAACTTAGTGGATGAAATGTACCAAGCCTGCTCTCTGGTGGACACTGATGGCATATCGCATGGATGCAACAACATGGAGATGGCACAATGCCGAAATTTTTTCATACTATCCTGCGAGAATGTTCCAACATGTTACCCTTGCCAGATTACCCATTGCTGATCACCTGCGCCAAAGTTAAGATCATCGTCCTGGTGAGCCTTCAGCTACATGGTTCCAGTGTACGGGTGAGAGGTAATGACGAGGTACCTCAGGAATGACCTTCGATGCACCATGTTAACTTGGAGAGTAAAAAGCGAACAAGAGTGGTGGTGCATAACTCGGTTATTGACGACGGCCAACTTGTATAGGTGCATCAGGACAGTGTATGAACCTCCTTCCACATGCATTTTTCGCTTCTCTTTGGGGCAGAGCGTGCAGATCATACGACGGTAACGAAGGTTTCTGTATTACTCCATGATACGGTTCCATCGGATATGGCAGCAGACATAGTGCAGGATGTGACGAAAGAAGAAGTTAACAACACTATCTGTGAAGAGGCTGCAAACAAATCGCGAGAACACGACGACCTCCCCTTGGAGTTGTACAGGACTTTTCAGCAGCTTTTGATACCATGTTGGACTGCGATTTGTAGAGAATTACTGTCCCCAACATGTACCCATCTAAGGCTCTCCTAAGAGGTCTTGTAGTGTCAATACACAAACCTAAAGATGAGAACTGAAGACAAGACTACCGAACTTTGACTTTGCTTAGTAGTGACTTGTAAGTTTTCACACAGATACCAGCATACCATATACGATGTTCAATCTGCCACGTCATCTCTGCAGACTAAACTTCCCTATGAGGTTCATACAATATCAGGTCTGATCTGTGAAAATATATGGTCTTAATCTCCCTAGCATGGATCCAGCCCTTCGCATGCGGGCTGTCCTCATTTAATTCTAGTCAGGCGTGTGATCGTGTCGACCAAACCTCTCACACTGCAGCACTATCCAATATGCAGTACCCAGATATCTTTATTGACGCGATCAAATGCCTGTTACACCGGGCGCCGCCACGGGTACTCGTCAATAGCCACCTGATGGGTAACCTCCATATCAACAGTTCATTGAACCAGGGCTGTCCATTATTTGCAGTGCTTGGAACCTTTGCCATGTGGCCTGCACCAGCAATTAACAGGACTCCTATATACCAGCTGAACTTATAAGCGCACGGTGTATGCTGACGATGTAATGCTTGTCGTCCGTGGAGCCGATGACATGACAGAGGTCATGCCCTGGACTACAATATACGGAGCCGTAATGGGAAGTAAACTAATATTGACAAGTTGCTCGCACTGCCTGTAGGGTCAGGTTTGTCACGAGAGTGTGTTGTCCCCCTTCAGATTATCGACGCACTACAATGCATGAGGGGACATCCGGTGCACGATAACACTGATCTATAGGCGCCTATTGAACCTGACATAATGGATCGAAGCATATGGTCACTCAATGTCTTACAGCAAGCACATTATGCCAATGTGTACTTAGCATCGCGGCTTCCACGTGTCGCACAAACTCTCTCATCATGCACCCACTGGTTTATAGCATTATGGCCGGCTACTGTTCCTTTGTAAGCAAAGAGATGTTTAAAATTAGATACGATTCCCTCACCCTACACAAGGACAGAGAAGGGCCCGTGCTCGTCAATGTCTGTTACGGGATGGTGGCCTTCTAATCAGTACCCACCTAAAGCAGCGGCGTAAATGTCCATTGAGGTTTACGAACACGTTACTGATGGCGATTGAACTGTCTTCTCTGGACCCACCGATTATGTTAGGAGACCTCTGGGCTCCCTTCAGTCACCTTAGGCTATTTTATTAAGTCCACAGCTATCTACACCAAGTGACAGCGACCCTGCTATTGGGGACGGCGAAACGACTCTACATCGAACTATAGTGGTCCCGCCGGCTCAACATGATCGAATCCAAATACCCAAATACGCAGTGGACAGTGGTGTTGAGAACCCTCTCACTTAACTCTGACGCACAAGCTGCGGGGTAAGTGGCTATCAACAGGAAGTGACACACGAACGCCTTCATAAGATCCACATGAGGATTTACCCACTTGCCCGACATGCCGCGAGGTAGATTTTGGCGTATATAATACGTGCAACACTGCTCCATATCGGTGCATACAAGATTTTTCTACTGGATATAGCGTTCTACCCCAGAGCTCCGGAAAACGCAGTCTTGAGATCATGAAATATCTCTACCGTGACGACCCCAAACACGTTCTCGATTTCTGGTGTTACCTCCATGATCGGTACCACACCGTTATTCACAGTCCACAACTCGATCAACTTTCTTTAAATTACCTACGGAGTGCCTAGCGCCATTCACAGAGTAGTTGGATCGTCCCCAGCAAGGGAAGCTGATATGACTGATGATAAACTTTAACGAACGAGCGTGGAACAACACAGACTAAGACGGGAAGACACGGCGGGTGACCGGGCATCACGCACGATGGTGCGGCACTTACGCCTTTTCTATTACTATTCTGTTTTTATTTTTCTCCTCAATCTGTAACACGCGACAGAAGCGTCATTTAGTTCTCCACCGCCGACTTAGCAGGGCTTACTATAAGTCTTTTCCTTTAGTTCTTCATATATACATAAAAATAAAAGTAAATAAACGAATAAAAAATTAAAAATGAATAAAAGTTACACAATTGTTGCTCTATGACTATAAACAAGTATATTTGTCTTTTTTCCTTTGCTTTTGGTTTGTCTCAAACAAATGGTGGCACAATGGCTAATGTCATGGACTATCACTTTCGTGCCCTGTGTTCGAAAACTGATTAATGTTTATTTATTTATTTTTTTAATTTATCCAACTATGTCCATAGAAGGTTACGACAAGAATGATTCTTATTAAGTTAGGGGATACAAAAGCGCCATACTAATTGTAGAACTACAACTGGATTTTACAATAAGTGTCATATCTATTGTTTAACATATGTGTGTGGTATATTTCCAGGGATCACAGGCTCTTTAAATTCTCATATTCTTATGTTTCATTCTTATATCAATTCTTGTAGTAATTATTTTATTCTTATGTTTCAGAAAGATTTGGTGCATTGTCGTCGATGATAGCGATCGCAGAAACATAGAAATACCGAATACTACGAACATCACGCGAAGGCAGGTTTATCACAGCGACATTTCTTCGTATGGATGTCATCCGGGAAAAAAAAATATCGTTAACATTGCTGAAGATTTCACGTGTTGGCCATAACGTCGTGGCAAACCAAGTGCAACGGATCACTTTTCTGAAAACTGCAGCTTGCAGTTGATTATAAATCAAGCACACTAGAAGAATTTCACCGAAAACAATTTCAAATAATTTTGTCATTAGTTATTTTTTTAATTCCTTCACCAGACATACAATTATTATTCAAATAAGGACAACTTAACTAACTTAACTTCAGTATACATTGGAAACATTCGTGGAGTAATCTTCTTCGGTCATGGGCAGAGAAATGAAAAGCAAAAATACAAATAATAATCGGCTTTCGAACACGGGGTGCAAAACTCTGCAGCGACGACGCTAACAACGGTGCCACCGCTTTTGTTGAACTATTTATTCGCTAACAGGCACTTAAAGTACCTCGGAAACTTCGACCATCGTTTTCTCGAAAACGGTCGAGTATCTACGGATAAGCTGGGCACGTGTTTGTCTATTTTCAACGTTCTTCCACTGAGCGAAGTTTCTGGAAAACCTCGTTACGGCACTTGCCACGTTCTCCTCGTTAGTCACTGCAGTACATGATTACTGAAGCGTCACTATGTGTCTGCGATAATGGGCACAGGAGGACAAGTGTAGCAATATCGTCGTCGAGTAATACTCGTTTTTGTGGTGTTTTGTTTGGTGACGGATTCGTCCGCTGTTTTCGTGTCAGTGGTGTCCAGGATGATTCAGCATAAAGGTACGGTCAGAATTGCGTTTGAAAAGTCCACCCGTAATCAACAGCTACGTCCCCTTGAAATTTATGCTTGGTTAGTTGAAACATTTGTATTACTTTACATCAGATTCACACCGCGTATTTTGACACTGAGCTCTGTCTTTTTCGTAAAATTAACGAGCACCGTCCTAGTACACAGGTTTCTATCCACCGTAGGATTCTGCGCCATGTGCTCCCCCATGTCGATGCTCCAGTGTTGCAACATAGGAGGCCCAGCTCTGTCAGATGTGGAATCACCCGTGTCTTTTTTGGTGATACAAGTTGCGTAATAGTCTCCTGTCCTCCTGTGGACGTTGTTGAGGCGGCGAATTCGAGCCTTTGTTTGGTCTTTGGCGTGCGTGCATCTTAAGCAGTCGCATCAAGGATCGAGTGTGTCTGATCTGTTCCCTCCCCCCCCCCCCCCCTCCTCCCGCTCCCAAGGATATCGGGATATCGTAGTCTGACGGACAGCGAATCCTCTCTGTTCCGTGTCGACCTCTGTCGACGGCCCTTCAGTTCCACAACCTTCGGAGCATCCGCCTTTGAACCCCGTAGTGCAGGCGTCGCCCCAGGTTCTTTTCCATCTTGTCGTCCGCTGATCCTATTGTTCTGTCCCTGTCTGCCTTGCAGGATAATCCCCCAGCGAAGCAGGCTACTTTTCCTGGTCCAGCGCCGTTGGATTCTGATCTTACGTTTCATCTCTCTAATCTTCCGGCTGCTGAGGTGATTTAGTCTCACGGCCGCGTCCAAACGGATTGCCCTGTGTCGCGCAAGAAATCACGGCGTAAGAGTTCTGCAGGTCGTGGGACTGATTCCCCACCCTCAGAGTCGTCTGCCTACTCGGCAATGGATTGATGGTAGGAATGTGGTACATATGGACTTTACTTTTGTCCCACTTTGGTAGATGACTCAGTCACACACCCCTGTAGCTTTGAATGTCGATCGCATTGAATTTGAGTTATGTCTCGCTGCTCTCCGTAGATTTATTTATTACTCTAGTGAAGATATTATATTCTTGGAGGAAATATTCTTTTCCATCCATTCTCTTCCGGAATACCAGACCCTTTTTTAAATTAGCGCCAGAAGATTCAACAGATACTGCTCTATTTTTCGTGAAGTTATTCCTGTCACTGGCATTGAAATTCTTGATTCTGGCCACGGAATTGGTTGTCGTCTTTTTGTCCTAACTCTGGTTGTGCCTTATGCAGCATTTGGCACGAGTCAAACGATGGCACCCTCGAAATTTTACGAGGAGCTCAGTTATCTTTTGCGGGACTGAACAGAATGTTGAGTTTATAGAAGATTTTTAGGATATTGGAGTATGTGATTTTATTGCTAATTCCACCTGCCATAAATCCCCTGGTCCGTATGACCTCCCCCCCCCCCTCTTCCCCCAGGGGGGCCACAGTCCCTTTTGTGGGTACATGTGTGGCACACACGAGGCCGCGAGCTATTGCAGTCTCCTTCCTTTTTTCAGACAGCATTAGCGTCTCTGTTCCTCTCCTTCCCTGTCCTTGCTCCTTTCTCCCTGCCCCCTCCTTTCCCTTTCGGTGGAATTCTTTATATCGGCCTGGCAATCCTCTTGGCTTTCTTTTGGTGTGTGCTATTGTTTAGTTTGCTGTTTTCATCTCCTTTTCTGCGTTTTTGGTCCCCTTGGGATAGACCTCCATTTCCAAAGTTTTCCGTTCATGCACACTGCTCCCCTTCTTGCTAGGTCACCAGCACGGTAGCCAGTCCGTGTGGTGGGGCTGTTAAGTACCCACTTGGCTGAGCCCCCTGACAACACTTGGATCACACTGCTATTACATGAGCTGCTAAGGCCTCGTGTGTGCCAAGGAGTCGATGCTCATCACTTTGAGGCACCAGAACTCCCGGCAATGGCCGCTGTGCCAGATGGCCCTTGCTGTGGTTCGTTTGTGGCCACTGGGCCAGGCCCTGGTTGGAGTGGTTGGTACTAGGGCAGACGCTTTGCACATTAAGTGACAAAAGCTTCAACATCCTTTCCCTCAGTACCTGGTTTGTACCAGGACGGATGGTGAAAGTTTTGCCACCACCAGGCCTTTGTTTTTCGAGGAGATGACTGAAGATAAGTATGGCGATGTGGAATCCATGAGTATAATGTGGTCTGGTTCTTTGGTCATAAAGACATCTTCTGCTGACCAATTTGAAGCCCTGTATGCTTGTGACCATCTCAGTGACATCTCAGTCTCCGTCGCACCCCACTAATCTTCGAACTCGGTACAGGGAATCTTTTTCCACTGGGAAGTTCTCGAAACTGACGTGGAGCTCCGTGAAAACCTCGAGCAGCGAGGAGTCCGATTTATCTGCCACATACAGCGAGGCCCTAAAAACAAAAGCATGGATACAGGCGCCTTTATTCTGGCCTTCGAGGGGGATATCCTCCCAGAGAAGGTAAAGGTGATGGTGTAACGGTGTGATGTAAAACCTAACATTCCACCACCGATGAGATGCTTTAAATGCTTGTAGTTTGGACACGCCTTCCCGCTGCACTAATGATCCTCTCTGTGGGCGCCCCCTCCATGAGGGGATTGCCTGTGCTCCCCCGCCAGTGTCTTCCCCACGCTCTCCAGCATGACCAGTGTATATGAAAGAACGACGGATTCAGGAGTACAAGACCTTAGATCAACTTACCTACACCGTGGCTTGTCGAAAGTATGACCTGCTCCACCCCGTGCCTATAACTTCTACTTCTGCGTCAGTTACGTCCAGTCCCCCTCCTACCCCCTCCTCTTCCCATCCCCACCCCATTCGCACCACACCTTCTGCCACACCTTCACTCTTCCATCAGTACCCATACCAATCCCTTTGGAAGCTGCTCTCCCTCTTCTGCCGGAGAAGCACTTCCCTTCTTCAGCAGCCACTGGTACTGGAGCTCCATCCTGGGACTCCTCTTCCTGGCACCCCCTGAAAGGCGATCTGCAGCTCCACATTGCCTGCGTGATCCATGGCCAGTGGGCGCCAAGATTGCCAGGTGTAATTCCGTGTCCGACCTTGCGCAGTCTGCCCTTCTCTTCCTTCACAAGAGAAGAAGCAATAACACAAGAACAATGGCAAGGCCTCTCCAGTACCCCCTGAGGTGCCACCTTTCCCTCCTCCAGCCAATGAACAAACAGAGTGTGACCCCACCTATATGGACATTTCTCCATCTTTATAGGTGATGGAGGCGGCTCAGTGGTGTGACCGGCTCCAGTCCATTCACTTCCCATTTGGACTCCAGTTTGAGAATCCTCCAATGGAATTGTAATGGCTATTTGCGTCACCTTCCGGAGTTGCAGCTCCTTCTTTCCTGCTACTCTGCGGCTTGCATTGCTTTCCAGGAGATCCATTTCGTCAATTCTTACTCACCCACCCTTTGTGGGTTCCACACTTTCTTTCGAAATCGAATTGGTCACTTATGGGCTTCTGGTGCTTTTCGCATCTGGTACGCAAGGATATTGTTAGTAAATGGGTTCCCCTCCATACCACTCTGGAAGCAATTGCTGTCAGGGTCCATATGGCCACTTCAATCACAATCTGTAAGCTCTACCTCCCGCCAGACAGGCCGCCCACATCCCTTTCCCTAACCACCCTTCTTCAACAACCCCCTTCTCCCTTCCTGCTTCTAGGGGACTTTAATGCCCACAACCCTCTTTGAGATAGTCACACGACTACTGCCCTGGGCAGGACAGTTGAAGCAGTTCTGGCAGGGCTTAACCTTTGTCTCCTAAACACCGGCGCTTCCACACACTTTAGTGTGGCACACGGCACTTTCTCTGCCATTGATCCCCCCATCTGCAGTCCCGGCCTTCTTCCTTCCATTCAGTGGGGTGTCCACGATGACTTACGTGGCAGTGATCATTACCCAATTGTTTTGACCTTCCTTCAGTATATCTCACTCTGTCGCCCTCCCAGGCGGGCCATGTCTGAGGCTAATTGGGGTGCCTTCTCCTCTGCTACCATCCCCCCCGCCCCTGTACTACTACGCAGTAAAATCGATGAGTCTACACAGACTTTGACTGCCGCTATACTTTCCGCAGCTGTTGCAGCCATCCCTTCTTCCTCGGTCCCCCCCCCCCCTCCCACTCCCATCAAAAGATGGTCCCTTAGTGGACCCCAGAAATTGCTGTGGCCATAAAAGTCCGCCGCCACGCTCTTCAATGCTTCAAGCAGCACCCCTCTGCTATTCTCCTTCTGGTCTTTAAACGATACCGCATCCGGGCCTTTTACCTAATCAAATTTCAGAAACGCATTTGCTGGGAACGATGGGTGGCTGCCATAGGACTGCACACCCCCTCTTCACAAGTCTGGGCGAAACTCAGGCGAATTTTTGGCCATCGTCCTCCCACTGGCGTTGCAGGAATATATGTGCATGGTGTTGTCCTTACCTATCCAGAATTTGTCATAGTGCATTTTGATCAACACTATGCTGAAGCCTCTGCACCGACTCAGTATCTTCCTACGTTACTCCTCCTGAAAGAGCGCTCAGAACGACTGTTTTTCATTTGTCGCTGCTTGGAGCCTTATAATACCCCATTTAGCGAGTGGGAATTCGCCAGCGCCTTCGCCCTTTTCCCGACACGGCTCCTGGACTGGATCGGATGCATAACCAAATGTTCCAACACTAATCGGTGGCCGGACACCGTCATATACTAACCCTTTTGAACTGTCAGTGGAGTGAGTTTGTATTTCCTACCCAGTGGCAGGAAAGCATTGTTATTCCGGTGCTGAAGCCTGAGAATCCACCTCTTCAGTTGGATAGCTACCATCCAATTAGCCTTACCAACACCATCTGTAAGCTCCTTGAACGCCTGGTGAGTCAGCGGCTGATTTTGATCCTTGAATCTCGCGACATTTTGTCATAGACTCAAGGTGGTTTAACTGTGACCGCTCCACAGTGGATAACTTGGTCAGCCTGGAGTCTGCTATCCGGTCGGCTTTTGCCCATCGGCAACACCTCATTGCAGTCTTCTTTGACCTGCATAAAGTGTACGACACCACCTGGCACAACCACGTCCTCGCCACCCTTCACGAATGGGGCCTTCGTGACTCTCTGCCCGTTTTGATCCATAACTTTCTCTCTTGTCGCTCTTTCCGGGTCAAAGTTGGTTCCTCCTGCAACACTTCCCATCAGCAAGAAAATGGGGTTCTACAGGGTTCCTTGCTGAACGTCCCTCTCATTAATGAACTGGTGGGGGCTGCTGGGCTGACAGTGTCCCCCTCTTTGTATGCTGACGATTTTTGTATCTATGTCACTTCCTCTGTCGTGGGTGCTGCAGAACGCCGTCTACAGGGGGCAAGCTACTGAACGCAATCTTGGGTCTCTCCCATGGCTTTCAGTTTTCGGTGGCCAAGTCGTGTCTCATGCATTTCTGCCGTCGCCGTGCAGTCCATCCCCATCCGGAGCTGTTCTTCGATGGCCAATTCCTCGAGGTGGTGGCCACCCATCGCTTTTTCGGTCTGGTCTTCGATGCCCGGTTGACATGGCTCCCTCATCTTCGACAGCTCAAGAGGATGTGCTGGTTGCATCTCAATGATCTTAGAGGTCTGTGCAATACCACCTGGGGTGCAGACTGCTCTATTCTCCTGCGATTGTACAAAGCGCTGGTCCAGTCTCGTTTAGACTATGGGAGTCCTGTCTATGGTTATGCGTCACCTTTGACATTGCAGATACTATACCCCATCCATCATTGTGGGGAACGACTTGCAACTGGTGCCTTCGAGACTAGCCCTGTGGTTAGCCTTCTCGTAGAGGTGGGGAATCCTTAAGTGATTTTTGAAAACCGTGCAAAACTGAAATCGAAGCAACCATCGTCCAATCAAAAGTTCAAAGTGTTTCCACGGTGCCACTTTGCTCAGCAGCTTTTTCCAAATTGAGTATCACATCTGATGTATGAAGACAAGAAACCGTAGACAATATTTTAGAGCTTTAAAAATAATCCAGATGATTGTATACGCCTGTTTGTTAATAATGATGTACCACTTCACGCCAGAAACGAAACTGAAATTGAAGCAGTGAATGTAAGTGGATGGCGCTACATAAAAAAGGCAAATTTTATTTCATCTGCTATAATAGTTATGTCTGTTTTCTGAAATACGAAATGGATCATCATCACTGATTGCCTCCCACGGAGTTAAAAAGTTACAGGCGACTGATTGGGATACCCAAGCCCTCTGGAAGAATTGTATGAGTAAATATGGGACGTCGGGCCGCAGGGGGGGGGGGGGGGGGGGGTTATGATAAAGACGAAAATCACCTCTTAATCAGGACAGTTCAACTACAGGATGGCACACGAAATATGTCACCGCTTGTTTCGTACATAATATATGAGTCACCATAGATATCCTGTGGAGCAGAGGCAGCCAAGATTTCGGTTCGAGGGCCGTGCCAGGGCCCCAGTGCCAAAGCGTTCAGCCTCGCCCCACACTTCCCCCACCGCCACGCCACACTGTCTGGGCGCGTGGAGGGTGAAGAGGGGAAAACTGCGAACGCGTCGCATTTAAATGGCAACGCAGACGCATTGCATACAGCTTGGCGTTATATTTAACATTTTTCAACAACATAGATCACGAACAAAACAAATTTTCAGTATCAGTCTTTTTATTTTTGGCGCTAAAGATATAATATCCTTCTTATCTGGCACAGACTGTCAGCATACAGACAGACACAGACAATTTCACAGAGATTTGTACTCAAGTTGCCATGTAATCGTGACTTATATTAGTTTAATAACGGAAAAAAGGTCTTGCACAGAAGTATGTCGATCAAAAGATTGCAGCACTTTTGTGACCTTATTATGGAGACTTGAAAACTCTACTTGAGGAAAGCATTGTAGATGCTCTGGACAGTTTAACACAAAAAGTTTTGTCATAACTAGAACTGTCCTGCAGATTAGTAAGTTACTTCCGCACCTGCACAGGGGCCCTTTCAACTAAAACTGCAAAAGGTCTCCAAAACAGCTCGATAACAGATGTAAGATAGACAGTTTCTTCAAAATCTTTATAAAACTATCCTTTTAAATCGTTCAGGATGACAATGAATTCTTCAGACCTAGCATTTCCTTTAATGCCAGTGAGCTTTGGCAGACTTTCTTTGTCAGAATTTGTCTCTTCTGCAACGTGATTTTCTTTTTAAGTTAATCCCCATCAAATCAGAAAGAAATTATGCAACGTCTTACCGTGGGCACTGTGTAGTCAAATCTACTTAAAATTCAATGTCGTCAATCCATTTTTAAATAGAAAAATCGTCCCAGACATTCCCCTTGACTTAAAAAACGTACTTTGTAGTAATATGTGAAGTCTCTATACTCTTCGTTCAGCTCCACTGAAAACTGTTGCAACTGAGAATAGAATAATGGGTGCGACTTCAGAAAATTTACTGTTCGTATCACCAATTTCTTCACGTGCTCTAAGCCTGCAAATTTAGCACAAACTGTTTCTTGAGGGACAGTACATAAGTCCCATCTGTCGATCGTTGTCAATTTCTGTTTTTTCATTGTCAATTAAATCTTTAAATTCTTTGTGCACGGTTCTGTAGTGTCGTTTCATAGCAAATATGAAGTATCCGTCGCTTATGCGTAACGACAATTTTCATACCTCTTTTCTTCTGTCATTCCCATTCATTTTAAAGCAATCGATAGATCGCTAGATTGCTTCTTTTTGTGCAAACAGCCACAGGTCCTGTTCATATCACGAACAAATAGCGAAGAGTAAACAGCGCTGACACCGCGATTCTACCAAACTCAGGGAGCTGTGCCAAGCGAACAATGCCGCAATGCTAAATGAAATGTTGCGCCATTCGGGGTACTTTCGAGACGGACTGAGCAAAGCCGAGTGCCTGGCCAGGCCCACACGCACAGCGCGAATGAAGTCTGGCACACCATGGCCGCCCTGCTGCAGAGCGTCTCAATAGCAGTTGCAGTAGAGCTTGGAGAAGCAAATGAGTTACGAAATAAATTGTCATTCACGATAACGTCGCTAGGAGAGTAGTGTTTACAACATGGCTGACAATGGACGACTAACAATGCAGTAGCTATCGGGAGATGTGTGAATTTTTCACGAAACAAAAAATCCTGTTGCGCGTTAGAGGCGGTTTCGACGACAGTTTAACCTGCGGGGGACCCCAGGAAAGAGAACCATTCACAGGCTGTATTATCAGTTTGTGTGAGGAGGATCAATGTTGGAAGCGAAGCGACCTCAGCCGAAGCCTGTTTGCTCGCCCGAGGATGCTGAAGTGGTACGAGTTGCTCTACAGAGAAGCCTTGGCAAATTGATCATAAAAGCAACAGTGCAGCAGGGCATATTTAGACGTTCCGTTCAACAGACTCTTGACAGGGAGCTCCAGAAGTGCCCGTACAAGATGACCTCAATTCAGAAGCTCACTGCGGAAAACAAACGGCAGAGACCACTGTGCGCCCGCTGGCCGGAGGACAGCCAGCAAACTCTCAACAACGTTTGGTTTTCAGACGAGACGAGTTTTCATTTGGATAGTGTGGTTAACAAGCAAAATGTATACTTTTGGGCTACGGAAAATCTAAACAACATCATGCTCCAAGTATTATAGTGTGGGTCGCACGTTCCAGTTACGGACATATCGGACGTTTTTCTTTGAAGAAACTGTCAACAGTGCGCGTTATTTGAGCATGCTCCGCAACAACTTCGTTCTCGAGCGACATGCGGCTCATTTAACTCTGGTTTCTGGGTCATTTCAATGGTGAACAATTTCTGCCCCCCCTCCCCAATAATAGTCCACACCTCTTCCTATATGACTTCTTTGTTTGGGTGTACCTAAAGGAACAATTTCCCTGAAACGCCCACATTATGTAATGGAAATCAGACGCCTTATTCTTCAAACTTGCAGTGACATCATAGAAGACATGTACAGCAGAATTATCGCTAACATCAGTGTTCGTGTGAAGGAAGTTTGTAATCACATTGATTGACGTATTGAAAATGTGCTGAGTTACAACAGTTCTCCACAGAACGTCTTCCATGCTAGTATAGGTTCCTTTGCGTTCGTCTTAACAGTAATGTGTTTATTCCAAAACAAAATGGTGACACATTTAGTGCGCCACCCTCTACCTACAAAGGTAATATGGCAATTAAGAAACGTATGTCGTAACGTTTGACAAAGCTCATTAATATAAAGGGGGATGAGTGGAAAAATAAGATCAATTGTGACCTATTGACGTCTGGTAGACAACGTTTCAGCTTGTATTTATAGCTACTATGCCTCCTTAGCGCTCAGTGGATTTCATTCTTTTACTCCCAACAAGGAAAGACTCCCGACGCTAACGGCATGGTAGTAATCTATCTGACAGACTGAAAGACAAGTTCGGTTTTTTTCCCCAAGAATGACTACGAGATCCCGGCAATGGCAAGGGAAGATAAGTATGAAACTGTCAAAGAATAAACTTGACAGTTCATGTATCCAAATTACTAATGAGTACTAAAACAAAACAATGGAAGAGAGAACTGAGTATTAGTTACAGCAGGATTAGTTGAGCTTTAGCAAATAAAAAGAATCAGAAAAACGAAACGGACTTCAGAATATCCAAGACACATTCATAGGACTTCTCCAACTAGAAAAAGCTTCCGACACTGTAAAATGGAATATTTTTGAAACCCTCAGGATTATAGGAAAGCAATCAACAATGTGTACAAGAGCCAAGACCGCATAACATGAATAGGAAACCAAGAAAGAAGTGCTCGGATTGAAAGGAGCTGTAGACAGGCATGCAGTTTTTTATTCTCTGTCCTCAACTGTACAACCTATATATCTAAAAATCAAAGAAGGAAATATACGAAAAGTCCACAACTACGATTAAATTTCAGAACGACAGTATATCGGTGGTAAGATTCGCTGATTAAATTGCTATTCTCAGTAAAAGTGAGGAAGAATTAATGAACCTGTTGAATGGAATGAATGATCTATTGAGAACGGAGTATGTATTAGGATTAAACCAAAGAAAACCGAATGTACTGAGGAGCAGAATAAATGAAATTAGTGACAAGCCTAATATCAATATTGGAGTCCAAGAACTCAAGAAATTCTGCCACTTGTGAACAAAGAGTACGTTATAAACAGACTAGCACAGACAAAGAAAGAATTCGAAGACAGAAGAAATGTACTACGGACTAAGGATTCGCGTTTACAGGAGGACGCTGGAAATTAAGCCGTTTCATAAGAAGTGACGATCTGTGAAAGGAGTGTATAGAAAACACTAACCAAAAGAACACAATGCGTTAGAGAAGGGAGTAGCAGTAGTAGCAGCAGCAGCATTTGTAGTCGTCCTTAAGGTATTTATTTCGAAGACAGGTCTGATGCAGATTTCCACTCTGCTGTGTCCTATTGAAGTCTATTCATCTCTGAATAATTATTTCAACCTATATCCATCTGAACCTGCTTACTGTAGTCTCTGTCTATAATACATTGCATCATCTGACAATGTTACTTTACAATTATCATTTCTTACTTCATACCAAATGAAAATATATTCCTCCCCATTTACTTTCATCCTCCTCCTAGTATTAATCGAAAGTAGCTTGTCTGAATAAATAATTCCATAACGTATCTTTTACAGTAACCCAGTAGACCTTGATAAAGGAAATGTCATCGATGCTATTATGTTCCTATGGCTTTAAGGCCTCCATCAATAATGTTTACCCCCTCACACTTTCCTCCAATACCAAACTGACAATACCGTTATGTCGCAGGATATGTTCAATCAACCAAAGTTTAGTCGTAAATTTCTGTTGCTCGGAATTTGATTCAGTGTACTTTCATTAATCACCCGACCTATCGATCTGATCTTCTGCATTCTCCTGAAGCACTACATTTCAGAATCCTCTAGTCTCTTCTTGTCTGAACTATTTATCATCCATGTTCCACGTCCGTACCAGGCTACACTTCAGACCTCCACAAAATACTTTCCATCATTTAAATTTATACTTGATGTTAGTAAATTTCTCTTTTCTGAGAAAGCTTGTCTTGTGATTACAGGTCTGCATTTAACATCCACTGTACTTCCAAAATCGAGGGTAATTTTTCTGCCCAAGCAGTGAAACACCTGTTACCTTTAGTGTCTCGCTTCCTAATATAATTCCGTTTATATTTAATTAGACTACATTCAATTATCCTTGCTTTAGTTTTATTGATACTATCATATAAACTCTTTTCATAACACCATCAGTTCCATTCAAACGATCTTCCATTTCCTTTGCCGTCTCTGAATCACAGTACCATTGTCAAACCTCGAAGATTTATTTCTTTGGTAACGACATGATTAGTAGAATACCTGCACGAAAATAGCTGCTTATAATAACTAATCTTCATTCACGACAGACTTTTTTGGCATTTATCGCCATTGTCAAATACCTACGATTACAATTTTGTGAAAACGTGTATAAATGTGAATGTCATTTATATTAAAGTGACTATCTTCTAGTCACGTCTAAACTAATGTAACTTCCATATTACGTCGATAGTAAACTGTCTTTGTTTTAGTAAGATGTTAAAAGATGAAATATAATATACAGAACATAGAACGTTAATTACGGAGTGACAGATGTTTGACATTTCCAGTGCTACGATGCTATAGGTTTACAAAGATTTTGAAGATGAAGAGGAATATTATTTTGTTTTTACGATTGTCTTTGGTTGTTGCATATATTACTTCCGATTTATCCATTTTCGTGCTCTAAAATTTCAATAAAGTTTTTCAGGTAGGACGTGTGTCTAAATTTCTGTTATTTTCTCGTATGTTCTCCAGTGCTCTAGGGATGTTCATTGCAAGACGTTTTAGTATTGTGTGCAGACCATCACCGACGCAGAAAATAAGATACTTAGCAGCAGTCTACTCTCCAGCAGAGTTAATGTACTTTTTAAAGGCACAAATGTTCAAGTAGCCTTTCGAACCAATAACAACTTTTCAACAAAATTACGTTTCGCCACCACAAGAACATGGAAATATGATAACCCAGGCAAATATAAAATCACATGTGGCAAATGTATTAGCTTTTACATTATCCAAACAGGAATAAATTTTAAGAGAGCGAAAATAATCAGCCGAGCTTGATTCTACGTTTGAAGAATCAGAACGACACTGGTGATACGATTTAAAATACACTCTAAATCCTGTAGAGAATAACAAAAGGTTTTGAAATTAAGATTCTTGAAGAACTGGAAACTTATGTACACACGAGAAAATACCCACAAGAAATATTAAACAAATATACAGAATATAGACACAAGTAATACCTCAAAAACTTCATTGAACTTTCGTAACACGAAAATGGATAAAACGAAGTAACATATGCAACAGCCAAGGACAATAGTAACAAATTTTAGTTAATAAAATAAAATCACTGATCATCTGTATAATCTTTGTATATGTATAAGGCTGTACGAGTGGGACTGCCAAACCACTGTCACACAGTAATTAACATTTTATTTTCAATATATTTACATTATTTACCACCTTTCTAAAACAGTGGCAGATATAAGACAGTTCACTAACGACGTAATATGGATGTCACATCAGTCTAGACATAAGTAAAATATAGTCACCTTAATATAAATGACATTCACATTTATACACGTTCACAGCAAAACTGTAATCGAAGGTGCTTGTAATGACAATAAATGCCGCAACCGTCTGTTGTGAATGAAGATTAGTTATTATAATCAACTATTTTGGTGCACCTATTCTAATAATAAATGGCAACGGCCTTGCCGCAGTGGATACACCGGTTCCCGTGGGTTCACCGAAGTTATGCACTGTCGGGCGTGGCCGGCGCTTGGATGAGTGACAATCCAGCCGCCTTGCGCTGTTGCCATTGTTCGGGGTACACTCAGCCTCGTGATGCCAATTGAAGAGCTAGTCGACCGAATAGTAGCGGCTCCGGTCAAAGAAAACCATCACAACGACCGGGAGAGCGGTGTGCTGACCACACGCCCCTCCTATCCGCATCCTCATCTGAGGATGACACGGCGGTCGGGTGGTCCCGATGGGCGACTTGTGGCCTGAAGACAAAGTGCTTTTATTCTAATAATAACGTTATTATCAGACATATATTATGCCAGTGGCCCAAAAAATGGAAAAAAATCATTTCTTCTCCCTGAACTTTCACTATTACCAAAATGTTTCATGTGTTCCTTCGACTGATTGCTCAACATACAGAGCAACAAACATCGGGGACAAGCTACAACCCGTCTCACTCCCTTCTCAGCTACAGCTTTTTTGTCATGTACACTGACTCATAAATGCTGTCTGGTTTCTGTAAATACGGCAGCTGGCAGTAGAGGGCACAAATAGCAGAAGAAGACGGAGACTAGATTACGTACAAGTAATTCAGTACGTTGGGTACAAGGGCTGATTTGAAGCGGAGATACTGGCTTAGGGGACGAAAGAGCGGTTGGCCTCAGCGAGCCATTCGGATGAGGAAAGATAAGACTACGCGGAAGGCGATACTCACCGAGTCGCTGGAGACGGAGCGCGCGGCGAGGCGGCCGGCGTGGGCGTGGCCGTGGCGCGTGGGCGTGTGCACCGCGCTGAAGGGGTCTCGGATGACGTTGAGCGAGGTGCAGCGCGACACGCTGGACTGCAGCGGCGTCTCGACGCTGACGGGCGTGGCGTAGCCCATGTCGCTGGGCGTGTCCTCCAGGTCGGGCGCGCACTCCTCCTCGCGGCTGGAGCTCCACCACGCCGCGCACCACGCACGCATCCACCGCCACGTGAAAGGCGCGCCCTGCAACAAGTGTCCGCGTGCTATAGGGCGGCATCGCCAGTCCACTGGGTGGTCGAGAGATGCGCCGACCTAGCTGGCCAACGCAGGGTTTGGTAAGCACAAAGACAAGCATTAGAAACTCTCGCCCTGTGCGGACATGCATTAATTTGCTGAAATGTAAGCCCATTTGTCGTCATTCACGGTTAGCTATTCTGGGCTTACATTTCAGCGAGATAACGCTCATTCGCACAAGTCGAGAATGTCAACTGTTTCTGTTGGTGTTCACCATATCCTACTTTTGCCAGTAAAGGTTTCCGAATATTTCCCCAAATGAGAACGTTTGGAGCATTCTGGGCAGGGTCTTCCAACCATCTCGTGATTTTAACAATCTAACGCGCCAGCTGGATAGAATTTGGCACGGTATCCCACAGTAGCACATCCAACTGCTTGCATAAATTCCAGAGGTGGACCGACGCGTTATTGACTTGCTCAATTTGTGAAGGTTTTATCTTCAATATGTAATCAAATTTTTCCTTAAATTGTAATCAGTTCTTTGTCTGTACATCTAAATCACTTCTACAGATTTCCGTCTCAGTCGGATAATGTCGTCGTGAAGCGTCGTTTATTTAATTTTTTTCCTTATAATGTATTTAACACCCAGCTGTGGATAAAGGATTCATTCAAATAAAATGATACAATACACTGGAGCCGAAACACACACACACACACACACACACACACACACACACACACACACACACACGCACGCACGCACACTTACACACACACTTCAAGCACAAAACCTAGACACCGAAACGTGAGGGGTTGCCAGGAAAAGAAAAAAACATTTAATATGAATATTAACTGTAAGGTTTGCAATTTACTTAGAGACGAACGGTGCACGCCACTTTCGGCTGTCCATTGCGAGGTCTAATGTGTTAGAAAACCACTGATTTCACGCTCACTGATCGCGAATTGGACGTAAAACGCAACGCAAGCACGTATCATATGCTAGTAAACAGTCTCAAACGCCGTATGTAGAGACCCTCAAACGTCAAACAAGGCACAGTCCAGCGATCAGGAGAGTTCCAACTTCAGATGACCGCCGGCGTACAGCGGATCCCATGTGAGTATGCATTGCCATCAGTTAATTCTCGTACACTAAGAAAGACTTGCAGAGCTTGCCTGCACGTACTTCTGGATTAGGGTTATTTTTTTACATCGTACATTTCCCCACACGTAACTCAGTGTGCCACTTGCACTGTGACGAGTACTTGAACCTAAGGGTTCGACAACAGCAAAAGAATCTGGCACTTCCACAATTTTACATCTACATCTACGTCCGTACTCCGCAAGCCGCGTACTCGTCGGAAACATCTACATCTACATCTGCATCCATACTTAGCAAGCCACCTGACGGTGTGTGGCGGAGGGTAATTTGAGTACCTCTATCGGTTCTCCCTTCTATTCCAGTCTGGTATTGTTCGTGGAAAGAAAGATTGTCGGTATGCCTTTTTGTGGGCTCTACTCTCTCTGATTTTATCCTCATGGTCTCTTTTCGAGATATACGTAGGAGGGAGCGATATACTGCTTGACTCCTCGGTGAAGGTATGTTCTCGAAACTTCAACAAAAGCCCATACCAAGCTACTGAGCGTCTCTCTTGCAGAGTCTTCCACTGGAGTTTATCTATCATCTCCGTAACGCTTTCGCGATTACTAAATGATCCTGTAACGAAGCGCGCTGCTCCCCGTTGGATCTTCTCTCTCTCTTCTATCAACCCTGTCTGCTACGGATTCCACACCGGTGATCAGTATTCAAGCAGTGGGCGAACAAGCGTACTGTAACCTACTTCCTTTGTTTTGAGATTGCATTTCCTTAGGATTCTTCCAATGAATCTCAGTCTGGCATCTGCTTTACCGACGATTAATTTTATATGGTCATTCGATTTTAAATCACTCCTAATGCCCACTCCCAGATAATTTATGGAATTAACTGCTTCCGGTTGCTGACCTGCTATATTGATATATTAATGATAAATGATCTTTCTTTCTTTGTATTCGCAGCACATTACACTTGTCTACATTCAGATTCAATTGCCATTCCCTGCACCATGCGTCAATTCGTTGCAGATCCTCCTGCATTTCAGTACAATTTTCCGTTGTTACAACCTCTCGATATACCACAGCATCAGCCGCAAAAAGCCTCAGTGAATTTCCGATGTTACCCACAAAGTCATTTATATACACTCTGAATAGCAACGGTCCTACGACACTCCCCTACGGCACACCTGAAATCACTCTTACTTCGGAAGACTTCTCTCCATTGAGAATGATATGCTGCGTTCTGTTACGTAGGAACTCTTCAATCCAGTCACACAATTGGTCTGATAGTCCATATGCTCTTGCTTTCTTCATTAAACGACTGTGGGGAACTGTATCAAACGCCTTGCTGAAGTCAAGAAACACGGCATCTACCTGTGAACCCGTGTCTATGGCCTTCTGAGTCTCGTGGACGAATAGCGCGAGTTGGGTTTCACACGATCGTCTTTTTCGAGACCCATGCTGATCCCTACAGTGTACATTTCTAGTCTCCAGAGAAGTCATTATACTCCAACATAATCCGTGTTCTAAAATTCTACAACTGATCGACGTTAGAGATATAGGTCTATAGTTCTTCACATCTGTTCGACGTCCCTTCTTGAAAACGGGGATGACCTGTACCCTTTTCCCATGTCTTGGAACACTACGCTCTTCTATAGACCTACGGTACACCGCTGCAAGAAGGGGGCAAAGTTCCTTCGCGTACTCTGTGTAAAATCGAACTGGTATCTCATCATGTCCAGCCGCCTTTCCTCTTCTGAGTGATTTTAATTTGTTTTTCTATGCCTCTGTCAGCTGTTTCGATATCTTCCATTTTGTCATCTGTGCGACAATCTAGAGAAGGAACTACAGTGCAGTCTTCCTCTGTCAAACAGCTTTGGAAGAAGACATTTAGTATTTCTGCCTTTAGTCTGTCATCCTCTGTTTCAGTGCCATTTTGGTCACAGAGTGTCTGGATATTTTGTTTCGATCCACCTACCGCTTTGACATAAGACCAAAATTTCTTAGGAGTTTCTGCCAAGTCAATACATAGAACTTTACTTTCGAATTTATTGAAGGCCTCTCGCATAGGACTCCTCACACTACAGTTCGCTTCGTGTAATTTTTGTTTGTCTACAAGGCTTGGGCTATGTTTATGTTTCTGTGAAGTTCCCTTTGCTTCCGTAGCAGTTTACTAACTTGGTTGTTGCACCACGGCGGCTCTTTTCCATCTCTTACGATCTTGCTTGGCACACCCTCAGCGTCGTGCGCCGCGAACGCCGCTGAACCCGCCACTCCCCTTGGGGAGAGGGTGGCCCAACCGCGCCCGGTACCCGCGAAGATGTCTCGACAGCAGGGACCGTGGGTGACGCATGTAACACCTGGGGTGTACCATGCGACGCACCAAACTCCCCACTGCCGCTACACTCCGTGGCAGCAGCCTGTAGACGGCTGTTCGCGAACAGTGGCCAGCTCCTCCTGCGTACGTACTCAGCAGTCACACATCCTATCTATCCTAAGAAATCAACAGTTTACTGTAGAGAGTTAATCAACTTTTAACTAGACTGCTAATTCACTAAAGGCGGCTGATACCTGACTAAACTGTGATTACTAGACACTTCTTGTTGGAAACAATGAAAATGAGCACTACCTGTCTCTGTACTGTATTCAAAACAAACACGAAATCTATGGAACACTATTATTAGTAGTCGAAAATTAAAGCTTCCTAAAAGCAAAAACACACGGAAAAATAATGGACAAATAAGAAAAACACAGTTAATAGTTAAATTTACGTAGCTCGCTGCACAGCAGATGTGAAGTAGACGGCAGTTACGACGATTAGTGATTTGTAGTACTAGACATTACTGTGTGTACCCGAATCATACTAAAGTTATAGTATGGGCGGCCTTTTGTACCGGTACTTTATTGGAGAATCTAGAAAGCTTCATTTGTGTTCTAATAAACCAATGTCTGTGCTCTTCTGCGTGTTCATTGCTGACAAGTGACGAAGCAATAAAAACCAGACCAGTTAGCCAACCCAGAGTTTCATTTCCCTATCATCACCGTATCTACATCTTCAGCCTAATACCGAAGATTTTAAAAGAAGAAACAGCTATTTGGCTGTGTATTAATATATTTATTTCTTGTACCTGTCCATATTTCGGCTTTCATGGCATTATCGAGTACAACGCTAAAAGTTGTTCTGCCATCATTAAGTCATGTCTGTTAAGGCAGTCCAAGACCTGAAAACAACCACCTGCTTTTGGCTGCCTTAACAGATATGACTTAATAATGGTCTAACAACTTTTAGCGTTGTACTCGATAGTGGCATAAAAGCCTAAGTCTGGATAGTGTAATAGATAAATATAATAATACACCTTCCAATGGCGGTTTACTCTGTAAAAAATTATCCTTCTGTTCCAGCCACAGAGACCTGAAAAATCTCAGCTTGACCACTTCACCGATTCACTCCTGTACAAAGCCGCTCGTGTACCAAGAAACGAATTACCTTAAATCTCGCTTCACCTCTGATCAGAGCGTGAGCTTATAAGTAAGGAATTCGCTCCTCACGTCGGCTTACGACAGAACGTTGTTCCACAGCAGCTATTCATACTGGAATCGCTTTATGAAGGGCCAAACCGTAGTGGAAATGACGGAGTATGCAGCAAGGGAGAGTAATGAGGAGACGGGCTCACCTCGTAGAAATCTGGCTCGGCGGCAGCGATGGAGACGGCCGTATAACTCGACTGAGGGGGGAGTTCTAGGTATTGAGCGCTAAGGGTATAACAAAGCAATGATGGTGGCCTTATAACCTCGCCGTTCAAATTTTTCCACTGAACGGGTCTCATACAGTCTGCCTGCTCATACCAACTATTTATTTTATTTTGCCGGACAGAGACTCGAACACGGGACATTTGCCTCTCGCCGGCAAGCGCTGTACGACATTTTGTTGGTTTATTTTTTTTGTTTTACATTTTTCGCTTGCATTAACGACTTTTTATTTCTTATTTGTTTATTTATTATATGTTCTGTACCTCCAAAATTTGCGGAGACAACTCCACTACAAATAGTTTCTGTTAGTAAGAAGACATTGTAAACAAATTAAAGGATATAAATAAGGGCGTAGGGCGTACGCAGGATCTGAACGGGGGGGGGGGGGGGGCAGGCCATACTAGTCTCAGGAAACAAGGACTCGAGACAACATACAGCACTTCTTATTAAATAAAACAGTAAACCAGTCAAAAACTTCTTTTAATAAACGTTTTAAATACAAGAATGCACTTGTACAATCCGAGAATACATGCAGCATTTCTTATTAAATAAAACAGTAAACTAGTGAAAAACTGCGAATATCTTCTAGGAGGTGGGGGGGGGCAGGTACCCGACCCCCCCCCCCTTCCCCTCGCTGGGTACGGCCATGGAAATAAAATCTTCTCAACATGAAATATTTTTGCTAACCATGTTTACTTCGTATGTCCACATTCCAACATACGGGTGAAATCAACTTAAGCGGGGGTGATTTGGAAACAACTACTCCTGACTTTTCCCTTACTCATGACAAGGGCGAGGGTCTCTCACAGTTGGCTAGACGTGGACATATAGTGCCGAAAGCAGCAGAGAGATTTTGTGTGATACCTTTGGCGCCTGGCTCTTGGGACTCTACAGAGCAGTGGTCGTCAAACTGTTTTGCTCAAGATCCAATACTGACATTGTCGGATGCACCATTGATCGCTTATGTTCCGATCTTATTGTTAATTGGTAACGTACATAAATTAGTATTTTTTGAGTCCTCAGTAGACAAGGGTACGGTTAGGTTTGCCGCTGACCTCCAAGTCCGAATAGTTGAACAGTCGACAGTATTCTGGAAACTTCGTGCTGACTATCGTCTGTTTCCGATTACTGCCTCCCTTACCGACTTCAATTTTTTTCCGAGTGATTTCGTGATGCCTTCATCTGGTATTCTCTTCATTTCATGTACGATAGCACAATTAAGCCTTAGGTCATTTTCAAGCATCTAAAACGGAAGCGTTATGTTGTGTCACCGCCAGACACCACACTTGCTAGGTGGTAGCCTTTAAATCGGCCGCGGTCCGTTAGTATACGTCGGACCCGTGTGCCGCCACTATCAGTGATTGCAGACAGAGCGCCGCCACACGGCAGGTGTAGAGAGACTTCCTAGCACTCGCACCCAGTTGTACAGCCGACTTTGCTAGCGATGGTTCACTGACTTCTACGCTCTCATTTGCCAAGACGATAGTTAGCATAGCCTTCAGCTACGACCTAGCAAGGCGCCAGTATCCATGCTATTGATGTTCTGAATCATGTACCATAAAGAGCGACGTTCTCCATTAATGGATTAAAGTTAAGTATTCCACCAGCTACGACCGTTTTTCTCAATTCTAATTCCCCTGATGTTCCAGACCTCACGCCAGACTGCGTGAGCTAAAACGCGTGTATTTCGGCCTCCTTTAGGAACACGGTTAGCTCTCCTGCCAACCACAACATTGGCGACGAGACAAAACCGCGTTCGTATCGATATTGCCCTGATTTACTTCTGTAGGCTTCTCCACAATCTCCAGATGTAATGTCCGAATTTTATCGCTTACAGAATCAGCAGACGCAGGCCTTACTGGATGCCCTTGGACATCTCGTCCAGGGCCAACGTGCGATGCAAAACGATGCGGCAGCAGCTGCTTCACCGCTAACGCAGCCACAACACGCAGTTTCACCCGCTTTTCGACCTTTTGATGCTGCACTGGAAAGCTGGACGGAGTGGTCACGCCAATTTGGATTCCATCTCGCCACCTACAGAATTCAAGGTAACGAGCGGCAGCCTTTCCTGCTTTTATCCGTAGGGGTGACCACGTACCGTGTGATAGTTAAATTATTTCCCCGACGTGACGTAGCAACTCTGTACTACGAAGAAATTTTGTCTGTATTATATGCATATTTCAAAGAATCAGTCAATGTAGTTGCCAAACGGTATACCTTCTTTCCTACAAAACGTACGGTAGCTTAGACTAGTCGGGAGTGGGTTACAACCTTGCAAGGCCTTACTAGAGATCGTGCTTTTGAGTGTCAATGTGGAGTCCCTTATTCAGACACTATGGTACGTGATGCAATTGCACAGACCGTTTCTGATGTTCGTATAAGGGAACAGATTTTGAAACTAGTCAATCCCTCCCTTCAACAAGTGATTGACATATTGGATCGGCAGGACACACTTGACTTTGCTCAGGAATCATTTGAAATTTCGCCAGCAGTGTGTCAGGTTCACCGGCCCGCCGGGCGAGCTGCTCGGAGCAGTAAACAGCCCTCGCGCCCGGCCGCGCCGCTGCCGCCACGTGAACCGCGCAGGCAAGCAAATGCAGTGGTCAAATCATGCCCGCGGTGTGCTACTAAACATTCATGTGAGAATTGCCCTTCACGCCAAGCTATTTGCTTTTATTGTAATAAAAACGGACATGTTCAGAGTGTTTGCCAGAAAAAGCTCAGAATCGGAAGCTCAAAACCGTTCCAGGCCCTTTGCTTCGCGCCGGAATCGGAATCGAACCAAGGATACTCAGGCTCGCGAAACTTCGCCCATGGAAATTCATGTAGTTCATTCCACTCCGCCTAGTGCCACTATCTCTAACAGTGACTGTGTTCGTCCCAAAAATAGAGTGCGTCGACATCGCCGGAACTCCCGTCAAGTCGCAAGTGATTATGTACCAGTGTCAGTTCACGTTGCACGAGACAGTCGCTCTTGTCGTCAGCAGGACAATAAACTTTTTGTGGACTTGGACATTAACGGCAAAGTGATACCATTCCAGCTCGATACCGGGGCTGCCGTTTCACTGATCAATCAAGACACTTACAAACTGCTGGGAACACCTCCGTAGCGTGCCGCAAATGTTAAATTATCTATCTATTCCGGTCAAGAAATCCCTGTGTTAGGACAGTGCAGCATTCTTGCAACATACAAAGGACAAACAAAACTTGTCATTTTACGTCCTTCGTTCTTCTTCTGCAGTGAACTTGTTTGGTTTCGATTTATTTCAGTTGTTTAAATTCTCTATAGTAAATCAGGTCCTATCAGTGAACCAGACTGTGCCTTCAGACAGTGTTTCTCGTATATGTGAAGATTTTGCAGACATTTTTGCACCGGGCCTCGGTTGCGCTAAGAACTATAAGCACATTTGGAACTGAAAGTAAACGCGCAACCGAAATTTTTCAGAGCGCGCAATGTTCCCCACGCATTGCGTGATGAGGTCGCAAAAGCATTACACGATTTGGAATCACAAGGTGTAATTGAACGTGTGCAGGCTTCTCTCTGGGCAGCACCCTTAGTAATTTTGCCAAAACCTTCCGGAAAATTGAGACTTTGTGTGGACTTCAAGGCAAACGGTGAATCCACAACTAGTGATTGCAACTTTTCCTTTACCCCGCCTGGAAGAATTTTTTGACAAACTGTGCCCGGGTAAATATTTCTCGAAGTTGGACCTAGCACATGCGTACTTGCAAATACCGGTGGACGAAGAATCCAAGCGCATTTTCGTGGTTAACACGGATCTTGGTTTGTATCGATTCAAACGACTGCCATTCGAGTGTGCATCCGCCCCTACATTGTTTCAGCAATATCTACAAACTACTTGTGCGTCGGTCCCTACTGCAGCAAATTATCTGGACGATATTGTGATCTCTGGAAAGACGGAAGAAGAACATTTGGCCAATCTCAAAACATTATTTCAGGTCTCGAGACAAAATGGTCTTCTCTGGCGGAAGGACAAATGTGTGTTTTCTGCTCGGGACTTGCCATATTTGGGACATGTACTCAATGCCCAAGACATACATCCCAGTTCAACGCACCTCCGTACCATACAAGACTTGCCATCACCGCAGAATTTGAAGCAGCTACAGAGTGTGCTGGGAAAAATACATTACTACCACCGCTATGTGCCGCATGCCTCTTCCATTTCAGCTCCGCTTCATCGCTTACGCCGTAAAGGTGTTCCGTTCGTCTGGACGACGGAATGCGAACGCGCGTTTCGCCAGTTGAAATCGGCGTTGCTTTCCAATACTTGCCTTACGCCATTCGATCCCCGGAAGCCCATTTTGTTGATGGTGGATGCCTCGGATTTCGGGATCGGTGCTGTGCTTGCGCACAAAGATGAATCGCACGATCGCCCTATTGCCTTTGCGTCCAAATTGCTCTCGTCTGCGCAAAGAAATTATTCACAGATCGAGAAAGAAGCATTGGCTCTCATATTTGGTGTTACAATTTTTCATGATTTCTTGTATCGTCGTCACTTTACCATAATCACAGACCACAAAACTTTGACATCGCTTTTTCATCCGACCAAGATTGAACCTCCACGTACAGCGCAGAAATTCATTCGCTGGTCTATTTTCCTCTCGCATTACCGCTACGATATCTTGTATCGGTCCACTGCTGCGCACGGAAACGCCGATGCGTTGCCCCGCTTGCCTGTTACTGAGGGTACGGCATTCGATTCCTTCCAACTTGCTTGCATGTTCATTGATGCGGAAACCGGTGACGTGGTAGAATCGTTTCCGATTGATTTTCGTCGTGTAGCTACAGCCACAGCTGCCGATCCTGTCCTTGCTCCCGTTCTGCATTTTGTTGCTACGCAATGGCCCTTGTCAAAGTCACGGATCAAGGACCCGCTGGTTCGCCGGATTTTTGCTCACAAGGAGAGACTTTCTGTACGACGTGGTATTTTGCTGTTGCATTCTGATAATGATCGGTCCAGGTTCGTGGTACCACGTTCGTTACAGTCCTCTGTCTTACAGCTTCTCCACCAAAGACATTGGGGTATAGTGAGAAAGAAACAACTTGCTCATCAGCACTGTACTTGGTTCGGAATCGATGCCGCGATTACGAATATGTGCTCTTCTTGCATGGTGTGTGCCGAACAACAATCAGCACCATCGCCGGAATTCTTTGCATGGCCAAAAGCCATTTCCCCTTGGCAACGCTTACACATCGATTTTGCGGGTCCATTCTGGAATGCTCGATGGTTGGTTGTGGTAGATTCATTCAGTAATTTTCCTTTTGTTGTCCGGATGTCTTCCACGACGTCCTCTGCCACCATCCAAGCGTTATCCGCTATCTTTTGAATGGAAGGTCTTCCACAGACTATCGTTTCCGACAATGGCCCACAATTCATGTCCACAGAATTTCAGTCATTCTGCAAGGCCAATGGTATTCAACATCTGACGGCCGCACCGTTTTCGCCACAGTCAATCGGTGCCGCTGAACGATTGGTCAGGACTTTCAAGTCACAGATGTTGAAGTTGAAAGAGTCGCACTCTTGGGAGGACGCGTTATTGCTCTTTTTGTCCTCGTATCGCTCTCAGCCCCGAGATGGTCGCTCGCCGGCTGAGTTGCTCCATGGTCGCCCTCATCGAACCTTGATGTCTTTGCTACATCCGCCGTATCAGCTTCCTGTGCAGCGGGAGGAACCTGCTTTTGCTCCAGACGACGTTGTCTACTATCGCCACTACCGAGGTTCACGGCGTTGGCTAGAAGGGCGCATTCTTCGCTGCCTCGGACGCGCTATGTATCTGGTTTTGGGGGCCTCTGGTGAGGTGCGTCGGCATCTCGATCAGCTGCGCCTCTGTCGTCGCACGGGATCTGCCGCTCGCCGTCTGCTTTCAGCGACGGTGCCGTCCGGTCAGCGACCTGGGGACCCATCTACTGGCTCGCCTCAGCCCCAGGTGTTACCGACGCTGCCTTCCATTTTCACCCATGGGGACGCGCCGACGCCGCCACCGCCGCCGCCTGTTCTCCCGCCGGCGACGCCCGTAGTGGACGCGTCGCTGCAACCGCCGGGCGCCTCCCTGGGTCACGCGCCGCCGATCGCTTCCCGTGACCAGCTGTCCTCCGACATGGAACTCTTGCCCGCTCCGGACCATATGTCGTCTTCGCTCGTCGGGTGCCCCGGCCCGATGGAGGTCGACCCTTCGGCCCCTCCTGTCTCTCTATGGGCGCATACACCGCATGTTGGCGTGCACCCTGGAGCAGGTTTTCAGGCGTTTCCTCGCTCCCCGCGGTCCGAATGGCAGGGTGCGGGTGGCACAGCCTCGCTTGTTGTTAGGCTCCCCACCTCGTCGCATACGTCAACATGCAGTCCTCTCCACTTATGCCACAACCGTACGCCGATTTGCGGGGGTGGCCTTATAACCTCGCCGTTCAAATTTTTCCACTGAACGGGTCTCACACAGTCTGACTGCTGATACCAGCTATTTATTTTATTTTGCTGGACTGAGACTCGAACACGGGACATTTGCCTCTCACGGGCAAGCGCTCTACGACATTTTGTTGGTTTATTTATTTTTTTACTTTTTTCGCTTGCATTAACGACTTTTTATTTCTTATTTGTTTATTTATTATATGTTCTGTACCTCCAAAATTTGCGGAGACAACTCCACTAGAAATAGTTTCTGTTAGTAAGAAGACATTGTAAACAAATTAAAGGATATAAATAAGGGCGTAGGGCGTACGCAGGATCTGAGCGGTGGGGGGGGGGGGGGGGCGGCGGGCGGGCAGGCCATACTAGTCTCAGGAAACAAGGGCTCGAGACAACATACAGCATTTCTTATTAAATAAAACAGTAAACTAGTGAAAAACTGCGACCCCCTGCGGGTTCGGGGGTAAGAATAGGCCCGCGGTATTCCTGCCTGTCGTAAGAGGCGACTAAAAGCAGTCTTCAAAGTTTCGGCCTTATGTGATGGTCCCCACTTTGGTTTGACCTGCCATTTTCAAAATTTCCGTTGTTAGTGCGTGCCATTTGGGGAAGGACGCCTTACGTGGTGTTTTTCTATTGGTCCATCATGCACCTCCATCTTGCATGCTATCTATTGTCGTGTGGAGGGACTTACACCCCATGTCTTCTGGGTTGCCTCCTCGTCTTGTGCGCAATCCCCTTCTTAGCACCCACGGCAACTGTGGACCCTTTCAACACCTAAAATCCAGCGCGGTAGCCAGTCCGTTGTGGTGGGGTCGTCATGTACCCTCTTGGTGGTAGCCCCCTGACCACACAGGGATCGCACTACAGATGCCAGAGCTGTTTCCTCCCCATGCATGCCAAGGAGTATGTGCCCATCTTGTCTGGGGCACGGGGACTCCGGGCAATGGGATATCGGCCAGGTACCCGTTGCTTTGGCTGGGTGGCGCCCTTGGGGAGAGCCCTCGTTCGGAGTAGGTGGCATCTGGGCGGATGTGGCGCAATGAAGCGCAATAAATCTCACCAAGCTGGTGGTCGCACTGCCACCAGCGTCTCTAAGCGAGGCAAAATTGAATTCGATGCTGCACAATATGATCCTCAGTCGTTCCCCTCGTTGGCTGCGCCATGGGAGGGACGCAGATCTAGTGCCAAGCAGGAGCCTTATGTACCACAATACCTTGTCTGCAGCAGGACTGATGGTGACTCCTTTCTTTCGACAAAGCCTATGTTTTTTTTGTGGAACACCTGGAGGGTAAGTTTGGGGAAGTGGCGGGTTTGTCTAAAATGAGGAATGGGTCCATCCTCCTCAAGACGTCCTCCCCAGCCCAGTCACGGGCGTTGCTCTTGTGTGATAAGCTGGGAGACGTCCCTGTTACCGTCACTCCCCACAGTAGCTTAAATATGGTCCAGGGGATTATTTACCATCGCGACCTCTTGTTACAGTCCGATGACGAGCTGAGAGCTGACTTGGAACGACGTGGTGTGCATTTTGTCCGTCGTGTGCACAGAGGACCCAAGACCAACAGGGTGGCGACCGGTGCCTTTATCTTGGCCTTCGAGGGTGCTGTATTGCCTGAGAAGGTCAAGGTAATGGTTTACCGTTGTGACTTCAAGCCATACGTCCCTCCCCCGATGCGGTGCTTCCAGTGCTGGAAGTTTGGGCATATGTCCTCCCGTTGCTCATCCAGCGCCACATGTCGAGATTGCGGACGCCCCTCTCATCCCGATTCTCCATGTGCGCCTCCGCCTGTCTGTGTCAACTGTGGGGAACACCACTCTCCATGCTCGCCGGACTGCCCCATTCTTCATAAGGAGCGGAAGATTATGGAATTTAAGACCCTGGACCGCCTTACTTATCTCGAGGCAAAACTGAAATTTGAAAGGTTACATCCTGTCCCTCTTCAAACTTCTTATGCTGCAGCTACGTTATCGTCACCCTCGCGGGCGGCAGTTGTCGCCTCCTCTGTGCCGCCTTCAGTTGGCCCTCGGGGCCGTCCATCTCTGTCTGCCCCCCTCGTGTCTGGGGCCAAGCCTTCCTCTGTTGCCCCCTTAGCAGTTGGGGGCAAACCCCCTTCTGTCACTCCCCCGGCACATGCTTCAGGAGTGACATCTGCTCCAAAATCAGGGGGCTCGATCCCTCCCCCTCCCCCTTCTCTACCGGCGTCGTCTCCGCCGGCGTCGTCTCTGCCGGCTCCTCTCTCGCGGAAGGGGTCCCTCGGGGCCCTCTTTTCTTCCGTTTCTTCTGCTACCCCGCCGGATGTCAGCCAGTGGCTGAAGGTTCATCCACCTGCTGGTCGTAGGGCTTCTGCGTCGTCGTCAGCCTCCGACGCTCCTTCAGAGAAACTCTCCCAGCCCTCTAAGCCAAAGGACAGACGCGAGAAGAAGGACCGGAACGTGTCCAAGAAGAAGGACGCTCCGGCAGTTTCAGTACCGCCTGCTGTCAATAGCTCTGGCACTGGGGATGCGGTGGAGATCGTCGCCTCTGCCGCGGATCTCGCCCTCCCGGAACCCTCGGGGACCTCTCCTATGGACACAGCTGACTCTCGCTCAGTGGCGGCCGTCGACTCTGCGGCGCCGTCTGCCTCTTAGTCGCCTTCACGCCCTCCCAGTCCCTTCCTGCTTCCATTCTCCAGTGGAATTGCGGCGGTTATTTCCGCCACCTGCCTGAGCTCCGGATGCTTCTGAGTGTTTCCCCTGTTCTGTGCATTGCTCTTCAGGAAACTTGGTTTCCAGCAATGCGGACCCCTGCCCTTCGCGGTTATCCGGGATACTATAAGAACCGCGCTGACTGTCAGCGAGCTTCAGGTGGAGTTTGCCTCTTTGTTCACCACTCTGTCTGTAGCTCACCAGTACCCCTTCTGACGCCTTTAGAGGCAGTCGCTGTCAGGATTGAGCTCTCGCCGGCTATTACTGTTTGCTCTGTTTACGTTCCTCCGTATGGGCAGCTCCCCCGACATGTCTTGGCTGCGCTGCTGGCTCAACTCCCGCCACCATTGCTGCTTCTGGGCGATTTCAATGCCCACAACCCTCTATGGGGTGGGACTGTCTCCGATGACCGCGGTCGCGCTGTGGAGCATGTGTTGGCTCAGCTCGACCTTAGCCTCTTGAACACCGGTGCTCCCACGCATTTCAGTGTGGCCCATGGCTCGTTCTCGGCCATCGATCTCTCTCTTTGCAGCCCCGGACTTGTCCCATCCCTCCACTGGAGAGTGCATCCTGATCTGTGTGGTAGTGACCATTTTCCCATCTATTTGTCACTGCCCCAGTGTCATTCTTCTGGGCGCCTGCTCCGCTGGGCTCTCAACAGGGCTGACTGGCCGCCTTTTACTTCCGCTGCCACCATTGCTTCTCTCCCACAGGGTGACATTGACGAGGTGGTCTGTGTCTTGACCTCGTCAATTATTTCTGCGGCCGAGACTGCCATCCCTCGCTCTTCTGGACTCCCTCGGAGGAAGTCTGTCCCCTGGTGGTCGCCGGAGATTGCTGAGGCTATTCGCGACCGTAGGCGGGCTCTCCAGCGTCATAAGCGGCACCCGTCTCTGGAGACCCTCATCGCCTTTAAGAAGCTCCGTGCCTTGGCCCGTCGTCTTATTGCACGGCGTAAGCAGGAATGCTGGGAGAGGTACATTTCATCCTTGGGCTCCCGTGTCTCCCCGTCGCTCGTGTGGTCCCGCATCCGGCGGATTTATGGATACCAGACCCCTATGGATGTCCCTGGAATCTCCCTGGACGGCGCTGTCTGCACGGACGCTGCCACCATTGCTGACCACCTTGCCACGCACTTTGCTACGAGCTCTGCGACTGCAACTTACCCTCCTGCCTTTCGCTCTCTAAAGGAGCGCGCCGAGCGGACGCCGTTATCGTTCCACACACGTCGTTCTGAAAAATACAATGCTCCTTTCAGCGAGAGGGAATTCCTCGCTGCCCTCGCCAATTGCCCTGATACAGCGCCAGGACCGGACTGCATCCACGCGCAGATGCTGAAGCATCTTTCCAGGGACTGCCAGAGACACATCCTCACCATCTTTAACCGCATTTGGAGCGAGGGCGTGTTCCCGTCGCAATGGCGAGAGGGTGTTATCGTTCCCATCTTGAAGCCCGGTGCAGACCCTCTGGCGGTGGACGGCTATCTTCCCATTACACTAACCAACGTTTTGTGCAAATTGCTCGAACGTATGGTGGGGCGGCGTTTGTGTTGGGTCCTTGAGTCGCGCGGTCTCCTCACTCCATCCCAGGGTGGCTTCCGTCAGGGCCTGTCTGCTGCGGACAATTTGGTGCGGCTGGAATCTGCTATCCGTACGGCCTTTTCCCGCCGTCAGCATCTCGTTGCTGTATTTTTTGATCTGCGGAAGGCATATGACACAACATGGAGGCATCACATCCTTGCTACGTTGCGCGAGTGGGGTCTTCGTGGTCAGCTCCCAGCTTTTCTTCAAAACTTTTTATTGCGCCGCTCTTTCCGGGTGCAAGTCGGTGCCGCCTCTAGTTCATCTTATATACAGGAAAATGGGGTCCCGCAGGGCTCGGTGTTGAGCGTTTCCTTATTTCTAGTGGCCATTAATGGTCTGGCTGCAGCCGTGGGGTCGTCGGTGTCTCCTTTGTATGCCGACGACTTCTGCATCTCATTTAGCTCAACGACTACGGGAGTCGCCGAACGCAGGCTGCAAGCAGCCGTTCGCAAGGCGGCATCATGGGCTCTGACTCATGGATTTCAGTTCTCTGCGGCCAAGACTCGAGTTATGCACTTCTGCAGGCGTCGGACGGTCCACCCTCATCCGGAACTTTACCTCGACGGTCACCTACTTGAAGTGGTGGACACTAGCCGCTTCTTAGGACTCGTCTTTGATGCCCGGCTCACATGGGTTCCTCATATTACTCAGCTGAAGCAAAAGTGCTGGCAGCACCTCAACGCCCTCCGCTGCCTGAGCCATGCGTCTTGGGGTGCTGATCGCAGCACGCTGTTGCGATTGTACAGAGCCCTTGTGCAGTCCAGGCTTGATTATGGGAGCCTGGCCTATGGGTCTGCATCGCCCTCAGTGTTGACGTTGTTGGACCCCATACACCACTGTGGGGTTCGGCTTGCAACTGGCGCTTTCCGTACGAGCCCCGTGGATAGTCTGCTGGTGGAGGCCGGGGTTCCCCCGCTGCGGATTCGCCGCCACCGATTGCTCGCCGACTATGCTGTCCACGTGCATTGCTCACCGGGCCATCCCAATCATCGCCTGCTTTTCCCTGCCAGGGTTCTCCCTCTGCCCGACCGGCGACCTAGGTCTGGGCTTTCCATTGCTGTCCGCGTCCAGTCCCTGCTGTCTGAACTGGGGTCGTTCCCTCTTCTGCCGCCCTTCCGGGCCTGTGCACCCACGCCTCCCTGGTGTATGACCCGTCCGTCCATCCGCCTGGACTTGGCACGGGAACCCAAGGACTCGGTTCCGCATGTGGCCCTCCGTCACCGTTCTCTTGCGCTCGTCGCCTCATTTTCAGGCTATGAGCCTGTCTACACTGATGGTTCCCTGGTGGATGGTCGTCCTGCCTACGCTTTTTCTCACGCTGCCCATGTTGAACAGCGCTCTTTGCCGGCTGGCTGCAGTATTTTTAGTGCAGAGCTGGTGGCCATATTGCGCGCTCTTGAGCATATGCGTTCCTGCTCAGGTACGTCCATCGTCATCTGCAGTGACTCCCTGAGCAGCCTCCAGGCTATCGACCGCTGCTATACCTCTTCTCCTCTGGTATCCCTTATTCAGGAGTCTGTTTTTGCCATTACCCGCTCTGGTTGTTCGGTGGTCTTTGTTTGGACGCCAGGTCACGTTGGCATCCCGTGGAATGAACGTGTCGACAGGCTGGCCAAAGGGGCGGTCGACGTCCCCACTTTGGCGATCGGCTTCCCGGCTCGTTATTTGCAGCTGGCGTTGCGCCGTAAGGTGTTTCAGATGTGGCGTGACGAGTGGCGTAGCCTGACTTCTCCGAATAAACTGCGGGCGGTTAAGGAGACGACCGATGTGTGGCAGTCCTCCCTGCGGGCTTCTCGCAGGGACTCTGTCATCCTGTGTCTGCTCCGCATCGGCCATACCTACATGACGCACGGACATCTTTTGCGTCAGGAGGATCCCCCCCTGTGTCGGTGTGGGTACCGGTTGACGGTCGCCCATATTTTGTTGGAGTGTTCCCGCCTGCGCACCCTGCGGCAGACTTTTAATCTCCCGGGCACGTTGCCTTTGGTTTTATGCGACGATGCCTCCATGGCTGACGACGTTTTAAATTTTATCCGTGGTAGTCCTTTTTATGGTTCCATTTAGGGGGGGACCTGTCCCTTTCCGTTTCTGTGTATCTTGTCCTCGAGTGTCCCATTGGTCGCAGATTTTAATGTGTGTATTCGGATGGTTGACTCTTTCCCAATTTTTGTTCCCATGGTCAGTCAACCAGTCTCCGACCCTCTTCTTTTCTTCCGTTTCTTTCTGTCCAGTGTTCGTCTGTACCCTTCTTGTCTCTAGTGTTCGCTGCCACATTGGTGTTCTTTCAGTGACTGGGGGGAGGGGCGTCTCCTCCCCCCTTGGGGTTTTAACTGTTCCGTAAATTTTGTTTCGCCGGTTTTTGGAATGGGGGACTGATGACCTTAGCTGTTTAGTCCCCCTTAAACGTCCCAACAACAACAACAAAAACTGCGAACATCATCTAGGGGGGGGGGGGGGCAGGTACCCGATCCCCCCCCCCCTGCCCCTCGCTGGGTACGCCCATGGACATAAAATCTTCTAACCATGGAATATTTTTGCTAACTATGTTTACTTCGTATGTCCACATTCCAACATACGGGTGAAAACAACTTAAGCGGGGGTGATTTGGAAACAACAACCCCTGACTTTTCCCTTACTCATGACAAGGGCGAGGGGGTCTCACAGTTGGCTAGACGTGGACATATAGTGCCGAAAGCAGCAGAGAGATTTTGTCTGATACCTTTGGCGCCTGGCTCTTGGGACTCTACAGAGCAGTGGTCGTCAAACTGTTTTGCTCAAGATCCAATACTGACATTGTCGGATGCACCATTGATCGCTTATGTTCCGATATTATTGTTAATTGGTAACGTACATAAATTAGTATTTTTTGAGTCCTCAGTAGACAAGGGTACGGTTAGGTTTGCCGCTGACCTCCAAGTCCGAATAGTTGAACAGTCGACAGTATTCTGGAAACTTCGTGCTGACTATCGTCTGTTTCCGATTACTGCCTCCCTTACCGACTTCAATTTTTTCCCGAGTGATTTCGTGATGCCTTCATCTGGCATTCTCTTCATTTCATGTACGATAGCACAATTATTCCTTAGGTCATTTTCAAGCATCTAAAACGGAAGGATTATGTGGTGTCACCGCCAGACACCACACTTGCTAGGTGGTAGCCTTTAAATCGGCCGTGGTCCGTTAGTATACGTCGGACCCGTGTGTCGCCACTATCAGTGATTGCAGACAGAGCGCCGCCACACGGCAGGTGTAGAGACTTCCTAGCACTCGCCCCAGTTGTACAGCCGACTTTGCTAGCGATGGTTCACTGACTTCTACGCTCTCATTTGCCGAGACGATAGTTAGCATAGCCTTCAGCTACGTTATTTGCTAAGACCTAGCAAGGCGCCAGTATCCGTACTATTGATATTGTGAATCATGTACCATGAAGAGCGACGTTCTCCGTTAATGGATTAAAGTTAAGTATTCCACCAGCTACGACCGTTTTTCTCAGTTCTAATTCCCTTGTCATGTTCCAGACCTCACGCCAGCCTGCGTGAACTAAAACGCGTGTATTTCGGCCTCCTTTAGGAACACGGTTGGCTCTCCTGCCAACCACAACACATTATGCAGTGGATACATTAGCGACACATGTGATTTTGACGTAGAATCAAGTCATATCTGTAGATGTACTAGGAGCCTTATAACTTTATTATTGATTATTCTTTAGTAATATTCTATGACATGTACGTCCTTGCTCCTATGACTGCATAAATGCTCATAAAATAAATTAGAGGTTTTTAACTATTTTACGAACATACGTCTTTCGAACAGTTTTTGATAAGATCTTTTATATACGCTCCATGTTTCAACGCGCTTTCCACTAGGAAGATTACAATTATTTTACACAAATTTGTTAATTAACTTACATTGTTTTTGTTCTCAGTTATATTTAATTATCGTTCACCTTTGCTGTAAATGGAATTTGTGACATTGTAAGTGCCTGACGAAGTGTTCTTGGGTTCTCCTTTGTGAGCGGATGATTAATTGGTTAATAACGGCCATTGTACTAATATTTAAATGATTTATGCATCATGAGATACAATCATAAATGTTTTCAACGTCATTTCCTTATATTCATGGCATATTACTAGAACAACCTTAATTTTAAATCGTACTCCTTGTTACAAATATGTACTGCATTTGAAGCTGGCCGTCTCCATAAGGCGAATTCACGAACCCATGCTAAATCCGTGTCAAAATTTATACCATAGTAGCTGATCGTTACAAGTCGCGCACGACCGTGAACTGTCAGCTCTGGAGGACGAACAATTAACATTCCCCCCTCTCACATCCACTAACCCTTCAATAGCAGCACTACTTACCCTTCTGCCCTTGAGGTAAGCGCCAACTTTAATTAACTCACGGTCCATATCACCGTCAGTTACAATTAAGCACGCCATAAAATATTACTACTGATAATGTATGCGGCAGTACTATTCGTCGGGTCAAAAAGCCTAAACAGCACACAGATTCACTGGGAAATTCAGGCGGTATACGGATCAATTGCAATGCGCGTCTAGCCATAATGAAATTATGCTAACAATTTGACCACGGCCGCTCAGATGGGTGATGTCGATCGAGAAGAAAGGTCATCGACGTCGACCTCAGACAAGAATATCCAGGCTCTCGAGGAACAGCATTCGAAGGGGATAGACCATGCGCTAGGTTAAGACAGGCTGCGCATCAGCAGTACATAGTAACCGACACAGCTACAAACACAGACAACGAATCGCATGCTACATCACATGCAGCGAGTGAAGACGAGATAAACATACAAGCAGAACAAAAGTAAGCTAAGGTTCTCCAACACTAAATCGAATGAAACAGAAAACGTAACTCTCCAGGCAGTTGATTGTTATACCATTTCATAGCATGTTACACTATATGAAATTGTGACATTTTTTCTTCTTTCGCTACATCACGTGTGACTGGCTCGAGGTCTTATCTAGCCCTCGCACCTAATGTATTTGACTATGGCATTTTAAATCGACTCCCAGTAGTCGTAGTAGACCTCGGTAGATGTCATCGTGCCAAGAAAGAACAAACTACATGTAGGGGTGGACATGTCCTGAGGGTAGACGAATATTTGTGTTGATCCATTGCGCCTTCCAGAATTACGATATCACCCAAGGAATGCCACGAAAACATTCCCCTGACCTCAACACTCCCTCCTCCGTCCTGACCCTTCCGACAATTGTTGCAGGATCTTTGCTGTCAGATATTTCACGCCGTACACTACTAAAATCATCAGTCCGATGAATGAAACGTGATTTACCTGAAAATGCCCGCGGTCGCTACCCCGTTGCGGTGCTGGCGTGCAAATTACAGCCTTCCACGCCTATTACTAGCACTTAAAATGGTTGCATCAACCAGGCACCTGCTGCGGAGGCCCATTCGCAGCACGTTCCCTGAACGGTCGAACGGTCGTGGAGGAGACGGTGCTGGTAACCCTTGGTTCGTGTGGGCTGTCGGTTTCCCATCAGTTGTACGTCTATTCGTCCGTACACATCTTAGCAGCCGTCGTTCATCCCTGTCGTTTATGGCGTGTGGTGCATCACTGTCGCCATGGCACCAGTTGTGGATAGCGTCATTTTGCCATGCACCGTACACTCTAACCACGGTGGCACGCGAACGGTTTACAAGCTTTGCCATTTCGGAAATGCTTGCACCCCTGTCTAGAAAGCCAATGATGATGCCCTCCTGAACGTCAGATGAATCGCTCCATTTTCACATTACGACAACCACGGTATTTACAGCTTGCCCCCGGCACGCATTATATACCTTTCACTGCTAGTGCTGCCACCTGCAGTCTGTCAGCAGTTATTGTGATATTGAATGTTGACGTCGAACATAGGCGGTGCTCACATTAATGTGACTGAACCGTGTCTATGGCTAATGTCAGTCCCCTATCGAGGCGACTAATCGGTTCCATCTCTATATTGCTGCCCGCCCGTAGAATATCCTACTTGGCGTAGATACGCTAAGGTGATGGTACGGAAGTCATTAAAATATTACACCTTCTGCAGTTGGCTGGCTGATGGAGAAAATGGGTAAGTCCTGGAGCCAAGACACTCCACACAATTTTAAAAACACTTAGGACACACTTTCATCGTCAGCCCTAAATGAGGTTATGTCGCTATTTCAATAACAACCTACCCAACAGTCCGAACACACACTGCTGGCTATCGAAATTTCAACACCCTTAAAGACAACAAGCAGCAAAATTTCATTTGTTCTCCCTACACGGTATATTGGGAAGAATACATAATTAAATTTGAAGGTGTTTCAGAATGTACTGGTTTCGAAATTTAGTATACACAGCTGCTACCTCTTGGAGTAACAACACCTCTAAACGGCTTGAAATCAAGTCGAATTGAACATGATATGTGTACATCGTTCCATGCTGATTCTACTTTCGTTAGAATATATCAATCGCAGTGACAGCCCATGGCCAGACATTTTCAATGGTTGAGTCATCTGGATAACTTGATGCTACGGAAATAGTCGAACACCCTGACAGAGGTCAGGACGGCACCGGTAAAATGTAAGTGAAATGTGTATATGGAACTACTGGCAGTCAGGCCCCATCTTGGGTGATTGTTCGGCTGGTGTAAGTCTTTTTACTTGAAGCCACTTCGGTGACTTACGCACCAGTGGTGATGAAATGATGATGGCAACAAAACACACACACACACACACACACACACACACACACACACACACACACACACACACACACACAGTCCAGAGCGGAGGAAGACCCCGACCCGGCCGGGTATCGAATCCCGGACTCCGCAATCGAGTCAACAGTGCTAACCACAAGACCACGAGTGACAATATCTTGTTCAAAGACAGCACTGCGGCTATCACGAAAGTAGTGCACAGCCACCAGGCATAAAACGTCATAATGTAACATTTGCTGTCCATACAAAAAAAGGTTCAAATGGCTCTGAGCATTATAGGACTTAACTTCTGAGGTCATCAGTCCCGTAGAACTTAGAACTACTTAAACCTAGCTAACCTAAGGACATAACACACATCCATGCCCGAGGCAGGATTCGAACCTGCGACTGCAGCGGTCGCGCGGTTCCAGACTGTAGCGCCTAGAACCGCTCGGCCACCCCGGCCTGCACTGTCCATACATTAATGTCGCAAAAGTCGTAGGATAGCGATATGCACAAATACAAATGGCGGTAGTATCGCGTACGCATTGGCGGAGCTGTCATTTGTACTCAGATGATTCGTGTGAAACGGTGTCCGACGTGATTATGGCCGCACGACGGGAGTTACCAGAATTTGATAGCGGAATGGTAGATGGAACGAGACGCATGGGCATTCCATTCCGGAATCCGTTAGCAAATTCAATATTTCGAGATCTACAATTTGAAGAGTGTGACGAGAAATTCAAATTTCAGGCATTACCTTTCACCGCGGACAATGCAGTGGCCGCCGTTCTTCACTTAACCACCGAGAGCAGACGCGTTTGCGTACAGTTGTCAGTGCTAACAGACAAGTAAAACTGCTTAAAATAAGCACAGAAATCAACATGGGAATTACAACAAACGTATGCGTTATGACATTGCGGCGAAATATGGCGTTAATGGACTATGGCAGCAGACGACCGACGCGAGTGCCCTTGCACGACACTGCCTACGGCTCCTCTCCTGGACTTGTGACCAAATCGGTTGGACCGTAGACTGGAAAATCGTGGCCTGGTCAGATGCGTCCCTGGTAATAGCTGATCGCAGGGTTCGATGGTGGCGCAGACGCCACGGAGCCGTGGCAAGCTGCCGGTGACTCCGTAACTGTGTAGGCTATGTTCACATGAAATGGACTGAGTCCTCTGGTCCAACTGAACTCATCGTTGACCATATATGATTATGTCGGCTACTTGGAGATTGTTTTAAGCCGTTCAAGGACTTATTGTTCACAAATAACGATTGAATTTGTGAGGGTAACAATGCGCCATGCCACCGGGCCACAATAGTTCGCGATTGGTTTCAAGAACATTCTGGACGATTCCAACGAATGCTTTGCCCAGATCGACCGACATGAATGCCATCGAACATTTATGGGACATAATCGAAAGGTAAGTAGTGGGAACGTATATAGATTACGATCATAAACAGTTTTCAAACCAGTTTAGAATAAAAATTCCAAGAGGAAGCCGCAGAAGCATTATGGATAAAGAACAAAATGAAGTACTAGATGCGACGGAATACACATTACAAACTAAAAAGATTTAAAGCGAACCCATTTATATAACGCACCAATAGGCTGCGCGCATAGTAGTATGCGGTAGCAAGTCATGCGGGACACAAAAACGAGAAAGTGGAGTAAAATATGCAGGCATTATCGCAGAAACATTACGACAAAAACCTTTTTGCCACTTAAAAATGTAAAATTAAAACGGTAAAGGGTTATAGAAAACTGAAAATATGATGCAAGTGGGTCTACAGGATGAAAAGCAGGCATAGAATTGACTTCATTTACAAAAATGGGGAGGGATACCTAAGGGAAGAAGCTAAATAAATGCACAAAAACAACTGCCCATAATTAAATGGGTAATCTAAGCAAGGGTACATTCGGCATAAAAAGTGGCAGGAAATGTATAATCCAAAAATACATATAACAATGACAAGGTATAAACGATTTGGATGTAAACTAACCAAAGCTAATAAATCGGCTAAGTAAATATTTTAAAAATTGACATCACGGCGTCAAGGTAGTTCTGGATTTTACTATTCAGCTAATCGTTAAGCAGTTATTCACTAACTGCGTACACATGCTGGAGAATTTCCAGTTCTTCCAGAATGTAAAATTTGTTGCCGTTCTGGCCATAATGCAAAATTGATCATTGAGCGTGGGTGGTTGGTTGACTTCAAATGGATGCTTTTTCTGCTGTAGCTATACTTCTGTCATATTTTTAATCTTATAAAACTTTTGAGCTTCTGATTTTAAATGGCAAACAGGCTTATATCGTTGGATTAATGTTTATGCTGTGATAGGCCCACTCACATATTTTACTTTACTTTATCCTCTTTTTATTCTACGTCCCTTACTATAGCCTACTGCTGTTCACGCGGTCTGTTGGTGTGTTATACAAATTTTTCTTTTAAATCTTTCTAATTTTTGTGTGTCTTGTCGCATTCATTTCTTCATTCATGTTCTTACCTCTAATATTCCAGCGGATTAATTTTGGAATTTTTATTATAAACAGTAGTTATGGTGTGAAATCTGTTTCAGCACCATCAGCATGTTTTCCCGCTTCTTTACTGTACCCCTCTCAGTCTAACGCACAACTGTGTTCATGATCAGATGGCTTAACATCTCATTCATCAGTCCCCTAGACTAGGGACTACTTAAACCTAACTATCCCATGGACATCACACACATCGCTGCCCGAGGCAGGATTCGAACCTGCGACCGTAACAGCAGCGCGGTTCCGGACTGAAGCGCCTAGAACCGATCGGCATCGGCTACAACGGCCGGCGTATTCATGATCGACGTCTTCGACTGGGATAACTGGTTTTCAGTACATTATGTTGAGTGAAGCAAGATGTGTGGCATTCATTAAGTGTGGTCCTGTCGCTGCACAACTGCACCTGCCGTCATGACTGTATCACAAATATTGTTTTGCATATGTCTCACCACTACGTCATTATTTCTTTATTTTTTAAGGTTGGATTATAAATTCGTGTTCACTGTCTACGCACACGCCCCGGTTAGTTCCATGTCAACGTATGCTCATTCCACATTGTAATAGGTCTACAAATGTCTCTTAATCCATGGTTATTAAAGGTTTCATTAGATATATTATTACAGCTGCGTATAAGAGGACAATACCTTAACCACCATTGCTAATTTACAGTTTTTTTTGCCCATTCCAAAAGTTAATTGTGTTCTTGCGTAGATACATGTGCGTCAAAGGTTCTGCTGCTAGGTAGTTCGCATGTCAGAGGTGTGGGCCAGCACTTGCAGAAAGTGTTGGGAGTGAGTACCAGGTCACCAGCACTCTGAAGCCCAATGCCCGGGCCCGCATCTCGTGGTCGTGCTGTAGCGTTCTCGCTTCCCACGCCCGGTTTCCCGGGTTCGATTCCCGGCGGGGGCAGAGATTTTCTCTGCCTCGTGATGGCTGGGTGTTGTGTGATGCCCTTAGGTTAGTTAGGTTTAAGTAGTTCTAAGTTCTAGGGGACTGATGACCTAAGATGTTAAGTCCCATAGTGCTCAGAGCCATTTGAACCATTTGAACCCATTGCCCGGTTGGCTTAGGTGACAGTTAATACAGAGGAGTTAAGTGAGAATTTTACGAAAGAGGATCAGTTGGTGATTCTAGATGAAGCCGGCAATAGTATTGATAGGGACTGAGGGATGATGTAGCTGGGGACCTGGTAAATATAGCTACTCAGACTGGTAGCACCGACGTGCACTTCGTGCAACTGTTTCGGCGTCATGATCGGCCTCATATTAATGCTGCTGTTAGGCGTGTTAACATGAGGCTGAAGAAGGCTTTGATTGCGGACGGCATGGCTCACTTTGCAGCTGTGCCATTTGAGTTTATCAATAGATGGGGGTTTTAATGGGCATGGCCTGCACTTCAATATGTATGGGAAGTGGAGGCTGGCAAAGCTTATCGGTGACAGTGTAGTGGGCGGTGGTGGGATCATGCATGGGAAAATTCCTGTAGTAGATGGTGTTTGAGCTACACCTTTTTTAGATTGAAGTCAGCTGATAGCTATACCTTCTTGAGGGGAGCCCCTCTAACAAGGGAATCACCTTCAGAAAAGGTCAGATGTCAGAGTAGAGAAGTAATTAGCATATTCCACGAAAGTATAAGAGGTACTAAAGATAAAGTTAGTGAAGGGTTTATAGATGTTGACTCTGACATTATTGGAGCACCACTTAACTAATCTGACTATTCACAGGCTTTGTTTACCAGGACAAAGATTAACTGGCTGTTTTTCAAGGAGATCTTTGCGGAGTGGGGCAGTATCTATGCACGAGAAAAACAGTATTTCATTTGAGTCCGTAGATTATCACGGCACTGCGCTGAAGAGGCATTTGAATGTTGTGAAGGGGGCAGTTGAATTAAGTGAAGTCAAACTTCTAGTTGTTGTTATTTATAGGTCCCATAATTCTGACTTCAGGGCATTTCTGCTATATCTAGAGAGTTCTTAGTTCACTTTATAGAAAGTACCAAAAATTAGTTATGTGTGGTGACTTCAATATTAGCTTTGTATATGATTTTGCAAGAAAAAGTATGTTGATACATCTCCCAAACCCATATGATCGGATGCAAACTGTGTTTTTTCAACTAGGGTTCAGGGAACAGTAGCACAGCCATAGATAATATTTTTATTCCTTCTTCATTACTAGATGGGCAGTGTGTTAGTAAAAGGGTGAATGGCCTTTCAGACCATGATGCAGAAATTTTTACACTTAAAGGTTTTTGTACTGAAACGAAGGTTACATATAATTACAAACTACGTAGAAAAGCTAATCCAACGACAATAGTGAATTTTTTAAACCTCGTTAAGGAACAAGAGTGACAGGATGTTTATAGTGCCGATAACGTAGATGACACATTTCTCATGCTCTTTCAAAGTTGCTTTCTATTAGAACGTTCTAAACAGGGTACTGTGAGTGAAAGTCAGCCTGGGTGGCCGACTAGTGGGATAAGGATATCATGTATAGCAGAGTGAGAAATATATCAAAATGTTAGAAGTAGTCACAATACGACTACAGTAGCCCCCTACAAACACAATTGTAAGGAGCTTAAAATGTGATTAGGAAGGCAAAGAGCATGCGGTGCGGAAATAGAAAGCTAATTCATAGGATAAAATTAAAAACATATGGTCAGTCGTGAAGGAAGTGTCTGGTCAGCAGCACAAGGTCGACAATATTTAGTCAGTTCGTAATAAAAATATTTCTGTTACTGGTAAGTCAGATATATGTAGAGTATTTAACATTAACTTTCTGGGAATTGCTCGTAAATTATATAAAGATTTAGTTTCTACTGGCAATCATATAACACTCTTAGAAAATGCCTTTCCAAGACTGATCCTGAAATACTCCTCTGTGATACAGACAAGGGGGAGATTCATTCAGTAACTAAATCACTGAAACCTAAGGACTGTCATGGATATGATGGAGTACCTAGAAAACTATTGAAGTACTGTGCTGCACATGTTAACCGTGCATTTAGCCATATTTGTAACTTTTCTTTTTAAGAATAGTCCGTTTCCCGAAAGATTTAAGCAGTCAGTAGTAAAGCCGCTGCATAGAAAGGGAGAAATGGATAATATAGACAGTTTTAGACCTATTTCAATGCCATAAATGTTTGCTAAAGTTATTGAAAAGATTTTTTGGGAGGATAATTATCCATTTTATTTCACATAATTTGCTATCAAATGTACATTTCGGGTTTAGAAGTGGTTTAACAACTAAAAATGCTATATTCTCTTTTCTCTATGAGGTACTGCATGCATTAAACGAAATGTTTCGAACGCTATGTATCTTTTTTTGATTTAAATGAGGCGTTTGATTGTGTTGATTACAAAATATTGCTCCAGAAGTTGGACCATTACGGAATACTGGGAGTAGCTCACAACTGGTTCACCTCTTATTTTACACACGGAAACTAATCTACTTTGGTTATTTGCATTGGCTTTTGATGTATGGTATTATTTATTCAGCTTCCATCATTATAGTATAGTATTATACATTACTGGCCATTAAAATTGCTACACCAAGAAGAAATACAGATGATAAACGGGTATTGATTGTAGAAATATATTATACTAGGACTGACATGTGATTACATTTTCATGCCATTTGGGTGCATAGATCCTGAGAAACCAGTACCCAGAACAACCGCCTCTGGCCGTAATAACGGCCTTGATACGCCTGGACATTGAGTCAAACGGGGCTTGGATGGCGTGTACAGGTACAGCTGCCAATGCAGCTTCAACACGGTATCACAGCTCATCAAGAGTAGTGACTGGCGTATTGTGACGAGCCAGTTGCTCGGCCCCCATTGACCTGACGTTTTTAATTGGTGAGAGATTTGGAGACTGTGCTGGCCAGGGCAGCAGTCGAACATTTTCTGTATCGAGAAAGGCCCCTACAGGACCTGCAACATGCGGCCGTGGATTATCCTGTTGAAATGTAGAGTTTCGCAGGGATCGAAAGAAGGGTAGAGCTACGGGTCGTAACACATCTGAAACGTAACGTCCAGAGTTCAAAGCGCCGTCAATGCGAACAAGAGGTGACCGAGATGTGTAACCAATGGCACCCCATATCATCACGCCGGCTGAAACGCCAGCGTGGCGATGACGAATACATGCTTCCTATGTGCGTTCACCGCGATGTCGCCAAACACGGATGCGACCATCATGATGCTGTAAACAGAACCTGGATTCATCCGAAAAAATGACGTTTTGCTATTCGTGCACCCAAGTTCGTCGTTGAGTACACCGTCGCAGGCCCTCCTGTCTGTGATGCAGCGTCAAGGGTAACCGCAGCCATAGTCTCCGATCTGATAGTCCATGCTGCTCCAAACGTCGTCAAACTGTTCGTGCAGATGGTTGTTGTCTTGCAAACGTCCCCATCTGCTGACTCAGGGATCGAGACGTGGCTGCACCATCCGTTACAGCCATGCGGATAAGATGCCTGTCATTTCGACTGCTAGTTATACGAGGCCGTTGAGATCCAGCACGGCGTTCCGTATTACCCTCTTGAACCCACAGATTCCATATTCTGCTGACAGTCATTGGATCTTGACCAACGCGAGCAGCAATGTCGCGATACGACAAACCGCAATCGCGATAGGCTACAATCCGACCTTTATCGAAGTCGGAAACATGATGGTACACATTTCTCCTGTTTACACGAGGCATCACAGCAACGTTTCACCAGGCAACGCCGGTCAACTGCTGTTTGTGTATGAGAAATCGGTTGGAAACTTCCCTCATGTCAGCACGTTGTAGGTGTCGCCACCGGCGCCAATCTTGTGTGAATGCTCTGAAAAGCTAATCATTGGCATATCACAGCATCTTCTTCCTGTCGGTTAAATTGCGGTGTAGCAATTTTAATGGCCAGTAGTATATTTTGGGGTAACTCTTTCCATACTCAAAGGACATTTTTGTCTCAGAAACGGGTGGTTCGAGTAATACGTGGTGCAGTTCGCTAACCTCTTGTCGACCCCTATTCATTAATTTGGTTATTATGACACTCGCCTCTCAATATATATATATATTCTTGGCAGTCATTTATTGTTAACAATATCAGCTCATTCCCAAGAATTTGCAATTTTCACTCAGTTAATATTAGGTAGAAATCTTATCTGTGTTTGGATCGCACTTTCTTGACTCTTGTGCAGAAAGGTGTTCATTATACTACTACATTCATTTTCAATAAGCTACCACAAGAATGCAAAACCGTTAGCAGTAATCCAAGCGCTTTCAAACCGAAACTGAGTTTTTTCTTGGGTACCCCTACTATTCTGTCGAGAAATTCCTTGAAAAATTAAGGTGATTCCTTTCTTATATTGCTGATTGCAATTACATAAACTTATGGCTTCTCTTTTTTTGATTCATAAACATTTTATTTTATTTGTTATTACTTGTATGTTGTTATTTCATGTACTGACACTTTTCATGATCTTGGAGATTTGCTCCTCAATTTAATTCTACGGAACGAGACGTGTAAAATAAAAAAAAGAAATTCATTTAAAAATTACAGACTTCATACAGTGCTTTGGGACTCAATTTAATGTTATATTTCTTATCATGGGTTGGGCAGGATTCCGTAATGACGTCTAGACGAAAGGATACTACTTTCGAGGGCATTACCCTCACATGGACATTTCAGAAAACGTACAGCAATCCGAGTGCGGATATTTCATGGGCGTGGGACGTTTGATTAAATTTTGATGGATCTTTACGAAATATTGCGTAAATATGCGTTCTCTTATGTAAGTCATTTCAAAATACACGTTCACGGTATACATCTCATGGACCGGTTCATTTTCTTTCACTTGCTTCTTACATACCATTTACGGCGCTAAAGATAAGAAAAATGCCATTTTCTGTCGCCGTTAAACGAGATGAACGTTATATATCTTCCAGAGGTTACTATGAAAAGTCTTTGAACACCTACTCAACAATTTCGTGATAACTGCACCACATAACTTCGCATCTCCGTCTACGGCACTGAAGTCCATTAAACGTTTCGTTTAACCATACCTGTGGACGATCCCCAATTTTCAGTAAATGCTGAAGAACAGATAGTGCAAGAAGTTTCTTGGTGATGTTCCATCAGGAGCTCTCTTTTTTAGGTTTTCGCTGAGCTGGAGTCGTTCAATTCACCCTGTCCTTAAAACTTTTGGATATTACGTTGAATACTAATATCATTTCCTCTTTTTTATTTATTTTGTTTCATGACCCAATTCCATACCGATTAGCAAGGCGTTTAAAAACTATTTCTGCAAACGTTGGGGACAGGTTCCTCACACCAAAAAAAGAATAAAATGTCTAGTAAACATGGTGTCTAAAATGTATACGGTACCTTAAGAGCTATAACCACTCTTTCCATATAAGAGATGTCTCCGTGCAGCGGTGATGAACAAGTGATCATAGCTGTTAAGGTACCGTATGCATTTTAGGGTTCATGTTTACGTGACAGTTTTTCTTGTTTTGGTGTAAGGAACCTGTACTCAAAGAGCATGTAATATCAGTGACCGGGCTGTGCGCGAAAGGGAAGGTGCGCGATCTGTCTGAGATTGACCGAGGGCAGACTGTGATGGCCCGGAGGATCGGCACGAGAATTTCGGAAATTGTACTACTTGTCGGGTGTTTGAGGAGTGTTGTGGTGAGTGTCTTCAGCCCGTGGCGAAACCAAGGTTAAACCACGTCCAGACATCGTGGGTTGGGCTGCCATTTCTCGTTAATGATATCGGGCGTTCATAGGCTGGACAGACTGGTAAAACAGGACAGGCAGTGAACTGTGGCGGAAGTAACATCGTGCTGCAATGTTGGGCAAAGTAAAAGTGTGTCTGAACGCCTAGTGCATCGAACACTCGTAACGATGGGCCTCTGCCGTCGACGACTCACGCAAGTGCCAATGTTAACACCACGATATCGGTAATTACGACTGAAATGGGTACGTAACAATTGGCACAGGATGTTGGCACAATGGCAGAGCGTTGCATGGTCTGATGAACGCCGACACCTTTTTCACCATGCCGATGGGAAGGCGCGAGTAGGTCGTCTTCCAGAGGAACAGCTCCTTAACAACTGTACTGCGGGACGAAGACAAGCTGTTAGCGGCTCCATTATACTCTGGGGAACATTGAAGTGGGCATACATGGGACCAGTGGAGCTCCTGTAAGGCATCAAAACGGCCAAGGTGTATCGTACATTGGTTGCAGGCCACGTACACCCATTCATGACGATCATGTATCCCGACGACATTGGCATTTTTTAAGAAAGTTTGTAATGGAGTTGTTTGAAGAACATGTTGGCCAGCTACAATTGATGTGCTGCCCCGTACCAGTAACTTGCCATATCTGAGTCCGATCGAACACGTCTGGGGTGTGAGTGAACGTGTCAGGGCTCATCGCGTCCCTCCTCTTAGTTTACGGGAATTATTTGAACTGTGTGTGCTTATGTGGTGCCAACTCCGCCGAGCGACCTACCAGGGCCACATTGCTTCCATGCCACGACGCGTCGCCGCTGTTAACCGTGGCAAAAGTTGACATACCGGTTGTTAGGTAGGTGGTCATAATGTTCTGGCTGATCAGTGCGTAGTGTAGCAAAATAAGAAATAAATGTTAAGAAAATATAGATGCACACATGGCCCATCTATGAACTTTATTGACAGACGCAATAAACAGTTGAAAAACTTACACCACTTTAACGCGATGTCAGATGTTGCGTGATCATTGTGAAGGACGCATTGATTCCACGTACTCGTGCGGGACAGCGTTCTCAGCGCCTGACAAAGTGTGAAAGGCTCCTTATTGTTGGCTTCCCTTTGGTCGAATCGTGAAATATCCAGATTTTGGGGGCATTTGGATGTGGCAGTGGCCCGATGTCGAACTGCATGCTGACGATAGGCCAGGCATTCTCGACGTCTAATTTCCGATCGGCCACGTCCGACCATCAAAAAGAAGGATCGCTGCATTGTACAACAAGTACATCGTAACCTCTATTTCTGCGCCCATCATCCGAGAACGCGTAATGGACTCTCTGAAATGGTCTGGTCGGAGACTGGCACGAATAGCCTGTCATTAACGACAGAGCAGAGGCGGTTTCGTTTGGAGTGGTGCCGTGACAGAGAACTGCTGATGAATGGTGTCACAGTGCATTCAGTTAAGAGTCACGGTTCTGCTCTACCTCGGATGATCATCGTGTCGAATATGGCGCAGTCGTGGGAGGAGGTCCGACTCTTGCAATATTTTGAAGAGGCACAACGGTGTTACTTGTGGCGACACTGTGTGGGAAACCATCGGGTATGACCTCAAGTCAGGCTTGTAGTGAGTGAGGAAGTCTGACGGCATACTGATACGTCGTGGACTGATACGTCTTCAAGTGTTGCCCTTCATTTAGCATTATCGTGGTGCTATTTCTTAACAGAACAGTGCGCGTCCACAAATGGCCTGCGTCCTTACGAATTGTGTACGTGATGTTGAGATACTCCCGGGGCCAGCAAGATCCCCGTCTGACCAAGTGTGGAACCAGCTCTCATGTCTACCCCGTCCCAGTGACAGTATCCAAGATAGGAAGGATTCGTTACAACAGTTGTTGGCCAGATTGAGTATACAACGGCTTTATGACACCCTTCCCAACAGAATTAGTGCGTGTATTCAGGCCGGAGGTGGTGTCTGTCTCATACTGCCCAGTTCTTCATAAATTTGACCGGACGCTGTAATCACTGCCCTTTCAATTCGTGATCCGTTTCGTTTCCTCCTTTCCTCCTGGGTGCGTCACTTGTCAGACAGTGTCTATTTTAGTAAGCACAATGTAAGATTCGATTTTATCAATTCCAATTCATACACTATAAATTTAACATTGTCATATATTTCTTTCTGTAGTATGAAGTAAATTACGCAATAAAAGTTACTACTTCTGTAGATAATTCACTTTTCACGTTAAACACTCATCAGCACTTCTTTCAGTGTCATCTTTTGTTTTACATACAAAATCTGTTTGATATAATTATTAATTTGTATAAACTGTTTGGCAATTAAAGAATTATGACGTAAAAGTAAGATAGTATTGAAAACCCTAGGAACCTGGAGATGCAGACACAGGTTTCTCTACGAAAGTGTGACCAGCAAAACATTTATTTCTATACAGTTTCATTGATTGCAGTCACACGTGGTCGACAAAAATAGAACTATAATAGATTTATGTTTTCATGGACATGATAAGTTATCCTGCCAATCTCTTCGTCAAGGCTAATACAACAAAGAACCAATTTCTGCGAGGGAAAAGCTCATTAATCTTTCTGCCACCGGTTTGACTTTGCAGCGTTAGTCGACGTAGTCGACGACGTCTTACAGTTAGCACAATCGAGAAATTGTTTATACGTATTACAACATTTGAAACAAAAGAATGCAGATTATGATGAAACGCGATTATTTTTGCCGTGATGTATAGCTGCAGATCTGCACAATAACAAATTATTCAGAAACGCATTTATTTCGCCATTCATTTATACCTAGAGCTCCCCTCAATAAATTATTTTCAGTTTTTAGCGGCTGTGGAAGTGTGCCAGGTCCGCAGCTGAGCGTCGTAATGTTTGGTTATCGTGGTTGCATTAGCACGTTTTAGGGCTGGATTCTTTTTCTGGAGCGACAATGTCACTTTACCGTGAGGGGACGGATGTCGTGTAAATTGTCTCAGTTAGAACTGTATACCAGTGGTTCATGGTGTGGGTTCCTGTAGTCATGTCATAGTTCATGAACCACGGGCAACGTATGAGTGGCCACGTAAGTGGTCCCGACAGTCGGGATACCAGATACTTTGGAATAACGCTGGGCATCTCGGACATATTCTGAGTAGTGGTCACCTTTGTGCTCATACGGCAAAGACTACCAAATCCACCGGTTAGTCCCTCAACCGTTAGGGGTAAAACTCAATGGGACTCGGGGCAAGTAAGGCTAGCAACCTGCTTCCCCGATACTTTAAATATGATGCTGGCAACAATCAGAGAAATATGCCTCGGACCTTTGGAGGTGACGGAGTCCCACCTCTAATTGACAAACCAGGGACTCCTAAGATACGACTTGGCAAACAAATGGTAATGAGATGGGGAGCTATTAATATCAATGGGGGCTACCCTGGGAAGAAGGTAGAGCTGGCAGAGGCTGCAAGTAAGATGGGGCTGTACGTTTTAGCTTTTAGTGACATTCGGGCAAGGGGTGAGAAAGAAGAGGAAGTGGGAGAATACAAGGTCTACCTGTCAGGAGTCAAAGCAGGAATAGCACAATGGGGTGTAGGGCTTTACATCAGGAAAGAAATGGAACCCAGCGTAGTTGCAGTAAGGTATGTAAACGAACGACTGATGTGGATAGATTTGACAGTGTCAAGCAAGAAAATTAGGATTGTGTCAGTATATTCGCATTGTGAAGGGACAGATCAAGATAAGATGGATAGTTTTTATGAGGCACTCAGTGATGTAGTTGTTAGAGTAAAGGACAAGGACAGTGTTCTGCTCATGGGTGATTTTAATGCCAGGATTGGAAATCGAACAGAAGGGTATGAAAAGGTTATAGGTAAATTTGGAGAGGATATGGAGGCAAACAGGAACGGAAACAACTCTTGGATTTCTGTGCCAGTATGGGCTTAGTAATCACAAACTCCTTTTTTAAACATAAGAACATTCACCGGTATACTTGGGAGGCAGGGGAACCAGATCTGGCATTGACTATATAATAACAGATCAGGAATTCAGGAAGGCTGTGAGGGACACACGTGTATTCAGGGGATTCTTTGATGACACTGATCATTATTTAATCTGCAGTGAAATTGGGATTGTGATTCCGAAAGTACAGGAGGTCAGGTCCATATGTAGGAGGATAAGAGTGGAGAAACTTCAGGATAAGGAAATCAGGCACAAGTACATAACAGCGATATCAGAAAGGTACCATTTAGTTGAATGTAGTCAATTACAGTCATTGGAAAAGGAATGGACAAGGTACAGGGACACAGTACCAGAAGTGGCTAAAGAATGTCTTGGAACAGTAGTGTGTAAAAGTAGGATGAAGCAAACAGCTTGGTGGAATGACACAGTCAAGGCAGCCTGTAAAACGAAAAATAAGGCCTATCTAAAATGTCTACATACTAGAACTCAGGTAGACAGAGAAAGTTATGTTGAAGAAAGAAACAAAGCCAAACAGATAATTGCAGCATCCAAGAAGAAATCTTGGGAACACTTTGGAAACAGGTTGGAGACTATGGGTTAAGCTGCTGGAAAACTATTAGCAGTCTTCGAAAGGGAGGTAAGAAGGAAATGACAAGTATTTTGGACAGGTCAGGAAAACTGCTGGTGAACCCTGTGGATGCCTTGGGCAGGTGGAGGGAATATTTTGAAGAGTTTCTCAATGTAGGTGAAAATACGATCAGCAATGTTTCAGATTTCGGGGTAGAATGGGATAGGAATGATAATGGAAATAGGATCACATTTGAGGAATTGGAGAAAATGGTCAATAGATTGCAGTGCAATAATGCAGCTGGGGTGGATGAAATTAAGTCGGAACTCATCAAATACAGTGGAACGTCAGGTCTTAAATGGCTACACAGGATAACTGAAATGGCCTGGGAGTCGCGACAGGTTCCATTGGACTGGACAAAAGCAGTAATCACACCAATCTTTAAACATGGAAACAGAAAAGATTGTAGCAACTACAGAGGTATCTCTTTAATCAGCGTTGTGGGTAAAATCTTCTCAGGTATTGTTGAAAGGAAAGTGCGAGTATTAGTTGAGGACCAATTGGATGAAGATCAGTGTGGGTTTAGGCCTCTTAGAGGTTGTCAGGACCAGATCTTTTGCTTACAGCAAATAATGGAGAAGTGTTATGAGTGGAACAGGGAACTTTATCTATGCTTTATAGATCTAGAAAAGGCATATGACCGGGTTCCTAGGAGGAAGTTATTGTCTGTTCTACGAGATTATGGAACAGGAGGCCAACTTTTGCAAGTAATTAAGTCTTTACATGGATAGTCAGGCAGCAGTTAGTTGACGGTAAATTGAGTTCATGGTTCAGAGTAGTTTCAGGGGTAAGACAAGGCTGCAACCTGTCTCCACTGTTGTTCATATTATTTATGGATCATATGTTGAAAACAGTAGACTGGCTGGGTGAGATAAAGATATGTGAACACACAATAAGCAGTCTTGCATATGCGGATGACTTAGTTGTGATGGCTGATTCGATTGAAAGTTTGCAGAGTAATATTTCAGAGCTAGATCAGAAATGTAAGGACTATGGTATGAAGATTAGCATCTCCAAAACGAAAGTAATGTCAGTGGGAAAGAAATATAAACGGATTGATTGCCAAATAAGAGGAACAAAGTTAGAACAGGTGGACAGTTTCAAGTACTTAGAATGCATATTCTCACAGGTTGGCAACATAGTGAAAGAACTGGAAGCGAGGTGTAGCAAAGCTAATGCAGTGAGCGCTCAGCTACGATCTACTCTCTTCTGCAAGAAGGAAGTCAGTACCAACACTAAGTTATCTTTGCACCGTTCAATCTTTCGACCAACTTCGTTGTATGGGAGCGAAAGCTGGGTGGATTCAGGTTACCTTAGCAACAAGGCTGAGGTTACGGATATGAAAGTAGCTAGGATGATTGCTGGTCCTAGTAGATGGGAACAATGGCAGGAGGGTGTCCACAATGAGGAAATCAAAGAAAAACTGGGAATGAACTATATAGATGTAGCAGTCAGGATGAACAGACTTAGATGGTGGGGTCATGTTACACGCATGGGAGAAGCAAGGTTACCCAAGAGACTAATGGGTTCAGCAGTAGAGGGTAGGAGGAGTCGGGGCAGACCAAGGAGAAGGTACCTGGATTCGGTTAAGAATGATTAGGAAGTAATAGGTTTAACACCAGAAGAGGCACCAATGTTATCACTGAATAGGGGATCATGGAGGAATTTTATAAGGGGGATATGCTCCAGACTGAACGCTGAAAGGCATAATCAGTCTTAGATGATGATGATGATGATGATGGAACTGTATACCAAACTAGCTGGACGTGCGTTCGGAAGGACTTATCTTCAACTCGACTCCCATCCATTCTGGTTTTCATTTACGTTAGTTTCCTCAATTTGTTTAAGGCGAGTGACGGGATGATTTCTTCAAATGGTCCTATGCATCTTCGGAAAACCAACACTCTACAGCGGAAATAGGCACTAATCATTCCATTCTCCATAGAGCCGAACAAGGAAGCTACTTGAGCATCTTTGATGAAACAGAAATCTACACAAGATAAGAAAAAAAAGAAAAAGAAAAAACAACATAACATCAGACATAAAAAATATATCCAAAACTTCGACAAAATTCTTATCGATGACAAATAATTCAGAAGAAAGAGTAACCTAAATTTTACGTATGATATTAATAGATTTGCAACAAAGAAAAAAAATTTAAAAGCAAACCTGACAAATTGACCGATAGTGTAAAATCCATAAGCAAATATAACAGAAGAAAAATACATCATATTTGAAAAAAAAGTATTTAAGATATTAATGTGTAGATAAAAAATTGTAATATAGCCAAATGTTACACATTTATATGTTTTCACACTGAAATTTCTGGAATATGTTGGCCACGCAATATATTTAAGTGATTACCGTTGCAAGGTATTCGTAAGGGCGAGAAAGCCACTGCAAATCCAAAATGCTGGTAGATCAATAACCGGTGTAACCACCAGAATGTTGAATGTAGACATGCGAATATGCATGCATTGTCTCGTAGAGATGTAGGACGTCAGTTGCTGGGTTAGAGTTCCATGCGTGTTGCATTGTTCGGTCAATACAGAGATTGTTAATGCAGGGTATGGATGACGCTTGAGTTGTCGTTCGAAGGTGTTCCATACGTGCTCGTTTGGAAACGGATCTGGTGATCGAGCGGAACAAGACATCATGTCGATACTCAGTGGAGCATGTTGTGTTACAACAGCGCTATGTGGAGCGAGCGTTATCCTGTTGGAAAACACCCCCCTCGAATCACCAGACTGACGTGCAGATTTGCAGTCAGGGTGCGGGAGATAATAACGAGTGCTCCTACTGTCATATGATATCGCATCCCAGACCCTAACTCCCGGTGTAGGTCAAGTGTGTCTAGACCGAAGACAGGTTTGTTAAAGGCGCTCACCTAGCCTCCTCCTAACCAATACACGGCTATCACTGGCATCGAAGCGGAACCGGCTTTCATCGGAATACACAACAGATCTACACTCCTCGCTTCAATGAGCTCTCACATGACACCACTGAAGCAGCAAACGGCGGTGGTTTGGGGCCAGAGGAAAACATGCTACAGGGCGTCTAGATCGGTGCTCTCCCAAGTAATCGATCTGTAACGTTTCGTTGTATCACTGTGGAGCCAACTGCTGCTCGGATTGCTGCTGCAGACGGAGTACGATGCTCCAGAGCCATACGCTGAATACGATGGTCTTTCCTCTCAGTAGCCCGGTTTTCTTGCGTCCGTATGTTCTCGTGACCATCGCTGCCAGCAATCATGTAGAGTCGCTAAATTTCTGCTAAGTCTTCTGCAATATCAGGGAAAGGAACATTCAGCTTCTCGTAGCTTACACGACGTCACTCAAACTCGCCGAGCTGTTGGTAGCGGCCGCTTTCTCGTTTTGAAGACATTCTTAACTTATATAAACTCGTGATGTCCAATCTCAAGGGTAACTAACACTCACGACGGCTATAGCCCGTAGTTAAAGATTAGAGACCACACATAGGTATACAGACAATCCTTCTTTCGCCGGCCGGTGTGGCCGAGCGGTTCTAAGCGCTTCAGTCTGGAACCGCGCGACCGCTACGGTCGCAGGTTCGAATCCTGCCTCGGGCATGGATGTGTGTGATGTCCTTAGATTAGTTAGGTTTAAGTAGTTCTAAGTTCTAGGGAACTGATGACCTCAGAAGTTAAGTACCATAGTGCTCAGAGCCATTTGAACCATTTTTTTTATATTCAAGTTCCAGTAGAAAGTGAGCCATGTGTCGGAACAGATGACAATAAAGAACATGTAAAAAGGTGCTCTGGTGGACTATCATTACAGTGCATTTCTTATGATCTGAAAATTATATTGTTAATATTTGCAGCCATTTATTCTCAGCTGATACATCGATCCGTCTCTAATGATCTAGATGTCGACGGGACGTTAAACCCAATTTTCCTTCCTTTTGATGCATCGATTATGTTCACCCCGTACACATGAATAAAAAGAGTGTTTGATTTTTTTTTTTTTTTTTGTACTGAAACATTACTCGCCTGTTCATATTAGGCATCATTAGAGGTCAACAAAAATAAAGAGAGACAACTGTTTAACTACAGATACTCTGTTGTGAAACGTGCACTGTGTGCCGGCATAGTAAGTATAATCTAAATTTACTACCAGCAAACACTATATAGGGTGCGAGAAAAATGAACGGCACAAATTGCAGGCAACATTCCTCACACGAAGACCAAGAAATTATATGCACGTGGGTCTGAAATCGCTTTGTTTCCATGTTACAACTCATTTTTTCCAGCTCATTAAACATGGGAAAACAAAATAACAAAACGCAACAGCATACCACAGTCATCTTTCTCACAGATGTTCAAAATGCACTTCGTGAGCGTTCGTATATGCATCAATCCGCCATCGTAGTGAATCTCGGATGCGCTGATGTATGCCTGGAGTATTGCGTATGGTTTCACAGCCTTCCATAATACGGGCACGGAGACTCTGAACATCTTGTACTGGGGTATCCCACACGAGAGCTTTCAAATGCCCCCACAAATAAATGTCCTGTGGGTTTAGGTCCAGAGAGCAATGAGGCCAAGCAGTTAGTGCATCTCTACGTATCCAGTCGTCACCGAGCCAATTATTTAGAAGCAGACGGACATTATCACTAAAATTAAGATGTTTCATCCTGCGTGAAGTATGTTTTTTCTCACAGCTAAAGGCACATCTGCAGACAGTTAAGGTAGAACATTCAATACTAAAATATGGTAACTGTCCGTTGAGACTGCGTGCAAGAAACAGAGGCCCTACTAGTCACAAATTATGCCAACCCAAACATTGACAGAAAATCTTTGTTAATGACTTGTTTCAATAGCTGCTCGAGAACTGACGTCTGGCCATATACGCCGTTTGTAAAAATTTACTATCTGACGTCGTTGAAACGATGCCTCATCTGTGAATGTAAATGGAAACGTCGCGTGACTAGGGCCTCCCGTCGGGTAGACCGTTAGCCGGGTGCAAGTCTTTCGATTTGACGTCACTTCGGTGACTTGTGCGTCAATGGGGATGAAATGATGATGATTAGGACAACACAACGTCCAGACCCTGAGTGGAGAAAAATCACCAACTCAGCCGTGAATCGAACACGGGTCGTTTGGATTGACATTCTGTCGCGCTGATCACTCAGCGACCGGGGGCGGACATCTGTGAAGAGCACCGTTGCACTAAAATTAGGACCGACACTTTGTTGAATAAACCAGTCGAACGAGAGTACCCGTGGAGGAAAATCACCTGCTGAGAGTACCTGCACAGGCTGTAAATTGTATGGATACAGCTGGTTCTCGTGTAACACTCGCCCGAAACACATGTGGTTAACATTCAGTGTTGCAGCTACATGTCTTGTACTGACACTAGGGTCGTTGTCAACCACATGAAGAACTGCCGCCTCCCACTGCGGTGTCCTCGTCCTTCTAGGCGTCCGCCTGTCGTGAGTGTCAGACTTAAGTGCCCCACGTTTCCTAAGTCGAAGATCAGTAGCTTCTGACGTTTGCATATCCGGGCACCTTCGTCCTGGAAATCCCGCCCGATACTAACGTTGATCACTAGCGCCGCTGCCGTCAGCTAATCCATACATCAAATGGGCAGCTGCCATCAATGCATTTGTGTACACTGCCATTGCACGAGCCGAGTCTGTGATTAGATCTACGTAGTAAACCGTGTGCTTGCAGCGGTTGTTCTGATCGCTGTAACAGTTGCTGTTACCTGTAAACAAGCAATGACGCACATCGCATGGGAACAGGAACATGTAGAACGAACACTGGTGGTGCACAACGTAACGATTCACCAAGAGTGCTTGTTCCCCATGATTATGATGTTGTGTTCTCGTCTCTTTTCCATGATTAATGAGTTGGGGACAGTGAACTGTGACATGGAAACAACGAATTTCCGGACCCATATTCATATAACATAATTTCTTTTTCTACGTGTGAAGAATGTGTTCTGCAATTTGTGCCGTACGTTTTTGCTACATCTAGTATATACCACAACAAAACTTATAGTTATACAATTATAACTTGATTTATAGGTTACTGATGATGCCTAACACGAATAAGTGAAACATGTTTGGTTAAAAATAATAATAGACATCAAACTGGAAAAGAATGAGAATATTTTTTCTTATATACTCTCAAACCATAATTAACGTATTAATTTCAGTATATGTATGTCATTTACCATCTTATTCAAACAGTTATGGTTGTAAATCAGTTCACTAACGACGTAATAGGGACCTCAGATCAGTCTAGACGTGCTTGACAATGGCAATAAATGCCGAAACAGTCTGTCGTGAAGAAAGGTTAGGTGTTATAAGCAGCTTTCTGGTGCATGTTTCTAATAATCATGTCATTATCTGACATATATCATTTTGCTAGCCCTAAGTAAGAAAAATTCTGAAAATATTGTTTTCTGTATTTCTTCCTGTCTTCGACAGTCCACTTACTGTTACGAAGAAATGTCGTGTCTGAGAGGACGAGGGAGAGAGCTGAACACTGCCTAAACATGTCTGAAAAATCCTACTTGTTTTGTCATCCTTGTGACAAAATGCATCATTGTTCGGTTTGTTTAGCAGCCGTGGTGGAGTTGTCATTATCTTGAAAGAACAATGTACCGCCTGAAGACTTCCTTCCGGCTGTCGAGACTCTTGGCGTGGAACTGCAATTTAACTTCACGATAGGCAGTTCTGGCTGCCTGCACAGACGTTAAGTGACACGGTTTTCCTTTTCTGAGTCTAATGCTTGCAGTTTATGAGAAGTAGCTGAGAGATTTCACGTAATGTTACCATTTTCTGGAATTTTGCACTCAGTTCCCTTAAAAATTAACAAGGGGAGGTTAGGTCAGTAAAAGGGATTAATAATATTGTATCACATCACTACTTCCCCGTTTCCTCTTAGCTATTCTACATGTTTTTCATCTTTCCAAGCAACGTTACAAAATGCGAACAACATTAGGTGCGATTGTGGTTACGTGACTCGATAATATATGCGAAATTGTCGTGAGGGGATTCCTTACAAGAAATAAATGTAGAAATATATTATAACGTAGCGCAGAGACTGTTTACAAAGAACAGTGGAATCCATTTTGAATTAGATTTTTTGTTGTTTCCTTACTTTGGCTCAAGGATTGTATTGTATTGAACCGGGGACCTAGAAATGACGGAGAGGCTTCGTCTCCGCCGTAGCCCTCAGTGGTACACAACCCCACAACAGGCTACAGCAGTCAACTCACCCAAACGCCACCTCAAACCGAACCCAGGGTTATTGAGCGGTTCGGCTCCCAGTGGACCCCTCCGGGAACGTCTCACACCAGACGAGTGTAACCCCAGTGCTGGTGTGGTAGAGTAATAATGGTGTACGCGTACGTGGAGAAAGTGTTTGCGCAGCAATCACCGACATAGTGTAACTGAGGCGGAATAAGAAGAACCAGCCCGCATTCGTCGAGGCAGATGGAAAATCGCCGTAAAAACCATCCACAGACTGGCCGGCACACTGGACCTCGACATTAATCCGCCAGGCGGCTTCGTGCCTGGGACCGGCACATCTTCCCGCCCGGAAAGCAGTGCGTTAGATCGCACGGCTAACCGGGCGGGCTTGACTCAAGGATAATGCCGTGGTCGCTTCTTTCCAAACGTCATCCGCGATATTCCACCCTAGCATTCTTCAATCTGAACTAGCACTTCATCTTTATTTACCTCGTTCTTGATGACAGGTTAACTCTACCGTCCTTTAGTGACAGTCATCCTGGAAAGTTGTGACCGAGAATGTGTTCTGAACCCATAGATCTGGAAGTCACTTACTATTAAGCAACAAAAAATGTGAAACAGTCGACATTTCATTAAGGTTGGCTACCACACAAATTGGCTAAAAAAGAAGTGTATAATCTAAACCCCGATTGAAACTTCCTGTCAGATTAAAACTGTGTGCCGGACCGAGGCTCGAACTGAGGATCTTTGCCTTTAGCGGGAAGGTGCTCTAACTAGAGCCTTCGAGTCTCGGTCTAGCACACAGTTTTAACTCGGGACATTTGCATTTCTAGGTAGAGCACTTGCTCGCCAAAGGCAAAGGTCCCGAGTTCGAGTCTCGGTCCGGTACACAGTTTTAATCTGCCAGGAAATTCCATATCAGCGCTCACTCCGCTGCAGAGTGGAAATCTCATTCTGGAAACATCCCCCTGGCTATGTCCTTTCTTTCAGGAGTGCTAGTTCAGCAAGGTTCGCAGGAAAGCGTCTGTAAAGTTTGGAAGGTAGGAGACGAGATACTGGCAAAAGTAAACCTGGGAGGACGGGGCGTGAGATGTGCTTGGGTAGGTCGGATGGTAGAGCATTTGCTCGCAAAAGACAAAGGTACCGAGTTCGAGTCTCGGTACGGCACACAGTTTTAATCTGCCAGGAAGTTTCATATCAGCGCACACTCCGCTGCAGAGTGCAAATCTCATTCTGGTAAATCCCGATTATCTACCACTGGTTCTGCTGGCCTCTGTACCATTTGAGGCACTGTCATAAGGCGTGTTGATAATCAGCATACTAAAAGCAATACTAACAGACCACCATGCTAGTATCCTCCAACCCCTGACGGTAATGCAGAACTCTCATATTCAGTGAGGAAGCAGCCAAGTGTTTGTCTGGAAGATAGGTGACTCACACCACAAAATGAAGTGCAGTGCGCCCCAAACGACTGCTTCGTTTAAGAGTTTGCCTAAATGCAGTTAACGCCCAGTTAGTAAATCTTGATAATGTGGGAAATCGAAAAAAGACTTATACGAGTATAACTATTTATTGCGTTATTTGGAGTACAAAGATTTTACTCCGTTGCAGCATATGCTCTAAGTGTGAAACGCGTATCAACCTTACAGCGCGTCTCTTAGCCTTAGAAATAAGTTTGGATACCAAATCGTGAATGTATTTACTTAATTATTGGTCCTAAGAATACTGATCAAATCATGTTGGAATACGCAGGGTTACGTGAAATGTATCCGCAGTTCTGAATGGGAACAACCATTAGCTGTATAAGGGAATGACGACGAACATTTGTGCCGGACCGGGTCTCGAACCCGGGTTTCCCGCTTCACACGAGCTGTCGCCGTACCGTTGGCTTTCCGTGCACGGCTCACGGCCACACCAAGACTTCCATATGTCGTCAACTATGCGTCTACAACCTGTACGCGTACATCCATTACGTACATTCCCGTACATGGGAGACATTTTACTTGAAAGTCGCTTGCCCGGTGTCGGCAGATAAAAACAATATTCCAGTGCCTGCGCTAATCCGAAGTACTATGTAAAGTTTCTTCGGACATGCATGTGTGTCCGAAGGAACTTTACATCGTATTTCGGATGCACTGCAATATCGCACAAACTTCCATATGTCGTCATTCCTACGACGTCTCAACGTTTACTCCTCGTGTCTCATTTCCTAATCTAATTCCCTCTGCATGGCCTGATTCAATTCAACATTCCATTACACTTGTTTTACTTATGTTGATATTCATCTTATTCCCTCTTTTCAAGATAATGTCAATGTTGTTCAACTGCTATTGCACGACATTTGCCGTCTTTGAGAGAATTACAACGTGTCAATAAGTACACACCTGGAAATTGAAATAAGAACACCGTGAATTCATTGTCCCAGGAAGGGGAAACTTTATTGACACATTCCTGGGGTCAGATACATCACATGATCAGACTGACAGAACCACAGGAACATAGACACAGGCAACAGAGCATGCACAATGTCGGCACTAGTACAGTGTATATCCACCTTTCGCAGCAATGCAGGCTGCTATTCTCCCATGGAGACGATCGTAGAGATGCCGGATGTAGTCCTGTGGAACGGCTTGCCATGCCATTTCCACCTGGCGCCTCAGTTGGACCAGCGTTCGTGCTGGACGTGCAGACCGCGTGAGACGACGCTTCATCCAGTCCCAAACATGCTCAATGGTGGACAGATCCGGAGATCTTGCTGGCTAGGGTAGTTGACTTACACCTTCTAGAGCACGTTGGGTGGAACGGGATACATGTGGACGTGCATTGTCCTGTTGGAACAGCAAGTTCCCTTGCCGGTCTAGGAATGGTAGTACGATGGGTTCGATGACGGTTTGGATGTAACGTGCACTATTCAGTGTCCCCTCGACGATCACCAGAGGTGTACGGCCAGTGTAGGAGATCGCTACCCACACCATGATGCTGGGTGTTGGCCCTGTGTGTCTCGGTCGTATGCAGTGCTGATTGTGGCGCTCACCTGCACGGCCCCAAACACGCATACGACCATCATTGGCACCAAGGCAGAAGCAACTCTCAACACTGAAGACGACACGTCTCCATTCGTCCCTCCATTCACGCCTGTCGCGACACCAATGGAGGCGGGCTGCACGATGTTGGGGCGTGAGCGGAAGACGGCCTAACGGTGTGCGGGACCGTAGCCCAGCTTCATGGAGACGGTTGCGAATGGTCCTCGCCGATACCCCAGGAGCAACAGTGTCCCTAATTTGCTGGGAAGTGGCGGTGCGGTCCCCTACGGCACTGCGTAGGATCCTACAGTCTTGGCGTGCATCCGTGCGTTGCTGCGGTCCGGTCCCAGGTCGACGGGCACGTGCACCTTCCGCCGACCACTGGCCACAACATCGATGTACTGTGGAGACCTCACGCCCCACGTGTTGAGCAATTCGGCGGTATGTCCGCCCGGCCTCCCGCATGCCCACTATACGCCCTCGCTCAAAGTCCGTCAACTGCACATACGGTTCACGTCCACGCTGTCGCGTCATGCTTCCAGTGTTAAAGACTGCGATGGAGCTCCGTATGCCACGGCAAACTGGCTGACACTGACGGCGGTGATGCACAAATGCTGCGCAGCTAGCGCCATTCGAAGGCCAACACCGCAGTTCCTGGTGTGTCCGCTGTGCCGTGCGTGTGATCATTTCTTGTACAGCCCTCTCGCAGTGTCCGGAGCAAGTATGGTGGGTCTGACACACCGGTGTCAATGTGTTCTTTTTTCCATTTCCAGGAGTGTAGTAACTATATCGGTATACAAGATGTAAAAACTCATTCGCTTTTCATCCAGTCCCTGTACGACGAAACAAAGACTTACGGGAGAAAAATGGTATAGGTTAAGGCCCTGCCGATATTCTGGTCATTAGAGACGGAGCACTAAGTGTGTCCGACAAGGACGGGCAAAGATATTAGCCGTGGTTTTGTTTAGGGTATTAGCTGGGCATTTGCCTCCAACAATTTAGGAAAAACGCGATAAAATTAAATCATTATGTTTACCCGGAATTTGAATCCTGTTTCAACCAACGACGATTTCATTCTTCTTACCACTATGACACCTCGTTTGAAGATTACACAATCGCAACGACAACTGAATATAGTCTCAGTTTCGGTAGCGGACTTGGAAATCAGCTCTTAACCTTGGAAACATACATTTATAAAGTTCGTATTAGAGAACACTGTTAGTATTCTGAGTAGGTATTACATGTTTACTTACTCATTACTTATATGATGTATGTTAAAAGTATATATGATGAACGCCACTCGTATGGAAGCGCTATTCGCAAAAACATCAAAATAGTACATTGAGCCCAGAATTAATATAGCACTATTTTTCGCATATCTACGACTCATCTCCCGTTTTTGCTTTCCTAAATGTAAGATCCGCTAGGAGGTTATACTCCTTATTAAACCGTATGGCTTGAGTTATTTCCTGAAACTTTAAGGCCAGCATACCAGTTTTCTTGCAGGCAAGTTTTATTTTTGCTCAGTCGGTAACCATTTGTGAAAGACTCCCTGCTTTTTGGTGAATTTTATTAATGCACTGTCCTAGCTATGTATAAAATCGCAATAGACAAAAATTAAAATCCCAAAAATATTGTAAGAGGCAACACAGTGTGCAGATTCAATTGAAAACTCTCACTCAGATGTCATATCTGACATGAATATTACGAAGTACTGTCATTGACATACGCTAGTGAACTTTACGTGTGATGCAAGTCACATTACAATGAATTGAAAAATAACATATCCATAAAATACCGATACATAAACTGTAAGTAAAGTACTATAATAAATATGCGTCTTTTGTGTAATAGAGATACCGCTGCTGATGGGAAACGCCCGAAACTAGTCTGGTAAAATAAAATACTACCAACAAACAGCTTGCGTCAAACAATTGATTAATAAACTGACAGACAGTATTTAAAATATCTTGCACTGATTGTTCTGTTATTAATAGCACCAAACTCCCTCAATTTAAACCAAATAGTCTTTGTGAGCACGTCGATCGGGCGTCCGCACAATGACCCCTCAACCGAGAAACCCAGTGCAGCTGGGGCGTTACTTAAGTCGGCATGGCGCCACATCCTTGTCGGCAACCACCACAATCTCAATGTCTCGCAGCGGTCAGCTCTGCAGAAGGTGGTTATTCAGCCTTCAAAGGTGGCCACATTAAAGTTACCTGACACTGAATGTGGGTGTTGTCCTTAGCGTAAGTTGGTTTAAGTTGGTTAAGAAGTGTGTAGGCTTAGGGACCGATGACTTCAGCAGTTTGATCCTTTAAGAATACACACATTTGAACATTTTTATTCTACCGATCGGCCGCAGAGTAAGATTTCTCATTACGGTTGCATTACATCACTCATACATCCGTCAATATCATATAAAGAAAGCGAAACAGCGAGCTATCCTTCAGAAAACTCCTTTGTACGAGGGTAGTTCAATAAGTAAAGCCCCTCATTTTTTTTAAAAAAAATTTATTAATATACATAGACAAATGTCCTTGTTGGTGCTACGCGTTTGGTGTTTTTTCTTTGCACCGGTGAAGTTTCGAACCGTTCTGGGGGATGGCAGAGCCGTAGCACAGCGTCAAAATGGCGTCTGCATACGGCTCACGTTACCATCAGCATGTTGTTATTGAATTCTGGTGTGCATAAAAAGAGACAGTGGTGAACATCCATAAACGTTTGTGTGCAGTGTATAGCGATGCTGCAGTTATGGAAGTACAGCTGGGCGATGGGTAAAGACAGTTACAGACTCAGGAAATGCAGGAAGAGAGCTTCATGATAAGCCACGCTCGGGTCGACTTTGCGCCGGAAACGAAAAGGCAGTCCATGGAGTAGCATCGTCCTCATTCACCACAAAAGAAGAAATTCAGGACAACCTCTCTGCCGGTAGAGTCATTATGGCAGTCTTCTGGGATTGTGATGGCGTCATTCTCGTGGACGTGATGCCAAAAGGGTCAACCACCAATTCAGAAGCCTACGTGAAGACCGTGAATAACCTCAAGAATAGTTTCAATCTTACAAGTATACAGTAAAAGCCTTACTCCAACACGATAATGCACGATCACACACAAGTCTGAGAACCCGGGAACACATCGCCAAATTGGGTTGGACATCATTGCCATATCTACCATACAGTCCAGACTTGGCACTCTCGGACTTCCATCTTTTTGCGACGCTTAAAGATTCTCTACGGGGAACACACTTTGAAGATGACCAGACTGTCAGTCATGCGGCGAAGACATGGCTGTGCCTACAGGGCATGAGTCTTTACCAGCAGGGAATACATGCTCTTCCACAACGGAGGCGTACGGCCATAGAACGTGATGGAGACTACGTAGAAAAATAGGACATGGACAAGACATGTTGATGTATATTGTCACCAAATTCTGACTCTTAACAAAAAAAAGTGCTGGGAAAAAAGTTAAGTATTACACATAATCGCGAAACTGCTTACCTCCTCTATCACTCTCCCAGCCAAGATAAACGCTAAGTCTTCCACCAATATTGGGAGCGAAGACTGATCTTTCCTGTCTAAAACGCTGACTACTCAGCGGCAATTCCAGACAGATTCACTTACAATCTATGGAAGGAATGACAGAACAAAAAACATAAAAAAAGAAAAAGTAAATGGTCATAACTTTTGGGAAGTGGTTTGTCTAGAATTAAGAAATACAAATATTAGACAAACATATGACGAGTCTTTAAATGACGTTCAAATTCATGTACAGAAAATGAGATGCCATTTGAAAATTTAGAGTTCAATGTTTAACTTCACACAGCAATAGTGTCTCAAGGCCACTCGGCAGCAGACTGCACAGTCTACATAATTTATCAGAAAAATAACCTCTAGCACTCTTTAAAATTCTAGGCTAAACGTTGAACTTTAAATTCCCCATCAGCACCTCATTTGCTGTACATAATTTCGAGCCTCATTCAATGGCAAACCAAATGTTTCTCTAATCTACTTTATTTCTTAATCTTGTACAAATCAATTCAAAAAACATTTGACAGTTTTTATTTATTTTTTATTTTGAACGTTTTTGGCAGTTAAATATCACACAAATGTAACTATTCATGCGAAAAGTACCTAATCCTCGGAGAGATAAACATTCTGACACTTCATTTAATTAGCCAGCAGCGGCTGTTCACGAAATATTTCAATTTTCCTTCCAGTCACTAAGCATGTTTCTCTTAATTACCTCAATTATATCAAACAATTAAATCTTTCTTTACAAAAATAGTGAAGCTGGCCAATTTGATGCCCAATTTGCCGTTTTCCCTCACTTCTTTGGAGCATGAAAATTCGGAGCAAAATCCATTGTGTAATTTCTAGGGAGTTTTGGTTTCGCTCCGCTCAAACATTTCACCAAAAAATATTGAATTATATACTCTTTCAAATTCTGAAGGTGGCAGGGGTAAAATACAGGGAGCGAAAGGCTATTTACAATTTGTACAGAAACCACATGGCAGTTATAAGAGTCGAGGGGCATGAAAAGGAAGCAGTGGTTGGGTAGGGAGTGAGACAGGGTTGTAGCCTCTCCCCGATGTTGTTCAATCTGTATATTGAGTAAGCAGTGAAGGAAACAAAAGAAAAATTCGGGGTAGGAGTACGTGAAAATCCATGGAGAAGAAATAAAAACTTAGAGGTTCGCCGATGACATTGTAATTCTGTCAGAGACAGCAAAGAACTTGGAAGAGCAATTGAACGGAATGGACAGTGTCTTGAAAGGAGAATATAAGACGAACATCAACAAAAGCAAAAGGAGGATAATGGAATGTAGTCGAATTAAGTCGGGTGATGCTGAGAGAATTTTATTAGGAAATGAGACACTTAAAGTAGTAAAGGAGTTTTGCTATTTGGGGAGCAAAATAACTGATGATGGTCGAAGTAGAGAGGCTATAAAATGTAGACTGGCAATGGCAAGGAAAGCGTTTCTGAAGAGAAATTTAACATAGAGTACAGACTTAAGTGTCAGCAAGTCGTTACTGAAAGTATTTGTATGGAGTGTAGCCATGCATGGAAGTGAAACATGGACGATAAATAGTTTAGACAAGAGGAGAATAGAAGCTTTCGAAATGTGGTGCAACAGAAGAATGCTGAAGATTAGATGGGTAGATCACGTAACTAATGAAGAGGTATTGAATAGGATTGGGGAGAAGAGAAATTTGTAGCACAACTTGACTAGAAGAAGGGATCGGTTGGTAGAACATATTCTGAGGCATCAAGGCATCACCAATTTAGTATTGGAAGGCAGCGTGGAGGGTAAAAACCTTAGAGGGAGACCAAGAGATAAATACACTAGACAAATTCAGAAGGATATAGGTTGCAGTAGGTACTGGGAGATGAAAAAGCTTGCACAGGATAGAGTAGCATGGAGAGGTGCAGCAAACCAGTCTTAGGACTAAAGATCACAAAAACAACCTCAGGATCTAAAAGGTATGGTATCAACGTCAGCTTGAAACACGTATACATTACGTGTCGTCACGATCCTTCCATATTCGGCGGTGACAGGCGATGTCTGGCGTAGCATCCTTCGAGAGACGATACGCTCGTCAGAAGAGGTGGCAGTGCTGACCCGTGCAGCACAGGTAGCAACGTTAAATCCTGAGCTTTGGTAATGGTATTGTGTTAAATCTCCCTTTACACCAAACCTTTTTTAAAATTCTATTTCAGTTCTATCTATTCTGTCACGTGGAAATTGTAATAAAAAATACTGAATCACAATTGTCTAATGAAAATAACATTATTTTATTTCCGGTTATGGGATACATGAAACAAAGTTTGATACAGATATGTGAAATGACTTATGTACATCAGTAATAATCAAAAAAAAAAAATAGTTCAAATGGCTCTGAGCACTATGGGACTTAACATCTATGGTCATCAGTCCAGTAACAATCACCAATGAATTTTCACTCCGAAGCGGATGCGAGCCGAAATGAAACTTCCTCGCAGATTAAAACCAGGTTAATCTGCCAGAACGTGTCATCAATAACACTGGTGCATTTCGTATGCTCGATTCTTTATACAACGAACACATTAGTGACCCTTAGCAGTAAATACAGGACATATAGAATACTTAGGAAAAAATGCTTTTGCTGTTGACCATGAGATCTTTCTGTAGATGCAACCCAGCGTTTTCAGTTTTTACGTGCGGTAGTACATTCTACTAGATGACTTGCGTGAGGTATACCTTTCATGATATTTGTTTCCTTTTCAGTCTGCTCACATTATTTCTCAATGATTTACGTGACTTATTTGTTTGTGTTAATATCATTTATTCCTCCAAGTATGGAAAATTTCGTGTATACGACTACCGTACTTTATGGAGAATGTACCTCCTAGTCACTGCTGGTGACGAAAAGTTTCAATCTCAGTTTTATCAAGATCCAGACTACCAAGTTTTGCTTCGGTTTCACAATTACCGCTGACTGTTGGCGCTGAGGACGTATTAGGTTTTTCGCGCATTTGTAATTGGTTGCTGCAGCACTGTTTACTGCAAATAAGCCTTAGCTTGAACAAATTTTGCTGAACAAATCGCCTTGACAGTACTTTAGACTATAAAGTTTGTAGATTCATGACAGAGCATAAATGCAGATTTATTGTCTAAATTAAGACATTAATATTTATTGTGCAGTTTTATCTAATCTGGCGTAATGTGTGTTTCATGTTTAACTTCTTTCACTTGATGTGGAAAACAAATCTTAAACTATGTAAATTTGTAGTCTACGTTGTTGTTAGTTCAGGATTTGTCTCCTGAATAAGCTTTAAACCAGAATACGTAGGCCTACCTATGTAAATATTTTGTACGCTCCCTATATTGAACTCCATATATTGTTAGTGTAAATAACGCTAGGGAGATGTTTTATTGGTACAGTAAGATACAATTGTTCAAAACATGTTTACTGTAGTATTCTCCGCAATTTGATCTTACGTTTTTGTCTCAGTGGCAGAGGTATAACAGAAGAGTTTGCACTCGGTTTCCGTCTGTTTGTAAGTGCCGCCATAATTTAAACACGACTCGTTCAGTGTGACATCTAGTGGCGGAGCAGGGTACCTCGTAATGTAACTTTATGAGACGCGACTCCAGAAAGCTCAGGATGTAATGCCGAGTGCAACGTGAAACGGCCACGTGGGATTTGTCAGTCTTCGGCGCGACCCGATGTACTCTTCATCTGAGCAAGTGTCACGTTAGTTTTTTAAGCATTTCTGTTACCTGTTTCCACGGTGGCAGCTATATGAGGTACAGAAAAAACATGCAGTCTAAATCAAAAATGGTGTTTATCTTTCTGGGAACCGGTATCAATCATAGATAGACCTTTTTCAGTCCAGTATGTAACTCCAATGGTGGCCCGTGGAGCCAATGTGCCGGGCCGTTGTTCGGACTAAGAGGCACCTGTCATCAAGTGGCTTGTGGACAATCGATGTAGAGCTGCCACTATTGACTATTGGAAAAAATACTAAAATACTTAGTACTGGAAAATTGCTCTTATAATACTGTAACATCTCCTTTACTCTATTTGGAAATGAGGAGCACCACACGAAGTTATACTGTATATGTGAATGTTGGTGAATTCTGCTGGATAGATTATATAATGGAGAATGACAATATAAAATGTTTTGCGTGGCTGCCTAGTCGACTTATATCCAAGCGAGACTCGGATTCGTAGGGAGTGCATTATGTGAACTGACAGCTGTAGTGTTACATAAACAATCAACGTACGATGGCAAGAAGGTAATTAAGCAGTGAGTTTTGTTTTTCATTGTCCACTTTTACGTCAAGTTTCGAACAGATTACATCGCTGAGATTTACAGTGCAACCTCTTCAAAGTATCACCAGAAGTCAGAATATCTTCAGTGGACTAATATACAGGGTGTCCTTATTTTATCCTTACAACTTAAGACTTTAATAACTTTGAAACTATGCAAGATATCAATAAATGATTTTCAAAACGTGATTAGACTTTTTACCACCTACGTGATAGAACTCTAATGCAGAACTGAATAATATGTGGACGCCACTGGAGAAAGTGAATGTGTGTCGCATGGTTCATACGATTCGGTATCCGCCACGATTCCCTCATCTCACCTCACTCACACCGCTAGGCCTCTTCTTGGGAGGGGGGGGGGGGGGGGGTTGAAAGGGATCTGGTGTGCCGAAACAGGGTTAGAGACCTACATGACTTGAAGTGACGCATTCGCAGTGCAGCTGAACATGTCACCGGGAAGATCTAGAATGGTACGTCTAGAGACCGACCAGACATTACCCGTGCCACTTTAGGGTGCACACATTGATGTGTATGAATGAGGAAACAAAACTTCATCAGTTATCTTATCAGATGTTGCAAACTGCTTGTTAATATCCAGTATAATTTTAAAGATATTAAAGTCTTGGGCTGTATACATAATTTATGGACACCCTGCATTTTTCCAGTCTTACATTTATGCAATGTGCAAATAGTGACGCCAGAAGGCACTAAATCTGGTGAACAGGTTTTATGTTACTGCAGTTTGTGGTTCAGATCCCTTAGTTTTCCTATTTTCCAGACATCATCCATTATCATGACGAAATTACTTTGTTGCGCAACTGATGGCTCTTGTGACGTATTTTGTCATCTGAATGGTGCAGAAAACGTTCGTGTTATTCAGCAGTTATTCTTTAAACTTTTGCATGGTAATAAACAAGAATAAATGTTTTTATTCCTCAGAAAATTCTGTGGACAACGCTTTCCGACAAGTGCATTCAGCTTAGCTCATATTTTGTGCAGTGTTACCGGCTTTTACCCGTTCACCTTTGAGAGACCAGAGATCTATTTTCGTTCCATCCAATCCTTCACCGTAAAATATTTTTATCAACGTGAGCTATGCCTTCACAGCAAGAGGGATCTATCAGATCTCGTAAATTTCACAGCATGCGTACCCTACCATCGGCGGGTATTTACATTTATTGCGATTCATCTATGCCACTATGTTTTTACTAAATACAGTTCAACACCAACACTACACGAAGTGGTCAACCATTGTATAGGGTGGTGGTTTCCGCACAAAATACCACGACAGGCGTCTAGATAGAATGGCTGCTCAAAATTTGTTGTTATACGCCCACGGCACTGTGTTTATAGGCAACCAGTTGTTCTTCTTGTCGGTATACACACTGTTTCCTGTGAAAATCCTCTTCCCATGCAATATCTGAGATATTGCAGCCGAGACAGAGTGCGCTAGTACGTCAGCTCTTGCCTATCGTACAAGTGTTGGTAAAATCTACCTTACTTACGTAGCAACTGCATACGTTTGTTTGAAAATCAATTACACTAAGACAAAATAAAAACATATGTCGAGGCTGGGGGGAGGCAAAACTCGGATGTTTACAGACGGACTATGTTTCAAATTAGCGAAGAATTGTAGATTTCTAGAAGCATATTCCATTACACACAATGAATTACACATGAATTAAAGAAGATAGATGCAGGGAATGGGTATACTGAGATCCACAGCATAAGGATTGCAGTTTACTGCACCATCGTTACTCCAATTGTACTTTACGGCAATGAAATGTGACCTACTAAATAGTTCTATAGAAAATCTCCATGTCTGGGACAGAAGGCTGATGTCGCAAATACTGAGGCCTACGGTCTGCCACAGATGTGGGAGAATGCAGGCAGCGCACAGACAAGGAAGTAGATACAACGTAGGAAACAAGCGGGTTGAGTGGACATTTTTAGAGGGAATGTCTAGAAAAGGCGATGACTAGAATTCTCACGAATGCTATAGAAAACGCTTTCCCTTGGCTGACATAGACTGAACTGGTGCGATGAGCTGCAAAACGGCTTAAACCAGTCGGATCTGTCACTAGACTGGATAAATGAAGTTATAAACAGAGTGAGGTACCACGTAAAGGCAGCACACCGTCTGCTGTCTTGTGATTACTGGTTGTTGATGTTCGAGATCAATCGCCCCATAATGGACTTGATTTAAGTTATGTTGTCAGAAATTTTTGGTGTTAATCATATAATACTGTTTTGCCGTTTCTGGATTTCGTTTTTCCGTTGTTTTCCAACTTGTTTTCAGCTGTCAATGGGATTTTGTTGATATATTATATATATATAAACACACAAAATCGAACAAAATTTATAATGGAGAGGAAGTGGAATCAGTGCTTGAGGTTGGAATGAAAATCCCTCTACTTGTTGCCATTGCCTTTGCATGTTGTGCACTGAAGCCTCTTACCGCTTTATATTGTACTAGCTCTAGTAATGAAGCAATTTTAAAAGCCGTCAATTGTTCTCAGATTAATATATAGTAGAGCACTTGCTCCTAGGTTCATTTTCTATTCCAGCACCTTGTACACAAGTTAGTGGGAGACGCGCCAGCATAGTGAGCAGCCAATATGGTATCGTAGTGTCTCTACGACAGCAAAACGATTTCGAAGCTTAATTGTGACACGAAATCCTCGTTTCTGTATTTCTATCGTACCTGGTACTTAGATCGTGCGCAAAATAATGATTTTCAAGTTTTTTTCATTACCATGGGTCTTAAGTAGATGCCATTACACCCCAATTCGCATCTCCAATGTTGAAATGGTTTAGGGGTCGTTGGCGGTTGTTGAGCGTACAGAGGCTTAGTGCACTGTTGCACTCTTGCGGTATGTCGAGTGTGCGGCCACTTGTGTTTGGCTCTTTTTACGTTCTGCGTCTTTGTTTTCAACGAGGCCATTAGCGAAGACCGTTTACTCAGGTTCTGTAAACACAGGAGAAGAAATTGATAGCGACATTGATTAATGAAATGCTCAGTCCAGCGTTATTAGTGCTGCTATGAATAAGGCTGGTTAATTCGACAGGCAGACTGATGCCGTTTAGATGCATATTAGTCATCACATGTTTCTCGGCTTTCTTTTCCAGAGTAAATCCCTGATGAATAGAATATAAATCGAGCACATACGCGTTTTAGAAAGGCTACGAAGTGTTTAATTTTATCGTATTCTTAACTATCACGAGGTAGGTATATTGCAGAGGAATTACTGGGACGATAAACTTTGGAGATAAAAAGTTAAAGAGAGATACTGTGTTCATATAAATAGCACTGACGGGTAATGCGTCTATTAGCAGCATGCTACAAAATAATTTCTGACGAGCGACTAATATTACTATTCTATTTACGCAAATCTGTTACTTAATCTCAGGGATTTGTATCAGGCATTTCCAATTTTTTCTGTAAATGGATTTGGGACGTGACAGAAAAGACTAACCACACATGTGCAGACGCTTCAGTTCAATTAAAAATTCTCTTTTCTAGCGAAAAACAAAAGGATGATGCATGTGTACCTTGTTCCTGGAACTACGGGACTCCGGGTATGCTTCCTGCAACACGTATTAGGGCAAGGCTAAAGATTCTCGTCATAGCGTTGAAATAGTCTTCACGAACACGAAATTATGATTTTATTATTGTGGCGTATAACGCTCGATAACCTAAACTGAGTATCAGCTTGTGCTGTGGAATAATTTTGTAGTCGTTGTGCGGCGAGTTAACTGAAATAAAATTCTTGTTTGTGGACTGTGTATCCCAAACGAAACGCAATCAAATTCGATGAAGTTTTAAGGAAGACTACTCCTTAATTTTCTACAGTGACGAAACAGACGGCTGAATGCATCTAGGCAGTACCTTTATGAAGCTAATTTGCGTGAACAACGACCAAAAACTGTGATCATAAATTCAAATTGGAAGAAAGTGAAAATATGGTATTTACCAAACTGGATAATCGGCGATTCTAGGTGCATGATATAGATAACGCAAGTCGAATATCAGAAGAAAGATTATCACACATTTTAGATGACCAAGTAACTATAAAAATGGCTATGATGGATGATACATTTATCAATGTCAATCTGAAAAACACAAAAAAGCAATTTCCAAACTCAAATAACAAACAAATTTCTAAACAAAATGTTAAATAGAATCCAAACGATTTCGTTTACCTGTCTGTTGTAGACGGGAAGTAGGTTCATCTTTTCATGCAAGAAACGAAACAGCAACCACGGTAGTGAGAGGGAGTCAAATGAACACGTGTGAGTACCACAGGCGACGTCTGTTTTATGTGCCAGTGACCTTACCGATTATTTTTAAAATGGTAAAGAAGATCTATAGATTTTTGTGTAAGTCTTATGGATGAATCTGATGTAGAAATATGAAAGAAGTAAGCTGGACTAAAGAAGAAAGAAATTTTTGGCTAGGAGAAAACCACCTGCACACAGCGCTATTCATCAGTAGGAAAATGTGGGAATTGAAGTACGTATTTTGAGAAAGTCCACCCTATTTACAGAAAGTGGCACTCTCTCATTCGCACTTATTTTCACATTAAAGAAAGATGGAGCAGGAAAGAATTTACAGGTTATGTTAGCCATATGAGTATTTCGAGAGCTTTCGCAAAAGGAAGCCGTTTTTGACTTAATAAACACACTCTTTCACTTACAGATTCAATTTTTTTTATATAAACGGGCGTGCATAGAGCACACTTCATTGACACCAATCTCACCCACTTATGGCCAACAGGTGTTGTTTTTGTCTAGACCCGATTTGAAAAGCGAGTAGACGAATCTCGTAGCAACTATACTGTTATTAATACTACTCGTTATGTGATACAGAGTATCTCAAACAAGTACGTTTGTGCCATACGTCACAGGACGCTGCGAATAACGTCAGCATACCAATACACCAATGAAGCCGTGGAAGAACACACCGTGATGAAGTAGGTTTAGTATGATGTGTCACAGCAAGGTAACACAGCTCGATGAAACTTTTAGCATACATGGAAATAGCTGTTACAGTATAGTACAGAAGGCAACTGAAAGAAATACGCAACGAGACAAACAGATAAAACACTTTTACTCGAGAACAATAATTATCACCGGGGTCATAGCGATTCATGATGGTCCCTTGAACATTACAAAAGGTGGAACGTGGTTCTTACTATGGTATGTGATCACCACGAACGACATGCTGTGCAACGTGGTCCTATGCTGGCCATAAGGCTGTTGCAACAGGGCGCTCCATTCCTCCATCAGTGCGGTTGACAGCTCACGGACGGTCGTTCGTGCATGTGGACGTGCTGTGATACGTCTTCCCAACGCATCTCACTCGTGCCCGAAGGAATTTAAATCGGAGGAACGGGCAGGACAGTCCATTCACGAAATATACTCTTTCCAAGAACTGCTCCACATGGGCTGTCCGATGCGGTCGCTCCTTGTCATCCGTAACAATGAAGGTAGGTCCGAAGGTAGGTCCGAATGCACCCCTTAAAAGACGCAAGTGGGGAAGGACTAGAGTGTCAGAATTATGTTGACCGGTGGGTGTACCGTGTTCAAAGATTTGGAGGTTAGCACGTGAATGCAGCAATGTACCTCCCCACAGTATAACACCCGGACCGCCAGAAGGATCGTGTTGGGCAATACTGGACGTACCAACATGTGACGAAGGTGAGAGCCCGTAATCCATCCAGGAACATTCTCGAACATGGTGGTCCAGCTCATATAGTGTGGGGAGGAATAATGTTTCATGGGCGTTCAAAAATGGTTCAAATGGCTCTGAGCACTATGGGAGGTCATCAGTCCCCTAGAACTTATAACTACTTAAACGTAACTAACCTAAGGACATCACACACATAAATTCCCTAGGCAGAATTCGAATCTGCGACCGTAGCGGTCTTGCGGTTCCAGACTGTAGCGCCTAGAACCGCTCGGCCACTCCGGCGGGCTTCATGGGCGTACTGACCTTCAAATCGTTAATTCCGCAACACTCACTAGTCACTGTACTCCTTCCACATGTGCTTCTTTTGAGAGTAGGATTCGGACCTGACTTCATTTTTATGGATGATAATCCTCGACTGCATCGAACAGTGCAAACGAAGGAACCCTTGAAACGAGAGAACATTCTTGCGAAGGGACTGTGCTGCCCGTTTGCCCAACATAAATCTCATCGATCACGTGTGCGAATCATTGAAGAGACGTATTGGGGACGCCCTACAACTAGAACTGCTTTCCGACCTTGTGGCCAGCACGTTTCAGAGTATGCACTGCCGTCCGCCGTGATCACACACCGTTTAAGAATCATGTCCCGCATTTTTAATGTCCAGAAGCTCATCATAAACCGAGGTGACTCCGCGTAATTATTATCTTTGAATAAAAGTGTCATTTCTGTTCCTCCCATTGCGTATTTATTTCAGATACTTTCTCAACCATACTGAAGGACGTCTTTCCGTGTATGGTCTAAGACTGAAGCGCCTAGAACCGCGAGGTCACACCGGCCACCTTACTTTTGTCCCTACGTTTTGCTCACCAGTAGAGTACCCCAACGACGATGTAAGGATATGTTGAAAACCACATGAGCTGATGAACCAGTTCCGGTTTGGTCCACTTCAGTATGTATTTGAAATTAATCGTATAGGTACTGCTAAATGGCATTGATAACCTACCTGTTTGTATGTCACATCCTGCTACAGAGGTCAATTAATGCTTCGGAAGTATATACAATTCCGCCTCTCCCGTTGTGTTTCAGAATTTATCCAAGAAAATCGTGTAAAAGTAAAGATACTTACCTGAGCCATTCTCTAGAGGGATACACCTGTCGAATAGTATTGGGTCAGTACTGCGCTTCTGATATATTGTGTAATCAACTACTATGGTTAACGTGTGCATACGTTTAGACTAACGTCTCTTGTAATTTACCATTAATAATCCGACTGCAAGCTAGTAGAGTTAGTTTAATGGGGTTAATGAGATTGCAGTGATTATACACTGAATAGCTAAAGATGCTGGTATAGTCATGAGTATTCAAATAGAGATATCAGAACAGGCACAAGATGGTGATGCAGTCAGCAACGCCTGTATAAGACAACAAGTGTCTAGCGCAGTTGTTAGTTCGGTAACTGCAGCTACAATGGTAAGTTATCAACATTTAAGTGAGTTTCAGCGTGGTGTTGCTGGTTCGGTGGCCGAGAGGTTCTAGGCGCTTCAGTCCGTAACCGCGTGACTGCTACCGTCGGAGGTTCGAATCCTGCCTTAGGCACTTCCACTGGCCACCAAATTTCCCAGCCATGAACATTGTTGAGCATATAAAACTGCCTATTGGCTTCTGTCTCGGGTTCTTCGGCCGACGTTCATCTAATGAAATTACTGACGCTTCGCCAGCACGAGTAGCTGGCATTGTCAAAGTGTCGCGCTCCACTGCCGGTGGTGAACTGGAGCCGAGCTCGTGGCCGCAGACTATATGAACCTTGCGCGCGAACGTCCGAGTGCTTCTCCGCGGTCATTTCCGGTGCGGTTCTCCTCTTGCTGCCTGCGACGGTCGTTCGCTGCAGTACGGGAAGCCAGGATCCGTTTACCTTAAGGCTTTCCTCTTTCTTTGTGAAGCTGTTCGCGTGTTTTTGTATTTCTAGAGCTTCTCTGTACCAGAACCCGAGACAGAAGCCAATAGGCAGTTTGTCAACAAGTGGCCACGAAAGCGTTAACAATTTTGTATATTCGGGCGCCTTGCAACGTGCTGTTCGGAAGAGATCTCCAGCCCTTCGTACTCCTGCGGATTTATGGACAGCCGTGCAGGATTCATGGCGTCAATTCCCTCTGGCACTACTTCAGACATTAGTCGAGTCCGTCTCACATCGTGTTGCGGCACATCGGCGTGCTCGCGCGGGCCCTACACGGACACAGATTAGGCAGGTGTACCAGTGTCTTTGGCTTTTTAGTTTATATGCTTATTTCATTTTGTCCTTTTAATGATGTGTACTCGAACATGGCATTGGCTATATCAGTTTGCTTTTCAGGCGAGCTCTGGAAGTAATAAGTGTTGTGAATATGAGACAAGTGACTTTTAGCGAGATTCGGTGTGGTAATTCCCAGTGAGCTGAGGGTACGTGGGCCTTCGTAGAACTATGGGGGAAGAGAGTAGCAGGTAGAACTGCCTCGCCTTCGTGGGCAGAAGATCGTTTTTGTGAGTGATGTAGTGGTACAGAGGCTATTTATTCCACTGGTTTACTGCAAATGGCCAAGTTAAAAGGATGGATCTCTGTCAGCGAGAGGTAGGCGAAGTATCATGCCAAGAGAAATACTTTAGCAGATAAAGATCTCCTGGCCCTAGAAAAAGCATGGAAAAACAGCACAGAAGTACTAAAGGTTCAGAAGTTGCAGAAGAGTCGGCGAGTATAAACGTGAACAGTTTTTTTAGCATTTCTCAGGATCTGTAATTCGGACCTATCTGGTGACCGAGAGGGCACCAATTGGTGTGATGACCGCAAGGCGTAACCATTAGTGGGAAGATTTCTTTTCTTTTTTAGAAAAGAGGGGACGAAATTCAGTTTATTGACATTTCGCCTTTTCTTGGAGGAGTAGTTTGTGAAAGGAACAGCTGTATCACTGGCAGGGTGCAGAGACTCTAGAGAGGATTGGCGGTAGAGTTTTGCTGGGAAGAAGGGAGTAAGCAGCTTATTATGGAGGTGAAAATGGTGACTTCGTCATGGGGCTTGGAACTGAACAGATCGGAGCTCTGCAGGCTATGTTGTCAACTGTAGGAGCTGACTGGTGTCCATTGTTCGAGTCCTAATCAGATCAATCGTAGTGTCGAACTTCGTGGCAGACATGCACGGCATCTCCTTTCTGCTCGTATTATACCGAAGATTATGGTGAGTGTTGCTTTGAGCTCCATCATATTAGGACAAGTGAGAGTTTGTAGCACAGAATCATGATAGGCTTCACGGTCTCATGTTCATCAGTGCATCCTTACGATTATTCGGTTCTTGATTTAGACAAACAGTCATTGTAACCTTCCTGTAGTCAGGATGTGATACATTTCACAAAGTCAGCTACAAGATAATTAAGCAAATCCAACTCGTCGATTAACTTTGACAACTGGTATTCTTAGTTTTACAAGTTTCATGTGGAACGTATGTCATAGTATCGTTGATAAATTCATAACTGTATTGAATGCTTTATGACCCCAGTGCTTTTCATACCAAACGGCAGAGTGCATTAAATCTCGAATTTATTGCCACATTCAGTCCTTTTCAGTGGTAAATATTATGTCGGTGCCGCACGTCAAAATTCACTGCTAACGCCAAAATAATTTAGAGCGTTAGAGCACATTAATTTCAGCACCGAGTCCCAAGGGTGTACCTGTTTCACGATTAATTCTGAGTCAGTTATATTCACTTACACTCACAAGGTTTTGCAAACGTGCTTTGAATAGTTGTCACCTTTGAAATACGATTTAATGTGAATCTCTCTCTCTCTCTCTCTCTCTCTCTCTCTCTCTCTCTCTCTCTCTCTCTCTCTCTCTTTCTCTTTCTCGTTTCTTCTATCCCGTTCCCTCTCACACGAACCGCGACTCTGATTAGCCATTCTACACGATCTCGAAGGAGTTACATTATCGCAATGTGACGTGCATTGTTTATTCTAGCATGGGAATGACGTTCCCAGAAAAAGTACTTACGTCAGGATGACCATTGCTATGTATAGTAGGAAAGGGGAACGTGCTAATTCGTTGCAGCGAGCGAGTAGCTATGCCACCCAGAAACAACTATGATGAAAAGGAAGAGATTATTATTTGAATTACTTCTGTAGGTTTTGCACTGTGAAAACAGGTAGTGCAACAACTAGTCTCTGAGACTACGAGAACCATTCAGATTCTGACACTTTATTGGGATGCAGCAAGTCTTATATCTCTTGTGTTAAAATGGGAGCCTTCTCAGTGCTCAGTATTCTTGGCAGCAACGTCATTCCTTTATGCTATAAGAGTTCCTCTTAAGAAAAATGATCTGCCTAATTAGAAAAACGGCAAGAGCCTTAGCAGATTCCTTACAACGGTTGCGATTTTTTGTCTGTACACCTTTGCTCACTATCCCCAAGATCCTGGATTGCACGAATAATTACACGTCAGTAAACGTTTGAATAATTACCTTGATTTATTTTAGAGGCAGAAATGGTATCTAATGGTTTTACAATGACTCCTCAATAAGCGCAGGTCGTCCTGATCACGAATTTCTTTTCAGTGTTTGCCTACACAACGCCTTAGTGAAGGGTATGAGGAGTGCTCATCATAGATAAACAACAGAACTATCTTTTTGGGATGTGTCAAAGCATTATTGGGTTTAGGTGACTACGTGTGAACAAGACCGTGTGATACGTAGTCATTATCCTGCACACGTGTTTAGTAGGGTAGCGTGACACCTCCATGTATTGTGGAATAACTTAAGATTTTTCTTGAGCAGTCGAGGATGTCCTGCATAAAGGAATCTCTGGACCAAATTATTTTAAATTGAAATATTCCGCATATTTGCCTTTTGTCTCACTCTTTGCTCTCTGTACTAGACGGTTTTCTTCATATTTTAAGTTTTTGACCTACTTGTATTTTAAACAATAAAGAAAAAACTTCTATTTTATAGTCTTTTCCCTAGGTTCGACCTACAGCAGTCTCTTTCGGCGACCTGGGGTTGCAAAATCTCTTGTAACATATAAGCCGCTTCGCCTGCATATTGAAATTCTCCCGGATTTAATCATCTGCGATACGCAATTTTTTAATATGTGCCGCAATTCATTGAAGTTTAGATTTTTATACGTTTTTGAGATCGATAACGTATAGTGTGTGTAGATGAGTTCCTTGTTATGACCTTGTTATGAAGTAAAAATGCAAACATTAACACAAAATGTGGAAAATCATAAATTTTATACCAGCTATTCGGTGATAATTTTTCTGTATCTGCCATCACTCCAGCCACAAGCTACAATGGTATCGTTAATAATTCCGTACCGACTACACACAAATTTTTTTAAAATATGGTTAGAATTTTTTTTCGGAAGACTATGGAGAGAGTTAATAAATGTGCTACGAAGATGAGTCAAACGAGAACTGTAACTATCTTTATATATCATATACAGGATGAGCATCAATAAAACCGAGTCCGCAGCTCTTGGTCTTGCGGTAGCGTTCTCGCTTCCCACGCCCGGGTTCCCGGGTTCGACTCCCGGTGGGGTCAGGGATATTCTCTGCCTCGTGATGACTGGGTATTGTGTGATGTCCTTAGGTTAGTTAGGTTTAAGTAGTTCCAAGTTCTAGGCGACTGATGACCATAGATGTTAAGTCACATAGTGCTCAGAGCCAATAAAACCGACAAACTGCAGGGACGGAATCCTAACTGGAAATGGAGGAAAAAAGGTCCTACGTACATGTGTCCAGAAATGGACGGTGTACGTGCAACGACAACAAATCGTTCCGGAACACAGTACAAAGCTGCATTGCGTCCACATCACAACAGATGGTCGCGCGGTCTACGGCGTTTGGCACGGTTCGCGCGTCTCCTCCCGTCGGAGTTTCGAGTCCTCCCTCCGGCATGGGTGTATGTGTTGTCCTTAGCATAAGTTCGTTTAAGTTAGATTAAGAAGTGCGTAAGCCTAGAGACCGATTACCTCAGCAGTTCGGTCCCATAGTCCTTACCTCAAATTTCCAAAATGGTTCAAATGGTTCTGAGCACTATGGGAGGTCATCAGTCCCCTAGAACTTAGAACTACTTAAACCTAAGTAACCTAAGGACATCATACACATCCATACCCGTGGCAGGAATATAACCTGCGACCGTAGCGGTCTCGCGGTTCGTAACTGAAGCGCCTAGAACCGCACGGCCAGAAATTTCCAATTTCACAACAGATGTTCAAATTAGCCCGCAGGGAATGCATTGCACTTGTACACACGTCGCATCATGGACTGCCGCACTCTTTCACACGTTCCGGCCTCTCTCCGAATACTGTCACAGGCATCGTGAACACGCTGTTGAAGGAGCTGTGCACCAGGAACTGTATCAGCATATTCAGTGCTTCTCAGATGCCCCCAGGCACAAAATCTAGAGGTCTTAAGTTCGATAATCTAACAGGCTATGCTACAGGGCTTTCGCGCCTTATCCATTGTCCGGGGACCATGATGTTGAGGTTTTCCGAACTGTAATGCACAAGATGAGTAGTGATCCGTCATTCAGAAACCGCATAACTTTAGTACTGCCAAACGCAAATTCTCAAGTAGCCCAGGCTGTTTATTCCAGAGGAAGACCAGGTACGTTTCTCCTTGGAGGCGTTATGGGATGATAACTGCACCAAGTACGTGGTCGCCCAGAATCCCTGCCCACACATTGATGCTGAACCTATGCTGATGAGGTGCCTCAACCATTCCTCGAGTGTCGTCTGTAGCCCATACATGATTATGCGGACTGACGATGCCAGTTCTGGTAAAGGCTGCTTCGTCTGTGAAAGGACTGATGACTTAAGTCCCATAATTGCGATGGTCTCTTTCCCATAGAGAGAATTCCGCTGCTGATAGTCCTTGCACTCATTGAAAGTGACAGGGATAGTAGCGGCTGTCATGCATGATACACATAATCGTACTTACACCATGTTGGCGGGCCACTTATCTGTAACTTGTATTAGGGTTTGTCTCAGTACCCTGTAGAACTCGGACCTCCAAATATGGTGTACGCACAGTCTGCCGCCACCCTGCATTTGCGTGTGACTGAAAGGACCCATGATTACATAAATGCACCAGTAGAGCTTGAAATGTTGTGTGACATGGTTAGTGTCTGTGAGTCTACTTGTTTTGGATAGCCGTCCTGGCTCTCGACCGCTTTAACAGCGACTAGTCTCGTTCAGAAAGGGATACCGAACCATTCTGCTGCTTACAGTGCGTTGCGTCAATCACACAGCTTACCATACACAAGAAATATACGGCATATGAGCAAAGAAACTTTCATTCGGCAGCACAATCTGCCGTAGCAACGCTGCATTTCCTGCCACATGTTCGTAGGACCTATTCCCCTCCTTTTCCAGTCATGTATCCGTCCCTTCAGTTTGTCGGTTTTATATGCGCACCATGTATTCTGAGCCCGCACCCCAAAGCCCTATCAGTTTTCAACTTAATCTCTGTAACTCTTAACGAACGTTCAATAGCTCTTATATAAGGCCTAAATTCTCGAGGGAAAAATTTCTTTTGGGAATCCGTGCAATCACTCGTGCATCGCGTTGAGTACCTCTTCATCACAACAGAGCATCTTGCACTCATTGCTTTTCTCAATATTCCAAATATACGGTAATCGTTCGGGGGAAGGTTTACTAACTGTGGCGGATAAGGTAGGGTCCGCAGCTCGTGGTCGTGCGGTAGAGTTCTCGCTTCCCATGCCCGGGTTCCCAGGTTCGATTCCCGGCGGGGTCAGGGTCTTTCTCTGCCTCGTGATGAATGGGTGTTGTGTGCTGTCCTTAGGTTAGCTAGGTTTAAGTAGTTCTAAGTTCTAGGGGCTGATGACCATATATGTTAAGTCCCATAATGCTCAGAGCCATTTGAACCATTTGATAAGGTAGGTATTAAAAGTCCAGGTCTTCAATTATCACAATGGTGATGTTCCAGAAAAGCATCTGTAAGCAGAAATCGACATTTATTCGATTTGTGGGCACGCTCAGGATGATGCTTTAGAAGGTCTAAGTGTGATGCACTAGTGATTGTGAACTCACGCGAAGTGTGGTACGTGCGAAAAGGATGACATTATAACTTACCATGCTGACAGCAGTCTTCAGACCTTTATTCGTTCAGCTGACGTGTAATGGCGCTTACTCGCTCTCTCCGTTTCTCAGTGGTGGACCCATGTTTCTTGCAAGGGTGTCATCACTTTCTTTATCAGCACACCACAGAACTTGTCTACACACATCGTTACGTTGTTGTTTCAGTTCAGGAGTCAGATTTCGGGGCAACCAACTCACAAAACCCTCAATCTGGAACACATTATGCACGATGTGACTAGAGATTAAATATGCTGCAAAACAATCCAATCTCACTCGGCACTTTTCCATCTTGATGGCTTCGGCGGCAATATTGCTTCCTGGAATCCCAGTGCGACGTGTTTGATGCATATAAGAACATCGGTGGCAGACATCCCACCATATCTGTTTCCATTTTTAAATTTGGTGCTGCAACAGACTCGCACCGCCCACTGTTCCTCGATTCAGCCACCTTCCTCCGACGGATTGGAAAGGGTTTAAATCTGGAGATCTTGGTGGGCAAGTATGTGGTCCACCTCGACCGATTCACCTGTCCCCGTAGACTACGTTCAGACAGTTTCAGACGCGAACTGCAAAATGTACCGCCGCGCCATAAAGCTGGAAGCACAATTCTTGCCCCTAGTGTGCTGAAATCTTCATGTACACGTGGCTTTGGGGTTTTCTTGATCCCAAATGTGGCTATTTTGAGTGTTCGAAACACTTTCTCTCTTAAATTCCGCGCGTCGGTGAACAAAATTCATTTTGAAAACTGAGGAAAATCTATAGAATGGTGTGAAAACCAAGTACATAAATTGGCACATGCCACAAAATCCGCCGTGAGCATGGCGCGTATCTTTTGAGGGTGATATGGTTGAGTTGCTGTTCACGCAGAAAATGCCAGACACACGAATGAGACACATGTTATGTCACGTGCAATGGCTCGAGGTCTCGTCGACTGGTTATCTTCAACCTCACGAATCACTTAGTCTACCAATAAGACAGTGCGCCGCCGTCTTGGAGCAGCACAATTTGCTCTATTATGAATTTCCTATTTTTGCGCTCTTCTGGCAAACATGGGATGAGATGGAGACTCACGAGTTGTAAAGCACTTGTGGTACAGACGTCAAGCTTCTCTACCATTACCCAAAATTAACAGTATATCGGTGTACTCTGAGAACATGTACTGCAGTACTAGTCAACTGTCGCATCTTCAGGAAGCATGTAGGAAAGGCAGATGGTAACAGAGGACATCACGTGACATCGCGTCTTCGTACCCTTCAGCAATGTGGGTAGCCTACATAACAGGCAAAGGGCGTAAGAAACATCTCGTGAGTGACTAAGTACCTCTTGATTTCCTTCTAAAACGGAAACAAACCGTTTTCGGATATGGGTTTCTATGTAAAACTTGATCTACTAAATCCCCTCTACAACCTTTAGAAGTGTGTACCATGAACTGCGGAAATAACCTGTATCTGTGCTACACTTTCCTAGGGTTCTCCCAATACATGAAAGTTGACCCTTCGCCTTTCTTACAGACGACATTACGTGCTACTTCCATTTCATGTCACTTGGCAATATTAAAGCTAGGTTTTTTAATCGACACGACTGTCACGCAGCACAACACTAATATTGTATTCGAACGTGACGCTACTGTTTGTCCTATTCATCTGTATTAATTTAAATGTGTTCAGATTTAGAGCAAGCTCCTATTCATCATAACAAAGAGAAACTCTGTCCATGTCATTACGTATCCTCCTACAGTCACTAAAAACTGCGCTCTCCTCTACATTACAGCGTCATCAGCAGAGGCAGATTGCTGCTCGCACTATCCGTCAGATCGTTTATTTCATGATGGTGCCTTTGTCTCCAATGGACACTCGCCCTTGAGAAAAACGCACTAGTTTCTATACTTAAGAAATTTCGAGCTGAACACATATCAGTTCCGTACGCTGGAACCTGCAACGTGGCACTATGTCAAACGTTTCTCATAAGTCTTGGACTATGGGATCTGCCTTTCGCACGTCACCTATCGTTCGCAAGGATATCATGCGAGAAAAGAGCAAGTCGAGTTTCGCAAAGAGACATACTTTTAGAAACTGTGATGATTTGGGGATAGAAGCTTTTCTCTCTCAAAGAAATATAATATATTCGAAAGTAGAAGACGCTCAAGAATTGTTATGACTTCACCTCCGACCAGAGTGTGCCCTGGCAAAATGAGCCATTCAACAATCCTTGAATGGAATGATTAGGAGGCCCACCACCTTCCATCGACAACACATGCTTTTATCTCCTTGCTGGACTCCAAATCTCCGGCTTATGAGAAGTTCTGTTCTTGGCTACGATAAGTTATAAGGAAGCAAATCACATGAGAAAAGACCAGCTGTCGCTGACACACCTTTTCTCACGCTTTCCCTACCTAAATTTTAGGTATGTAATTGGCTTAAGTGCTGAGCAGAGTGTCATTGAAAGGATAATTGACGCAAAATTGAAAGCAGAGACAATGCGAAGGCTGTATCATTGACCTCGAGCTAGTGCCGATGTCCACGAGCAACAGTGCAACCGGAAGCCGACGTGAGGGGCTTTCAATCCACAACACATATACAGAACGGAGCAGCAGTGCATCTGGTGCAAGCGATTCGCACTTTGTGACTCCCATGAACACTTCACTCTCTCTCTCTGTCCCCTCCTCCTCCCTCCCCCCTCCCCCCTCCCTCCTTCCCTCACCTTCTCCTCTCTCTCCAGGGAATAAAAAGTTGTGTTGTGCCTTCAACTTAGCCAGTAAATCACGTTTAGTAAATCAGAGGTGTCTGACTCCATCTTTCAATTTAAGTCGCTCTAATAAATACCTGTCACTTGCGAAAAGAGCTATTGAATTATCCCATGTTCTGATACCGCAATTTACTCCGTCTTACGAGTGTAACAACGTATGCGACATTTCGTTTTACAGGAGGAACGGAACGCCTGGTTTATGTAGGGAGGAGGGTCTAAAAATAACGAAAATGCCTTTCGTGTTGGCGAAGGATTTTTCACGAAGTGCTTCTGTTACGCTGCGTTTTAAACCAGCTGACCAATCACCTTTCAGCTATGTCGAACCACTTCTTTTATGAGTTGCGGATATGACAGAACATACTCTGTTTATCGGCAGGCAATTAGCAGCAGAAAACTTTTCTGTGAGCACAATCCGAGCAACAACGGAGACAGTGCAAGAACACTTCTACAATGCGACTCAAAAAGACGAAACTGATGACAAACAAGTTGAAGTTACATTTGTTTGTTTTTTGAAAGGAGGATAGTACATCACGATTTTGTTCTCCAAGGTACGAATGTTTACCAGTATTACTACATTCATGTGCTAAAGTGGCTGAATGAGGCACTGCAGGAAAATTCGCTACCACTGTAGAGATCAAAGGACTGGTTCCTCCAAAACGCCAACACCTCCACTGTGACGTTAAGAGCGACGAGTGTGCTAAGCATTATATGTATACACACAGTATTCGGTCCAGCGTCTGTAGCTGGCAAAATGCAGTAATGTGGTCCAGCACGGTGAATCAGGCTGAACGTAGAGCAGAGCGGCCGGGTGGCGGAGGTAAGAGTTGAAGTATGTCCGCCGCTGGGTAATAACAGCGAGGCGGCAGCTTGGAAATCCAAAGGACGTTGCATGCTCACTGAGCGAGCAAGATGGCGAAATGATTGAACACATAAAATTAAAACCTGATATGTTCACTAAAACGTCTAAACTATTTACAGACAAGTTACATAAAATCTAAAGACTGTGTCGGATTTGTGATAGTGAGACGAGCGCATTAAAATTATTGTCATGTTTATGAGACTACTATTAACGATAATCAAAATATCCACGGGTGTACTGCCGGTCTATTAACGAATGCGTTAAGATTTGAAACTAAAATTGCTTATAAAATTCGTAAGTAATGGCACGAATATGCAATGCCCTAATGAAACTTTCGGTGCCTGCTATGGAATCAACGAGTCTCTATTACTGTTAAACACATAAGCAAACAGTTATAAATTATTTAGTGAATTACCTGAAAAGGGGAGCCTGAGGGATTATTTATCCACATGTACCCATTTCATTATTGCCACAGTGACAATCCTATACTATTATCCTATCAACTCACAAGTTTATTTAATGATTTTTGTTATTTTTATATGGGTACTACTGTCATTTGACAAACACAGGACAGCACCACCAATGTGTGTAGAAACTTAGTATTGAGTAGCTTTCGCAGCAGCTCCAGATATGGCGAAAAACTTAAATAAAGCAGACAGTTAACTTTAAATGTAGAGAAAACATTGTAAGACGAAATCGTAAATTTAATCGAGGGTATTTAATATGTGTATGTCTAAATATTACAAATAGACAAATTTCATGAATGGTTGTCAGGTTGAAAGACACTGTGCTGATTAATGCAGTGTCCATGTGGCTGACAAGGGAAGTGTTCCATCCGACTTGTCAAAACCTGCCCTGATGTTTCTTTGTGCAGGACGAATATACCCAAAAAACACAACGTCAAAATTTTTGTTGACAGGACAAATTGATAGTTTTTTTTATGTTGAAATTTATCAAATTAGCTCGCCAGGAGGCTGGAGAAATGTACACCCCTGCCGTAGCAGTAGCAGACAGCGCGTCTGCAACACGGCGGGCATGTACCCTAGGTTAGCGGCACATCAGTACACAGGTAACATGGCACTAAGCTACCGTAATTGGTAAAGCGAATTTGAGTTTCCGTTGATAGTTTCTTGAATACAATTGTTCACAGTTACTATTCTCTGGAATTTGCAATTCATCTAACATCAATAATAGTTATTAGTTGCATTTGCATTGTTGCCAGTTGTTAATAATTGAGATAAAACTGAATTAATTTTCTTGGTGATTCCTTCTTATATGCTTACTAACAGCATCTGATTTCATGCAGATAGCAGAGTTTCACAGCACTGTGGAATCCAGTTAACGTTTTCAGCCTTGTAAAGATGAAATACGAAGAATGTGGGAGGCAGTCGAAATTACATTCTTTTCCTGAAGACCTACATATGTTCCATTACTAGTCAATTTCTTGAACATTCATTCGAGTGATGTCACCACCCCGTTATAAATTGTGGAACCTCTGGAGGAAACATGAAATAACTTGGTCGATACCGTGAGTTGTGATCCGAACGATGACTGTTGTGCTAATAAAAGTCCAGAACAAAAATAAATTACCCCCAGCCCACAGAAAGCATGTAGAGCAGTGGTTCCCATCCTGCGGGTAATTACCATCTGAGGGGTTAACTGAAATTTTCGGAGAGGGAAAAGCCAAAAAGGTTCGATTGTGTTTGTCATGAAACTAAGCTTCTTTTTAAAAGGTCGTTACTATTTTCACAATTGTGTAAGAATCTATTACTGATTATATACCTGTAATTTATCTACATCTACGTGGATACTCTGCAAATCACATTTAAGTGCCTGGCAGAGCGTTCATCGAACCACCTTCACAATTATCTATTATTCCACTCTCGAACAGAGCGCGGAAAGAAAGACTACCTATACCTTTCCGCGCGAGCTCTGATTTTCCTTATTTTATCATGAGAATTGTTTCCCCCCATATCTGTCGGTGTCAACAAAATATTTGCGCTTTCGGAGGAGAAAGTTTGCGATTGAAATTTCGTGAGAAGATTCCTCCGCAACGAGAAACGCCTTTGTTTTAATTATGTCCACCCCAAATCCTGTATCATTTTAGTGACACTCTCTCCCCTATCCCCTATTTCGCAATAATACAGAACGTGACTATCTTCTTTGAACTTTTTCGATGTACTCTGTGAGGCCAATCTGGTAACGATCCCCCACCGGGCAACACCAGTCTAAAAGAGAACGGATAAGCGTAGTGTAGGCAGTCTTTTTAGTAGATCTGTTACATTTTCTAAGTGTACTGGCAATAAAACGCTATCTTTGGTTAACCTTCTCCACAACATTTTCTATGTGTTTCTTCCAATATAAGTTGTTCGTAATCGAAATTACTAGGTGTTGAATTTACGGCCCTTGGGTTTGACTGATTTATCTTGTAATCAATGTTTAACGGATTCCTTTTAGCACTCATTTGGATGACCTCACACTTTTTGTTATTTAGGGTCAATCGCAAAGTTTTGCACCACATACATATCTGTTGTAAATCGTTTTGCAACTTGTTTTGATGTTCTGATCACCTTACTAGTCGATAAACGACAGCGTCATCTGCAAGCAACCTAAGACTGCTGCTCAGATTGTCTCCAAAATCGTTTATATAGATAATGAACAGCAAAGGGCCTACAACACTACCTTGGGGAACGCCAGAAATCACTTCTGTTTTACTTGATGACTTACCGTCAATTACTGCGAACTCTGGCCCCTCTGACAGTTAATCACGAATCCAGTCAAATAACTGAGACGATATTCCATAAGCACGAAATTTCACTACATGCCGCTTGTGTGGTACAGTGTCAAAAGCCTTCCGAAAATCTAGAAATACGGACACCATCTGCAGTCCCTTGTCAATACCACTCAACACTTCGTGCGACTAAAGAGCTACTTTTTCTAAATTATTGGTATTAATCGCTAACATCGTACAGAGAAGGTTACAGATTCATCACAGGGACTACCCACTACATAAATCTTGAGCTTTGTACCTGATGTCTATTGCAGTAAAAGTGAGTCATAGCTATACATAACAAATGCTAAGTAGCTCATCAAAATGTGTTGTGCAAATTGTAGATAGTTCTTGCAGTTGGCCTGAAACTGCTTCGTGACTCACTGCCACACACATAAGTGAACTACCTGAGAGTAAGACGAAGCAGTAACTACGTAAGGAACTAAGTAAGTGCTACTATAGGTAGCTATACATACTACACACGGTATTATTATTATGATTATTATTATTAGAGTGATCAGACACAAAGCATTGACAGCCTCAAGTCTTTCAATTTTAGCCATGTCGGATGTAATGAGTACAATAATTAAGTGATTTACAAACTGTAAGTATAGTGCACTCATTTTAACTTAGTTTTCTTTTCTGAGAAGGAGCTGTAGGTTGCACTCATGCTTCGTCCTTGATTCTAACACACACACAATACTACTCGAACATAATACATGGAAAAGAAATGTGGTATTCAAGCTTTATAGATGTAAAAGAAGAATTTTGACTACGATAGCAATGGAAATGAGAGCAACGAACTGAATGAATTTGGAGAAGGATTTATGATGTGAATTGACTGAGAACAACCCATATAAAAAAGAGGTTCTGAGACATAAGCAGTACTAACCGTCTCATTGTCTCATTAGATCTTGGCTTAATTAAACATCTCCAAGAACTAAATAACATCGTTTTAAAAATATCTTTGTTCGAAGAAAGTTTAGTTAGACACTGAAACTGATTATATTGGGGGGAGCGGAGGGGTGTTTGTTGGAAGGGGGTGGGAGATAACAGCTAATAGCTGACTACACTCAGGTTTAATGGTCTAAGAATGTTTGGGAACCACTGTTGTAGAGTGAGCCTAATAGCTTTCAGTGAGAAAGAAAAGGCTATAAATATTTTACTTAAACGAAGGAAGGAGAAAACGCTTATACATAAGCAGTGTGCAAAGCCAGTTCCGTTTCGTAAAATTTGAACATAAATTTTATAAACGGAAGAAAGAGTTACACGAAGTATGGGCAAAAATGAAACTCGCAAAAGTGTGAAACACAAACTATTCGGAAGATTTCCAGTTGCTTTTGAGAGTTAATGCGCGAATACCGAGGAAGATCTACAAGACTGAGTGCTCTGATTTGCAAATGACGTGAACATAACTGATTTCCAAGCCTTTCCGACTTGGTTAAACAGGTTCGGGAAATTACACAGAAAACGAAGTAGCAGAATTATGTAGTTTACCTCAAGTAAACATGTAGAGGAGTTGTCATTAATAGATAATACTACAGAGAAATTCGTAGATGACGTGAAGGGGTAACTTCTTGTTATGTTCGCCGGCCGCTGTGGCCGAGCGGTTCTAGGCGCTTCAGTCCGGAACCACGCAGCTGCTACGGTCGCAGGTTCGAATCCTGCCTCACGCATGGATGTGTGTGATGTACTTAGGTTAGTTAGGTTTAAGTAGGTCTAAGTCTAGGGGACTGATGACCTCAGATGTTTAATAAGGGTTACTGTGTTTTTTCACGACGATGTCGCAGCTTGTGAAGTCAGATGTTTAGTACCTTAATGCTTAGAGCCATTTGAATCATTTTTGTTATGTCCTAGAATGATGTGTATAAAGCCAGTCAGTCAGGTTTAGTGCAAACTGCACTACATCATTTCGAGCGAAAAGAGAGATAGTCGCTTGTGCAGTTAATGAACGTTGTGAGGCATTCGTATACAACAATACCAGTAACAATTATCAGTGGATTACTGTTTCCATAGCTTTATATCTTTTTTCAGCAACATCAAGATGAATTAGGACCAGAAACTTAAAAACGGACTGTTTACTGGGAAAAAATCTTGTAATGGATGGAGCAAAACCTGGAAAAACGGGAGAGAATAATTGTGAGTGTTGCACCTTAAACGTCTTCTTACCATTTCCAGAAAGCAATTCATTGCTTTTGTTGGATTCTTAGCCTGGATACAACGACGCCTCTGTTTTTAGGAGGACGACGAAAAGACTGTTAACATAATACGGATTCCACCCGGAACAAAGAGTGTGAGTCAGCCTCTAGATAAAAAAAAATTAACAGTCTAAAACATATTTCAAAAAATTGTCGGACAATATAATTTCCGTTATCTCTTTGTCATTTCAGGTTTATCAGCAGAACAGTATTGTTAAACTTCAGTCAGTTGTGCACTGTCAGTCTGCATCACCATATTTTACGAATGTGATCAAATATGCCTGGTACGGTGCACAATATGGACAGCAACGGCCAAAACCATTTCTTACTCCATTCCTGTGCTGCCTAAATAAAACTAGTAATTACTGTGAAGTGCTTGAGTGCATTAATTTTTCTTGCATCACGTGTGCCTGGTGTAAGGAAGATGTTTGCTTTCGTCATCCAGTACACACTTCGCGTTTTCGTGACGACTACAGGGAATAAACAAGGAACTGTTTCATTGTTAGCAAAATAAACATTATTCGGAAATCTTTGCTTAAAGCTTCCGTGCTGATAGACCGTGGTCGAAGTATAAAACTCTCCCCTTACGTTTCGTCTCCGACTGCCGGAGACATCCTCGGAGGTACAGCGGCGAACAGTTTTATACTTCGACCACGGCCTATCAGTACGAAAGTTTTAAGTGAAGACAATCCGGCCGTGAAAGCCTACATTGGATTATTCGGAAATCATCATAAGAAATGTGCTACAGAAACTGTCGTGAAATATTCAATATCAACAAATTAATGTCCCGCAGATGGAAGTTGTCTCTAATGAAGTATCGCGCGCTACCTTGATTTTGTTTCCTCTGCTCGTCACTTGTGTAACACATTACATCTGGAACAGTTCACCTGTTGAATTGCAAGTTATTCAAAATATTAATGATCTGAAACATTTTTGGCGTGGTGTCTGCACTTAAAATTCGCTTATGTGCACTGTACCGCGCTTCGCGGCTCAGCGTCTTCCTGGCACAGCTCCGTCTGGTTGTTCGCCGAATAGCGAGCTAAGCAGGAAGGACTGTACAAACCGTTGTTATAAGCGGTTCTTCGTGCGGCACAAATGAGTAAGTTTAATTTTTTTTAATAGTTGCACTGAGCCTTATCAGCTAAAATTTTGTCAGTGCATTTCTTTCGGTGTACTCGTCACGTGTGAAATTCCAAAGTAGATTTCGACATGTCGAATTGAACAATTCTCTCGTAAGATTTAAAATCGACTCACCAAGCCAGAGCTCGAATTCTTTTGTCAGTGTGTGGCTGGATTGGTCAGGTATTGTCAAGGTACTGTGCGGCTACAGAGCCAATTGTGTTTAAGTGTGCCGTTTCGCACTTAGAGCTATTTTTGTATCCAGTAATTCCGGACCTACAATAGTTTGAAATTATGTATGCTGATGAACTCAGATTGACAGCCCGGTTACCAGCCATTGAAGAAATTTCATATTTTTCCTGCAAGTTTAGTGATATTGTTGCTCGGCTCCAATCATTTAGTACGCTCTTGTTACTGTCTACGAATGCTTTCATTGCACTACGAATAATCATTATGTGATGTCATAAATCAGTAATGTGCTGAGTTAACAATCAGTGACAGACCATCATTCAGATATAAATTTGTGTGTTATTATTTGAATTAACATATAAAGATTGACCCATCTGTTGCAGCTCACTTTGTTATCCAACGGGAATACTTCTTAATGTTTTCCCTTAACTAGCATTATCCATTAATTATTTATTTAAATATTTCGCTAATGTCTATGGTAATGAATGTGCTTCATAAGTGATAAGAGCTTCTGTAAGTGTTTAAAGCAGCAGTACATGACCGAACCGCTTTCGACTAAGTGAGAAATATTAAAAATCTTTGATGGTTAGGGAACAAATAATTGATATAGACTAGAAATTAATATTATTTTATGGGTTGCCAAAGCCGCAGTGAAGTTGCAAGTCACACAGCGTTGACTGACAGGAATTTTTTGGCCAGAATCGAAATGACAATTATTTCACACTCGCCTTCACTAAATGTGATTACTAGTTGCCAGAGTGTAGAGAGACTAAAATGCAAGTTTTTCAAGATGTAGAAAACGTGAAACAAAAACCTGTGGAAGCGCTACGCGTGAAGATTTCTGACCAATTTAAAGACTGTTTTAGAGAATGTGTGGAACGGAGAGATAAACACATTAGATCGAATGGACATCATTTGAATAATAACGCAATTCTGTGAAACAGTAAATCTATAACTGAATAATTGTCAACACCTTTGGTCTCCCACAGCGCCGTCGACTGTGAACTTTGTATCCAGAACAGCAGTAATTCTAAAAGATGTGGCAAAATAAGAGCATCGAAATAAGATAGTTTCAACCCATATTTAACAACGAGACGAATAATTCGGAATCTCTCTTAACGGTACCGGAAGCAAAATCAGTCCTTCTTGGTCGATATCGCAGTAATGAGAGAGTTTCATTTTCGTTTTCGCTTGTTTATTCCTTCCTTTCTTTTGGTGTGATTAAGAAACCTCGCGGCGGCAAACAGGCGCTGAACAATTGGGAAGAACATGCTGTTTTATCCTCACTTTGGCTACCAATGCAATGTTCCCATACTTTATTTTTGTCGTGCATCTTGCGATACAGTTTTGAACACAGAAACTGATAAATTTCGCTTGACTGGTTGTGGTATAAACGAAAATCATGTATGACTCCTCTTAATGTTAATATTCAATCGTAGTCCGCAGATGTTCATACAATTCACATCTGTCTGCACAACATACCAGTAGCATTGGGAAAAATATAATTTCATGAGAGCACGAAAGGCATTTTTGGAATAATACTTTTAATAGGAAACACATGAATAAAATATGGTTTTGTTTCTACTACTATGAATTTAAAATGAACTTTTACCCTTAAAACTGTTAGGCACAGTGGTTACTGCGTTAAAGGAATGAGTGTCAGACCGGATAAAATTTAATGAAAACCAGGATGTATTTATCATCGATTTAAGTACCGCACCACACAATGGTTGAAATCTGCAATTAAAATCCCAACACATACACGGGCTAGCGTCATTTTAGCCTTTTAATACTGTCGAAGAGAGCCTAGACTAGAATAGTCTTCTACATCCTAGCGCCATAACACCTCGAGAAAAATTTTCTGTCCTTAATATTCGTTTACATATGACGCACAAGTCAAACCTGCGTGAATAATTTAAATTTTTCTTGCATATACTGTAGATAAAAACTATGTTAGTGACAAGTTGTCTGTCTAAGGCAGATGTGAAAAAGGGGATGATCTATTTAATTACATGGCGAAAGCACATTAATGAAGGTTCTTATTCTTCTTATTCTAGTTAGATAAATAAACACTCGCACCTACCACTATGGACTCCTCCCAAGGCTGTGAAGGCCCAAAGGATGTCTACCAGTCGCCGTAACATCCTATGCCTTGCGGCGTCTTGCAGATGTGGTATGGAATGGAATGGCATCCTATGCCTTGCGGCGTTTTGCGGATGTAGTATGGGATGGAATGGCATTAAGTCAGCATCCATGTATACTGCTGACCACTCAGTTACGGAGGCGGACTTGCCGCACATATGCTCCACATTATACCCAGTCATTTACAAACTACACGTAGCCACGTGTTCTGATGCTTACCCTGATTTAGAATTCGGATACGAAGCAGCCCAAATCGCTTACTACGGAACGCGCCACGTTTATGGTGGTGTTCCTTATTTATAAATAAGGTGCCCGATGCTTCGCCCGCGTAGACTGTATGGCCTGCAGAGATTATTTTTCTTTTTATTTAAGCAATTTTTTATGTCGATCTTAAAATGCAAAATCTTCTTTTCACGCATAAGCATGGTCTTTTCCGAATGTACTTCTGATCAAAAAGCGATTTTGGTTAACCATGCATTTTGCGTTCTTGAGGAAGATGTTTCCATAGCAACTTTCATCCCTAGCAAATGTTTCTTTATACCTAACCGAGAAATAAAATACAAATTTTCACAAACTTAGCTTTAAATTATTTTTAATGTAACGAAATATTTTCTTAAAATCTTTGATCCTCTATAGCACTTCTTTAGGGGGTGAATTTCCAGAAACATTGAAATACAATTTTTTTTATTTATGACTCAGTAGTGAAATACCAGTTGTCACACATGTACTCTTTACAATCCTTTAGTAGTTATTTAGTAACTATTTATTTTCAAAAAACCTTTCACCCACTATTTTATCTTCTTAGTGGATGAATTTCCAAAACTGCTGAAACACATATTTTTTTATTTTCTTACTGAGAAACCAAATACCACTTTTCGTAGTTCTAGCTTCAAAACTCCCAATACCAACATATTTTTAAAAATCCTTTCATCCCCTGTTTCACCCCCTTAGGGGTGGAATTCCTGATAACCCCTTTTTAAACGACGCCAACAGTATAAGATCCACACTCTATCCAAACTTCAAGTTTCTATCCTTAGCGTTTTGGGCTGGGCATTGATGAGTCAGTGAATCAGTCTGACTCTTAGAGGCAGTGTTCCAAAAACAGTGAAACACGTACTTTTTTCTTTCTAACCGAGAAGCCAAACATCAATTTTCAAAGATTTAGCTTAAAAATGCTTTTGCAGGGATATATTTTCATAAAACTTTTCACCCTCTCTTTCTTCCCCTTAGGGGTTGAATTTCCGAAAACAGTAACATGTGTATGTTTTGCGATCTGAAGTTTTCCAATTTGAACAGTTCTCAGGTATCCGACCGGGTAGAGTCGTAATTTCTTCACAATACACGCTGCCATCTTCAGGTGGTGCCTGACGAATGCTGTGCCGTTCCTCTCGGTGCCATATATATACTAGCCGTTACCCTCTCCACCGCTCCTCTCCTGGTGTCTTCGGTGCGGCTACTGGAGGTGGTGGGGAAAGCGGCGCCTGGGTCTGAACTGGGGTCTGCAGTCTCCCTGCTGCCACCGTCGGAGGCGGTCCTCGATGTCTGCCAGGATGTTTCATATCAGCGCACACTCTGCTGCAGAGTGAATATCTCATTCTGGAAACTTCCTCCAGCTTATTGGGCAGCTTCATAACCCATTTCTGCTGCTCGGTAACTTTAATACGCACCATCCCCTCTGGCGTTCTCCCAGAACCTGCTGGAGAGGTGCCCTCTTGACTGACCTTCTTAATCAACTTAACCTCTTCTCCCTTAACATAGGAGCACCTACATGGCAATTGAATCTCAATGTAGACAAGTGTAATGTGCTGCGAATACACAGAAAGAAAGATCCTTTATAATTTAGCTACAATATACTAGATTAGCAACTGGAAGCAGTTAATTCCATAAATTATCTGAGAATAGGCATTAGGAGTTTTTTAAAATCGAATGACCATATAAAACTAATCGTCGGTAAAGCAGATGCCAGAATGAGATTCATTGGAAGAATCTTAAGGAAATGCTATCCCAAAACAAAGGAAGTAGGTTACAGTACACTTGTTCGCCCACTGCTTGAATACTTCTCACCGGTATGGGACCCGTACCAGATATGGTTGAAAGAAGAGATAGAGAAGATCCAACGGAGAGCAGCGCACTTCGTTACAGGATCACTTAGTAATCGCGAAAACGTTACGGAGATGATAGATAAACTCCAGTGGAAGACTCTGCAAGAGAGACGCTCAGTAGCTCGGTACGGGCTTTTGTTGAAGTTTCGAGAACATACCTTCACCGAAGAGTCAGGCAATATATTGCTCCCTCCTACGTATATCTCGCGAAGAGACCATGAGGATAAAATCAGAGAGATTAGAGCTTACACAGAAGCATACCGACGATCATTCTTTCCAAAAACAATACGAGACTGGAATAGAAGGGAGAACCGATAGAGGTACTCAAGGTATCCTCCGCCACACACCGTCAGGTGGATTGCGGAGTATGGATGTAGATGTAGACTCCTTTATGACTCCTCGCACACATATTCCCATTTGGACCCATCCGTCTGCACTGACCACTTTTGCCATCGTCTCTAATGGTCCGTTCTTTCTGACACCCACTCGAGTGACCATTTCCCATGTTCTACCTGTTTGCTGACTCTACATCTACATCTACATGATTACTCCGCAATTCACATTTAAGTGCTTGGCAGAGGGTTCATCGAACCACCATCATACTATCTCTCTACCATTCCACTCCCGAACAGCGCGGGGGAAAAACGAACACCTAAACATTTTTGTTCGAGCTCTGATTTCTCTTATTTTATTTTGATGATCATTCCTACCTATGTAGGTTGGGATCAACAAAATATTTTTGCATTCGGAAGAGAAAGTTGGTGACTGAAATTTCGTAAATAGATCTCTCCGCGACGAAAAACGTCTTCGCTTTAATGACTTCCATCCCAACTCGTGTATCACATCTACCACACTCTCTCCCCTACTACGTGATAATACAAAACGAGCTGCCCTTTTTTGCATCCTTTCGATGTCCTCCGTCAATCCCACCTGGTAAGGATCCCACACCGCACAGCAATATTCTAACAGAGAACGAACGAGTGTAGTGTAAGCTGTCTCTTTAGTGGACTTGTTGCATCTTCTAAGTGTCCTGCCAATGAAACGCAATCTTGGGCTCACCTTCCCCACAATATTATCTATGTGGTCTTTCCAACTGTAGTTTTTCGTAATTTTAACACCCAGGTAATTAGTTGAATTGACAGCTTTGAGAATTGTACTATTTCTCGAGTAATCGAATTCCAACGGATTTCTTTTGGAACTCATGTGGATCACCTCACAATTTTCGTTATTTAGCGTCAACTGCCACCTGCCACACCATACAGCGATCTTTTCTAAATCGCTTTGCAACTGATACTGGTCTTCGGATGACCTTACTAGACGGTAAATTACAGCATCATCTGCGAACAACTTAAGAGAACTGCTCTGATTGTCACCCAGCTCATTTATATAGATCAGGAACAGCTGTGGTCCCAGGAAGCTTCCCTGGGGAACGCCTGATATCACTTCAATTTTACTCGATGATTTTCCGTCTATTACTACGAACTGCGACCTTCCTGACTGGAAATCACAACTGCGACGATACCCCATAGTCCTGCCCCACCTGTGTGCACACCCAAAAGGCAGCTTATCAAGGCTGACTGGCGACATCACTAATCCCTGGCGACCTTCGAAGAAAAAGATTTCCTCAATTGTGATGACCAAGTGGAATATCTTACCAACGATATCGTTACAATTGCAGAAAGTTCCATCCCTCGCACCTCCTCTTTAACACGCAGTGTCTCAGACGTGCTCTCCGCCTTTTCAACCGTCGTCCTACGAAGGTAAATTGCATTCATTATAAACAGATGCGTGCACAGTGTTGTCGTGTTTTTTGGGATAACAAAAAAGCTAGGTGGATTTCATTCACTAGTTATTTTAACAGTTCCACATCCTCCTCTGTCGTGTAGGCTAACATACGACCACTCTCTGGGACCATGATCCATTCCCCAATTTCCGGCCAGCGATGTCATCATGGACCCTATTGCTATCTAGGACACCTTGGGCCGCCATTGCGGAAATTTCGGTCTCTTCCCAGTATCACCCTGCCGTCCTCCGTCGGAAACGAGCGGATGAGGCTCGGGCGATACCCTCTTCTTCTCAGAATCGTGAGTTCTACAATGACGCCTTTACTATGAGGGAGATAGATCATGCTGTCACTCCATTCCTATCCTCCGCCCCAGGGCCAGAAGTTGTTCACATTCAGATGTTACAGCACCTTTCTATTCCGGGCAGTCACTTTCTGCTTAATATGTACAACCGCATCTGCGCAGAGTGCACGTTTCCCAGACGCTGGCGTGAAGCCAGGCTTACCTATGCCTGGTAAGGACAAACACCGTCTAGATACCGCCCCATCTCTCTCACCAGCTGTATTTCCAAGGTCATGGAACGTATGATTCATGCCTGGCTGGCATGGTGGCTCGAGTCTCGCAATTTACTAACCACTGCACACTGCGCAGTGCGCGCCGTTCTACAGTTTACCATCTCTTTGTACACCCATGTCATGAATTGTTTTCTGAGGCAATCCCAGACTTTGACCGTGTTCTTGATTTGCAATAGACCTACGACATATGCTGGAGAACTGGTATCCCCCGTAATCTCTACACGTAGGGCTTCCGTGGCCGCATACCCATTTCCTCTAGGAATTTTTAGAAGACCGAGTTTTCAAGTTGCATGTTGGTTCTGCCTTGTCGTAAACCTTTAGCCAGGAAAACGGTGTGACTCATGGTTCTGTCGAGCCGAGCGGTCTAAGGCACTATAGTCATGGACTGTGCGGCTGGTCCCGGCGGAGGTTCGAGTCCTCCCTCGGGCATGGGTGTGTGTGTTTGTCCTTCGGATAATTTAGGTTGAGTAGTGTGTAAGCTAAGGGACTGATGACCTTAGCAGTTAAGTCCCATAAGATTTCACACGCATCTGAACATCATCATCTGGTTCCGTCCTGAAAGTCATCCTCTTTGCTATCGCCATTAAACCTATACAATGCCTGCCTCCCGCCGGGCATCTCCGGCTCCCTTTTTGTTGCCGATTTGCAGTTCTCTACGGACCTGTCTCATTGAGCGACGTCTTAAGCGATGACTCGATTGTCCTCACGCATGGAGCATCGACAATGGCTTTCGTTTTTCCACTGACAAAACCGTTTGTATGATTTTCTGACAGCGCTATTGGCTTCTCACACCATCTTTACATCTTGGGCCTGTTGCTCTTCCGTTCGTTGAAACTACGAAATTCCTGGGGCTCATGCTCGATAGGGAAGTCTCTTGGTCCTCCTATGTGTCTTACCTGGCAGCCCGTTGTACGCGATCCCCAATTGTCGTATGCGTCCTCAATGGTACTTCCTGGGGTGCAGATCGAACCACCCTCCTCTGTTTGTATCGGTCCCTTCTCCTTTCGAAACTAGACTTTGGGTGTTTTATTTATGCATCTGAACTTTCGTTCTTCTTACGCCATGGGCATTGATGACCTTGCTGTTTAGCGCCCTTCACCATAAATCATCAACGACTTACGCCATCTCAACAGTATTCACCATCACCGCATCTGTTTGGCCGCTACACCTTTTACACTAGCCCACTTGAGAGACTATATGCCGAGGCTGCCGAACTACCGCTGTTCTACTGCCGTGAGTTTCTCCTCACCAGGTATGTATGCCATTTGTCTGCTATATGCGGCCATCCATCTTATGCTTCGATGACTCCTTTGATTGCCAGTATGGGGGAGTCTTCTCTTTTACCTCCTGGAGTCCGCTTTTAGCTCCAGCGGCATAACTTCACTCTGCCTCCAACTTTTCCAGTGGGTGTGAACCCTTCACCACCTTGTCTTCGTGTAGTGACCCTTATTCACCATGGCCTTCATTTGCTTCCTAAGGACACTACTCCAGCCTCTCTCTATCGCCTTCAGTTTCACGACTTTCGCATGGGACTTCGCAATAGTACCTTTCAGCACACTGATGGCTCTCGGACTGACTATTGTGTCGGGTGTGCCTTTGTCTTTGGCGCCGACGTTTTTCGGTATCGGCTTCTGGCACATTGCTCAGTAGTTACAGCAGAGCTCTTCGCCCTGTATTAGGCCGCAGAGAACATCTGGTCACACAGGATTTTCGATTGTGTCCTCTGCTCAGACTCTCTCAGCCCCCTCCAAAGTCTCTGTGCGCTGTACACCGTCCATCCCTTAGCGCAACGGGTCCAGGAAAACTGTCACTCGCTCACTCTTGATGGAGCCACTGTGATGCTTGTGTGGATTTCTGGTCATGTCGGTCTACCAGGAAAAGAGGCTGCTGGCTCTGTTGCCAAGGCTTCAGTACTCGTACCTCAGCCCACTGATTCCTATATATCCTCTGATGATCTTTGTGTAGCAGTCTGTCAGGAGGGGATGTCACTTTGGCATCTCCGTTTTGCCTCCCTTCATGGGAATAAGCTCCAGATTATTAAACCTCTCCCAGCGGCTTCAACGACCTTCTCTCGGCCCTCCCGTCGGGAGAAGGTCATTTTAACTAGGTTGCGTATTGGGTACTGCCTTTTTAACCATCGTCATTTGTTGAGTGGCGCTCCCCCACCACTTTCTGCACCTTGCGCCCAAGTTTTAACTGTCAGCCATTTCATGACCGAATGCCCATTTTGAAGCCGTTTGCGTTCCCGCTTGGGATTTCCGTCTGAGTTATGGGCCGTTTTAGCGAAAGCCGCACGACCACGTTTTACTTTTTATCCGTTGTAGCAGTACGGCGGAGGCCATTTCATTTTTAGTTCTAGATCTCCGTTTCTCTATGGTGTATTTTACAGACCTTTCTCCGCGTCCCTGTTTTTAGCTGTCTTCTCTTACGTCAATTGGGATTGACGTGTGGCCTTTCTTAACTCTTCTGTCTTCGAGTTCTATTGTTTTGACTTGGGTGCGTATGATCCCAGTTGTTTTTGCGCCCTCGAACAAAATAAAGCATACAATCATCACGGAATCACCCTGTGTATACACACATTTACAGGCGCCGGCAGCTATATCTTTGACGCTCTGCAGCGTCGTTGGATGACGTTTCCGGACATGGGTTAGTGTTCAATATATTATGTACTCACTCCCCTCTACAAGTCCTAGAAGTTCGTAACGGGGATTTCCGAAGGCCTTGTGTAACAGCATAGTACACGAAAAGTTTCACTGTACTTCCGACGCTATTAACAATGTCGTTTACATATATTGTGAAACACTTCCTTAGGATGAGCCAGTAAAAACTTTTACGTCAGAAGCTTTCTCTCCGTCAAGAATGAAATGTTGTTTGCTAGAAAATCTTCAGTCCAGTCACAAAACTGGTCTGATACGTTCGTATATTACTCATTAGGCAATAGTGCAGAACTATATCGAACGCCTCCTAGATGTCAAGGAACATGGAATCAACCTGAGTGCCGGTATGTACTGCCTTGTAGGAATCGTGGGCGAACATAGCCAAGTGATCGCTGGTTGCGGAATGCATGTTGATTCCTGCAGGAGAGATATCTGTCTCTAGGAGGGTCATAATGCGTGAGCACAGAACAGCTTCTAAATTTCTGCAACAGTCTGACGTCAGCGAAATACGACTATAGTTTTGCGCTCTTTGTTGAAAACGGCTGTGACCTTGGAATTTTGCCAATACCTGGGCTGGGATCGCTTCGCTCCTTCAGTGACTTACGGTACAATGCTGCTAGATGAGCATTAAGTTATTTCGCATTCTCTATGTATAATCAGTTGTATAAGTGTCCCATCACTTCCAATCGCTTTTCGTCTGTTGAGCAGTTTCAGTTGATTCTCTATCCCGCCGGCACTTATTTTCGTATCCGTCAGTTTGGCGCTCGTGCGACGATTTAAAGGACGAACCGTCATATCATGTTCAGAAATGAAACCATTTTGGAAACAGGAGCTTAGTATTTTAACCTAGCAACGTTTATTTATTTATTTATCATCTTAAATTTTCTAGTAACACTTGGGGAAAAAGTTCACGCCTATATGCAATTCCAATTACTCATACATTGGTTCTGCAATGTACTATTTTTTCCCTGTTCAACTTTTATTCTGATCTAACGTTTACTGTCAATATCTTACGTGACATGTTTTATCAGCTTTGGACATTAATGCATGTAGAAGCATTTGCTACATCTTTCCTTAGGTTTTTTCTGCATAACAAACATCTTTTTTTATACTCTTTGCATATGTGCACTTAGCTGATAATAAATTTGAACTGCGGTTTCTAATTGAACACATCAACTGATTGGCAAAGATACCATTTAGTTTCGACATATGTATAGTAGTGGAGATAGGACAGGAACTCTATGGTTTGCCACATTGATAGAGGTTATGACATGTGATTAATAACTGATCTTTTCTGAGCATTACTTTACGCCATCTATATATATACAGGGTATTACAAAAAGGTACGACCAAACTTTCAGGAAACATTCCTCACACACAAATAAAGAGAAGATATTATGTGGACATGTGTCCGGAAACACTTAATTTCCATGTTAGGGCTCATTTTATTTTCGTCAGTATGTACTGTACTTCCTCGATGCACCGCCAGTTGGCCTAATTGAAGGAAGGTAATGGTGACTTCGGTGCTTGTGTTGACATGCGACTCATTGCTCTACAGTACTAGCATCAAGCACACCAGTACGTAGCATCAACAGGTTAGTGTTCATCACGAACGTGGTTTTGCAGTCAGTGCAATGTTTACAAATGCGGAGTTGGCAGATGCCCATTTGATGTATGGATTGGCACGGGGCAATAGCCGTGGCGCGGTACGTTTGTATCGAGACAGATTTCCAGAACGAAGGTGTCCCGACAGGAAGACGTTCGAAGCAATTGATCGGCGTCTTAGGGAGCACGAAACATTCCAGCCTATGACTCGCGAATGGGGAAGACATAGAACGACGAGGACACCTGCAATGGACGAGGCAATTCTTCGTGTAGTTGACGATAACCCTAATGTCAGCGTCAGGAAGTTGCTGCTGTACAAGGTAATGCTGACCACGTCACTGTATGGATAGTGCTACGGGAGAACCAGTTGTTTCCGTACCATGTCCAGCGTGTTCAGGCACTATCAGCAGCTGATTGGCGTCCACTGGTAGACTTCTGCGAATGGTTCATCGAACAATGTGTCAATCCTCATTTCAGTGCAAATGCTCTCTTTACGGATGAGGCTGCATTTCAACGTAATCAAATTGTAAATTTTCACAGTCAACATGTGTGGGCTTACGAGAATCCACACGCAATTGTGTGATCACGTCATCAGCACAGATGTTCTGTGAACCTTTGGGCAGGCATTTTTGGTGATGTCTTGATTGGGCCCCATGTTCTTCCACCTACGCTCAATGGAGCATGTTATCATGATTTCATACGGAATACTCTACCTGTGCTGCTAGAACATGTGCCTTTACAAGTACGACACAACATGTGGTTCATGCACGATGGAGCTCCTGCATATTTCAGTCGAAGTGTTCGCACGCTTCTCAAGAACAGATTCGGTGACCGATGGATTGGTAGAGACGGACCAATTCCATGGCCTCCACGCTCTCCTGACCTCAAGCCTCTTGACTTTCGTTTATGGGGGCATTTGAAAGCTCTTGTCTACGCAACCCCGGTACCAAATGTAGAGTCTCTTCGTGCTCGCATTGTGGACGCCTGTGATACAATACGCCATTCTCCAGGGCTACTTCAGCGGATCAGGGATTCCATGCGACGGAGGGTGGATGCATGTATTCTCGCTAACGGAGGACATTTTGAACATTTCCTGTAACAAAGTTTCCATTCCATGATTAATGTGATTTGAAGGGAAGTAATAAAATGAGCTCTAACATGGAAAGTAAGCGTTTCCGGACACATGTCCACATAACATACTTTCTTTCTTAGTGTGTGAGGAATGTTTCCTGAGAGTTTGGCCGTACCTTTTTTTAACACCGTGTATAACTGGTTAGTTTTTGTTGATTTCTTGCTTTTTTGGAATAGATACAGATAACGTGTTGTTGGTGTAGTACTGAAACCGGCAGTTGTACTAATACGATTAAAAGGCTGCGAGTTTTAAAACCATAGTTTTAGAAAATACGCTACACGTGTTGGAAATCGCCTTCAACATATGTTCTTTAATGTTTGATTGCATGACCGATAATCAGTCAGTGAAATAAGCTACTGCTATCAAGTATCTACGGACATCTGACAAAAATGATGGACGGTGGCTTCATCGCTTGACCCTAGACTTGGAAAAGAGATTGTAAGCTAAGATTTATCGTTAGATCTTACGGAAGTTAAATTCATCTGGGTAGAAGTTAACTTAATAAACCACGGCTCGACCAATTTATGATTATTGTTCCTGAATCTGGGACATGAACTGTCTGTTATAAACGGAAGATATAGAGAATATTTAAAGAAGATCCTTCGATATGTTGTAGGTTTGTTCACCTTTCTTGAGAGCGTCACAGCAACGTACAGCAACTCCCGCTGGAAATACTGAAAGCTTAGAAACCTTTGTTTTAATATGGGTCTAGTTACATTTAATTTCTGCCATGAAACATTTCTTGTAGTAACTTCGAGGATAAAATTAGATAAATTATTGCACATACAGAGCGATACTGAGAACCCTTTTTATCACGTAATCTCCGTGAATGGAAGTGGAAGGAGAAAATTTATTCTGGTACATGCGTGTCCTCCAGCTGATGCCTTACGGTGGCAAATGGAGTCGAAATGTTGCATACATTTTAATGCTAACTAGCTGACAAACCCATCGTTGCCTGGGAATTCATTTATAGTTGTGAGCGAGACGTCATGTAAGTGGAATTTATTTTTTATTTATAAAGCTTCTTTGTATAAACCGTTTGAAACAATATGACTGAGGACAGGCACGAAGCGCTTGTTTGCTTCACTAACATGGTATATAGCCACTTAGAACATGAAACTGACACTAAAGTTCACGCCTGCAACAGACAGTATGTGGCGTTGTGCTTTGCTTACGGCCACGGCGTGACATAAGCTCACCTGGAATTGTACGCGTTTAAAGCGAAATGGTAAATTGTTAGGAATAAGTGGAATTTGCTCGCCTTCACCACGAACCGTCGATATTTCCGTTTCTATGATGTTAGGTTAGAGAGAAATTTACGCTGGAGAGAAATAACTTTAAGCCTCTTGAGTGAAGGGCTCTGAGAAGCGAGATAACGCCCGACGTTCTCGATCAGAGTTGCGTTGCGCTTCGCTTTCGGAAAGCTTTTCCAGAGATAGTGTTAAAGCCTGATGCTCTTGAGCCACAGAAAGTCTCACCTCACAATCTTGATTGGGTTACTGAGAATGCATAGTCCTCCAAATTATAGCCGTTCTGCTGAATTCATAAACAGTCGACGGTCTTCTACGTATTTTTATTCGTTAACAGAACGAAATCAAAATATAATGCTTAGGCACCCAAATCATAAAACATAATTAATTAATATTTTCCTAGCAAAGAATATAAATCTATCGAAAGAAGCAAAGCAGTGTTGATAAGTTCTTAATACACAAAGGCAAATCAATAACTCTACATTTCCTAGCTACGAAAATTCAATGTTAATATGTGTTCGGAGAGCTAACAAAACGGTATTTAGTTCTATCATTGAGCTAAACTCCCGAAAATACATCATTCACTGTTTTTTTTTTTAAAAAAAAGAATGTAACAGCTCGAAGTATTAGTTCTCTGGTGTTCTATGAAACTAACAGCGCCATATACTGGTTCTTTGGTACACTACCCTGTGATCACTAAACATCATAACTGCTAAGCTGCGCAGACGATTTTAGATAATACTTCACATTTCGATATTCTTTTTTTCCGTGTTCCGAGTTCAATTAAATAAAGCCTGCATGTTTCCCCAAGTTACTAGTGTAAGTCCGATGAAAATTCATCTAGAAAGTTTGGGGATTAGCATGTTCAAAGAGGCAAACAGACACGACGGCTTTACAGTTTTATAATTAGTGTTGATATTCATATATACGCCCATATTCATAGGTACTCCCATATTCATTTCGTTTCTGGTTAAATGCCTATATTCTAATAAATTAAACATAGGCTTAGTGCATGACAATAAATGCCAAAACTATAAAGTAACAGAGCAAGGTTCCTACGAGGACGTTTATTGCCCGTCCTCTCACAGTGTTACGACTGCTTGGCTTTAATAGCTTGAGGTCTTGGTTTTACGATCAGCAGCAGTAAGGGTAATCGTGACTCGCTAATCGGCTTTAATCGGTAGGGCTCAGCAGAGCGTTTCCAGATAACAATCTATTCGAATGTTTGCAGAACCTTCTGCCAATCATGGGGCTGTGGAAGTCTGTACAATTTTGCAGATAAGTGGTACAGTTTCTGCAAGTTTCTATACTCATGTTAAGACACAAAGGAATTATAGACATTGGAAGTGAGTAGTCAATCATTTAAATCAATGCCCACTCGCTATCGATATCTGTACTTCCTTTGTGTCTTAATTCATAATGGCTACTGGATCAAGACGCTGTCTGTTCTTTGGGACTTATATAAATATGATTAAGTTGTCATTAATTAATTCAATAATTTTACATTTGAATACAGGAGCACGTTAAATTGCCTCGTTATGGTATACAGAAGGAAGTAAATTATACAAATCTTGGTTCTCAGCTGCACGCAGATAGAAAAAAGAACTTCAGTACAGTTAAAACCTATGTTTTTTGTATTCACGATATTCTACTGCGAAGATGCTTTAGGTATCTGAGCACCGAAACTCAGAAATCTCACGAGTATTGAGTTGTACTTTGACCATATTGCTACTCACTAGTAGGACGCCTTTCATGTAATTCATAACTGTATCTATTTTAGCGTTTAGTCCACAATACACCCGCATCCATCTCCCCCCCGCCCCTCCCGTCCCTTACGAACCAGTGCCTCAATGATGCAGACAGCCGTTCCGTACGTACAACCAACACAGTGGGGTAATTGTGGAGAGATGAGGCAACAATTTGCATGACTGCCTAATATGCTCTTGTAACATAAAGCGTATGAGCGTTGCTATGTGAATGACTGAAAGGAAGGGGAAACTATAACTACCATATCCCCCTGGGACGTGCGGCTCCACTGTGAGAGTTGCTGGTAATGACATAGTTCTGGGCAGGCGTGGCTCGTAACTAAAGGATCTGCCAACCCTGGTGGCCGAGCGGTTCTGGGCGCTTCAATCTGGAACTGCGCCACCGCTACGGTTCAGGTTCGAATCCTGCTTCGGGCATGGATGTGTGTGATGTCCCTAGGTTAGTTAGGTTTCAGTAGTTCTCAGTTCTAATGGACAGATGACCTCAGATGTAAAGTCCCGTAGTGCTCAGAGCCATTTGAGTCAGTTAAAGGATCAGAGGCTGAGACACCCAAAATATATATCAAAATAAATTTATCAATAGCGTATTACATAATTTAAAGTATCATAAAGCATTTCGCATATTTACCACACGGATTTAAATAATGACGGCCAAAGTTGTAGGAACTGTTGATATGTAATATCATGTGATGTTTTCCTAACAGTTAGTAGATAGTTTGTAGGCTGTGACTTGAAATTACACTAGTACTACGTACCATAGGTTCGTGGATGTGCTTTTCTCGGAGTACAGTTCTTATGGGCTTCCTGAATGCTCTGGTGTTTCAGCCAAAGGGTATCCGGCGAACATGCGCACAAGTTTCACATTCCACTCCTCCCGGCCGTGTTGGGATTCCCTCTGCCCGGGGACTGTGTGTTTGTGTTGTCCTCATCATTTCATACTCATCATCATTCATGATAGTGGACAGATTGGATTGTGAAAAAACTGGACTGCGTATAACTTGGGACTTTGTATGGGCGCTGATGGCCGCGCAGTTGAGCGCCTAATAAACCAGACATCATCAACATTCCACTGCTTAACTGAAAAGGAAATTCACAGTGTTGCTGAAACTTGGCTATCGAATTCCTGTCTCTGTATACATCTATTATGCTTTGATGGACCTTTAATCGTCGTTTAGTGTTCTTGTTTTTATAGTGTTTTAGACAGTTTTTCAGTCTCTGGCACAGGAAATTCTAGCCACCGTTGGCATAAGTTTGCAAATGACTCGCCAAAGTGCGCTAGAGTACAGAAATATAAGTATCACCATCTAACGAGAGTTATACGAATGATTAGAAGAAAAAAACGGGCAAGTATACTTCTTGTGCAAAATATGTCCTGTTACTTTAGTTTCCTTGTTGCAGACTGCGGGTAACATGCGTTATTAGCAAGTTTCTTTTTGTGAATGTATTATACGTAATTTTAGTGAGTTTTACTTTCTTGCGAATAACAGTAGCAGACCACTAGATCGAAAAAAACACAATATCAACTGAGTGAGCAATTTCTCAGGTAAATTTTGGAACATGCGGTGGGGATGAAAGTGAAGAAACTTGGTGCGCCCAGACCAGACGCAAACATGAATCAAGAACAAAACCAGTGAAAATCAAGGCAACGGTCTACGCGCAATTTTAACAGAGTAATGTACAATGTAGCTCATTGGGTACCTGCGCCGTATCACTTAAAATGCATATTTCTGTAACACACAGGTACAAATACTACCAATGATGATGATGATGATGAGTCCCATACTCCGTTTACCGAGCGTAGGGGAGCGACGCGGGAGACCCGCGCCGCCATACTAGGCAAGGTCCTAGTGGAGGTGGTTTGCCATTGCCTTCCTCCGACCGTCATGGGGATGATTGATGATGATGATGATGAAGACGACACAAACACCCAGTCATCACGAGGCAGGTGAAAAATCCCTGACCCCGCCGGGAATCGAACCCGGGACCCCGTGCTCGGGAAGCGAGAACGCTACCGCGAGACCACGAGCTGCGGACATACTACCAATACGGTGTCTAAAATTCCTTGGTAGTTGTTCAGGTTGCTTACGTCAACCAGTCACAGCACATGATCCGTGACATCATGGAAAAATGGTTCAAATGGCTCTGAACACTATGGTACGTAACATCTGAGGTGATCAGTCCCCTAGAAGTTACAACTACTTAATCGTAATTAACCTAAGGAAACCACACACATCCATGCCCGAGGCAGGATTCGAACCTGCGACCGTAGCGGTCGTGCGGTTCCAGACTGAAGCGCCTAGAACCGCTTGGCCACAGCGGCCGGCGACATCATGGAAACATCTGTTTCGTCATGTGAACTCATAAACACCGCGGTTAGAGCTCACAAAACATTAAACGTCTGAAGACTATAAATGAAAATACCAAAAACTTTAAGTATGCAGCGAAGCTAACACACACAAAATTAAAAATCTCTCCAAAACGCATCTATTATTGCGATGTGTTGTGGTTAATTTTTGGGAAATGTGAGGCTGTCAATAATCTACCTATAGATCTTATCCCGGGAGTTAGCTTATGATGTTATTTAGTAGTTGATCGTCAGCAGCTCGTGGTCTTGCGGCAGCGTTTCGCTTCCTGCGCATGGGTTCCCGGGTTCGATTCCCGGCGGGGTCAAGGATTTTCCCTGCCTCAAGATGACTGGTTATTATTGTGTTGTCTTCGTCATCATCATTCATTCCCAAGGCAATGGCAAACCACCTCCACTACGACCTTGCCTAGCCGGCGGTGCGGGCCTCCCGCATCGTTCCCTACGCTTCTCGGAGTATGGGACCTCATCATCATCAGTAGTTGATAATGAGATGGAAAGCTAGAGCGTGATGTGCTCCCCCCCCCCCCCCTTCTTACGTCCTCCTGAATTCTTTGTCGTGGTGACAGACTGATCTGTAGGCTAGCCCGAGGTCTAGGTTAGTTCAAATCGATAAATGCCGCAGCCCTCCCCAGTATGAAAACCGCGAGCTCCAGCTTCTCCTGGGTAAAATATTCCGGTGGTAAAATAGTCCCCATTAAGATCTACGGGCAGAGCTTAAAGAGAACTACGTCACAAAATAAAATATGGCTTTCTGCGTGTTGGAGTGCGGATTGCTAGCGCCCTTAATCGGGAAGGTAGATTACGGAAACTGAAAAGAGAAGAGGCGGCACAGGAAAGGTATCCAGGCATACTGTACCAATAACATTGCAGAATCCAGGAATAACATGGCGACCTCGTCAAGACACTGGATAACATCAGAAAAAGAAGATTACTCATGGGCAATATGTGAGTTAATTATAGCTGTTACGATCACTCTTTATGTGTAAATTCAGTTATCCTGTTTGTACCTCTTACTTTGAATAATGCTAAGATATTGATAAAGTTTCTTTGTATACCTAGCATCCCATTTAAAAAACAAAGATGAACGTCCTATCTCTGACGCGACCCCACCTAGCAACAAAAAACCAACGTCATATTATCACTCCCGTTGTCCAATGCAACTTTTGTCCCACAAGCTATTCGCTACAATCATACTTTGGGAATTATTCTAGGTGGCAATAGTTAGTGATTCACCCTGTATAATACATGCATTATGTATTAGTTACAAGTATGTTATTATGTTACATTGTGTAGTGTTTTTCTCTTGTTTTTTAGAAACAACTTTTGCAGCACAAGTTTCGTGAGGTTAAATTGTCGTTCGGTGTTACTATTTCCAATGTTGGCAGCTCATGTATGTGGTCCTGGAGATGTTTTTCCTCATTCCCCATACTCTAAATGGCCGATTTCCGGTGTTTTGTCACCCAAATTTTGCACTTTCCATTGTGTGTTGAGCATTTATATATTTCAGTGTATAGTATTGTCAGATGCTGCTGTGTGTGTATATTTCGTTTTTTGTTTGTATCGTGTGTGTGGTTTGATATTTGTTATTCGTTCATTTGATTTGGGAGTCTGTGTGTGTGTGTGTGTGTGTGTGAGAGAGAGAGAGAGAGAGAGAGAGAGAGAGAGAGAGAGAGAGAGAGAGACACACATAACACAACACACACACATTCAAAATGTAAAACTTAAATGTCCTGCATGTAGCCATATAATGCTTTTGCTCTGTTGATAAGTAACACATCATAACATTTATCGTTAATATCATATATTGAACCAGTAACTAACCAACCAAAAGTCCTCCCCATTTTCTCAAGACATGCGTTTTTCAGCTACCAAATATTTCGAGCTGCTTGCAGTGCTACAAGTACCATACAGTTCTGATCAGTAGAAAGCAGTGAGGAAGTCTCGATAAAAATTTTCGTAGTTGATAATTTTTGGTAGAATTTAAATGTCCCTTACTTCAAAGGTATCTTTTACGTCAAAGCTGAAAATAATTTTCTGTATATGAAAGATTCGGTGGAGAAGCGGGTCATTATAAAGACTCAAAGCGAAGTTCGTCTCTAAATGTCCGTAATGAAACGCATATATTAGATTATGTTCAGCCTAAAAGGCGAGCCACGTTTCCTGTCATCCTAAAACGAGACGGCTCTGTAATGTTGGAGCTCGGACAGCGGTGACATCGCGACACTATTGACGACATCCAGCAGGACCGTCTTTTAACTTTCAGATTACGCAAGTCGATGGATTTTGCACCGAATTTTCCCTCCCTCCTTCCGAGAGTAAACGACATTACTACGGTTGACGTCCTCACAGTGATGTCACACAACTTTGGACGCTTTTGGCTTTGAAACGCAAATGAAGCGATTCCCAGCTGTGGGCGACAGCCGCAGCCCTGAATGCTGTAAACGTGAGGGAAGATACAGTTGGGCGTGTTGATCGATCTGGGATGCTGGCAGCCACGCCCAGCCCAGCCCCTGCCTCTGACACCCCACTGCTCTACATATCTCCCAATAGACATACTCTCGCTTCTGCGTCTAACTTACAAACATTTTTAAAACTATTAGGTCACGCTCAGGTAACAGTTGTCTACGGAATGTCCAGATGTAGCATCACCAGATGCTAATCTCTAACAGAATTAAAGAGGGGACCTTTTTAATTTTTACAAGCCCTGCTGTCGTTAGAGCACTTGCTGTTCACATAATATGAAGAGTATATACTTAACAGGAGTAGAATTTTCAGTAAAATACAAATATATTTCGTATGATCTGCATTATAATAATTTTTATTGAAACGAATTTGTTAATATATATATATATATAGCGTGGTAAAAAAAGTCTGAAAAGCTTGTATAGGTGTTGCAGGGGAGATCGTGCTCAGAAATAATTGTTAAGAAGAAAATTTCGATACGTTGCGCCATTTTTGAGTTATTTAGCAGTGAAAATACCTATTCAGTCAAATTCGAGCACTTGCACGAGCTAAACTGCTGCAGTGCGCAGACGTCTGTGAGTCAGTGACTTACTATTTGTTGAAATGTTGTTTACCTGTTAACATATGCCTTTTTCAGAAGTGATAAATTTAAGCTAGGTGGGAAAAAGCTACGTTCGTTCGCTTTGATGATGCATTCTTGGAATGGTTGCGACACAATTGTACATTCAGGTTAAGTGTTCTCAACCTGCTTTATTGAAGTAAAACTATTAATGTTATTTGCTTGAATTGTTGCATATCATTTCAAGAATGCAGAATCCTTTAGGCACCCTATATGAGACAAGTGGGCAGGACCCCACGGCGCAGTTAAGACAGAATTGTCATTCCTGCAGTACCTATATACACAGAAAACAAGAGCTTGAAAATATGATGAAACATATCTGACTACTGTAGCAAAGCACTATGTTACCGTAATACGATTCATCCAAAGTAGCATCGTCAGAAGGTATAAACGGAATTAGACTGGCATCATAGAATATATATATATATATTTATATATATATATATATATATATATATATATATATATATATATAATATAGTGTGAAACACAGCACAGTTCCGGCAGAATCATAATGTAAATGGCGCTTATGCTTACAGCGCACTGGCGTGCAGTTACGACACAGATGAAGCCGTCTGTGACGCAAAATCAACAGTCGCTACATTTTACAAATGTAAATGTACAGTTACGTAAAGAACGAACAATTACGTTAGAAACATTTTATTTACGTAACAACTTACATGGCCCGATCAAGTTTATGTGACCTGACAGTGCCCTGAATAAGCACCTTGTGCAGCGCAGATGTGCAGGTAGAGGGTCGGTGAGGTTCTGGAGTGTACGGGGCAGGGATGTGGAGTAATGCCGACTCCAGTGTCACGGTCAGCTGCGCTAGGCTCAGGATTGATGACTCGGATAGCCTGTTCGACGTGGTCCCATACATTCACAATTTCGTTTAAATCCGGGGAGTACGGTGACCAGCGGATGGCAGTAAACTCAGTCTGGTGCTCTTCGAACAACGCACATGCACTGCGAGCTGTGTGACATGTCGCCTTGCCCTGCAGGTAAATGCCATCGTGCGAGGAACAAGCAAATTGTATGTAGGGATGAATATGGTCCCCAAGGATAGACGTGTTAATCCACTGTTCCTTCCAGAATGACGAGATCAGCCAGGGAATGCCACGACACTGACGCTGACGCTATACCACGAGCCGGTCCTGGGCTCGAGATGGTTCATGTTCTGGCCTAACCACAAGCGCCAGGACGAAGAAGAAGAGAAGGTGGTGGGACGACGTCAGCCAATAGCACGCTGACCATCACGTCACCACGATAGGAGCGGCATCAAGCCGAAGTGAATATAAGCGCCGCTCCTGCCAGCGTCGGCCGGTCTTTAGTGGACAGTATTCTCAGAGTATTAGCATGGCCCAGCAGAGAGTGCTACGATATCAGTTATTAGTGATACACAAACTGTGTGTCAAACTTGCTTCAACATTGCATATAGCAAAGTACTAGGATTTATGTTGCATGTCACCCATCGCTTGAGACACCATTGTACATTCAAGTTAAGTATTGTCAACCCGCTTCATTGAAGTAAAACTGTTAATGTTATTTGCTTGAATTTTTATACAGAATTCCAAGAATGCAGCATCCTTTAGGCGCCCTATACGAGACGAGTGGGCAGGATCCCACGGTGAAGTTTAGACAGAATTGTCATTCTTGAAGTTCCTAAGGGGGAGAGAATATATATTACCTATCTTCTTGATCCGTCGTTGCTGGTGGAAACATGTAAGAAAGTAAACAAATAATCCCTCAACTGGTCAGGCCAACTCGTGGTTGGCCTTTGGTGTGGCTGTTGGCCCAGTCCTCGTATGAGCCAGTTGCAGGAGTAGCTCGCTTTCTTGTAGAGCCTCTTGGCGATGGCGCGGATCCTATCTCGGAGTCCACAGTCGCAGGTCGAATCCTGCCTCGGGCATAAATGTGTGTGCTGTCCTTAGGTTAGTTAGGTTTAAGTAGTTCTAAGTTCTAGGGGACTGATGACCGCAGCAGTTGAGTCCCATAGTGCTCAGAGCCATTTGAACCATTTTTTTGAACCTATCTCGGAGCGGCAGGATCCGTGTCCTCGTGGAGTTGACGCGTCGAATAGCGCCTCAGAAGATGCACGGCAGTCTTCGGAGCTCGATTCTGTATCCGCTGCAGAGTCACAATGTGAACATCTGACACTTTCCTCCAGACCACGCCAACATACAGTGTACGAACCAATGTTAGGTATAGCGTGATGCCGTGTTGCGGTGGCAATGACGACTGCGGGTTTAGCAGGACGCGAAGGCGTCCTATTGCTCTCCCTTTGACATCACGAATGTGATGCTTCATGGTGAGCCTGCGGTATACGGTAACCCCTAGGTATTTCGCCGTCCCTCTCCGTGGGATAGTTTCTCCCAGGATTTCTACGGGCGTAAGCGATGGCGGCAGGAGTCTTTGGCTGAAAACAATTGCCTGGCTCTTCGTGGCGTTGAATTTCAGCCACCACTTTGTTGTCCACGAGCCCAAGGCGTGCGTTGGAGGCGGTTTCTCAGCACTTGAGCGTTCGCGCTGCGAGTTAACAGGGCTGTATCATCCGAGTACAGCGCCAGTTCGACTCCTGCCACTTTCGGAGCGCCGGCAGTGTACAGAGATTACAGAAATGGGCTGAGTACGTACCCCTGCACGTATCTGCCCATTTGTGGACGTACCGTAGCTGGCCCTCAGGTGGAAGTTTCGTTCAGGCAGTAGCGTCACATGGACGTCGGTATGCCGTGTTTAAAAAGTCTGAACTCGAGACCGTCGTGCCACACCGAGTCAAACGCTCGGAAGGCCAGGGAATGTCACGAAAACATTCCTCAGACCATAACGCTCCATCCTCCAGCCTGGAACCTTCCTACGATTTTTGCAGGCCGTAGACGCCATAGGCGATCGGTCCGTGATTCACCTGAGTAGGCCACCAGTCGGCACTCAGTGGGCATTCACAGGATGTGAGTCAGTGTACAACCAAGTGTAGCTACTTCTCGTGTTCATTTGTATACATAGCTTAGTAATGCACGTTAAAAGATACAATCTGATGTGAATACCACAAGGCAGTGAGTGCACTTAGCACCAGCACTGCATCTAGCTACACTTGGTCCACAACATAATGTTATTGTAACACCTCCATCTCAAGATGAGCCTGCAGTAGCTCGAAATCACGTTCACGGTTACATAAATCATAAAAAAAGTCGGCTGGTTGCACATTTATTGCCAGGTAAACGACAACTTAAATCACAGACGCAGCCCTCGTCCACACTGGATATACTGAAATTTTTATATTCAGATGGCTCTGAGCACTACGGGACTTAACATCTAAGGTCATCAGTCCCCTATAACTTACAACTACTTAAACCTAACTAACCTAAGGACATCACACATCCATGCCCGATGCAGGATTCGAACCTGCAACCGTAGCGGTCACGTCGTTCCAAACTGAAGCGCCTAGAACCATTGACCTCATTTTCTTGAGGATGGAGTCTCTAATTTCCATCCAGAGATCTTCATCTAGGTTCCCCATGGTTTTCCTAAAGTACCTCAGTCAAACGCAAGACGGTTCTTCCTATAATGCCAATGTCGACTACCTGTCCCTTCCTTGTCAAACTACGTCTATAAACATGTAACTCATGTAAATGCGTGTTTATAGGAATAATACTTTTTGTTTCTAAATCGTAATACCACAACATGTACAGTATTCTCGTAAAAATGATCCACGAATGAATGAAACTGCTGTTACTACTACTACTACTGCAAGGCGGACTTACGCAGCAGCAACGGAATATCTAAACATGAACAGACAACTGATGGAAGTAATTCGGTGTTTATATTCCGTTGAATTGAATAATTCTCTCACACTGCATTCAAACCTGTCCATTAGCCTTATTATTCAGTATTATTTATATTTATATTTATTATTAAGAATGTTTTCGGTACTGTATTCCGTCTTTTAACAATTCTAGTTAGGTGCATCTTTACCTCAAGTGTCATAACAACAAAACCACACATAAGAAAATTATTTGTTTTCTTACTCGCCTTGAAGAGACTTTCAACTAACAATTTTACTCCAGTTAACGTAAATACTGGTTTGCAGTAACTTCTTTAATAATGACAGTCAAATTTCCCGCTCAGAATTCATAAATTAACTTTTATATGAAGCATGGGCCATTTACAAATTTACTTTTCGATTTAGTGTAACTAACTGTCAGAGAGAGACCCATTGATGACTACTGCGTGAGTTCCCTTGATACTGGATGACATTCTCAGTAATTAGGACGTCGAAAGACGGAGTTGACGTTAGTTTAAATCTTAATCTTTACGGTGATTTACGTAAATAATGAACTATTTCTGACTTATTTGGTCTTTAGAAGGCGCTGTAAACAGAAAAAAACGAAAAGCGGTAGAGCTGTAGAGTGGCATACTGACATGTACCAACATGTTCAGGACACCCCCACTTTCTAATCATCTCTAAGGAAGAAACTGATAATCTATGTAAGTTACAGAACAGCACCACTATAGCATCCGTACATCCAGTTTTCTAAACATCGTAGTTTTCTCTTCGCACTATTCTACAAACTGTCTACACAGTTAAACAGAGAGAGAAAATTACTACAGCTCTTATGGAACGAAAGAAGATGAATTCTCAGAGAGAAACTAGTAAACCAGTAAAATATTAAATAGAACAACATTGTACTCGTAGGTGACGCAAAGCAAGTAAAAACTTTAAGTCTGAAGTATGTAGTTAAAGGGGATTACATGAATTTTGTGGATAAGAAAGGTGACACTGAATGGGAAGCTTGTTATTCCTAAATTAGAAATGTGGATGCTCCGGAAACCTAGTGAAATGGAAAGGCGTCAGGTAGAGTTTCGCCCCAACGCTAGGCAAGATACAGCACTACACTGTCAAGCGGAAAAACCCCACTAGAGACTAAAGCGAAGTTTTCAATGTGAACAACAAATTCAATATTTATGACACTGCAACAAATGAGAATGTTTGATCAAAACTGAGATTTAAAATTCTGAAATTTACGAAGAACTGCACCATGGCTTATCATTGTTTTCTTGAAAAAGATTTGGAAAATGTGTGGTACGCTACCTAGGTTATCGATACACTAATAGAGAATAAAATCGTAATTAAACAAGCATATTAAATAAAGGAAGAAATATTTGGGTTTAATGTCGTGACGACGACCAGGTTGTTAGAGACGGAGCACATGTTAGGGTATGGGAAGAGTAGGGAATAAGTCGGCCATGGCCATTCAAAGGAACTATCGCGTCATTCACTTTAAGCGATTTGGGGAAATACGGGAAGCATAAATCGGGATGCACGTCTTTCTTGAGGTCGTCGAAAATGTGAAAATCACACAGTGCAACATCTGGTTTGTACGGGGGATGTTTCAGTGCTTCTCAACTAAGTCGCTGAAGCATAGTCTTCGTCCGATTGGCAGTTTTTGAGAAGGAGTTATAATTCGACGGAATAATTGGCTCTGAGCACTATGGGACTTAACTTCTGAGGTTATCAGTCCCCTAGAACTTAGGACTATTTAAACCTAACCTACCTAAGGACATCACACACATCCTTGCCCGAGCCAGGATTCGAACCTGCGGACGTAGCGCCTAGAACCGCTCGGCCACCCCGGCCGGCGACAGGATAATTCACTCAGACGGTATTCCTGGGCGTTTTGAGTCCGCAGCTTGTGGTCAGTGAGTAGCGTTCCTGGCTCTGAATCACGGAGTCCTGGGTTCGATTTCCGGCCGGGTCGGGGATTTTCTCCGCCAGACTGGGTATTTCTGTTGTCCTTATCATTTCATCATCATTCGGGAAGTGGCGAGACTGGGAATGGAAAGATTTGGAACTTGTACGGGCACTGATGACCACTATGTTGAGCGCCGCACAAAGCAACATCTTTATCCAGGAAATTTAGACTTTGTGGTGTGTCTTAGTTGCTGCGAAGTGTCTTCATAGCACGGCACATTGATTGTGTTTGCACTCTCAACGATTCCGAAGAGCACAGAGCCCCTGAGTCGAAGAAGAAGGTCATCGTGGTCTTATCGGAACTTGTGGCAAGAGCTTTAGATTGCTTTGGTGAGGGGGTGGGGGTGGGGGATGCTTCCTCTGACGACTTTGCCTTCATATTGCCAGCGGTGTAGCTGGGAAACACTGTAACATCCTACTCACAGCCCTGATCTTCCATCGTATGATTTTTATATCTTTGGCGACCTGCAGAAAAACATGCGTGGGCGTCGGTTTCAGTCGGACGTGGAATTGCAAGAGTGCGTGCGGCAGTGGGGTCGTCAGCAATCGACAACTTTTGACGATACAGGAATTTATCGTCTGGTCGATCAGTCGGATAAATGTCTTTCACGTTTGGCGATTATCTTTGAGTGGAACGATTCCATGGACCCTTTGTGGCGGGTGATCGGTTTTCGTTTGACTGATCCTCATATGTGTTACTATTTGAAACCAGTGGCCAATCATGAATTTTGTATTATTTGACGGTATTGATTTTATACAGCCCCGTTTGCTGTCATAAATATTTTATGATATTGGATGATGGTTGTGGAGTGGACCTGGCTGTGTAATAAAATTTTTCTTTTTCGGCAACTCTTGGCTGTGAGTCACGCTGTTTTTCAGTGTCGTTATGCCATTTTAGGCTGGACAGAAAGATGCTGTTGCTGTGCAGCGAGGAAAGCAATTTGGGACACAAGTGGCTGGCCGATTTCCCTGTTTGGTCGTTGGCTTAGGGATGTGTCAAAAAATGGAGTAGCTTTGTGGTTTATGTCCCAGACGCTGTATGAGGTTGCCAATTTTGGACTGCGTGGAGAAACATCTTTAGACACATGAACGCTCTGTGTGTGACGTCAGGCAATGTCGCCACAGTCAATCCCCTAGCTGTTTAGCTACCACGAGGATGAGTCAACACACATACGAGTATTGTTTTGAATGCTTTATTCTTCTATTTAGCGACATTCAAGTTCGTTTACCGAACACAGTGTCAGAAGCACAATACAAAAACAGTTAAAACACGCAAATAAACACAGATAAACATGGCTAGTGGGCTCAGTAGTGAAACCCTTGGCTGGTATTATAGAGTACAAGGAATATATTTCTTGCCCGATCATCCAGATTTAGGATTTGCGTAATTTTCCGAAATCGGTTCATGTAAATGCCAGAAAGCTTCGTATAAAAAAAGGCTAATTTCATTACCTATCCTTCCGCAATCGAGTTGTGCTCCGACTCGAAGGTCATCGTCATCGACGGGATGTTAACCTTTATTCTTCCTTTGTTCCGAATACACAGGAAACAACCTCTGACTGATTGTAATACATCACACACACGTCCTTGTTTTCTTATCACAGTTGACGATAACTGTGAAAGAAAAGGCACTGAACCTCCAAAAAAAGCTACCAAATAATGAAGGAGGCTCCATCACGCTGATAAACGTCTGAGACAAAGGAGTTACAGTAATGTGATTTGAAGAGGAAAAGTAAAGGTAGAACACTAAGCCATTAATAGTGAACTAAACAAATTAACAAATAGTAACCGCGAGAGTATATAGCTTACAGTACGAAACAATCGTCACGCACCCATGTGGAGCACTACACCTCAGACACCGACTTCAGTAACAGAACTATCAGCAGAATGGATGTTGGACTTTGTTTTCATGGCCTTTCTGTTGTGTAGAACCAACAGATCTCAAAAGCGGCTGCACAGAAACACTCAGAGTGCAGTAAACAATGCACCTGTTGTACGATGGACGCATAATAAGTCAGGACGCACGATGTGACACTCGATGGTGTGATTTGGGCTGTTATTCCTCCTTTGATTCACACCATTAGATTTGGCAAAGCTGGTGTTTTGGAAGAAAAATTCCATGCCTCAGCATGTTTATGACGCTGCAGCAATAGGCTGAAAATAGGCATTTTCCGTAACAGTGTGATGATTAAAGCCCCACCAAAGAGAGTACCATTGTTTGTTTGAAGAACATGTGGTGAATCTGCTGAAGGTCTAAACTTGATCCTTCTAAAAAAAATAAAAAAAGCACGGTAGGATCGCGAAAATTTTATAACGAGATACACGGCGGGAACCTTTGTAATGAACGACAATGCGCGTCTGAACTATTTTCGTTACATGGTGTGTTTAACGGAAACTACGACAACATATCAGCAGTTCGTTAATCGGAGGGCTCCACAGTGTACACAGGAACATGTTAAGCACGTAATACGTGTAATGAAAAGCAACCAAGTGTTGTCCGAGAACACGCCCTGCTTCGCTATTGATCGTATTGATGCGCATTGTAGCCTGAGGCGGTGACGGTTCGCTTCGTGTTCCAGCAAGTGAATCAGATCGTTATACAGGACACAGCGTGCAAGATGTCTGCGTGGTGCCAAGGGCCCTCACCGGATTCCGCGAAAATCATACAACGAACAACCGACAACGCAGAGAATTTGCGAATACCAAAATCCTAATAAAAGGAGTCCGAGTCACATCATGCTTAGAATGTCTACAGGTTCTTCGGAAAGTAGTACGAAATGCTTCTTGCGTATAACTTTATTACACATGTCTCTTAATTCACACGTCTGTCATTACAATTCCAGATAAGCCAGATTGTCTCCTGCGACTCTTTATATCATGTTCACGATGAGAATCACGAGGGCATGCTGAAAAGTATTACCTCCAAATTTTTTGTGTGTGCAAACTCTTGAAGCTTTTTAAATAAAACAACGGGTTATTAACATTGTGCTTCTTTATTCTTCACGTCTACATATTTATTTGTCAACATAGTTCCCAAGGGGACGAACACACTTCACCCAACGAGAAATCAGTTTGTCGATACCATCAATGTAGAGTATTTTATTTTGTCGACGGAACCACAACCTCACTTCTGGTTCCATTGCTTCATCACGATCAAAGTGAAGTCCTCGAAGGGGCTCTAAGTTTCGAAAAGAGATAAAAATCGGTGGGGCCAAGCCGGGGCTGTATGGAGGTTGGTCGATGACTGTGAACCCAAGGCGAGACATTCTTGCAGATGTCGAAGCGCTCGTGTGTGGTCTGGTATTGTCATGATGAAGCAGAGGGTGCCTCGTGGGTAGATGAACTCTTCGAATTCGAGAGTCGAATACAGCACATTGTTTCTCAAGCACCAACGAAGTTACGTAACACACCACGCTACAGTTCCGAGCCCTCTTGTGGCAGAGAGCTGCCAATATGTAGACATAAAGAATAAACATGTAGAATGTTAATACTATGTGTTCTATTTTAATGGCTTTAAGAGTTTCCACATAAGAAATTCGAGGCACTACCTTTCAGAACGCCCTCGTACGATGTATGACGAGTCAGAAAACAATTGCATACATTTATTAAGATTACGGTTATTGTAAGATTTGTTAATTCTCTGCCGTATAGAGAAAGCTAAAAAGGAGAAATACCTCTGATTCGTATGTATAAACATTAGTTCTGATAGCCATTTTACTTTCCCTCGCAGATGGTCAAAGATGCTTCACAAATTTTTGTACCTGTGTTAAGATCCGATAGACGATAGTGATGATGATGTTCCTTGCTAGGGCTGTATTTCTAAATGTAATCTATACCGCTTATAAAACTGTAAAACCGTCGTGCCTGTTTGGAAGCGCTAAATTCCAAAAGTACTACACCATTTTCATGGGATTTACACAGGGAGCTTGAGAGTAGCTTGGGAAACATACAGGCTTTATTGTGTCAAAATGGTATTATGAAGAAACAAATATCCCAGTTTACAGTTTTATCTAAAATTGTTTTCCCAGCCTAGTTTTTCGGGTGTCTACTCATCAGGGCGAAGTGCACCAAAGAATCAATATTTAGCGTTGTTAGTTTCGTAGCAGACCAAAGAACCAACAGATGACGTTGTTTGTGTTGTTTAACACAGTGACATGTATTTTGGGAAGCTTACGTCAGTTAAGTTCTGCGATATTAATCCAACGAAAATTAAAATGGTTCAAATGGCTCTGAGCACTATGGGACTTAACTTCTGAGGTCATCAGTCCCCTAGAACGTAGAACTACTTAAACATAACTAACCTAAGGACATCCCACACATCCATGCCCGAGGCAGGGTTCGAACCTGCGACCGTAGCGGTCGCGCAGTTCCAGACTGTAGGGCCTAGAACCGCTCGGCCACTTCGGCCGTCCGAAAATTTAATTCAGTTAGTTAAGATAAATGGATTTCGCATTATGTATTAACAAGTTAACGACTTTTCTGTAATTCTTTCGATGGGCTTTACTTATATTCCTTGCAAGGAATAACGAATTGACTAAGTTCGGTTTGTGGTTTGGGTGCCTACCCCTTGTATTTTGATTTCGTATGCATTTTAGACCCATGTTTATTAGACTGATTTTTCTTGTTTCGATGAGTTCTTCCACCTCTCAAAGTATTCGACACTTTTTTTAACAACCTGCACACCATTATTTTGGAATTAATCCGGGACGTTGACACACCGTCTGGTGATAGAGAATTTTGTGTCACCACCTCTCCTTCACTTGATAACCATACAAGGGCGATGTCAAATTTCTTCCACCGCCAGAATTCGATCTTTATTTTCCGACTCGAACTTCACATAAACCTATCTATTAGCTACCACATTTACGAAGGCAGGTGAAAATTTAGGTTAGTCCTATCCGTAATTATTGAAGATAAGATATCAGAAACGATTAGAACCAATAGTCAGGCTATCTGTTTGTAAACCTAAACATTCGTCGTAGGCACATGTGTTTCTTACAGACTCGCACGATAACTGCCAAAAGTAATTGAGTTTAACTGTGCGGAGACCAAAGCGATTATGTAATAATCGTATAGTTACTACACTATTCTTCGTTTTCGTGTTTTATAATATATCGGAGAATCGCAGGAGTAATAAGCCGCAATAAATCTACTAAGCGAAGTAGTTATTAAGTTATAATCACCAACATAGAAACCGATAGGTATGTCATTTGTTTAGCTCGAACTGTTATGAAAATGTTACCTGCTGTCAATAGCAGCATTGCATCGTCAACCACGCTATGTCCAATGTGGCTGTCAGTGAAGGTGTCATTTAGTAAGACGCATCCAGTGAACGAAATCCGCAGTGAGTTCTTCTAGTTATTACTGTATAGGACGTGTGTCTTGTCTTGAATTGTGCCACACCCGTTTAGGAGAAATGCAACCAGTTGACAGTCACAATGGTGAACACTTGCTGTTCTTTCCTCCCAGCTTATCAAGAATAGCAGTTTTATCACATAAATATGCCCCACACTATGAACTCAATACCGCCGATCTGTACTTAGACTCCTTTCAAGTTGAATTCACGTTCTCGTGTGTTTGACGTCAGGCACAAATAAAGCAAACCTGGGAGAGGAGTGTAAACTGCGACTCGCAAGACCAACATGTGCTTTTCAGTCTGTATCCACGTGGTTCGCTTGCTCGTGACACTAGTCGAGAATGTCTGAGAGATATGAATTGGCTGTTTTTTCAAATAGCTCACTCTGTTGAGTGCATAGCACGTAGTGTTGAGGGATAAAATGATGGTTTACACACTTGTATTGCTTGTCAGCCTGCTCCATTGCTCTGTAACCAACGGCATGCACAACAGCCCGAACCCAAGTTCCGTCTCCTATCAAATTTCCAATGCTCTCCGTAATTATACCAACATTTCGCCATTTATTCTTGGTAGAGTCATGTAGTAGCAGCTCTTCTACTCGTCGCCTGCTCGTGGTCTAGGGGCTAGCGTTGCTGCCTCTGGATCACGGGGTCCCGGGTCCGATTCCCGACCGGGTTGGAGATTTTCTCGGCCGGAGACTGGGTGTTTGTGTTGTCCTCATCATTTCGTCATCATCATCATGTATATGACTCAAGAAGAGCAACTTATTGTATGGTCAAGGTACGAGCTCCGAGCACTCTCACCGCCAGTCCTTAGAAGTCAGTGATGAATCCCTTCGAACCCTTACCATGTCTGATCATTCACTGAGTCAACTACCTCAATGATATTCGCTAAAGGGTTGCATGATAACTCTTTAAGCCCGTAATGTTGTCTGACGGCTGAGTTTACAGTTTGACGAAGCTATCACAAATCGATGATCCTCCAGTGAAGCTTACGTATGACTTACGAATTATACTGGGTCTCAAACTGCACAGTGAATTCATAGTTTTATAGACACGTAATTATTTAACAAAATGTTGTATTGTGTTTCAGATTTGTTCATTTACCTGCAGAGATTAAAACAGTGCAGAAATTAGAACGAATTCTGCAAAGTCTTACAAACTTCTATAACGTGAACATTCGGTGTGTTAACAGCTATAAACAAGCTTTGAATATTTTTAAATAAGAGAGTGCTGTTTGACTGTCGATTTTCTGAGTACAAATTCAGGTTGGGATAAATATTTGAGTGCAAAGCCTCGTCTAATTTAATAACAGCTGTTGTCTAAAGTACTGTTAAACAGCGGGGAAACAAATACGTATTAACTGATCAGTAGTATAATTACATTGTAAAATTTAATTTGTGAGTAATTTAAAGACGCTATCAATGGCAACGAGTGGATACAGGTAGCAGTATTTCTTTTCATTTTGGTAGAGCGTATTAGGCCTATGTGTGCCACGTAAAACGTTAGAAGTTCGCATTTAGAATCGTGCTGTCATAAATTTCAATTTCGTGACGTGTCTTACGAGTTTCAGTAGTTACATTTTTGATCTGCCTGTAAAGTGGAAAGGTGCAACTTAAGCTCCATTGTTCAAGAAGTGGAATGGTACGATTTAGCATATTGGTTATTGGGCGAAGTCAACTCGTGGCTTACTGTCGCATAACTGCATAGAACACGACGCATACACTAAGCCAGAACGGTTGTAAAATTATTGTTATATAGCCACAGAATGATGTACGAATTTAAATTGTTCGGTCCCGTCCAACTAAAATCTGATGAAAATCTGTTTTTTCAACGTCTCAGAATCGTAACACGACCATTCCTGTACGCATAGTCTCTCATTAGTTTGGCTCAAATGGCTCTGAGTACTATGAGACTTAACATCTATGGTCATCAGTCCCCTAGAACTTAGAACTACTTAAACCTAACTAACCTAAGGACAGCACACAACACCCAGCCATCACGAGGCAGAGAAAATCCCTGACCCCGCTGGGAATCGAACCCGGGAACCCGGGCGTGGGAAGCGAGAACGCTACCGCACGACCACGAGATGCGGGCGATTAATTTGGATTTATTGAGATGTAACTACTGAAATCACTAGACAGGAAAGCGGTTTGCATCTCAACAACATTGCCCTAACTATTCATTGTACAGAACCCTGTATTACAAATTCACTTTTCGGTGAGGCTCCAGAAGAACTGAAATACGTGTCTGGTATATTGCTTTCTATTTTAAAATATATTTATACAGTGTGTGTGTGTGTGTGTGTGTGTGTGTCTGTGTGTGTGTGTGTGTGTGTGTGTGTGTGTGTGTGTGTGTGTGTGCGTGTTAGAATTTTGTATCCTAGAAGGTCTTGATTTGGAAGGCAGTTGGTTTTCCCGCCTGGGAATGATGTCTGTCGGTTATCATTTAACGCCACACCAAAAGCAGTATTACGAGCTACGATGCTTGTGTAACTGCGAGCGTACAACTGAAGAGGAGTTCTGCCTTCATAAGGAGTTTCCTGGGGAGAATACATAGCGAACAGATCTGTTCTTTCGCAGGACTGTCTTCTACAGAACTCCAGCGTCAATACGGAATATCGTCCTGCCGAGAGAGAGAGAGAGAGAGAGAGGAAAAGAGAGAGAGAGAGAGAGAGAGAGAGAGAGAGAGAATGTTTTGTAAATCTGCTTAGGACGACTTTTCCAGTATTTCTTTCCAGTGCAGTGTGGAACGGTCGTTAGAACTATTCCTTAGAGAAGGTGAACAGAGGATGAACTGTTTTATGAAGAATACGTTGTCAGCAGTTACCGCATACCGAGTTTGATAATTTGTATAAAAAATTACTTAATAAGATTTTGTGAGGAATCGATACGTGTCACTGTAAATCCTGTTGCCTTTTAGAAAGTTTTGCATCTGGATCGTATATCTGACGCATCTAAGCAAGTATCAAGCTTTAAATTGCTCTTAGAATGAATTAACGTTAAGGAAGACAGTTGTTTTGCAGAATTTCAAATATCTTACAACACACTACTACAGAAAAAATACGAAACTGAGTGAACAAATCATCTGTAGATTGAAATATTACTCGTTTCCGCATACTTCCATACCTTTCGGTGCACACAAAGGTGCACGATATTTCACCACTGCAATAAACCAACCTTAACTGAAGATACTAATCAGCAATTAAGATAAACATACTGTGAACAGTATTCCGTAAGTCACATGCATATGGATACCGCCACTAATCAGCTGATGGAGATGTTGTTTTGAAAATAATGACCTCATTCGCTGTTTATCGTCTATGGTCTAAAGATTTCTGCATTCACACAGGTCTATCTGCGATCCATTTTGTATTTGAAGTAGTTGGGTAGGCACCGTGTAGAACGGAACCAGTCGTAGGTGGTTGGTTACCAAGGACATCAGCTGTATGTGGCTTTGCCTTTTGCCATCCTCTCTCACAGTCCTTCTTTCGCTCATACATGTCTTATGCAAAACGTGCACTTTCTTCACTTGGTGTTTCCCTTGACCTAATACGCTACGGTTGTAGCGATAGCTATATTAATCATAATTTTTCTCCACTTATTCAAAAGCATTCTTTCCCTGTGAGGTGTCCTGGGGAAATATTTGAAAGCAGTGGACGCCAATGGATTGTCCCATGGCTAAAGTTAACTGCACATCAACCTAGTCAGTATTAATTCTTTCCAGCCATACTAGTGAATAATTTTCTGCGAAAAAGGAAAGAAGAAAAAGGTTATTTTGGTTATTTCGCCAAATCGGAAATATTTTCGCTGCCTGAGTTACAAATAAGTTAACTGCAGTTTACTAGCAGTAGTATATCAAGAAATGTAAAAAGTTAATACTTTATCTGAAATGACTCCCACTAGAGAAGTAGATAAGTAGTTTTTTGCCTCAAACAGTGGTGAAAGCAGCTGACAGGCTGACGAAAGAAACACAAGTTTCATTTCCTTTTGAAATCAAGTTTCTGAATGTTTGGTTAAGTACATATTGCTCCGTTTTGGTCAGAACTTGACCTTATCTAATGAAATACCAGTCAATTTGATGAATGGAAACAGCACACATTTGCTTAGGAAATGTTTGGCTTCTGTCAGTATTTGGTAAAATGCTCTTAAAATTTGTTTATATTATTGGTATGCCACGTACACACTCCTAAATTTGCTCCTCTGGTTCGAAATTTCAAGTCACCTGCATACTGAAAATTGCTATATGACCGTTCAACAATATCTGCACATAAAGACTGAACGGATTACTGTTACGGCAAGCTATCCTAACTACTTCGTTACTGTCCATGGTCTAGTGTAAACCGATGATCACTAAGCATACTTTTAAAAAGCTTCCCTAGTTTCTTACAAGAGGCCGCTTTCAGAAAAGTGAGAAATAGTCATTCGTCCGCACAGTGGTGTACGCAGTTTATAGGCCACATCGGTTAAAATTTTTTTTAATAATCTAATTTCTGCATGTCTAGTAAAAACAAACCAGCTTACATCCCTACAAAGAAAGAATGTGTAGTACTTAATCTTTTTACTGACTTACACAATACAGTGGAGGTGTGTTTATGTTTTTGTCTTAAGCAACAGTTGTACTCTTCTGTCAAAAGCAACAGTTAGTACTCTGGCAAGTATGTTCTAAATAATGGTTAACCTCCTAGATAAGATATCACGTGACTATTTGTCAGAGACTTTACTGTATTATAAAAATATTTCTAACCGCATAATGATGTGACCCAATACCAACAATTTCCTGTTTGATTCTCAGAACGCACAGCGACACACATATTAGAGTAGAGCTTCGACTGTACTTTCATCATAAACTGTAGATGGAAACAGCTTAGCCGTCAAACAATACATGAAGCTTTCTGTCGTGGGCCATTTCTTATTGTTGTTTAACATCACTACTAGCTGGGATAAAATTTACGCAAACACCAATTTTACAAAGTGTAAGTGCTCGACTAAGCCTGTGGCGCAACAGCCCAGTCTATCACAAACAAAGGTGAAATATGGGAAATAATTTGTGAATTTGAGAATTGCTTACAGTATTAGGAGAAAGAACAATTAACTAAAAATCCTGACTGGTGTCGTAAGGGCGGGCGTGGGGGCGTGATTAAAATTCACTTTTGTATGTTTTCCTGGAATATCTCGAAAACCAGGACCTGATATAAAATTAAACTACATTATACTTCTTACAGAAAAAGGTCCTACTCATTTTTTCTCCGAAATTAATGGTTTGCGCAAAGAGAGTGAGAGAATACTGAAAATCGCAGCCACCAGTCCCTGCACCAAGTGTCGAGTCTTGGAGTTTTTCCTGTCTGTCGCTGCAGTTTTCTAGCGTTGCGACTTCGATATGTACAACAGTGTCAACCTTGAAAAGACTTCTGGAACTTCCTATGTCATCCAATCGGTCTTTTAAATATATTGTGAAAAGTAATGATCCTATAACACCTACTTGGGTAACTGTCGAAACTATCTTTACATCTAAAGATTTTTCTCCTTTAAATATGAGAGTAAGGCAGCAACATTGATTTAACAAGTTAAGAGAAAAAAATAAGTATACACTGACAGTCTCCGAAGCTGGCCGGCATTTGCCAAAGACAGCTTACAATTCATAGATGGAATAATACACTTATCGTTGATAGTCCTACCTGTAGGAACGGTACGGTACGAAAAAGAAAATTTTAAGTTATCTATGGTCTTGTGATCTTGTAGCAAAGAACTACACATATTTGCTTATTTTAAGCATTTATTAACTAACGGCACACCCAGCTACTGCGATCTACCGCGTTGTAATTGCAACCGGGACAATACTGAAGGACGTAACACGGCATTCCAGTACGCCATCAGTTCGCAAGCACTCGGTTCATTGGTCCTGTTAATCGTGCTTGCGTCAGAGATACATTTGGCTCCGTTTTAAACACACCGATTGAGCTGGGGCAGAGTGTAGACTAAATTATTGGCGAGGTGAGTGAGGGCGTGGAGCTTTGTATCCGGCCAGCGCGCTCAGTTATTCACCTCGATGCCTGGGGCGCCGAGTCGAGGTCCCGTGTGTTTCTCTCTGCAGTTCCCGAGGTCCGGGCGCAGCCGCGCTACCAATGAATAATCCCGACCTTATCCTTTCTCTCCAGGGTGGCCGTCGTGCACAGTCCGCTGGTGACCCTCCGTGGGGATCGATGCGAGCAGAGAAAGGACATGGCACACACTCTCCCTGGAACCCCCCGTCACGCGCCTTACCAACAGCGAAACCATTTTTCTTCACCGTCGACCTTCTTAAGCTGTTGCCAATGGTCTCCTGTGTACCGTGATTCGAGCACTGTTGCACACACCGTTTCCATTACATTTTCGCATCTCGTAATGTATAATTTACTTCACCAGTGGAGACCGACATTAATCTGTCTGTCTTAAAATAAACCCTGGTCTTATTTTCTGAAGATAAATATCATTTTTCGGCAGTGGTGCCAGACAAGTAATTATCTGACTTACGTTCTAATCCTTGCTTCAGCTTGCGATGATGTCTTTAAGAGATAATCATTGCCTCAGCATCCGATGACGTGAAATTATTTGCTTCAAGATCTAATCCTTCTTTAAGCATTCGACGATTTTTCAGCTATGGAGAAAGACACATAATTATCTGACTTAAGATCTAACCCTTGTCTCAATTGACAGAGAAAAGAATGGCGACAGTCGACATCGCGTTGATGAGAGAAATTGCAAATAATTCGCCGGAAAAGGCGGGCTATGTTGTCGAACACAGTTTCGATGTTGGAACTATCACGGTATAATTTATGGAAACGACGAAAACACCCAAACCAGTGTTGTTGGAGAGGGATTTTAATTTCCCTCCTTTCCGATACCAATCCGGTGTACCGCATCATTCGGAAATCATTCTGTTCTGTTTTCTATGTAAGATGTAGGCTACTGACACTTGCTTCAGGTGCAGCTAAAGCAAATACTATAATGTTTAATACATGGGGTATGACAATTATGTCGAACAAAGCTTATTTTTTCAAGGTATCGAGCTAAGTAAAGAAGCTGTTAGCACATTGGACTCCTATTCGAGAAAAGTGAAGACAGAATCCCCGATCATCTGGAGCTACGTTTTCCCCTAAATCGATTAAAGCTAATACCGAGGTGCTGTCTTTGAAAAGAACACAGACGCTACATTTCCCCGTGCTTGCCCTACTCGAAAGCGTGCCCAGCTCTGACCTCACCTTCGACGGCACGGTAAACCCTACTCTTCCATTTGTTCTTTGAAATATACGTAATGACATTTTCCAAGTAACATATATGCCAACGCTTCAAAATATGAAAAAAAAATCCTCGCTTGTCAGAGGATCAATGGCAGCAAAACTGTTAAAGAAAATCGCATATAAGTGAAGAGTAACCATTTGGTGCACCAGGTAGAGGTTTTCTATTTTCTCTTATTTTTCAATTCATTTTATTTGGATTTTGTTTTTTCAAATCTGGAAATATATATATATATATATTTCTGGAACTAAGCAGAAAGCGCCTGTAAGGAAAAACATCATCTCTCACAGAAACTTATAAACACTGAGAGGTGAAATGTTGGGTCTGCAAGTGTAAATTATTATCTCATTCGAGAAGGGTAGTTCATTCCCACCGACCTGGAGGATTAGGTATGTAACACGTCTGTTACAGTGCGAATAGTTGGTTTGCCTATATACCAGAATTGAAAGTGAATCAGATGATAAGTGGATGAAGACGGACATCAATAACTTAAAGAGAAATCTCAAAAGCGGCAATACCTCCGCAAAACAAACTAACTTGAAAACTGAGTATATTATTTATGTCGGATTGTTGTACAAAATGAACAGGTCTTTTGAGAAGAAATTATTCCTTATGTACTTTGAGGCAACTGAATATTAATTTAGATTTGCCATATGAGAGCAGAACGTCAAGTATTGTCAGTTACTACCAAACAATTTTTTTCAGTAACAATTTCAGAAACCTTCAATAACTACGACTCGTTGCAGTAATTACGTCAACTTCAGATATTTGTAGGTCGCGATACCAGTGAGGGCGTCGACATCTGCAAGCTGAGTTTCAGCTGCTAATCAACGACTCAGAAGCTGATGAGCAGCTCAATCTTAGGCTGTTAGAGTTTTCTGCGATTCTGACTGCAAACCAAGTTGTTTTGTAACAGCAGCTGGTGCTGCGAGACTTAAAGATGAGGTAGGTAGCTCGGTCGAATGGCACCGATGCAATATCTAATGTGAAAGAGCACTGAAAGACATAACGAAGGTCGAAGTAAGTTCTACAGCTGGGTAGATATATGAGCGTTTCTTTTTCTCAGATTGTAGCAGAAATTTCGAAGTACAGCATCGAAATCCAAAAGTTTCAAGGTCAAAGGATGCAGAGAGCAGTGTCATTTGATGTTCTGCACATGAAGGATTAGGAATATACTGGTAAATGCAATTTGCTCTTACTGTAGCCACTGATTTCGTCGAGTACCGTACGCTGAAGGCTACACGGATCTCGTATATATATACGATGCGGCTTGCCACGTAAGGAATTCTCATCGCATAGTTACAGGAATGCGGGGAGACGGTGGGGTTTAAGGGTCAGAAGGGTTAAGAAAAAGGAAGGAGGGAAATTGAAATGTGTACGCCAACATGTACACATGGCGAAAAGCCAATGAAAGGACGTTCTCGTTCCAGAAGGCCCACGGTCTCTCTTGGAAACTAACAGTAGGTTTGTTTTGATATGGCAGATATAGTATCGAGTTGACACCTATCAAATATCCGAAAAGCTAAAGCTTACGAATGAAACGGTGTCTGCGTATGAACTGTTGTTGCCTTAGGGTGCCGCTCATGTCTCCAGTCTTCCCACATGGATTTGTGACTACGCACATCTGTAGAAAAGATATTATTAACGCTCACGTGCCTTTTTACGTTAGTGCAATGGGAAAAGATGTCACCCAATAAGACGACAACACTCAATCACACGGGGATCGTCTTGTGGTTGGATATCTTCAACAATAAACAATTCAGTGCATGAAGTAGCCCATTCTATCTTCTGAGCTGCAGGACAGCAGCTTTGCAAACTGAATGGCATTCACTCCTTACGGACATCATAAGCAAAGCACGAAGATCATCAGTACGTTGCTGACTCAGTTAAACAGTTCAAAAATGGTTCAAATGGCTTTGAGCACTATGTGACTTAACTTCTAAGGTCATCAGTCCCCTAGAACTTAAAACTAATTAAACATAACTAACCGAAGGACATCACACACATCCATGCCCGAGGCAGGATTCGAACCTGCGACCGTAGCGGTCGCGCGGTTCCAGACTGTAGCGCCTGGAACAGTTCGGCCACACCGGCCGGCAGCAAAACAGTTCAAGAGGAAGAAGTGATCATATTCGGCTCCTCTTCCACATAGAGGCAGTGCTCAGTGGCACGTCCCGGATGGCAACGGGTACCATTCTCGATTCCGTCTGTAATGCATTCATCATAACTGAGAAAAGCGCAGATCTTATTGAAAAGATAGAACTACACAATCCTACCCTGATGACGAATCGTCCCACGTTACCTACATTGATCAACAGATCTTTTGCGAATAATGACTATCGTTTCCTATTTTACTTACATGTTCGCCTTACATGAGAACAAACTGTTTAAAGATTAATCAGTCAGTAGCATACCGTTTGCATAGGACAAAATACACCTCCAGCTCTCATTGCTGTTTTATTTCTTGCCAGATATTTTGGCTCCAATTTTTCCCATAGCAACAAATCGACACACAAGGACAAGTGGATATCTTTTTCAGTAACTCTAACAGTACTGAGATTTTTTCCTCTTTTGCTCTCATTCAGGGTTCGAAAATGACTACCCCTAACCGGAACATACGTTCCTCATAGTTGATAATTTTTTATGCATGAAAGAAAGATTCGTATGACTTTTTTGGGATACTCCGAAGGGTGGTTCAGACACCCAGTCGTAAAGGACATTCTTCCTTCTGATTCAATGGTCCAGTTTCTCGCCGTGTGTGAGCTGCGTCTTGAGCACACCTATTCATTATAGGGTATTATAATAGACTAGTGTATAGTGTGGTATAATGCTTGTATTGTATGATGATGAGGGCAGGGAGAGGGAGAAATCCGGTGCTGGGACGTAGCCTAATCCTGTCGAATAGCAGCAAGGCGGCTGCCGAGTTTAATGTCCCCAACCGCACAGACGGACTATCATCAGCAGTGTGACGTGCACTTATTCCTTGAGACTATTAGGAGAGGTTTACAATTTAATCCAAAATATTTGTACCAAATCTAGTGGTCAGAAACTTTACCCACTACCTCTTCTCCCCTTGTCGATCAAATACTAATGGCGAAAATTTCTTACAAATCAAGATTCGAACCGGATACCTCCGATTCGAGTGCCACCGCATAGCTGACCTTATCGACTTAGGTCTGTTTATGGGAAGTGTACGGTATTAGTCGACCACGATATTATTGCACCTGGTAGTGAGCGCGCTTCGGTCGGCTTATCGCGAGTTTTTATCATGATATTGAACAAGGACACGTTGAAATCCCTTAGACTACATGCACAGCTGTCTTGAAATCATTTGCGGTGCTATGGTTTACCTTAGCCACCACTGTACTTGTTTGCTGTTAGGTCACAGCATGTTTCAAATAACGGCCACATGAGGCCAAGTGCAATAATATCGTGATGTGGTAGTACTGTTACTTTTAATATGCATATGGCGTCAGATACTTGATGCACCATTAATCACAGGCCGTCCAGAACTACAATGTGCTACTTCCCAAAGTTTTCACTTATGGTTATAGAAATGAAAAAAATGTGCAAATGTGTGTGAAATCTTATGGGACTTAACTGCTAAGGTCATCAGTCCCTAAGCTTACACACTACTTAATCTAAATTGTCCTAAGGACAAACACACACACCCATGCCCGAGGGAGGACCCGAGCCTCCACCGGGACCAGCCGTATAGAAATGAGACACTCTCCACTTGGATAATATTCACGATACGTCTAGGTCATTTGAATTCAGCGACACATTCTTTAACCGTTTACAATGAAGAAATGGATCCCCCACAAACATTCACCAACTTTGGTTACGGCTGCTTATTTGCTTCAGTTGTTCGCACTGGACTTCGCATGGTCCGTCTGTGTCCACCAGGAAAATGAGCGGCCGTACACGGGGGCCAGCCACCGTCTCTTCCAGTTAATGCCGAGCCACGTAGAAGCTCTTGTTGCGCCACTGGGGAGCTTGGCCGCTAAGCCCACCGCTAATTTTCTCAACGCAATAGTCTTATGTTGTACAGAAAATAGAAGGAAGAATACTTTGCGCCATGGCTAACCTGTGTATTTTCGCGGCTTTGTTAATCCCAGATGATGTAATTTGCACAAACAGCTGTGCTGTTATAATCGTACATAATATTAGACGAGAGCTTCGTTACGATCTTACATCTTAATTGAACAGATGAGTATTTGTACCACAGAACTAATGTAGATGTGATCCAGTAGCAGTGTACAGAATTTAATAACAGTATTAACATAATTAACATTAATTTGTGAGTAATTTTATACGAAATCTAGTACCAAGTACTGTATATCAATTCAGTAACATCGTTGCACTTACACTTATGGCTGGTAAGTGTTCGACTTGGTCCTTTAAATCTCAGTGAGCTGACGTACACGATATCATTTGACTATTTGCATACGAACGAAGAAACTAACATACTTTTACATATGCTCTATCTCCTTTTATATTTTCTCTGATCTTATATTTTTGTTCTATGTAACCACTTTTATGTATATATCACAGAAAAAGCAAGCGTTATCCGCTAAGCCAAATCCTCTCAATCCCAGAGTTTAACACAGCCACAGCCGAAATATTTTAAAACGTCAAATATATTTTACACTCTCCCAGCTTCAAATGGTTGTTGTAGGTGTACCTCAATGATCATATGTGTTTAACTCAATCACAAAAAACTAAAATTAAACTCCTCCCGAACAGGCCATGGAGGCCCAAAGGGTACCGACCGGCCGCCGTGTCATTCTCAGCTCATAGGCGTCACTGGATGCGGGTATGGAGGTTAACTGAATCACAAGGATTGGTAAAAATTAGAGACACAGACAACAGTATTCGTAGAAGCTCTTTACTGTAGTCATTGTCTGAATGTAAAAGGTGGAGGAGAAGGTGCTAATTTATTCACTATACCTAAAACAGTAAGTAAGTAAATATACGTGAAAATGTCTGTTCTACAACAAATTTTAATAGTCTTAAAACGTTCCGTTACCAATCAAGCTCTAAGAAACCCTATTTCCTATCATTTGCATTTTTATTTTCTACAGAGTTTAATGTTATTACAGGGCAATACGTCTGAGTAATTTCACTGTAAATGGTGTCATTCAAAATACACTACTTTTTCAGACCTCTCAAGGCTTCCTCCAGAAAATTTAATTTTGAACTGCTTTGCTTATCTGTAATACTTCTGTAGCAGCTCGGCAGATAGACCAACGTGCTACGTAGCCAACATACTACCAGATCTTTTATCTACATCGTCCTCTACTGTTAACATCCCACAAGGGCATCTTTAAAAATAAACTTTAGCGTTTGTAAACTGACCGTTTAACTCTATCACAAAAAACTAAAACTAAACTCCTCCCGAACAGGTCATGAGGGCCCAAAGGGTACCGACCAGCCGCCGTGTCATCCTCGGCAAATATTTGCTGATAATTTGTGTAGCTGAGATAGCCGATATTATTTCCAGAAAAAATTTGTGTACATGAAATTACAGTAACAATCATACATATTCGCTGTTCATTCCTAAGTCTACGGTCGCAGGTTCGAATGCTGCCTCGGGCATGGACGTGTGATGTCCTTGGGTTAATTAAGTTTAAGTAGTACTAAGTTCGAGGAGACTGATGACCTCGGATGTTAACTGCCATATTGCTCAGAGCCATTTGAACCTTCCTAAGTGACAATTTTATATGTGTGTTGATTTAGCTTGTTTGAAATTTCTATCGTAATTGTTTTATACAGAAATAGTTATCAACACAATGGAATCTTATAGGTTCAGCATCACACCATTTTCAGTGGATGGTATCAATGAAGATACTTGAATGAAGCTAGTATTTCATATTTTCGTGACTATACAAGTGTGCATGTGTTGGTTTGGTGATATGTGACGTAGTCGTCCTTGCAGCTTTTCAGACGTTTGCGTCAGTCAATGGAAGATCAAACTCCCTATATATTTAGTACTACCGATAGTTAATTACTAAGTCGTAACCATCTATGTTGAAAGTATGGTCACCCACTAGAGTGTAAATGGAAAGAAACGCAACCTACAGGCTCCTGAACGGCCGGCCGAAGTGGCTGAGTGGTTCTAGGGGCTACAGTCTGGAAACGCGTGACCGCTACGGTCGCAGGTTCGGTCCTGCCTCGGGCATGGATTTATATAACGTCCTTGGGTTAGTTAGGTTTAAGTAGTTCTAAGTTCTAGGGGACTGATAACCTCAGGTGTTAAGTCCCATAGTGCTCAGAGCCATTTGAGTATCCTGAACAGTAACTTTTGCCTTGTGTGCCACAGAGAGAGAAGTAAATCAGCAGTGTAACGCTCTTTGTCCATTTTTACTGAACAGCTTTCTTTAGGATTATATCACCTGGTAACGTATCACTCAGGGAAATATTACTGAAAAAATGTTTCGTGAAAATTGTATTTGGTGCTTGCAGAGCTGTCATCATGTGGACAAATATTGAATGAGTTACGTGTTTTAACTCATGTTTTACAATAACAATTTTTCCTTTGTCGAAGTAGCATATATAAGTCGATTTACCTATTGGCGGACGTATTATCGCTAGAATGATTCCACATTCACCTGTACTCATATAAATTCCTTATCGCTTCACATGCCCGAAACACGGAGTGGTGGCATTCAACCTTGCTGTGGGCAGTGATCGTGGTGCTTTGGCTCATGCTTATGGAATATCGTCTCAGTTACGTGACTAGATTCGTGATTTCCTGTCAGAGGGGTTGGTAGCAACTGACGGAAAATCATCGAGTAAAACAAAAGTGATTCTGGCGTTCCCCAAGGTGGTGTTATAGGCCCTTTGCTGTTACTTATCTGTACTAACAGTTTAGGAGACACTCTGAGTACCTGTCTTAGGTTGTTTGCAGGAGATGCTGTCACTTATCGACAAGTAAATTGCCGGCCGCGGTGGCCGAGCGGTTCTAGGCGCTTCAGTCCGTAACCGCGCGACTGCTGCCTCGGGCATTGATGTGTGTGATGTCCTTAGGTTATTTAGGTTTAAGTAGTTCTGAGTTCTAGGGGACTGATGACCTCAGATGTTAAGTCCCATTGTGCTCAGAGCCATTTGACAAGTAAATTAATCAGAAAATCAAAACAAATTGAGAAAAGATTTCAATATGGCGCTAAAATTGGCACTGACACCACATAACGAAAAGTGTGAGGTCATCCACATGAGTGCTAAAAGGACTCCATTGAACTTCGATTACACATGAATAAGTCGAATCTAAAGGCCGTAAATTGAACCAAATACCTAGGGAATTACAATTACGAACAACTTAAATTGAAGGAACACATAGAAAATGTTGTGGGAAAGGCTCACCAAAGACTGTCTTTCATTGGCAGGACACTTAGAAAATGTAACAGATCTACTAAAGAGACTTCTCACACTACGTTTGTCTCCTCTTTTAGAATACTGCTGCGCGGTGTGGGTTCCTTACTAGATAGTACTGACAGAGTACATCGAAAAAATTCAGAGAAGGGCAGCCCGTTTTGTATTATCGCGAAATAGGGAAGAGAGTGTCACTGATATGAAACAGGATTTATTGTTGACATCATTAAAACAAAGGTGTTTTGCGTTGCGGCGGAATCTTCTCACGAAATTTCAATCACTAACTTTCTCCTCCGAATGCGAAAATATTTTCTTGACGCCGAGGTACATAGGGAGGAACGATCATCATTATAAAATCAGCAAAATCAGAGCTCTCACGGAAAGATATATGTATTCGTCATTCTGAACACTGCGCGAGATTACAATAATAGAGAATTATTGGGAAGGCGGTTCGATGAACTCTCTGCCAGGCACTTGAATGTTATTTACAGAGTATGCATGAAGGTGCATATTTCATAGCACATAATTATGTGGCAGTTTGTGTCCATATCAATATTGCTGACACGCAGTAACTATTGATTCTGACACAGTCCACAGATTGCATGCTCTTGGCCAGCGTCGAACCTGTACTAGGAGTAGAGGTGCTCTCACCGTAATGACCGTGTTCGTTCATGTATAAAAAGTAGGTTAATAAACTCTTGGAGACGCCTTGTCTTCTGTAGAGTCTCTCGCAACCTCACCCAACATTGCAGTCCGAACTGGAGCAAAACTCATCGGGAAAGACGATCTGCTTCCAATCAGCAATCAGCCTTCTGTATCGGCGACCATATAGTTGGCGGAGGCACCTTACGCTCGGCGCTAAGGGCCAACTCTCGGGTTCACGATTCATTCCTTTCTCTTCGGCTAACATCGTTCAAACACGCACCACAACACCTTTGTTACACTTTGGACAGGCTACAGTTTTACGATACTGCGAAGGCTGACCATTTGCTCACTTTCACACTGCATAACACAGTTATATGAAGACTGTCGCTCCGACAGAGGTATCTCATTCAGTGTTTACTGCTGGCCCACAAAGGATCACGTTCAGCGCAAGTTTTTAGTTCTTTGCACAGACTCGTAACGCTGGTCGCTGGTCAGTAAATTACTCTTCATAGTTCTGTAATCCTGATCGTTAAAAAATGCCATGCCCTACTTTGAGTGATCTCTAGCTTACGCATTATTTCAGTGCTGCCTCCAAACCAATTAAGTTCTCTGAACCTGAAATTGTGACTCTTGGCGCCAGAAACACCGTACTTCAGATACAGAATTAAATTTTAAGTAGTTTCGAGAACAGAAAGACGTAATAGGTACCAGCCGAAGTGTAGGACTGTCATCCGTATTTATGTTTTAATAACTGTTCTATATGAAGGTCTATAGTCTCTTCTGTCGACAATCTACTTCTTCAAAGAGCAGTCACTCATAATAGGAGGGTTGGAACTTTAATAGTGGGAACTATTTATTTACAGCTCGTAAAAAATAGATACGTGTTTCAAAGTTTTACTGACCTTCAAAGTAGTCATCACCATTGTGTATAACCCGTTGCCAGCGATGTGGAAGTCGTAGGATACTCTTAGCAGTGCCAGTTATGTTGACAGTTCGAGCGGCGCGGTCTATTGCCCGACGAATTTGTAGTAGTTCTGACGCGAATGCCGTGAAGTATTTCCTTCAGTTTAGATATCGAGCTGAACTCACGAGAGCTTAAGTCAGGGAAGTGCAGTAGATGGTACAGCACTTAGCAGCCCCATCTGTCAAACAAATCAGTAACAGCTCGCACTGTACGTGCTTGAGCATTGTCCTGCAAAATCATGGTCAGGTACTGAAGAAAATGTCATCAATTCTGTCTCTAGGCCGGTCGTAGGTTGTGTTATAAATTGAACAGAGAAAGTAAAGGAAAAATCAACATTCGGACAAGTTAGTACGTCGACAAAATATACAACCGTTCTTTCGTTTAATAGCATCGTTTGGTTCAAAATAGGCAAGATTCTCCGGAAACTTTAACTTAAACTTTCCTATCTACCATCTAAGATGCAGACCTTCTTGCATCAGTGTAGAATGATTTATTATTATGGAAGACGGGAATGTACAGGCCTCCTTGCTAATACGGTTCGTCACCGCACCGTTGAAGAATGTTATTTATAAGACCAGCGCTTCACTTACCTTTTGCAACCCGTGGCGTCTGCCATTGGTGAACATTGTATATTCACAGAGCGTGTAATCGAATATGATAAAACAACAAATCTGACTATGAATAATTAATTTTGGGATTACATTATTAAAAAGCTCGTGAAGATATGCGGAACAGGAAACCTCATTAACCAGGACAACGGCTACCATTTGGGTTGTTGTTGTTGTGGTCTACAGTCGAGAGACTGGTTTGATGCAGCTCTCCATGCTACTCTATCCTGTGCATGCTTCTTCATATCCGAGTACTTACTGGAACCTACATCCTTCTGAATCTGTTTAGTGTATTCATCTCTTGGTCTCCCTCTACAATTTTTACTCTGAACGCTGCCCTCCAATACTACATTGGTGATCCCTTGATGCCTCAGAATATGTCCTACCAAGGGATCTCTTCTTCTAGTCAAGCTGTGCCACAAATTTCTCTTCTCCCCAGTTCTATTCAGTACCTCCTCATTAGTTATGTGATCTATCCTCCTAATCTTCAGCATTCTTCTGCAGCACCACATTTCGAAAGCTTTTATTCTCCTCTTGTGTAAACTATTTATGGTCCACGTTTCACTTCCATACATGGCTACACTCCATAGAAATACTTTCAGAAACGACTTCCTGACACTTAAATCTATACTCGATGTTAACAAATTTCTCTCCTTCAACGCTTTCCTTGCCGTTGCCAGTCTACATTTTATATCCTCTCTACTTCGACCATAATCAGTTATTTTCCTCCCCAAATAGCAGAACTCATTTACTACTTTAAGCGTCTCATTTCCTAATCTAATTCCCTCAGCATCAACCGATTTAAGTCGACTACATTTCATTATCTTCGTTTTGCTTCTGTTGATGCTCATTTTATATCCTCCTTTCAAGACATTGTCCATTCCGTTCAGCTGCTCTTCCAAGTCTTTTGCTTCTCTGATAGAATTACAATGTCATCGTCGAACCTCAAAGTTTTTATTTCTTCTCCATTGATTTTAATTCCTATTCTGAATTTTTCCTTTGTTTCGTTTACTGCTTGCTCAATATACAGACTGAATAACACCGCGGATGGGCTACAACCCTGTCTCACTCCCTTCCCAGCCACTGCTTCCCTTTCATGGCCCTCAACTCTTGAAATTGCCATTATTTGGGTAACGCATGGAATCCCTTTACTTCCACGATTTGCTTAGTGAACACGGCAGAGTACTCGGGAGACCACTGCCAGCGGCAACCCAGCGGACATGTAAGTTCCGCGTTTCCGCCATCGAGAGATCAGGATGCTGGCAGTGTGGTTGGTCTTGCTATTACGTTTATGATGCATGCAGGAAACGCATGTTGCGCGCTAGTAAACTGAGCGACATAGGAAACCGACCACAGTATTAGATGACTCACTTGAAGATATGTCCCAGGTGCCTAGACGAAAATATTGCATGGTAGTAACTGAGTGCCGGCAGCACTCCCGAGACATCGTAGAGTAGTTACCATAATATCTGTAAACTTATTTGTGTACAGATCGAACTGTAGGCAACGCATTAACCTGAGTTAACAAACATAGAACATGAATATACCATCAGTGGGGAGCAACTTGGTGCTGTGCTCCGAACGATCACTGAACTACTCGTTGTGCTAGCTGACACAGGAAGAAGACAAGCAGAATGGTAGCATAGCTGCATTGAAGAGCCAAGGAAACTGGTCTACCCGCCTAATATCGCGTAGGGTCCCCGCGAGCACGCAGAAGTACCGCAACACTTTGTGGCATGTACTCGACTAATGTGTGAAGTACTGCTGGAGGGAACTGACACTATGACGCCTGCAGCGCTGTCCATAAATCGGTAAGAGTACGAGAGAGCGGAGGTCTCTTACAAACAGCATGTTGCAAGGCATCTCAGATATGTACATCAGTGCTCATGCCTGGGGAGTTTGGTGGTCAGCGGGAGAGATCAACCTCAGAAGAGCGTTCCTGGAGCCGCTCTGTAGCAATTGTGGACTGTGGGGTATCGCATTGTCCTTCTGGATTTCCCCAAGTCCGTCGGAATTCACAATAGACTTGCATGGATGCAGGTGATCAGACAGGATGCTTACGTACGTATCACCTGTCAGAGTAGCATCTAGACGTATCAGGGATCTCGTATCACTATAACGGCACACTTCTCACACCATTACAGAGCCTCCACCAACTTGAAGAGTCACCTGCTGATATGCAGGGTCCCTGGATTCGTGAGGTTGTTTCCATACCCTACAAGTCCATCCGCTCGATGCAATTTGAAAGGAGACTCGTCCAACCAGGTAACATGTTTCCTGTCATCAACAGTCCAATGTCGGTAGGGTACACGAGTGGACCTTCGGCTCCGAAAGCCCATATCGATGGTGTTTTGTTGAATGGTTCACATACTAACACTTTTTGATGGCCCAGCACTGAAATCTGCAGAAATTTACGGAGGTGTTGCACTTCTGTGACTTTGAACGATTATCATCAGTCGTCGTTAGCCTCGTTCTTGTAGGATCTTTATCCGGGCGCAGGGATGTCGGAGATATGATGTTTTACCGGATTCTTGATATTCACGCCACATTCGTGAATTAGTTGTACCGGAAAATCCCCACTTAATCATTACGTCGGAGGAGCTGTGTCCCATCGCTCGTGCGCCGAATATGACACCACGTTCAACCACATTTAAATCTAAATAAACCTGCCGTTGTAGCAGCAGTAAGAGATCTGACAACTGCTCCACACACGTATCGTCTTATACAGGTGTTGCCGATCGCAGCGCCGTATACTGCCTGTTAACGTATCTCTGTATTTGAATACGCATGCTTTTACCAGTTTCTTCGGCGCTACAGTGTAGGTCTCTTCGCAGATGGTTAATTGTGATATCTGTTAGAAACAGACAGGAACCAGTCCCACTGATGTTAAGTAAAGGAAGTACGAGTACGTTAATGTTGCATGTCAGGGACTTGCATCTATTAAGAGACCAGAAATGGAATACAGATAGGTTATATTGTGATTTTCATGTTGATAAATATTTGAGAATAGTTAACTGCGTATGCATTCGTCCTTGTTTAATTCAGATCCGCTAGACGTCTGTGAAACAATTAGTGACAGTTAGAAGCCCCTAGTACATTCTAAACATCGTATTTAAAAACCGGGCGATAAATTCTACAGTAAAAAAATGTATTTCGAGAGACCTCAAAGGAATCAACTACGCCCGTCCCTGACTACCTTTGCTGTTGCTGATAGGACGTTGCAACTTAGTTTGCATAATTCAGAACATCGCGATTTCTTTTCCATTATTCAAAAGATACTTAAACTACATTTTTGTCTCTAAATTACAATTTCTATCACGAATTTCTCTAAATTATTGCCCATTAATTTCCCACATACACTGCCTGACGAAAATATGGAAACACTCACAAAGGAGGATGAAGCGAAAGCAAAATTCGCGGGTTCAGAGTTTACGTGGGTTATTGCAATGATTACAAAGAAACAAAATACAAAAATACCTTGGTAGTATGATCTCACGTATCAATTGCACCGTCTGCATATATTCACTGATTCTGTTGAGAAGGGCGTTATAAGGCTGTTGGATCCTCTCCTGAGGCAAACTGGCCCACCCCTATTGTAGGTGGACGATGATATCCTGCATACTGTCACTGGGACGGAAATGACGTCTTAGATGGTCCCACATATGTTCTGTAGTGGACAGATATGGGGTTGTTCTTACCTTAGTATCATGCAGGCAGACATAAAGACAAGTTACATGTAGAGATGGTCATTGTCCTGCTGAAAAATGTAGCACGGTATTATCGCATATGAGGTAACACATGAGGACGCAAGAGGCAGCTGTGCCATCAGAATTCCACCTGTCATTGCCAGCTATGACTTGAAATCACACCCAGTGGCACCTCACACTACGTCGCCAGAAGTAACACGCCTGTACTTCACCAAAACTTTAGAAGAATGTGAGACGCGAACAATTACATTTTGTAAATCTTAAGTGTTGTCGTCAGATACTCAAGCACAACAGCCACGTTTTCTTAACGCACCGCTACGTGTCAGTTAAATCTCGTTAGTTCGGATGACACTCTACTTCGCTAAAGATTACTTTAACACTGAAAATACACGTAGGAGATTAATTCGTCGAAAACTAAGCCTGAGTTGGGAAGGTATTGTTAGAATCTGTAGGTGAAGACTACGCACCAGCAGTTCCCAAGTTCGAATACGCAGTCTGCTCTTAGGATGGAAACTGTCCGATGAAAGCAGATGATGCGCTACACAAAAGGCTGTCCCTCGGAGGTCGGCGCGTCGACGCAGCGCAGCACTTTAGAATATTGGCTCCGGCTCCACGCTTTTTTCCGCCTTCTCGCCTTCAAGAATCGCCAGGCTTCGTGGCATTCACTTCCTCCTGGACGCCATCAGGCTTCTGTCGCACATTGTTTTCTGTCCACAGTCGTCCACAGCGCGGTCACATCATTTCTGCACACATTCTAGTTAACCCACCTCACGAGTGCGCCGATTTACTTACGTCATTTCACAATCACTGCAAGATATGGTTAACATTTCAAACAAATATAAGGCCCGACAAAATGAATTAGTATTGCAGATGTCGTAGGGAGTTGACTCCACCACCTCCGATAGTGGTGTTGGTGAAAGCGATGGTGTTAGTAGTGTTATTGTCACTGTTGCTGTTGTTGTTGATAATCATGATGAACATTAACATCACACCATCATCATCTTCATCATGGCGATGTTACTACAAGACTGTTTCAGATAGTTGTCTAGGTACATGATTTACCCTAAATCATATCATTTAAGACAAAGAAGAGAATAGATACTTTTAAAATGTGGTGCTACAGAAGAATGATGAGGAGGTACTGAATAGAATTGGGGAGAAGAGAAATTTGTGGTACAACCTGACCAAAAGAAGGGATCGGTTGGTAGGACACATTCTGGGGCATCAAGGGATCACCAATTTAGTACTGCAGGGAAGCGTGTGGTGTAAAAATCGTAGAGGGAGACCAGGAGATGAGTACAGGAAACAGATTCAGAGGGATGTATGTATCAAAAGTTACTCGATGATGAAGAGGCTTGCTCAGGATAGATTAGTATGCAGAGCTGCATCAAACCAGTCTTTGGACTGAAGACCACAAAACCAACAAGGCAAACGCTGGATTGGTTCCTCTGAAAATGACACAGCTGATTTCTTTTCCCGTCATTCCCAAATCCATGACACTAAAAATCATCATCGACGGCACGTCAAACGCTAATCTTCCATCTTTGTGTTCAAACCTCATCTGACTGCGTTGTAAAAGCTTTTGTAGCATTTCCTGGAACTAGAAGATCTCGATTCGGGGAAGATAACTCCTTCGGACCTAAATATGATTATAGCAATGCGAACAAGGATAATATCGCGTTACATACGATGGTCCGCATGGACGATAGGCAGCTTTCAGTCTTACAGAAGCGCCTGATTTATCACCATGAGGCTGACTGTACCCAGATTCAAATGTTTCCGCCACAGGTAAATCTGTTTTTGCCGCAGGAAATATAATTCTCGGAATTAGGTATCATCAACTAGCAATGTCAGCTGTCAGCCATGGAAGGAAGGGGGAAGTAAGAAGATTAGAGCTTAACGTTTCATGGACGCAAAAATAAATAAATAAATAAATTAAATTAAATAAAATAAAATAAATTAAAAAATCTTAAGTTTGTAAACTTAAGTACGTCTCTTCAAATTTATTAAATTTACTAGGGTTGGAACTTAAATAGTAGCAACTATTTATTTACAGCTCGTACAAAGTAGCAAAATAGTTACGTGTTTCAAAGTCTTACTGACCTTCAGAGTAGTCACCACTCCTAAGGCAAACTCAAAGCTCGAAACCTTGTGCGCCATATGTAGAGGTTTGATAAACACGATCATGATTTGTGGTGGCTGATGAAAACTCGAAGATCATAAGTATAATTCGGCACGAGTGGCCTCAGTGTAAACCGAATGGTCCGGAGAGACATAGTTCTTCCATCTAAACACAACCACTAAGTAGCGCACATAATCATGTTTTCCTGTTTCCAGGGTAAATTAGATGTTCTTGTGAATGGAGTGCGGTAACGCCATTAGTTTGTCCTTTCCATGAGGCACACTATGAAACTGTTCTCATCATACCTTCAGAAAGCAGTCTGTTTAAAGGCTGAAGATCCTGGGGCTTTTTCGTGTTTGGGGAACTCGTCGTCTGTCTTCCACTATTCATCTCAAGATGCCTGGCGGTTGCCCAGGTGAAAGATCGTACAGCGTGCTGAACGATGTCCGGCTGCGCTCCCGAAACATCATCAAGTATCTAGGACACAGGGAAAACCCCAAGATTCACATTACGGTAATAAACTTTACGCAAGACTGTACAGAAATTTGTTCGTACGGTACGGGATGAAAATTTATTGAAGGTACCAGAGTGACACAGAGTGCAGTCTCTGGTGTTGTACCTTCTTGTAGAGTCCGGTCTATAGAAGGACAAATAGAAATTACTGTGGGATAACAACAAATGAAAAACAATGTACAAACGAGAAGTGAAATTTAATACACCAGACGGAAAAGTAGCAACAACTCTCTCCATAAGGAACTCGATAGCATGCACATCACCACTATTCGATACTAGGTTTCTTTAAAAAATAGCAACGAATGTTCCTATGGACCACCAGCGATCGTCACAGAGGTGACAGCGAGCTGTGACATACTTCAACGAGCGAAGGTTACATTTCGATTTCGTGTCAATATCGAGAACATTACAAATGGAAATGTGGCTCAACTGCAGGAGTATCAGAAGATGAAATCGACATTTTGCTGTTTAAAGAAGTATTCCCGTTCTTAATTGAGGTACACCCTGAAAAAAAAAAAACAAGACGGGCCACGAAGCAATTATCCGGATTTGATGGAAATCGGAAGATGTGATGTACATGTACACACAAACAGCTGATTGCCATTTCAGAAAGGTTGAATGATTTATTGAAGAGAAAGGGCTTCACAAATTGACCAAGCCAACAACGCGTTGGTTCACCTCTAGCCGTTATGCAGTCAGTCATTCTGTTTGGCATTGACTGATGGAGTTGTTGGATGTTCTTCTGAGTGATATCATGCCGAGTCCTTTCTAGTTCCACGTTAGATCGTCAAAATATCGAGCTGGGGAGGGGGGGGGGTGCATACTGCTCCAAACGTTCTCAGTTGGGAAGAGATTCCGAGACCTCGGTGGCCAACGTATAGTTTGGTAAGCGCAAGCACAAAAGGTAGAAACACCCACCGTGGATGTGACGGCGTTACCTTGCTTAAACTTGCCACGAAGGAAACAAAAGGGGGCACATGATATCGTCGGCGTACCGCTGTGCCGAGGATGACAACTAAGGGGGCCCTGCAACGAACACAAATTGACCCCAGACCATAAGCCCTGGTTGTCGGGCGACTGTCAGGCTGGTATCCCACCCCCTGTCTGGGGCGCCTTCAGCCTGGAATCTTATTGACTGGACTACAGTTGTCTTCAGTGATGAGTTTCGCTCCCAACTGAGCCTCGATGAGGAATCAATGCCAAGCCGAATAACTGCTTGCCTAGGGGCCAGAGGATGGCCAACACATTATTGACTTGCTCAATTTGTGAATCTCTTGCTGTTGACTAAGTCATTCAGTTTTTCTGAATTTGTAACCATCTGTTTATCTGTATATGTGCATCCCATGTACCGATTTCCGAGCCGTTCGGAGAATTTATTAGTGGTGCACTTTTTTTTCTTGTCTTTCAATGTATCATGCCAACTGAAGATGAATGGAAGCTCGAAACGTGTGATGGCATAAATAAAAATTATTGGTTGCTATACTTATTAAAGTAAAATAATCCACAGCCATCAACAGTCACTAAAATGGATAAATTATTGTTGACATTTTTGATATTTAGTGCGATTCAGATCTCAGAAAGCGTCCTCGAGAACTTTCGTTCGTGTTTTTGTTGTAAGTGATATGAGACCATAAACCATTCGCATTCAACTTATTCCGAAAAGTTTCCTGTCCGCAGACTGCCTACGCTTCTTGCCTGCAGCAAACTGATAAACTCATATTACCTCAGGCAACGTTTTTCTTCGTCCACGGAAATATTTTAGAGATAATTTACCTTCTACTTAAACTTCCTGAAAGATTTAAACTGTGTGCCGGACCGAGACTCGAACTCGGGACCTTTGCCTTTCGCTGGCAAGTGCTCTACCGACTGAGCTACCCAAGCGCACAGCTTCAGTTCTGCCAGTACCTCGTCTCCTACCTTTCAAACTTCACAGAAGCTCTTCTGCGAATTTTTCAGAACTAGCACTACTGGAAGAAAGGATATTGCGGAGACATGGCCTAGACACAGCTTAGGGTATGTTTCCAAAATGAGATTTTCACTCTGCAGCGGAGTGTGCCCTGATATGAAACTTCCTGGCAGATTAAAACTGTATGCCGAGACCGAGTCTCAGTCCGGCACACAGTTTTAATCTGTCAGGAAGTTGCATATCAGGGCACACTCTGCTGCAGAGTGAAAATCTCATTCTGGAAATTTCTTGTATTTGCTGCAATCGTTCCCTTACTTGAACTAAGTGGTGTAAGTATTCTAGGCCATTGTGAGAGCAAAAATACATCACTTTGTAAAATACAAGAGGTTCTGGAGACGATTCTTCATGTTGCTTCATCTTGCGAGGTAGAAATTAGATTCGGAATCTGGAGATGTGGAGGTTCAGATCTTCGTGCGGCTGGTTTCCCTACATGACATCATGCCTAATTAAGCATCATGAACAACACCGCCAATGGTTCTTCTCTAAAGACTTAAACATCAGCTGAACATTAAGCACTAACCTTCCTTCTTGTCACTGGGTCCATGGAATAAAAATACCAGATGCACACATCAAAATGGATTATAGAATGTCTAGATTCTTTTGGAAGATACCTTCTAGCTACATATAATTCAGACAGAATCATGCAGATCAAGTATATCCAATGTCTATATCGACGTAACTTACTACACAATCAGTGTCCAGAAATGAGCAATTTCTGTGTGGAGAAACATGGAGATTCGTGTAGCTGGGTGACAGCAGAAATCACATGAGTGGTCACTAAATCACGTGTATTCACTTTGGTGTGACGAACCACGATCCTGAGACAACACCATAAAATCTAATAGCGCAATATCTGGCGACCGTTATCGGTAGAAATATGAATTCTATGACGATACCATCGGTGCTATTTAGATTCTGGATAACGCTTGCGGTCTAATGAATCATGTAGTGTGTTCATGCTGCTCCGCGTACGTAGGTGTATTTTTTCCTTTCTTTTTTTCTTTTAGCTGCTGCGGTAGCTACTGTTATTGACATTTTATGAAACTTGACGAGAACTGTACAATGCTTCTCTAGTATAACTTCTGTAGTAAAAATTTATAATGTGGAGGAATGAGTCTTTCTCTGATCCGTACTCTGTCGTTGGGATGACGCATTTCAGACATTCTACCTGGTAAGTGTTATGATGAACGCAGCAGTTACATTATTTACGGCAATAGGGAAGTTGCTTTTCTGAACGTCAAAATATGTCTGAAATGTCGCAGACTTTCTTTTGGACATTCGATGAATCACAATTAAATGTATCACAAATGGTAGAAAGCATTTAATAGGTGGTTAGAAACAGTCTGAAAAGCTTGTAACGGTGTTTCACAGTAGGTTGAGCTGATAAATCACTGTTAAGAAAAAAATTTAATACATTGTGCAATTTCGAGTTAATTATTAACTTTGCGAATGACGCCGTTATCCGCGCAAATTCAAGCGGGCCAACAGAGAGGGAGAGGGTCACCAAACGTGACCTTCGTTTGGTTTCCTAAAACCGAACAAGCGAGCGATGCAAAAACTGGACATGGGACGGTAGTAAAGATCTAAAACTAGCCAAAGACTGAGCAGTCGCGTGCGCTATGAGAACAACTGATACTAATTGTGTCTGGCGGATCGCTTTAATTTGGGAGCGCAATGGCCTTATTGGCCAACTTCAGTGATAATTAACGCGAAAACGGCGCAACGTATCGAATTTTTTTCTGAACTGTTGGTTCGCAGCTTTATACACCCCGCAACACTCTTACAAGCATTTCAGACTGTTTCTGACCAACATGTATTACACAAAAAAAATTTCCCCTTTCCATTCAAATACGGAACATCTTGGAAAGAATCGTTCCTTATATGCAATGACCGCGCTGTAGCAGTGACAAAACTGAAGCTGAGAAACAATCACTGATATCTCAATGACAATTTGTTGCTGATACCTTCGTATGTATCCGGACAGCCTGGATGCGGTTTTTAGGCGGTTTTCCACATCCCGCTGGGTGAAAACCGGGCTGGTCCCCACGTTCCGCCTCAGCTACACGCGCCGCAGACATTTGAAACACGTCCGCAGTATCTCACGATTTACACTTGACGCACAGTTGGGGTACACTGATTCCATCCTGGGGGCTACGGGGTGGCGGCAGGAAGGGCTTCCAGCCATCCCTAACTCGAACACTGCCAAATCTATTGTACCCTGCGATCGCTGCGGGACTATGGCGCAAGCGAAAGAAATCTTCGTGTGTATCAACTGAAGACATAAGGTATGAAAATGAGTCAATGATCATATTGTGGAACTTAATTTCACTATAGTTGAATACATCAGTTTTGTTCGAGTCTGTGGTAACAGAGATGACTTTTACAAATTCAGTTACACCTCATTTCTGCTACACTTTCCCGCTATAAGAAACAGTCTGTGGTTATGAGAGTTGCCCTTCTTTGTTCAAAATCTCGTGTTACTCTGGCCTGCTACGGATCCCACAAACAATCACTATTTCTGGTAGGGTTGTAAGACTCTTTCGTAAGCAATCTCTTGTGTACACGAACTGAAGTGTTCCGAAAATGCACAGAAGTCTGCCATTTGCTTTACCTACGACAGAACTTTTGTAATAATTTCACTGTATATTTCTATGGATTTTTATTCGCAGATATTTGTATAACAGGAATGACCACAGACTTGTTTCAGTAATCGTGTAGTCGAAGAGGATTGCATTTTAACATTTCTTGAAGTTTACAGTGTAGCATTTCTCTATGTTGAAAGGCAGCTGCTAGTCTTTGTCAGCCCCTCCCACCGGAGGTTCGAGTCCTCCCCAACGGGCATGGGTGTGTGTGTGTGTCTTGTTCTTAGCATAAGCTAGTTTAAGTTAGTTTAAGTAGTGTGTAAGTCGAGGGACCGATGACCTAAGCAGTTTGGCGCTTAGTAATTCACACATATTTGAACATTTTTTTTACTAGTCTTTGTACCATATTTGGGACAGGTCTAACTCGTTATTACTACAATTTGCATTGGCTATCACTTACTCATTGTTAATCATGTAGTCTGCTAATAGTTTGAGATTGCAGCTTATATTGTAAGTAGAAGTAAATAATCAGTAATATGGTATGCTGTCAAAATTCTGAGAGCGTACGCCCCTAGAAAAGTCGAGCAACTTCTTCCTTCCTCCTACGTATTTCTCAGGAAAAGACTATGAACCCAACATCAGATACATTCGAGATCACACTGATGTTTACAGAGAATCGTTGTTCGCGCGCACCATTCGCTACTGGAACAGGAAAAGGGTGAAGTGAGAGTCGTACACAGAGTACTTTCCTGCACACATTATAAGTTGGCTTGCGGAGTACAGACATATACGTAGGTGTGGATGTTGATTGTATTTGCCTGGGACGAAACTGGAATTAATTCTGCGGTTGTTGGTGAGTCTGGCTGCAGCGTCCCACCTGTCGGTAGGTTTACAGTCCAGTCTCGGGATTGGATGTATAGGCGTAGGACAAAAAAGACATTACACATTATCCAGCCTAATAAGGTGTAGGAAACACGTTGGTATTCAAAACAGCTTCCAGTCGTCTCGGAATGGATAAATATAGGTCTTGCGTGGTTTTCAGAGCAATTGTACACCATTCTTCCTGCAAAATGGTGCAAGTTCAGACAACGAGAATGAGGGTGGATAGTGATCACGCTCTTTTCTCTCCAAAACTGACAACAAAGGCTCAGTCATATTGAGAGCTGGTGGCGAGGGGAGAGGCGAAAATTCATCCTCGTGCTCAAACACCGGCCCTGAACTCTGCGAGTTGTGTGACTAGGGACCCTGTTGTCTTGGCATTGGAGAAAAATCATTATACCACAGGTTGGACTGATCAGCCGAAACGGTCACATTATCCTCGACAGTGAGGCGACCTCGCAGAACAGCCGTGGGGCTCAAGGAATGCCACGGGATGGCTGCTCAAATCACCACCGAACCCCCGCCACGTTTCACTGAATAGCAGATGAACCAGACGCCTGCTGGCGAGGCCCGTACGCAGCAACGGTCGCTGAGCAGACACTGCTGGTAACCCCTCGGCTCATCTGGGCGGTCGGCTGCTCAACAGCAAGCCGGTTCTCCCGTACATGTCTCCACAGCCGCGGTTCACCCCTGTCGTATATGTTCCGTGGTGCACCACACTTGCGTCGTCGCCAGATTAGTTTAGCTCCATTTTGCCATTCGCGGTATACTGCCGTACGCGAACAGTTTACAAACTTAGCCGTTTCGGAAATGCTTCTACCCTCGACGCGACATCCAATACTCGTGCCCTTTTCGTCGTCAGGTAAATCGCTCCGTTGCTGCATTACGACAATGACTGCAAAGTTTACCGCGTTCCCCCGATACGTTTATATACCCTTTACTGCTACTGCTTTCACCTGCCGCCTGTGAGTGGTTATTGCACGTTGACGTCGAACATAGTCGGCGGTCGTATTAACGTGATTGGACTTTGTATGTCATAAATGACAGAGAAATTTTGTCCGACATGATAACCTAGCATTACAATCAACGTTATGAAGACGATGAAGATTACTATTTGTATCTTTTATTTGATTGACTGTTATGCGTTATGCATGACTTCCGTTCATCGGACACTATTGCAGGTAGCACATTCAAAAATATAATCTTCAGTCTTATGTGATAAATTAATTTTTATCTATAACAAACCACAGTTCTGAAACGTTCACGATCATGTTCTTGTTGTAGCCAGGAGGACTGATAAGGAGCGTGGAAATGGGTCTTTGATAACACACAATAAAGTAAACTTCCTTACACACAGAATATTGTTTGTTAACCACAACAAACTTAATCAGGATGACGATCACGAATTCGAAAAATGAAGCTCCAGATTAGCATTCAAAAATGAACATTTAAATGAACAAAGATGAGATTAAGGATCTCTCTTATCTTCTTTCATCTGTGATGGAAGATATACGCAGTGGTATGTCGCCCAATACTTCTTCTCAGGTGACTGCTGTTTATTCTTTAATCAATGGCAGATAAATGGCTCTGGGCACTACGGGACTTAACTTCTGAGGTCATCAGTCCCCTAGAACTTAGAACTACTTAAACCTAAGGACATCACACACATCCATGCCCGAGGCAGGATTCGAACCTGCGACAGTAGCGGTCGCGCGGCTCTAGACTGTAGCGCCTAGAACCGCTCATCCGCGGCGGCCGGCGAATCAATGGCAGATTGGAATTACAATCACCGTACTGCCCGTGAATGTCACTCAAAGTTCGTTTATTTCGGTATAGCGGGTTGCAGGAGGCAATTTTCCCTAGGGTAATATAAATTCAAATGCCCAACTCCCTCAAAGGATTTCCAATCTATCAGCTCGACCTTAGATGCTTTGAAGTCCGCCACTCAACAATTTCTAGAGTCACTGCATTATTTGACTGGTTTAAAACATTGTACCTCTTGTTATTCTTAATATTAGTGTCACCCATACTCTTTTCAGCTGATTTACTTCAATAGTTGTCGAAAAAGTGGCGAATAATTACACCATGATTGACTGCAGCTATAGAGCACGACCTTTCCCTTGTAACGATAGATGTTCCTGTTAAATAGAGCCGCCGCTCTCGGCGTTACAAATGGTGCATTATTCATCTTTAGCCATCATAAAGGATCTATTCACTCTGTTCTAAAGGTCTGAAACCACAGTTGTGACGATTTAATTATAGCGTTCTTGCATCATAAGCCGCTCGGTCAACGCACTGACGTCAGATGCACGCATGTTTCGCTTCGCAAGCCCGCGGGGCGTGCTACAGGGGTGGTTCGTGCGGTCACTCAGAGATGTCGCAACGCGTCTCCTGTGGCGCGCCGCGCGACGAGCTACTGCGCCTGCGCGTTAACTAGGCGGTCTTCCGATTTGAACTGTGGAACGTGCCATGTGCGCGCGTAGAATTGTAAGCGCGCGTAAAGTGAGCTTAGCGAAGTAAGTTAGTTGTACCCAGGCGACGACATGTCACACGTGGAAAGGTACGGAGGAATACACATAGTCAACACTGCATTTTTTGAGAGATGTTACCTGCCACCAGGCCTGAAATATAGCGTTACCATCCCGTGACACGCAGCAGAAATGTGTACCTGATCTTATCAGTAAGACACATTTAAGACAGCTATTATGTCAGTACCTGAAACATGTATATTTGTATAGTGGCTTTGCTCCTAATACTGGCAGTAAACACTGTAATTGGTATAAACATAAGAAAAGTAACAATGTTATTTGACTACACGATCGGATGTCAGTCGACGGGAATCAGGCAAAACTGCTGATTATCTAACAATATATGTCCGGAGCAGTTTAAGGTGAAAAGAGCACAATAATCTATCTGTGGCAAACGCAAATAAAAAACACGTTTTTCAGTAAGAATCTAAGAATGAGGAATTCACCTACAAGGCAGTCAACTTACAAAACTAATTGGAAATATTGTATAGCACTGTTCGATGATGAGAGATCTTCACGAAACTGTGTTAATGAAAGAGACGACTCAAAGAAGACATGTGAGTATCGTCACGGGTTTGTTTATTCAAAACGAAGAAAGAAGAAAGAAAGCAATGAGGATTAGTGTTCAACGTTTCATAGGCGCCGTGATCATTAGAAAAAGAGCAGAAACTCAGTTTGGGAAGAAAAAAATGGCAGACTACCTTTCAAAGAATTCATTTCGGCATTTTCATTGGTCGATCTGGGGAATCTAGGGAAAACCTAAATCAGTATGTCAACGATGATATGAACACAAAGTCTTAAATATTTAGGAGTGGTCACATTCAACTATGCGCCAAGAAATATATTGTTTACATCCAACTTGCCTCTCGCGTAACGACACCAATAGTGAAATTATAAAACTGTAATGCTATTTTGTTGAAAACTGACATTCTGACACCGTGGCTGTGTAGAAAATATAGGTTGACTCTTACATAAAAGATGACAGCGAGCAGCCACTTTTTGCAACGCTATTTATTTCAATAGCACCGTTACCGGTTTCGAACATCGATGTTTTAGTGATTTACGTTGAAAAATCAGCGTCATTACGTTCCACTGCTGACTGCTTGTGATCATGGAACAGCGAAGACTGCATGATGCACTTTTCTGTGTGTATGGATGCACATTATCTAAAGCACCACTCACATATCAAGAAGTTCCACCACATGGAAATATGAGTAGAAAGATGTCGATCTCGCAGTCATAACAGTGGCAAAGACTGTTTGGCATTGTTATAGTTTCCATAAATATACCTGTACTACAACTGCTGAAGTGCAAAAAAATGTGCTCATGTGACTGTCCATACAAAAACTGGAGAAAAGACTCAAGTTTACTTCTGGACACATTTTAAATTTTAGATCTTGTGTAACCTGCAGTTTTCATGTTTACTCTACTATACGAATGAGGAAACTTAAAGGAATGACGTTCCCATTTCTCCAAGAAAGTGAATACCACCTAGTATGACGAAGCTCGCATTTCATATCAATGGGTGGTTTGCAGTAGTGATGTTAACTATAAGGTGGATATAATGATAATCGTATTCTTCTTTCGGAAACCTACATTGTGAACGAGATTCCAGAACTTCTCTGGACATGAGGCATAATGGGGTTTAACGTTCTTACAACGACGATGGCTATTGAGGAGCGAAACAATAATTTGATTTAACAAGATAATTTTCTATAACAACAGTAAAGTCTTTTGGCTAAATTCTTATAGTAACTGACGTTAGGACTGGACCTTTTTTTAGACAGAAGTCAGCGTATAGATATCCCTACTTAATCGAAATCTGTCAGAGATAGGAAAGAAATTGGAAGAGAAGTTGAACGGAATGGACCGCGTTTTGAAAGATGGATAGATGATGAGCATCAACAAAAGCAAAAAAACGGTAATGGAATACAGTTGAATTAAATCAGGCTATTCTTAGAGAATTAGATTGGGAAACGAGACACTAAGAGTAGTAGACAAACTTTGCTATTTGGGCAGAAAAATAACTGATGATGGCCAAAGTGAAGAAGATGTAAAATGCAGACTGGCAATGGCAAGAAAGCGCTTCTGAAGATGAAAAATTCGTTAACGTCACTTACAGATTTCAATGTCAGGAAGCCTTTTATGAAGGTATTTGTCTGTAGTGTAGCCGTGTATGGAAGTGAAACATTGACGATAAACAGTTTACACGAGAAGAGAATAGTAACTTTTGAAATGTGGTGCTACAGAAGAATGTTGGAGATTAGATAGGTAATTGCGTAGCTAGTGATACTGAACAGAATGTGGCACAACTTGACTAAAAGAAGGGATTGGTTGAAAGGAAAGATTGGTAGACATCAAGGGATCACCAGTTCAGTTTTGGAGAGATGTTTGGGGGACGAAAATCGTAGGGGAGAAAAAGAGATCAATGCATTTAGCAGATTCAGGAGGACGTAGCTTGCAGTAGTTATTTGGAGATGAAGAGGCTTGCACGGGATAGAGTAGCATAGAGAGCTGCATCAAACCAATCTTCGGACTGAAGATCACAACAACAATAAAAACAACTTAATCAAAGTCTCCCTAACAGCGGAACCACTTTGAAAAAAGGTCAGGTATCTATTACCCGATCACGATATTATTGCACTTGCCCTCTCGTGACCGTCATGAGGAACAATCGGTGACAATACAGTAAACAAATGCAGTGGTGACTACGTAAAAGCGTATCGCACTGTGAATGATTTCAGGACAGTTGGGCATATACTATCAAGTGGTTCATTGTGTACTCGTGAAATACCACGATAAAACTCACTCTAAACTGACCGAAGCGACTTCACTCTGAGATGCAATAATATCGTGGTCGACTTCTACTCAAAGACCTAGCAGCTTCATCACAGTATAAGAGGTATTAGAGGCGAAGTTAGTGAACTGTTTGTTGATGTCGACTCTGGCTTTACTGGTATATGATAGCGCTACTACGATCGCAGGTTCGAGTCCTGCCTCGGGCACGGATGTCTGTGATGTCCTTAGGTTAGTTAGGTTTACGTAGTTCTAAATCTAGGGGACTGGTGACCTCAAATGTTAAGTCCCACTGTGCTCAGAGCCATTTGAACCACCAGAGCGCTATTTAAACTGTGACAATTCGGAGGCTTCCTATATCTGGATACAGATCAGATGACTATTTTTCAAGGATCTCTTTGCGGAATAGCCATGTAAGTGAAAAACAGTGTTCCATTTGAGTCTACTGACGTATCAAAGTACCGCAATGGACAGATCACTGAATGCTAAGCAGGGGCAGATGAATTTAATTACAGTTATGTACAGGTCTATTGCCGTCGCGGTTTGGCGAGCCATCGTTTATGATGACGTCAGGTCAGAGCTGATAGTGAACGAGGGAACTCTGATGGTATAACACTACATTGACAGCTCGCGTCCTCAGTGTGTTACAGTGACGTGGTGCCAGTTCTCAAAGTGGCAATGTCCGTGCACGTCTGTAAACTGTCTGCGTGATGCTGGGATGCTCTAATGGCCAGGAAGGTCCCCACATCTGTTCCCGATACAACATGTGTGGGGGCAGCTCGGTTGTCGACTCTCATGTCCAACAAAAGACACATACGCTTCACTGAACTGACTAATTGTTTATTCACACGATTCTGATTATTTGAACAAACAAATGTACTTTGAGAATCTTCCAGATTAGACATCGAATACGTTCCGGCGTAACGACAAGCGGCGGCACGATGATCAAGAACGGAAGAGCAGAGAGGGCTGTCAGCAAATAGTACGCTGACGAACCCCTCTCTAGGACGACACTGAGACAGGAGCGGCCTCTACACGAAGAGAATATAAGGGCTGCGCCGCCTAGCCGCGGGCGGAGTGGAGGACGCTACAGCAGTGACTTATGGACTCGCAATGAAATTGTATATACCGAACGGCACTGATTATTTACATGTCGCCATTTGCTTGCGACATACCTTTGTGAATATAAAGAGTTCAATGTTGTCCACTTAAATTACTCTAATAATCTCCATTAATACGATTTGCTTGAATTGTTTTCTAGCGATCCGAGAAAACAGCTTCCTAGGTATCTTATATTTGACAAGTGGGTAGAACACAGTAAAATAAAAAGACACTTGTTCCGTAATTCTTATGTGGCATAAAGGTTATTCTTGCTACTGCCAACAATGAAGTCAGTTGCCAGACTACACAGTGTAAACAGGAATCCACTAAAGAGACAACTTAAACTACACTCGTTCGTCCTCTGTTAGAATATTGCTGCGCGGTGTGGGATCTTTACCAGGTGGGATTGGCGGAGGACATCGAAGGGGTGCAAAAAAGGGCAGCTCGTTTTGCATTATCACGTAATAGCGGGGGAGAGTGTGGCAGATATGATACGCGAGTTGGGATGGAAGTCATTAAAGCAAAGACGGTTTTCGTGGCGGCGACATCTATTTACGAAATTTCAGTCCCCAACTTTCTCTTCCGAACGCGAAAATATTTTGTTGAGCCCAACCTACATAGGTAGGAATGATCATCAAAATAAAATAAGAGAAATCAGAGCTCGAACAGAAATGTTTAGGTGTTCGTTTTTTCCCGCGCGCTGTTCGGGAGTGGAATGGTAGAGAGATAGTATGATTGTGGTTCGATGAACCCTCTGCCAAGCACTTAAATGTGAATTGCAGAGTAGTCATGTAGATGTAGAAGCTATGTTCTGAAACGCTGATAGTCCACTCGTCTTGAATGCTAAGTTCTTTTACGTGTAAAAATGTCGTGAAGTTAAATTTCCTCATTGCAATCCCCGAAATGACGTCCTAGTCCAGCCCCGCCTAGCTGGTCATGTCCGGTGCCTGGTGACGGTGACGGCGACAGCTGCAGTGGCGACGGCTCTCGTGGCGATCGTCAGGCGATGTCACTGCTTTCTGCTGCCTCAGCGAGACCTTAAATCCTCGCTTCGCCGAGGATTACTTCGTTTTGATTGGTTGCAGAGCTGAGCAGCGGAAGCAGAACATAGTGCCCATCCGGGCACGCCGATTCTAGCTGCGAGCGACGTTTACGACGTCGGAGCGACCGCCGGAGTCTCCCTCTGCTGGCCACCCTGTTCACTTGCGCGCCCTGCCGCGATACGAGTGGAGCCGTGGCCGTTTCAGTGTTGCATCCGGCAGGCATTCGGCCCTGCACCACAGCAGTCCCAGTGACAACATCCAGGGTATTTGTGACCAGGTACAACAGTTGTTGGGCAGCTGGAGAGGATACAGCGAACTTATGACACCCTTCCCAACCGAACCAGTGCATGCATCCAGGACAGAGAGGGTGCAACGTCACAATGATAGGTGGGCTTACACTGCTAAGTTCTTTGTAAATTTGACTCAATTGTGTAATCATCGAAATAGCATAGCCGGCCAATGTGGCCGAGCTGTTCTAGGCGCTTTGGTCTGGAACCGCGCGACCGCTACGGTCGCAGGTTCGAATCCTCCCTCGGGCATGGATGTGTGTGGTGTCCTTAGGTTAGTTAGGTTCGAGTAGTTCTAAGTTCTAGGGGACTGATGACATCAGATGTTAGGTCTTATAGTGCTTAGAGCCATTTGAACCATTTGAAATAGCATAACCTACCGTCACAACACACACACACACACACACACACACACACACACACACACACACACACACACACACACACAATGATAAGCCAAAACATTACGAACATTGCCTCAATACTGCCTGGTGACGTTGCGAGAATGTGACATCAGTGGATCAGAGACGAACGGGGAATCATTCTGGGGACGATACGGCCCGCAAATCGGAAAATCTGATGACATAAGATGTGCTGGCGTACTCCTTCGCCAGCACACGGGTCGGCACTAGGAAACTTTGTGTAGCAGGGGCTGAACTAGGCGGGGCTATGACAAGAGAAGACCAAGACACGCCCCCAGGGCAGCGTGCATAGAGGCCGCCGCCGCTGTCTCAGTCTCTCCCTTTTTCGACCACAGGATCTCGGTACGTCGCATCGACATTCAGCTCGCATTGCACCTCAGTATGTCGCACTGTGCTCTAGCCTACCACAACGATAGTCGTCGCTCGCACCTTAGCTAACTGTGACGGAACGTTTGTCAATGTATGCAGTAGTGATATTGACACGGACAAGATTCATCAATTAGTAAGTGTGCGGTTGTTGTTAACTACAGAAATTCGGATTGGACACCGTTGATCCTAAGTGCTCAATTGGTTCCTGCAATGAAGTGTATTTTAACCGTGTGTGTATTTTGTGTTGTAGTGAGAGAAAACGACCACCCACCTATCATACCACCCTCTTTTATCCAGCCAACAATCACAAAATATTACAAAAGGGCAAAGGCACAACATAATCGACTTTCACAAAGGGCAGGCAGATTGTTATTTACTGATGAGTGGGACAGAGTAACTTGAATTTGTCGGCTGTTCGCGTGCTACTCTCGTGAGCACATGTGGGAAGTGGTCGAACGACGGTGGAAACACAAGTACGCTACAGGTGCGCTGGTGAAACACTTTTTGTGGGAGGGCCATCGCTGCTGACGACGTCGACGAAGATAGCAGACACGTAGGCAGCATCACTCCACATGACGTTCGACGATGCAGCGCTGATGACTTTGGCTACGACACCTGGACAGCATCAGAGGACCGCGGACACCAGCCGTTTACTTTTCCGCCGCGACTACAACTGCGTACGGGCCCGCATAAAAGCACTTCGGTCAGAGGCACGCTGAAGTCGTGGCCGGGTAGTCGGGAAGAGATGCAACAAATGGTGCAACGGTGTCGAGACCACCGACCACGTTATCCAGAGCTGCAGCAGGACATACGGCTCGCGCATAAAACGGCACAACACTGTTGTCGAGAACATCGTACGGGGCCTGGTAAAGAAGGGGTTGAACACATTGTTGAACACCCAGAGAACGACAGAAGCCGGACAAATACGGCGTTGCCCACATCGCCGTCGCCCAGGTTGTCGTCGACCACTCGCGTCTCGACTGGTGTCATCGGGAAGAGGCCACCAAATACGATAACGAGGACGTCCGACATGTTGTCCGCGTTCTGCAGCGCGTTATTGAAGAAGTAAGAACACTTTGGCTACACTGAATTGGAGAGTGACATGGACTCATCAATACGAATAGAGCCTCCTCAGCTTAGGAATGTCCAAAACGGATCTCAGTGTTCCGTGAACCCGAGTGTTAATTGGTACGAATATCTGATTCCGCATCTATCAGACCGTGACTACTACAAGTACGAAGGACAGGGTCGGCCTGGAGCGGAGCGACGGGCGTCTGTGTGGCGCTGAGGCCTGGAATGTTTACTTCAGGCCCAATACCATCTTCATTCGTAGCAAGCCTCAGCACAGTACCGATCAGGTCGGAGGCTTGCCCGCTCTGTAAAGCGTGATAGACAACAACTTCTGGCAGATTTGACGACAGAGATTGATGCTGCTCCTGGCGCAAGAGTTTCAGAGCAAACCGTTCAACGCACATTGTTGGACATGGCGCTACGCACTACACGTTCCTGTGGCTCCCAACGACAACATAAGTTACGAGTGGAGTGAATATGAGATCATCGAGAATGGACCGTTGATCAATGGAAACATATCTCCGAGTCAGATGAATCACTTTTCTTGTTACACCAGATCAATAAGCGAGACCAGATACGCCGTCGTTCAGGTGAACGACTTCTCGGAACTTGATGCGCGAAATGAAAGCAGGCCGGTGGGGTTAGTGTTAGGCTATGAGAAACGTGCACGTGGCATTTCATGGGACATGTGGTTCTAATCGTATGCACCGTCACATCTGTGGACTAGTTGATTATCACTGCGAACTACTTGTATTACTTCCTGCTTAGCCTACGGCGATGGCTTCTTCTAGCAGAATTAGTGTCTGTGTTACAAATGCAGAATCGTGCCACAGTTCTTTGAGGAGCGTGATAGTGAACTCACTTTGACGTCACTTGATAGGAACCCGATGGAACACATCTGTAATCCTATCGGACACCAGCTCCTTCCTTCACAAACCACCGGCCCGTAACTTACGGAATTGCTTTACCTGTGCGTAGACATCCGACATGGAAATCTACTAAGGGCTTGTCGAATCCATGCCATCAAGAATCGCTGTTGCTTTCCAAAGAAGGAACAACACGATTTTAATCAGTTTATCATCATCAAGATATCTTCCATTAGCAATGTTGAATGCACTCAACGACTGTGATATGACTTTCAAAACGATGAAGCGCAGCAGTCAGTCGTCATTTTCTTTCAGGCTTTATTCAGGCCACTGTAGATTTCTGTTAGTAACTAACTGTTATCAATGCAGTATTTCAGAGTTTTAATACATGTTCTAGAATGTCAGTCCCCTGGTTTTCGTGCTGCTTTCACGTTTCACTCAAGAATAGTAGTCTTGAATGAACTATGTCTCGAGCCCGAACAACAGGAGACTGACGTAATAGGACATGTATTAAAACTCTGGAATACTGCATTGATAATGGCTAGTTACTAGCCGAAATCCAGATTTGCCTTAACAAACCAGAAGTGAAAGGACGACGGATCGTTGCACTGCGTCATTCTGAAAGTTTATCATCATGTTTTGGCTTATATGTGTCTATTGCAAACACATAAATTTGGTGTTATTTACACCAAAGCAATCAGTAAGACACCCGAGTGTCACATGAGTAACGCCAATGCCACACTAACAACGCTGAGGAACATAGGTATGTAGTCAGACGAGATATCACACCATTTAAAGATAACCTGTCATACTCTCAAATCCCACATAGAAGGCTACAACTATAAAAATTTAACTACGGAAAGTGATTATTTTAACACTTTTATAATATTTTAAGCCAGTTTCTCCTGTCTTACGGGCTGGTTTAAGTGTTACTGCTGACAGATCGTCCCTTCCCCCTCCCCAATTCTGTAAGGGGCATGGCATTTGAAATAACTTAACAACAATATACCTGTTCAGTACTGATTACCTATATGACCAAAGAACCGAATGTAAATATTGGTACTAAAAAGTAACAGCAATCATTGCCCACATATGAGATTTGTGCTCATTGTGAATCATTAACAATTCTTCGCACCAAAGTACCATACATGGAATTAGATAATAGGTGAAAGAAATTCTGCAACTCCTCGAGAAGATCAACATTCAGTTACGAAACAGTCGTGAGAGACGGTGATTTAGCAGCAATTGGTCAGCCTTGGAAATTCCGTATCATTTAGCTGCGACACAAGTCCATTTAGGGCACAGGGCAAATCTTTTGAATAATATTCCCATCTTCTTGAATTTTGCCTATCGTCTGAGCCATGAAGAGATAAGAATTATAATCCATAAAAAGAAAAGAATGTCCTGTAACATCAACATAAGGGACAGTAAAGAGTCGAACGATTTCATCTCTATATCTTATAGCTCGCAAAGAACCATTTCAGAAGGCATGACGATCCATATGACAGCCATTTCACGTTCCACATTCTATCGAAACGTAAAAACGTCATTTCTGTGGCTCGAAACTGAAGTACTGTACGTCAAAGAACAAAACACAATTCTATTTAGTTCGTCCATCTCAACGAATTTCCTTCTTGCCTTCGGGTGCTGCGATGTCGTCTCGTTCACGTAATGAAGGCGGGCCGTTAACAGAAAGTAAAATCACCTATGGCTGCCGCTCTCTGTCGAGAATATTGTCTTATTATTGTTCTAACACCTCCCACTCGTTGAAAACGAGTACAAAATCACGAAATTACAATTTAGGACACACGAATGGTTTTTTTTCCGTTAGTTTGTGACTGACTCGCTTCTGCCCTGTCGACAAGCTAGCATTCAACAGCTTCTGATAAGTTACAGAGGTACTGTGCTACCTTTAATCGCTTTACATTCAACAATACACCGGACACCTACTTCGTAGCCGGCCGCGGTGGTCTAGCGGTTCACGCAATCAGTCCGGAACCGCGCGACTGCTACGGTCGCCGGTTCGAATCCTGCCTCGGGCATGGATGTGTGTGATGTCCTTAGGTTAGTTAGGTTTAAGTAGTTCTAAGTTCTAGGGGACTGATGCCCACAGGTGGTAAGTCCCATAGTGCTCAGAGCCATTTGAACCATTTGAACCTACTTCGTGTATAGGTGAATTAGTTAGGTAAGCATAATGACCTCTTTCTTTTGTTTCGGTAGTTATACTGAGCAACTGCAGTCCAAGCTGTCACTGTGCGAAGTCGTGTAGTATTAAATACACTGGACTCGCATTTGCGACGAATGTAGGTACACATCGCTGACCGGTAACACTGGTTTAGGTTTTCTGTAGTTTCGTTTAACGAATAGTGTGAAAGCCGGTATGCTTCCCTTCCTCAAACATGTTGAAGTATTACGGCACTAATGATATCGATCAGCAATCAGATTCTATGCACCTTCTTTCTACGAAGCTGTTCCAGACACAATACGTTCCCCAGAATTCTTTGACTGCACAATAATTGTTTCCACCACTGTACCGACAATGTGAATTGCAAGTGTTTAAAGACAGAAATAATTTAAGTGACATTTAACATTCGAAGTGTTGTTGTCTTCACACTATCTGCTTCCGCGTAACGAATTCGACTATGAATTATTGTTTACCTGCCACATCACAGTCTAACGAGCCTGCCGGTGTAGCAGGGCGGTGGCGGTTCTAGGAGCTTCAGTCTAGAACCGCGAGACCGCTGTGGCCGCAGGTTCGAATCTTGCTTCGGGCATGGATGTGTGTGATGTCCTTAGGTTAGTTATGTTTAAGTAGTTCTAAGTTCTAGGGGACTGATGACCACAGCTGTTAAGTCCCATAGTGCCAGAGCCATTTTTTTTGTGCTGTGATCCCCGAGCGCCGTGTGTACCAGGCGCAGAATCGGGTGTGTAGCCCCATTCGCTCATATTGTCTTCACACAGCTGTACGCCCGTCCTTAAGTGATACAAGGCTTTCCACACTACCTAGAGTTTGCTGGATAAAAGAGTGATAAGAAGGCACAGTTTCTATAGTATTTGCCTCACCTGAAACCAATCAAACAGTGTGATAACAATTCATTTCATGAATCGAGTGTAATGTAGTGGATCAAAGTGTGGAGAAAGAGTGAGAAAGTGTAAGTGCTGCACATTTCGTATGTACCTTAGGATTGTGCATTGTTACTGGATTAGTTACTCGGTTACAGTGTACTGACTGCTAGAGCCATAGTAAATGTTATTGTTGTTTCTGTTGTTGTCTGCAGTCTGAAGACTGCTTTGATGCAATAGTTCACGCTAGTCAGTCCTGCGCAAGCCACTTCATTTCCACATAACCACCGCAAACTATTTCCTTTCCACTAGCTTAGTATTGCCACGCGTTGGTCACCCTCTACAATCCCCCCCCCCCCTCCCTCCTTCCACATCTCTCCATTGCCAAACTGACGTTTCCTGGATGCCTCAAAATGTATGCTACCAACTTATCCCTTCTTATAATTAAGGGGGTACGACGTCAAACGGGCGGACTTGGAGCAGGAGAGACACCACAGGACATTTTAATTTCCATTGTCTGTACTTTTACATGTAAATTCATAAAACTTTGTCAGCATGACTAGGAAGGATTCAAGATTCACACTCGTAGCAGCGGAAGTTAAAAAATATAATAAAATACTTTTCTTACATGTGAAATTTCATCATTTTTTCACTTACTGCTGGCTGCATTTCTTCCTATAGGTACACTTTTCTTCATAAGTAAGAGAGACTGTTCGATGAATTTTGCACAGCATACAAACCATACTTACACGTGTCTGAAACTCTAGAATCTATTTAATTTATGAAAAAAACTTTGTTTAGAAAAAAATAAATTTTTGTAGTTAATTATCTCAATTTTTACCACAGTTTTTAATAGATTTGGAAAATTCTAGAGTTTCGTACACCTGTAAGTATGGTTTGAATGCCGTGCAAAATTCATCAAAGAATCTCTCTTACTTGTGAAGAAAAATGTACCTATAGAAACAAATTCAGCCAACAGTAAGTGAAAAAACGATGAAATTTCATATCTAAATAAAATTTATTTTGTTATGTTTTTGCACTTCCACTGCTATGAGTGTGAATCCTGAATCCTTCCTGGTCATGCTGACTAAGTTTTACGAATTCATTTGTAAAAGTATAGACAGTAGAAAATAAAATGTCCTGTGGTACCTCTCCTGCTCCAAGTCAGCCTGTTTGACGTCCTACCCCCCTTAAATTGTACCCATAAATTTCTTCCCCTCCCCCCCCCCTTTCCGACCGTCCGGGTAATGATCACCCCGTTAATGATCCGAGTTACCCACCTAATCTTCGTGTTTCTATTGTAACACAACAGTTCAGAAGTTTCTAGTCTCTTCTTTTCTAAACTGTTCTCTGATATCAGATAATCGGTTATGAACTGCAGATTAAAACTGACGAAGTGGGAGAAAGGTAGGTAATCAAGGAGATAGGACCTGGATCAGTTGGGAGTACCAGAGTTTGTTGAGATATGTAAAGGGAGCACTAGGCAACGAATGAATGAAACAAGGGATAACATTACAAAAGAAGACGAATGGGTAGTTTTTATAGACGATAGAGTGGAGGCAGCAGGGAACCAAATAGGAAAATACAGAGCCGGTAGGGATGCACATACAATACCGAATTATTTACGTAAGAAGAGAACACAAAACCGCAGTATATGCAGCACACAACAGGGAATACAGTCATCTACAAAATGATATGGATAGAAAGTGCAAAATAGGCAAAGTAGAACTAGAGAAGGAATGCAAAGTCGTAGAAGCATACATGATTATGGCAAAGATAGATATCTCCCACAGGAAAACTGAAATGAATTAAATTGCGAGAGATTTACACGGATCAGTCAAAACATTTTGACCACTGCCTACCGCGGCGTTGGATGCCTGGTGGCGCTGCGGGCACGTGAAGTGGTAAAGAAAGTGTGTAAGCGGAGCAGACATGGATGGGGGCTCAGCCAACTGAATATATTGGCTGCAAATGGGGAAATCCATTGAAACAAGAGACTTTGACAAAAGGGAGATTATTATCACGCAGGGCCTGTGAACGAGTATCTCGAAAACGGCCAAACTGGCCGAATGAACGTTCACGTCCTACTATCGTGAACATATACCGATAGATATAGGACAGTGAAACTACAACTAGGCGTTAAATGGTTGGACGTCCACGACTCCTCACAGAACGTGGGGTTCGGAGGCTTGTCTACTGCGTTAAATAGGATAGATGGTCATCTGTTGCATATATGCCAAAAAAGCAAAATGCTGGTGCACGCACAATTGTTTCGGAGCACACCGTTCATCGTAAATTGTTGAACATAGAACTCCGCAACAGACCACCACTGTGCGTTCACATGTTCACCCAACGACATCATCAATTACAATTTCCGTGGGCACTGAAACTTCGGAATTCGACAGTCGACCAATTGAAACGTGTCGACTCTTCGGGTAAATCACATTTTTGCTACACTAGGTCCATGGTCGTCTCCTTAAACGCCGTCATCGAGGTGAACGGCGGCTCGAAACGTGCTGTTAGCCACAGACGCCAGCTGGTGGGAACAGTATTATGCTATGGCAGACGGTATTCTGCGCTTGCGCAGTACCTGTGATAATAATCAAAGACACGCGGACAGCTGCGAACCACCCGCTTCCCTTCGTGCTCGGTGTGATTCCCGACGGCGATGTCATCTTTCATCAGTATAATTGAGCCAGAACCCTGCTAAAGAGCTTTGAGGAGCATTATAGCGAACTCATGTTGATGTCCCGGTGACCCAAGTCGCCTGATGGAAATCCTCATCTGGGTTGCTGTCGGGTGCCATAATCACGTATCCTAATCAGCGGCCCGTTATTTACCCAAATTACGTGACCAGTGCGTAGACATTTAATGCCACATACCTCCACAGACGTACCAACAAAACTTCGGACGAGTAATCAGTGATGTATTTCCTACCAAAGACGGACAAACGAGCTATTAAGAAGGTGGTCATAATGTGTTGGCCTATAAATGTAAAAACACCGTGCTTACGTAGATACACTACTAAAAAGTTGCTGAATTCCGATCTAGTGCGCTTGTGCACTCAAGGACTGAAAATATTTCGAGGCCAATTTCAGACTTACAAAAAATCGTTGAATGAAATTTCGTAGACTTAGCTGAACAACAATAAGAAACGGAAAGAAGAGAACTCTCGGAATGGCACTGATGTACCGGCTTTGAATCGGATTCGTAGAGGGAGTTCCGTAATGTGGCAGCGTTAACATGTGAGAGAGATTTAATACCGCGGTGCGTGGCGGCCACGACGCCGGCGCGTAACCGCGTTACCCGCAGTTTATTCCTCCTGCCCTGGCTCCCGCGCGGCGCAGTTGCAGGCAATTCTCCTCGCAGTGCGTTCATTTAGCAATTTTCTGGAGTCCCCAGTGACGGCGAGTGAAACGTGGTGCGGGCTCATTTTTACGTCTCACAGCGGGCGCAGAGATACAATTCAGCCAGCAGAATGCCAGCATTTCCAGCCGTCTAGTCCGGCCGGTTCTATTGTGCTCGGCGCCGCTGGATATTCGGCGCCTCTTTAACGTGGATATCGGGTAGCGTTTGAGGGAACGGAAGGTTTTGGTGTGAGCGTTCACACGTTCCATTTAACGGCACCGAGATCCAACAATTTACTGCCATTAATAAGCGCGGAGATAGGAAGCGAATTGTTAGAAAAAGACTGAAATGAGACTACAACAACTGATCAAATCCTAGCGTGTTATTTGATAATTATCGTAATTACAACAGAACTTAACATTTTTCTAGATATTATTCTGATGAGCTTAAGAATTTGACGTAACGTCGACATTGAGGTCGTTTGAAACGGAGCGTTGGTTTGAACTTGACAAATATAAGGTAAGGAACAGAACGTTTTCTTACCGAAGGAACCGCTCCATCAGTCATCCCCTGTGGTTGATGGAAATAACGGGAAAGGTAAATGAGGTTGAGCGATGAGGGACTACAGTCCCGCTCCCCCTGTCTACATCAACATTGACATCCGTGTCTACTATTTGCTGTGTGGTAAAAGGAACACGTTTTCCCTCCCCGTCCTCCTTTCCTATCCATTACATTCATGAATGGTGCGTATATAAGCATAAAGGTCTCTGTTTTTACCAACATAATCGTTTCGTGAGATGCGCGTGTGAAGAGTCAACATGGTGTTATTAAAAACTGAAATACACTGTATTAAAGTTCCACAGTAATATTTATTTGTTTGTGAATTTGTTTTCCGTTGTGTAGGTGATCCTCAGACTAATGAAGATTAAACGGTGTCCACAGCTCAGCGAGAGTTTCCAACTGTAAAAAATACAACACAAGAAATACTGGGTGATCAAAAAGTCAGTATAAATTTGAAAACTGAATAAATCGCGGAATAATGTAGATAGAGAGGTACAAATTGACACACATGCTTGGAATGACATGGGGTTTTATTAGAACCAAAAAAATACAAACGTTCAAAAAATGACCGACAAATGGCGCTTCATCTGATCAGAATAGCAATAATTAACAAAATAAGACAAAGCAAAGATGATGTTCGTTACAGGAAATGCTCAATATGTCCCCCATCATTCCTCAACAACAGCTGTAGTCGAGGAATAATGTTGTGAACAGCACTGTAAAGCATGTCCGGAGTTATGGTGAGGCATTGGCGTCGGATGTTGTCTTTCAGCATCCCTAGAGATGTCGGTCGATCACGATACACTTGTGACTTCAGGTAATCTCAAAGCCAACAATCGCACAGACAGAGGTCTGGGGACCTGGGAGGCCAAGCATGACGAAAGTGGTGGCTGAGCACACGATCATCACCAAACGACGCGCGCAAGAGATCTTTCACGCGTCTAGCAATACTTTTTTTTGTTCTAATAAAACTCCATGTGTGTCAATTTTTACCTCTGTATCTACATTATTCCGTGGTTTATTAAGTTTTTAAATTTATACTGACTTTTTGATCACCCGGTATTATGTAATGATATACTGAATGTTTTAGACTTTACAGACATGAAAACATACGTATACCCAATCTTTGATGGACCTAAACATATTAACACATTGAACTATGCAAGCATGTAACATATTAACTAAATTCTCAGAACTATACACAAAATAATACTGCACTATACACAAAGAAGGTATATACCAATATACCTTCCGTTACATTACATTCAAAAAATAAAAATATATCGACAAATTGGTACGCCAGGTGGGTGTATGGAAGACACACAGAGGTTGTGATTGTGGTGAACTTAGAAAGGTAATTGGCTGCAAATTTTGGTCCCACCATAAGAGCTGGTCCGCATGTGGTGAATCCACTCGCCACATTGCTCTCTCTCTCTTACCCCTCCTCTGCGCCCCCTCTTGCTTTCCCAGTTCATCATATTCATCAATCTCTCGACTTCTTCCTTATACCTTATTACTCTGTGCCAATACTCATTTGTCGAGCTGTTTTGTCTTTTATATTCACATAATTTTAATCTTCGCACGCAATGTAATATAATGTAAACTGGTACACTTCTTCATAATACATATTTCAGTGGTAGTTTATGTATAGTATAAAGATTTTAATTAACATCTGTAACATATGTGAAGCTCAATATATTTATGCCAGTCAGACATTGGGTTTACGGATGTATACTCGTATTTAAGACCTGAAACATTTATTGTGTCACTAGACAATATTTCTTGTTTTGTACCGATCTCAAACTGAAGCATTCCAGTTTTTTGTTTTTCATATAGATGTATAATCTTAAACTGTCACATGTAATTGGAAATATCAGTTCTCGCTGATCTTGTGTGGTTTCTCTGTTCAGACTTAAGGTCTCTGACGGTAGCCTAGGAAGTCGAAAGCCAGGTCACAAAAAAATATAAAATAAATGTTACCGTAGAATGTCAGAACAGTGCATTTCAGTTATTAATATGTCTATGTTCCTCCAAGTATTGACGGAATACTCCATAAAAGTTAATATGTTACGTGGCCCCTTTTGGAAACGCGCTCCCGAAATTTTATCAGGAAGCAGTTCCGTATACCACAACGGTTATCTGGACCTGGGTAGGCATCTCCGTGACGCTCTCTCTCTCATACTAAACTAATCCTTGACGAAACGTTCAGCTATTCTTTGAAACTTTTGTAGTTCTTTCATTAAACCTAACTGAAGAGGTTTTCTGACTGGCGATTAAAATTCAAAAATTTAGTGTCTAAGCCTTTGCGCCACTTCGCTCGGTTTAACACTTTTCACGCAGAATGTCCACAAATTTGGAGAAGCGTTGAAGTACCATTCATGTCACACAGACGCTAATTTCAAAAGAAAGGTACACAGTTAATAAAAACATTAGTTATTCGCTTGTAGTTGGTGGCGCTGAAGATTCCTTTATTGCCTGAATACAAACTGCTACAAAATCTTCTTTTATGGAGACCGACATTGTTGTCTTCAAAGAATTATTTCTCCATGAGTATGTAGATTGTAAATCACACGAAATGCGACGTCCGTTCTGTGTCGAAACAAAAGGAGATTACAGTGAGACGAGCGATGGAAAAGAAAGTTATGCAGAGATTTAGTAGACAGTACGCTGCTTGATACTTTATTTTTGTATATCACCTTGTTTCAGCTCTATGGCCTTCATCAGTACATCGTCCGTCCAGATAGCTGAATAGTTTCAAGTTTGACAGATATTAGTGCCGGCAGGGTAGCTCAGCCTGTTCGGCCAGAGGGTTTAGCTACCCTGTGTAATAAAAAAACTGAGTGGACGGATCAACGAACAACCTGAGCGAGTGTCATCGGACGTCCGCCACGAACATAGTCAACGGACAATATAGAACAAAATGAGATTTTTTTTTAAAATGGTCATTGTGACGGACTGCCGTCCTAAGCGGCCCGGGTTTGATTCCCGGCTGGGTCGGGTATTTTCTCCACTCAGGGACTGGGTTTTCTTTATCATCCTTTCATCCTCATTCGGCGCACAGGTCGCCCAATGTGGCGTCTAACGTAATAAGACCTGCACCAAGGCGGCCGGACCTGCCCCGTAAAGGGCCTCCCGGTCAATGACGCCAAACGCTCATTTCCATTTCCATCAGTACATCTGCAAACGATCGCATTTATTTATATTTTGCATAATGTATAATTTATAAACTTTTTTTTATTGGATATTGTACTCACGTCCTGGAGTTGTAGATGGACATTTGTCAGCTTTGAGTAACCTACTATTGCTGCCGTAGATGTTGGATGTAATGTTTCAAAGGTTTTCGGTGATTCGATGTTGCACGTATATTGCCTTCTTTGTTATTTCGAGAGTCGTTGAAATTCAAGTTTGACAGCTAGTCGTTTACTCAAAGATATTTACGTATGTTGTAGCGGGTCGTGTATCCATGCAACTGTTACTGATGAGTTTCTAATCTCTTGTTTCATTCCCGGCTGGGTCGGGTATTTTCTCCGCTCAGGGACTGGGTGTTGGGTTTTCTTTATCATCATTTCATCCTCATTCGGCGCACAGGTCGCCCAATGTGGCGATACCAAAACACCAGATATTACAAACACATCACTAACAGTTTCATAGATACACCACCCGCAACAACATAAATACCTTGGAGTAAACAACTAACAGTCAGAGTTTACTCGAAGTTGACATACATCCTTCTACAACATCAGGAGGTGAGTGGAATTTCGTATGTAAAAAACCTCTATAATAGTACATTACGTTAAATATAAATAAATGCAGTTGTTGCAGATGTACTGATGGAAGGCATAATGTCCTGCGGTGGCATAATATATGCTTCAGGTCCCGTAAAAAAGAAAGTTGTCGTACTCCATCTAATCTTTCTAGCAGACTCTCTAGCTTGCAGATGCAAGAGGGCAATTTTTCCTTACTTTTCTTTGCATGAATGTGTGGATAAAGCAGAATTGTCCTAAATGTAAATATTTACTGAATTTTCAATGACTGCGTTTAGGACAAAGACGGCCACATGTCACCAAGATTAGGGTGCTATGCCCGCCAAATCCAGGAATAGAGATACTGTTCCGTGTAGCCTCGGGGCATCATACTCGATCCTACACACAGGTCTTAATCAAGTAGCCAACCGTTACATAAATTAATCAAGATTGGCTGTGGAGATACGGTTGAACACGAAGGGCCGTACCACAACCGTAACACCGGAAATAGTCAAACTTGACCAGGGCAATGAACAGAAAAGCCTGTGGGACTGAGACGAGCGAGGAATAGATAGATAGATAGATAGATAGATAGATAGAGAGACAGAGAGATAGATAGATAGACAGAAAGAGTGAGAGAGAGGAGGAGGAGGGAATGAATAGCAACAAGAAATGACGATGGAAAATGACGGCGTGTTACCTAGCCTCTAGGAGGTGTCTTGAAGTGTAGCTGCCGACTGTGATCCGAAGGATTATCTCCCGATCGCATGAATTATGAAGGTGATTTTCGTCTCTCGCACAATAAACGTAACGTTGTATATTGGAGTATGTTTCTTCCTTCGACCTCTTCCTCCAATCCGATAAGGTGATCTGCTTTAGAGGTACGTTACACTTTCCCCGAATTTTCCCAGTAAACCGAAGACGGCCGTTAGCTATCCCTACGGCTGAACTCAAGTGTTCGTTCCCTTTCATGTTTAGCCGCATTAGGTCCAGATTATTAACTGACTTGACTGAGTGCTCCAGTCTTTTTATTTCATCGAACTGATCACAAAAACCCTTTCAACTAACGAAATGAGAAAATTTATTTGATACCCGAAAAACGAAATGAAATTATGATTAAAATTCAAGGACACGGTTTACTGGTACAATTCGAGGAAAGCTCCCTCCAAAAGAGAATGCAAGCAAACCGATAGAGAAAGCTTGGTGGCTATCAGCGCAGCCTCAGGAAGGTCTATGCGAGAAGCTTCAAGTAATGTCTAGCATCAGCTCCTGACAGGAAGTATATCAAAAATGCTACGAAATTCTGATCATACCCCCTCAGTCCAAAAAAGTTTCGAAACTGAAATAATACAAAATAGAGAAAAGTTAAAACTTTGGTTATAATGCTCCCCCCCCCCCCCCCCCCCGGCCCCTCCGCTACTTGAGTAAAACGCACAGGACGTCCGAACATCATGTGAAATTGTCACATTACGTCTTTTGGATGTTGTGCAACTCGGGCGTCTCACTGTTTCAAATGTCGGTTATGTCGTCAAAGCGTTGACTTTTCATTTGAATTGATGCACTTTGTCTTTTTGTGGTAGGTTCGTATTGATAAGACCTAGTCTCTTCACCTGTGAGTATTTTCGCAAGAAAAGAATTGCCCACATTTTGCGTTTCGATTAAGTCATGACATCCGTCAGCATGTCGCTATTCTTCATCGGGAGTCAAAATTTGCGGCACAAACTTTGAACACTCTTACCTGCACTTGAAACACACTATAAAATGTCTGTAACACTTGCTTTAGAGATGTTAACACACTATGGCTGCACATAACACTGCCTGCTCACAACTGACTGGTCGACCACACCTGTTGCTCACATCTGCCACTGTAATTACTAGACTGAAGCTGCTTATCGCCAGGAATAAAACCAGTCTCGGAATTTTTGCGTTCGTAAGATCTGTGAACGGATCCAAAACGTTATAATGCTCTTGGTGTAGAAGCTGATGGCAGTACACATGAAGCTGAAATATCAAACATTAAAAAATGTGATCACACATGCGGATGCTTATCCAATGTTTGATTGCAGCACGCGCTCACAAACGAGAGGTTATGAAATAAGCACACTCGGCATGGAAAATTAATTACGATTACCCAAAGTGGTCGAGGTACCAGGGAGTAACGGAATTCGAGTGACATTTTACGTTAAATACGCTGCAGAATTAGCCCCATTCTCATCTTACATTAACAGAATATCTATTGCGCAGCGAGTACCCCCGCTTGTCTGGAAAAAAGGAAAGGCTACTCTTTTTACAAAAAGGATAAAAAGACGTACTCACAGAATTGCAGACTAATGTCGATAAAATCCGTCTTTTACAGGATCTTAAAGCACATTCTAATTCAAACATCATGAAATTCGTATAGGAAAAGAAGACGGCTCCCTCAGAGTATCAGCGTGGTTTCTGGAAAAATCATAGCTCGCTTTATTCACGCACGATATGATGCAGACATTCGATTCAGACGAATAGGTAGTTTCCATCTTCTTAGTTATATTTGGTCACCTTGAGCCTTTTCATGAATTTTTGATTTATAGACACCAATACGTTATACTGGACCGTGATTGTTCAACAGAAGCGATAGTAAGTTTGGTTACGCACCAACGACGCGTAACTGGACGATGTTCTCAGAATACGTAAGTGATTTATCAGAGAGGGTAATGAGGTCTGCGAAGCTGTTCTCTGATGATGATGAAAATATACGGAGAGGGAAGTGGACGAAATTTCCGCTAACCTTCCAACATTACAAGAACAGTTATATAACTCAAGCGCGTTAGTTGACGTTCATTGACATAAAAAGCAAGCTACTGTTCACCACACTAAATAGAAATTCTGTCCATTTCCCCGTGAATTCCACTACAGTCACTCAGCAGCGACACTTTCCCGCACATAGCACCATCACTTTCACACAGCCTCAGATTGTAGCTTCCCATAGCCGGCCGTTGTGGCCGAGTGGTTCTAGGCGCTTCTGTTCGGAACCGCGCTGCTGCTGCGGTCGCAGGTTCGAATTCTGCCTCGGGCATGGATGTGTGTGATGTCCTTAGGTTAGTTAGGTTTAAGTAGTTCTACGTTCTAGGGGACTGATGACCTCAGAAGTTAAGTCCCATAGTACTTAGAGCCATTTGAACCATTTTTTTAGCTTCCCATACCTCAAAGATCGTTTGTGTACGCATGGCAACGAGACGAGTTCTGTCACCTTTTCCTAACGTCACTCCTTACTTTACCTTTGTCTCTGGTCCGGAACAACGCCCAGAGGTCTGTTACGCAAAATTTGTGCCAGTTACTCACGTGTCCGAGAACCTGTTTCGTATGCTGCCACTTAACTGAGTCGTTCCTCTGGTCCGTGCTAGTGGGTCGCGCAAAATGAAACTGGAAGCCGCGGGCGGAAGACACGCGCTCTTGGCGACGTGTGGCCGTCAGACAAATTGCACGGCGTACTGCTCACCAGGTTTAATCGGAAACCTTAGTTGGCTGACTCGGATTAATTTGTAGGACTGCCACGGTCTTCAGCCAGTGCAAATAAGGCTCGTCAGGCTTCTTCGCCCAGTGAGACGGAGTTCAATTTCTTTCTTCTCTGAGGTTAATAATTAAAAGCCTCGTAGGATTCTGGGTACACTCAGGAAGATTGCGGGATCCGACCAGTGTACTGGAATGTGTCGGTGTTCATCCACCGACTCCAACGGCCTACTAACATCTCCTGCTAATATCCACAACAACCGAGCAGGAATAAATTCGAAGACATTTACGGAAACATCACACAAAAACACCACATTGGAATATCCACGACAAAAATCGAATTTTTTGCGTCTATGAAACCTCGCCGAGGCCGCATCATTCAGTAAAACGCCGTCATCCTGCTAGCTACTGGTTCTGCTACTTTCCTCCCTGGCAAATGCAAGCTCTCTTAGACACTTCTCTTAAACACTTAAAGGCAGCACTCGCCTTGAAAATCGGATAGTGCCTAAGTACAATTCCAAGCTGGATCACGGGACGCTCTTTCCACTACTTTTGGACTGTCCGTACTGGAAAAATAACTTGTAGATCGCTCAGGATATACTAGAATACACTACCAAGAGATCCACCTGTTAAACTGTTCTACTGTTTATTCAGCTTTTTGTGTAGTGATGTGATATATGCCAGATCAATGGGACTGTCTGGCACCGGTACTGTTACTCATTTACAACCACCAAGGGGACACGTACTGCTTAACATATGCAGCGGACGCGAGTTAGATGCCCTGCGTCTTGACCAGGTCACCAGGTTTTGTAGAGCACCGCAAGATTTGGTCTGCACTCATCAGCACAAGGACAGATAGTGGAAGGTGCGCTGACTCAGTGTACAAAGTTGGGTTAGCATTATCCCCCAGCTGTGACTGTGGTGCAGAACGACAATCTGTTCAGCATATCGTACGTAAACGCCCAAAACTGTCCTTTCCTGGTGATCCGAAGGATTTGCTGTTGGCAACAAACATATCAACCGTGTATGTTCAGCAGTTGGATATCACAGTGCTGCTTCACCATATTGTACACTTTTTCCATTGGTGACAAATGTGGCGATCTGGCGGGCTACGGCAAAAGGCTGACACATTGTGACACCAAGAAGCCACATGTTCGTGCAGCAACATGTGGTCGTGCATGGTCTTGCTGAAAAGTGGCGTCTGGGGTGTTGTGCAGAAGGGTATGACTAGGGGTAGCACGATTTCATTCATGTAGGTGAAACTGCAAACAGTACCCTGGACACGCACTAACTGTGATTTGTGGTTGTACCCAATAGCATCCCACACCATTAGGCGTCGAGTTTGCGCTGTATGTCATGTGCGAATACAGCCTCTCTGATGGCACTCCTCCTGTCTGCTGCGAACTAAAATGCGGCCATCATTTTCAAACAAATAGAACATGGATTCGTCCGAAAACACTATCTGATGCAATTCGTGTCTCCAGTGACGTTGTTACATTCACCATTCCCGTCTAGCAGGTTTCTGCACATTTGTCGAAGGTAAGAGGAGAAGTGAATCATGCGCACTTCAACCATGCCGTAATATACAGCACCCCTGATAGTGTAAGATCTGTTACGATGTTCCACTGTTGCGCCAGAGCCGAGGAGGAAGCGGATTTGTCCTGCAATGCCATTCGGATGAGGCGTCGATCTTTCGGTGGGTGGTGTGGGTGTAGGAACCTGACCCATATCGTCGTGTTCTACGGCCTTCCGTGCACCATTCTGCACACACCCGCTGCACTGCCGCAATACTTCTTCCCACACGAGCAGCAATTTCCCTGATGGTTGCTTCACATTCTCTCAAGTCAATAATGTGTCTTCTTTAAACTCACTGATCTGGCGGCACGGTTGTCGCATGCCTCTGTAAGACAACCTGCGCGCCAGCTTAATTCACACTGAGTCATTACCTTCTGTTTATAGCGACAACGAGGGGCGCACTCACATTTTACGGGTAGGTGGTGTTGCGCCGCGATGTCGATTGACATTGAACCCACGGGCCGACATTCTTCAAATGCTAATCATTTCTGCACAACATGCTAAAGTACATATCCTGTGAATGTGAACGACCTATCTATCGTCATACAAGGTGTTCTGTTTTTTTCTGAATATTAGTGTACAGTGCTAAAGAAAAAATGTTTGTTATGTGATGTGGTACTGGCTGTACGCTAAATAAATAAATAGTACTTAATATTAGTACTGATGAACATGGAAGGGACTGCTTCTAAGTGAACACTCCTAATAAGGTTTTGTCATTTATAGCATCTCTTGGGTGGTCTGAATAGAGTGAGACACGTTAGATTTCTAGTGCTGGCACCGTTGAAATCATTATTAGAATGGGTAGGTAAACTATTAGTTTAAAATTTCACTTTTAATTACATCTAAAAGTTGGACATTTGACGTTTATAACATTACCAAGGACTGGTACATGAAATAGGGATAAATATTAGTACAATTATTAACCCATTATACATCTGGGATTACTGACGCAAGAAATCATCATTTCATATGTTCGGCCACAAGGAGGTTCAAGTACGGGTAATAAATTTAAATTCACCATCTCTAACAGTTCCAAAAGAAAACATTACAAAAGGGGTTAAATCATGTACGCAAGGGGAAAGCCAACACCGCCCAGATTGCATTTAATGAGCAATTCTTTCAAAGTACGCGTATGGACGTCATGAACTATGGTGTGGTTCCTTCACGAACACAGGATAAAGAATTTAGTGAATTAGCTGTAGTTAAACTGAATAAAAAGTGCGTTCCGAGACTGTTGTCTAGAACCAAACATCTTAACTGTAGTTAACGTTTCTCCTCATCACGCACCTCGAAAGTCCACTGGAGACACAAATTTACTCAACTCGGCCCTACTCTGTGTCAGCCGGCCACAATATCGTAACGAAATCATTATTAGACAAACAAAGAGCTTACCGCCAGACACCACACTTGCTACGTGGGAGCCTTTAAATCGGCCGCGGTCTGGTAGAATACGTCGGACCAGCGTGTCGTCACTATCAGTGATTGCAGACCGAGCGCCGCCACACGGCAGGTCTAGAGATACTTCCTAGCACTCGCCCCAGTTGTAAAGATAGCGATGGCTCACTGACGTCTACGCTCTCATTTGCCGAGACGATAGTTTAGTGTCATTTCACGTTGCACGAGACAGTCGCTCTTGTCGTCAGCAGGACAATAAACTTTTTGTAGACTTGGACAATAAAGGCAAAGTGATACCATTCCAGCTCGATACCGGAGCTGCAGTTTCACTGATCAATCAAGACACTTACAAACTGCTGGGCACACCTCCGTTGCGTGCCGCAAATGTTAAGTTAAATAGCTATTCAGGTCAAAACAGCCCTGTGTTAGGACAGTGCAGCCTTCTTGCAACATACAAAGGACAAACAAAACTTGTGTCATTTTACGTCCTCCGTTCTTCTTCTGCAGTGAACTTGTTTGGTTTCGATTTATTTCAGTTGTTTAAATTGTCTATAGTAAATCAGGTCCTATCAGCGAACCAGACTGTGCCTTCAGACAGTGTTTCTCGTCCATGTGAAGAATTTGCAACATTTTTGCACCGGGCCTCGGTTGCGCTAAGAACTACACTCCTGGAAATGGAAAAAAGAACACATTGACACGGGTGTGTCAGACACACCATACTTGCTCCGGACACTGCGAGAGGGCTGTACAAGCAATGATCACACGCACGGCACAGCGGACACACCAGGAACCGCGGTGTTGGCCGTCGAATGGCGCTAGCTGCGCAGCATTTGTGCACCGCCGCCGTCAGTGTCAGCCAGTTTGCCGTGGCATACGGAGCTCCATCGCAGTCTTTAACACTGGTAGAATGCCGCGACAGCGTGGACGTGAACCGTATGTGCAGTTGACGGACTTTGAGCGAGGGCGTATAGTGGGCATGCGGGAGGCCGGGTGGACGTACCGCCGAATTGCTCAACACGTGGGGCGTGAGGTCTCCACAGTACATCGATGTTGTCGCCAGTGGTCGGCGGAAGGTGCACGTGCCCGTCGACCTGGGACCGGACCGCAGCGACGCACGGATGCACGCCAAGACCGTAGGATCCTACGCAGTGCCGTAGGGGACCGCACCGCCACTTCCCAGCAAATTAGGGACACTTTTGCTCCTGGGGTATCGGCGAGGACCATTCGCAACCGTCTCCATGAAGCTGGGCTACGGTCCCGCACACCGTTAGGCCGTCTTCCGCTCACGCCCCAACATCGTGCAGCCCGCCTCCAGTGGTGTCGCGACAGGCGTGAATGGAGGGACGAATGGAGACGTGTCGTCTTCAGCGATGAGAGTCGCTTCTGCCTTGGTGCCAATGATGGTCGTATGCGTGTTTGGCGCCGTGCAGGTGAGCGCCACAATCAGGACTGCATACGACCGAGGCACACAGGGCCAACACCCGGCATCATGGTGTGGGGAGCGATCTCCTACACTAGCCGTACACCTCTGGTGATCGTCGAGGGGACACTGAATAGTGCACGGTACATCCAAACCCATCGTTCTACCTATCCCGTGCCACCCAACGTGCTCTAGAAGGTGTAAGTCAACTACCCTGGCCAGCAAGATCTCCGGATCTGTCCCCCATTGAGCATGTTTGGGACTGGATGAAGCGTCGTCTCACGCGGTCTGCACGTCCAGCACAAACGCTGGTCCAACTGAGGCGCCAGGTGGAAATGGCATAGCAAGCCGTTCCACAGGACTACATCCAGCATCTCTACGATCGTCTCCATGGGAGAATAGCAGCCTGCAATGCTGCGAAAGGTGGATATACACTGTACTAGTGCCGACATTGTGCATGCTCTGTTGCCTGTGCCTATGTGCCTGTGGTTCTGTCAGTGTGATCATGTGATGTATCTGACCCCAGGAATGTGTCAATAAAGTTTCCCCTTCCTGGGACAATGAATTCACGGTGTTCTTATTTCAATTTCCAGGAGTGTATAAAGCACCTTTGGAACTGAAAGTAAACGCGGAACCGAAATTTTTCAGAGCGCGCAATGTTCCCCACGCATTGCGTGATGAGGTCGCAAAAACATTAAACGATTTGCAATCACAAGGTGTAATTGAACGTGTGCAGGCTTCTCTCTGGGCATCACCCTTAGTAATTTTGCCAAAACCGTCCAGAAAATTGAGACTTTGTGTGGACTTCAAGGCAACAGTGAATCCACAACTAGTGATTGCAACTTTTCCTTTATCCCGCCCGGAAGATCTTTTTGACAAACTGTGCCCGGATAAATATTTATAGCAGATGCGTACTAGCAACTACCGGTGGACGAAGAATCCCAGCGCGTTTTGGTGGTTAACACGCATCTTGGGTTGTATCAATTCAAACGACTGCCATTCGGGTGTGCATCCGCCCCTGCATTGTTTCAGCAGTATCTGCAAACTGTTTGCGCGTCGGTCCCTACTGCAGCAAATTATCTGGACGATATTGTGATCCTCGGAAAGACGGAGGAAATACATTTGGCCAATCTCAGAACGTTACTTCAGGTCTTGCGACAAAATGGCCTTCGCTTGCGGAAAGACAAATGTGTGTTTTTTGCTCGGGACTTGCCATACTTGGGACATGCACTCAATGCCCAAGGCATATATCCCAGTCCCACGCACCTTCGTGCCATACAAGACTTTCCTTCGCCGCAGAATCTGAAGCAGCTACAGAGTGTGCTGGGAAAAATAAATTACTACCACTGCTATGTGCCGCACGCCTCTTCCATTTCAGCTCCGCTTCATCGCTTACGCCGAAAGGGTGTTCCGTTCGTCTGGACGACGGAATGCGAACGCGCCTTTCGCCAGTTGAAATCGGCGTTGCTTTCCAATACTTGCCTTCCGCTATTCGATCCTCAGAAGCCCCTTTTCTTGATGGTGGATGCATCGGATTTCGGGATCGGTGCTGTGCTTGCGCACAAAGATGAATCGCACGATCGCCGTATTGCCTTTGCGTCCTAATTGCTCTCGTCTGCGCAAAGAAATTATTCACAGATCGAGAAAGAAGCATTGGCTCTCGTATTTGGTGTTAGAAAGTTTCATGATTTCTTGTATGGTCGTCACTTTACCATAATCACAGACCACAAACCTTTGACATCGCTTTTTCATCCGACCAAGACTGAACCTCCACGTACAGCGCAGAAATTCATTCACTGGTCTATTTTCCTCTCGCAGTACCGCTACGATATCTTGTATCGGTCCACTGCTGCGCACGGAAACGCCGATGCGTTGCCCCGCTTGCCTGTTGCTGAGGATACGGCATTCGATTCCTCCTAACTTGCTTGCATGTTTATTAATGCGGAAACCGATGACGTGGTCGAATCGTTTCCGATTGATTTTCGTCGTGTAGCTACAGCCACAGCTGCCGACTGTGTCCTTGCTCCCGTTCTGCGTTTTGTTGCTACGCAATGGCCCTTGTCAAAGTCACGGATAGGTGACCCGTTGGTTCGCCGATTGTTTGCTCACATGGAGAGACTTTTTGTACGACGTGGTTTTCTGCTGTTGCGTTCTGATAATGATCAGTCCAGGGTCGTTGTACCATGTTCGTTACAGTCCTCTGTCTTACAGCTTCTCCACCAAGGACATTGGGGTATAGTGAGAACGAAACAACTTGCTCGTCAGCACTGTACTTGGTTCGGAATCGATGCAGCGATTAGGAATATGTGCTCTTCTTGCATGGTGTGTGCCGAACAACAATCAGCACCACCGCGGAATTTCTTTGTATGGCCAAAAGCCACTTCACCTTGGCAACGCTTACACATCGATTTTGCTGGTCCATTCTGGAATTCTCGATGGTTGGTTGTGGTAGATTCATTCAGTAATTGTCCTTTTGTTGTCCAGATGTCTTCCACGACGTCATCTGCCACCATCCAAGCGTTATCCGCTACCTTTTGCATTGAAGGTCTTCCGCACACTCTTGTTTCCGACAATGGCCCACAATTCATGTCCGCAGAATTTCAGTCGTACTGCAAGGCCAATGGTATTCAACATCTGACGTCCGCGCCGTTTTCGCCACAGTCAAACGGTGCCGCTGAACGATTGGTCAGGACTTTCAAGTCACAGATGTTGAAGTTGAAAGAGTCACATTCTCGGGAGGACCTGTTATTGCTCTTCCTGTCCTCGTATCGCTCTCAGCCCCGAGATGGTCTCTCTCCGGCTGAGTTGCTCCACGGTCGTCATCATCGAACCTTGATGTCTTTGCTACATCCGCCACATCAGGTTCCTGTGCAGCTGCAGACACCTGCTTTTGCTCCAGGCGACGTTGTCTACTATCGCCACTACCGAGGTTCACGGCGTTGGCTCGAAGGGCGCATTCTTAGCTGCCTCGGACGCGCTATGTGTCTGGGTTTGGGGGCCTCTGGTGAGGTGCGTCGGCATCTCAATCAGCTGCGCCTCTGTCGTAGCACGGGATCTGCCGTTCGCCGTCTGCTTTCAGCGACGGTGCCGTCCGGTCAGCGCTCCGGGGACCCATCTACTGGCTCGCCTCAGCCCCAGGTGTTACCGACGCTGTCTTCCATTTTGTCCCATGGCGACGCGCCGCCGCCGCCGCCGCCGCCGCCGCCTGTTCTCCCGCGGGCGACGCCCGCAGTGGACGCGTCGCTGCAACCGCCGGGCGCCTCTCTGGGTCACTCGCCGCCCATCACTTCCCGTGACCAGTTGTCCTCCGACATGGAACTCTTGCCCGCTCCGGACCATATGTCGTCTTCGCCCGTCGGGTGCCCCGGCCCGATGGAGATCGACCCTTCAGCCACTCCTGTCTCTCTACGGGCGCATACACCGCATGTTGGCAGGGTGCGGGTTGTACAGCCTCGCCTGTTGTTAGGCTCCCCACCTCGTCACATACGTCAACATGGGGTCCTCCCCACGGCGGGCGGAAGCCTTATGCCACAACCGTACGCCGATTTGCGGGGGAGGAATGTGGTGTCACCGCCAGACACCACACTTGCTAGGTGGTAGCCTTTAAATCGCCCGCGGTCCGGTAGTATACGTCGGACCCGCGTGTCGCCACTATCAGTGATTGCAGACCGAGCGCCGCCACACGGCAGGTTAGCATAGCCTTCAGCTACGTTATTTGCTACGACCTAGCAAGGCGCCATATTAAGTTACCATTGATATAGTGAATCATGTACTGTCACGAGCGACGTTCGTCATTAATGGATTAAAGTTAAGTATTCCACCAGATACGTCCGTTTTTCTCAATTCTAATTCCCTTGTCATGTTCCAGACCTCACGCCAGCCTGCGTGAGCTAAAACGCGTGCCTTTCGCCCTTTTTTAGTACCAAGGTGTTGGCTCCCCTGCCAACCGCAACAGTCTCACCGCGGCAGTACCTTGAGCTTGGCGGCCTAGATGGACTACACTGCCGGAGGGCCGTGCAATGCCTCCTGTTCTCTCTGAGTGACCCCACATAGCGTGATGCACAGCGCTAGCGGTGTTGCCGCTTACTGAAAGAACGCCTGACGCGGTCGAGAGCTGTCTTACTTGACGTAGGCATTCTACCTTCACGATGACCCACCACAGTCGTGATCTGAATCTAAAACGGTCAAATCACGTGTAATATTCTTGTTCTCTTATATTGAGTGATCAGAGCTGCTCACGATTTGCCTGCACCGTAAGTTAGGAAGGTGGGAACGGTCTAAGGCGCTGCAGTCATGGACAGTGCTGCTAGTCCCTGCGGAGGTTCGAGTCCTCCCTCGGGCATGGGTGTGTGTGTTTGTTCTTAGGATAATTTAGGTTAAGTAGTGTGTAAGCTTAGGGACTGATGACCTTAGCAGTAAAGTCCCGTAAGATTTCACACACATTTGAACATTTTTGAAGCTGGGAAAAGCGAGGTATTATTGATGGCCAACTGCAATTGCTTTTAATATCTGTTGTTCTCTTGCCCACTCCTATCCTATAAGGGGTTTTCCGGTGGGTGGGGGGAGGAGGGGGCCAGATATGTAGTAAAAAGAAAAAGTTAACATTGATTTTAGTGAAATGACCCAGGCAGCAATTGACGGTGACCGTTTCACAGCCCCAGCGATCATACTACTTCCACACCCCACGAGGCCTGGCGGACGATCCACGATTTGGCGACCTCTTGACCGCTCCACGAAATTATTGCAGTGGTAACACCGATTGCTTCAGATCACCGAAGTTAAGCGCTGCAGGGCTTGGCTAGCACTTGGATGGTTGACTGTCCGTGGCTGCCGAGCGCTGTTGATAAGCGAGGTTCACTCAGGCCTTGTGAGGCCATTGAAAAGATACTCGACTGATAAGTAGCGGTTCTGGTAACGAAAAATGACAAAAGCCGGGAGAGTGGTGTGCTCCATACCCGCACCCAGGGACGCATAACGGCTGATGACACGGCGGCCGGTCGGTACTGTTCGGCGTCTGAGTACTGTTCGGACGGAGTAAGTCTTGATTCAATCAGAATCAGGAGCAGAATTCATTACTATCCATTTCCTACTCCTAGTTATAACGCTACCATAAAGTGTTGCTTCCTGCGAGTAATTTTAGAAGTTTTTGTGCAATGGGCGATAGAACCATCAATACTCCTGAGGAAATCATTAGACCTGGAGCCAGCCTCATATGCACAAACCACTAGACGTGCATAAGAATTAGGGTAAGACCGGTACATCAACTCTACGCTCAAGAAAGCCTCCTTCCCTGTGGTAGAAAACAGCCACAGGTGCCAGGAAATGAGATGTGGTAGAGATTGAAACGTTTTCTGGAAATCTCGGAATATGAAATCCGCCAATGGACATGCTATCATGGTCCACAGGAGGTTGTATGTGAAGGAGGAGAGTTCCGTGTTTCACACGAACGATTCCCGGAGGAACTCATTACATACTCAACGATCCTGCAGCAATTGACGTTGCGGATATTGATCTATCGCTCTGGCGTCGATTCTTATCCCTTCGGTTGTGATCCGCGGCGCCCTTACTTCACAGTCGTACGTTGACGATATTCTGCGCCCCGTTTGGCTGCCATTTAGGGACTTACATTCCAGCAAGATAATGCCCGCCCGCACACGGTGAGAGTTTGTACTTTTCGTCTTCGTGCTTGCCAAACCCTATCTTTTTCCGCAACGTCGCCGGTTCTCTCTCCAATTGAGAACGTTTGGGGCATTACAGGCAGTGCCCTCCAACCAGCTCGACATTTCCAGGATCTAAAGCACAGAATCTAGGCCTATATCCCTAACGAGAACATCCAGCAACTATACCAATAAATGCCAAGCCGAATAACTATTTTCATAAGTGCCAGAGGTGAACCAACGCGTTACTGACTTGCTCAATTTGTGAAGCTCTTTCTCTCGAATAAATCATCGAGTTTTTCTGAAATTGTAATCATTTGTTTGTCTATACATGTACACCACATCTACCGATTTCCGTTTCACTCGGATGATTTATTAGTGGTGTGTCGCCTTTTTGTGTATGAGTGTACACCATAACAAAACCAAAAACTCTTCAATGGGTAACAAAAGTTAAAACGCGTCAGTGGGCTATCGAGGTAATAGCAAATGCGTTGATGCTTTCCATTACTGATTTCAGTGTGAAATGTTGTTCTTATTCAGTTTGAAATGCTTTTATATTTTATAGTAATTAGGACAACATTTGATACTGTAGTCATCGTCAGTTCGTAACTATACGTTCGAATTTATCTCGGGAAAGCCGACCTATGTTTCCCGAAACTTTTTTTTTATCATTTTTTTTTATCATACCTTGGTAGTTTCCGCTACTAATTATGATACACCTCGCATACGAATTTTTAAGTCGGACGATGAGCCCCTATGAGCTTGGCACCCCAAGTGGCCGATTTTGTCGCTTAGATCTTAAAGCGAGTCTATCCATTAGGACGGGATGTTAAGGTTCGCAGCTCCTTAGTTGCTATTAAACAGGAACGCTCTGTGACTCGGGCCACGTCTCTGTTGTATTTTCCTGTCTCATACACTTTTGTAGCAACAGTCACTAGGTAAAAACAGCAAAACTCCAAGCGATCAAAAATATTCGGACACCACCTTCTCGTTCAGGTTTGACCACTGGATATAACGAGAGGCGGACTCTCCAGTGTAAACGGAGGTGGGGAATAATATGTTGTCAGTGGCGAAGCAGAAACTGATGAATTGCTCGGTCAGGAGAAATCGGTTATTTCGAATGTGGACCAGCCACTAGATGGTCGACCGAGTAACAAATCCATCACGTACATTTCAAACCTGCCAGTGTCGTCTGTCCGTGAAGTGAGTGTGAAGTTGAAACGCGAAATACCACATCTAATCCAACACCAGAGAGACATCATCTACTGACGGAAAGGGAACATCGAGTACAACATGAATCGCTAATTGGTTCCAAAATGCTACCATCAGTCCAATTAGTACCATAACGGAGAGCAGGGTGTACAATGGTGGAGCAGCTCCTCATGAGCCGCACATTTCTGTAATCAATGCCAAGCGACGCCCGAGGTGGTATAAAGATGGTCACAGCTGGACAGAGCATACCTGGAACCAAGCCAAGTTATATCGAGTAATGAATCACGCTGTACCCTGTGGCAGTCCGATGGAAGGCTTTGGGTTAGTCGAATGGCCGGAGAATATTACCCGCGACCACGTGTAGTATCGATAGTGAAGTACCGCGGTATGGGGCTGGTTTACGTGGTTAGGGTTTGATTCCCTTGTTGCGCTTAAGAAAACACTAAATGCGGAAGAATATGAACGTATTTTGCAGCAGCGTGTACTGCATACAGTACAAGAACATTTCGAAGACCAGGATTATCTCAGCATGACAATTCTCACTGTCATAAAGCAACATCTGTGAGGCAATGTCTTGTGGACAATAATATTCGTGAAATGGACTGCCTGCCCAGGGTCCTCAACTGAAGCCAATTGAACACCTTTGGGACGAGTTAGAGCGTTGATCGCAGCGACCGCCGTGACTATTCTCTCTGGTTTCGGTAATGAGGAAGAATGGGTTGCCATTTCTCCACTGGCATTCGGACAACTCAGTGAAAGTATTCCCAGCATAGTTCAAGCCTTCATAGGGACGGAGATGGGACACACTCAATATCTCTTTCAAATAATAGGTGTCCGGATATTTTTGATCAGACACAGAGTGCCGCACGGGATAGCCACGCGGTCAGAGGCGCCTTGCCACGTTTCACGCGGCTCCTCCCCCGTCAGAGGTTCGAGTTCTCCCTCGGGTATGGGTGTGTGTGTGTCGTCCTTAGCGTTAAGTTAGTTTAAGTTAGCCTAGGGACCGATGACCTCAGCAGTTTGGTCCCATAGGAACTTACCATCACCACCACCTCAGACACAGTGTATAGAATACTTATCCTTTCTGACAGTTGAATATAGCGGTGGACGAGGAGCATGCTGTGACTCAAAATGTGGCTAATGGAGCAGTAAAATTTTTTGTAAACACTGTGGAGCGACTGATTGCAGTTGCCACTCAAATATTCTGCTATATGGAGTATTTAAGATGGTACGGTCGTAAATTCTTAGCCCAGAAGTGAAAATAGTTTTTGTAGGTAAAACTGATTTATTTTTCGGCATGCGCCTGATCTCGATCTGTATAATAGTACAGTGCTTTCCTCAATGACTGTTGTGCAATTCTGGGTCTCCCAGATACTCATCTATAACAGCCGTAACCTCTTCTTCGACGTCAGAATATGTTCCGGCCGTGAAGCTCTTTAAGTGTAGAATTAAAAAAAGCTGGAGGGTGCTACATCTAGCGAATAGGGCTGATGCTGCTTTATACTTCGAATCTCTGAGTTTCCACAATGCCGGAGACCTTGTGCAAACAGTGAATTCTTTTAATGTAAGGTGATTTCTTTTCCCTTTCGACATTCTCAACTTTTATTTTATATTGTCCATTGTCCATACAGTTGGTGCACCGGCTTGTATAACACTTGCAAGTTACCATTTCACACTTTACGAAGTAATCAATGAGGTGAATACCTACGGTATCCCAGAACACATTGGCCCTAACATTTCCGGCATATAAAATTGACTCTGCCCGCTTTGGTGCACTACCATCAGCTTACGCACGCTTCTTTAATTGTTGTTTCATTTTTGGCATGAAGTGGTGAACAAGCTTCTTTAACTCTGACAGTCTGGAATACTAAATTAAGCGGATCATTTATTTGAAACAGTACAGACATCGGTTTTAACATAAAATTTTGCAAATGATCATGTTTGTATTCAACCGCCTATTTCTTAACTGTTGAAACTGATGGACCAAACTACTTATCGGCCTCCATCAACTTTTTATTCTCCTTTTTTTTATTTTTTCGTAGGCTCTAAGTCGTTGAATAGAAAGAGGTTTATGGCAGTAGATTTGACTAATTTAAGAATTCGTATAGATTAAATTATTCAGCATGTAATGCTGACAGATGAGTTAAGTTACAGTCCAACATGTACAAGCACAACAAAAATTAATATTAATATCACGTCTACAGCGGGCCCAGAACTTTTCAATAGACGCTCGCACTGTGGAAAACAGACAGATATAATTCCGAAATACATTACAGACACACAATCACAATACAGCTGCATCATAACAAATATAGAAAGAACATAAAGAATTCGTAATGGATGCGCAGCTCGTATCGCATAGAGAAACGCTGCGCCGGACAACAGAAATTTTCTCGTGTTAAAACGGGTAAGGTAGAAACTCGCGGAAACAATGTGTTTGTCAATAAAATGCGTGACGGAGTAGGGGAGCTTTGGTTGGGCTTAAGCTCTTCGGCATTAATCAGGAGGCAGCGGAGCGCGAGCGCTCCTAATTGTGTGCGCGTGTTGGTGCGTGGAGCCGGACAAAGCAAACAGGCGGAGCGGCCTTATCGCGTCTCTCCGGAGCCCTGTCCACGCACAGCTGTCGGCCTCACGTCCTCGCAGAGCCGTCCGCACAGGAAGTGTGAAAGCTGATACGACCGCAACAGAACTACGCAACGTAAAACGCCATACCGACAAAAAAAAGGTAGCTGTAGGAGAGATACGTAACATCTACACCCTTCTTATGGTATGTGCGAAATGTTTCTTCAAAAATTGGCAGAATAGTGAAGAAGCGCAAAGTGGAAGTGATCTTCCATCTTCCAGCCAGGACGGCAGCACTTCCAGGATCTGTTTTTAAGAAAGGTTGAATGTTTAGTAAACTCCTTGTCGTTATGGTAAAAGTAATATAGGTCAGAAAGTACACTGTGTACAAGAAAGATGTATTCTACAGACGGGCAAATATACATTGGGTCAACACTGAATTTCCACCAGCCATGTAGGAAAGTAGAGGTACTGGCCACAGCCTAAGTAGTTGTGAAAGGGACACTCTGGAAATAAAGTGTGTCTTCGATTACGTAATTGATGACGTCATAGGATTCCCTGCAACCTATATCTGACAAAGGCCAGTTGCTCTGTGTACAAAATGGCGAGAAATTCAAATACTGACAGGAAATTCTAATTTTTGTGGGAAATTCAAAAATAGTAGAAAATTAAAAAACGAGCCCATTTGCGCTAGCATGTTTGCAATAGAAGCTGGATTTTTGGTTGCCCTAACTGTAAATTGGCAGGAAATGTAACATGGCTCAATGACGAGCTGGCTGGCTTTGAATACTGGCCCCGACTCCATGACGTCACAATCCGAGATTTCTCAGGGCATTCTGCACCAAAATGTGGTACAGGTGACGTCATCAATGAACTCATGAGATGTATCCACCCACACCCACTTCGACAAATGTATTACAAAATGGCAGTAATTTCAAATTTCGGCGGTAAATTCAAATTTTGGGGGGAAATTCAAAACTAGACCAATTGCACTACTGTGTTTCCTCCCTCCTGTGGAAGTAGAGCTGTGGTCGAAAGTATAAATTGATAGGAATTGCAATAGTGGCACAGATGTCTGACCTGGAATACAAGATGTCGATCGAACATAGGGACCAGTGCTTACTGGTGTAGCTCTACAATGGCAGAAACTGAGATCTGAGATACTGGTTAGGCCTTAGTACGATGTACGATGTCAGAATCAAAGATCTCGAACACTAGTGCGACTCTTCCATGACATCAGCATCCGAGATGCTAGGACCAAAGTAGATAACTTGCTTGTAGAGACCTGTATGGTTATTTACAGCAGTGAGCACTATATAAGTCCATACTAAGCTCAGCAATTTCCTTGCTTGAACAGTTTTTTATGTTTGGTACATCGATAATGCCATACAGTAACATTAAGTCAAAACTGTTCACTGAGTAGTAGGAACAACTGCGTCTTAATAGAAAATGACACCAGCCTCTGGACACGCCACTCCCCCACACCGCCTGCTGTAGGTGACCGTATTTGTGATAACACTCGCTAGAACCCTGCCGGAACAAAGCCACAAAGGGCTACTCTCGTTTCCATGCTAGCAAAGTTCTTGACTGCCAGATCATTTGAGAAGTACGTGGTTGAAATAACGTACAACCCATAAATGCGTTCTGCTCGGAAATTGAAAATAAAGAGATTCATATTAGTCCCCCTCGTGGTGGACACTTGTATAGTTGCTCTGATACCAAAAAAATGTGGTAAGGTACTATACTCGTATTATTCACAACCGAAATCTGTGGCTATTTTATTGGCAGTAACATAGCCAACCATTATAGAATTTTTTTTTTTCGTTTTTTGGCATATCATTGCCCTGGCCCCATGTAAGTGTGGGGTGGGTTGTCAGTGGAACAAGTCCCTGCCCTTAAGCCAAACAAGAGTAAAAAGTTTAAAACATATAATATTGGGTGTGGCATTTGTAAAAATTAATGTTTTATATGAAAAAAGACATAGATTCAGACGCATAATTCAAAACATAAAAGGCGCATTTTTTGATTAAATAAAATACTGGCACACATGAAATGGCAAATGATTGTTCCACAGAAGATGAAAGACACTGGAACAGATGAACGAGGTACAAAACATAAAAAGCCACGATTAAGATGAAGACATACATGTGTGAAGTAATCAGTGGTTCTAGGCTGCCAGGAAGAGAGGTATCATGAGAACGTATCATTTGGGGTAGTGCATAAGAGGGAGTTTGAGGGGCAGATTTTTGTAGGAGGAATTCGGGAGAGTGAAGGGGGATGCTGCTCTGGACCGGGCCTCAGGATGTGGGTGGAGAGAAAGGAAGCCATGACTGGAGGAGGTGGGGTGCTTCCTGTTCAGATCTGGTAGGAAAAGTATATATCAGGGTGGGTTTGACGGCCAGGTAAGTGAAGGCCATTAAAATTCCGTTGGGTTGACGCTATGGATCTCGGAATATTGAATTTCCTAATGATTTCCAAAATGATACGTCCCATGCGTCTAGCTGCACCTACTATTCTGGTTTCAGAGTTTGTTAATACCCGTCGTGCGGCCACAATCGCGTCGGAAACCTTTTCACATGAATCTCTTGAGTACGTATGCCAGCTACGCCAATGTCCAGCACTTCTATACCTTGTGTACCCAATACTACCGCCCATCTGTATATGTGCATATCACTATCTGATGACATTTGTTACTTCAGTATATTTTCCATCTCCATGCAGAACATATCTGTAGATTCTTTTTAGCATGCACCCAGCATCCGGTGATCATTAGTGTTAAGATGGTCAGCTACAGAGTCCAGTCCGGGTGCAGCGGCGTGCCCAGAGGGCCTTTCCCACCCTCAGTTTGGTGTTAAATAAAGACGCAATCGCTCCTGCTACACAGTGTGCTCTTTAGACTTTATCTTACGATGGTATACGACATTATGAGTTAACCAAACATAGAGAGCTCTTTAAGCAAGGGGAACTGCATTAACGTAGGATCGAATTACACAGTCACGTGACTGCTGTAAATAGCCCTACAGGTCTCTACAGGCAAGTTACTACCCATTGCCCTAGCACCTAGGCTTCTGAAGCCATAGAAGAGCTGCACCGGCATTCGAAGTGTTTGATCGTGACATCGTACCCAAGCTGCGCCAGTATCCCAGATCTCGGTTTCTGAGGTCATAAATCTGCGCCAGTATGCACTAGTCGCCCTGTTCGAGCGCCACCTTGTATTACAGGTCGGCCATCTTGGATTCTGGTGTCATACTAATGCTGTGCCAGTATTACAAGTCTCGCATTGCAATGTCATAGAGCCAGGACCTGTGTTCCAGAGGTCAGCCAGCACGACAATGCGCTGTCTTGAATTTCCCACTAATACTTACGACAACAGTCCTACTTCCACAAGCAGGGTACAGGGTGGTGGGGAGTGGGGTCGGAACACATTAATTTAGTTGGGCTATTTTTTAATTTCCCTTCTAAATTTGAATTTTTCGCTAACATTTGAATTTACCACCGTTTTATACATAAGGCAATTGATCTTTGTCAGAGTGGGTGTGGGTGGAGAAATATTATGACGTCATCTATGCTGTTATCGGTGACACATTTTGGCGTTAGAATGCCCCTACAGTTTTCTGATTGTGAGGTCAAGAAGTCAGAGCCAGTATTCAAACTCATCAAGGATGAGATGTGCTATCTCTATAATTCCTGCAAGTTTATACTTAGGGCTACAACCCTGCTAACATAAGAAACACACTAGCGCACTTTGGCTATTTTTTGAACTTCGTGTCATTTGTTAATTCTCTATCAAAGTTCGAATTTCCCACCAAAGATTGAATTTCATGCCGTTTCATACACAGGGCAATTGGCCTTTGTCAGACGCGGAGGGAATGGGGGATGCAAAAATCCCATGCCGTCATCAATGGCACATTTTGGTGCGAAAATGCCCCATACATACGTACTATCCAAATCCCATCTGGATTAAATGGCCAAGGAAGCTGTGAAATACAATTGGCAGAGATCCTGCTCAACCAAGTAAGGGTTTCAAGCTCGACAGATCATGGAAACTACTCACTCCACAACTATGTTTTCATATTAATTATTATTCTGAAACTTCAGTTCTTGGCATTCCAACACAGGCTATTCTCCTTAATAATTAAAGACATATTTCGTAAGAAATGTGCATTTCCTCAATCGGCACTTGCTATGTTGCATGGTCATGGGCCAAAAAACTTACTTCTTCTTAACGTTTAGTCCAGCGGTGCTCCACGTTCCGTCGAGTCTTGTCGACAGATGGTTCTAATGCCGCTTAGGGCCATAAATACCGTGAAAATGATAATGTCGACCCATCGTCTGTCAAAGATAAAACTGATCTGTCGACTATGTGTAGCTATGTCCATACATCGTTAAGTTTCATGGCGTCTTCTTTTCTGTTGAAATTTCCCCCCCCCCCCCCCCAAAAAAAAAAATAGTACATCTGGAAAGACGACGTCACATTTGATCCGTTCACGGCATATGACATCAGGTAGATGGTAGACGTACTGATAATAGTTTCAGCTTCTTCCGCTAACAGATAGCGTAATGGCATAGGTACCAGAGCGCCATCTGTGACTACACATTAATAGGGACTGCATCAGCCAGAAGCCTCAGTGTCAAACAAGCAAGCGACCGTGCCAGTGAGATGCACTTGTGCTTCCTACAGCCAACTAACCGTGTCAGTAAGGTGTCAGATTATGGCCTCCCGAATGGCGGGATGGTCCTTTTGGATAATTGCCGAACAAGTTGGACGTTCTACGTCTGTTGTGCAACGATGCTGGTATGAGTGGTCTCACACCCGTAGACGAGGTTCTGGACGTCCACACAACACAGATGCCAGCCAGGATCGTCGCATTGTAAGGAAGCCCTGGCAGATCGTATAACCACCACAGTATCGGTAACAGGGCTTGTGAGCCTCGATCCGGTTAGTAGCAGTGGAACTATGGGCACGCACGGCTCTAGCCAGTCTTCCACTCCCGCCACAGTATCATTCTGCCTGCTCTTACGAAGTAGACCCGGTGAGTACTATGTTGTAGAGTGCATTCGCTCAAGAAACAGTGGCCCCACCCCAGGCCATATGGTCTGTTTCTGAGGGGGGGCACAAACCAGCGCTTGGTACGTGCAGAACGTTGTCAGACCCATTCTTGAAACAATAAAGTGATTTGTTCTTCCAACAGGATAATCGCCGCCCACACAGACCGTGCTCTGCAAGACGTGCCGCAACTTTCATGCCCAGCACGTAAAGTACTCTCCTCCACACACCGTTGGTTATCTTGCGGAGTATAAATGTAGATGTAGATCTCCGAACTTGTTTCCAGCCAAGAACGTGTGGGATGAAATGGGGAAAGAAGTGACTCGTGCAACTCATCAGCCAACAACTGTTACAGATGGTTCAGATGCCTCTGAGCACAATGGAACTTAACTTCTGAGGTCATCAGTCTCCTAGAACTTAGAACTACTTAAACCTAAATAATCTAAGGACATCACACACATCCATGCCCGAGGCAGGATTCGAAACTGCGACCGTAGCGAACTGTTACAGATCTATGTGAAAAGGTCGAGTAGCCGTGGTACAACGTATTCCAGGACGGTATTCACTATCTGTACGATCGACAGGACGCCAGAGTCAGAGCCTGCATTGCCGCCCGTGGGGACTACACCAACCCACGCGCGCTTCAGCATGGGTCGACTCCTGGTAACTCAGAACCGCTTGTGCTATTAATTTGTAAATGTAATCATTTCATGTACTCCATGCGGACTGCTGCAACAATAAATCTTGATTGCATTAGAAACCTATGAAGTATGAACTAATTTTCTTTTCGGCAGTGTATTTCGATGGCTTGTCTATACTCGTATAGCAGTGGAAATAGTTCGTTGTTGTGGATAAAATTTTGGTTTCGGGAAACTTCACTTCGTGGTTCATTAACTTAAGAGCATACTCTGCAACTGCGGATTTTTCTGCTTTTAAGATCACAGAACCCAGAAGTTCCATCAGCAACTAAGACAACCTGTCGTGAATACTTTTCCAAAGTGGGATGTAATACGTCATTCGTAATACTGAGATAGCTGTTAAAACGCCGCATCGTGAACTCCGAGAGTTCAGGATGCTACGCAACAACGTACACCGCTATGTACAAGAGCCACCACTGATACGTCCATAAAAGTGTGGAGCAGATGGGACCCCGATTCATCCGAACTCGTAACTGTTTCCCACCACTGCATTTTACAGCCGCTTTAGTCTTTCGTGAACTTTATTAGATACAATATTTCGGTCGACAAATGGCACACTCCCGACTCTCTTGTTGTAGAGCCCTATTCGCAACCATGACGTGTACACAGGGTTCTTGCAAATAGTTAGGCGCATATAGAAGAGGCCGTACGAGCAGGGGATGACCGAATTCACAACAGCTAATGAAAGAGTATGTAAGCCTTAGTAAGCAGGTGCTTCGGCGACTTGGCAGGAGGCGGTGGAAGGCGTAACGTCGTTTCTGTCCACCCCTCGGTGCTCGCATCTTCGCGCTGGTGGCTCCCAAGAGAACCTCGGCGACAATGTTCTCGTACTTCTGCGTCCTGTCCGTGATTCCACTAGGGACTACCGAGGGAGTCTCCACGTCTGCTGCTACAACAGGCTGTGTTCCTCCCCACTACAGTTGGCAGTCATTTCTACTCACTACTGTCTTCATCGGGCACCTCTTCGAACCCACAAGCAGTTCGTCAGAAATATTTTTTTAATTTAACGGTAATTTAAATCCATCACATCGTGGGGGAGATGGAATGCTCCCCGCAGCTGTTATGATATTCTTAAGGCTATTTTTATTTAATGTGTAAAGATATATTTTTACGATATAGGCAAATTACGAGGGCGCGCTGAAAGCCATGCCTCCGAATTTTTTATGTGAAAACTTTTAAAACTTTTAAATAAAATAAACGATATTAACATTCTTCATCTTTATTATTCACGTCTACGTATGTGATGCCCATTACCGCTACATGGCTCAGAATTGTACAATTTAAGCCGGCCGCGGTGGTCTCGATGCTCTAGGCGCGCAGTCCGGAACCGTGCGGGTGCTACGGTTGCAGGTTCGAATCCTGCCTTGGGCATGGGTGTGTGTGATGTCCTTAGGTTAGTTAGGTTTAAGTAGTTCTAAGTTCTAGGGGACTGATGACCACAGCTGTTAAGTCCCATAGTGCTCAGAGCCATTTGAACCATTTTTGTAGCGTTTAACATGGCGGTGGGTAATCGAACTACGTCGGCACGTGAGAACCAATGCGTTGGAATCGAGTTTAGAATTCGAAGAGTTCGTCCACACATGAAGCACCCCCTCAATGCTAGAACACACACGAGCTCTGCGACTTCTGCAACAGTCCGACGCCTCCGGTTCAGTGTCGTCGATCATCCTCCATACAGCCCGATTTGCTCCCATCAGATTTTCATCTATTTCCAAAACCTAAAGGACATCTTTGAGGACTTCACTTTGATAGAAGCGGTGCCTGCAGAGGTCAGATTATAACTCCGTCATTAGAGTCAAACTGATCTCTTGTTGGGAAAAATTTTATTAGCCAGAACGACAATGTTGAAAAATAAATATCTGGACATGAAGAATAAAGATGTAGAATGTTTATAACGTCTGTTTTATTTAGTTTTAAAAAGTTTTCATATTTAAATCCTGAAGCATTACCTTAAAGCATGCCCTCGTAAATAATGATTTCAAAATAAATATCAGGTGACCTACGTCGACAAGCCGAAACCGGACTCAACACGCAACCTTTTCGGAAGTATTTAAGAAATATGTTCAAAGCATTTTAGGACTAAGGATCGGAGATTTTCTGTGCTTCGTTTCAGAGTAACTATCTTTATTTTGATTATACCTTTGAATCTCTGCTAAACTGAAAATATCCGAACGACAGTGCAGATTTCGACGTTTGCGCTGTGTTCCTTGTTCGGAAGCAACTTGTGACATTCACTAGCAGTGTAGTGTTTTCATATGTTTTCTTCCACTGTAAATATTTCGCCTTTAGTGTTCTAAAGCAAAGATAAATGAGCGCACTGCACCAGCAGAGATCACTGTTCACGAGTAGAGGATAAGATATTTGACTCTGTATTTTTACGATATAGGGAAATTACGAGAGCGAGCCAAAGAGAAATACCTTCGAATTTTTTATGTGAAAACTCTTAAATCTTGGTCACTAGTCAGTTGTACAGCGCAAGGACTTCCTTATTAGAGACATAGTAGCGAGCAGTTGAGTTTTAGAGAAGGAGACTTGATATTTGTGAATCTGGGAGGAATTATCTGGAATGCTTGTTTGTGGAGATGTCGAGTGGCGAGAGCCGCCCGGGGGGGTAGACCTGACCGCCTGGTGCAAGTCTTTAAAGGTGACGCCACTTCGGTGACTTGCGTGTCGATGAGGATGAAATGATGATGGTGAAAACAACACAAGCACCCAGTCCCTCCAACCCAGCCGGGAATCGAGCCGGGCCCCTCGGCATGACAAGCCGGCGCGCCGTCCACTCAGCTACGCTGGTGGACATTGTGGAGTTGAAAACTTCTTTCTAAAAGTATTTTCTTAACTGTGTGGTTGGAGAAGATTTTTCATGGAATATTTAAAGGTAACCTATGCGCTCATAAGAATGAAATGTCAGCTTGTCGGAACTATTAACTGAAACATTTCTTTGTCCCTTAGATAACTAATAATATTCATGATTAGTGTCAATTTCATCTCTTTATTTTCATTATGTCACAAATAATGCAACTGGTTTAAATGCCTGCAATTTTTGTAATGAGTGTATTTCGTAATTGTTAGAGTATTTTATGTTGCACAGTTTTTTTGACAATAATCTGAGTTTAAAGTGAAACCGATCTCCATCATTCTTCGTAAAGCTTTACATGTTCCGCATTTCACCTTACGCTCGCCACAGGCACAGTCTGTTTCTGACAAACAAAGAAAAATTTAGTTGTGAGTAGGTTATTTTTCTTTAGCTGCTGCATTTGCTGATCCCAACTTGCTTTCGAGGCCGTCAGTATGCCACACACAAAACAGCATGCTGGACATGAGGTAAGCCACTTTCATTTCAGGGTATACTCACTTTGCTTTCTTGTGAGCAAACAGTACAGTCCGAATTTTCAGGTGTTGTGTTAAGTAAGCGACTAATTTTCAGTGAACAATGTCGGTAATCTCAAAAACTTATTTTTTCCGAGTTGAGCAGGATTTTATTTTGTGGACATTTCAAGTAAGATGTTGAACCTCAGGTACATAACTTACATACCGTGCTTCAGTATTGAGGTTCAGTTACATAGTTTTCAATGAGTGCATAATTAATTTCTTTTGGGGTTTGATTTCATTCATTTTCATTTTTCATATTCTGAATTTCACTAACATTAAAGTTTCGTTTCACGACACTGTACACAAGCGCAATACAGGACAAACTAACAGTCAATGTAGCTCAGCAGATGAACACGATATTTAAAGGATACGTTACACGAGGAGAAAGTTTTTTGAAAAAGAACAATCAGTATTCTGTATGTAGATAAATTTCATAGAAAGCTTACAGCGGTACTTGCTGTTCAAGATAGCAATGTCCATTTTACTCTTCACCCTCAAATTTAATTCAATACTGCATTGTTTTGACTCCTTTCTTCCGGCAGTATTGTATGGTAACAATGTTGACAGTTGCATCTGTAAGTTTACAAGTGTAAGTTTATTAGAACAGAGTTGCCGATATCGATCCCGTAAATGAATTTACTGAAAGCAGTGGAAGAGAAGCTCAATGATGCTGTGCTGAGCTGTTCCTGCAGCGAAGCCAACCACATCACAGTATTTGTGCATCGTTTGATATCTGCTGCATCACTTAGTGTTTTGTATTTTTCGTTTTCGTGATTACACATTATAGACTTCCTAAGAGTTTTAAGATTATTTTACAAAAACAAGGGCAACTGGGATACCTAAAAGAATGCACATAATTGTATTATTACTCTGCAAGGAGCCACCGGAGACCATAGGTCCATTACACCACAGTATGTGCAAAATTTTGTAGATGGAGTTAGAGTTCATCCCGTACAAAACATGGGTGACACTGAGGTATCTGTTGCTACGGTGCAAGTGAAGATGGTACTTCTGGGTGCAGCGTGCACATGGTTATCTGCACCCTGCAGATATGAGTAATGTGGAAGGAGAAGATAGAGTAACTGGGAACTGTGGGTGGTTAGCTATGGTCGTTGGAAGGAGAACCCCTCCCCGCACAGTTCGTGAGCATACAAGGTGTGTGAATGGTAACTGAGAGGTGCTCAAGTTCCACTATGGTAATACTGCGGAGGACCGTAGCTTGCACATCTGGCAGACGTCAGGCAGGAGTTATGGGTCAAGAAGGTAAAGCTTTCAGGGACTGCGACATAGAATAATGTTGCTGGGATTAGAAAGACTTTAAGAAGGCAACGTTATACATCACACTCTAGACTACAGTTACATGTGAGAAAATGGTGAACAATCTAAGCAGTTACTGTAAATTTCTAAATCAAGACGGGAGAAGGAACATTTTTCATGATTTTAATGTCCTGTTATAAATATATAATGAAGTTGTGGGGAATGTAGTCCAAAGTTAAGGTAGAGTAATAGAGATACAAAGGAGGAAGTGGGCAGATACCAGGTATATAGTGGGGCAAGCAGAGGGAACATATCATGTGCGAAGCTAAGACCCAAATTGTTGTTATCATTTTGGGGTTTCACTAGCACACTGGAGGAATGGATATATTTCAATATATGAAGTTTGTTGGCAGTCGGAATAGAAAAAAAGACAGCTTTACTACGTTACTTTGTGTAACATCTGTCCGTGATCCACATAACATCTGAATGTTTCGGAAAATGTTATGTGAGTAGGTATATAAGGAAAAGCCAAACATTGATTTTGGAAGGATTTATTCTATGCATTCCTGTTTCATAAGGAATCCTCAGGTTTAATATATTAACTGAACATTGTTAGAGACTGTGTAGCTACACAGACATAATTTCCAATAATTTACCGAGAAAGATAAGTTGTAATGTTTAAACACTGCTTCCGCTGTCACTATGTAATCAGAGCAAATGCATATGTCGCTTATAGTCAATTGAATATCCAGTTGTAACAACTCTTACAAGTAAATTTCTGTGCTGTATTGTGAAAGAAACTAACTGTAGTTTTCAAGAAATATGTAGTTACGGATGAAAAACTTTGAAGGTCTATTATGTGCAGGTCTAGGAACTCACTGATGTAATATCAACCACAATTTTTTTACCGTTACCATATAAAACATAATGTAAATGTCGGCGGGTAAGCATAGTCAGAAAATTGTCCGTCACTGAGTGCACTTGTTATTTCACTTTGGGTACTATACAGGTTGATAAAATTAAATGGATAGCTCCAACGTATATGAATACTGTGCGTGAAACCCGTTAAAAATGTTTGATTTCAAGTAAGAGCATCGTGAAATTGAATTCACTGTATAAAACACACGATAAATGGAATAAACGCTCGAGGCAGAATACCACTCGACCAAAAAATTCAATATCAGCCTCTGAAATCAAAGAGGATATAGCCACAGAGTAGCTCTTCATCTTTTGTACCTAACATTGTTTTTCGCGTCCTTATGGGTCACATTTCAGGAACTTGATAAATGCATGAAATACAAATCCTTGTCTAAAACATCTCGATGGCTGTTGCGCTTCACATACCCTTTCATCACTATCAACAGTTTGTTACTCGTTCACCCTATAAGACTGTTTGGAAAGTTTGGAAGTTTAAACGCAATATTGAATGATGGCAACCTGTATGCCTGCAGTATTGTCGTCATCATGCTAGTCGTATTACAATGACGAACACCTCTTAAAGTATTAGCAGTTAGACTGAGTATTTACCTGATCGAAAACCACAAAGCTACCGCGATTTTAATGACTTTCGCCACAATGGATATTTCGCCATAGCTTCTACAATGATGAGTGTGCATGCGTAGTAGTTAAAAGCACTTATTTGGCATTTACTACGCCGAAGCAGATTTAAGATAAGGATTTGACTGCACTTCTTCTGTTCAAGGTAGTCTCCTCACGTTTGTTTAAGCATAAGTCTGGGTGGTGTTCTAAAGAAAGTTAGAAACATTTCAGGGCCATTACAAGTTAATGTATTATTTCTAATGGCTCTTAGTTTATGCAGGGTGAGTCAGGAGGCAAGGTACATGATTTGATTGGTTATAGTGTGAGTGATTATGAACAACAAACTCCAGACGGACGTATGATCTATTCCGAATGGTTTCAGAGATATAACATATTTAATATTAATTTTGTAAGGTTTTCTAAAAAAAACTCGAAACCTGCAGCCTCAAGCGAAACCTTGTCGCTGTACTAAATTAAGCTGCACTAAATTTCGTACAAAAAAGGACGTATTCAGTTTTTCTCTAGGACTTATAGTTTCCGCAAAGAGAGTGCGAGAATACTGAGGAAAAAACGCTCGAGTGCATGCGCGGTAGCTTAGATACTTTTTGTAGGCCGGTTTCAGACAATTTCCCGACTTGAAAGACCACAAGTGTCCTCTATCAAACTGTTCGCCTCCATTCTCGGCACTTCTACACTACTGAAGTGCGTCATTGTAAACAATGGCAATGCTTGAATAGTACAGAAATAAATAACAATGTACATTAAATGTGTTATTTCTTGGAAGTCATTTGGAATAGGACATTTGTACAGAATCACGGTACGAGAAGAAAATAATAAAATATTTATCTTGCTCTCTATTCTGGTACGACAATGAAGATACTGTACCATTACCACACGTCCTCATGTGAAATCAGAAGAAATACCATATATATTCAACTGGGCCCTAAAAAAGATTTTAGTACAACCCCAGCACATTGTAACCGGAGTGAAGATCAGTTAAAATATACTTAAAATTGTGTACAGATTTTTCATTAGCTTTGCCCTCATAAGCACACAAATAGTGCTCGTTATAATATCCAAGATATTCTATCTCGTGGCGATTTTTAGTAGAAACAGCTGGTAAGGAAAGGAAATAAAGGAATCCGACACAAATATTTTTCAGTAGTCCAGTAATGTATGTATATGAACGGAACATAAATCTTACATCGGGTTCGGTATTTCTAAATTGCACACGCTCAACATGAAATTTCACCCATATTTTAGAGGACGAGTTACTATTGTCCTTGATGTCTACGAATATATTTAAGTTAACGTCATAGAAACTTTTTATTACACACATCAAAAAAAGTTTTGCATCACCTCGGTTCCAAGAGTTCCGGAACTTGTACAAACAATTGGAATAGAGATCAACGTAAACATCATTTCCGCCCTTTTTACTGCTCATGAAAACCACACATTGCATGTTGTATCACCATGCAATGAGACCTTCAGAGGTGGTAGTCCAGACTGCTGTACACACCGGTACCTCTAATACCCAGTAGCACTTCCTCTTGCGTTGCTGCATGCCTTTGTTCGTTGTGGCATACTATCCACAAGTTCATCAAGGCACTGTTGGTCCAGATTGTCCCACTCCTCAACGGCGCATTAGCGTAGATCACTCACAGTGGTTGGTGGCCGTCCATAAACAGCCCTTTTCAATCTATCCCAGGCATGTTCGATAGGGTTCATGTCTGGAGAACACGCTGGCCACTCTAGTCGAGCGATGTGGTTATCCTGAAGGAAGCCATTCACAAGATGGGCATGATGAGGGCGTGAATTGTCGTCCATGAAGACGAATGCCTCGCCAATATGGTTGCACTATCGGTGGGAGGATGGCATTCACGTATCGTCCAGCCGTTAAGGCGACTTCCATGACCACCAACTGCGTACGTCAGCCCCACATAATGCCACCGAAAGACAGTAGGGAACCTCCGCCTTGCTGTACTCGCTGCACAATGTGTTTAAGGCCTTCGGCGTGACAGGGTTGCCTCCAAACACGTCTCCGACGATTGTCTGGCTGAAGGCATATGCGACACTCATCGGTGAAGAGAACGTGATGCCAGTCCTGTGCGGTCCATTCGACATGTTGTTGGGCTCATCTGTACCGCGCTGCATGGTATCGTGGTTGCAAAGATGAACCTCACTATGTACGTCGGGAGTGAAGTTTCGCATCATCCACCCTACTGCGCACAGTTTGAGTCGGAACACGACGTCCTGTGGCTGCACGAAAAGCATTATTCAACGCGGCGGCGTTGCTGTCAGGGTTCCTCCGAACCATAATCCGTAGGTAGCGGTTATCCGCTGCAATAGTAGCCCTCAGACGGCCTGAGCGAGGCATGTCATCGACAGTTCCAGTCTCTCTCTATTTCGTCCATGTCCGAACAACATCGTATGGTTCTCTCCGAGACGCCTGGACACTTCCCTTGTTGTGAGCTCTTCCTGACACAAAGTAACAATGCGGGTGCGATTGAACCGCGGTATTGCTCGTCTAGGGACGGTTGAACTACTGACAACCCGAGCCGTGCACCTCCTTTCTGGTGGAATGGCTGGAACTGATCGGCTGTCGGACCCTCTCCGTCTAATAGGTGCTGCTCATGCATGGTTATTTACATCTTTGGGCTGGTTTAGTGACATGTCTGAACAGTGAAAGGGACTGTGTCTGTGGTACAATATCCTTAGTCAACATCTAACTTCAGGGGTTCTGGGAACCAGGGTGATGCAAAACTTTTTTTGATGTGTGTATATCCTGCATTTGACACCTATTGATCCAAAGACTGTATTTTTTGTGCTTGTAATGAAGGCTCAATGATTTTCCCCTACTCCCTCTGCTACAGTCGTACTCTCTTTTACATCGACACAGTAAATCACGTCCGTATGATTTACGAGGAAAGTGAGACTACTGTAATCAGTACTCTTCAAAAGCTTCGTGAATGTGGACTATGACGGTGAACATGTTTATTCACTGGAAACGAAATAGTTTTGTTAAAAAATACCTTTCGATGTTCGGAGCAACAATACTGGTAGCGGCGTATCCACTATTGAAAGCGATAGTCACCGAGCGCTAGTCTGTATTCCCCAGAACCACAGGGATTGTATGTCCTCTGCAGTTACGCTTTGCCGTTATGCAGTAAGCTCCGTATATATATATATATATATATATATATATATATATATATATATATATATATATATAGAGAGAGAGAGAGAGAGAGAGAGAGAGAGAGAGAGAGAGAGGCAGCATTACAAGAGGAACAGGTATATTATAAAAGTATTCTATAAAGTAACTGTAGTAGCAATTTCTCATTTTCGGTTGTTTACTTTGTTGGGTACTGGTTTTCGAACATCAGGCATTGTTTAAAGAGGTTTTTTGAGTAGCAAAACCTGACTAGAGTTGTGACTAACAGAACATGTACGCTATGTATGGAAGACAATTTTTATTATTATCTTGACGTATTTATGAGTCTTTCAGTGGCGAGTACAGATGACAAGCGACCAGAATTTTGTTCCTCATGTACATGTAGAGGACGGAGAAACATAAATGCAGCTGCTAGGCAAGCCTGCAGTTTGCGCTGTTGTATTTGACCACGAACGGCACATATTCAATGTCCTCGATACGTGGCAAATGTCAGTCACGGTTAGAACAGAGTGCTGTGTAGTTGTGCGTGCATTATGTCTGAGCTAAGTGAATTTGGCTGTGAGGAAATTGTTGATGTTCGTATGGTGGATGTTTCTGAAATCAAGTCACCGCAGACCTGAATGTCGCACTCGCGAACCCTGTCAGCACAAAAACAACATGAAGGGAACTCAATAAGCTGGGAACTGCAAGGCGAACTGGAATTCCAGAGTCACTCCTGCGCGATGCTAATGCCTGTTACTTGGAAACGTAGTACCGAGGCCACAAACTCTGGACTTTGGAGCAGTGGAAGACTGTCACGTGTTCCGATGAGTCTTGTTTCACGCAGTTTCCACCTTCTAGCCAACTTCACGTACCAAGAGTGAAACATGGGGTGGACGGGTAAGGGGGTCTAGTGATGATCTGGGCTGATACACTGTGGTACTCCATCGGCCCCATGGTTACTCTGCAAGGTCACATTATTACCAAGGAATATGTGACCATGGTACAATGTCTGTTTCCCAATGGTGATGTGTTTCAAGTCGACAGAGCCCCTGCCCACACACCTTGTACTGTTCAAGATTGTTTCTCTGAGCACAAGGATGAGTTGTTGCATCTCCCCTGGCCACCACAGTAGTACATTTATGACGAATCTGGAGCAGAGAGCATTTTTTTTAATTCTCAGGTTTAAAACCAAGATTTTAGTTTTGTTGCTTCCCCCATTAAAAATTTATCTATATCCGCAAACGAAATTTTCATTTCTTCAAAAAATAACAATCCAATACATTTTTTCTTTACAAATAAGTTCTCTGAGATGGTGTTTCTCTAGATCCACAAATCAAATTTTCATTTATTTAAAAAATAAAAATCTACTAAATTTCTTCCTTACAAATAAGTTCTCCAAGATTGTGCTTTTCTCAACCAAAAAACAGTAGTTCAAACTCACTTACAGAAATAAAAGATCAAATAATTTTTTTCATTATAAATAAACTCTCCAAGATCGTGTCTATCTATACCCACAAACGGTATTATCATTTTATTTGAAAACAGAAAATTTAATAAATGTTTCTGTGTATAAATAAGTTCTGTCAGGCGTCATTTATTTATACCATCAACTGAAACTTTAATTAAAAAACTAAAAGGTACATCTCAACTGTAAACATTTTAATTTCTTAAAATCTAATTTTTTCTATGTAAATAAAGGCAAAACAGAGTGTACTCCAATGCTGAGCTATTTCAAAACTTAGTAAATTATTGTAAAGAAGAACATGGATTAAGTTATGCTGATTTAGAAAATTATTGTAAAGAAAAAGGTTATTCATATGTAACAAGACAAGATCTAGGGGAATTTACAGATTATTTTAGTATGGAAGAAATGAAGAAGAGGCAAATAAGATATAAAAATATAAAGGAACTTCATCAAATCTTCAAAACGAAAATTTTAAAAATTATTCTTAAATTAATAAACAACATTTTATCGATCTTATCAACAGATCTGAGGGTAACATTAATAATGTAGATAATGAGAATTATTTTCAAAAAGTTCTAGGAGACAAATATGAAGAAATTAAACAAAACCTTGAAACAAGCTGATGCACCATGACGTTGAATTTTTCTCATTTTATGTCCAATCGGCAGTAGGGGTGGGGGAGACGTTTTTCTCGGCAGAGTTTCCACATACATATGGGCTACAGCATTTTACCCTTTCCCCTGATTACACACAAACCACAGAAGCAATATTCTGAAACAAACCTCCTATTTACTTACTGGTATGTACAGTATCTATACGACTCTTTACTAGCTCCAACAGTGTATCTGCACCACACGTTTGTAATAATTTTAATGACACTGAACTGTAAGTTAATGAAGAGCGATACCTTGCAATAAAATACCACTGTGTTATTACACACGAGGTGAAATATTTGGATACCACGAATATTTCGCAGACTATTCTAGATATCGAAAGAAAGTTTCCAGAAGATTATAAAAATCAAAGAGAGAAATAATTTGCTGAATTGCTATACATTTTTTGTCTAACATGATACAGGAAAAGTCTTTCTTCTTCCAGCTTATAAAAAGCGACGTTACATTTGTTTCTGTTGCAGAGTATTTTAAACCTCTTGTGCTGAGGATATCGGTTACATGCACATGTTGTTGTTGCGGTCTTCAGTCCTGAGACTGGTTTGATGCATCTCTCCATGCTACTCTATCCTGTGCAAGCTTCTTCATCTCCCAGTACCTACTGCAACCTACATCCTTCTGAGTCTGCTTCGTGTATTCGTATCTTGGTCTCCCTCTACGATTTTTACCCTCCACGCTGCCCTCCAATACAAAATTGGCGATCCCTTGATGCCTCAGAACATGTCCTACCAATCGATCCCCTCTTCTGGTCACGTTGTGTCACAAACTTCTCTTCTCCCCAATCATATTCAATACTTCCTCATTATTTATGTGATCTACCCATCTCATCTTCAGCATTCTTCTGTAGCACCACATTTCGAAAGCTTCTATTCTCTTCTTGTCCAAATTATTTATCTTCCGTGTTTCACTTCCATACATGGCTACACTCCATACAAATACTTTCAGAAATGACTTCCTGACATACATATAAAGGGCAGTAAAACGAAAACGAGACAGATGGAAAAAAAGTAAGTCGCTCCTGCGTTAAGTCAAGTGCCTCACGCCGGTCGGGAACGTTAAAGCAGAGATGGCTGTGAAGAAGACGTCAGCCAACTGCTCGCGAATCGACCAATCTGTAGGACGACAACTGGACGCCAGCGCACTCTACGCGAAGAGAACACAAGCGCTGCACCAGACTGGCCGTGGCCCAGTTCGCCGACTGGGCCGGTTTAACGAGTTCTACAGCAGCGAGATCAAGAATAGCATCAAGACTCGTCATTTCGCTTCTACTATATAGCAGTACCTATACTGAAGAGATTTCTTATTTGTCTGTCACCCTTTGCCTGCGACACATCGGTATTTCACAAAGTTAAGTTTTGTAATCACTTCTTTTGCAATAAACTTCATTAACAGGATTTGCTTGAATTGTTGTCTAGCGTGCCGAGAAGCAGGTTTCCTAGGCACCCCATATTTGGGGAGTAGACAGGATACAACGTAAGTAAACTGTTTATGACTTCAAAAGTAATCGACGTAACTGTTAATACCTTACTCTCATAAGACGGTCAGTGTGTTCATAGAAAACTGCTTGGGGATGTGAACCCATATGTCGACATTGTTGTTTAGACTACGCTTCAGAAGTTTTTTCTGGAAAGCCCTTACACATCTTCCATACAGTCCCGATCTCTCCCCATGGGCTTTAGATATTTTTGGAGCCCTGTAGAAAGACATTCATGGCAGTGATTTGCTCGGACGCAGAGGTGCACGCCTAGGTACAGATACGATTCAGTAGGCAACTGCAGACGTTTTTTCGTGAAGGCATTGACCACCTTGTCTCACAATCAGATAAATGTATTAACAGTTATGGCGATTACTTTTGAAATACTAAACAGTTTACTTACATTTTTCATCCATTTTCTTTTCGTTTGATTGCCCCTTACATTTGTAGTGAAATATATGCGAACATTTTCTAAATATAACTGCCGAGGTAGGCTGCAACGCTTTATTTCTCCATCGCACAAGGTGCAAGCAATGTTGAATAGGGCTCGACCTGATGCCGGAAACGTATGCATTGTCTCCACACTAGTCGCAGTAGAGACAGGATGAAATTCAATAACTACAGAATCTCTGTCCTCCATGACAGCAATTATTAAAAAAATGCGTAATATTTAAAAATATGAATGGTGTTCCGATACGTACCAAAAAGTTCTTTGTAAACTTATGTTTTTCATGCTTATAGATCAACAAAACGACAGAAACCAGCAGGAACGAAAGCACTACAGGATTCTCATGGAGTGCATTACATCTGCATTACTTTAAATGAAAAAAATGTTCAAAAATCTGAAGATAACACCTATTACTTGCAGTAAATCTTTATTTCGATGAAATAATCGCGTATCATAGTCTTCTTCCAAGGCAGTTTCATGCTTCGTCGGGTCCTCCTACTTCTATATACTTAATGCTATCCTCCAATTAAATAGGGAACAAATGGGGGTTTAAAATCACCCAGAAGACATAGTCGCTTGACAGTGTACGTAACTTCGTACACGCACGCACCATCTGTGGCTATGTAGAGTAATTAAAGTTACAATTCTCTGTGACAGGTGTTCCAGCGTAACGACAGGTGTCGGCACGCAATCGGGACTGGAAGAGCAGAGAGGGCTGAGCCAATAGTACGCAGACGAGCACTTCTCTAGGACGACACCAAGACAGGAGCGGCCTCTATACGAAGAGAATATAAGGGCCGCTCCGTCTACCCGCGGGCGGAGTGGAAGCCGAGCCGTCATTCACTGACTTATGAACTGTATTGTTTTACTTGCAATGAAATTGTAAATACCCAAGGACTCTGATTATTTGCATGTCACCATTTGCTTCCGACACACCTTTGTCAATACGAGAAGTTAAGTATTGTCAATTTAACTTACTGTAATGAACTCCATTAATACGATTTAGTTCAATTATTATCTAGCGATCGGAGAAACCGGCTTCCTAGGCACCCTAATTAAACGTGTGGGCAGAACACATTAACAGATATATAAGGGACATTAACAGCGTCATATACTGAGTGATCACTGCGCAGGACACAAGATGCGCCGTACTCGTGTGAGACAGGGTTATTGCCCCTCTACGGAATTTCAGGCACACGATCATGAATAGCTGTGAATCATGGTTCGAGTCCCGGTCCGACACAGATTTTCAACTTTTGCCATTGCATTACCAGTTACACCAGTCATGGGCTAGCTTTCCTCAACAGACGATACATCGATTTTATGACACCCTTTCCAGCTGAATGAGTGCATGCCTCAAGGCCAGAGTGGGTGCAATGTCGTACTCATAAGTCGGCTCATATTGCCAAGTTCTTTGTAAAATTTACTCCCTTTTGTAATCACCGAAATATCGTATACGCTCTCAACCCGTGAAGTTTCATTTCGTTCCCTCGTTTCCTTCTGGGTGCTTCATCTTTGTCACCCTGTGTGTTTATAATGTAAGATAAATGTCATGGATTATTTTACCAAATGAAATTCATGGGTCATTATAACAAATGCACTGAACACTTCAGTTACTCGAAATATAAAAACAGTTGCTTGTATCACTATGACTTTAAATAGTGCAAACAATTTTGATTCGAATATAATAAATTCATAAACGGTGCTATTTTCAGAGTGAACGCAGGTAGTACATAGTATAATCAGTTGCAGAAAAATAAGAATATAAGGTGAGCAAGCTCTCAAGTCAGACGCTTAATATGGCTGACATCGACCCACATGAATATCAACAAGTGTATTTGCAGAGAGCAAATTGTCATGTTTCTGACTGAATTTGGCTACATGTTTCCACAACCCGTCTCTTTATGTTGCGAATTCCCATTTTTTAAAGTCCCATACAGAAAACAATTAACGTGACATAAGGTGAGCTTGAGGGCTGTTTACCTATGCTACCATATTTCATTCTGGGTCTGTCTTTGCGCTGAAGCAAAATGTGCAGAAGAGATATCATGCTGACATCACGTATTGTAACGCATGATTAAGGGTACATACTCAGAAACTTCTGGCGAAATATGTTTGGGAAAATCGAAGAGCGACCGGTTGCTGCCTTTCCCATAAAACATGGTCCAATGCTGAAGTCACCGAGGATTCAACGCCACAATTCCGTGTTGACAGAACCAACGAGTACTGTACCGTAATGGATATGCACTCATGAATGGATATCCACTCACGAATAAAACGTAAGACTATATCAGCCGTTGAGGCATTGTTTCCCAACATCGTTGACAGTGTGGCGGGCAGGTTAAAAGTCCGCCGCAGAGCGGCTAAAATTGGGCAGTCCAATAAGACATGGACGACAGCCAAGTGGGACCCACAGCGACACTGAGATGGGTCCTCGTGACGGAGGAGGCGACCATGAGTCAGCAAAGTATGGAAGATTCTGAGCCGGCAAAGGAGGACTGCCACACAATCGTTGTCTCTTTGACAACACGCAGTTTGTTCGATATACTGAGAGTGCGCCATTCAGCACCCCAGATCCCGAAAACTTTACGGCGGAAGACCGATCGGAGATCATTCTCCAGTGGGCTGACCTCCAGTGGCGGTTTACTAGTAACCTGTTGGCCTAGCCTGTTAGCAGGTTCATTGCCCGGGATCCCATGTCCTGGGGTCCAAATAGAGGACACTGTACGCCCACTGTTTCCGAGGGCATAAAGGGACTCCTGAATAGTCATTACCAAAGGATGGAGAGGGTAGCTCTGGTCGAGAGATTTTAGGGTGCTTAAGGAGAGACTGCAGGTGACGAAGGATGCACCTGCACAGGATCGGATATGCTCAAGAGCACGAGGGATGCCTACCAATTCTGCAGCGAAATCACTGCAGCCATTAGGCAAGGAGCACTGCTCAGTATGTCCAACGTGAGTGTGAGCGAAGCCAACATGACCATCGGCCATTGATCCATCGGTGTAGATTATTGTGAGCCCCGGAGGTCGTCGAGAATAGAGAAAAATTACCGGTGGAAGGCCTCAGGTGGAACTGATCCTTTTGGGACTTGAGATAGGCTCAGACGAGACCTTGGCCCAGGCATGGACCATGGAGGCGTACGTAAGTGAACCGGCAGGAAAGATTGTGGAGGGAAAGTGTCGAGTTCAGTAACACGTGACTGGACACTGATAACAATGGCAATCCCCGATCTGAGCCGCTGCTGTGGGAGATGGAATGCCGTGTTAGGGAAAAGGCTTCGTTAATTTGGATGGTAATGAGGACTATGAATGTGGGCGGTATAATTCGCAAGCAGTAGTTGTCGCCTGAGCCACAATCGAGGAACACCAGCTTCCACGAGGAGGCTGTTCACTCGCCTCGTTCGGTCAGCTCTCGTCGCAAGTCGAACTCCACATACTGCACAGTGAGTAACAGCCGCAACGCTGAGGGTGACGCTGAACCATACACAAGGCTCCCAGAGTCAAGACGGGATTGTACAAGGGCCTTGTACAGCTCAGCAGTGTAGGGAGATCCGCACCCCATCGGTGTGGCTCAGGCATAGAATAATATTAAGGTGCCGCCAGCACTTTTCCTTAAGCTGACGAAGACGGGGAAGCAAAGTTAAGCGGGCGTCGAAGAACAGTACAAAAAGCGGTAAGTCTCCACTACATAAATAAATTGTTCATCGAGGTGAAGTTCCGGGTGTGGGTGGACAATGCGACGACTACAGATCTGCATGACGCAAGTCTTGGCGGCTGACAACTGAAAGGCGTGAGTGAGGGCCCACGACTGCACATTTCGTATAGTTCCCTGTAGTCTGCGTGCAGCCTCACCAATAGAAGAGGAGCGGAAGGAAATACAAAAATCGTCAGCATAGATGAAGGGGGATACTGAGGACCTCACTGCTGCCATGAGACCAATAGTGGCAATTGAAAAGAGTGGTTTACTCAGAACAGAGCCCCAGCCTGTGTAGAGCAGGGATGTAAGTAACCTAGTGGGGGCTAGCGCTAAGCTCTTACAGTATGTTGATGGTCTATTCCATTTAAGCAGCCGGAAAGGCATTAAACCGGTACATTCATACATCAAGAGGACTGACGGAGAATTTTCGATGTTGACTGCTAAATAACTCAGTTCAAACATTTCAGAGTAAGACCTCTGTCTGCATATTCCTAGATACTGGGCTCATATACAGTTCCAGTCAAGAACCTTTCAGAAACTTACTCTAGGAAACAGACCACAGACTGACAGGTTGCGTTGAAATCATCGTATGGCAGCGAAACATGGTAGAGATTCTGATGTATTCATGCGAAGCCGACTTACGCTAGAAAAAAATTACACCCAGTGTTGGCCACGAGGTACAAACTTGGTACTGTGAATGCAATAAAGACGTATAGAAATGTTTCCATATGTTATGGATTAGGAACGGGTCGCGGACAGAATAGTTCGAACAAGTGAGAAAATTTATTATTAACCTACGTTTGCACAATTTATTTATTATGACCACCTGAGACGTCGACGAGATGCTGCACAGCGCCAGATTTGCCCCTGGTGGCCAAAATTGAAAATAATTTCTTTCCATCGTTAATCTGTTCCGCATAATGCATTGCCATATCTAACAAGGTTCGCTACCGTACGATAATTACAGCTCACCATAGACCTCCGTGAGTAGCTGCACTTCAATTGTAACAACCACGGAGCCCTCACATTTTTAGGTACTGGCGAAAGAGTTTTCTTTAGAGAAGGTCAGAACTGGTATGTTCCGTTAACGTTTGCGATATGAGCTAGTGTCCCGTCTCTATGGCTCCAGATTTCAACGAAGCGTTAAACTGAACTGCTCTGTGGTTCCTCAATATTATAAAAGAAAAAAATCCGTGTTTGGGTCGCAGTGCGGCGTTCAGTTGTACTCTGTCTGGGAGGTTTAGTTTTGTTGCAGTGAAAGCGTTTCTGTAACAGAATCACACTGTAGATGACTCTCATGTTGATATATCAATTGCCTTTGCCATTCACTGATTTAATTTAACATATCTCTGTTGTTAGGAACAATAAATGACCACATGACGAACTGAGTTCTTTATTAACTTCATCACTTCCTCTAGGTTGTATATAACTAATGTTTCCTTAAAATTCATTTCCTTCATCTATAATTTAGGTCTGACGTTGCACCGGGGAAAAGTTAACAAAGGAAAAATTAATTTATATAATCTGTTGATGACTCCTAGAATCAGTGCTTCAGCGAAAATACCAAATTATCAGAATGAAGAATGTTTAAAATAAAGAAAAATTGTTTGCATAGATGAACATTTCTTCAAATTAAAATTGTGTGCCCAGTCGGTATACGAACCAGCAGTCCTGCATTTCGCCGGCCAGTGTGGCCGAGCGGTTCTATGCGCTTCAGTCTGGAACCACGGGACCGCTACGGTCGCAGGTTCGAAACCTGCCTCGGGCACTGATGTGCGTGATGTCCTTAGGTTAGTTAGGTTTAAGTAGTTCTGAGTTCTAGGGGACTGATGACCTTAGATGTTTAGACCCATAGTGCTCAAAGCCATTTGAACCAAGTCCTGCATTTCGTGGGCTGAAGAAATACGAGCACGCCTCTCCAACCTACTTCAAATTTACTGGATATTCATACCGCTTTTCGTTTACTGGTACACAGATCTAACAGATCTGTATCTACATCTACACTGATACTCTGTAAATCACATTTAAGTGCCTGGAAGAGGGTTCATCGAACCGTCTACACAATTATTTATTATTCAAATCTCGTACAGCGCGCGGGAAGAACGAACACCTATCTTTCCGTAACGAGCTCAGATTTCCCTTTTTTTATTGTGGTGATCGTTTCTCCATATGTAGGTCGGTGTCCACAAAATACTTTCGCATTCGGAGGAGGAAGTTGGTGATTGGAAATTCGTGAGAAGATTCCGTCGCAATGAAAAACGCCTTTCTTGTAATGATGCCCACCCGAAATCCTGTATCATTTCAGTGACACTCACTCGCATATTTCGAAGTAATACAAAACGTGCTGCCCTCCTTTGAACTTTTTCGAAGTCCTGTCTGTTAAGGATCCCACACCGCGCAGCAGTATTCCAAAAGAGGATGGATAAGCGTAGTGTAGGCAGTCTCCTTAGTGGATATGTTACATTTTCTAAGCGTCGTGTCAATAAAACGCAGTCTTTGGTTAGCCTTCTCCACAACATTTTCTATGCGTTCCTTCCAAGTTAAGTTGTTCATAATAGTAATTCTTAGGTATTTCGTTGAATTTACGGCCTTTAGATTTGATGATTTATCTAGTAACCTAAGTTTAACGGATTCCTTTTAGCAATCATGTGGATTACCTCACACCTTTCGTTATTTAGGGTCAACTGCCAATTTTCGCACCATTCAGATTTATTTTCTAAATCTTTTTACCATTTGTTTCGATCTTCTGGTGACTTTATTAGTCGATAAACGAAAAAGTCATCTGCAAACAACCTATGACGGCTGCTCAGATTGTCTCTCAAACAGTTTATGTAGATCAGGAACGGTAAAGGGCCAATACACTACCTTGAGGAACGCCAGAAATCACTTCTGTTTTACTTTCCGTCAATTACTACGAACAGTGACCTCTCTGACAGGAAGTCACAAATCCAGTCACGTAACCGAGACGATATTCCATAATCACGCAATTTCACTACTATTTGCTTGTGTGGTACAGTGTTAAAAGCCTTCCGAAAATCCAGAAATAAGGAATCGATCTCAAATTCCTTGTCAGTAGCACTCAACACTTCATGCGAATAAAGAGCCAGTTATGTTGCACAAGAACGGTGTTTTCTAAAGCCATGTTCACTGTGTGTCAATAGACCGTTTTCTTCGAGGTAATTCATAATGTTCGAACACAATATATGTTCCAGAATTCTGCTGCATGTGGGCTTGTAATTAAGTGGATTACTCCTACTACCTTTCTTGAACATACTTTCCAGTCTTTGGGTATAGATCTTTCATCGAGCGAATTGTTGTATGTGATTGTTAAATATGGAGATATCGTATCAGTATACTCTGAAAGGAACCCAACTGCTATACAGCCTGGACCGGAAGATTTGCATTTGTTAAGTGGTTTAAGTTGCTTCACTACTATGAGGATGCCTATTTCTACGTTACTCATGTTGGTAGCTGTTCTTAATTCGAATTCCGGAATATTTATTTGATCTTCTTTTGTGGAGGCATTTCGGAAGGCTGTGTTTAGTAACGCTGCCTTGACAGTACTGTCTTCGATATTATCTCCATTGCTATCTGCCGGCCGCGGTGGTCTCGCGGTTAAGGAGCTCAGACCGGAACCGCGTGACTGCTACGGTCGCAGGTTCGAATCCTGCCTCAGGCATGGCTGTGTGTGATGTCCTTAGGTTAGTTAGGTTTAAGTAGTTCTAAGTTCTAGGGGACTGATGACCACAGATGTTAAGTCCCATAGTGCTCAGAGCCATTTGAACAATTGCAATCGCACAGAGAATGCATTGATTGTTTCTTGCCTCTAACATACTTCATATACGACCAGAATCGCTTCGGGTTTTCTGCCAGGTTTTGAGACAATGTTTCGTTGTGGAAACTGTTACAATCATCTCGCACTGATGTCCGCGCTAAATTTCGAGTTTCTGTAAAAGACGGTCAAACTTGGGGCTTCTGCGTCTGTTTAAATTTGGCATATTTGTTTCGTTGTTTCTGCAACAGTGTTCTGACCCGTTTTGTGTACCAAGGAGTATCAGCTCCGTCATTTGTTAATTATTGGTATAAATTTCTCACTTGCTGACGATAATATCTGTTTGAATTCAAGCCACATCTGGTCTACCCTTATATTATTAATTTGAAAGGAATGGAGACTGCCTCTCAGGAAGGCGTTAATAGAATTTTTATCTGCTTTTTTGAATCATCTAACCGCGAATGTTTCTGATTATTCCAAGTATTCTGCGAACTTTGCAAAAAGTGTCGGAACGTTCCGTTAGGATGTTTCTCTGATTTTCGCATTTTTTAAACAAAATCCCATCATTTTCAAAATTTTTCGCAATGTTTCCCTTCCCCCTCCCCCTGAAAATAAAATTTAAGCAGCGTTCTCAAGGTTGGGATTACCTTCTTCTGCTCGTAACAATTCAAAGATTTTCTTGGAATGAGTGCTGTGTCGAAGTCATTTACAAAAATTAATTTTCGAGAACACTTTTTCTTCCTAGGAGTTTTAATTTTTCTACGGTTCCTTCCGCTTTCTTACAGTCTTTCAAATGTATTTTACTGTTTGTTCTGACTTCCCTACTATTTTTTTCCATCTAGAAGATTGCTTTCTATAAGTGTATCATTACCTGCTTCTGTTTTTTTTTGTTTCCGGTAGAACTGTACAACTCTGAATATAAGTTCTTTTTCATCGGAATATGTCCACTTTCACGATGTCTTTCTCTATTTTCCACTCTACGGGTATTGATAATTACGGATAACACAACACTGCACTGCTGAAGGTATTTCACGAAGGCGCACTGACCCCCTTGCACATATTCGCAGATGACCTGAAAGCACAGACAGTGCGATGCGTTTTCCTCGGTCACCACTGTACTTGTTTACCGTAACTTCCCCGCATGTTTCCGTTAACAGCCGAGGGAAGCCAAGTGCAATAAAATCGTGTTTGGGTTGTAAACTGGTGAGAATGCTTGCGCAGTGTAATGTTGTGTTTCTGTTATTATGGCTGGAAAGGGAGAGCATTGAACACGGTGGCTAAACACTTTGCTCAGAAGGGCGAGAAGCTTAATATTCACAATGGATCTCCATGAACCGTCTCACTCGCCCTCAGTCCCTGAGACGCTTACGATAGGTTTAAAATTTAACCAAGGGTTAATTAGCTTATCCCTGATAACCAGGAGATTTAAGACACCACCATTCCTCGCTTTGTCGGCGAAACACTGACGATGTAAACTTCTTTCACCATCAACATTCGAAAGAGCAACTTACAATTCGAGCGCTACCGTATGAGTTCCTTGGACTACAGACGCTAACCAGTTTACAGTACTAGGAGAAAATAGGTAGTCATACATACTGTCGTAGCAACTCTTTGTGAAGTGATACGGTTTCTGGAAGATCTGCTCGTATACCTCAAAGAGTAGCGTGCGAAATGAGGAAGTGAACCACATCCGGATCGAATGTACGTGGCGACTTAACGACCATTGTTCTGCTACACTGGCCAGCCAAAGTATTATGATCGCTAGGCGGTTTTCCACGATCGTGTACGCAAGTGCTGAGCTGGACCTCAATTTCAGATAATACGTTGCACGAACAACTAAAATACAACTCACCGGCCAAAGTTTGCAAGATTCACAGACAGATGGCGCACATGCTTCGTTCCCTTAGGTTATCTTAAGACTGTAGTGGCAGGATGAGTACCCGGTCACAAAGTTAAAACTCAAAGTTGTTAAAAATAAAGAAACATGTGGACTACTTGCGACGGGATAAGCGCTACTTCAATACACCTTGTTATTCCCCGCTCTTTTGACTACATAATCTCCGTTCAGTGCGACGCCCATACTCTACGTCAGTCGGAGGGCATGTATACAAACAGGGTACCCTGTCGATTGTTCGACGTAGGAGCCAACGTCTTGCATCATCAGTTTTCTCCCCGCCATCCACATACTGCTTGCCTTGGAGTGTGTCCCTTATTGAGCCAGAGAGATGGAAGTCGAAAGTTGCGAGATCCGGGCTGTAGGGTGGATGAGGAAGAAGAATGCAGTGAAGTCTTGTGGGCTCCTCTTCGCTCTGCAGACTTGTGTGTTGCCTTGGTTGTTTGCACTTTCGTAGCACTGTCAACAGAAACGCCCGCTTGTGCAGCAAGATGTTTGATTGTAATCCGTCGATCACCTGGAATGATAGCGTCCGCACGTTCCAACATCGCAGGAGTCACAGCTGTGTGCGCCTGGCCGGCACGCGGGATATCCGACAGCCTTGCCCGGCGTCGTTCTGACGATGACAGACGCCTCACCCAATGTCTCACCGTGCTTTTGTTCGCTGACAGATCTCCGTACATATTCTGCAAACGCCTATGAATTTCAGCGATGCTCTGTCTTTTCGTGAAAAGCCTCTGTTACAGACGACATTTTGAAGCGTTCATTCAACGAAGCCACCCATCGGAACTTCATGAAACTATAGGAACTGAAGAAGGAATATTCCGCAATGTGCCACAATGAATTCTGCATTATTTCAACTGAAACTGGTCGAATCAATTGTGTTGTATTAATAACTGAATGCCTCTCGTCGTTTCTGGCAGCAACCAAAATCGTTCCCACTATTGAACACTGTTGTAGCTGAGAATAATTTCATGTGGCTTAACAGTCGAGTGCAAGTCTTTTAATTGGACGGCACTTCAACGAGTTTCGTGTCCCTTAATCTACCTCAGCTACCCGACCGATCAAAAGGAGCCTAAATTTTAACGTGGAAGCCCAAACACGTGGCAACTCTTGTCATCGTTGAGAGGCGAAATGTAGATTAAAGGCAACAGTGAAAAATTTCCATGATCCCTCCGGGATTCGGTCATGCGTCATATCGGTTTCCAGGCATTAGCTTTAGCGCTAAACCACCAGGCCCGAATGTGCAGTTGATGTCTCTACATTTCTAGCGAGGGGGACTGGCTCTGTTACCGAGCTCTGAAGTTATATTTCTGGAGAGCAGCACTCCTATATCTTCCTCTATAAATGCAGTTTTGCAAAGGGAGTCAATTATTTCTGCTTTCGACTCACTACTGTGACTTGAATGAATATTGATTGTTAAAGATGAACATCTGGAAACCTCAGTTTAGGAACGCAAACAGGAATGATCTTTCTCTTGCGCATTCTACCAGGTTACAGGCAGTCAGGTATCTCTGTCTTTTCCTTTTACGTTTGCATGATACAGAACCATTTCCCTCCACAGCTGGTGACCGTAATATAGGATTTTATTGACCACGTGTTGAAGACCTATATCCGAGAGGGAAGGAAGATGAACGGTAGTGTTGAACATCACGACTGCACAGAAGTCTTGACAGGACAAAAGCTCGGCCTGCAAAAGGATGTGGGAAGAAATTTGTCTCGGTTTTGCTGGAAGAAACATCCCGCAATCCGTCTGAAAATATTTTGGCAAACGATGGAAAATATATGTCAGGATCGCGAGAACTTGAACTCTGCTCCTCAAGCAAATATTTTAGGGGGGGGGGGGGGAATAACATGAAGCAGCATATTATATGATATTGCTAACTACTGTAGCCTTGAATGAAACAACATGAGCGAAGAAAGAAATATCTTTATCATTAATAAAACTTACGTGAAAAGAATCCGAGTGATAAGACTTCCTTCTCTCATCAACACTAACGTGAATTTTCTATAAAAATAGCGTTTTGTTTTCTACTATCCTTACTTTTTCTAAACAATCGGAGATAAGAAAAATACAGTCACCTTTGACAGAAGCAAACAGTTCTAATTTTCCTGTCGCAACAATTTTGCATTTCCTCTCATAGGTTAAAAGACGCACTTAAACTTCACTAAAGAAAATTCGACACATATTATCGTTGAAATGATGGTTTCTTTTTGTCTTTCTAGTCAAACATTTCAGTTATGATCTAAAAGTCACTCAAAGGTTTGTGACACGAAAACTATGACGCTTGTACTGAAAGAACTGTATATTTATTTGGTCTCTGCTGTCTTGGGTTTGTCGAGAAGTGTTTTCAACCTGCCGTACAAAACATTTTGTTTTTTCCGTCCCTCTATGTATGTATATACAGGGTGACAACTATTGAACTATATAAAATAAAATCGTCATAACTTCTGAACGGTTTACATTAGGACGTTCAATCTACACGGTTCGGTTGGCTTCGCGGCACGATGGAAATTAGTATCCGCATGCATGGTTCGGTTTAGCGAGGAAGCCCACTTTCATTTGAATGGTTTCGTCAGTAAGAAAAATTGCCACATTTCTTGGACTGGGATTCTGCATTTTGCAATCGAGAAGTCTCTTCACCCTCAACAGGTGACTCTGTGGTGTGCAATGTCCAATCACGGGATAATCGGTGCGATATTCTTGATGGTATAATGACTACCGAACGGTACATGAAAGTTTTGGAAGATGGTTTCATCCCCAGTAAGCCGGCCGCGGTGGCCGAGCGGCTCTAGGCGCTTCAGTCCGGAACCGCGTGACTGCTATGGTCGCAGGTTCGAATCCTGCCTCGGGCATGGGTGTGTCTCATGTCCTTAGGTTAGTTAGGATTAAGTAGTTCTAAGTTCTAGGGGACTGATGACCTCAGATGTTAAGTCCCATTGTGCTCAGAGCCATTTGAAACATTTTTTTTCCATCCCCAGAAGCCAAAGTGACCTCGATTTTACAAGACGTGGTTCATGGAAGGCGGAGCTCGACCCCATCGAAGCAGGAGAGTGTTTGATGTCCTGGACGAGCACTTTGGGGACCGCATTCTGGCGCTTGAGTACACAGAGACCACTGCCATGGACATAGATTGGCTACCATATTCTCTGGATCTGAACTCATGCAACTCCTTTTGTGGGGCTATATTAAAGACACTGTGTACAGAAATAACTCCAAAACCACTGCTTAGCTGAAAACAGCCATTCATGAGGTAATCGACAGCATTGATTTTCCGACACTTCCGGTGGTCATGCAGAATTTCGCTATTCGTCTGCGCCACATCATCATAAATCCGAATATCTGTAGTGACGTTCACACGTTGAATAAATTGTGTACACGCCGTAGTTTGCAACTAATTTACGTTTTTTTCGTATAATTCAATGACTGTCACCCAGTATGTAAGTGTATTTGTGATAAGTACATAGGACCTGAGACAGGATAACATGTTGTTATGTTGACACAGTGGGAGAGGAGAGTTTCGGTGATCTGGAACGGGGTGGGTTTTTCTGAATGTTGGATATGATTTGAATAGCTTGCGTGGAGTGGGTGAAGTGGGAGGTGTTCGGAGTTTACACTATTGGAGTTTTCGGTAGAGTGGGATGTTATTCCAGCATTTTCTTGTATCAGTTACAACCAACTACTCCAAGTAGGGTCGTGTGGCATTAATGGCTGGGAGTTCCCCAAGGGATTTTTCAGCCACCTAATTGGGAAGATTTTTTCCTATCCTTCGCGCCTGTAGGCACCTTTCCTTCGAAAAGTATGAGAGCTGTGAACGTAAGTGTATCTGTTAGGGGTAGGTGACTGTGATGGGTGTGTGTGTAGTGTCGAAGCGGATGGGAAGAGGGAGAGGGTGAAACGCAGTGAGTGGCATATAGTCTACTCCTCTCGAACAGCACCAAGGGGCCGCCGAGCATAACTTCCCCATCCGACCGGTGGATCACCATCAACAATGTCACATCGCCTCACTCCATGAGGTACTGCGGAGAGGTTTCGAATTAAATCCAGGGCATTCTGATGCAACTGTTGGTGATCACAGACCCCACACTGCCACCCCTTCTATCCCCTCTACCTTAAAGACGAAGGGGAAAATGTGAACAGCGTGTGGCGTATCTGGACGGTCACCCATCCGAGTACAGACCACACTCGTCATAGCTTAACTCTGGTGACCTAAGGGGAACCAGCGTGTCCACCTCGGTACGGCCATTGAGAATAACTGACTGTTTACACTAATACCTCCCGAGGCCTTTCTGTGTCGATTCAGAGCGTCGTTGTGTCTGTTCCCGTTGGCCACCCACAAGAAAACCTACTGATTTCAACGCTGGGCGTCATGGTTCTGACCTACATCGCACAGGCATCAATCAAAGGAGTGAAAAGTGGGTAAGAGAATATGTGACGACCTTCCCATGGTGTGGCATGTCCACTGTGACGTTGGGAAGAATTGTGGTGAAATGTGGTGACAATGGGACATCAGCATCTCACCGTACACCTCACACGAATTTCTGAGTAGCGGCCATCGTTTCGCATGTGTCGACGACTTGTTGTTTGGAGCCTCGTCGAATCCAAGCTCGTCATCGCACGGCGCGACGCTTTTGCGCCATTACAGAGGAAGTTTATAGGCAACTTTGAGACAAATACAAACTAGTGCGTCGCAACGGGAGATATTTATGCTGTGACCCTTTAATTGTATTGTACAGTGTAGCTTCTGCTTAATATGGCGCTCAATAAAACTTCAGCATTAGGCGAGACGTTTTAATTTACTACTTCTGTGCTACTAATTCCATTTGCAGGAGTTTTCCAGACAGTATTCACATATATCATTGAAAATTATATCATTTGTAAAGCCGTGGCTAATTTTGGGAGTTACTGTGACGAAGTCCAACGGGCTTGCCGTAGTGGTAACACTGGTTCCCGTCAGATCACCAAAGTTAATCATTGTCGGGCTGGGCTAGCACTTGGATGGGTGACCATCCGGTCTGCCGAGCGCTGTTGGCAAGCTGGGTGCACTCAGCCCTTGTGAGGGAAGCTGATTAGCTACTTCATTGAGAAGTAGCGACTCCGGTCTCGGAAGCTGACATACAGCCGGGAGAGTGGTGAGCTGACCACATGCCCCTCCGTATCCGCATCCGGTGACGGCAGTGGGCTGTGGATGGCACGGCGGCTGGTCGGTACTGCTGGGTCCCCCAGGGCCTGTGGACGGAGTTTACATTTACTGTGACGAAAGACGTCCGGACGGCAGCCACAGTACACGCTACGACAGCACACGGGACACTCGTAACTCATTACGTCAGCTGCTTCGGTGGTGGCATATACACATGAGCGTGATAGCTTTTGTCACTGCAAAGCCCAACACTTCCCTGACTAACATCAATGAAGGGCGTTTTGTCGTTTGATATAGGCTGACGAGAGCATATTCTAATCGGAAAGTGTACACAGACTTGACATTCATCACAAACGATGGTATTTCTATCAACTGACGATAGTTTTTTATCAGTTAAGGAGAGCTGAAAACTTAACCTAGTCACAAAAGTTGTTACTCTGCAGCGTCCTGTAACCTATGACACAGCATTTATACAGAGTGTTACAAAAAGGTACGGCCAAACTTTCAGGAAACATTCCTCACACACAAATAAAGAAAAGATGTTATGTGGACATGTGTCCGCAAACGCTTAATTTCCATGTTAGAGCTCATTTTAGTTTCGTCAGTATGTACTATACTCCCTCGATTCACCGCCATGATTTCATACGGGATACCTTGCCTGTGCTGCTAGAAAATGCGTCTTTAAAAGTACGACACAACATGTGGTTCATGCACGATGGAGCTCCTGCACATTTCAGTCGAAGTGTTCGTACGCTTCTCAACAAAAGATTCGGTGACCGATGGATTGGTAGAGGCGGACCAATTCCATGTCCTCCATGCTCTCCCGACCTCAACCCTCTTGACTTTCATTTATGGGGGCATTTTAAAGCTTTTGTCTACGCAACCCCAGTACTAAATCTAGAGACTCTTCGTGCTCGTATTGTGGACGGCTGTGATACAATACGCCATTCTCCAGGGCTGCATCAGCGCATCAGGGATTCCATGCATTGGAGGGTGAATGCATGTATCCTCGCTAACGGAGGATATTTCGAACATTTCCTGTAACAAAGTGTTTGAAGTCACGCTGCTAAGTTCTGTTGCTGGGTGTTTCCATTCCATGATTAATGTGATTTGAATAGAAGTAATAAAATGAGCTCTAACATGGAAAGTAAGCGTTTCCGGACACATGTCCACATAACATATTTTCTTTCTTTGTGTGTGAGGAATGTTTCCTGAAAGTTTGGCCGTACCTATTTGTAACACCCTGTATTTGCAACGCAAGATGTAACTTAAAAGTTGCGAAGCCGATTGTTTGGGTTTATAAGTTACCTGAACAAATACAGCTACAGCGGACCACTGGACATTTCATTCAGTTACATTTTAGTTGCTTTAACACTTGCATTAGAGAAAAAACTATTCACTGTATGAATTATTAAGTAGTCACCTATAACTATTTTAGTTGTGGTTGCCACAGCGTGGCTGTACCGTGCGCGACACAAGAGCCAGACATGTCACGGGCCAGTGAACAGCCAACGCCGGTCCAGTCAGCCACTGTAACTGACGAGGTCATTGGGCTAAGTCCGCACCCGTGGACTCGGAGCAGTACAACGGATGAGCTGTCTCCAGGCTCTACAGCAGAAGCCCTTCGAGGGTAGCCGTTCGAGGCAAGCTGAATAGTCAGCTTGACAGATTGCCGCCCTACAGGCCCGGGTTCGATCCCGGGCTGGGTCGGGGATTTTCTCCGCTCAGGGACTGGGTTTCGTGTTTTCTTCATCATCATTTAATCCGCATTCGGCGCGCAGGTCGCCCAATGTGGCGTCGAATACCTGTATCGAAAGGGGCCTCCCGGTCAATGAACGCCACAGGCTCATTTCCATATCTCTTCTGATAGCAGTGTCCTCTACTTGAATGTGGGCTCTTCTCGTTCACGGTCGCGCAGTGCTCCATTTGGTGCTCACACACCATCTCTGGTGACCTTATCGCTGACGGGACGCGGGACTCTGATCTTCATTCTCCATTTAAACAAAATTAGTGAGCAATTGCGTAGCTCTTTATTGAGTCTTCCCTAACTTTCCCACAAATCCGACATGACAAGGATCAGAGACAGAAGAACAGTTTTAGGGAATATTTTCTTAGGATTCCTCCGATAAATGTCAGTGCCTCCGACATGGCTAAGTTTATGTGGCCGTTTCATCTGAAATGTCTCTGGACAAACACTCTTAGATACTTGACTGATCGCCGATTCCAGGGTCAAACAATATCGTCTCTTCATCTGTCCTACAACATTAACTTCGGTCACGTACTTTACATAAAATGGGAAAGTAACAATTCGATTATTAACTAATGGAAGTAAACTGTAGAACAAAAAATCGAAAGAAGAAAAAAGCTTGTTTATTTATTTAACTGACAGAAGCAAACAGGACAACAAAAAGTCGACGGAAGAGAAAATAAAGAAAAGATGAATGTGTACAGCGCTCGATTTAACTGCCCTTAACCGACACATCAAGACAATCGTAGTCTGCAGAAGTAAATTTTTAATACGTACATTTATCAGTAACACATCAGCTTCTTCTATATCGAGGAAATGTGATTGCTTTGCTCACATGGGAGTCACCAACAACAGTGCGAGAAACTGTGACACGTACAGGAGACCTGAACACTTATTTGCTCAACTTACTGTACAAAGGCTCAGCTGGTGCTTCCCAATGACTTGAACAAAGAGCAGGTGGGAATGATCCAGTGTTTGGGAATAGTAATTCACGACGATGATGACGAGCTGCTATCATTAGTTCCCATGAGGAGTGTATACTGGTTCGGCCGGGCGTTGTACATCTATAGCTTACTCAGGAATACGGGGTGAATCACCTAAAATTTGCACCTCAAATATTGCGGGTATGGAAAGTGCTATTGAAGTGCAGTTTTCACAGAATGTTTTGGTACTCAGGAGCCCGTATTGATAGCTAATCAACAGATTGTGACAATACTTAGAAAGTGAGCCGTGGCTGGCTCATGCTATGCGCTGGTTTAAACCTTCATTGCGATTCTGTGTTTAGTCTCCCGCGGTTATCGCGATTATGCTGTTATCCTCTCCTTCCACGGGTGGCAGCAGCGGTGTGTATCAATATTCGCACTTGGACTGTCTTTGACGTGGCGCTGACAGTTTCCGGCTGGCCGGTGTGCGACCAGTCGGTCGGTTGGCGCGGAGCAGCGAGGAATTCTCGGCGGGGCGCAGTCTGGCCGGAGCCCGCTGGCGCTCTCTACGTGGTGTCGGAGTGTGTGGCGCTATTCCCATTGCTACGAGGTCCGTGGTTCACCGACCCTGGACACGAAAGTTGAGTTTTGATTTAAGCTTCCAGCAAGTCAAGACTGTTCACATTGTGTCGTTTGGAGTACGTTGTCGGCTGTTAGGATATTCCCAAGAGCAACAACGTGGTTTTCAAGTTGCAAAATTCTAGCCACTCTGCGGCGGAGTTTCACTGTTATCGGTTATTTGAGTTGAAGTGCACCAGCGGAATCTTCTGCCTTGTGGCCGTTAACGCTCCGGTTACCTTCCCTGTCCGTTGACGTGAATTTCAGGAGTGTGGTTTCCTCATCGTGTTGTTGCTGTCCAGCACAGTGTGTAGTTTGACAGCTCGGTGTATGATTGGTTGTGGTGGCCAACATCTTCTACTTTGTTCCGTTCGACTCCCTGTTGTGCCCTGGTCGGGTGAAGTGGAAGTCATCTTGTCGGTGGGTCCTCTGACTGTCGGTCAACCGACAGTCAGAGGACCCAGTCGGTTCGTGAATGGTTGGCTCGACTGCCTGTCTCACCAAAGCGGGCGTTAGTTTTTGAATTGCATCGAACAATCTGGGCGCCCTTGTGTGGACTGCCTTATTATTTTTTAAATTTGTTCTTGTTGTTGGTACTTATATGGTTTTTAGCCGGTTTTGTATTTTAAATTACAGTTGTTTTACTCTTAAGGCATTCAGCCTAGTTTAAATTACTGTTTCACGTAAAAACTTTGGAATTTTATAATTTCTTTGAATTTTTAAGTCTTCGGCCTTCAGCCGATTTGAATTTAACTTGTTTACTTCAGCCTGCCCAAAGAACTGATTTAAGATAAGGCTTGTCTTTTAAATTTCTGATTATGCTTGCTTATAAGTTATTGGCCTTCAGCCGTTTTTAAATTAAAGTGACTTTCAGCCGGTAATTAAGTCCCAAAGATTAAAGCTGGGTGTTTCAAAAACTTTTTGGGCTCTTTTAATGTTTGATCAAATAATAAAGTTGTATGTTCGAGTGTAACTGACAGCTTCTTATTTTGGCCCCTTTCCACAGTTTGTTCTATCTGTCCTGTCCTGCGGCTTAAGCAGGACATTTCAGAAATGGAGGAATAACTGTTGATACAAACCTGGAAATGCAAAAAAGAACACATTGACACCGGTGTGTCAGACCCACCATACTTGCTCCGGACACTGCGAGAGGGCTGTACAAGCAATGATCACACGCACGGCACAGCGGACACACCAGGAACCGCGGTGTTGGCCGTCGAATGGCGCTAGCTGCGCAGCATTTGTGCACCGCCGCCGTCAGTGTCAGCCAGTTTGCGTGGCATACGGAGCTCCATCGCAGTCTTTAACACTGGTAGCATGCCGCGACAGCGTGGACGTGAACCGTATGTGCAGTTGACGGACTTTGAGCCAGGGCGTATAGTGGGCATGCGGGAGGCCGGGTGGACGTACCGCCGAATTGCTCAACACGTGGGGCGTGAGGTCTCCACAGTACATCGATGTTGTCGCCAGTGGTCGGCGGAAGGTGCACGTGCCCGTCGACCTGGGACCGGACCGCAGCGACGCACGGATGCACGCCAAGACCGTAGGATCCTACGCAGTGCCGTAGGGGACCGCACCGCCACTTCCCAGCAAATTAGGGACACTGTTGCTCCTGGGGTATCGGCGAGGACCATTCGCAACCGTCTCCATGAAGCTGGGCTACGGTCCCGCACACCGTTAGGCCGTCTTCCGCTCACGCCCCAGCATCGTGCAGCCCGCCTCCAGTGGTGTCGCGACAGGCGTGAATGGAGGGACGAATGGAGACGTTTCGTCTTCAGCGATGAGAGTCGCTTCTGCCTTGGTGCCAATGATGGTCGTATGCTTGTTTGGCGCCGTGCAGGTGAGCGCCACAATCAGGACTGCATACGACCGAGGCACACAGCGCCAACACACGGCATCATGGTGTGGGGAGCGATCTCCTACACTGGCCGTACACCTCTGGTGATCGTCGAGGGGACACTGAATAGTGCACGGTACATCCAAACCGTCATCAAACCCATCGTTCTACCATTCCTAGACCGGCAAGGGAACTTGCTGTTCCAACAGGACAATGCACGTCCGCATGTATCCCGTGCCACCCAACGTGCCAACTACCCTGGCCAGCAAGATCTCCGGATCTGTCCCCCATTGAGCATGTTTGGGACTGGATGAAGCGTCGTCTCACGCGGTCTGCACGTCCAGCACGAACGCTGGTCCAACTGAGGCGCCAGATCGAAATGGCATGGCAAGTTGTTCCACAGGACTACATCCAGCATCTGTACGATCGTCTCCATGGGAGAATAGCAGCCTGCATTGCTGCGAAAGGTGGATATACACTGTACTAGTGCCGACATTGTGCATGCTCTGTTGCCTGTGTCTATGTGCCTGTGGTTCTGTCCGTGTGATCATGTGATGTATCGGACCCCATGAATGTGTCAATAAAGTTTCCCCTTACTGGGACAATGAATTCACGGTGTTCTTATTTCAGTTTCCAGGAGTGTATTAACAGACGAAAAGTAGGGTGCATTAGAATGTGAGTGGTGCTTATTGCAGGATTTTAGAGCGAGTCCTTTCCGAGATATCGTATTTCGAAAAGTTCCCAGGCCGACTCTTGTACAATACCTGTGGTTGCACACATTACAGAACAACACAAATGCAGACGCTAGTTATGTGGAATCTGACCAGTAAATAGACAACTGACCATCACAAGTTGTCTTCAAAATGACCACCCAATACACGCTTCTGGTCTGATACGGGACGACTGCTGCACATATGACAGCATTTCAGCGGCGGTGGCCGAGCAGGCGGCAGTAATTCGTCGTTGCATATTATCGTGTGTAGATGGTACGTCATTGTGGACAGCATCGTTCAGCTTTTCCAATAGAAAAAGTCTACAGGCGTCAAATCCGGAAAACTGACCAGCCAAGATACAGTCCTCTGCTCCAATCCAACGATTTGGAAAGAATTCGCGAAGACATGCTGTAACATTTTGTGCACTGTGGGCTGGACACCCATCATGTTGGTAACAGAGGTTCCTCCTAGTATGCGGAGTAACGTGTCCTTATATCGGTGGAAGATGTTTTCTGAGCAGCAGACATTGCTCCATTCAAAGAAATGTATGTTTGAACAAAATGTTATATTACAATTTGTTGATTGGCTAACGATACAAGCCCCTGAGTACCAGTCCATTCCGCGAAAATCGCACATCAGTAGTGTTTCTAACATGTCCGCAATATTTGTGGTTCGAGTTTTATATGGTTCACCTTGCAGACACTATGTGATGAAATTAATCTGGACATCTCTATATAATGCTTATTGGACATTAGCGAAACCACCAGCAAAACTGAGGAGGAGAGCCTTTTTTTAAGTAGAGAAGCAATAATAGGAAAATGAGGCAGTCCAGAGAGCTGATTGACTTTTAGCTTGGACTAGCCACCTGAGTAACGAATCCATCAGGAACGTTCCAACGTATCTACAGCTGCCCAGTTCAACTGTGAAATGGAATCGCGAAGGAGCGACCACAGCTGAAAGAAGGCGATGCAGACCTCATATACTGAAGGACGGGGACCATCGGCTGTCGTAAAAAATTGCATGAAATCAGCTGAATGAATCATTCGTAGGTTCAGAAGTGCTATCAGCTGTCCTGCTAGTACAAGACTGTATGTACGGAGTTGAAACAATGACTTCCAATGGTGGAGCAGCTCCTCATGAGCCACATATTTCTGTACTGAGTACTAAGACACGCTTGAGGTGGTACAGACAGCAATGTGGGTGACTGAAAACCAGTGACTTAGAAGTAACGAACAACGCTACACCCTGTAGCAATCTGATGAAAGGTTTTGGGCCTGGCTGCACATGAAGTGCCCACAGAGAGGTACGGATGAAGTGGTTGGAAAGTGCCAAGCCGTTTCGGCTGGTCACATTTCATTCCTCTTTATACGTAGATTCGAATTAACGTAACTGAATTTATGCTACTTTGTGTTGGATAAAGCGATAACAGTGACTGTTATGGGCAATTTAGTTTCCTTTCCTGTGCTATACTATAATTAATCCAGTGCATACTGTTGCAACGATTTCTTTGGGAGAATTTCAAAGCTGCTGCATGTTATAGGTCATGGGACAGAACATTCAGAGTGAAACACAAGTGAAACAGAATCCTGCAGATAACGGACGAGGTACTCTGTGAATTAGATGTGACTCAGACTAGGTAAAAGAGACTGGTGCCGTACGCATTTCCTGCGTGAGATGAGGACCGGACAGAGGGTCTGCGGCTCCAAATAACTCAGGAACAATATCAACCGAGGAGGTAGACGCATTAAAAAAGGTGAAGTGCATGTGGAGAACGGTGCTTCTTATAGCCTGTGCACTGTTAGAGAAATGTGTCGTGTGAGCTTTAGTTCTGCAGCGAGGAATTTAGTGAAGCGAGGGGTGACAGGTGGCCTGCGTCAAAGAAACATTCTGTGACATAGACATCTCTTGGCTGTCCTAAAATATACGAAAATAGGTCAAAAATTGTAGCTTGCGTGTTTCCAGCAGACTGTCACCAGGTAACGAAGTTATTTTTTCTCTTTTTCGTTCCCCACGGCAAGAGGAAATTGTGCGAGGAGCTAAAAAGACCATCGATTGCTGGCCGCAGTTTGACGTCAGTATAAGGTTGCGGTGGAGTTGACTTTTTTGAAAATAGAGGGGCGGAAAACGAGCTTATTGGATCTGACATTTTTCCAGCTTCTGGTGGGAGACTTTTAGCAACAAAACAATTACGCAATTGGCGGAGAAAATTTAACCTTTTAAGAACTGCTAGACGAAATTTTCTTGTTGCGAAACACACACGGTCTTCGTTTTAACTTCTAAAAATGAAACAGGACACTACCGTTTATGACGTGGAACAACAGAGGACTGGGACTTTGCACACGGAATGAGAAATGACGGCAGACTTCAAAGGCAGAGACTGAGTCCAGTGTTTGATTTCACAGCGAAGCACTTACAGGTGTGCATTTGATGGCACCCAGTCTCTCCAGTGACCATCTGCTCACGTTATTTGAATGACTGTTCCGAAAGTAACTTGCAGCACCGGCACGTTAGGCCAAACTGAACTTAGCAGTTCAACATCATCTTCCGTTTAGCCTTCCCATGTTGGACAGTACTGTTTCACTTGCGTGTTAACTTCACTTTCCCTTTCGAGTTACACTTAATGCACAGGCTGGTTGCGGTAAATTCATTAGGAAACGAGAATGCTGTTTAGCGAGTTCAAAGTGTCAAAACTTTGCCAACCATTATTTGGATTTTGTAAAATTAATCTTAATCTATGTTTAATTACTGTGCGCCAAGTAATTTCGTGTCACGCCATTTTCATTTTTTTGCGTTTAAACTTTCCTATAAATTCATAGTTGCACAAGTTATGCTCATGATTAAAGCACTAGCAAACTCTCTGCCATAATTTATATTTTCGAATCCAAGAATTGTGAACACCCCAAATAAATGTTTACTGCTAGAGCTGAAAACTCCTAAGGTGTTAATTCAATCCGCTGTAGAAATTTAATCTAGCACTGATTCTTAAGGATAGATATTGTTGTGGTTGGCAGGAGAGCCAACCGTGTAGTAAAGGAGGCCGAAATGCACGCGTCTCGGCTCACGCAGGCTGGCGTGAGGTCTGGAACATGGCAAGGGAATTAGAATTGAGAAAAACGGACGTATCTGGTGGAATACTTAACTTTAATCCAATAACGGAGAACGTCGCTCTTTATGGTACATGATTCATAATATCAATAGTACGGATACTGGCGTCTTGCTAGGTCGTAGCAAATAACGTAGCTGAAGGCTATGCTAACTATCGTCTCGGCAAATGAGAGCGTAGAAGTCAGTGAACCATCGCTAGCAAAGTCCGCTGTACAACTGGGGCGAGTGCTAGGAAGTCTCTCTAGACCTGCCGTATGGCGGCGCACGGTCTGAAATCACTGATGGTGGCGACACGCGGGTCTGACGTATACTACCGGACCGCGGCCGATTTAAAGGCTACCACCTAGCAAGTGTGGAGTCTGGCAGTGACACCACAGATATGTCTGACAGTTAGTTCCACCACAAAGTGTGTTTCGCAGCGCTGGGGTTTCATATGGTGTTACGGTAAGGGGAATATTTTTCGATGTTAGAGTGTGATCCCCACATACGCTTAAGATAGCGCTAAATGCCGAAGCTGCAAATTTTCTACTGCGAACATACACAGCTGTAGACTTGTACCACGATGAAGAAGACCACAGCCGGCCGGGGTGGCCGTGGGATTCTAGGCGCTTCAGTCTGGAACCGCGTGACCTCTACAGTCGCAGGTTCGAATCCTACCTCGGTCATGGATGTGTGTGATGTCCTTAGGTTAGTTAGGTTTAAGTGGTTATAAGTTCTAGGGGACTGATGACTTCAAATGTTAAGTCCATAGTGCTCAGAACCATTTAAACCATTTCTTGGAAAAGACCGCAACAGCTGCATGATAAATAAATCGTCTAGTTTCGTATTCTTAGAGCCCCATCTTCAGGGATACATATTTGTTTCACAGTTTATTTCAAACGATAAACAGTTCATTAGCCAACATTCGTTGTCACAGCTGGAGAAAGACGCGTTGAGTAAACATTTTCAGAAAACACTGACATGATCCTTCTGAAAGGCAAAGCTCGCGGCAATGGAAGAGCTGTTCGTCGCCTTTGTCAATATCGTTCTCCATAACTTGCGACCCCATCGCATTCCCTTTTTGCCACAATTACGCAACAGCTTCGACAAAAGGTACCTGCACCGTCAGCAGGCGTGGCTCTGGTGCTCCGAGGAGGCGCTGTACACCTAACTGGAAGAGGCCGTAACGCATTACACTGAAGAGAAACCGTGAGCGAGTACACGAGCAATTCCTTTGGCTATTAATGAGTGGAATCGTAAAACAAGCTATGTACTGGGTCCTGCCTTATCTATTACTTATAAAACCGGTCGCGTTACCAACTTGTATTCAAATGGTTGTAGCACGGAACCGATACTTTTGCGGACATGGGTTTCTGTTCAAAATATTATCTACTCACTCCCCGCTACATGTCATAGAAGTTTGTAACAGGAATTTCCGAATACCATGTATATGCACATTGAGGCGACGAATGCGAATTTGTACCAAGGCCGGGTTCGAACCCAGGTCTTCTGCTCAGTAGACAGATGAGCTAGCCACTACGCCACGCCGGCACAGAGGCTGTTCGCAACTGCGCGGACTGCCTTAGCGTGCCTCTCTCCTCAATCCAGATTTTCGTTTACACTTCAGTCCACTTTGTATTCCTCCTAAACTCGAACAGTGTTGCTGAGGCTCTCCAAGTGTATTGGAATAGCACCTCAGCATCGAACGAAACGGGGCATCCTACTTGAAGCCCAGGCGTCGGTGCTTCAGTCAACCGAAACTATATCGTCACAGCCGGCCGCGGTGGCCATGAGGTTCTAGGCGCTGCAGTCCGGAACCGCGGGACTGCTACGGTCGCAGGTTCGAATCCTGCCTCGAGCATGGATGTTTGTGATGTCCTTAGGTTAGTTAGGTTTAAGTAGATCTACGTTCTAGGGGACTGATGACCTAAGATGTTAAGGCCCATAGTGCTCAGAGCCATTTTTTTTATACCGTCACAAAGACCCCAAACATCTATGATGCATACGTGTATGCAGACTCAAGCAACGAATGAGAAATTGTGTCAAGGCCAAGTGGGCTGAGGCGTTACGGGGATCCGTTGTGCAAAGCTACTGCGCCAGGTTGGCGCAGTGGTTAGCTCATGTCCCTACTGAGCACGAGACGTGGACGGATGCTGACGTTGTTACCGATTTTCATTCCAAGTTTCGGTCTGCATACATACACCATAGATGTTTGAGACATGAAAATGCCTCCACAGTAGCGGAAGCAAAACCCCTCTTAGCGGACACCCTCTGATGGTCTTGCTCATCATTTTTTACCCGCGACTTATCATTCAGGCTTTTCCTTCTAGTCGAAGAACACAATTACGTGTTTTAAATTTCTTTATTACAACCCCAGGCTGTGTGCAGTCCGTATAAGTACTTCGTAGCCGAGAACCTCAAGAAACGCCTCGTGTTTTGTGTCTTATGTGGGCACATCCAATCGATTACAAAACATTATATATGTTCGCGTTAAATGGGACGCTGCGAGACGCCGCGATTATTCGAAGTAGTTCCACCGATATCGTGCTCCGCTTTTTGTCGATATCTGAAGACAGGCGGCGTGAAGTTGGTGTGTTAATTTGAGAAGCGGCTGGGAGACTGCGATGCTCGCTCGCAGCGGCGGGAGTGGTTTTGACGCGGAGGCACGGCGGACAAAGGCATTGTGGGCCGAGTGCGAGGGCCCGCGCCACCAGCGCCTCGTAACGAGACGCCCTCACGCCGAGGGCCCTCCGCCTTAAACGTCTTCACTTGCCATCTCTCGCTCCCCACCGTACTCCTTTCGATTTGTGCCACTGCCAGCCAGCTCGCTCCCTGCCCGGATTGTCCTAACAAATTAACGGTACCAATCTATAAGTATAATATTAGCGAAATAATTACTCGCTCATTCGTGGAGTGGCTGTCAGCAGCTAGTTTTGGGGCCTTCCTCCCAGAAAGGAGGAAACACTGGTAAGACTTTTCGACGGTATAAGCTAGAAAACCCTCCACCAACTGGTGTTACCACAGTTTCACGGTACTCGACAATCGGTGTGGGGGTCGTAGTTGGATCTCAACAGATCGGAAAAGTTCGCGAACTTCTGTACATTCTGCGAGCGGCATTCAATAAGTAATGAAAAACATTCTCTTCTAAAAGCACGTTGGTTTTAGTTGGCATTCCAACTCGCTATACTGCCGGCCGTGGTGGTCTCGCGGTTCTAGGCGCGCAGTCCGGAACCGTGCGACTGCTACGGTCGCAGGTTCGAATCCTGCCTCGGGCATGGATGTGCGTGATGTCCTTAGGTTAGTTAGGTTTAAGTAGTTCTAAGTTCTAGGGGACTAATGACCACAGCAGTTGAGTCCCATAGTGCTCAGAGCCATTTGAACCAACTCGCTATATTATGCAGCACCCTTTTGGCTAAATAAACCTGTTTCTCGATATAATCTCCTTTCAATGCCAAAGCCTCGCGGCACCTCACTGGGAGGGCCTGCATGCACGCACGGTACCACTCTACTGGTCGATGTCGGAGCCAACGTCTTTTTGCACCAACAAACTTCCCGTTATCCACTTACTACTTCTCACGGAGTGCATTCTTAACTGGGCAAACCTCGTTACTGTGTATGGTCCTCTGTTAGGCAGCGAGGAACCCAGCGGTTTCACACCTTTGAATACCCCTACTGGCGGACGAATGTGTCAGCACTAACAACAGAGACGTCCAGTTGAGCAGCGAGGTGTTTGGCTGTGAGTGTCCGCACGTTCCTACATCGCAGAAGTCAACTCTGTGTGAGGCCGTCAAGCAAACGGGAGATCGGACAGGTTTGCACGACCTTGTTGGGATGATGACAGTCGCCTCGGCCAACGGCTCATCGTGCTTTTGTTCACTGCCAGATCTCCGTAGACACTCTGCAAGCGCCTCTGAATACCAGCTATGCTCTGGTTTTCCACCAAAAGAAACTCTGATTGGAACGCACCTCCTTTGGAGACGCCATTTTGAAGTCTACGTATTGCTCTGCTTACTGAACTCCCCTCCTGCTAAGCTGGAGTCTTCACTCGCAGTGGTTTGTTCCAGCACAGTGATAGGTGTGGCGTCAGTTCTCGATAAGGTACTGTCGTGCAACATTACATAGCATACGCAGCATATTTAGTGACGTACTCGTTAGTTCACGAAGGATGACAGTGATTTCATTCACGACGTTAGTGTTGATTAAAAGAACAAAACTCACCATCACAAAGTCGTGTGCTCGCAACGATCGACGATTTATAATCGCCGGCCGGAGTTGCCGAGTGGTTCTACGCGCTACAGTCTGGAACCGCGCGACCGCTACGGTCGCAGGTTCGAATCCTGCCTCGGGCATGGATGTGTGTGATGTCCTTAGGTTAGTTAGAGTTAAGTAGTTCTAAGTTCTAGGGGACTGATGACCTCAGAAGTTAAGTCCCATAGTGTTCAGAGGCATTTGAACCATTTATAGTCCACATGCCAGATAATTTGCGTGTGTTTCAAAAATAATTTTCATGTCCAATTAGTAGCAAATAACCTCCTTACTAAATAATTACTGTGCGTAGGTCGCAGACTGCAGCACACACGGTGGCAAGGCGCGCACGAGACGACCAACTGTCAGCGCCATCAATCCCTAGGGAACTGTTTGGCATAGCCCGCCAATGCAACAATTGATTCTGAATGTTCATATCTTTTCTTATTTTACAGATGCTATTGTCTGATTAATTTTTTAGTGATTTCAGCCTAATGAGCTTATTGAAAGAGATTCTTATCCGTTTCGTTAATTTTTACTTGGCTCTTGATTAATTAATAAATGGTATTCAAGCTGTAGGCTTCCGCGCAAACCGTACCGCCAGTAGCCAGTCAGGGCGTGTGTTCGACGTCAGTTAAAAAGCAGGATATCATCTAACTCTTGCGCCGTGTGAAGGTCCTCACGTGTCAAGTTTCCTTGATCGCAGACACCGATCAGTACCTTCCCGTGACATTAGCTGCCGGCAATGACACGTAGGGTGCTTTGGATGACAATACAGCAATCGTTTCTGCAAGAGCCATAAATCTTACACACTATAATTCTCTTTGCCAGACACCTCTGTAAGTCTGCCGTTGCCTTTCTGCAGCCTATACTGACTACACCGTGGGGACAATCCTCACATACGAGTATTAGAAGCAATTGCGCTTGCTAAGTGGACAAGTGAAAGGTGGAAACTGAAGAACTATTGGTACCGTACGTCGGTTTTTTCCCGCGACGTGATGATTTTGCGGTGTGTGACATCATACGAATTCAGACACACATACACACACACACACACACACACACACACACACACACACACACACACACACACACACAACAGAACACTGATAGTATTTTTTTCTTCTATATTTTTTTAACGTAAATTGTAGCGATAGACCGGTCCATGGTGTAGCCCGATTGATAGGTTTGGAAGAAAGGATACATTTTGGTTATGCGTTGGCGAACTAGTATCTACAGCTCCAGTTAATTAAGAAGTTCTTTGTCTGTCAAGGTAATACTGCTTCTTAGACGAAATACGCGCTCGCCAGTATTAGAGCGTCCTCATTGGACTTAAAACATTTTCTACACATACATTGCACTATATCTGGGAACGGAACAGGAAGAAGTCCAAGAGTGCTAAACCTTTCGAAGAGGTAGATATTCCATCGAAACCGTTTTCCGTCACAGTAAACAAAAACACAGTGTTTACTGCAGGTGGAATCAACGCCATCTCTCTTAGTACAGTAATGCACTCACATTGGTTTACACTTTCTGATCAGATGGCAGTTTCATTCCTTACGGGAAGTAATACAGCCGTTTCCCAATTTCATTTAAAGTATGTGTACGAAATTATAGTAAGTGTTTTCAAAATGCTCAAAACACTGATGGAAGTGCTGTATTGGTACTTGCATCTTCAACAATTCCAGCATCTATTTAGCACATAGCTTTGTCATATTTAACTCCTCATGTAGTGTTTACTTTAGTATTTTTCTCCTGATAGGTCGCTGCAGTCAGCTATTCCACAAATCTTTACTCGCTAACTTTTCAAGCCAACGGCGTTTCCTTTATCATTTTGTTCATCTGTGGTTGCAGTTTTGAGGTAACCTATACATGATGGACATGAGATCATTTTGAATTCAGAGGTCTATTTATTAACTGTTGTAAGTGAAAGACTAAAAGAGAGTCAGCAACTATGAAAGTATTTACGTCGACATTAAATCGTACAAAAGAATTTCGTGACAGCATGGTACTTTCAACCATGCATTTAAACAGAATAAAGTCAACGAAGCTACCTTGAAGGTTGTGTGAACAAAACTATTCAGAAGATTACGTTAACCAGTGACTTACGCCATTCCTCAACAAGTGGCCAAAAGAAACTGAAATTTCATTTCTGTAAACGCCGGGTCGAGAAATTTCCATGTTACTTCCGTTCATCATATACGTATCCCTTGAGATTGTACTGAGTGCAACACAACAGAAGCCCTCCACAATACTACCCTAGTTGATCCTCAAGAAAACAGCATTTTATGCTCACAGTTTTCATAAATTAATCTTTAATAGGAGATGGATAAGGGGAGGCAAAATTCTTTGTTGAAAGTCAAAATGTCATAAATGCATTTAATCAGCGGCATGAAGTCCTTGTTAGTACACGATTTCGCTTGTTGCTATATTAAACGTTTAAAACAAGCATATCTCTTTCGCTATGAGCAGGGCCATCAGATTATTATTAACTTTCAATGAAGACACACACACACACACACACAAATGCACG